>NC_090265.1:1114003791-1115253791 GCF_040414725.1 Anabrus simplex | reverse complement strand
TACTGGATCGTGACGTCACAGCGCGCCGCTTACGTCAGAGGCCGTTTCACTCGCCTTGCGGAAAGGCACTATTAAATATTTTTTTAATGGTATAAAACAAGGCAACATACCACAATGTAATACGTTTACGTACTATTTCATTGGTGTACTTTTCAAAAAAAATATTTTTGAAATTGATGCATGTTCCCAATTGTGATGGATGAATCTTAATAAGAACAGAAACGAGACGTGAACTGGAACATGTTATAATCGGATTGATGGAAAAGTAAAATTCAGAAGAGCCCTATTTGTCCCTGTCTGTTTGCATTTGGATATTATTATTATTATTATTATTATTATTATTATTATTATTATTATTATTATTATTATTATTATTATTATTGATCAATTTCTAACTAAACGACTCCATTATCTCTCACACAAGGTGTGAGTAAACTAATGTCATATTATGTCACTGTGAGAGCGAGAGAGAGAGAGAGAGAGAGAGAGAGAGAGCGAGAGAGAGAGAGAGAGAGAACTTGGTGGATTTGAGAATGAAAGTGTTTGGGGGTGATACAAGGCTAGAAACTTGTCCGACTGGATGATGACAAAGATATATGCAATATACAGGTTGTCCTTTGTCGGGGTACGAACCCAGTGGCGGGGAGGTCGCCAGGACGGATGGCGGTCACTGACTATCGGACAACTTAATTCACTTTCTGTGTGAGCTGTGGGTGGCCGCCCACACCGCCTCAGTTCGACAAATGATGCCACCTTGCCGAGTTGATAACCGGGACCGCCACAGCAGAATACTAAACACTGATTTACTGCACACTGGACCGTACCTGCTTTCTTCTCTCACAGAACACGCCCAGGTCAAATAAGCGTTTAACATTGCTTTAGCATTTCGACTGTGACTGAATTCACATACTGTAGTCTCTGAACACAGATTTCATTACCGGTTTTTACCTAAGCCGATTGTATATTTTAAATGTTTATAATCAGGCTTATTAGATTTCTGTCTTTCAGTATGCTGTCGGGAGAAATGCTTGAGTAAGCAATGTGTAGAATGTAAGTAAAACATTCAATGCAGAAAAGGCATATTTTCTCTTTTTACAGAAGAATCGATGAACGCTTTCCCCACATCTGTTCTACAATAAACATTTCTAAGTTATTACAAATCCTCATATTTTTATGATAATAATATTACTACGTATCTTTTCATTGATCTCATATAAAAGAAAACGATCTGAAATTGTGTACTCCTCTTACACTGTTCGCTTGTCCAGCTCCATGGCTAAATGGTTATCGTGCCTTTGGTCATAGGGGTCCCGTGTTCGATTCTCAGCAGGGTCGGGAATTTTAATCATCATTTGTTAATTTTGCTGGCACGGGGACTGGGTGTATGTGCCGTCTTCAGCATCATTTCATCCTCATCACGACGCGCAGGTCGCCTACGGACGTCAAATAAAAAGTCCTGCACCTGGCGAGCCGAACATGTCCTCGAACACTACCGGCACTAAAAGCCATAGGCCTACACCATTTCAATTTTTACTGTTCGCTTGTTGGTTCTTTGCTATAAGAATATTTTCATCACATGGATTTCACTGTCAGTTTTGTTTGGACGTAGAAATTCTCTAACATTTCAATGTAGTGAAATAAAGTTTATCAACATAAGAAAAATGTTACAAAGAAACTACCTGGAGCACTCAATCACACATTGTTCTGCCACAAAATCCGAATCTGTTTTAGTCTATGTCAGCATCATTGCTTTCAATTTCCTTTGCGCATACTGTTCATCCTCAAATTTATGTACTGTCGAGATGAAGGTAACTTACATACCAGTGATAACTAAAAATCAATGCAACATTTCCTTTATAAAATGCTTCTGTTATACCCTCGCGTCGAAGTCTCCTGAATTTCCATTGCCGCATTTTATTGCCAGTGACATCAAACTAATACAGCCTTATTTTCAGAAGTTTACTTTAGTTAAAGAGTATTCTAGTCTCTTGTACTTGAATACATTATTAACATACTCGTCAATATATTGCTGCTTTGTCCGCTTTTGTTTACTAATTCTATTTTAACTCAGCGAACAGTAGGCCTACGTTCCTCAGTTTAGCTGAGAGACATTCATCCATTTCGGTTTGTTACCTTCACTATTTTTCAGGTGAAAGTTTCTTATTTATTAGCTTACTGTCGATACCTTATATTTCTGCGACGTACTTTGTTCTCATTTTGCAACAATTTACAAGGTATGTTTACTTCACCGAAATTAATCATAAAAGTAGAGGTAATCCCTTAAAACTGAACGCTGTTGTCTCCTTCGCAGGGGCTGGAAGGTCTGGCTGCACGCCAACTACACCCACCATTGTTACCCACGACTAGATCGTCTCTTGTTTTAAATATAATTTTATGGCTGTTCTCTGGTCGAGCTCGCCCACTCGGCGACTCCAGCTAACAGATTGCTGGAGACAGTATCTTAGGCCGCCATCTCCCAGAGCGCCGCGGGGAGCAGTAGTCACCATACACTGGTGTTAACACCTCACCCTTACTCGAATTAATTAAGAAACCTTGAGGTTATTTTAAGTGATGCAAAAAATATCCCAACTTTTTGTTATTCAATCACAACCTTAATATTATAAATTTCAAAGTTAGTGTCTGTCGTCATCAGTGCAAGTCTTTCGCTTCGAAATCATTCATGGATAACATCGTCTCGCATCGTCTTTGTTACTTCCCTTCACCGTTACAGAACGAAACAGAGATAATTACAAAAAATGCTTGATTAAACACTGACTTTATGCTTATTTTAAAAATAAGCTTCAATAATATCTGTTTAAGTAGAAAATTATTAAAAATAATATAACTAGTAATCAGGAGAATAGGATATCTGGCGAATAAGAAACTGTCAGGAGATAGGATACCTATACAAGTTTCTAGATATTGCAACTGAAATAAAAGTTAGAAGACTAGAACGGTTAGGATAGGTACGTGTTAAGAATGGCAGATGGTCAGGTAATTTAAAACAAATGATTACATATTTTGAGAAAGGGATTGGAAGACCAAAAGTCAGGTAGCTGGGTGATTTGAAAATTACAATATAAGAAGAAGTAAAAGAAAGCTCTCGATAAGATGCAGCGAGCAGCGGTTCTGAGGAAAGCTAAAGAAACTTCAGAGAACTTTGTCTTTTTTCAAAGTTCAAGAACCACCGAGCTCGACAGCTGCAGTCGCTTAATTGTGGCCAGTATCCAGTATTCGGGAGATAGTGGATTCGAACCCCACTGTCGGCAGCCCTAAAGATGGTTTTCCGTGGTTTCCAATTTTCACACCAGGCAAATGCTGAGGCTGTACGTAATTAAGGCCACGGCCGCTTCCTTCCTACTCCTAGTTCCTTCCTGTCCCATCGTCGCCGTAAGACCTGTCTGTGTCGGTGCGACGTAAAGCAACTTACAAAAAAAAAAAAAAAAAAAAAGTTCAAGAACGAAGATCGCTTGTGTGTATTGTATCACGAACCATGTTCGTGGTGGAAATGGATTTCTGTCGAGTTGGAAAACTTGGTTCGTGGATTTGCGCGCGTGCGTGTAGTGGGCGGTGCGAACATAGTCTTCCCGTGCACTCTACAAACCGGTACTGACCGGCTGAGTTGATATGAGACCAGGCATTGACAGCGAACGGTTGATAAGTAAGTTACAGTAGCCGGGATGGCAGACCTGCGACCTTCATGCATCCTAGCTTCTTGAAGAATTTTACAGAAGCTTTAAGTGGCTTTTCTTGTCTTTGGAAAGCGAAGTCAAGTGAATATAGAGACAGATGTAAGCGGGAGAAGGCATTACAGATTCCATTGAGAGTGACGCAAGAGAAGATACCCCAGACAAATCTAGTGTTTTTAACTGCGAGAGTTACTTCATTGAAAAAAAAAATATCCGTAGGGAAGTAAGGGAAATCAAAGAGTCGAAAAGCAAAACGTGTTCGTCGCAAGGAGTATCTATGTACCAAAATTGAGGTACTTGAGTCTTCATTCATTTCTCGCTGACCAAGGGGAAATACGAAAGTCGAAATTCAACATGATGCTCCAGACACAAGTTACACTTTAAACTGTGTATACCGTACTTTATATTATGTAACTTGTGTGATAATGAAAAAAATATAATAAAGGTAGGTTAATGGGAATTATCTTATATATTTATTATTCTGGGAAAGTTAGGGGCATATAATTTTTGTTGTAGGCTACTTAACCGGCTTAATCTAACTTGTTAGCGGGTATAATAATAATAATAATAATAATAATAATAATAATAATAATAATAATAATAATAATAATAATAATAATAAAACAGTCTTACATCAGCAAGAAGAATGTGCGTAAAACTAACTTTTAGATACTCATCCTTGAGGACCTAGTAGGTAGCGTTGCAAATTTCTGGAATTATATTTCCCAGAGCTCGAGGGGAAATTGCCGCTGAAAATTTAAAATCGTCCATACTTTTTCCCGTAGCGAAGCACTGAAGTGTAGGAACCAGCCGTGCTCCTGCAGTGATTGCTTTTCTCATATGAGTATCTTGCTTGGTGATCAAAAGCGTAATCTTTTTAACAAATTTCTGTAGCCCATATCTGGTTTTCGCAAAAGAATTTGAAGGTTTTTTCACTTCTATCTTTGAGCATTTTTAACAGATCCATTGTTGTTCTTTGAGTCATCAGTCCATAGACTGGTTTGATGCAGCTCTCCATTCCACCCTACTCTGTGCTAAACTTTTCATTTCTACATATCTGCTGTAACCTACATCTGCTCTAATCTGCTTGTCATATTCATACCTTCGTCTACCCGTACTGTTCTTACCTCACTACACTTCCCTCAAAAGCCAACTGAACAAGTCCTGGGCGTCTTAAAATGTGTCCTATCATTCTATTTCTTCTTCTCGTCAAATTTAGCCAAAACGATCTCTTCTCACCAATTCGATTCAGTATCTCTTCATTCGTGATTCAATCTATCCATCTCACCTTCAGGATTCTTCTGTAACACCACATTTCAGAACCTCCTATTCTCTTTCCTCCTGAGCTAGTTATCGTCCATGTTTCACTTCCATACAATGCCACGCTCCAGACGAAAGACTTCGAAAACATCTTTCTAATTCCTATATCAATGTTCGAAGTGAGCAAATTTGTTTTCTTAAGAAAGGTCTTCCTTGCTTGTGCCAGCCTGCATATCCATATGAGAACACTTATCTAATTACCCTAAGCAGTCCTTGCATCACGTACTCCTTTCCTTCCTGAAACAACCCAACTCATCAAGCACAATAACAGCAGCTGCAACTTTAGAAACGCTCATTTCCACAAGTGTGAGACTAAGTTATTCGTGCTGGATGACCGTGTGTATGGAGAAACGGAAGCGTGTAGGGCGCTTAAGGCTAAGCTAATGGAGTCGTAAAGCCGAAGAAAAAAGAAGAAGAAGAAGAAGAAGAAGAAGAACTGTCGTAATACAATTCATTTTCGATATTCTATTGAACAGCATGGAAACATCTGGGTAACATCGTGAACTGCTTCATCTTGTCACCAGAGTTTTTTTCCTACTGGCTTTACGTCGCACCGACACAGATAGGCCTTATGGCGACGATAGGATAGGAAAAGCCTAGAAGTTGGAAGGAAGCGGCCGCGGCCTTAATTAAGGTGTGAAATTGTGAAACTACGGAAAACCATCTTCAGGGCTGCCGACAGTGGGATTCGAACCCAATATCTCCCGGATCCAAGCTCACAGCCGCGCGCCTCTAACCGCACGGCTAACTTGCCCGGTATCAGAGTTTGAATCCCCACTGTGGGGAGGGGTTGTAGAATACATCCACCGCTATCCCTACCTATCCTAAGAAGCTATTTTAAGGGGGTGACACTTAGGAGTACAGGTTCTCTACCTGAGTCTTGCATTGCTTCCACTTGTGCCGGACTCCTTACTGTCATCTTTCTTACCCACCCCTCCTTGGTCAAACTTGTTCTCTTCCGACAGTACTAGTCTGTGAACCGTAGCGTGGCATTCATTTTCACGCCATTCGTGGCCTTGACTTCTTTTGCCGATAATTCCATTCTTGAAGAGTAGTATGAGCAATGTGAGTTCTAGAACAATGGCTGCTGAGTCAGCATTTTCCCACGAGGCCATTGACCTCTACTTGAATAGTAAGGCTATGTCTTTTCTGGTATGAGGTCATTGACCCATAGTTGAGTAGTAAGGCTATGTAGGTTCCAGACCATTGAACGCGGAATAACGTCATAACCTTGCGTACGAGAGCAACTACTGGGTTTCATACTCTCCCTTCCTACTATCATGTATCATGTCATTTATTTCATGTGTCCATTCCTTGTCCCACTTCTTTACGGCGCCGGGCTTGTGGTGAGATGAATTTGTCAGGATCTTTTTTTTATAACCGGATGCCCTTCCTGAAGTCAACCTCATCAGGGAATATAATAATATGAAATACATGGCTTGATACATTATAGTAGGAAGGGAGAGGGTAAAACCGGCAGTGGCACATAGCCTTATCCTGTCGAATAGCATCGAGAGGTCTGCTCAAGGCTTTATGTCGGCATCCGACGGACAAATGACCATCAACAGTGTTATATGTCCTCACTCCATGTGAGCACTGCGGAGAGGATTGCAACTTAATCAAGGCTTTTTTGGGCACATAGTCTAGTAAATAGAAACTGTATACCATCATCTACCTTACCCTGTCAGGCTGAATGGTTTAAACGGTTGAGACGCTGGCCTTCGTCGCAAACTTTGCGAGTTTAATCTTGGCTCAGCTGTGTGGAATGGGGAGGGAAGACAAATCAGCGCACACTCGGGGCTTCTTCGTGAGTTACTGTAAACAAGTATCCCGCTGGAGTCATAACAGTGCGCACTTACGACGACTTGCTGAGGTAGTAGAATAACAACAACTGATCCTCTGTTAAAAGTAAAATTGATTGTCACGTGAATACGTGTGTTAACGCATTTCCTTTGAAATCTATCTTTCTTATGCTATATATAACATGTTACAAGTGACCTTTTGTGCACATGTCCATCAGCTTGAGGTACACCCTAATGGCGAATTTGCAAGTTACTCTAAAACGGATTACTCACACACTCTGTTAGCTGTGGGAGAAAGTAGGATTGTGTGGGGGGGCAGGGTGCTATCTATCTAAAGAAATGACAAGCAGTTCTTCATCCTTCGGTTAGGTGTTGCATGCATGTATGCTTGACGGATGACATAGCCGCTAATTTTAAACTTTTGTATGTGTTTAGAAGCGTGGGGATACTGTGCGGTCGACATCGAAAAGTACAAGAGATGACTGAGGGAAGTTGGATAGGAGCGTGGTAGGAGACGAACAACGGTTGTGATAAAAAGAGAAATAGAAGTTCCTCAGCCTACATTTTCATAAAAATAAAATGGCGACGACTAGGAAAACATTTGATAAGTGTGAGGAGGAAAAGGGAATGCAGTAAGAACATTTTAATATTAATGAAATAATTATTGTGTAATTATTTACAAAATTAAACAAACTACTACCGGTTATACTACAGTCTTTGTTATGCTGCCCACAAGGTATCTTATTGTGAAGTAGTAACATGTTTTCAAAATTGTAATGCCCTCTGCAACATTCAAACTAAATAAAATATTTATTGTTTATGAAATTAAGTTTTCAAAATATATTACACTATGGATGTTGTGCTTCACAAAGAAGTTGATGCAGTTCTTACCTTGATGTCATCCATGTGTTTAGTTCCTTTCCGAATCATTATCAGGTAGTGTCAAGGGGGGAAAAGTTCATCCATACTCTGTCTACAGATAACAACTTTCGCATTAGGTCCATCAAAATCGCATTCGATGTGATTTTCACTTCGATGCTTGTAATGTCGTCGACAGCGTCTGCATGAAGCCACATCGATTGACATCTTACTGTGGAGAGCTAGGACGTCCCAAAAAGCATCTACAAAAGGAACAGCGCACGTAGATAAAAATTCTGCTGGTAAACAATTAATCAGATATTTTACCATCTGATATAAGGTTTTATGTTTATAGAACATCTTAATAGCCTCACTTACTTGAGTGAGGTAAATAAGATGTAGCGTATTAGTTTCGATGGTAGGCGAACAGGATGCACATTCGAAGTTTTTTTTGTTATCAAGGCGACAGCCCGTACCTGTGTATATTTTTCTTCTTTCCATTAAATAGTGTACGGTGTAGAAGTACAAACTAATGATCATGATGAAGGGCTATTCATATTTAAAGACTTGTAACAATATTCAATAGTGGATGGTGACATCACTCACATGAATAATAATACAATAGGCTGTTGTGTTAGCAGGAATATTTTCAGATGTTTCAAATTCTCAACGAATATCGACAAAAGATTCTTTTATAGATTATTCATGATAAGAGCTGTCTATAACTACAATCGGTGCTTTACTTTTAAATTCTTCAGGCGAATATTAAGGACGATCTTCTTTCCGATAATACGATGATTGGAATTTACAAAACATGTCATAGAACAACCCAAATTTATTTTTCTGAAAATTAATGTCCATGTTTTCGTAGGGATACGTAATTCCGTTGAGATATAGTCTAATATTTCTTAATTTACAGTGATAAAACTGTGAGCTATCTTTTTCACGGTTGAATTGACGATGGGTTTGAAATCCACAAATAATATACAAAGGATTTTCAGTAAAACGTGACGTTTTAACAGCCCAGCTATGCTTGTCTGTAGGTGGTAACACAGGATAATCTTGCAGGTCCCAACTCCGAAAACGTACAGGTAATGGTGTATCATTTTCTACAATCTTGATCAATCGAAGTTTTTCTCGATCCGATAATGTTACATGTGGAATCCTCCACAATATACGATGCAGAGTAATTTTCGAGTCTACTGGTGATTCTGCTGCTTTAAGAGAATTGTAATCACAACGATCACGGATTAGAATTACATCTTGTTTTGCGTTTATTATAATACGTCTAAAATCATCAGCAAAGCCGAGAATATGTTTTAATGGTAACATACCAGAAAAAGCACCGTCGTGATTAATCATCCAGCTGTTATTAGCTTTCGGACACCATCCTGCCATCCGTAAAAGATTGCTTTCTTCATCACTATAAGAAGGGTAGAGTTTCATTGCACGTGTATTACCAACATTCTTCGATCTATCTATTTCCACATTACTACTTCATAACGCACTTCAAAAAAGAGAAAAGCTAGAGCCATGTTGTTTAGTTGAGATGTGTTTGGTCCACTTCCATCTGTCTTATCTAGGCGTCCTTCAATATAGAGGTAGCTTTCGTGTGGTAGATTCTATACTTCTTGCTGGTTAATGATAAAGCGAATTTCATCATTGTTATTGAGTATAAACTTAAAAGGTTGAGGGGTATGAAGCTCATTTCGTACTACACCTTCATGAGTTTCTGATGTGTTTATAACGTCTAGTATTTCTTCCATTTTGTTGTAGTAGCATATAACCTAAATCTAGGAGAATCTGCTCATGGTCATCTGTTAACTCGTTGAGTCTTCGCAAACATGTAGCATGTCTCCTGAATGTCCACCGTGTTTTATAGATTTGTAATACTGGTTTAAGATGAAGTTTGTAATCTACGTACGTGTGTCGATCTAAATGAATGAGCTGATTATGTTTATATACAAGCCTAAGAGTGATGTTACTAATGTTTCTACAGACACGATGATAAAGAACTACTGATGCTTTCCTATGCAATAATAAAGTCGTGTAGGATGTGTGAAGGTTGTTGATTACCATACAAGCCTGTAATAATATTACAAGTGATGTTTACATGATGATCATCGAAGCGTGTTATAGGTTGATCAGACTCATAACGTACGTTCGGTATGAGCTGTATTGGTGAAAATCCAAGCAATGGTCTAATCGAATCAGGATGTGATTTGAAGTCAAACTTGAATGAATACTCAATAACACATTTTTGTGTGATGTTGCTCACATTAATTGAGAACATGTAATTATTATTAATAAAACTCTCATCACCAAACTGCTTAATTAACGTACTTTCAATATAGTCATGAATATCATCTACTGAGTAACTGCCTGACGGTAGCGTTAGCACATACTCATCGTAATTGCACTTGTTTACGCCATCACGCACATTATAGATTTCACTGTAGTTTATGATGACACAAGTAAAAGACTATCTGGCTGATGACCGAGTTCAATTGGTGGATTAAAGTGGACGGTTGTTTCAGCTCCTTCTCCGCGTACAGCGAACGTCCTTACACCGTTGGTCATCACGTGCACACTGATGCTCTTCTCCTGCTGTCTGAGTTCGATACGAGAACATAAGACATAATCGTCCGCACATGCGTGTATTGAAATTTTGCACACGGTTTTATTGTAAGCAATGTCTGCACTGCTTCCGAAATAACGTATGAGCTCAAATGGAGGAGGTAAGTCTTCATAGCTATCGAAATACCATAATTTAGATTTAAGCTTTATGTAGGCAACGTAATGAGTTCCAGGTCCGCGACTTTTGTCTAATTACAGTACTCTCACGTTCACGTGGGCATGCTCGAAGTATATCGCGCATATGCACACCGCGAAAATAATGAATTCTTAGTTGTTTAGCAAACGTAAAACCTTCTTCGTGGGTTAGAGCTCGATGTGGCAATGAATTCAGTAGACGATTTTGGTGATATTTAGATGCCAAGCCCTTTTTTGTATGGTGATAGCTTCATGTCTACGCCTTTGCCTCGTAATTCAATTGCCCCCATTGTCTTTTTATGACGTTCACTCTCTTTCACTGTTGCTTCGCTTCTTCTATAGCCTTAACAGTTCTTGCTACAGCACTATCACCACCCAGCAAAGGCCCTAAAGCTGCTAGTCCAGAAAACAGCGCAGGAAGAAATCATCCTAGTTTTGGTACAGGAATAATTCATGCACGTTTACAAAAGATTGATCTGCACTTTTAAGAAATTCTCGCTCTTGCTGCGCGTGCCTTAGTAATGGCTACTTGAGAATTGTATTCCTCTCGAGTAGTTTTTCGTGAAGCCTTTACAACTCCTTTCCATCCAACAGTTTTAGTTTTCTTCTTCATAAAGTTTTGATATCGTTGTTTCACCATTCTGTACACGACTTTACTCTTCAAGAGCAATTTATGAACTGACAGTTACTTGTTTCGTTTGATATATGTTACTATGGGATACTTTATTATTCAGTTACGATGAAGATTATAAAGCAGCAAGACACACTGTTGGTGACATAGTGCCACATCTCTTACCTAGTTCTGGTACAACTACACAAAACGTCATGGAACGTTGTATTCTTTTACTGTTCGATGTTTTATAACTAACCCATTGGGATGCGGGAAGACCAATCTTTTACTTATACTCAATGCCACTTTAAATGGCATACGCTTCGAGAATATTTACGTTTTCGCAAAGGCACTCTATCAAACACTATATATCATTTTACAAATCGTAATGCACGATCTGGTTAAAGATGGTTTGAAATATTTTCAATTTATACACATGAGCAAGTTGTAGCCTCCTTGGCTCAGGCGGCAGCGTGTCTGCCCCTCACCGCTGGGTTCCGTGGTTCAAATCCCGGTCACTCCATGTGAGATTTGTGCTGGACAAAGCGCATGCGGGACAGATCTTTCTCCGGGTACTCCGGTTTTCCCTGTCAACTTTCATTCCAGTAACACACTCCATTATCATTTCATATTTTTGTCAATCATTAATCATTGCCCCAGAGGTGCGACAGGCCTCGGCAGCCGGCACAATTCCTGTCCTCGCCGCAAGATGGGGGCTTTATTCATTCTATCCCTGGCTCGGTCAATGACTGGAAAACAGGTTGAAGGTTTTCATTTTCATATGATGATGTGCTTCTCAATTCTCTCATGATCTTTGACGATGTCGCTACAGAAGAGGAATATGTTATCCGTGCATACTTTAGTATGGGACGACATAAATATGTAGATTGCATCTATTTATGTCAAACCTATTCTCGTTTGCCTAAGCAGTTGATACGCGACAACGCAAATATTACTGTGCTTTTTCGCCAAGATAAGCGCAACATGCGACATGTGTATGATGATCATGGTAACACTGATATGAAATTCAATTACTTTAAACGTATGTGTGCTACATGCTGGTCATCACATCGTTACGGCTTTTTAGTTATTGATGAAGAAAGTGATGTTCATTATGGGCGGTTTCTCATGGGTTTTGATAAATTGTATGCATCAACACAGAGTTACAGACTCCAGTTGATTAAAAACCGCCATCATGACAACATCGAGCAAAGAGATTACACAACATGTAATCCGTGCTCGAAACAATATTCGAGAAAATTTAAAGACCTTAAACGTATTCAAGCAGACACCGATTTATTTTTGAAAACGCAACTAGGTACACCACTGAAATAAATTTAATTCTACTTCATTGCCCAAGTCTGCTACAAGTTCTGTTTCTATGCAAACATCTCATGATAAAGAGAAGCAAGAACAAGAATAGACTGAAGAACAAGAAGAGATGCAGGATGAGGAAGAGGAGAAGCAGGATAGGGATAAAGAGGATGAGGAAGAAAAACTTAACGATTCTTCACGATCTAAGCCAGTTAAGTTTTTAACTACAGATGTTATTTCTGAAACACTTATTACATCAACATAAGATCTACCTTCTTTGTCTAAGGTTATGATCACACCAGAGTATCGTAATAAATTTAAGACTTTTATTAAAAGTACGTATGGATCTCTCTTTGCACCTTATATAGAAAAACTATTTATAGGACAAACTGACACAACCTATGAAGACGACTGTTTCTAGATAGGTGATGTACTTTGGAGGGCTATACCTGTTCCATTTTTTCTTTCATTAGTGTTAAGGGAGGATGGTTGAGCCCAGTTATAGTTCTTGTTGAAGCAAATATCACTACTACCACCACCGCCGCCGGGGTTTGAACATGCTCCGTGTTGGTTTTATACCGGAATTTGGATTACATCCGTCTCTGTCGTGTAGTAATTAGTGTGATAATCTGCCATTCCCGGAGGCCCGGTTTCGATTCCTGGCTATGCCATGAAATTTGTAATGTGGTACAAGGACTGAAACGGGGTACAGTCAACCTCGGAAGGTCAACTGGGTTGAGAGCGAGCACCTCTCCCCCTCTCAATTCCCACCTCAACAATCCTTGAAGTGGTTTTTTCGTAATTTCCCACTTCTTTTCCAAGGAAATGCCGAGGTGTACCTAACTTAATGTCACGGTCACTTCCTTCTTTCTCCCTTGTCCATCCCTTTCAAACTTCACATTCCCCCACAAGGCTCCTGTTCATCATAGCAGGTGAGGCCACCTGGGCGAGGTACTGGTCCTCCTCCCAGTTGTATCCCCGACCCAAAGTCCTACGCTCTAGGACACTGCCGAGTCCAAGAGAAAAGCCAACCTTGTACGCTGAACGGGTTTAAAAAGAGGGAAAGAAATATTAATATTGAAATAAACTTTCTACCTATTAGGTTGAGTTCCGTACGTATAGTACGTGTTGAAAAGGTGTTAAGTACAGAACAAAAGAGGCCAACCGGACACCAGTCGGATCCGAACCCACAACCTCCCGAATTCGCGTCGCATGCTCTACCAGTTGAGCTATGGTGGCCTAGGTCATATTTGTTCTGTTGGAAAGGATGTAAGCTACAGGTTGGTTCGGATCCAACTGGCGTCCGATTGGCCATTTTTGTTGCGTACTTAACATCTCTTCAACACGTACTATACGTATGGAATACGACCTCATAGGTCGAAAGTTTATTTCGATTACAATGTGGTCGTGATTATTCAATATTTATTATTATTGTTATCAGGCGCGTAGACTTCGGGTAACTATTGGGGGAGAGGCATGATTAACATGAACACAGGCATGTGAAATGAGGAACAATTGTTAATGGAAACATGTCTGTATATTAACAATTTCACAAACAAACAGAAAAAAACGGAACAGCAATAGAGCTTGTTTCCCAAATACATTTGTGAACGAGTCTTATGTATGGAGTTTTCAATAATATTCACATGTAAACAGAAAAGACCGCCTCTGTAGTATAGTGGTTAGTGTGATTAGCTGCCACCCCCCGGAGGCCTTGGTTCGAGGTCCGGGTTCGATTCCCGGCTCTGCCACGAAACTTGAAATGTGGTACGAGAGCTGGAACGGGGTCCACTCAGCCTCGGGAGGTCAACTGAGTTGAGGTGGGTTCGATTCCCACCTCAGCCATCCTGTAAGTGGTTTTCCGTGGTTTCCCACTTCTCTACCAGGCAAATGCCGGGATGGTACCTAACTTAAGGTCACAGCCGCTTCCTTCCCTCTTCCTTGTCCATCCCTTCCAATCTTCCCATGCCCCGCAAGGCCCCTGTTCAGCATAGCAGGTGAGGCCGCCTGGGCGAGATACTGCTCATTCTCCCCAGTTTCATCCCCCGACCCAAAGTCTCCCGCTCCAGGACACTGCCCATGAGGCGGTAGAGGTATATTCCTCGCTGAGTCCGAGGGAACAACGGACTATGGAAGGTAAACAGATAAAGAAGAAGAAGAAGAAGTAAAAAAATTAGAACTTGCTTCATTAACACATTTTCTGAATAAATGTCCCATTACTGTTTATTGTTCAATTCATGATACGAAATGTGAAAAGCTCTACCACCAAACGTACCGCCCGAACGGTCTCCATTGGGAAATGTAGTCCCTGAAGAAATACGCGCTTTCTAATCTCAATTCTTGATATAAAATCATCTACCACCTTCTTCAGATTTAACGCCTTGGTAGCCTCTTCTGTAGGCTTATTTGCAGAAGGCAGACTGGGTGAATGAACTTCTGCAGCGTCAATGGCCGTTTACATATCTCGTCACGTACCTCTCTTTTTACACTGTTCCAAATGAATTCTCAATTGATCGTACGAAATAGTTCGTGATTGTGAGACAGAAAGTTACGAGCTCTACGGACTCTCTGGGTATAACCCAACGATCTAGAAGGAGTGGCTACCATGTCTGATATAGCGTTCTGGGTGGTGCCAAAGCGAAATAGCGACGCCATATTATTATACCCGACTGTCAATTAGGTTTATTTTGGTTACGGCGTGGTTCTTATCGTGGATTATTGCAATGAATCGGACAAATCAACTGCATAAATTATGCCGCCTATATGTGCAGCAATCAACTTCATGTTCCGTAGAGGCAGCTCAAGGGATATATTGTGACCGTTCATCACATCATCAAGAGTATATTATGGCATTCTACAGTGCAAATATGCCGTTTTCTGTACTCTTCTATGTTAATTAGCTCCCAGGTTAGCGCACGTTTACCCTTTCCGGGATACGATTCGCGCGCCTCCAGACCCATGGGCTAGGCTCTAGTTACGCGTACTTACCGTAAACGGGTCATACTTTCGCCTGCAGGCAAAAGCGTTCGCACTCTGGTGCGACAGAGAAAAGCATACCCACGCCAGGTTGAGAGAGCAATGTAGGTCACAACCATTGCATTCAACCCTGGAAAATATTATTTCTTCGCTCTTTTTCACGCGAAAGCACCACTACCAATCCACAAGATTTCAACTGTTTCAAAAAGATTAATTACAGAAATCACGTAATACTTAACGGATTTCCAAGAGTAAAGGCTCACATTAATCGGCTAATTTTATGCAGATTTATCACACTAAGAAGTGTTGTATATAATGGAAACGTAACCAAGTACGCAGCAAACAAACACCCTGACAGGTGCGAGCCAGATGGTGAAAGCTGACAGCGGGAATGAATTCAGAAGTTCCCCTAGTCCAAACCCCTCCCACAAAAAGCCACCAAAAGACGCTATGGAGATTACGTCAAAACGTACGACGCGACGGTAATGAGAATCGATCAGCGGAAACTGGAGTGAACGAGCTTCAATTTGATATCTCAGTCAATATTGGGAGCTTCCAATTAGTGGAGCGAATTTTCATAAAGGAGAGGTGTTAGCCCTCTCCACCAGGTCTAACACGGTTTCCCTATTTAAGAAGACCGATTCAGAACAAGCTAAGGTACTTGGATATTTCCAGTTGCAGTGTGATGTTGTATACGTTGTGAGTAGCTCTTCAACGAGTCTTTGTTATAACGTGATTGATAATTCAGTAACTAATCGTTAGTATCTACGAGTCTCATAATGATAATAATAATAATAATAATAATAATAATAATAATAATAATAATAATAAGCTCGATAGCTGCTGTCGCTTAAGTGCGGCCAGTATCCAGTAATCGGGAGATAGTGGGTTCAAACTGTACTGTCGGCAGTCCTGAAGATGGTTTTCCGTGGTTTCCCATTTTCACACCAGGCAATTGTTGGGACTGAACCTTAATTAAAGCCACTACCGCTTCCTTCACACTCCTAGCCCTTTCCTATCCCATCGTCGCCATAAGACCTATGTGTGTCGGTGCGACGTGAAATAAATTGTAAAAAATATATTGACATTGATATAATTGTACATAAATATGTGGAGTTATTCGTACTCTCTGGCGACGAAATAAAGCTGTGACGATGAATATTCGTGTAACGTGCGAAACCATAGAATAAACTACACGGGAGCGATTCAAGTGTGACTTAAATGCTAGTAAGCTACGCCTCAGTGGAATTCGGTATACGAATTTGGCAATGTCAATGAAATCGTGGAAGAGCTTTGTTTGCTATGTAATATCAAATGATAAATTGGGAGACGAACAAGCGGCTCACTGATAGTGAAATTGGAAAGGGCGGTATCAGCTAAATAACCCTAGTGCAGTAATGAATTCTGTATCCCATAGAAGCTAGTGTGAAATAGGCTGAGTTGAAATCATACTTGTCATGGCATTATTAAATAGCCAGTGAAGTGAAATTCAGATCTTCTGTGACTCGGGCTTAATTGCTGATAGCGGATTCAAGCGACGAATGAGGGAGAAGTGATGGGCTACATGAACAATACCATTACTTGGTCAGAAAACTCGAATCTATGATTTTTTCCGATTGAAAGGTCGTATAATGGGCCACAAATTAACGCAGTTAAATCCCCTCATTTGTGTTATGTACCAGCGACGTCATCATCCTTGGGAGAAGATTGACGTGCAGGAGGTCTGCAAATATTCGGCGCATCGCAGAACTTCAAGACATTCTCAACACGGACGTGATCCAAGTCATCATGGGAGTAGCCCATCTACGATCGAACTACGGACTCCATGCAGTTGGCGCTGCCGTGATGTTCAACTAAGAATCCCATGTAGTGCCTGCCGGAAGAAAGCTGTTGGCGTGAACCAGACAAGTGATGAGTACTTTTTTAAGTTAGAGAGTCGCAGTTTCCATTAAAATGCAAATATATTAATTGCATACAAATGATGTAGACTGTAGATTAGGATTATGCAGTTTCAAAGGGATGAAATATTAGGATTTTATATTGATTTTCTTCATAGTTGTATGACCGTATTTCATTTTTTCACGGGATAGATTGCATGTTATGTTTAATACCTCTTAGTTAAATTAAACGTGAAGAAGGGTAATCGTGTAAAACGGATTTAAGGTTCAAGTAAACTCACTCCAGTTTACCATCAGTTATATTCAGCTGCCTCGGAGAAAGAATTAGAGCCTTGAAACGAGCCCTTTAAATGCAGCGGCAGTATTCTCCTTCTCTCGGGCATTCCGGCATTGTCATGAATAGCTTCGCAGGCCATCGACCTGTCTGGCACAGAACACACTCTCACTTTTCAAATAATGGGACCTACACGGTCCGGCTTGCGATCAATATCTTCGCTGCTTCATCCAACCCCATTTATTTTCCAATACGCCATTAATATCATTAACGCGAATCGGCTATAATCCATCCCTATTCATATTCACAGCGCGGAATTACCCATCGCGCGTATTATTCAAATCGCTGGGGAGAAAATCCACACTTTCTTATACCACTGCCGCTGCATTTAAAGGGCTCGTTTCAAGGCTCTAATTCTTTCTCCGAGGCAGCTTTTACTTGAAATAACTTGTAGAATAACAGCGGTGGGTAGATCTGCAGTTATCATAGATGAGAGAATTCCCACCACTCTTTATATAAATCATACCGTTCAGGGGTTTCAGATCAGACGCCCACACTGTCCAAAGGGACCTGGATCATTTCCAGGCAGTATCAGTGGAAGTCATACCCGCTGTTACCTATTATGGATGGATTATACTGCCCGTCATCTGCCATATGAATGTGAAGTGTTTTATTTGCTTGTCATTTATTTTTCAGGAGTGACATTTATCCTGTAATATGAGGGTCATGGTTCATTAAAATGCATCGTTACAGGGAACAACGTTGTTGGGATTACCAATTGTTTAGTAATGTTTAAGTAACATCCCAATGGAACTTGCCTCATGTAAATATTTATTCATTTATGAAATAGTCAGATAGGATTTTAAAAATGAATGTGACGAAGCGACTTTCGTATACTTTAAAATGTGCTCACAATTAACTTGACAAAAACCTCATTTAACTTGACAGCGTAACGATACGATTTGTCATTTGATTATGTAAATTAATAGCTTGAACTACGTAAAAATACGCATGATATGCCTACAACTAATTGTTTGTGTGTATAGGGATCCGTGTGCGTGAAGTGTTTCTGAGCGAATTTGGATTATAGAAATAAGACTATATAGACATTGGGGAATCAAGGAAATTATAATATATATAATTCATGTGTTTATGTTGTGGCATATCTGTGATGCTTTATTAATAATAATTAATTAAATTGTCATTGTGAAAAAATTCATTCATTCTTCTCATTGCTTAGTTTGATCGTATTCCTCTCATTATTAAGATTCCCCTACTATAGATTATTGCCCAGTAAGGAGAAACCACTGACCCGTATGTTCTATCGACTTAGCTAGCGCCGTATTATTCTAGTAGTGGAGATGGGACTTCGACGCCGGGCTTTGTCGGAGGACTCATCCAAGGTGCTCCATTTTAATGTCATATTACAGGACTATTCTAATCTATTGATATACTGATACCATGAAAATGGTAGAATATCATATTTCAGGTAAGTTATTTTAGTAAAGAGCGCAATTGTTGTTGATTAGCAGAGTTTATTTCCTCGTTGCCAGTGCTTGCAAATCAATCCATGCTTTTCTTTTGTAGGTTCCCTTTGAAAGATAAGGAACTCACGGAACAATGGGTAATAAATATGAAACGTAATACACGGTTTCCTACAAAAAAACAGTTTTCTGTGTTCGCGACATTTTGAAGAAAAATATATAGTGATCAATAATGATAGAAGACGCTTGCTGTCCAGAGCCATCCCTACAGTTTTTTATTTTCCGAGTCACCTTATGGAAATACAGCGTACTAGTCCTCCTCCAACGATACGAAACAATATGAGAGCCTCTAGTCCTACGCCCCCACTATCCGAATCTTCGTCCATAAATATGGAATTGAATATTTCAGGTAACTATGGGATTAACACAATTAACATTAACACAATAATTATATCAAATGATTACCATCTTCATCATCGCTATGGGATAGTTTGTTACAGTATTCGGCTTTTGATGCGTATACATTCCCAGAATATATGAATGTGAAATGTTAAGAGAGATTGGGTTCATTTTTAATTTGAAATGTTTTATTGCTGAGGCAAGAGATAGCTCGGATAAATGTTGTATATCTTGCATTGCTCTAGTAGCTTGAATTACTCTTTCTTTGATGTGGGTAGTGAAAACTATTCCCTGAGTTTGAAGAATTAGCCCTAGCTTTTTAAATTTATTGACATGTACTAGTTGAAATGTGTATCTGAACGTTATCCCCTTCTGCCAATCGTCATCCTTTGCTGCAAAATTCAAGCGACGCTGTTTTATGAAGGTTAATTTCCAATTCATTGGCCATTGCCCATGCTGCAAGATGATTAAGAGATGCCTGCAGTTTTTCTTTTGATGTGGAAGGGTCATCCGCATATGTGTAAATACTTACTTTTGTGGAATTGGCAATGTACTTTATATCTGTTGTAACTATATTAAAAAGAATGCGGCTTAGAGGAACCCCCTGTAAAACCTCGATTGTTTGTTGAATTAGTTGTGATAGAACAACACTATCATCAATTACTACGTTATTATTTTGTAGAATGTATGTAACTATCTTAGTAAGTACGGGGTCCTTTCCTATCATAAGGGGTTTAACGTATTGTTGTCTGTTAATACTATTAAATTCTTTTGTTAAGTCTATGAATACTGTGCATAGCTTTCCTTTAGCACGTCTCAAGGCATCAGAGATACTCTCAGACTGCCTCTACATCCAGTAGACTGGCACTTTTTTCCCTTGTAGGAAGATCTAGTCCTTGTTTGTTATAGTAATGTTAACTGTGGATTATGTGTATTTGTTTGTTTCACTTTTACTTTTTTCCTCTTTTGCAGGAAGTGCTGAACTGAGGATCATAAGAAATAATCATGCATACTGCGTCCCTAGCCCACGCAAAAGAAAAGGGATGTACGACAATACAATGGAAGAAAATGCCAATTTAAAGAAAATGTTGGTATATCTTCTGTCACGAGCCTATCGGTACCTCAGGATACACGTTAAACTTCCTCCTCCAAGGACTTTCCGTCGTTTGGCATCAGTTGTGGATGGTAATCCAGGCTTCACAGAGGAGATTTCGTGAAACTTTCGCAGGAGGTAGAGGGAAGTACCGAGCTTATCCTTGCTTCTTCAATGTTTGAGGAAATGGCAACAAAGAAAGATCTTGTGTGGGACGGTAATAAAATTTGTGGATATGTAAATTTAGGGCAGCGTTTTATTGGAAATGATGACGGTCCCTTGGACAGGGAAGCTCTTGTTTTTATGGTTACGGCTTTAAATCGTATGTGGCAGATACCTCTTGGTTATTGCCTTGTAGATGACACATCAGCTTCTGTGAAAGCTAATTTAATAGAGCAGTGTCTTATCAAACTGCATGAAACGAGAGTCAGTATAGTAGGTGTAGTCTGCGATGGAAGACCTACAAATAAATATGTTATGCAGAAATTAGGTGTAATTTTTTCTGGTGATAATGTACAGTGCTGGTTCCATCACCCATCTTTTCAGCAGAGAAAACTGTATTACTTTTTTTATGCTGCACATATGTTAATGTTAATGCGGAACTTGCTAGCAGGAAGGGAATTTCTCGTTGTTGGTACCATTCAAGGAGGTGATAATAATAAATGGGAGTATTTTAGTAGTATAGTCACTCTCCAGGTAAAGGAGGGTTTACATGCTGAAAATAAACTGAGACGACAACATATCTACTATGAGACAAAAAAAATTGAAGTTGCCTTTGCTGCTCAAACATTTAGCAGGTCAGTGGGCTGTGCTATGTCTTTCTGTAATTCATTAGGGTTTCAAGAATTCGCAGGATGTGAACCCACTGTTAAATTTGTTATGATTATTGATTTAGCATTTGATATCTTGAATTCCTGTCACCCAATGGGTAAAGGCACAAAATCTCCCATTTCCAGAAAGAACATAGTACTTGTCTGCAATCAAATTAAAGACTGTGTCAATTAGCTACAAAACCTGAAACTTTCAGATGGAACACTTGTTTGCAGCCAAATAGGAAAATGCCGATACATGGGCTCATTGTTGATCTTGTGGCTGTTAAGGAGTTGGCTGAGGCGTATGTTTGGAATGATGACCATATTTTGAAATATTTTTGGACGCGTAGGTTGAGGCAAGATCTTCCGAAATTATTTTTTTCTTCTATAAGCCCTAAAGATGAGAACAGGAATAATCCAAATGTATCGCAATTTAGGTGAGCGTATAGGAAATGTGTCCACCTCTGTGGTTTAGTGGTTAGTGTGATTAGCTGCCACCTCCGGAGGCCCGGGTTCGATTCCCGGCTCTGCCACGAAATTTGAAAAGTGGTACGAGAGATGGAACGGGGTCCACTCAGCCTCGGGAGGTCAACTGAGTACAGGTGAGTTCGATTCCCACCTCAGCCATCCTGGAAGTGGTTTTCCGTGGTTTCCCACTTCTCCTCCAGGCAAATGCCGGAATGGTACCTAACTCAAGGCCACGGCCGCTTCCTTCCCTCTTCCTTGTATATCCCTTCAACACTTCCCATCCCCCACCCAGGCCCCTGTTCGGTACAGCAAGTGAGGCCGCCTGGGCGGGGTACTGGTCATCCTCCCCAGTTGTATCTCCGACCAAAAGTCTGAAGCTCCAGGACACTGCCCTTGAGACGGTAGAGATAGGATCGCTCGCTGAGTCCGGGGGAAAAGCCAACCCTGGAGGGTAAGCCGATTAAGAAGAAGAGTGTAGGAAATGTTTGCATGTGTGCAGGCATCTGAAAGTGCAAATTGTGAACTTTCTGACTGTGATGTCCTTGTCCCTGCCAGTGGTGTCAACAGTTTTCTTCAGAATACAATCGACAACAGAATTATTTTAAATGCACCGGAACTGGATCATGACTAGTTTAGTCTGATTCGATTAATATACAGTGTGCTTCAGCACCCCCTTCCAATAACGTTTGCTGCAGCCCTATTAACGTGCACATGGTTATAGCGGTGCTATTCCCCTGTAGGCGTACTGTGTGGTACTAATGTTTAGTGGGCACATTTTGCACACGATTCTGAACCCAAACGAAATGTTACATTATCCGTTCGCAAAACATGACGCCTTGAAATCATGTAGCAACGTCCTTTTACCATGTAACTATGTTAATGTGTCGTGCCTTGTGACCGGGTGTAACGGAGAGGGGAATCAGTGCATAAAACTAGGTAACAGTGCAGTAATTAATGTCTTACACACCGAACCGGATAGCGCATGTACTCTGTTATCGTCGTACTACCAGCATGTTTCCAGCAGAGTAGCGTAGTGGATGTGGTTAGTCGTTCGCCGAGCGACGTACGAAATGTGCCAGCGGCGGTTCGAATCCTGCATCGTTCACATATTTTTGCATCGATATGATGTTTGAATACGTAAACACAGGCCAACGTTTGCCACATTCAAACAGTAGAATGACGCTGTTATTCATCTTGTGCCCTGCGCATACTCCGCTGGTTAGGGCCTGAATGTACTGTAATCTCTGCTGTCATTCGGCATGTTTTCCACGGAGGAATACGTTGACATGCTTCTCATTTATGGGGAAGCAAGACAAAACGCGTGCGATGCCCTACGTCTGTACCAGGAACGTTATTTCGA
Source organism: Anabrus simplex (assembly GCF_040414725.1). Classification (NCBI taxonomy): domain Eukaryota; kingdom Metazoa; phylum Arthropoda; class Insecta; order Orthoptera; family Tettigoniidae; genus Anabrus; species Anabrus simplex. Next base: position 1,115,230,662 of record NC_090265.1, on the reverse strand, counting down.
CAGGCGAGACCCGGTTTCTACGGTATCCCGCCGTGTTGAAAGACGCCTAAGGACAACAGGCGTAATTTCCAACCAGACACCAGTCCACAATAGGCTCTTTACATCGAGTGAAACAAAAGAGGCCGTTCTGGAGGCAGCTCGTAATAATCCACACATCAGTACAAGGACGATTGCACGACAGGTGAACACCAGCCAGCCGCACGTCTGGCGAATACTGCATGAACATAAATTTCACCCATACCATCTTGAGCTACACCAAGAGCTCCATGGGCGGGATTTCGAAGCTCGAATGGAGTTCTGTCCGTGGCTATTAGGCAGGTTGGACAATGATGCAGCATTCGCATCGCATATCTTATTCTCGGACGAATCGCGCTTCCACAATAATGGGAACGTCAATCGCCACATCATGCGCTATTAGAGACCGGACAATCCTCACGGGGTACGACAGGCGGTCCATCAAGTACGATGGGGAGTGAATGTTTGGTGTGGAATCTTGGGAGATTGCCTGATAGGACCTTATTTCCTTGAGGGCCATTGGACGGGCCAACACTACCTGCACTTTCTGCGTCAGGAACTCCCACTGCTGCTGGAGGATGTACCCTTGCATGATCGTGGTTGCAACAGGATTGAGCTCCACGACATTCGATTTTGCCCGTTCGTAACAATCTGAACGAGGAACTGCCAGGGAAATGGATAGGACGAGGAGGCTCTGTTTCTTGGCCCGCCAGATCACCGTATTTAACGCTGTTAGACTTCTTCTTTTGGGAACATTTGAAGAACGTCGTTTACACTCATGCGCCGGAAAACCCCGACCAGCTCCGGCAACTCATCACGGACGCCTGCCGAGCAATTATACCTGAAATGCTTCAGCGCGCAAGATGATCTATTGGACACCGGGCCCGAATGTGCATAAACCAAAACGGTCATCACATCGAGCAATTACTGCGATAAAACATTGCCAGGGTAGTTGTGTTCCTATTATTTCCGGTCCCCGGGGATCAGTTACAAAACACTGAGACTCGTGTTCAGGTCGGTAATCGTGGGGAGGGTATTATACGGAGCAGAAGTTTGGGGGCTGGATGAGAAAAGAGAGGAACTAAGAAGGATTGTTAGTAGTTTTGCCAAGTTAGTGATGGGCTTACCGAGGTGTACAGCAAATGTAGGGGCGGAATTAATGTGTGGGGAGGATTTGGAATCAGAGGGTGTGAAAAGAATAGTTAGATATTGGATGAATTTAAAAAGACAGGAAGGTGGGAGAGTTTTACAGGCAGCATATGTACAGCAATTTAAGAGCATGTATAAGGGTGGATGGTTAGAAAAAATAAAGGGATATTTGGAGAGGATAGGATTAGGACACCTGTGGGGGGAGGTTTGGTCAAAGACAGAAGTGAGAGGGATGAATATACTGGAAAGGAGAATTAGAGATATCCATAGGCAGAAATTATTGGGGGAAAGCAGACTAAGAAATTCGCTGACTGTTTTGACGAAAATAGAGGAGATAGCAGGGTTGAATATTAGATACGTCGATAGGTCAAAACGATATGGGATGATGTGGTGGCTTTTAGGTCTGGCAAGGAATAAAGGCTGGTTACAAGGCAGGGATAAGACAAGGTGTGTACTTTGTGGAGATGTAAATGATGAGTTTCACTTGCTAAGAGACTGTGAGGTAACGAGGGGGTTAAGACATGGATTATTGAGTGCCGAGCATCGGGAAATACTGGGGAGAGGAGATGAGAACGCAATATTGAGATGGATTATTAAACAATGGGAAAAAGGGGGTGAATTGAACAGGTATTTTTGTGCGACAAAAAAGGCCTGCGAGAGTAAAATGAAGGAGAGTGAGTTAGAGGGTGGGCAGGGGAATAGGGGGGTGGAATAGTTATCTGTATAAGGGAAGGGGATAGTATGTTAAAATTCTAATGGATTAGGGAACTTAGTTAGGTGGAGTTGGGTAAGAGGGCAGGATTGCATGGTCTGTTTGTTTTATGATATGTTAGTAATTGTTATTCATTGTAATTTTATTAGGTTATGATGGTAATTATTTGTGAAGGCTGAAATGTGGCAATGGTGAAGTGGTATATTTATTGTTGATAAGTGGAGTTGGAGGAGTGGTGGTATAAATATGGTAATGGAGAAGTGGTATAGGAGGAAGAAATATGTTGGAAAGGTGTTGGTATATGCGTGACTGGTATTGGTTATTCATTGTAATTTCATTAGGTTATGATGGTAAATAATTGGTGAAGGCTGAGATGTGGTAATGGTGAAGTGATATATTTATTGTGATATTTGGAGTTGGAGGAGTGGTGGTATATGTGGTGTTGGAAAAGTGTTATATCGTTGGAATGTAGTGTGGGAGAAGTGGTGATATAAGTAGAGGTGGTATATAATGTGGAGTTGGTGCTGTATTGCTGAAATGTGGTGTGGGAAGTATTGAAGGTTTAGTATTTAGGTGATGTATGGTTTGGTACTGAGATGGTTTATTTATGGTTGACTTCGTGGGAGTTGGGAGGTGGTATTATTGTATTGATGTCTGGTAAAAGTATTTAATTTCTGGAGCTGGATAGAGGTGAGTTTATTGTCATTTTGTAAATTTTGGTTTGTTTGTATGGAGAGGAGGAAGGAATATGATGTTGGAGAGGTGTTGGTATGTGTTGTATTGCTGAGATATGGTGTCGGAAGCATTGGAGGCTTAGTATGTATGATTGGGTGATGTATGGTATGGTATTGAGATGGTTTATTTACGGCCGAATTCGTGGAAGTTGGGAGAGAGTATTATTGTATTGGTGTCTGGTATGAGTATTGAATTTTTGGAGCTGGAGGGAGGTGATTTTATTACAATTTTGTGAATTGTGGTTTGTTTGTATGGAGAGGAGGAAGGAGTATGATGCTGGAGAGGTGTTGGTATAGGCGTGAATGGTATTTGTTATGCATGGTCGAAATTTTTGGGAGATGGAGAGGTAATTTTATTATGGAGTGTTATGGCGGATTGAAATGATATGAAGCAATGTTAACGCTGATTGGTAAAAGCTGTGGTATGATGGATTGGAATGTTATGACGGAATATTGTTGTTATTATTTAGACTTGTACTATAGGAGGTGGAATCTGAAAGATTGAATGCAAAGTTAGTGTCATGGCTGGTTTGGTATGCAATAGTGTAATGTTGCTGGTGTAGCTTATTTTGGAGTAGGTCAGGGAACAATAGAGGTGATGGAATTGCTGAAGCAAGAAGGTCGCGTGATGAGTGGGTACGTGTGAGTGATAACAAGCAGCAAGTTGCAACACCAGCAGCAGATTGTAAACATAGAACAGGCTGATGAGGTGTTCATTTCATTTTATTTTGTATGTGGTGGAGGGTGGTGGCTTGGGTTGGACTGCGTTTATTATTAGTTATTTATTTATTTATTTATTATTATTGTGAACGTGTATTCGGGGCTGAATGCCTGTTTTGTTCATTAATAAATACTAAATAAATACTAAATACTATTATTTCCGGTCTGTATGTGTCCGGCCTGCTAACTAATTGGCCCTTGTTAGGGCCACAAACACATCCATTCACACACAATTAGCATGAAAGCGGGTATTGAACTTACATGCGTGCGGTACATATTAAACAAATATTTCATAAATTTGTATTCTTTGCCCCGGATTCGAACCTCCTACCTGAGATGCAAGCACGCTCCACCAGGCCTTTATCAACTACACTAAGGTTCCGTACGGCACACTGGTCAGCCTATAGCATGTATTAGGTTTATTGCGGTCACAATAACAATTTAGTGATTCGCCAACGTGTCAGGTTAATATGATCTAGAAGGCACACTCATGTCTTCCAGTGTTTAATACGAGTATAAAATTACGGCGTCCTATCATGGTGAGGCGGTAAATACTAAGATATCCGGTTGTGTTGTCTGAGCATGCCGGAAGGGCAGACGTTTGTAGGACCGAATGAACATTGTGGGTTGCATAAAACTACATTGGAAGGGGCTGCTGAATTTAGTTGAGTACATTGCTGGGAGTGTAGTTCGTCAAGCATTTGGAGGTTCTATTGGCGAATGGCAGTACATACGGAAGTAGATAAGCAGGAGAAAAGAGTGTGAAGGGTTCTCTTGTGAATCCATCTGAAGACGTAGTAAAACTATGTAAAATTGCTGAATTTTTTTTTAGAAATAATTATAAACTACTGGGAAAGCATGAAAGAAAAGTAATGTTAAAACTTCAGACTGAAGTGTTAAGTTTGTTGCCAAATTGTTTAGTTTTCGAATTTGATCATTTGTTCACTGCAGTGGAACCAGGTGAGGAATCTCATTATGCCTCACTCATTAAATTAATTTTTCATCAGTATTTTACCTGTAGACTGCATCATGTTTGTAGAGGCAGATCTGAGAACGAAGGAGGAAAGCAAGTGTGACAGATGTTGACAAAATTAATATTACTTAAAGGACAGTAGCTTGGCCTGTACGATGTGAAATGAGATAGATTACCTTTTTCTGTAATATCTGCTAGGAATTTCCAGTCTTTGTTAAAATCCAGGCAAAGTTTATTAATTTTTTTATGAAATAAACTGTTACCAGTCATAAGTTCCACACAGAGCCTCAGAAGAAATGTAGACACGTTTTGATAGTTTATCTTTGGAACAAAATGAGATATCATTGCAATTCTTGCGCAGTAGGCTAGGCCATTGTTTTCTCAACAGATGATGAAGGTGACGTGAATGGCGCGACAATCTTGGCGCGCGTTTTCCAGCAGATGCCAGTGCAGCAATAAAATGAGACCGTCGTTTGAACAACGCCAGGCCATATTGAAGTGGTACTGGAAGTACGAAAACATTATGGAGGTACAACGGCAATGGCGTAATGTGTACGGAACTCAGCCACCAACATGTAAAGCAATTTGTCGTATTCGAGATATATTTGATTTCGACGGTACTGTTCAGGATGTGCATAAGAAAAGGTCTGGCCGAACAAAAACATCAACAAGTTCAGCTTCCAGTGCTGCTGTGTTGCAAGATTTTACCAGGTCACCAAAAAAATCTGTTAATCAGGGTGTACTTGAACGCGGGGTAAGACGATCAACCGTACGACGAATTCTGAAGGCTGCAAAGTGGTAAGCGTACATTCCAAGATCGCTGCACGCTATGAACGAGGACGACCCGATCGAAGAATGAAGTACTGCGAGTGGTTTGAAGGCATGCTTCGCGAGGATGAACGGTTTGCAGGGATGGTTATCTGGTCTGACGAGGCACAATTCAAACTGAACGGTACTGTAAACCGCCACAACTGCGTGTACTGGACTCTTGAAAATCCTCACGTTCACGTGGATAAACATGTTAATCTACCTGGCGTTAATGTGTGGTGTGGTCTGTCATTGATTGGCTCATTCTTATTTGAAGGTACCGTAACTGGCGAGGTGTATCTTCATATGCTGCAAACATAGATTTTACCTGCCATCTAAGAGGTGTTTGGAAATGAAAGATTTTACCTACAACCAGATGGCGATCTGCCTCTCTACCACAGAGACGTCAGAGCCTACTTGGATGGAAATATACCTGGACGATGGATAGGACGAATAGGAGCTGTTGAGTACCCACGACGGTCTCCAGACCTTACACCTCTTGACTTCTACCAATGGAGGACCTTGAAAAATGTTAATCAACAGAAGCCAGCTACATTGAACGAGCCACGAGAAACCATGGAGGCGTCCTGTACGGTTATCACTCCGGCAACACTGACAGCCGTATTTCGGTCAGTAGTTCAGCGGCATAGACATTGTTTGGCTGCTAATGGGGGTCACTTTGAACACATAAAATAAAATAAAATAAAATAAAATAAAATAAAATAAAATAAAATAAAATAAAACACATAAAATAATCTTCCTTCCGTGCAAGAATTGTAACGGTATGTCATTTTGTTCCATTAATATTGACTATCAAAAAGTGTCTACATGTTTCTGGACCCGTCTGTATTAAAAGATTTGCTCGAAGTCTTTGAAATGCATAGGGGAATAAATCATTTAAGAAAACCTGTGACTGGCAACAGATTTTATTATTTTATAAGAATAACTTTATGGACAAGGCCTTTCCTAAGAAAAACATGGTTATGTTTAAGAGTAACGTTATTTTTCTTTTGAAATACTTTGAATCAATAATAGCTCCATCAATTCAATAGAGCGATTGTATTCACTTTTTCATGCCTCTTTTTAACAGTGACTGTCATGTTTTTGCTCACTTTCATCTTTGAATGTGTAATTTCTTAAACCATACACACTAACACAGTACCTGATCATTTTCTTGACTGTAATGTGTGTAAAAATTGAAACATTTCTAACAGTCAAACTTGGAGATTTAGCTGATTGAGTAACCGATTGTGTGTTTTCTTTGCAACTCTCTTAGCATTTTAACCGGCAATGTTCTGTGACTACTTTGGTCTGTTTTTGTAATTCCAACAAGATGATTTTCATACTTGAATTATTCTTCTTTTTGAGAGTTATACGAAGTATTATGATGAGAATAGGTGGCCCTCCCAGACTTTCTTTGCTTTTTATAGGATTTTATTGGTTTTTGAATATGTAGGGTGGTCGGTAACAAAGTGAATCGGGTGCATGAGTATTATAGGATTGGCCATACTGATAAATAATTCCATATCCCTCACCGTTGTCAATTTCGCAGCTACCGAAGTTTGCGAATCAATCACTTCATGAGCAAATGGGCTTTAGGAGACTGTTGCTAAATCTGTACGTGCTTAAGAGTGGGTCGTCAGCACCAATTGATGAATCGATGCCGAAACAGAACGCCGATGTCTACGCTGACTGGGTTTGCATTACAGTGTGAGTCCACGTCCACTGTACGCATGCCACGACTGCTTGACGAACATTCTCTATTTCCCCTCAGCTACCAACGACAAAAAGTCAGTATCAAGCACACCATGGATTCAGCTGGTGTCACTTTAGCATACCTGCTATGGCGCGATACTGTCCGCTAAAAGTTCCATGGACTAGTTCCTCCCCTGGCGAAGTTTTCTTCTTCTATTAGTGCTCTCAAGTAGTATCAAGTCACGTGCATATTTATCAACACTGCCTCGCATAGCCCATTTGAATTCGCCTGCGAAGTGATCTGATTGCCTACCATCAACAGCTGATAAAAGGACGACGTGAGATACTGAATTATTATTCAGGTTGACCAACACTCAAATGCTTATAGGCCCTATTCCCGGTTCATGTTGTTTTCGACCACCCTGTAGTTTATCTCATGTATTTACATCCCGTAGGCATTGCCCGACAGCAGTATAAAATCTTACCAGAATGCTTGCAGGGAATGTAAAACATTGCACCCACGAGGAGTTGAATACCTGGCTACATTACCTCTCTGACACCGCCTGACCTTTTCCTCTTTTTTCAATTGTCTTTATGTCACACCGTCACAGATAGGTCTTACGGCGACAATGTGATAGGAAAGGGCTAGGAGTAGGAAGGAAGCGGCCGTGGCCTTAATTAAGGTACATCCACAGCATTTGCCTGGTGTTAAAATGGGAAAACTGGGAAAACCATCTTGTGGGCTGCCGGCAGTAAGATTTGACCCCACTATCTCCCGAATACAAGCTAATAGCTGCGCGCCCCTGACCGCACGGCCATCTCGCTCGGTTCCTTTATCTTTTCCTGCTTCCTGTATTAGCTTCACTCGTTAAAACAACAAGAGCAGAAATATCCTGCAATAGAAATGCCAGGCACCTCTTTGCCACAGTATGGTCACCCAATTGCAGTCCAAAAGACTGTTCCCTCAAAGGTAGGTGTAAATGAAAACATGCCCGTTTGATTGAAATATTGCCTTAACTTGATTTTCTAGTGAAGAATCATGTTTAGAATCAACGTAACTTCACAAATTGAAAGCCCTTAATAACTGAAAATAATTCTGTACATGACTATTTATTATATTATTTTTGGGGGAAAACATGGTTTGAATGTTCGCTCTCCATTTGCATTTAACAGTTGGTTATTGGCAAGTGTAATGTAATTGTTGTTTGTAAATTTAGTATATGTATATTTGATACTTTCATGTTACTTTAATATTTTCATTCTCTGTAAATATTGCAATGCTGAATGTATGTAACGTCAGTGTATTCCAACTTCTTTGGTAATTATAATGTATTATATTGTTAATGCCCCTGTAAAAACACCCATCAAAAATGTTCTGTGTATACCAGATTCTGTTGCTTTGAAGTAGAACCGATATCATATTGTTTTATGTGAAACTTAGAATAGTGAGTACAAGGAAAACACACTCAAAAACTTTGGACCCACTGTGAAAATAAAAACACTTGGTATGTAATTAAACCTCACAATTTAAAGACAGTTTTTAATGCATCCAGAAGTCAATAGCGTTTTTGTCCTCTACGAACCCTGCGGCACTCTTAAATACAGAAGGATATGCTCAGTACCAAATTATAGAGTATTTCTTGAGGCAAGCATTCCCACCCCTTGATGACAGCATCTTTTAGGACCTGAATTGTTAGTGGTGGATGTTGACGGTTGGAAATTTCTGCTTTAAGAAGTGTCCACGCATACTCAATGCTGTTCATGTCCAGGAAAGATGCTTGTCAGTCCGTTCTGCAGATCACATATCCTTCCAGCTATGTTCAGAGGTGCTGGACGATGTGGACAAGCTTTACCGTAATATAGAGTAAATCCATCTCCTACAATTTCTGCAAAATCACTTGCTATGGGTAGGAGAGAGTACCGTTCGTACACAACAGCCGTCACGTTGAATGTGAACCAGTGGTGAAACAATTCCTGCCCAGTATAGTTCCAAACCTCCAAGATTTAGGTGACATTCAACCGAGAACGATTCATTGTAACGTTCCTCTTTTGCCTTCCATACGCGCAGGGAGTTGTCAACAGGGTGTAAACCCATTCTCATTTCATCCATGAACCCCGTTCTGGATCATTGATCTCGTGTTCAAGTATGATGTTCTCTAGCCATCGAATGCGATCCATCATGTGGAGGAGTCTCTAGAGTTTATACTGAATACAGTTCTCCATCATGGAATCTCTTGTGCACAGTTTGGGTACGTACAGTAACTCTTTTGTTGTCTCAAAGCTCCTGGCACGGAGTATTAGCTGTGTGTATAGGATGTTTCCGTCCATAAATTCATATATATTGTTCTTGAGGTGGTGGTGTTTTTGCGTGGATGGCTTTCACAATGCCCGTCTTTTACTGAATGGGTGGGGTACGCGAAAGGAGCCTCCACGAAGACTGCTATTATACAATTATAATACGATGAGTAGCAATCAGGCCTACTCTGGGCAACGTCAGACTACATTATGAAATGTGCTGACGGCAGATCCTTTCAAATCCAGAAGCAATTGTAAAGATTATGAATTCTCGTAGAGAAGGTTTTTTCAAGACCAACTTTGCTAATTATGCAGTATCAATAAATATAGAAGGAATATCCGGACCAAAAAAGGAACTCTTCCATAATCTGCGTCAAGAATACCAGTGTGATATGTATCCAGGAGACCCATAAAGATACATATCATAGAAGACCTAAGGTACAAGGCATGAACCTTGTAATTGAAAGACCCCATCGGCAATATGGTAGTGCAGTATTTTGTTAAACTTGGCTTATCGGTGCTTTCTACACCATGTACTGAGGAGGATAATATTGAAATCCTGTGTGTTGAACTGAACAACTGTGTAGTCACCTCGGTATACAAACCACCTAATGCAAAATCCATCTTTAAGGAACCAACTAATATCCTAAATCAGCAAACTAAGCTCATCTTAGGAGATTTTAGTAGCCATGGTAATGTTTGGGGATATGACTCGGATCATGAAAATGGTGAATCTGTAATGCAGTGGGCTGAATCCAACAACTTACGCTTAATTAATGACAGTAAATGACAACCATCTTTCAACAGTGGACGCTGGAAACGAGGATACAATCCTGATATGATTTTCACCAGTGAAGAAACAGCTTCACAATGCCACAAGAGTATTGGTTTCCCAATTCCAAATACCCAACACAGACCTATTGTATGTCAGATTACTGTAGCCGTAAGACCACAAATAGTTCCATTCAAAAGACGATATAATTTAAAGAAATCAAATTGGGATATGTTTTCTGAGTCCCTAGACAGCCTTGTGTTGAAAATACATCCATGTCCTGTGGCATATGATGATTTTATAGCAGCCGTTCAGGAGTCATCTCGTAAATCTATCCCACGTGGATGCCGTACCAGCTACATTCCAGGACTCAGTAAAGACAACATCTATTTGTTAGAAGAGTACATTAAACTCTTCGAAGAAAACCCTATCAGCAAGTAAACATCAGATGCTGCTATAAAACTTACTCAGTCTGTGGCGAAAGGTAAGAAAACTCGGTGGATAGAAACGATAGAAGGACTAGACATGAGCAAAATCAGCCATATGGCATGGAGATTACTACGTTGACTAAGATCCAACGCAAAAGGAAACCCATGCAAACATTTCTCCAAATCAAATAGCTCAACAGCTTTTGAAATATGGCAAAACAGACAAACGAGATAACGGACCCAAGATTCAAAGGCAAGAACATCTCGAAACTAATGAGCTCTCAAAGTCATTTTCACAAAATGAGTTGCAAAGGGCCATATAACAATGTAAGAACAACAAGACAGCTCGATTAGATGATATAAGAATAGAGCAAATAAAGAAATTTGGACCAACAACACTGAAATGGCTTGTGGAACGCTTTTATAACTGCTTAAGGTAGAACAAGATTCCGAAAATATGGAGGAAAACTAAGATGATTGCTATCTTGAAACCTGGGAAAGAACCTTCTGACCCCAAGAGTTATCGGGCCCATCTCATTATTATGTCATCTTTATAAGGTATTTGAAAGGCTTCTATTGAACCGCCTGTCACCAAAGATTGACATTTTACTTATCCTGAACAGGCAGGCTTCAGACTCCAGAGAAATTGTACAGCACAAATAACTCACTTAACAACACATAGAGGATGGGTTTGAGAAGTTCCAGATCACTGGATTTGCATTTATTGACCTCTCATCTGTTCAACACCGCATAATGCTTGACAAGATCTACAACTTGACCCCGGACTTTTGTTTCACTAGAATAATTGCCACCTTATTGCACCATCGAAGATTATAGGTTGAATTCCAAAGAAGTCAGACTGTTGGAGGATCCAAAGGAATGGCTTATCCCAAGGGAGTGTATTGTCACCAATACCCTTCAACATTTATACAAATGATCAACCCAGACCTCATGCAACCAAAAGTTTCATAAATGCCGACGAACTTGCTTTGACGGTACAGACAAGCGATTTTGAAGGAGCAGAACAGATGCTTTCAGGAGCTCTAGGAAACTTTTCTAACTACTACAACAAGAACCACCTGAAGACAAACCCGCAAAAGACTAAGGTCAGTGCTTTACATCTTCGAAACCGACTGGCAGGAAGAAAACTGGAAGTAACTTGGGAAGGCACAAATTGGAGCACTGTCTTACACCAAAATACCTTCGAATTACCTTAGACAGGTCATTCCCCTACCGAGCATTGCCTGAACACCAAACACAAGGTGTCAGCCCGTAACAACATCATTCGTAAACTTATTGGTAGTAATTGGGGTGCTGAACCTCAGGTGGTTCGAACTTCTGCCATGACACTTTGCTTCTCCGCCGGTGAATATGCCTGCCCAGTGTGGTATAAATCTCCCATGGAAAGCAACTAAATGTGGCCCTTTTAATGAAACCGCTAGACTAATTACTGGATGTTTGAAGCCAACTCCAGTTGACAAACTGTATTGTATGGCAGGAATTGCTCCTCCTGATATACGCCGGGAAGTAGCCGCAAAAGCCGAAAGGAAAAAAGTTGAAGAAAATGAGAGCTACATCCACTACATAGACACACTCCACCAAAGCCTAGATTGAAATCTAGGAGGAGCTTTCTAAAGTCAACATCTTCACTAAACACAACTCCGAAGAAAGACAGAGAAAAATTGTGGGCAGCCAGAACAAGTCATCTTCAAACATGGACAAAACCAGCTGAATGCTCACCAACCGGACACAACTTGGACTGGATCACATGGAGATCACTGAACAGGTTAAGAACAGGTGTTGGAAATTCTAAGGACAAACTAGTGAAATGGGGATATTTGGATGTATCACCACTCTGCGAATGCGGAGAGGTGCAGACTACCAAGCATCTGTGTCAGTGCTCTTGTTGCCCTGATTCTTGCAGTGAGGAGGATTTGCTCAAGGCACAAGGAAATGCAGTCGCAGTTGTTAGCTTCTGGGCAAACACTATTGAATACCATTTTGGTGTATATGGTATAAATTCCTTGTTTCATTGTTACTAAATTGTAATCTAAAAACCAAAACAAAAAAGTTCTATTGTATGCTTCTGATTCAAGTAAATAAATACTGAATGGATGTCTGGGAACTTTTTCTGCAACTTGGAACCAACACTTTGATTCACGTCAACAATGTTATCGTCGTTGATGTGATCTGACATAGACTGTGTATGACAAGACATTTCAATTCATAGAAGCGAGTCACTCTGACAAGTTTGCTTGTACACCACCTCAGTTCTAGTGTACTGGATTTGTTTACCAATTGTGAGTCAAATGCCCCTAGCTGTGAAGAAGGCAGGGCTGCCATGATTTAAACAAGTGTGTAACAATAAGGTTGTGTGGCCTCCGCATAAGCCTGTTGCAGTTCTTTGGAGTTGACGCCTGAGAGGCGGCTCGCGTGCCTGGGAAAGTGGGACCTTACCTATGATGAATTCTAATGCTGAGGACGGCACACACATGCCCTGCCCCCGAAACATGGGAATTAACTATTGAAGATTAACACCCCGGGCCGGCTGGGAATCAAACCCGGGACCCTTTGGACTATGCTAACTATTTAGTACTGGGGCTGGAAAATATACTTATTTTATAATTATTTAAATCAGTTGCCAGTCACATTTGTTATTGAATCTTCTTCACAACGCATTTCAGAGTCTGACCATAATTACAGCATAAATATTTTTTGGAACAATTTTGCAATATGATTATCTGTATATGAAACAAGAAAGTACTTCTTGCTTGGACATTAGCTGTCTCTGTGGCATTCTGTATGTAAAACTAGCGGTATCTTGTTGAAGTACTAGATAGGTGTACCAAATAAAACTGCATCTCTTTATTGTTAATATTTATACATAAATGCATACAGATGTGTCAGTTATAAGAACACAAACACGCTGACTGACTCACTTTCTCCTTAATTCCATTACATTAAAAAAGCATATTGATCAACACAGAAAATGTAAGAATTTCACAAGACTCAAAATCTCGTGACTTTAAGGTTCTCAAACTACAGTTTCATTGAAAATTTTGTATGTCACTGGCTCAAGAATTGAATAGCAGCTGCAAAGGTGAGTGAAAAACAGTTATGTCATAACTGAGCCAACAGGCACTGCTCAAAATGAGCAGCATCTCCCTAGTCCCTACAATAAACAGTACACAGCTGTAAAACGTGAAATTATGAATATTATGTTTCAATTAGGACCATCAGTCTGATGACTTCTGCTTAAGTGGTTTGGTATTTGCAATTAACTGGCGTAAGTAGTAGGAAGGGAAGAGTCATAGTTTATTAGTAGATTATTATAAAGGCACCATGTTTTCACTGGAGATGAAATTGGAAACAATTCTAATCCATTACATGATGTTGTGTGGTCTCTGGAGAGGCCAGGAGCAGGCAGGACTTTCTAGTTTACCTTTATGACGAATGCAGGGAGAGGATTAAACCCGGTGTCGGCACATATCCTACTCCTATCGAATAACATCAAGGGATCTGTGTACCTTGTGTCCCCATCCAACAGATGAATCACCATCAGCAGAATCGTATGCCCTCACTCGACGTAGAAACTGCCCTAAATGCAGATTAATGATGATTGATTGAAATTCATGTCTCCACAGATAGCGCACCAGTAGTGGGACTGGTTCATCATGATCTGTATTGCACTGAAATAAATGTACCGAAAAATACTCTCGACGAAGGAATATTTGTATATAGCTCAAAATGGTTTTACATATGATTTCACATGCTGTATGTCATGGTACCTCGGACGTATTTACAGCATGTACTATAGGCCAATATCTGAGATACGCTGAGGCTCTAATTTTCTGTTACCAACCATATTCAGATTGTGAGACTGATTCAGGAAGGATGGGACAAGTGCATGTCGCTAGTGTTGGAGTGAGTGAGAGTGATTTCTCCAAAATTTTAAAAAGCTTCAGGGTGAAATAAACTGTTGTTGGTCGACAAAGTGAAACAACTCGCTGGAAGAATCAGTATTTGTTGCTTTCGGCATGTCATATGCCCATGCTACTGCCACCTTATTCCATGAGGATCTTCAGAGGTCCTCTGGAGTGAAGGTGTTAGATCACCTAGATGGGAGATTCCCTATCAATAGTGTACCTAGCCATTTGTTAAATGTTTTCAAAGAACTTTGAAATATATTGAACACTTCCCTTTCTCCGAGTCCAGATGTGCGTCACATTTCACAACTTTGACTGCATGAGTGACAGAAGATTGCCTTTGTAATAAACCACCTAAATCATGACCAGGCAATTCATAATGTCCGTTTAAGAGATTTAAATATAAAAGCATTCTTCTGGAGAACTTTTAAAATGAAATGACAGTTTTATTTGCGAAGAAGAAAGAAATTATATTACCCAGGTATAAATACAAACTATTCCGTATTTTGTAAAATAAAAAATAAAAGCTCTTTAACCCAACTGGTACACATTCACGAGTCGGTTACTGACAGGCACAACGAGTTAGAAAGAGAAGTCCTCTTTCTAGCTCGTTGGACAGGCCTAATATACATTTAGAGTGTATGTATTTCGTACTTTCAGTGTTTTCTGTTCTATTACTTTCATTCTCCACGTGTTGTAATGCTGAATAACAGTGTAGGCCTAATCTGATTTCTTTTGTAATTCTTGAAACTTACTGGAAATACGTTGACCTCTCTTCTTTGTTTAATACGTAATTATGTATGCACTTGTTGAATACATTATGGTCCTTTGAGTACTTTTGTACTTTTGTAATGAAGAAAATATGACGATAATTTTTCTTGCACTTTGTGTTCTCACTTAATCACCACCGAGTTGTAGCTCGATCGCCACGGCCACTTGTTTTAATAGCTAAAAATATGGCGGACGCGGCGTTCAAGTAGATTAAAATATGGCGGTCGAATAGCCACTCTATAGTCCTCTTTCTATCTCGTTGGTATAACCCTACCACCGCAGCTCAACCAATCCCGCCGCAGACCTGTGAGAACCATACTTGGGACTTCTCTTTTTAAATCTGGTTACACAGTAATTCTCGAGTCGGGGCTCCGAACTCCGAACTCCACGTTAGTGGACTTAAGATCTAGGAGGATAATTTTGGGAAGGGAAAAAGGCACTCTGCCCCCTCCCCCCTAAGATCATTTTAGGGGCTGGGCAGAAATCGCCTTGCGTCCCGAAATACGGCGCCACAGATTATTATTATTATTATTATTATTATTATTATTATTATTATTATTATTATTATTATTATTATTATTAATATTATTAATAGTCTATTATTATTAATTAATTAATTAATTAATATTATTATTAATAATAATAATATATATAATATATAATATAATAATAATAATAATAATAATAATAATAATAATAATAATAATAATAATAATAATAATAATAATAATATGAATCCATGAAAGATTCATTGAGTTCAATAATTTCTTTTGCAGGCCTGCAATATTCCACTGGTGCCAATATATCGCACCGAAGGAAAGAACTTTCTCAGATTGAGCCGACTTGTGCTGTTTGTCGTGAAACCCAATTTTCGCAACTGATTGCGCATAAGCTTCTCAACTGGAAAGAGTTGTCCTCAACCTACAATAGGGTTCCCGGTTGACTCAGTCACTACGGGACGGATTACTCAATCTACAGATTGCCACAGCGGTCAAAACCGTTTTCAAGGCTCAGAGTCGACCACATTGACGTCAAACGTCACATCTTGTATGCGATGACGAATAAAGTATGGAATCTTACTTTCCGCATCACCGAGCTCGATAGCTGCAGTCGCTTAAGCGCGGCCAGTATCCAGTATTCGGGAGATAGTAGGTTCGAACCCCACTGTCGGCAGCCCTGAAAATGGTTTTCCGTGGTTTCCCATTTTCACACCAGGCAAATGCTGGGGCTGTACCTTAATTAAGGCCACGGCCGCTTCCTTCCCACTCCTAGCCCTTTCCTGTCCCATCGTCGCAATAAGACCTATCTGTGTCGGTGCGACGTAAAAGCAAATAGAAAAAAAAAACTTTTCCGCATCCTCTATTGGCCAATAGAAGAGGCATTTTTTCCTTAACCTCATTTTACTACTTCCGAAGTAGTGCGTACTAAAACCATGAGAAGGTATGAACGCAAGATTGAAAGGTTCTGTACGATTAACCTTCAGCGATTATTCTAAGTGTGAGCTTTTCTCTGATTTTTTGTCTGGAATGCTAGAGGAAAAACCACCATTTACCCTTATTTATATTACACTATGGACGGTAACAATTTGGGGCGGGGCTCAAAAAGCCATTACCCGTGCTCTGCGTCGCTTAAAGCACATGCATGCGATCATAACTGATCATAAGTTCGGCTCCTAGGCTGAACGGTCAGCGTAATGGCCTTCGGTTCAGAGGACCTCGGGTTCGATTCCCGGCCGCGTCGGGAACTGGGCGTTTGTGCTGTCCTCTACATTCCTGTAACTCACACACTACACTACATTAACTTTTATCAAAATAACTCTCAGGTAATTTTCTTTTTTATGGTTCATGTTTGTGGGTTACTGTAGTCACGTCCTAGTTCGTGAACCATGGGCAACGGCTGAGTGGCCTAGTAAGTGGTCCTGAGAGTCGGGATACCAGTTGCTATGGAATGGGAGTGGGCATCTCGGACATATTCTGAGTCATGGCCCTCCTTCTGCTCAGGCGGCTAGGACTATACAATTCACCGGTGGTCCATGACCCGTTAGAGGGGAGATCCTCACTTGGATTATGTGCAAGTAGGGTAGCATCCTGCTTCATGAATTTACCGATCTCAGAACACTTTAAGCAAGCCTCGGACCTATGGGAATAACGGAGTTCCACTCCCATTCGACAGGCGAGGGACTCCTTGGAAACAACTTGGCGAACGAAATGGAATTCGATGGAGAGCTATCAATATTAATGGGACTTATGGAGGAAAGAAAGTAGAACTGGCTGAGTCAGCAAAGAGGATGCATCTGGATGTGCTAGTAAGTGATATTCGGGTAAGGGGAGATAACGAGGAAGAGATTATAAAATGGACTTGACGGGTGTTAGAAAGGGAAAGGCAGAGTCCGGGGTAGGGCTCTTTATCAGGAATATCATTGCACGCAACATAGTTTCTGTTAGGCACACGAATGAGCGAATAATGTGGGTAGATTTGTCAGTTGGAGGAATTAGGACTAGAATTTTGTCCGTGTATTCACCATGTGAGAGTGCAGATGAGGATGAAGTTGACAAGTTTTATGAAGCATTCCCCGTCAGGAAGTTGAAACCTTAAGGAAAAGGTATTTCCATTTCCGGAGGTGCACATGGGCCTGAAGTTCACTCAGCCCACACCAAAAATGAGTATCAGGTTAATTCCCGGGACCAAAGGGGCTAACCACTCTACCACACCAAGTGCCGAGGTTACGGATAGCGGAAGCCTTTACCTCCCACCCCATCTCAGGGCCTTTATGATATGTACGGAGATGACTTTGCTTTGGCTGGCCCTGCGGAGTAAAGGTAGCGTGCTTGACTATTACCCGGTGGCCCCGGATTCGATTCTTGGCCAGGTCAGGGAACTTTACCTGGACCTGAGAGTTGGTGCGAGGTCCACCCAGCCTACGTGATTACAACCGAGGGGTTATTTTGCTTGTGGGTATAAACTCTAACCCGGTCTCGAGAGCCAAGAATAATGGCCGAGAGGATTAATCGTGCCGACCACACGACTCCTCGTAATCTGCAGACCTTCGGGCTGAGCAACGGTCGCTTCGTAGGCCATGGCCCTTCGGGATTGTTGTGCCATGAGGTTTGGTTTTATTACAAAAATTGGCTTGGAAACGACCCATTTTACACATAACTTTGTCTCCAGATTCACTTCTTTCTTTAAAAAATATTGTTGATCGATAATGTGAACTCATTATACAACCTTCGCTCCCCTTTAACTCGATTTCTGTCGCTATACAACCATCGGAAAACTATAAGGCCTACAGTATCATAAGGACTTAGGATAATGCACCTGTTCTAATTTCTTATTTCGTACCTGATAGTTAATCCTCTTAGGTTTCTTCCCACCGTGCAAGTGGCCGCTCCGTAGCTATCAGCTTGCATTCGGGAGATAGTGGTTTCGAATCCCACTGTCGACTGCCCTGAAGACGGTTTTCCGTGGTTTCCCATTTTCACACCAGGCACATGCTGGGCCTGTGCCTTAATTCAGCCCACGGTTGCTTACTTCCTATCCCATCGTCGCCATAAGACTTATCTGTGTCGGTGCGACGTAAAGCAGACTGTAAAAATTAGTTTCCTCCCAACTGCCATCTCTTTGATCTTTAAAAATTAAATGTCATATTATACTGCATTTCAAATTCCAAGATATTAGATTGCAATAATTTCGATGCAAGGTGCGAACTAATTGGCACAAGCTAAAGTACTTGTCACATTTTCACCCAGGGGAATCTCATTTTGTTATCAGTAAATGGTCCGACTCGTTAGCTGAATGGTCAGCGTACTGCCCTTCGCTTCAGAGGGTCCCGGGTTCGATTCCCGACCGGGTCGGCGATTTTAACCTTCATTGGTTAATTCCAGTTGCTCGGGGGCTGGGTGTTTGTGCTGTCCCCAACATCCCTGCAACTCACACACCACGCACAACACTATCCTCCACCACAATAACGCGCAGTTACCTACACATGGCAGATGCCGCCCACTCTCATAGGAGGGTCTGTCTTCCAAGGGCTGCACCCGACTAGAAATAGCCACACGAAATTATTATTATCAGTAAATGAACCATGAAGTTTATGAACAATAAATGTTAAAGATACAGCCTTGCCTGCCCCTGTAACTTCATTGAAACGAAATCACATTTTATCACGAACTCTCACTAGAGCCTGGTAGAGAGAAAAAGAAAAGCAAAAGCAGCAATATAGCAGTAGACTGGGTTATTAGGTCATGTGTGTGTAGTGTTTCACCCCGGCCTTGCCATTTGGGCTCGTGAGGTGGACTGGCAAGACAATAATCGCCGAATTAACAAATAAATTCAAAAATTTGTTCTTCCCATTCATGTGCAATGCCAGTTAAAGGTTTCACGGCCACAGATCAATAAACAACAGCAAAACCCAGCCTATTGCTGGGTTCTGGGTATAGGAAGAACGATGGAAGAGAAAGAAGCAGAAGCAGCAGAAGAAGATTCTGATTGCACAGGGCGAGTTTTTATCAGTCGACTGGTTATAATAACATAACTTGAAGGAACTATGAATTGTTTTATACTACTATAGCTTGTCATCTGCGTACCGGCGAGGGACTATTCTCTCTTTGTGAATTAGGCCGCTAGCGCTTCTGACATGGTAACTGACTTTCCAACTCTTCAACCACACCGTGTACGCTATGCTTCAACTTTTGAATAAAATCAGACATCGAAATCAAGGCGAAGGAGAATAGTATCTACTAAATTCAAAAACATGAGGTTCAATAAATGTAAAGTCAACTGGTCAGATAGAATAATATAGAAACTTAACCTTTTCTTTGGAGAGATTTATAACGAATAGAGTTTCCTTCCAACAGAGACGGTCTTGCCACTGTCATCCTATGTGCCGTCCATTATATTAAATGAGAAGAGTTAAGAAGTTAATTTGTGTCGCTGTTCTGCGTTTTATGAAGCTGGACAGTAGCGGCGTATTCATTCCCTCGCCCAGACTGCAGGGGGCTCTCGTGCAGTGGGGGGCGAGTCCCCCCGTCGAGCCACACAATATTTACTGTTCAAATTTGAATTTCACATTAGATTAATATATTTATACCATTGCACAGTCTTCCACCTCCACCTCTCAGTGGACGCATGCGGGCACTTAAATTAAGAGAAGTTTTGTTGTTTCAAAGATTTTTATGTATCTAAGTGCCCTTAATAAATGGATGTCTTAAGCAATACTTCAAACAACTTCTTGTAAGTCTTCACATGATTGTAATGCATACGGTTGTATGCCGCACGCTGAGAAAAGGTAATTTAAATGCCAGCTTGTAGCATCACCTTATACAGTTGCACTTACAACGAGGATGAAACTGAGAGAGAGCAGCCAGATTTATACACGATGCAACACAATTTAATGTGGAAGAATGTCAGCAACATCCAGATAGGGCCGTATATTTTGCAATGAATAGCAACTTTGTATGGCAGCTGGGAGTTCATTGCCACAAACTATCCTCTGCTAAAAGGAATTACACTAAGAACGATGTCTCTGGGAATCCAACAAGTTTTTTTCTTTACGTCGCACCGACACAGATAGGTCTTATGGCGACGATGCC
The DNA here is from genome assembly GCF_040414725.1 of Anabrus simplex. NCBI lineage: Eukaryota > Metazoa > Arthropoda > Insecta > Orthoptera > Tettigoniidae > Anabrus > Anabrus simplex. The sequence continues at coordinate 1,115,210,077 of NC_090265.1, read as the reverse complement.
AGCTTTGGGACGATGTAAGCTTTGGGAAGGCATTCTTTCTGATTATATTAGACATGTTTGTGAAATTAATAACTGGTTCGATAGAAGGCAATTCGGTTTTAGGAAAGGTTATTCCACTGAAGCTCAACTTGTAGGATTCCAGCAAGATATAGCAGATATCTTGGATTCTGGAGGTCAGATGGACTGTATCGCGATTGACCTGTCTAAAGCATTTGATAGGGTGGATCATGGGAGACTACTGGCAAAAATGAGTGCAATTGGACTAACAAAAGAGTGACTGAATGGGTTGCTATATTTCTAGAAAATAGATCTCAGAGAGTTAGAGTAGGTGAAGCTTTATCTGACCCTGTAATAATTAAGAGGGGACTTCCTCAAGGCAGTATTATCGGACCTTTATGTTTTCTTCTATATATAAATGATATGAGTAAAGGAGTGGAATCGGAGGTAAGGCTTTTTGCGGATGATGTTATTCTCTATAGAGTGATAAATAAGTTACAAGATTGTGAGCAACTGCAACGTGACCTCGAAAATGTTGTGAGATGGACAGCAGGCAATGGTATGTTGATAAACGGGGTTAAAAGTCAGGTTGTGAGTTTCACAAATAGGAAAAGTCCTCTCAGTTTTAATTACTGCGTTGATGGGGTGAAAGTTCCTTTTGGGGATCATTGTAAGTATCTAGGTGTTAATATAAGGAAAGATCTTCACTGGGGTAATCACATAAATGAGATTGTAAATAAAGGGTACCGATCTCTGCACATGGTTATGAGGGTGTTTAGGGGTTGTAGTAAGGATGTAAAGGAGAGTGCATATAAGTCTCTGGTAAGACCCCAACTAGAGTATGGTTCCAGTGTATGGGACTCTCACCAGGATTACCTGATTCAAGAACTGGAAAAAATCCAAAGAAAAGCAGCTCGATTTGTTCTGGGTGATTTCCGACAAAAGAGTAGCGTTACAAAAATGTTGCAATGTTTGGGTTGGGAAAAATTGAGAGAAAGAAGAAGAGCTGCTCGACTAAGTGGTATGTTCCGAGCTGTCAGCGGAGAGATGGCGTGGAATGACATTAGTAGACGAATAAGTTTGGAAGGCGTTTATAAAAGTAGGAAAGATCACAATATGAAGATAAAGTTGGAATTCAAGAGGACAAATTGGGGCAAATGTTCATTTATAGGAAGGGGAGTTAGGGATTGGAATAATTTACCAAGGGAGATGTTCAATAAATTTCCAATTTCTTTGAAATCATTTCGGAAAAGGCTAGGAAAGCAACAGATAGGGAATCTGCCACCTGGGCGACTGCCCTAAATGCAGATCAGTGTTGATTGATTGATAGGAGTTGGAAGGAAGCAGCCGTGACCTTAATTAAGGTACAGCCTGGTGTGAAAATGGGAAACCACGGAAAACCATTTTAGGGCTGCCGACACTGGGATTCGAACCCACTACCTTCCGGATGCAAGCTCACAACAGCGCGCCCCTAACCGCACGGCCAACTCGCTCGGTAGCAAGTTTTTTTATCTCGATGAATTTGATATTGTATTGCTCGTGTCATCAGTCCATAGACTTGTTTGAAGCGGTACTCCATAACACCCTGTTCTGCGCTAACATTTTAATTTCTACGGTGCGTAACTACAACACCTTACATCTACTCTGATCTGTTTTATCATATTCATGCCTTACTATACCTCTACAGTTCTTATCCGGTGCACATCCCTTTGAAACTAAGTGAATAAGTCCTGGCTGCCTCAAGATGTGTCCTGTCATTCTATCTTTTCTTCTGGTGAAATTTAGCAAAATCCTTTTCCTCTCAACAATCCGATTCAGTATCTTTTAATTCGTAATCCGAGCTACTCATTTCGCCTTCTTCTGTAACATTACACTTAAAAATTGCCATTAAATTTCTTTGTTCAGAAACAAAACAGAAGCCTTTAAAGACGTCTTTCTAATATGTATATTGATTTTTAAAGAGTAGATTATTATTTGAGGAAGGCTCACATTGCTTGGGTTAGGCTGAATTTTGGGTCCTCCTTACTTCTGGCATCGTTAGTTGTTTTACTACCCAAGTATCCTTTGATACTTCAGTTCCTAATCTATTATTAGCTGCATCACCTGACTTCGTTCGATTGCATTCCATTACTTTTGTTTTGGGTTTAAAGTATGGCTGGAAAAGAAGTATACCGAAGTTTGGTACCATTTTATACAGTCTGTAACAGCGGTGATGCAGGAAAGTGAAGCTTCAATTGAATACTGCTTCTTGCAGAGCAGAGAGGTGGTGAAAGGCAAGGCGTAATGGCTCTACCGGCACCATATTTATCAGTTGGTGGATGACACAAGTTTGCGCTTACCATCTTCGAAACAGGCGAAGGTTGAACATCGTCTGGAGAGGATTCACCCTTTCCCACTTTGACACACCCGAGTACCTCGACATCAAACACGATCTTTCAGGAAGCAGTGCCAAAAACTGAAGGACAAAGTCAGTTCAAGGAACTGTATCATGCGGAAGCTAACGGTCTCGACATAGGGAGCGAACCGTCAGGCCCTGTCTTCATCAGCCTTGAGATTCTGCTTCGTAACAGGAGTGTATAGGAAATCTGTTTGGGAAAAATCTCATCACGCCAAGCTAGTGGACATAGCCCTGAATGAGTCCACCCACAAAGTTGCAGGTTGCCTGAGACCGACTCGCTCACATGGTGAATACAATGAGATGATTCGGCACATGCGGAAGTGACCTTTGTGGTGGGTCTAGTGTGATACTGACCTTATTCAAGCAAGAGTTCCAGAAACCTTCTCCAACCATTAAATCTATACATATCATTCGTTCATTTAAGTGCCGACGCACCAATAAATACTTAAGGCAAAGGGCTTCCCTCAGTACTAATTGGCTGTTGTTCAGGCAGATCCAAAACTTTTTCCATTAATTTGTATACAGATTAATCGAAATCAGTAGAAAAGTGGTTCCGGAGCCTAAGGCATGCATTACTCTCTTCCAACTCGCATGAGCTGATAGACTGTCAGATCGTCTGAACTAATTCAACCCGGCGCGCGGAGCACAGATAGCCGAGCTGGAATAGAGTGGCGAGCAAGTGTGCTGGCTTTGGCTAACCTAAAGCTTGAAACAAGTATATTTATAAAACTAGAATGCTAATACTTGAAGAAATACACATTTATTTTCGAACTTTCTTGTTAATCACACATATAATATTAGATGACGGTATGAAAGGTACGTATCTTCTTGAATACTTAGGAACAAGTTAATGCGATTGTCAGCTCTCTTGAAGCCCTCTTCGGCATTTTGAATGATTTATAGTGAGGAGCTACTGATTGACCAGCGGGTACGTGACGACCTCTTCTTCTGTTGTCCATTTTTATGGTGTCTCCGTGAATTTTCTGTAAGACTAAACTAGAACAATCGTATTCTGACCGTACCCCGAAGATAATAGAAAAACGTCACCAGGTATATAAAAGCAGGTTCGCTTCGAAGTGAGGTTATCGTATTGTTTTGGGTGTTGCATAGTCTGTTATGAATCGTGGATGGAGAGTTCAGTGTGTCAAGTGGTCACGTGAGTTAATTGTGCAGGTCTTGTCTAGAGTCGCATCAAGTGTACAGCAGTCGTGCGTTGTAAGAGCCAACGGATGTGTGTTGGGGCCTGCCTGCATGAAGCAGTTGTGTGAAGTGACGTGGTGCGTGCGCAGTGAAGTGAAGTGAAATGTAAGTAACACCTGTCAATGGGGGCGGTTACGGAGGATCACCTGTTCCAAGTAAAGGTTGCCAGCAGAAGACCCGTTGTATGGATAAGAGATATTTGAAAATGACTAGTAATTAGTGAAGTGTTCTCATTCACTGTATGTGTGTTGACTGGGTTATCCTTGATTAAATTCTTCAATAAAATAATCGGTGTTTTATTCGTAACAACTTGCAAAATGCTTCCGTTTGCTGACTAGAAAACACATTTCAAATAAAATGTGATCTTGAACAAACCTAAACCGAGCTGGAGGTTACCAGTCGCTTATATGATGCAGCTTTAGGTATACTCTGAAAATAATCAAGGCATACATTTTTATAATATAAGAACACAGGCACACTCGGTGCAGGTGAGTGCGAATAGGAATTGCAATAGCCTTAACAATCGTTGTGCTCTAGTAGGGCAATTAAAATATTCTCAGGGCTCATTGTACTAGGTTTGTTCGTGAAGATTGGCCTTATCTTGTACATATTTCTTTCGGTAGAAGTACTTGTTGCATGGATTGCTAAAATTTGGGGTTTCATTTATATATCCATTGGCTTACCACTACTGAAATGGATTGGCACCTGCTGCGCGGCTACCGCACGATCCGAAAAACACCTGGTGCGCTAGTATCAGTCACTACTGATCTGCATTTAGGGCAGTCGCCCAGGTTTGGAGATTTTCTATCTGTTGTTTTCCTAGCCTTTTCAAAGAAATTGGAAATTTATTGAAAATCCCCCTTGGTAAATTATTCCAATTCCTCACTTCCCTTCCCAGTTTGTCCTCTTGAATTCAAGTTTTATCTTCATATTTTGATCTTTACTACTTTTAAAGACACCACTCAAACTTATTCGTCTACTAATGTCATTCCACCCCATCTCTCTACTGACAGCTCGGAACATACCACATTGTCGAGCAGCTCCTTTCTCCCAAGTCTTCCCAGCCCGAAAATTGCAACATATTTGTAACGCTACTCTTTTATCGGAAATCACCCAGAACAAATCGACCTGCTTTTTCTTTGATTTTTTCCAGTTCCTGAATCAAGTAATCCAGGTGAGGGTCCCATACACTGGAACCATACTCTCCTTCGGGTCTTACCAAAAAATTAAATGCCCTCTCCTCTACATCCTTACTACAACCCATACATACCCTCATAACCATGTGCAGAGATCTGTACCCATTATTTACGACTAATTTATGTGATTACCCCAATGAATATCTTTCCTTATATTAACACTTAGGTACTTACAGTGATTTCCCATAAGGAACTTTCACCCCATCAACGCAATAATTAAAACTGAGAGGACCTTTCCTATTTGTGAAACTAACAACCTGACTTTTAACCCCGTTTATCATCATACCATTGCCTACTGTTCATCTCACAACATTATCGAGGTCATTTTGCAGTTGCTCACAATCTTGTAACTTATTTATTACTCTAAACAGAATAGCATCATCCGCAAAAAGCCTTATCTCTGATTCCACTTCCTTACTCATATCATTTATATATAAAATATTAAGTTCCAATAATACTCCCTTGAGGAATTCCCCTCTTAATTATTACATGGTCACATAAAGCTTCACCGACTCTAATTTTCTGAGATCTATTTTCTAGAAATATAGCAACACATTCAGTCACCCTTTTTTCTAGCCCAATTGCACTCATTTTTGCCAGTATTCTCCCAGGTTCCACCCTGCCAAATGCCTTAGATAGGTCATTTGCGATAGAGTCCATTTGACCTCCGGAATCCAAGAAAACTGCTATTTCTTGCTGGAATCCTACAACTTGAGCTTCAGCGGAATAACCCTCCTAACCCCAAACTGCATTATATCAAACCAGGTATTAATATCGAAAACATGTCTAATATAATAAGAAAGAATGCTTCCCCAAAGCTTACATGCAAAGCATGTCAAACTGACTGGCCTGTAATTTTCAGCTTTATGTCTATCGCCCTTTATTTTATACACAGGGCCAACTATAGCAACTCTCCGTTCATCTGGTATAGCTTCTTCATGCAAACAATGATCAAATAAGTACTTCAGATATGGTACTATTTCCCAACCCATTGTCTTTAGTACATCCCCAGAAATCTTGTCAATTCCGGTTGATTTTCTAGTTTTCAAATTTTGTAAATGTCGTTATCACAGGTACATTTTAATACGATTTTTAGTATTAGTTACCTCCTCTATCTGGGTATTATCCTTGTAACCAACAATATTTATATACTGCTGACTGAATACTTCTGCCTTCCGTAAATCCGCACATATACTCTCCCTTTTTTCATTAATGATTCCTGGAATGTTCTCTTTTGGATCGTGTCTCTGCCTTAAAGTAATCATATATATACCCTTCCATTTTTCACTAAAATTTGTCCGACTGCCAATTATGCTTGCCATCATGTTATCCTTAGCTGACTTCTTTGCTAGATTCAATTTCCTAGTAAGTTCCTTCAATTTCTCCTTACCTCCACAGCCATCTCTAGCTCTATTTCTTTCCAAGCTGCACCTCCGTCTTAGTCTCTTTATTTCTCTGTTAAAATATAGTGGGTCTTTACCATTCCTTACAACCTTAAAAGTACAAATCTGTTTTAGATTCTTCAACAATTCCACGATCTGTTTACATTTTTATTTACCGTTTTCCACCGAGCATAGTTACTTTTTCAAAACTCCCTCATGCCTGTTTTATCAGCCATATGGTAGTCTAACAGTCCTACATTTAAGACCTTCCTTTCCATCACATTTATTTTTAATTAACTACGACAAAAACAGCTTCATGATCACTAATACCATCTATTACTTCGGTTTATCTATAGAGCTCATCTGGTTTTACCAGCACCACGTCCAGAATATTCTTCCCTCTAGTTGGTTCCATCCCCTTCTGAATCAGCTTCCCTTCCCATATTAACTTAGTTGCCAATTGTTGGTCATACTTCCTGTCGTTCGCATTACCTTCCCAATTGACATTTGGTAAATTGAGATCACCCGCTACAATCGCGTTCCTTTCCAAATCGTTTACCACATAGCTGATTATGTTATCCAACAATTCCGAATCAGAGTCAGCGCTACCCTTTACCAATCTGTACACTCCAAAGACATCAAGTTGCCTACTATATTTACAAATGAGCCTTACACATAGAATTTCATGTTTGTCATCTTTAACTTTTCCGTAACTTAAAAATTCTTCTCCTCCCACAATTCCTGTCCTATCTCTACGATAAACACTTCAGTTCGTTGAGAACTTTTTTGCATCCATTATATCATTTCCTAGCCATGGTTCAATTCATATTATAATATCTGTTAAGCATATATCTATAAATTTACTTAATTCTAATCCTTTCTTTACAGTACTTCTACAGTTCAACACTAACATTTTTAAGTCATCCCTACTTGACTTCCAGATACGTGTACCCTTAACAACGCTCCCTAGACCACCCCGTCTCCATGAAGGTTCCTCCCTATAACCCCTCTAAACAAATTTCCTAACCGTTACCGCAGCCCGACAATGGAATCTCTTACCAGTGGACGTCAGAAGCATATCCAGCAACTCAGCTTTTTAACATGCCTGTGTCGAAATACTAGGCAAACATGCATGAATCTTCAAATTATGACATGAAAACACTTCCTCTTACCGCCTTTTCATTATTTTCCCTCATCCTTTCACAGATCTTCTTCTTTCTGTTCATCTTCTTCTTACTAATCCTTCTCTTCACCTTTAAATTGAAGGCGATATTTCGGTGTACTGTAGAAATGTATATTTTCTAAACTTTCTCTTAAGTAGTTGTTATAGTACTCATTATTCATATGTTTTAATTTACTCTACGTACGATGTGTATGATATAAATGATATGATTGTTTTAAGGGTGTTTACTTTTTTCATACTATTACTATTATTGTTAATATTGTCGTATTATTGTCATCAGTAGTTATCATTAAGTGTTCTAGGTTAAGACTTATTAAGTGTAAGAAAGGGAGTACATCCCTAACTTTGCCAGAATAACTAAAACATATTATTATTACCACTGCGGTTTAAGTGAAGGCCATCTGAGCGCAGATCCCTGTCTCCTACCCACCCATTATAATCTAGAAATCTCACTCCCAGTTTCTCATATACCCACTCCATAGTCTTATTTAAATCCCCAATCACCGTCCAGTCAGTATCCCTCCTAGACAGTACTCCACTGATAACAATCTCCGCTTCCTTAAACCACACCCGTGCTGCATTTACCAGATCTCACACATCCCCAACTATGTTGGTACTTATACCTACTATACCCTTCCGGGCCTCGAATGGATGACCCACGCATAAGAATGCCTCCACGTAACGGGGTAAACACCTACGGATGAGATGGATTGAAGAACGGGTCGAATTGCTTCACGAGCTTCGAACCGCTTCCCTTCCTACTTTCTGTGCCTGCCCGGGCAGCCTGAGCACTTGGGGAGTGGTACGTTCGAAAGAAAGAAAAAAAAAAGCAAATACTTAAGATGGAGCCTTATGTCTATAATATGAAAGTAGGATCTCTGGGTTCAAATGCCTAGTGGATACTGCTTAGCACTGCTACAAATGTCAAGAATCATAAAATAGGGGTTACGAATACGAATTTATTCAAATATGACATATTAAAGAAGTTGACACAGCTCTATACAATGAACTCTCCACATATGGGAGGAAAATAAAATAATGATCACTTTAAAATATGAATCGCCCATGGGCGTCGTCTGCATAACGGTATGATTGAGGTTTTGCGATTTGCTATCGTTCATATTTCCTCACTAGTTCAGACCGTTCATGAAATTTTTATATTATTCTGTCCATCACACCGTGAGATGATCTGATGTCCCTATTCACATATTACTTGCTGTTCTTAGCACGAACATAACCGGGGCCTACGCTACATAATTATCATATTAAAAGAAACATTTACATGATACACAAACAAACACACATACCATTTAGCTAAACCCCGGACTCCTCATCTATCACCAAGACCACGCAACGTGCACATAGGTTCTGTTTGAACTCAAAAATATATGCACATAATTACGAAACATACACAGATATACGGATATATACACTTCATGCACAAAGGAGAGCCATTCCTAGAAAGAAACAGCATGGTTATCACTGTCTCCGGCCCAAGGCGCAAGCCTGGGGCAGCTCGCTCAAGGGCGCCATCATAATCCGGAGTCGAACTGGCCGACTCCCGACCGAGAGGTACCGTGGGTTTCTGTAAATCCCTAGAATAGCTACAGTCTCATATCACCGGATATCTGGGGGAGATCCCCACTCATTTATTAAATACCTTTTAAAATCACCGTGATATTATCATTATACAAGTATTCTTACCTAAGCCATTTAAACCAAACAGAAGATCACGGGGTAGACCCAGGGCTCCAAGTCTTAATACAATGGTACAACGGGATCCTTCTGTCACGAGGGCGAGAGCCCGACATTCACAAAAAAAAAAGGAAGGGCGGCCATTCATTCGCACGGCCATTTCTCATTCATTGGCCACGCCAGATTCTTCTCTCCCTCACACGTCCACCCTCTCATCTCGGGGACACATATCCATGGCCCACTTCATTTGTTTATTCATATTATCGTGGAATTCCCCTGAAATACTCTTTTGTTCTCTCCCTTCTCATTATTACCGCTGAGCGCCGACTGTGGGCACGATCACTTCTAACTCATCTCATCGTAAATTACTCGGGCATTCGGCCCTCTCACTACGTCTCATATCGCGTATCTTCTTCCCTTGGGCATAGGGCTCTCATGACCCCTCGTTCCTGCCACAGGAAATATACTTATATTTAAATCTTCTGACCAAAGACTCCTGCCTCTGGGCCTCACCCCGGCTATAGATTAAAAAAACACTCCACCATTCTGGCCAATTAATCAAAAATCACGGGAGACTTGCACATGGTCCCTCACACCTACCTAAATAACACAACATATACCTCTCCCGGTCGGGATTTCTTCTTTCTTGCTGTACATGCACTGATTATATGTGTAAGCTAGGCATGCATTGTATGACTGACCCATGAGTTTCCCCGGCATATACGACAGCCACGTGGGACAGTAACTACCAACATTTTGACATGGTTTTCCCTGCTCGCCAGCACTATTGTTCCAACCACCCCTAAGGGAAACTCAAATATTCTCCTAACCTTGTTCCCATATTTGCTAGGACATTCTACATATTACTAAAAATATAACCCTCACGATAAGCTAATCATTAAGAAGAAAAAATTGAGTCGTCCGGGAATTTGGCTCCCTTGAATTTACTTCAACTATCTAAAGATCAATAAAATTTCCATATAGGACATGCATTATCTTACAACATTTTGATATTTACGAAGAAAGCTAATCCTATCCCCCGGTTATGTTATCATGCTTAGAAATTAGATTTGGACATCACTCATCTGTTTGGTGGCCGTTGTTTCTCCTTCCACGGGAGACCCATGATGGAGCTTTAGTGCTGCATGGCCCCGCGGTAGGTGGCGGGCGTGCAGTCCTTCATCCCTGGTCCATACAACTCCGACATCCTGGGAAACTCGTTCACAGCTGAAATCTTACAGTAATCCAAAATGGGTAACACTTTACACTCGTCACACGGCCTCTATTTCCAGAGTTTACACCACGAATAAGACGGTCTTCCAAATCACGGCGGGCGCGTTCACAGCAAGAATTGGGTGGCTCACGAGACTCGAGCCCCCTGATTCAGAGTAACACTTTGGGTGATACCAAATTATGAATTTCACTGACTCATTAAAGCCAGCACTGTCTCAGCCGTATTCTGCTACTCGTTTGTAGATTATGCTCGCGGATTAACTAGTTCGACACGCAGCACAGAGACAATTCACCTAGGCTCGTTTGGCCTCCCGTTCACTTCACAAAGGCTTTGTACTACACAGCGGCGATGGACACAATAACTCTTAGTAAGCGGCCAATGGGTTCGGACTGTAAACTGGAGCACCGCGGGACACAGTGTCCTTCTCAACGACCCGCAAAGAAAAACTCTCTTCTCCGAAGGCCAGCCCGGCCTATATCATTTTGCCCGCCGGAAGCCTGGGGGCGTAAACGTTCACGGTTCATTAAGAACAAGAGCTCCTTTCATACCAAGAATTGAAGACATTTAAATAGTGCATCCTGTGGCCCTCTATCTGCTCTTTCATTTGAGCAAGGCGTGCTGGACCTACGATCGGCAGTTTTTATGTAATTTGCTTCCCGCCTTTGATTAATTCATTAGCGTCCCTGGGGGGGAGTGGAGTCATCTTTGAGCGCGACTCTTAGCTTGGGTGACGCTGTTGTCTTCACATGTGTTAGCAATATGTTACATCTGGACAGCTGGTGACCTCATTTCTTCCCCTGAATAAATTATTACATATGTTTAGTCTGGGAACCGCTGAAAATTCTGCTCTATTCAATGGTGCGTCTCACATAATTTTCCTATGTCTGGATCAAAATATCATCCCATTTTTACGCGCGAAAATCCGACGTTGGCACCCGTGACACGTGCATAAAAAACCGGAAGTTCCTTATGTTAGTTTGGAACTCTGGGAAGCTAAGCCACACCTCGGGGCGTATCTGACTACTCCAGCATCGCGTCCTCTTCTATCTCTCTCTGCAAGTTGAGAGGGTATTTCCGTGGGGGCTTGGCTCTTGCTCTGTCTTCCCTTTGTTTTGCAGGCGCTCTTTCGCGGGTTCCGTTCTGGCCGGACGCCGCTCGATCCCTATCGCCCATACTGTTACCAATGACGCGACCTTTAGGAGTAATTTTAATGGAGTAGAAAGGCACATATCATTCCCATGAGCTGTACAGGACACTGTACGGTTTCACTACTTGCCTTTCGTTGTTGGTATCAACGTGAAACACTACCACCTTCTCCTTTCCCTCCTCCTTCTCTTCTACTTTTCTCAGCATCTGCCTTATCCTATTTCCTGGATAACATTCTGTCCTGGTTCCCTTTCCTCCACATACCTTCCACACATGTCTAAAAATTGGATCCCCCATGACCAGAGCCTACCCACATCATTGACGGCTGAAGAAGCTACTTCCTCCTCCCTTTTCTCCTTCCCATGTTCCCTGTTCCACCTGTATTTTCGTATCCTAGACTCTACATTTCCCTTTCCTCCCTCTCAGCAACAGTTCCCTGTTCCTCATCTTCCCTCTGTTGTTCTACCTGCAGTGACTCAAACCGATTTCTCATAGACATTGTCCTGAATTCTGATCCTGAATAGAGCCCTGCAGTGTCCTTCCCCTTAAAACATTGGACCACCTCTACAATTAACCTCCTTTCCTTCCCTTCCCTCTAATACACCTGCTATATGCTGTATATTGTTTGTGAGAGGCCTACCTTCCTTCCTGTCCTCTGAGAGAATTCTAATTATCTCCCCCAAACTCTCCAAAGTCTCCCTTATACTCCGTAATGCCTGGCCACACCCACAGTTCCTACACTTGCACTCCTTAGCCATTCTTTACGGAAAAAATGAAAAAAAAATAACTTACTATGTGCAAAAAAACTGGAAGGAAATATTGTCTAGGATAGTACACAAATATCACACGACAATAAGGTAACTAATATACTACTACAAGTCGTAGTATATTTTTATCCTACAACATCCGAACAGGATAGATCTGCTGTTAATTACTGAATACTGAAAGGAACACACAAGAATTACACAATTCTAAACTGCAGTTAAGCCTATCCTAATTACAACAACAAAATTATAGTAAGATAGTTTCTAGAGATACTTCTACTACACAAATATTTCACAGTAATAGAATAAGCACGCTAATTTGCAATGAGATACTACAATACCCTACAACAATTTTAAAACTATGTTCAAACGTATCCGAATTTCAATTTATTACTAAGCAAAAACAGAAATGAAAATTGTAATTAAAGTTCGAAATTCGCAAAAGCTACTCAAGGATCACCAACAAAGGTAAATGCGTAAACAGATTAATATTAGTACTTTTTCTACTATGATCTAATCAAAGAGGATAGAATCGGTCTAAAGGAAATGAAAACTGCCGTTTGGATGCTGAAGTATCGAAAAGGTTGACGTACACAAAGATACACACGAATATAGCGTACTGTATCTACATTACAATTCTCAATTCAAATGCGGTTATGTCATTAGAACAGGTGGTAGGTTACTATTACTTCCCCTAATCCGCGGAACGGAGAATAAAAGTGTCCTTAATGCTGAAAAATAAGAGGTTGTCTACAATAATTTCTCAAAAACTTCTGTCAAAACCACAAATTATCGGAATACAGTAATCAACTGATTCTTGTATTTGTTTTCTCAACTACTCTATACTCTTTGTTCTCGTCGGAAAGCAGCAAACAATCGTCAACAATCTTCAACAATTCAAAGACAGTTGAGTAATTCTCCAGTGAAATACAGTATATTATTTAAATTCTTTTAAAATCAAAGTGTACAGGCGTATCATATTATTTAATTGAATAAATGCACAAACAACCGTCAACATTGCAAAGTCTGTTGAGTAATTCTCCAGTGAAATGCAGTATATTCTTTAAATTCTTTTTAAAATCAAAGTTCACATGCCTATCGTGTTAATTAATTGAATAAATTTTTACCTTCGTGATAGTTTGAACGAATATCTATAAAAAATACCGTGTCTATTATTGTCTGCACGAATGTAAAAGCTGCGTAAGTTACAACACCAGCTGTATCACCGCGGATAGGAAGAGACTGGTTCATTCTACGAAGTTGTACAATTCCAAGAAGTACAATATAAAAACAAATAAATCGAAAACAAAAGTAATGAAAATTGCTTGCGAACAAAGTCAGGTGATTCAAGGAAATATTAGATTAGGAAATTAAGTCTTTCAGGAAGTAGATATATATTTTAACTTGGGTAGCAGAATAACTAATGGTGGCAGAAGTAAGGAAGAAATAAAATGCAGACTAGCACAAGCAAGGAAGAGCTTTCCTAAGAAAATGAATTTGCTCACTTCGAACATTGATACAGGAATTGGAAATATGTTTTTGAAGACTTTCGTCTGGAGCGTGGCATTGAATGGAAGTGAAACATGGACAATTCCTAGTTCAGAAAGAAAAAAAGAATAGACGGTTTTGAAATATGATGTTTTAGAAGAATGCTGAAGGTGAGTTGGGCAGATCTATTTCACGAATGAAGATATACTGAATCGAATTGGTGAGGGAAAAACGATTTCGAGAAATTTGAATAGAAGAAGAGGTAAAATGATAGGACACGTCGTTAGACACCCAGGACTTGTTCAGTTAGTTTGTGAGGGATGTGTAGGCGGTAAAAACGGAAGGGTAGACCAAGTAAATAGATTAGGGTAGATGTAGGATATAGTAGTTACGTAGAAATGAAAAGCTTAGCACATAGTAGGGTATCAAGCAGACCTGCTGCATCAAACCACTCTATGGACTAGTGAGCCAAACTATACAGCAACGACAACAACAACACGCTAGTCGAAATGAGGTAACACTAACGAACAGATAAGCCATTCTTTCAACACCGAAAATAACGTTCCGGAACAATAACCTGTTACTCTTAAGTAGTGAAAACAAGCATTAATTGAGGTTTCGGGGTACTTGAGTAACCGCTGCGGTTCGAACCCCGCGATGATCAATTAATTATTGCTATCATTATACAGTACAGTTTGAGAAAATACTACGTGTTGCCAGGTGCCACTTATAACTTGCTATTTTAAAAGGTGAAAACAAGCAATTGTCCTAGTCCCGGCGTAGTTGTGTTCAGAACTCGGTAATCGACCATCCGCGATATATTTTAAAATTTCCATTTATTACTATCGGATTTGCTATTACTTTGTTATTATCGTTATCGTTATAATGAATGGGAAAACCGTACTTTATACAAGGGAGCACTTATAACCTGCTACAGGTACTATAAATAAGAAGTGAAAACAAGCAAATGTTCTGGTTTCGGGGTCTCTGAGTTTATTACGGTCCAACCATCCATACTTCGATTCCCACGATATGCAACTTATTTTAAGCCCCGGTTCAGTTAGTATTGGTAGATATCAGCTGTGTTTTATATATTCTGTTTATTACCACCTCTTTTGATTTCACATTTTTGTTAATGCTATCAACATAATGTGTGGAAAAATGCTACTCGTTGCAAGGTGCTATTTATAAACTTCTAAAACAAGCACTCGACCTACTTCATTACAAAAACCATGTTTGGGTCTGTTTTTGACCCATAAGCATAGCAATCAGTCATGTTTAGTTTTGTTTCCTTCTTCAAAACTCAGACCTCTGAAATACGTAAATGAAGATATACCTCAAAACTAAAAATATCGAATAATACTTCCATGGTTAAGCCTCCGTGGCTCAGACGGCAGCGCGTTGGCCTCTCACCGTTGGATACCGTGGTTCAAATTCCGGTCACTCCATGTGAGATTTGTGCTGGACAAAGCGGAGGCGGGACAGGTTTTTCTCCGGGCTCCGGTTTTCCCTGTCATCTTTCATTCCAGCAACACTCTTCATTCTCATTTCATAGCATCTATCAGTCATTAACAATCACCTTGGGAGTGTCCAACTCTTTGGCTGAACGGTCAGCGTACTGGCCTTCGGTTCAGAGGGTCCCGGGTTCGATTCCCGGCCGGGTCGGGGATTTTAACCTTAATTGGTTAATTCCAATGGCACGGGGACTGGGTGTATGTGTTGTCTTCATCATCATTTCATCCTCATCACGACGCGCAGGTCGCCTACGGGAGTTAAATAGAAAGACCTGCACCTGGCGAGCCGAACCCGTCCTGGGATATCCCGGCACTAAAAGCCATACATTTCATTTTACCTTGGGAGTGGCGACCCCATCGTACTAATAGCCTATAACTAGTTCATTCATTACATCCCTGACCCGGTCAAGGACTGGAAAACAGGTTGTAGGTTTTCACTTCCGTGGTTTTTAAAAAATATATTATAGGTAGGCCTATCATAAAAGTTAAAAATAAGTAACCTAAACTTCCTTGAACTTGCATAAAGTGTGATTTTACCCTGTGATGACTGAACATTTGACTTAAAGTCAATGAGAATGAAGCCCTAGTTGGCCACACTGTCCCTATAGAGCAGGGATGGTGAACCTATGACACGCGTGCCACTAGGTGACACGTGAACACGAGATTTGCGGCAACATACCACATATTTAAACTTTTTGACATGTAATAAATAGGTCGGAAATCGAGCAACATAGCATATTTTAAGATTACGATTTAATAAAAAAAGTATGTATCAATTAATTTTATGGACAATTTTTTTACAAATTTTATTATGTTAAAGCACAGAGCCTCCGTGGCTCAGGGAGCATCGCGCCAGCCTCTCACCGCTGGGTTCTGCGGTTTAAATCCCGGTGACTCCATGTGAGATTTGTGCTGGACAAAGCGGAGGTGGGACAGGTTTTTCTCCGGGTACTCCGGTTTTCCCTGTCATATTTCATTCCATCAATACTCTCCAATATCATTTCATTTCATCTATCATTCATTAATCATTGCCCCAGAGGAATGCGACAGGCTTCGACAGCCGGCACAATTCCTATCCTCGCCGCTAGATGGGGGCTTCGTTCATTCCATTCCTGACCCGGTCGAATGACTGGAAACAGGCTGTGGATTTTCGTTTTTCATTAGGTTAAAGCAAAAAATAGACCTTATTCTTAAAATTTACCTGTTTAAAATATGTAATCTTCAGTGATGTTTGCAAAATAAAGACATGAAACATTCAATCGAATGGATTTATATGTAATGCAACCTTGTACCTAAATGGAGTCAAATGTGGGGTTTCAATATGGTTTTATAGGAAATTAATGGCACACTTGAAAGTAAAATTTAATAAAGAAGACTTTAATTGACACGCTAGCCGGTATGGTTTGCTATCGCTGCTAGAGAGTCACTGTAATGCATACGAGCTAGCCCAGCTCGAACTAGAGCTCAGCTCGCCACGATGTGTGGCGCGTGGTGCTGATGACAAGCTAGCTTGCCAGAATCGAGCTGCGAGAGCGCGAAGCATGCCTCTGCTCGGAGCTACTGGATACAAGAAGTATCCATATTTTGATAACCTATCTTTTCTGAAGACTATCGCTGACCGACCTGCCGCAGATACCTCTTCGTAGGATGAACATATTGAATCTAAGAAAGACGAACTCTTCAATGACGAAGACAGAGTTGGGCCCTAGAAAGAAAAAAAAAAAAGCATTTTGCCAAAGGACTAGAAACAATCGTGATCAGGAAAGAGACTGATCAAGAACTTAACCTGTCGTTTGTCAGATAATAATAATTTCGTGTGGCTATTTCTAGCCGGGTGGAGCCCTTGTAAGGCAGACCCTCCGATGAGGATGGACTGCATCTGCCATGTGTAGCTAACTGCGTGTTATTGTGGTGGAGGATAGTATTATGTGTGGTGTGTGAGTTGCAGGGATGTTGGGGACAGCACAAACACCCAGTCCCCGAGCGAAGGGAATTAACTATTTAAAATCTCCAACCCGGCCGGGAATCGAACCCGGGACCCTCTGGACCAAAGGCCAGCACGCTAACCATTTAGCTATGGAGCCGGGTTTGACATGAAATGAGCACACTAGAAGCAAAGGTGACAGTCTACAAAGTCAACGATTTGCTTTTCTCGCTATCGTTATACACCCCTTATAAGGCAAGGGACAGACACCTACAACTGGAAGCCGAAACTGAAATGTTGAACGTAATTCAAAAATATAGTGCATCACGACGACAAACTTACATACAGGCGTTCTGACGGTTTCTATGCAAACCAAAGCAAAGTTATCTCCGTACAGGCCATGAAGGCCCTTGGAGGGGTGGAAGGTAAAGGCTTCCACTATCCGTAACCTCGGCACTTGATGGGGTGGAGTAGTTAGCTGTACGCCCGGCCGCCTTTGCCCCCGGGAATTAACCTGGTGCTCATTTTTTGGTGTAGGCTAAGTGAACCTCAGGGCCATGTGCACCTCCGGAAGTGGAAATATAATTTCTTAAATGTTTCGACTTCCTGACGGGGAATCGAACCCAGCACCGAGCACGCCTTTGCCGCCTTGACCAGGCAGCCTCTCGACGGTTTGTATGGTGGTGGGTAAAACACGTCATATGAACAAAGACAGCATTCGACGTCATCATACATACAACGTCCATCTAAACAGGTAAACAGTCCTGAGCACCGCTGTCCAGATACCCAATCCGAACTTCTTCAGCCTCTATCAACAACTGCCAGTCTATCGGACTCCCCACTTGGTGGTGACGCTCTTCCATCATTTTCTCCAAACAGCATTTCAAGTCAACATACAGAGGAGTCACTTCTCACAGGTATTTTTAGTTAACATTACACTTTATACCTTTCATCAACTTTAAATTCAATTTATAATGCATAGCCGAACAAAATTGTTTTACCTATCTTATGGTGATTGGCGAGACGTCCTTCGGATGATATGCACATTTTCATCTGTGTGTCATTCCGTTGTCTTTAAAATAATAATAATAATAATAATAATAATAATAATAATAATAATAATAATAATAATAATAATAATAATAATAATAATAATGTCCGCCTCTGTGGTGTAGTGGTTAGTGTGATTAGCTGCCACCCCCAGAGGCCCGGGTTCGATTTCCGGCTCTGCCACGAAATTTGAAAAGTGGTACGAGGGCTGGAACGGGGTCCACTCAGCCTCGGGAGGTCAACTGAGTAGAGCGGGGTTCGATTTCCTCCTCAGCCATCCTAAAAGTGGTTTTCCGTGGTTTCCCACTTCTCCTCCAGGCAAATGCCGGAATGGTACCTAACTTAAGGTCACGGCCGCTTCCTTCCCTCTTCCTTGTCTATCCCTCCCAAACTTCCCATCCCCCTACAAGGCCCCTGTTCAGCATAGCAGGTGAGGCCGCCTTGGCGAGGTAATGGTCATCCTCCCCAGTTGTATCCCCGACCCGGATTCTGAATCTCCAGGACACTGCCCTTGAGGCGGTAGAGGTGAGATCCCTCGCTGAGTCCGAGGGAATACCGACCCTGGAGGGTAAACAGATTACGAACGAACGAACGAAATAATAATAATAATAATAATAATAATAATAATAATAATAATAATAATAATAATAATAATAATAATAATAATAATGAAAATGAAAACCTACAACCTGTTTTCCAGTCATTGACCGGGTCAGGGATGTAATGAATGAATCATATATAGGCTGTTATTACGATGGGGTCGCCACTTCCAAAGTGATATATTAATGAATGATAGATGCTACGAAATGAGAATGGAGAGTGTTGCTGGAATGAAAGATGACAGGGAAAACCGGAGTACCCGGAGAAAAACCTGTCCCGCCTCCGCTTTGTCCAGCACAAATCTCACATGGAATGACCGGGATTTGAACCACGGTATCCAGCGGTGAGAGGCCGACGCGCTGCCGTCTGAGCCACGAAGGACAATAAAAATAATAATAATGGAAAATAAATTCTAAATAAATTCTAAAATAAATAAAAAGCTTGTCATCGTACATTCTCAAAGACCGATACAGTAAGTAACCTCTATTTCGTTCGTGCTGGCCTTTGGGCACAGGGGTCCCGTGTTCGATCCCCGCCACGGTCGGGAATTTTAAACATCATTGGTTAATTTCGCTGGCACGGGGGCTGGGGGTATGTGTCGTCTTCATCGTAATTTCATCCTCTTCACGATGCGCAGGTCGCCTACGGGAATCAAACCAAAAGACCTGCATCTGGCCAGCCAAACTTGTTCTCGGACACTCCCGGCACTAAAAACCATACGCCATTTCATTTCATTACCCCTATTTCGATGACGCTGTCTTTGTGAACGTAACAAAAACCACAATATTACTTCCTCTTAGAAATCCATTTCAGTAGTGCGTTTGTGAAGCGGTTCTAACTTGCTTCATGTGCATGCTGTAAAAATGTTATGGATGAGATCAGCAGAGACCCACAAAGATATTCGCTATGAAATGATGATTGTTGTAATAAGTCCAAAATAAAAATACCCTTGTTAAAAAAAGAAATGTTGTCAGACTGAATGGTTCAGACGCTAGGGCGCTGACCTTCTGAGCTTAAGTTGGAAGGTTCGATCCGGATCAGACCAATGTTATTTTAAGCAAATACACTATAGAGAATACGTACCACTTTGCGAGATATCGCAAGACGTTGATTGCCAGCGCACCTGAGTGTAGTAGTGCAATATACACTACGAAGTATGCCGAAAGTGTCAGGTTCCAAGTTGTCTTTTATTAAAAAGTGGTTACAGGAGTTTCCCCACTTCACATCGGATGGTAAAATTACATTCGGTGACGTTTGCAGTAAAGAGGTGAGGCAAACTTGTTTTATATTTCCCCCTAACGAGTTATTAACAATTTAGCAAAATAAACATGGTATTTTAAATGATGCCCATTAAAATACGTAAAATTGAAGCCGCCTAAAAATATTTTTGAACCTACCTGGGAGTCTATTTTAGCCAGCTAAAGTAACATTTAAGCACCTAAAAATCCGAGGTCTAGTAATCACTGTAGCATATTTCTGTGGTGGTTGGAAGTGTAGGCGTTGTCTGAATATGAACAGAAAAGTGTTGGAACAAGCACAAACACCCACAAGAATTAATTAGATGCGATTAAAATCCACGATTCGTCCGAGAATCGAATTCGGTAACTTCTGAACCGAAGGCCTCAACGCTGACCATTCAGCCAAGATTCAGACAAAACGAAATCATTATTGAGTTTTCAGTATTTATATAAGTATTAACATTCAACTTTCGTAGTAGAACAAAGCAAAAATCATTGTTTAATTTCCTTAGATCTATCAATTTTAGCATGCAACTTTTGTAGTTTCAATCTGATGTTTAAAGTTGAGCCGCCAGGTGCGCCACTGTCAACATATCTCTCAGTTTAGTACGGGAGAATACGGAAGTGTCCAGTATTGTCTATAGCGTATTTCTTTTAAGTTCCAATACGCCAGTCTAGCGTCGGTAGAGATACCGGTACGTAACTCCCATGGGACAAAATTCCGACACCTCGGTGTCTCCGAAAAGCATAATAGTAGCCTAATCATAATCATAATTTTTAGGCTAGATATCATTGAGGAACCTTTGTTCGCTATCAGTGACATTATCTTGGGTAAAATATTTAAGATAAACTTAAATATTGTAAACAAGTGGTCCGCCTATTCAATACAATTTATAATTTATTATATTAGTACGTGTTTCGTAATACTTAACTAATATAATAAATTATAAATTGTATTGAATAGGTGGACCACTTGTTTACAGTATTTAAGTTTATCTTAAATTTTCTCTATTTGATATATAATCAATACGGGATCATTATTATTATAAGAAATGAAGCTGTTAAAGCTTGTTACACGTATTATCTTGGGTATTCAATTCACTTTTTAGACTCCCTGAACTCTCCTTTCTGACCTTTACTTTACTGACGTTTTAACTTGTTGGTTCAGGTCATTTGATCATTTGCTTAGTGTCCTTATAAAATCAGCTCAATGTCCTGTAATACTGTGATGTCTGTTCCAGTATAATTGATTATTGCTAGCCTACTTTCATCGTATAAAAGACAGGAATGTGAGATCCATTTCTGGTGAGGCATAGCCTACTGTTTACAGTGACTATGTTTTCTGGTATGGACTAGAGCGAATTGGTTACTTTCACTGATTTGACTCAGTCTCATTCTTGGCTTTGACAACAAGAAAGTGACTAAGGTATAAACAATGCTAGTAAGGCAGGTCCTGTTGTGAATGGTGTGAAAGTGTTGGCGCATATATTTCAGTGGATTTTTTTTTTTTTTTTTTTTTTTTTTTGCTAGTTGCTTTACGTCGCACCGACTCAGATAGGTCTTATGGCGACGATGGGACAGGGAAGGGCTAGGAGTGGGAAGGAAGCGGTCGTGGCCTTAATTAAGGTACATCCCCAGCATTTGCCTGGTGTGAAAATGGGAAACCACGGAAAACCATTTTCAGGGCTGCCGACAGTGGGGTTCGAACCTACTATCTCCCGAATACTGGATACTGGCCGCACTTAAGCGACTGCAGCTATCAAGCTCGGTCAGTGGATTTGGCAGAGCGATTATACCTTAAGGCTCAGAGGAGAAAGCAACGGGAAACTACGTCACTCCTTATTTCTCTTGATCAGTACACCTCTTCAGTGACGCGTAAGTTGTCAACGACTTGATGATGGAGCTGTTGGTGATTCATGAGCTTTCGTGGTCGGTAGATGCAGAGTGGGTTGTTGTCCCATATGCTCTGTACTCTGACCTGCCAACAGAGCAGAGGAAAGTTGGCCACGGCTCTACCGTGGCTCTACGCCTCTGCATTTGGGAGACGGGCCTGGGACACAGTGCCGGACTTCACGCCTGGTCCCACCCGTCGGTTGTCCTAAGTATGGTTTTCCGTGGTTTTCCATTCTCCTGCACTAAGGCGAATACCGGGACAGTTCGTAGTATAGGCACGGCCGCCTACCCCCTCACCTTCTCCGCACATCTCCTTCACCGTAACAAATCTCCCGGCCTGAGAGACGGCGTCACCGTCTAAGAGGCCCGCCTCCCCTTTCAGGGGAGGAATGAAAACGTTTAGTAGTAGTAGTAGTAGTAGTAGTAGTAGTAGTAGTAGTAGTAGTAGTAGTAGTAGTAGTGAGCCTTCGTACCGAGGACTCATCATACACACATCTATCCGTGAGTGTGGCATGTAGCTGAGTCTAGCATTACTTCCACCTACTCATGCCAGATTCCTCACCTCTGTTAATATTAGTCTTCTTCCCGAGTGGTACAGATCATGTAGCTGAAAGTTGGCATTCAGGAGATTGTTTGGAACTCCCCCGTCGGTAACCCTTACGATGGATTTCCGTGGTTTCCTATTTTCACACCAGGTAAATGCCGGAGCTCTACCTTAATCAAAGTCGTGGTCGTTTCGTTCCTAGTCCTAGCCAATTTCTATCCCAGAGTTGTGTTAGTGAGATGTTACATTACACCATAAGTAAAAATGTTGTACATACCGTGTAATTACTTTAGGATGTACATTAAGTTACTGTACATTATTATTCATTGATACCATTTTGGCCATCCTTCTCATCTGAAAATGATGGACCCTAGCAGTGCAATAACCATTTGACATAGTCACTGGATTCTCACCAAGGCGGCCGTGATTCAAACCCCGTCCATAGTTAAAGGTTATCTCCCAGTGGTTCGAATTCTTCATAAAATTGGAGGTACCATATCTATGAACATAACATCTATAACCATATAAAACTACAAACTTTTTCGTTCTTTCATAGATGAATTCTACTACAAAAATCCGGGCGCTTTTTGTAGTTTATAGTTGAAGTCATGTAAAATTCTTCTTCTTCTTTATCTGTTTATCCTCCAGGTTCGGTTTTTTCTTCCGACTCAGCGAGGGATTCCACCTCTACCGCCTCAAGGGCAGTGTCCTGGAGCTTCAGACTCCGGGTCGGGGGGATACAACTAGGGAGGATGACCAGTACCTCGCCCAGGCGGCCTCGCCTGCTATACTGAACAGGGCCGACAGTGAGGTTCGATCCCATTACTGTATTTCCCAAATGCGAGCTGACTGCTACGTGCGTACTTCATGGTCTCCACAAACACCTGATCTAAACCCGTTGGACTAATTTGTGTGGGTTTAAGCATAGTCTTTGATATATGGGATTGTTGTGGAGGATGAAGCAACACTTCACGGTAGGATTGTTAGGTCCTTTCAAAAAGTACGTACAACACCGGACATATTCGAGTGTGTTTGTAACTCCATGCGACGTCGAGCATGAGCTTGTAGTATGGCAGGAGGTCGGCATTCTGAACGTCTTCATCGACAACAACAACAACAAATTATCAGAAGTAACAGACCTTCTAGAGAGCACTCACTCGGAATGACAGGCGGTAGACGCTGCCATCTGTGCAACCAGTGTTAGTACCACTGTGGCAAACTGTATGGCTGCAATACCGGTTGAGTTCTATATTACCGCCCCAGTATTGTACCACTGTACCGTATTGCTACCGCTACCACTACTGCGTACCGCACCAGTGTGTGGGATTCTTAGGCTACTTGTGAAAATCTTCAAACATTACCAAAACAAACTGTAGACTAACAAGGAGCAACAATCATTTACCTGAGTATGAATGAATGAATGAATGGAATACTCTTCCCTCCCAGTCGTGGATGACCACCACCATCTGGGAAGACATTATTCATTTATTGTAATCATAATTCACACAAGCAGTTAGTTTTTTACAATGCACAATATTAAAGAGAACCCAATTAAGAAAAATGTCACATAATTAGTTAAATATACAGTATTTCCCATAAATAGTGTTCGAAGATATTTTTAAGTAAGCATTATATAAATTTCGCATTGGAGGTACTTCCTAGACTTGAACTACGGCATAGAGTCTAGGATATCTCCACATACAAATCCTTACTACTATATACTGCAATTCATGAATGGAACAACCTGCCTCGATACGTCAGAGGGATATCAGTGGCCAAGAAATTTAAAAGTGCATGTACAAAATATCTGACGGAAAGATACAAATATCAAGGCAGCAAGACGTAATCATTTTCCTACTTTCTCGTCCTCTTTCCTCTTAAACCCTCTTCCTCCCGTGTACGTTATCCTTCCCTTGTACCTTTTTCAACTTCGGTGGAAACTCATAGGACAAGAGTTATATTTCACAGATTATTTATTTTGTTTAGTAATTCTCGTTTTGTTTTTACAATTGTATTGTTTAGAACTATGTATATCTTAAAAACTGTACTCCTTTTCGGGATTATTGTGCTATTTCCCCTTGACTTTTGTAATTTTTATGTACAAGTAGTTACTGTTAAGTATAGTTCAATAGTTCTACACACCGGGCGAGTTGGCCATGCGGTTAGGGGCGCGCAGCTGTGAGCTTGCATCCGGGAGATAGTGGGTTCAAACCCCACTGTCGGCAGCCCTGAAGATAGTTTTTCGTGGTTTCCCATGCAAATGCTGGGGCTGTACCTTAATTAGGGCCACGACCACTTCCTTCCCACTCCCAGGCTTTTCCTATCCCATCGTCGCCATAAGACCTGTCTGTATCGGTGCGACGTAAAACAAACATATATAATAATAAAAGGAAGTGTTTATGTGAGTGCGCGATGCCCAGAGAAATCTACGGCACACGGAGATCTGATATTTTGAACATAGGTAGATGGAAGTGGGTCCGAATGCAACTCGAAGTCGTATTTTTCATTTTCACTTTCATTGGTGAGTTATGAACGAAAAACCATCGGAAAACGTGTGTTGACAAATGACAATCGAACGTGCTATCACCAAGATTAAATGCATAGATTCATTGTCGCTAGGCAACATACATAAAATACGTAATACAAGTCAAGGAGCCATTTTAAGTCCATGGTGTAGAAGGACATTTTCAGTCCCAGACACGAGGAGCCATATTCAAGTCAGTCCGTGATAACCGAAGTGTTTGTTTGTAGACTATTATGTGCGATCCACAGCCCAATCCACGGAACGCAGAGAGATGTGTTTTCACGACGACATGAAAAATATACGTGAACAAACGCTTAATTTCTCTGAATCTATCGTGGACATGATCTGTAGAAGGCGCCACGTTCCGGAATATGGTCTTTGAGAAAGCGTACAAGGTGAAAATGATGCAAAAATAACGGTACGCTAAACAAATAAATGAATAATGAGGCGATTCGTGATGCATCGCATTAAAAGGACGTGTTAAGGGGTAACAACAGAAGAAAAAGACTAAGACATGAACAGTGCAAAACATATCAAATGGGAAATGGATGTACGATTCACTAATACCCTACAGATGGGCATTCACGACTGAGCAACCAGCGTAACGGCCTTCATTTGTGATTCGAGTGATTACCTTAGAAAGTAGAAGCTATATTTCAATGTGAATGTGTTCAGGTACGAAGCCTCAAGGCGATATATTTACTGGCACGTAAAATAACTGCTGCGGGACAAAATTACGCCACCTCATCGTCTCCGTAAACTTTAAAAGTAGTTATTGCGTCATGAAAACAATAATAGTATTATCTAGTTCATGGGGTTCTGTTTCAGACCTTCATATTACGCACACAGCACAGCACAAAGCCAGCCACTGCAGAAACGCGTAATTTTTTAATACATCCTTTTCAATAAGGTTGGTGTCATGAAGGACATTCGGTCGTAAAACCGGGCCAAGTCCACTCCCTAGGTCTCACAAACCTAACAATGTTTGTGTTGGATCAGAGTAAGAGATGGACATCTATATCCTGTGTTCAGGGAGCTATGAAAATTAAAAGTTCGGGTAGGTCTCGCAAGCCAAATACTGTCGAGATTGGAAGACTACAAAAAAAAAAAAAAAAAAAAAAAAAGATGAATATGGTGAAGCTGTTTGAAATACATGGAAGCGATGTCACACATGGCTAGGGATCCCGTGGTTTAGAGTCTAGGGTTAACACTTACAATGGACCCTTACGACAGGCAGGGGATACCGTAGACATATTGTTAGAGAAAAATGATGGGTGCAGTATCCTACGCCCCAAATAACGGGCACATGTTGTTGCACAGGTACTCTCAGAAGGTAGCAAAAATACAGCCATAAGTAACGAATAGCGTAACACCTAAGAAACTACAACAAGAAAAAAATTCACAAATTATAGAACAATTATGTGGTATCTTTCTGTACACTTATGTGAATTTCTCACTGAACTGCTCTACGTGGTATTACCAAATCACAACAATGAACCAGTTAGAGACAGGCAAAATGGCGGGTAACCCCTTTCTTAGAAATTCGAGGTGAGAATGAAGTGAAATATACCTTCCTGTAGTGCACACATCGAGCTAACAGAGCCGGAAGCGCTGCCTGGCTAGCTAATTGAACGGAAGTCCGCCATGTTTTCAGTGGTGATATAAGAAAGAGGGTGTGGCTCTTGAATGACGAGAAATGTTGAAAGTATGCATTATAAAATCACTGGTGCAAAATTGAAGACCATTAGCCGAAAGCTTAGAGCATTAATAATAATAATAATAATAATAATAATAATAATAATAATAATAATAATAGAATGCGAATTAGTTTCCCATTTTCACACCAGGGAAATGGTGGGGCTGTAACTTAATTAAGGCCACGACCGCTACCTTCACAAACCTAGCCCTTTCCCATCCTTCCGTCGCCAAAACCTACGAAGTGTTAGTGTGACATAAAATTAAAATAAAATCCACCTCATTCTTACCATATTTTTAAGTGTATTACATCCCCTTGCGTACCACTATAACTGTCTAACGTAATTATTTATTATAATGTAGGTGATATGTCATTCTTCTTCTCCTGTGAACCATGTGACCTTGCCGCGGTGGGGAGGCTTACGTGTCCCAATTAAGCAGATAGCCGAGCCGCAGGTGCAACCATATCGGATGGGTATCTGTTGAGAGACCAGACTAAGGAATGGTTCATCGAAAGGGGGGTAGCAGCCTTTCGGTAGTTGCAAGGGCGGCAGTCTAGATGATTGACTGATATGGCCTTGTAATAATACTCAACATGGCTTAGCTGTGTTGATACTGCTACACGGCTGAAAGCAACGGGAAACTACAGTCGCAACTAACTCCCGATGACATGCAGCTCTCTCTGTATGAACGATGTACTGATGATGGCTTCCTCCCGGGTAAAATATTCCGGAGGTAAACTAGTCCCCCATTCGGATCTCCGGGTGGGGACTACACGAGAGGGAGCGATCATCAGGAAGATGGATACTGACATTCTGCGAGTCGGAGCGTGGAATGTTAGAAGTTTGAATCGTTGTGGTAGATTAGAGAATCTGAAAAGAGAGATGGATAGACTAAAGTTGGATGTAGTTGGTATAAGCGAAGTACGTTGGCAGGAAGAACAGGAATTTTGGTCAGGCGACTACCGAATTATCAGCACAAAATCAAATAGGGGAATGCAGGAGTTGGTTTAATAATGAATAAGAAAATAGGGCAGCGGGTAAGCTACTACGACCAGCATAGTGAAAGAATTATTGTCGTCAAGATAGACACCAAACCAATGCCCACCACAATAGTGCAGGTCTATATGCCTACTAGTTCAGCAGATGATGAGGAAATCGAAAGAATATGTGAAGAGATAGAAGATTAATACAATATGTAAAATGTGACGAGGATCTAATTGTGATGGGAGATTGGAATGCAGTGGTAGGCCAAGGAAGAGAAGGTAATACAGTAAGAGAATTCAGATTGGGACAAAGGAACGAAAGAGGAAGCCGGCTGGTTGGATTCTGCACTGATCATAATTTAGTCCTTGCCAATACTAGTTCAAACACCACAAACGACGGCTGTATACGTGGATGAGACCTGGAAACACTGGAAGGTATCAAATAGACTTCATTATGATTAGGCAGAGGTTCAGAAACCAGGTGTTGGATTGCAAAACTTTCCCAGGAGCAGACGTGGACTCTGACCACAACCTGTTGGTCATGAAATGCCATCTGAAATTGAAGAAATTGAAGAAAGGAAAGAATGAAAAAAGATGGGATCTAGAAAAGTTGAACGAAAAGAGTGTGAGGGATTGTTTCAAGGAACATGTTGCACAAGGTCTAAATGAAAAGGCTGAAGGACAATAGAGGAAGAGTGAATAGTCATGAAAAATGAAGTCAGTAGGGCTGCTGAAAAGATGTTAGGAAGGAAGAAAAGATCAAATAAGAATCAGTGGATAACTCAGGAGTACTAGACCTGATTGATGAACGACGAAAATACAAGAATGCTAGAAATGAAGAGAGCGGAAAAGAATACATGCGACTAGAGAATGAAGTGGATAGTAAGGGCAAGGTAGCTAAGGAAGAATGGCTGAAGAAGAAGTGCAAGGATATCGATGGTTGTATGGTCTTGAGAAAGGTAGATGCTGCGTACAGGAAAATCAAAGAAACCTTTGGAGAAAGGAAATCTAGGTGTATGAATATTAAGAGCTCAGATGGAAAGCCACTTCTAGGGAAAGAAGACAAAGCACAAAGATGGCAGGAACATATCCAACAGCTGTATCAAGGTAAAGATGTAGATAATTTGGTTCTGGAACATGAAGAGGCTGTTGATGCTGATGAAATGGGAGACCCAATTTTGAGGTCAGAGTTTGACAGAGCTGTGAGTGACCTAAATAGGAACAAGGCACCTGGAATTGATGACATACCCTCTGAATTACTGACTGCCTTAGGAGAAACCAGCACGGCAAGGTTATTCCATTTAGTGTGTAAGATGTATGAAACAGGAGAAGTCCCATCCGATTTGTTATACCTATTCCCAAGAAAGCCGGTGCTGACATGTGTGAAAACTACCGCACCATTAGTTCAGCATCTAATGCCTGCAACATTTTAACACGTATTATTTACAGAAGAATGGAAAAACAACGTGAAGCTGAGTTGGGAGATCAATTTGGCTTCAGGAGAAATGTAGGAACACGTGAAGCAATCCTGACTTTACGTCTGATCTTAGAGGATCGAATCAAGGACAAGCCCACGTACATGGCATTCGTAGATCTGGAAAAGGCATTCAATAATGTTGATTGGACCAAGCTATTTAAGATTCTGAAGGTGATTGGGATCAGATACCGAGAACGAAGAATTATCTACAATCTGTATAAAAATCAGTCTGCAGTGATAGGAATCGAGGGCGTTAAAAAGCAGCAATCCAGAAAGGAGTGAGGCAAGGCTGCAGTTTGTCTCCCCTCCTTTTCAATGTTTACATAGAACAGGCAGTAAAGGAAATCAAAGAGGAATTTGGAAAGGGCATCACAATCCAAGAGAGGAAATCAAAACCTTGAGATTTGCCGATGATATTGTTATTTTATCTGAATCTGCAGAAGATCTCGAGAAGATGCTGAATGGTATGGACAAAGCCTTGGGTAAGGAGTACAATATGAAAATAAATAAGACCAAAACAAAAGTAATGGAGTGCAGTCGAACGAAGGCAGGTTATGCAGGAAAGATTAGATTAGGAAATGAAGTCTTAAAGGAAGTAGATGAATATAGTTACTTGGGTAGTAAAATAACTAACGATGGCAGAAGTAAGGAGGACATAAAATGCAGACTAGCACAAGCAAGGAAGAGCTTTCTTAAGAAAAGAACTTTGCTCACTTCAAACATTGATATCGGAATTAGAAAGATGCTTTTGAAGACTTTCATGTGGAGCGTGGCATTGTATGGAAGTGAAACATGGACGATAACTAGCTCAGAAAGAAAGAGAATAGAAGCTTTTGAAATGTGGTGTTACAGAAGAATGCTGAAGGTGAGATGGATAGATCGAATCACGAATAAAGAGATACTGAATCGAATTGGTGAGAGGAGGTCGATTTGGCTAAATTTGACTAGAAGAAGAGATAGAATGGTAGGACACATCTTAAGACATCCAGGACTTGTTCAGTTGGTTTTTGAAGGAAGTGTAGGTGGTAAGAACGGTAGGGGTAGACCAAGGTATGAGTATGACAAGCAGATTCAAGCAGATGTAGGACGCAATAGTTACGTAGAAATGAAAAGGTTAACACAGAATAGGGCGGCATGGAGAGCTGCATCAAACCAGTCTATGGACTGATGACTCAAACGCACAACATGTCATTATTTTCCATTACCGTATCGTACTGAGATTACTAGCTGAAATATGATCTTGAAAGTTGTCTATTATGAGGTGTAACCTAATTTACAAATATTAATGCACTGACATCTCCAATAAACACTTCATGAATTTCGAAAATGACAGTAAAATACTGAATTTACCATACTTGTACGTTTCACTGAAATAGGCCTACATAAAATCAATGCACATGCACAAGGTATAGAGAGTGACACATAGCCTTTAGGACCATTATGGAGAAAACAAAGTAAGAACCTGAAAATCAAACTTCTGTGAATCACTACCAAAA
This sequence comes from Anabrus simplex, assembly GCF_040414725.1. Lineage (NCBI taxonomy): Eukaryota > Metazoa > Arthropoda > Insecta > Orthoptera > Tettigoniidae > Anabrus > Anabrus simplex. Next base: position 1,115,179,454 of record NC_090265.1, on the reverse strand, counting down.
ACAACAATAATAATGTTATTGCTTTACGTCTCACTAACTACTTTTATGGTTTTCGGAAACGCCGAGGTGCCGTAATTTAGTCCCTTGAGCCAGGATCGAACCTGCCAAGTTGTGGTTAGAAGGCCAGCGCCTTAACCGTCTGAGCCACTCAGCCCGGCATATCCCGTTTCAATTTAGACATCTGCAGTTTCCCCATTTGTTTGAGTTTAGATATGTGCATCAACAAGGCACAAGGGCAATCGCTTGAAGTTGTAGGACTCGATCATCGGAAACGGTGTCCGACTCGTTGGCTGAACGGTCAGCGTACTGGGCTTCGGTTCAGAGGGGCCCGGTTTCGATTTCCGGCCGGGTCGGGGTTTTTAACCTTAATTGGTTAATTTCAGTGGCACGGGGGCCGGGTGTATGTGTTGTCTTCATCATCATTTCATCCTCATTACGACACGCAGGTCGCCTACGGGTGTCAAATAGAAAGACCTGCACCTGGCGAGCCGAATCCGTCCTGGGATATCCCGGCACTAAAAGCCATACGACATTTCATTTCATCGGAAACGGTGCTTCTCTTACGGTCAACTGTACGTGGGTTGGAAAGACAAACACACTATTCTATTTCCATTGTTACAAATCACCACGCGGGAACAACAACAAAGAGTCGTCACTACCACACTCCTGCAGCTAGAGCATTGACGCGCCACGTGTTCACTCACAAAGGATGTGTGATTATTGCGCGGGAACCTCGTTGCTCTAGCACTGACATCTAGCTTTGCTTCCGAGAACTTTTCAAACCATCGTCGTACATCTTAGCTCCAAATAGAAGGACATAAACTATAGTTTATCCGGAAGCTCTGTTGTATTGTTTTAATATTATTTGTACTATTGACCAACCCGGCACATCTTAAGCATTAGATGTAACAGTATTTAAAAAAATAAAATAATGTAATTAATGCAATTTATGTTAAAACTATATGTGTATTTTTTTTTCCTTTTAAATAAATGGTTTAAAACATCCAGCTGAAAACATCCAGCTGTTGAATTAATAAATGCGGGTATTGCCGCGGGTACATGCTAGTCAATAATATAAAATAGTTCTACATAGTTTATGTTAGGTTACTTTATAATAATATGTAATTAGTTAGTGATCAACCTAATTTTGATACTGGGAGTGTAAGACAGGGACAGCTGTCCGTAACTTTGCCAGGATAAATAAATTATCTATCTATCTATCTATCTATCTATCTATCTATCTATCTATCTATCTATCCATCTACACGAATCTTCTCTGTTTTCATCCTCTTTCAATTTATTTTCCCTCATTACTCTAACATAGTTTTGCTGTTCTCCTGGTGTCTTTCATCCTCAGTTTAATAACTTAGCAATAGTGTAAAGTTCATGTTCATTTGCAGCTTTACCTATCCTCTTCCCGTCTATATATTTCTCTCTGATTTTTCTTGTTTCCTTACAGTTGGTGAGCCACTGCCATATGTTTATTACACAAAATGCATCGATTTTCCTATTTTTTTGTCTTGTACTTTTATTCTTATGTACTCCCATCAGCCACCAAATTATCCTAATTATACCTCTCATTTCCATTTTTGTTAACATTTCAGTCCTTACTACCATATTTTTACTTATTTTACAAAATTCAACAAGTATTATCTTGCTATTACATTCTGTACTTATTGTTTGTATTTCAGTGCCTTTCACTGTTTGGACCACCGTTTTACAAAATCTCATATCGTTCCTCATATCGGCATTTTTCGGTCCGATATTTTTATACTAGCTAGATCACTTTTATGTGTATCCTTTTATCTGTCCTTTCATCTGCCATTGCTGCTTATGACCGTAGCTAGGTATTTCGTTTTTCATCAACTTTTAATTTTTTCTTACCCATCCACCACTGTTCACTTTTTGAGAGTTTTTCCACGCCTTTTACACACTATAGGCTAACTCTGATTTACTGTGGATTTGAGTCTTTCAACGGAGGGTACATAGCCATGCAGTGGATGAGCACTTTTCGTTCTGATCTATTTCTCTCCCCATACCGAGCAAGTTGCCGCGTGGTTTGGGTCACTTAGCTATCAGCTTGCATTCGTGAGATAGTGGGTTCTAACCCCACTGTCGGCAGCCCTAAAGATGATTTTCTGTGGTTGCCCACTTTCACACCAGGCAAATGCTGTACCTTAATTAAGGCCACGGTCGCTACCATACCGCCCGTCGCCCTTTCCTAACCCATCGTCCACATAAGACTTATATGTGTCGGTGAGACGTAAAGTAAATTAGAAAAACTATCCTCGTTCTCAGACACCTATTTCTCTACGAATACGGGGTGGAGAAATCCCTGCAAGTAGACAAAGTCTGTCGACAGTAATAGATTTTAAGCAACCTGTCACTACCATGCAGGTCTCAATGAGGGCCACGTCCTCCTGTTTGACATGGGATGACGAATACCAATCTGGACAAGCATATTCTGAGACGGAGTAACGAAGAGCCATACCTGATGTGCGGATAGTTTGTGGTTCACTTCCCCACTGTGATCCAAGCATTTTTCTTGCCGAAACTTTCATTTTGCAATTCATGCAGTGCTTCTTAATTGGAGAGTTTTGTCAAGCGTCACTCCCAGATATAATAGAGTGTTACAGGTTGTTAGTAGTTCAATACCTGACCACCCTATTTTGAGCTTACGATGTGCTTTCTTATTCCTCAGATGAAAGGCACACACCAGGGTCTTTGCAGGTGTTTTAGATGGTTTGCACTGGAATAACTTGACAAGCATTCAAGGGAAGTACACCGTTTCAATCTCTGTACTATGTGCGCGGCCGTGTCTAGACCATTTCTCTGGGTTATTAAATACATTATTCGTACAATCTACTATTCTACTTAACTGATATTATATTAATAGCTTTACAACCTTGAATAAACACGTACATTAGTCCATTACTCTTCGAAATGTAACAGTAGTGACTTCCACAAAACAACACTATGAACGTTGATAATAGTTCACCTGGTCGCAAATCACGAAAAATGCTGCCAAAATGTGAATTCAAGATAAATGCCAGATATTGTGCTAGCAAGTATGATTATTTTCACTGTATTGATGACACCACATTCCTACCCGACGATAAATTTAATATGCCAGACCACGAAGCTGGTTCCCTATTGTCTTGACGGGGAAGGATAACGCCCTATCAGATCATATTATTCTTGGGAATGGAACCTGTGATCTCAGTATGAGTAGTCTATTGGACCACGGACACAATTGGGCTTGTAATTCCTCTTTCGTCTGTCATAGGTTTGACAAAAGAGCTCATTGCATTCCTTGGTCATAAGAAATTCCTTATTTTACGTCAGAAATGAATGATGCATTATTGTATTACACTAGCGAGATATTACTGATGTGGAATACATTAATGTTTAATTCATACTATTTTTATAATATATTACAGTTTACTAATAAAATAATTTTAGTGTTGAGAAAAGAATAGTCGAAATGAAATGTGACTTACTAAAGGTGATATATGATGGTTAATTATTGTACTGGGGAAAGCATGTTTAATGATGCATATTGTCAGGAATTGGTTGGTGGTACCAATATAGGCATCAATAAAACAAACGGGGAATAAGTCTTACAAGATTTAAAATTCCGAGTGGAGCAAGACAGGCACGCTGACAAGGTAACAAAACGCAAGTTGCCAATGATAAATTTAATATGACTTTTAACAAGTTGAAGTGGCTTGTGATGGCAGGCAATTTCCACAATTCATGCGCGTGTATGTGGGCTACCCGATTACCTTGTGTCTTCGGTACAAGTGGGAGGGAGTTTCGTTGTGGGCCCGGCTCCACAATCCGCTTCTCACTGTACGGATCCCCTGTCTGAGCGCGGACTGAAAACTAAACTTTTCTCTTACATTTTAGGGATGCTTTTTGACACTTATTCTTAATCTATAGCATCCAAACAATGCATGACATGATAACTATAAACGCCAGTATTATTGGTGGACGGGCGAGGGTTGTAGTTATGTTATAAGCCAAGAATAACGGACGATAAGGCTCGTCGTGCCGACCGTATGACACCTCGTAATCTGCAGGCATTCGGGCTGATCAGCAGCCGCTTGGTAGGCCATGGCCCTTTGGGGCTGTTGCACCGTGGGGTTTAGTTTTTTATGTGATAGATTAATTGCACTGCCTTGGAGGCGACAATTTAAATATTTATGACAGGGAATACATTTATCTCTATTGTGTTAAATATGCAGTAGATAGTGTAATGTCAAGCAAAATGATTAAGGTCATCGACGAACTGTATGCAGATACATGCATGATTAAAGTAAAGGAGAAATACATTCAAATATTAGACTTAAGCAGGGATATAAATGATCACCAATTTTGTTCATACTTCTTAACGATGTATTGATTAATCAAGGGATGGAGGATAGGACAAGCCCATGTTTGAGGAATAAAGAAATTCCTGCCTGGTTTTCGCAGACGACATCCTTCTGTTCTCTCCAGCATCTGTCTGTATGAAAAGCAGTCTCAAGGAAACAGCTGATTATTGCAAAAAATGGAATTTGAAAATTAATATTAAGGAAACAAATGTGATGATATATAAAATGGGTAATCAATTCAGAAAGAAGGGTGGTGATTAAATGATGTAAACTTAGAAATGGCCATTAAAATGGAAGGAAATTATAGTAACTTCGAATGGGATGTGGAATGAACAAATAAGACGTGCTGAAATGAAAGGGATGATCTAGAGAGGAAGATGCCAAATACTTAATACAAGCTACGTAAAAATATTTCAAATGCGCTTGTGACAACAAGAGAGTTGTAGGGGACAGAAATATGGGGTATTAAAGTAGATAGAAAAGAACTACTGTAGATGTAATAAGTAATAAATTCTACCAAATGATAATGGGTCTACCAGAATGCACACTTAATAGTGGAGTTAGAAGACTACGTGAGGATACAGTGAGTCTCTCTCATTGGTTGGCCGGTAGACGTCCAGCTTATCTGCCACCCGTTGACTCATCACTGCCCGCTCCGCGGCATGGCAACAAGGACAGCACTCCGCTCACTTTATCCGTGCACGTCATGAGATAACAATTAAAATTAAACCAAAACCAAACCAAACCCCACAGCACTTAACGACCTTGAAAGTGCCTTGGCCTGCCCAGCGACCGCTGCTCAACCCGGAGGCCTGCACAACGCATACTCTCGGCCGTTATTCTGGACTTTCGAGACCGGGGCCGCCATCTCACCGTCAGATGGCTCCCTCAATTCTAATCACGTAGGCTGAGTGGACCACGAACCAGCCCTCAGGTCGAGAGAAAATCCCTGACCTGGCCGGGAATCGAACCCGGGGCCTCCGGGCGAGAGGCAGGCATGCTACCGCTACACCACGAGGCCGGTAAAATTAAGAAAATTAGTAATTAATTTTTAAGAAAATAAGCTCATACCTTATAACAGGAGATGTTGGAAGTGTTTTCCTCCAGCATCCACACATTTCTGGCATCGTCTTAGGAAACTCCGATTCACAAGTTCGTCTTCCGTAAATGAGGCTATTTTAACATTTTTGTAGCCCGCCATGCTGAGCTCCTCGAAACCTCGGCTTCTTGTCTAAGTCGTCTTAGGGATTTTTGTAGGCATATGTTTTAATCTTTCTGCGATTTCATTTACTTTTCCTCGCAAAGTACACTTGTTTTAACGCTTCGCTTCTTATCCAGTAAAGAACCAGTTCCTCTCAATTTGTTTGCGAGTTTCCGCACGGTTTCTTTATGCGGAGGGCGTACACCTGGAAATTGTGTTACAAATCGCCTAACAACTTCCCTGTAAGACTCTGTTTTCACATAATTATTGTACATAAGTACCCTTTCCTCTACCGTGTACACATGTGGAGGAATTACGAGAATTATACCCCGCAGTAACACTTCACAACTTGAGACCCGTTGGAGCAACAGATCAACACTTAATTCACGTACTATTACTGCTAATAATAAGAGTTGGCGTCTGACATTTCTTAGAAGGAGGTCCGTTTACTGCCTGCCGAGGCGGGATAAAGGGAGTGGCTGTGTGGTTGCCATGGAAACGAGGGTGGGGCGACTGCGGTTGCCATGGAGATAAAACTTCAGGGCAGCTCGTCTTGCTGGGAGTTGCCAAACCTGTCACTGTCACTGATAAGAACCTGATTGTTTCTATAAGAGTGATCGCAAATGGGACGACATCGCCTGGCCAGGTAGTCTACAACAGATCACAGCGGTCAGAATGAAGGAGGGAACAAGTGAGCCGGAAGCGAGGGATACGAGCATGTAGAAAGGAATGCTGGAATGTGGCAACATCGTGAAATGGCACGTGCAGTGCTCCTCCCTCCAACCTTACCTGTCAGACGCCAACTTTAGTTAAGTCTAATATAAGCACGGACCTGAACTGCAGAGTGCGGGCATTCCCGTGCTGTCGCTGGGCTGTGTAACGGGAAGTGATGAGTCAACAGGAGGCAAATAAGCTGGACGCGCCTGCCGGCCAGCCGATGAGAGAAACACACTGTATAAGCATACAAGCAGATATACTATAGCTAGAAAGAAAAAAAAATAATGTGCATCCCCAGCATTCGCCAGGTGTGAAAATGGGAAACTACGGAAAACCATCTTCAGGAGTGCCAATGGTGGGATTCAAACCCACCATCTCCCGGATGCAAGCTCACAGCCGCGCGCCCCTAACCACACGGCCAACTCGCGCGGTAGATTTAAGTATAATATTTAATGCAGTAATAGTCAAATAATTGTAAGAAGGATAATAAATGGATTGCAATACAGTAAATTAATGCTCTCTCCTCAGTTTCAGAGGATGTACTTCCTTCTGAAATAATAATCACCACCATCACCTCCCCAGTTCCATGCAATTCGGAAGTAGGGTTTGGGAGTATTCTATATTCTTTATTTAAAATTTTACCGAGCTCGATAGCTGCAGTCGCTTAAGTGCGGCCAGTGTCCAGTATTCGGGAGATAGTAGGTTCGAACCCCACTGTCGGCAGCCCTGAAAATGGTTTTCCGTGGTTTCCCATTTTTACACCAGGCAAATGCTGGGGCTGTACCTTAATTAAGGCCACGGCCGCTTCCTTCCCACTCCTAGCCCTTCCCTGTCCCAACGTCGCCATAAGACCTATTTGTGTCGGTGCGACGTAAAGCAACTAGCAATTCTTTTTAAAAAATTTAAAATTAGTTCTATATCTGCTATTTGAAACCAAGGACATATTTGAAATATTATTGCCATACAGTAACGAATAAATAAAACATATCAACCGTATGGACCGGGGAAAGGAGCAATAATTGAAAATAACGTATTGATAACAACCGAGTAAAGCAAAAAAAGTATTATTTACAACTGTACAATTCCTAACACAATGAGTGATCGTCCGAAATGGTCAAGTCCCTGACTATAAGCATGACCGATATAAGGCATGGTAGGCATTCTTGCGAAATTAATAACTGGTTCGATAGAAGGCAGTTCGTGTTTAGGAAAGGTTATTAAACTAAAGCTCAACTTGTAGGATTCCAGCAAGGTATAGCGGATATCTTGGATTCAGGAGGTCAAATGGACTGTATCGCGATTGACCTGTCGAAGGCATTTGATAGGGTGGATCATGGGAGACTACTGGCAAAAATGAGTGTAATTGGACTAGACAAAATAGTGACTGAATTGGGTTGCTCTATTTCTAGAAAATAGATCTCAGAGAATTAGAGCAGGCGAAGCTTTATATGACCCTGTAATAATTAAGAGGGGAATTCCTCAAGGCAGTGTTATTGGACCTTTATATTTTCTTATATATATTGAACCCTTTGGTCCATATTGAGGGATACCTACCTTTCTTACCTATCAGCAAAGTTCATGAGATCTGTCTCTTGGGTCGTGTCGGGTTCTTCGTCACTTGCTGAGGTAATGGTAGGGTTCAGTAATTCGAATCTATCTACTGGAATGAAAGGTCTATTTAAAAGATTCCTATTTATTCAGGGAAATTCTGAAGCATTATGGTATGTCAACAGTATCATAGAAGTCAATTGTGTCCACTGGACACCACAATCACTTTTACATAAACGTCAGAACACTGGTGTGAGACTTTAACGTAACTCCCTGACGGGCATTCATACTAGAAACCATTGTCTCAATTATTAATCATTTAAGAAAGGAAAGTCTGGAAATCCTTAAATTCGGCTTCCATGTGAGACCACATGTACCATCATAGTGATTCGTTATGGTCCAGCTCTCGTAACACGAACTCTGGACTCTGAGTATAATTAAGGCCGTCCAATCGGTGTGTGCCACACAGTGGTTCTACGGCATGGACCCTTAATTGAATCGATGTGACCTGCGTCTATGTCATGGACCGACATCTAATCTTCTAAGTTACTTTAAAGTCATTGTGGATGATGGCCGCAAGGAAATGAGGCTACAATGGCATATGGCCCTAATCTAAGTCACTGAGGTTGATGACCCCTTGACCATCCAAGTTTCTAGGCTGAAGGCTAAACACAATTAAGTTACATCGGTTGATGACCAAAGTTTCCACTTTACTATCCCCAGCACATTCACTGCTCAATCAATCAAAGTTCAATAATTACAACAATAGCAATGCTCACAAACTTAGTGGCAGTAAAATCCATTTCCTTCGGATATGTCCCCTTAATCGTTACTTTATTTTTTAATATTCCCCAGAAAACAAACTAAAATTTCCAGAATGCATCTCCAAGTTATTCGCTTGATTAAAGTTATTTCAAATGGGGTTTCACTGAATTTAATAATTAAATAAATTTAAATGATTTAGCGGAATGTTAACGAACAACAAATTTTATCTCCGCGGACTCTGGTTTCTTCACAAATTCCTACGCAGCTGTGATGTGAATTCAATATTGCGATGTTTATCTGGCTGGAAAAGAATTTGTTACATAATTCATGTCCAGCTATATATCTTGTCTTGTGATCTCACACTTTTTAAATCTAATCTAGTCCTAACCGTTATTAACACTTGGATATCCTAATAATCTACGTACAAACCAAACAACTCGCCATATAATTACGATGTCACATCTCGTCATATCATTATGAATTTTGCACACCCCTCACAGACAAACCGATCATCACAACCATCGCTCTATATTTTGGACAACCCTGAATTTGGTTACTCTGTTCCTTATACTCCAAGTTCGTGGTTTCAAATGTTCATTACGTCCCCAATTACAGTATTTCACAATACTCAGATCATTACCGGCTATGAATTTCAACTAAATCCAGCATTTTAACGTTTTCCCTGGCCGAGAATACAGTACAATCTCAATATCAAGCCTGTCCCGTTATCATAGCTGAGGTCTCTCATCCCCCGAGTTCGCTTGGCAGTTACACGAAACACCTGGTTTATTCACAGTTGACTGGCTTCTCAAAATGCTCCCTTTAAACTCTGCCGACATAATTAAACAAATACGATATTCTGACCAACAGAATGCCCAGATTATGCTTCAAGATGCCCACACTAATTATACGCGTCGCCAATTGATACCGCTATAGATTTCTATGAATTCATTTCCCTTCTCAACATTATAAAATATTCCTCGGGCTATCATGTCCCGGCTTCAAATGACAGGACTCTAACCTGATTCGCACATCTCATCTCAACTCATATAAAACATTCCTCGGGCTTCCGCGTCCCGGCTTCAATGACAGGTCCAACCTGATTCACAAATCTCATATCAACAAACTAACCTCTGTTTCCCAGCTCCACAATTATCATCGACAAAGAACTGGAATAAAATCCTTACCAGAAATCTCGACGTCTAATATCGCACAATGCATTAATCATGAATAACTTCGCATAAATGATATCGTATTTAATAACAAAAATTTTACGAGAAATGACTGAAACATTCTACTAGATCTTTTTATTGTGTCAGACACAGTTTAAAATGGGCACAGAAAAACGTTTCTCTCCGTGACCAAATTCATCACCCTAGGTTCTCACCCGACAGCGCGCTTCCACTCGATTGAAAATGAGTAACCATGGATTATTATTATTAACGTCAAATTGCAGACAGAAAAATTTTACGTCGAATGAACGTCTTAATTTGACATCACAAATATAGGCAGTACACTCACACGGATGACGATCTACATTGGACGTGATATCACTTCGGAACCCTATTCAATAACTTTTTACAACATTATAGGCACTCGCAAGACTTCGACAATTTATCCAAGTGGAAAATGAAACAAATGACTCTTTAGTTGTATTCTCACATTTACAAAACTTAGTAGGGGTGACCACTGCGTCGTATATCCCCATTTAAATACACCTTTAGAGATCACGAGACAAGATATAAGAGGTAGTAAGATGGAAAGTCACCTACCTCATGTCGTCACGCCAGTGTTCGTCATAGGGCTCACCTACGACCCTGGCACTTTATTTAGCCATTTTTACGTTCATGGCTTCACAGTTTATTATTATTTTCTTCAGATTTCCTGGAATAAAGCATTAAGAAAAAGAAAATACCCTTCACTTGTTTGTTGAGCGCACACGATGGACTATAATTGTTTCCGCACACGAATTAATTAATCACATTAGAATTTATTCAGTACTTTGACCGTCCTATCTGGTACAATTATTTCACTCAAGAAAACTATCCCCTCATGGACTCAAGACCTAGCCACACTGGCTGAAATCTGCAGTTGAACTCAGTCTACTTTCGTTGTTTGATTTCGCAGAGCAGCTCAACAATTTTTCGTCCGCTTTGTATCACAAATGCCGGAGAAGGAGAGTTCGTCATGGCGTCCTTCATATTTATAGCAGTTACCCCCTCTCTTCGGATCTCTCCCTTTGCCGCCAAGAAAATTTCTATAAATTTTCTGACTTACCTAAACTGTAATTTGAAGAGTTTTGAAAGTGACTACATGCTTGCTACATTTCTGGCGGTAGTGTTCATGGACATTTAAAACTTTTACGGGTTCGATTTGTGAGATGATTGACCCCCTTTGATAGGCACTATATTTTTTTGACTTGGTCACGCCATGTACACGCGCTTTGAAATAGTTCACAAAAATGACTTGAGATTCTTCCGCCGTTGACACGTGTGGCTGACGTCACGTACCCCAGAGCGTGGGACCGAAGGTAATCACCCCCTCGTCACGTGTCAAATCCATGCTATCAAGAATCCAACTTTTAAGTGATTGTCGATTTTTGCATAATGTTCTTAGGGCACAAAGGTTATGGGTTCAATATAAATGATGTGAGTAAAGAGGCGGAATCAGAGGTAAGGCTTTTCGCGGATGATCTTATTCTGTATAGAGTAATAAATAAGTTACAAGTTTGTGAGCAACTGAAAAATGACCTCGATAATGTTGTGCGATGGAGAGCAGGCAATGGTATGATGACAAACGGGGTTAAAAGTCAGGTTGTGAGTTTCACAAATACGAAACGTCCTCTCAGTTTTAATTACTGCGTTGATGGGGTGAAAGTTCCTTTTCGGGATTATTGTAAGTTCCTATGTGTTAATATAAGGAAAGATCTTCATTGGGATAATCACATAAATGTGATTGTAAATAAATTGTACAAATCTCTGCACATGGTTATGTGGGTATTTAGGGGTTGTAGTAAGGATGCAAAGGAGAGGGCATATAAGTCTCTGGTAAGACCCCAACTAGAGTATGGTTCCAGTTTATGGGACCCTCACCAGGATTACTCGATTCAAGAACTGGAAACAATTCAAAGAAAAGCAGCTCGCTTTGTTCTGGGTGATTTCCGACAAAAGAATAGCGTTACAAAATTGTTGCAAAGTTTGGGCTGCGAAGACTTGGGAGAAAGAAGACGAGCTGCTCGACTAAGTGGTATGTTCCGAGCTGTCAGTGGAGAGATGGCGTGGAGTGACATTAGTAGACGAATAAGTTTGAGTGGTGTCTTTAAAAGTAGGAAAGATCACAATATGAAGATAAAGTTGGAATTCAAGATGACAAATTGGGGCAAATATTCGTTTATAGGAAAGGGAGTTAGGGATTGGAAAAACTTACCAAGGGAGATGTTCAATAAATATCAAATTTCTTTTAAATCATTTAAGAAAATGCTAGGAAAACAACAGATAGGGAATCTGCCCTAAATGGAGATTAGTATTGACCGATTGAATAAGAATGTGTAGCTGAGATTCGAGTTTACTATGAAAGAGAATGTTGTTCTGTTTGCAACGTCTTTTTTAGGACTTACTATCAGAGCACTATTTAAAAGTATAGCTAGATAGTAGCTCTCAGTTAACTTTGGAGTGTGGGTTGGTGACCATGGGGCCCTTATCAGAATCTTGAAATTGCTTCCACTTACTTGTGCCAAGCTCCTCACTTTCCGAACTCCCTTGCTAAACTCTTCTTCATTTCCGAACCCGACGCTATTAGGTTTGAGGGCTGGGGAAATCTTTCATTTTCACATCCCTCGTGGCCATTGTCTTCCCTCGGCCGATAGCTTCATTTATCGAAGTGACGGACACCTTCCATTTTTTCTCTGATTAGTGTTATATAGAGGATGGTTGCCCAGTTCTACTTCCTCTGAAAACAATAATCACTACCACCACTCTCAGTTAACTAGTTTGTGCTTTTCAGAGACTTTCATGTGCTCCGTGCTTAACTTAGTGAAGCTCCAAGCAGAGAGGAGTATTAGGTCGATGGATGCTGAGTAGGTCTCGGCTGGTCTGTGGTCCAACAGCTCTACACTCTGACCGGCCAACCGAATAGAGGAGAGGTGGCCACGGTTCTACCGTGACTCTACGCCTCTGCATTCAGAGGCTGGACATCACGGCTAGTCCCAACCGTTGGCTGTCCTGGGAATGTTTTTCCGTGTTTTTCCGTGGTTTTCCATTCTCCTGCACTAAGGCGAATGCAGAGACAGTTCTTAGGGCACGGCCACCAACCCCCTCACCTTCTCTGAGCATCTCATTCACTGTAACAAAACTTCCGGCCTGAGGGATGGCCTTACCGTCTATGAGGCCCGCCTCCCCCTTCAGGGGAGGAATAAAACATTTTAATAGTAGTAGCAGGAGTGTTAGGGTCCGAGTCAGTGCTGTTATCCAATCGGAGGTATGATTATAATTTAATATGACATACTGTTTCAAAACGGGAATTTCTTCACGTGAATAGATCTTCAAACGAGCCATATGAGCCTCGTATTATCTGTATGGGGAGATTTGTTCTTAGGTCTTGTACATTTCCTGACGCAAAAATGATTGGTTGAAAATTTCTAAGCTCCTGAGTGTGAAGAAATGAGCACATTATTATGGAGGTTTGTAGCTAGTTAATAGTTAGAGAAAGGGTGGTCTTCTCTACTTTTATAACAACTTTAAATGATTACATTCTCTATAAATTTCCCTAAGTGTTTCACTTCCCTGCCATAACAGAACTATGTACAGTTAAACTTCTATAACTCGAACCTCTGTAACTCGATTTTTCTATATCATGTTATATATTGTCGATAACTCGAAGTTCTATTACTCGATTTCTTCGATGTCTCGAAGGATATTTCAAGCCCTGTGTGATTTTTTTCTATAACTCGAAATATTTCATATGCAGAATATAATGTGTAGGCCCTACTTGATTATACCCCGATAAAGTTAGTTCTTGTAGGAGAAACATGAACTTAAATCGTCTCCTTATACAACATTAAACACACTCTACATTTTAGTCAGGATGTATTTATTGACTAGCCGTGAATTTTGAGACCTTGACTAGCTACGTACAGCATTAGCTTAAAATCCTCCTTTGGACCACTTCGCAACCCCCAGCAAGGGATTTACAGTACGGAGTGATAGTCCTCAGTTGGCGAGGACTCATATGGTGCTGTTAATATGTTAAAGAATATTGCAGATAGCACACAGTTACAGAGAAAACAACTCAGGAAAATTAGAGATTTCTTTTTAAAAATATGGATTTGTATTCTAAAATGAGAATGTGACTTCTTATGGCAAAATACGATATCCAATAATATTAAAATTTTAGATGTTGAATAAAATCATAGGAAGTAAATAGGAACTGGTTCTATTCTGGAGCCGTAGTAGTAATTTACGTACGATCTTCTATACCTCGAAGTATTTTCAGCCTCTGGCAAACACTTGCGAGATATCGAAGTCGGACTGGAAGTCTATTGACAAAGTATGTATCAGACAAATATGCAGTATATTAAATAGTAAAGCAAGTTATATTTTATTATAAAACGGGATAAGATAGGCCTATATGAAGTGTGATATTGATTCTTCCATACAAGAGTCCATGCAGTTCATTTTTTCAAGAAATATACATCAATATATAACATACAGGCCTAAGTCCTGAAGATGGTTTTCCGTGATTTCCCATTTTCACACCAAGGCTGTACCTTAATCAAGGCTACGGTCCCTTCCTTCCTACTCCTAACCATTTCCCATCCCATCGTCAGCATAAGACGTATCTATGTTGGTGCGACGCAAAGCAAAATTGTTACAAAAAACATATAAAATGATATAAATCTGTAAATTTGACTTAACTGCTTCACGAACATAAATTTATGCCCTAAATGAAATCATAAACTGACCAATCAATCAGTAAATCAATGTCATCACTGTTCTGCATTTAGGGCTATCCTCCTACTTCCCTTTCAGTTCTTTACCAACTATTTCATTGAATGATTAGGAAAGAAGTTGGAAATGTATCAGTCATCCCCCTTGAATAAATTATTAATTCCTTTTCCTATAAACGAATATTTACCCTGATTTGTCTTCTTGAATTGCAACCTTGTATCCATATTACGATCTTTCCGAATTTTCAAAACTCCACTCAAGCTTATCCGTTTTCGCTATCTCTCCACTGACAGCTCGTAACATAGGCCTATCACTTACAGGAAACATAATCGAAGTGCCTGACTGATAAAATGGTATAAAATCAAATACGATGGAAAGTTCAGCTGTACCAATCCTTATCGTACAAATTGTAGCTTCTCGTAGCAGTAATTATGTTTATGAGCACAGATGAATGTTGGTATAATAATGAGTACCACAGGAAACTCAGTTATAAATAATGATCAATCTACTAATTTTAGCTGTCCTTACATATACTTAAACATGTTTGTAGGTCTTGATGTAGGAATTTGTAAAACACAGATGTAAACGAAAATAAGATCACTGGAGTTGCAACTCCCAACTGAACAATTGTGCTTAATGTCGTCTACATACTTAAGGGTAAGCGCGTAGTGACAGGAAGCACATCTACAGTAGTCTTAAATCCACGACCAAGTTCGAACGTCCTTGCGTGTTCCACCGACTATTCGTAAAAAAGATATAGAAAAAATCTAAATGTTCAAAAATGAATTAGGATTAGTTTACACAATGACAACCAATATCTTCTTCTTCCCGGCCTTTTCCAAGTTATCTGAGGTTGGCAGGGTGCCTTTCCTGACACCAACCCTATATGGAGGGATGTATTCAGTTTTGCGTGCTTTTGAGGAGGTTTTAAGTGTAATGTGTTGTATGTGAATGAAGCTGTGTATGAAGATAAACACCAATAACAAACAAACACAAACACCTAGTCCCCGAGGTAGAGGAATTAACTGAAAGTGGTTAAAATGACCGGCTCGGCCGGGAAACAAACACGGAGCCCTGTGAACCGAACACAACTAGCCGACAATTTAGCTAAGGAACCGGACACAGTGACACTTAATATACATCGTTCTATTACCAAGTCTTCTACGGTTATAGTTCGAACCTATAATAATACAATATTATGGCCCACGTGGTTGGATTGAATGTAGTGTGCAGTATCTCGAGATTGCAAATGATAGGGAAGGCAGAAAGAAGTTACGGCCGAAGGAATTTTTGGCTGAGTTCTTAGTTGATGATAACAATAATGTTATTGGTTTTACGTCTCACTAAATATTTTTACGGTTTTCGGAGACGCTGAGGTGCCGCAATTTTGTAGCGCAGGAGCTTTTTAACGTACCAGTAAATCTACCGATGTCCGGCCTCGCGGTGTAGGGGGCAACGCGTCCGCTTGTCACCCAACGGCCCCGCGTTCGATTCCCGGCCTGGTCAGGGTTTTTTAATTGTAAATGATTAATATCCCCGGCCTCGGGAATGGGTGTTGTGTCGTCCTTAACGTTCCTTTCCTCACATTCAACACTTTACACTTCCGCAATTACACATACGCAGGTTCCTATCATTGAAAGTAGTGGCAAAATATATCCAGAGGTCGACGCCACGAACAAATATCATTTTAAAAAATCTACTGAGACGAGGCTGACGTATCTGAGCACCTTCATATACCACGGGATTGAGACGGGATCAAGTGCTCTACCGCCTGAGTTAATCATCATCATCATCATCATCTGTTTACCCTCCAGGGTCGGCTTTTCCCTCGGACTCAGCGAGGGATCCCACCTCTACCGCCTCAAGGGCAGTGTCCTGGAGCTTCAGACTCTTGGTCGGGGATACAACTGGGGAGTATGACCAGTACCTTGCCCAGGCTGCCTCACCTGCTATGCTGAACAGGGGCCTTGTGGAGGGATGGGAAGATTGGAAGGGATAGGCAAGGAGTAGGGAAGGAAGCGGCCGTGGCCTTAAGTTAGGTACCATCCCGGCATTCGCCTGGAGGAGAAGTGGGAAACCACGGAAAACCACTTCCAGGATGGCTGAGGTGGGAATCGAACCCACCTCTACTCAGTTGACCTCACGAGGCTGAGTGGACCCCGTTCCAGCCCTCGTACCACTTTTCAAATTTCGTGGCAGAGCCGGGAATCGAACCCGGACCTCCGGGGGTGGCAGCTAATCACGGTAACCACTACACCACAGAGGCGGACCTGAGTTAATCAGCCCGACCATTTTAGCTGAGAAACGTTAAAGATTCTTTCTGGTGAGGAGTAGCTAATTAATTAAGTAAAGGACTACGAAACCTGGGCAACATTCAAGTTAAATGCTTTTTTCTAAATGGTCTTGAGTTGTTTTTTATGGCTGGAAATATTTAGGGGCTACCTAGCCAAGGCTATGAATGCTTTCTTGATTCGGAAGTACCTGATTTCGATTCCCCGTTAGAGAGTCTGGAAACGAGACTACCGCTAATGGAGAAATATATCGCGCTCTGGCAGGATCAACCGATTGGGGAGGGGGGTATGGTTACAAAATGATGATAGAACACAATGAAGGTGCTTGTGCGTGTGTGGGGCGCGCATGCAAGACTTGTCATTGATGTTCAGATTGCAGTACCAGTACACTATAAAATCTTACATTATAATTCGGAACAAGAACAATACAATCAAAGTCAACAGTTTTAGAGGCGAATAGTATGTTCATTTTACAATTTAAAATCCTACTTTCGAGGCTTCTTGGAAAAAAGATTCAAGAGGTTTTGCAGTTATGTTTCTGTGAATGTTAACCCACTGAGTCGACTTTCACTTGTTTATTGTCAGTTTCTGTTTATTTTATTATATTTTGTAACAATTCCTTGTCCACCTCTATGGTGTAGTGGTTAGTGTGATTAGCTGCCACCCCCCGAAAGTCCGGGTTCGATTCCCGGCTCTGCCACGAAATTTGAAAAGTGGTACGAGGGCTCTAATGGGATCCACTCAGCCTCGGGAGGTCAACTGAGCAGATGTGGGTTCGATTCCCTCCTCAGCCATCCTGGAAGTGGTTTTCCGTGGTTTTCCATTTCTCCTCCAGGCAAATGCCGGGATGGTACCTAACTTAAGGCCACGGCCGCTTCCTTCCCTCTTCCTTGTCTATCCCTTCCAATCTTCCCATCCCTCACCAAGGCCCTTGTTCAGCATAGCAGGTGAGGCCGCCTGGGCGAGGTTCTGGTCATCCTCCCCAGTTGTATCCCCCGACCCAGAGTCTGAAACTCCAGGACACTGCCCTTGAGGCGGTAGAGGGGGGATCCCTTGCTTATTCCGAGGGAAAAACCAACCCTGGAGGGTAAACAGATAAAGAAGAAGAAGAAGATCCATGAGTGGGGGTTCTAACCCTCAGTAACCCCCGTTCCCTTGGCTACGCCCCTTGAAATGAGTATTATGACGATTGCTTGGTGTGTAAGGGCTGTCGGATATGTAGTTATTCATTATATCCCATTCTGGGTTGAGACTAAAGAAAGCTCATTTTCCTCTCTTTCTTCGTGGTTCCTAATTGGATATAAACTCTTCAAATGAATCATTCTAGGCCGTTTCAGTATAGTAAGTCGTATAATTGGTAATACCATGCCAAAGAGGATTATCACGTTTTAGGTATAAAGACAGTGCTCTTGACAGAAATAATGGGCTGAAGTGTGATACTTTATCATCACAGTTACTGAGCATGGTCTTTCCTGGCGCCGCCTAGTACAATACACATACAAGTCTTCGATTTAAACCTCTCTGATTCCATATAAGTTACAGTTCGTAACCCGTCTCTTGATTCATTACTATTATCCTTCCCATCCGCTGTTTCCTCAAATCACTCTGACCTCTCTCAGCCCTCAATTTGTGAATGAGATAACCTCAGTTTACCTTTCCCTTCCCTCTAGAACGTTGCATGCTAAATGGGTAATTGAAGGGAACGTGGTAAATGTTAATCAAATAATCTACCACTCCCATTGGCGCTCTTGTGCAATGGCTACGTCTGTCACCGCTGAGAAGTAGAGGTTAAATGGGCACAAAGAGTTCAGAGTGTTTATTGTGCATAGAGGAAATAAATTTAAGGAAAGGACTAATGGCTCTTTTTAACCCATCAGCACCCAGTGGTTCATTTATAGACTGTTGAACTTTTTTATTTTCTCTTATCAAAAACAACGTGCATTTTTATTATCAATTTTCAATAAACTTATACTATGCATATCTGATCAACAATGACAACTAATGTCCGGCTCCATGGCAAAATGGTTAGCGTGCTGGCCTTTGGTCACAGACGTCCCGGGTTCGATTCCCGGCAGGGTTGGGAATTTTAACCATCATTGGTTAATTTCCGCCGGCTCGGGGACTGGGTCTATGTGCCGTCTTCATCATCATTTCATCCTCATAACGACAGGCAGGTCACCTACGGGCGTCAAATCAAAAGACCTGCACCTGGCGAACCAAACATGTCTTCGGACACTCCCGGCACTAAACGCCATACACCATTTCATTTCATTTCATTTCAATGGCAACTAATTATTAAAATAATTCTCATCTTTCAAAAAGTAGAATGAATTGGAATTTATTAACTCACAACTTTTCTCTTCTGAAAAATATAATTTGAGCTTTCTTGGGAACTCCGACGATAATTCTCACAGTATATAATATCCTCGAATCTATCAAACATTCATCGCGTCAACTGTGAATTAATACTACTACTACTACTATTAAAACCCTATGGCACTACAGCCCTTGAAGGGCTTTGGCCTACAAGGAGACAGCTGCTCAGCCCGAAGACCTGCAGATTACGAGGTGTCGTGTGGTCAGCATGACAATAATAATAATAATAATAATAATAATAATAATGCCCGTGTGGGGATTTACCGGTTACCTCCATCGGGCGCGTCCCATTGGAATTGGGGAAGCTCGCTGGCTCTGCCGCCAGCAGAGTCAGAGGGTAGTAGGGAAATACAATATCACCGTGAAAAAAAAAAAAAAAAACTGGTCCCTTGCCAGAGTTACGGCGAAGACTGGTAAATGACCAGAAGCCAGAAAACATCTTGAGGCAACGTCTAGGTCTAACAACCCTAGTTGTAAAAGGATGGCTACCCGTCCAAAGCAAAGTCAAGTCAAAAAGCATGATGGCACAACATTTCAAGAAACATACCCCAGGGGGTAAATCTTCGGATAAATCCCTCGTCGTGAACGCCACGGCGCACGAGTCTCGTTCGGATTCTGGGGGAGACTCGACATCATGCAAGAGACGAGTCGGAGCGTCTCGGTATACCCCGAAGAGTCAAAAACTCAGGCCAAAATCTAAAACCTTTCTAGCAACTTTCAACATAAATTCACTTACACAAACTGGGAAGCTGAAAACCCTCACCAAAGCTCTTCACGAAAATCAGATATCCATAGTGGCCCTACAGGAAACAAGGTACCCAGATGAAGAGATTTTTGAATCTGAAGGCTACCGATTTTTCAAGAGCAAAGCGCAAAGAGGAATCCTCAATGGAGCTATGATGCTTGGAACCGCGTTTGCTGTTAGAACCAAGATCCTTAAATCGGTTGCAAATTTCGAACCTCTGAATGACAGATTGTCTATACTCACAATTAAATGCGCGAACAAAACCTACGCCCTAGTTAACGCACATGCTCCTACAAACGACAAGAACAAGTCTGATCCAGACGTTGATAATTTCTGCGACCTACTGAATGAAAAATTGAACAAAATCCCCAAACACCATGTCAAGCTTCTTTTGGGTGACTTCAATGCCCAACTAGGTCGTGAGCAGAAGTACAAGAAAGTTATAGGAAATTACCCAGCTCACAAAAGAACCAATCCCAACGGCAAAAGACTGGTGTCCATTTGCGAAAATCACAACCTGCAGGTCATGTCGACCCACTTTCGCCATCTACCCAGAAAGCAAATGACTTGGCGTTCTCCCGTCCAAGCTCTCGGAGAGTTCCAAATTGACCATGTTGCCATCTCCAGGAGAAACAGCCCTGAGATTATGAATGTCAAGGTAAAGAAAGGCATCAATGTGGCCTCAGATCATTATGTCTCTTATCAAATTCAAACCAATTCCCGCAAACACAAGGAAGACAACCAAACACATCACACGCTTCGACAATGATAAACTTCGGCAAAGGGTCGAGGAGTTCCAGGAGAAGGCTAGACCAAATGACTGTGACTTTAACAACGCCAAAAGTCTCCTTGTTGAGGCCGCCAAAGACGTTGCAGAAATCAAGAGAAGCAAAAAGCATGCCTGGTGGAATAGTACCTGCGAATCAGTCCTCCAAGAAAGACTCAATGCGTGGAAACAGTACAACTCTACGAAATCAGAAAATGATTGGGAAACCTATAAAACCCAACATGCCCAAGCAGCTAGGGTGTTCAGAACTGAGAAACGTAAATACGAAAAATCTCTCATTGAAAAGATAGAACAAAACTTTAGGAAGAATGAAAGCAGAGAGTACTACCGAGCCTTCAAACGCAAACTCACTGGCTATAAACCACCATCTCTGTGCTTTGAGCGAACGGACGGCACACTGGCGACGTCAAATGAAGAAAATTGCAGCATTCTGGCAGATTACTTCAAGAATTTACTTAATTGCTCTAAACCGCAAAGCACCATTGAGACCAAGGAACCCTTACTCAGGTACCCAGATTCCAGACCACCCGACAGAGATGAAATCAAGCGCCACATTGCCCGTCTCAAAAATAACAAAGCGCCGGGGGAAGACTCAGTAGTAGCAGAACTATGGAAATATGCCCCAGAAGAATCACTTGATATCTTGCAAAAGCAAATAGAAGAAATTTGGAACAAGGAGACCCTACCCGAAGATTGGAAAATAGCTTTGATCCATCCATTACACAAAAAAGGCAGCATGAAGAACATCAACAACTACAGAGGAATATCTTTGCTACCCGTGACTTACAAAATTATATCACTTGCCATCCTGGAGCGTTTGGAAACACAAGTCGAACATCAAATAGGTGAATACCAAGGAGGTTTCAGAAAAGGTCGCTCAACAGCTGAACAGATCCAAAATCTCAAGACGATCATCAGATATTGTACACTAAGGTCCAAGCAGTATGTGCCTGACTTTGTGGACTTTAAGAAAGCGTACGACTCCATTGACCGGGAAGTCCTGCTAAACATCTTAAATGAATTTGGAGTTGATTTGAAACTGCTGGCATTAATTAGAGCCACCCTGACCGATACAAAATCCAAGGTAAAGTTCCACGGATGTCTCTCGCATTCCTTTGACATGAAAACAGGAGTTCGACAAGGTGATGGGCTATCCCCGATACTCTTCAACTGTGTTCTTGAAAAGATCATCAGAACCTGGCGGGTGAGATTACAGGAAACCAACTACAGTCCAATGAGAATAGGAACCAAATCCAAGGGGATCGCAACAGACTGCTTAGCATTTGCCGATGATATTGCTGTTCTCTCAACCGACATAGAAACCGCTAGAGTTCAAGTTGAAATTTTAAAGGAAATTGCCGAACAAACTGGTTTGCAGATATCGTTTGAGAAAACAGAAGTAATGACTAACATCAAAGAGGCTCCACCAAAACTCCATACAAAATACGGGGACATCACCCGAGTAGACAAATTCAAATACCTGGGTGAGAACATCATGAAAAATGGACTGGACAAAGAAGCACTTCAGGAGCGAGTACGCAAACTGGAAATAGGCTACCAAACATCCCGCACAATCTACAACAAAAAATGCCTTTCCCAAAACACCAAGATACGTCACTATGAAACAGTTCTGAAGCCAGTAGTTCTATATGCAGCCGAAACCCTGTCTCTAAATGCCAACAAAGGACTCCTTGAAGAACTGGAGAAAAGAGAACGCAAAATTGTGAGAGGAATCTTGGGATCAAAGTACAGAAATGGAATCCATCAAAAGAGATCCAACAAGGAAGTCTACAGCAAAATAGAGAAAATTACCGACACAATCAAAAAAGACGGGCACAATTTTACGGTCATCTGAAAAGAATGGACGGAAGAAAGTTAACTGAAGAAATCTTTCACTTTTTTTTATTCAAACCCCAAAACCACAATTCCCTGGTTTAGAAATACCAAAGAAGACCTGCAAATGCTACATATCTCAGCTGAAGACGCCCTTAACAGAGAACTCTTCCGCAAGAAAATATTGACGAACGGGCTAAACAGGCCCACTCACAAAGAATGAGGGAAATTTGGGCTCTAAAGAAGGCCAAGTTCAGTGTCAAATGCAACAAGACTTAACGTGGTCCTTGATGGCCCCAGCGAATTATATATATATATATATAATATAATAATAATAATGGCGTGTGGGCTTCGAAGAGGCCTGGTGTGCAGGTCTTTCGAGTTGACGCCTAATAGGCGACCTGCGCGTCTGACAATGCGACCCGACAAGTGATGAATTCTAATGCTGATGACGGCTCATACACTCAGCCCACCGAACCATCGGAATAAACCAATGAAGGTTAAAATTCCCGATCCGGATGGGAATCGAACGAGGGAACCCTTGTCCAAAGGCCAACACGTTAGATATTTAGCTAATATTTGGTAAATAAAACGACCTTGGGGATTTCTCTGGTGCCACAAATTAAGACTGCACATCCTGCGTCAAAGTGTGCCGGATCGAATTACGACCCAAACGGTCAGTTTCACTTCGTTAATTAAAAAAAAAACTTTAAACCAAATTCTGGATGCTCAGTTTCACTTAGTATCATCTGCTGTTAAACAGTCATTAAATACATATTATTATTATTATTATTATTATTATTATTATTATTATTATTATTATTATTATTATTATTATTATTATTATTATTATTATGCCGCTTTTCCGAATCCATGGTGGGTTCACGTGTGTGAAATGTTTAGTACAAGTGCACTTCGTTCTGTTTTACGACCGGATGCCCTTCATGACGCTAATGCTATATAAAGTGATGTATTGAATATTGCGTGTTTCTGTGGTGGTTTGTAGTGTGATAAGCTGTATGAATATGAAAAGGAGAGTATTGGTACAAACACAAACACCCAGTTCCCCAGTCAAAGGAATTAATCAGATGAGATATAAATCTCCGACTCGACAGGGAATCAAACCCGGAGACATTTGAGCCGAAAGCCTAAACGCTGACCATTCAGCCAAGGAGCTGGATTATTATTATTATTATTATTATTATTATTATTATTATTATTATTATTATTCCATATAGTTTCAGCCACTTAGGATCACTGTACACTTGCCAGGTTTCTTCATTTCCAGGACCCTATCTTGAGGATGCGGATTATCGTTCATTAGATAACTTTGTGGCCGTTCTCCTTCTCTCACTCTTTCCAGAAAATACAGTATTTTATCCCATGTATCCAGGTTCTGAACTTACTTCTTTTTTTGCACCGGTGCCTCAAAGGTAGGCCTACCAGTCAGATTTTTCTTCACTGGAGTAAGACATGCAGTGGGACATTACCATCTTATGAAAAGATCAAGAAATATTCTGGTTTTAGGCATTTGAGAGAGGGGATCGTAAACACGAGACGGCGCTTCTTCATAGAAAGTGAGAGCTTTTAAAATTGGAGTACAACTCTGCGTTTGACGTCGAGCGACATTCCCCCTTAGAATTGCGTACGTAGGCCAAGGAATGTTCATGAGAATTTCCTCCCTGTCACACTGTGAAGAACGGTGGCGCTGTAGGAAGTTTCTCTCTTTCTCATTGTGGAGAACGGTGGCACTGTAGTAAGTTCCTCTCTGTCTCACTGTGGAGAACGGTGGCGCTGTAGTAAGTTCCTCTCTGTCTCACTGTGGAGAACGGTGGCACTGTAGTAAGTTCCTCTCTGTGTCGCTGTGGAGAACGGTGGCACTGTAGTAAGTTCCTCTCTGTCTCACTGTGGAGAACGGTGGCGCTGTAGTAAGTTCCTTTCTGTCACATTGTGGAGAACGGTGGCACTGTAGTAAGTTCCTCTCTTTCTCATTGTGGAGAACGGTGGCGCTGTAGTAAGTTCCTCTCTGTCTCACTGTGGAGAACGGTGGCACTGTAGTAAGTTCCTATCTTTCTCATTGTGGAGAAGGGTGGCGCTGTAGTAAGTTCCTTTCTGTCACATTGTGGAGAACGATGACGCTGTAGTAAGTTCCTCTCTGTCTCATTGTGGAGAACGGTGGCGCTGTAGTAAGTTCCTCTCTGTCACACTGTGGAGAACGGTTGCAGTGTAGTAATTTTCTCTCTGACTCATTGTGGAGAACCGGGGCACTGTAGTAATTTCCTGTTGACTCATTGTGGAGAACGGTGGCACTGTGGGAATTTCCTCTTTACCTCACTGTGGAGAACGGTGGCACTGTAGTAAGTTCCTCTTTGTCTCACTGTGGAGAACGGTGGCACTGTAGTAAGTTCCTCTCTGTCTCACTGTGGAGAACGGTGGCACTGTAGTAAGTTCCTTTCTGTCACACTGTGGAGAACGGTTGCAGTGTAGTAATTTTCTCTCTGACTCATTGTGGAGAACCGGGGCACTGTAGTAATTTCCTGTCTGACTCATTGTGGAGAACGGTGGCACTGTAGTAAGTTCCTCTCTGTGTCGCTGTGGAGAACGGTGGCACTGTAGTAAGTTCCTCTCTGTCACACTATGCAGAACGATGACGCTGTAGTAAATTCCTTTCTGTGTCACTGTGGAGAACGATAACGCTGTAGTAAGTTCCTCTCTGTCACACTGTGGAGAACGGTGGCACTGTAGTAAGTTCATCTCTGTCTCACTGTGGAGAACGGTGGCACTGTAGTAAGTTCCTTTCTGTCACACTGTGAAGAACGGTGGCACTGTAGTAGGTTCATCTCTGTCTTACTGTGGAGAACGGTGGCACTGTAGTAAGTTCCTCACTGTCTCACTGTGGAGAACGGTGGCACTGTAGTAAGTTCCTTTCTGTCACACTGTGAAGAACGGTGGCACTGTAGTAAGTTCATCCCTGTCTCACTGTGGAGAACGGTGGCACTGTAGTAAGTTCATCTCTGTCTCACTGTGGAGAACGGTGGCACTGTAGTAAGTTCATCTCTGTCTCACTGTGGAGAACGGTGGCACTGTAGTAAGTTCCTCTCTGTCTCACTGTGGAGAACGGTGGCACTGTAGTAAGTTCCTCTCTGTCTCACTGTGGAGAACGGTGGCACTGTAGTAAGTTCATCTCTGTCTCACTGTGGAGAACGGTGGCACTGTAGTAAGTTCCTTTCTGTCTCACTGTGGAGAACGGTGGCACTGTAGTAAGTTCCTTTCTGTCACACTGTGGAGAACGGTGGCACTGTAGTAAGTTCCTTTCTGTCACACTGTGGAGAACGGTGGCACTGTAGTAAGTTCCTTTCTGTCACACTGTGGAGAACGGTTGCAGTGTAGTAATTTTCTCTCTGACTCATTGTGGAGAACCGGGGCACTGTAGTAATTTCCTGTCTGACTCATTGTGGAGAACGGTGGCACTGTGGGAATTACCTCTTTACCTCACTGTGGAGAACGGTGGCACTGTAGTAAGTTCCTCTCTGTCTCACTGTGGAGAACGGTGGCACTGTAGTAAGTTCCTCTCTGTCTCACTGTGGAGAACGGTGGCACTGTAGTAAGTTCCTCTCTGTCTCACTGTGGAGAACGGTGGCACTGTAGTAAGTTCCTCTCTGTCTCACTGTGGAGAACGGTGGCACTGTAGTAAGTTCCTCTCCGTCTCACTGTGGAGAACGGTGGCACTGTAGTAACTTCCCCTCTGACTCATTGTGGAGAAGAATTATGCTGCAGGAATTTTTGTCTCACTGATGTCACTGTGGTAACTTCCACTCTGTCTCTTACTGTGAAGAACGGTGGCACTGTAGTAACTTTCTCCCTGTCTTAATGTGGAGAACGATGACACTGTAAGAATATTTCCTCCCTGCCTCACTGTGGAGAACGATGGCACTGTAGTAACTTCCTCTTTGTATTACTGTGGAGAACCATGGCACTGTATTAACTTCCTCTTTGTATCACTGTCACTCAGCCTACACCAAAAATGAGTACCAGGTTAATTCCTGGGGGCAAAGGCGGCCGGGCGTAGAGCTAACCACTCTACCCCATCACGTGCCGAGGTTAACAATGGTGGAAGCCTTTACCTTCCACTCCTCCAAGGGCCTTCATGTCCTATACGGAGGTGACTTTGCTTGCTTTTTTTTTGTTTTTTTTTTTTGTATCACTGTGGAGAACGGTGGCACTCGACGTTATGTAGGGCCTTGGGACATTCTACTGTTGCGTAGTGGCAGTAATTGGTCTGGCTTGTGATTGACCTAGAATGATAAGTGGGTTTACGAAGGTAAAAATCTATTTCAGTACATATTTCGGGGCTTCATTCTCTCAAGCACTAAAGAAAACGATCTCTCCAAGACAATTACAAGAATGAATCGTTATATTTTTCCATATTTGGTATCAGTTATAGTTATCGGCTTTGTAATTCTTGTAATGTTTCAACCTGGAGTAGGGTATTATTATTATTATTATTATTATTATTATTATTATTATTATTATTATTATTATTATTATTATTATTATTATTTGAATCCTTGGCTGAATGGTCAGCGTCGAGACCTTTAGTTCAGAGGAGTTTGGGTTCGATTCGCGGCCGGGTCGGGGACTTTAATCGTGTATGGTTAATTCCTTTGATTCGGAGACTGGTTGCTTGTGTTTGTCTCCTTCACACACACACAACGCATACACTACCAATCACCGCATATACACGCAATAGTGAATACATTCCTTCAAATTGGGTGATAACAGGAAGGACATCCTGTCGTTAAACAGGGCCAAGTGCATATGTGAGACACAGTTCGCAGCCGCATCTTCACATGTATGGGAAAAGTGGTAGAAGATATTATTATCATTATTATTATTATTATTATTATTATTATTATTATTATTATTATTATTATTATTATTATTTCAACCATATGTTGTAGTGGTAGCGTGCCTGCCTCTTAACCGGAGATCCCAGTTTTGATTCCCTCCTTGCCCAAGAATTTTTATTCGGACTGAGGGCTGTAGTGGAATTCCCTCAGACTTAAGAGACGAACTGAGTAGATGTCTTGCGGTCGCGGACCCTTGTCATAAATTTTATTGTGGATACTGCACCCATCTGATCGAGTCAGTTACAAGGGTGCAGTACTAAGACGGATAATATAAAGGGAGCTGAGGTTGTTACAACACTGTTCTTTTAGAGGAGGACCACGGGTTCGAGTGACAACGAGTTCGAAACTTTTGTCACCCTTGCTTGATTTCTTTCTCCATGGTTTCTCTCGTTCCAATAAATTTTTTTTTGCTAGTGGCTTTACGTCGCACTGAGACAGATTGTCTTATGGCGACGATGGGATAGGAAAGGCCTAGGAGTAGGAAGGAAGCGGCCGTGGACTTAATTAAGGTACAGTCCCAGCATTTTCCTGGTGTGAAAATGAGAAACCGCGGAAAACCATCTTCAGGGCTGCCGACGGTGGGATTCGAACCCCCTATCTCCCGGATGCAAGCTCACAGCCGCGCGCCCCTAACCGCACGGCCAACTCGCCCGGTCGTTCCAATATCACACACATGCTAGAAGTGTATGTTTTCCTGAATGCCGCGGCCGGTTCCTTCTCAAACCTTGCTACATCATCATCATCATCATCATCATCATCATCATAATCTATTTTGCACTTCAGCAGGCCAGGTGTTGAAGTGAACAAGCCTCCTCCATAAACTTATATTTTGCCACCGCTCCTCTTCTAGTATTTTCACCCATTTTGAGCTCTTCCTGGCACGGTCTTGTTACATCCGTTTCATCCAACCATCTCTAAGTCAGCCACGCAGACTTTTATTTTCCTTTCAAGGTAGGCCTTGGATGTTCTTATCGATTCCGCTCTCATGATGTGGAGAAAACCATTTCAATCGTGATTCCTCCAGAATATCAAGCCATTCTGCTGTAGCCTTATTTGACGGCGGGCTGATTCGATTCTTCTGTATGTACAACTTCATTTCTTCATTTCTGTTGCTTGTAGTCGATTATTTTCCCTACTGATCAGGGTTGTTGCTTGTAGTTGATAGGTCAAATTGGGTAGCGAGTAGGTCTTTTGTTTTTTGGAGAAATTCTTACCCCGCAATAGTCAGGGAACAGAACTGTAGAAAGGTTCAGTCACTTTAACCCTGCAGATATCGTTATATTTCGCGTAGACTAAACGAAGGACACCTCAATACCTGATATCGCTTTACTATCGAGGCTTATACTACAGTAAGTAATTTGACTGCACGTTCCGAGCTCCGATTTCACCTTAAAATGGCGAATGCGCGTTTCGCTGACTATTTTGCCATCTGATTTTGAAGTATATTCGGGTAGACTCTTTGGACCTTCCTCTTTTCAGGACAATTATTACTTATACTTTTGCTATCTATTGTAGTCTTCAAGTGACTGAAGGAAATCTGGTGTACACATTTTTGTGACACGTGAACTTTTACAACGGCACCGCGTACTGGAACGTATCGACAGACTCTTTCTACGTTTAAAAAAAAAGCAATTAGTACGAGATCCACAAACGTCTCTGGCGGATGGTTATGACCTGCCCACAAGTTTGGACTCTCCTTACTGCATGTGAGCAGGGTGAGATAGCAGAGTATATAGAGTAGAAAGCAGAGATTTAGCTGGCTATTGTGAGAGCTGATTAACGAGAACCCCATCGATTGGCCGCTGAAGCTGAATTATGATCACTTTATAGTATTTACAGCTCTCCAAATCACTGACTCAGATTCAATATAATTATAAGATGGAAAGTTCACGATATTTATGAGTCAGAATGGAGAATAACTTCTAATAACTGAGCTAGGGAAGTAATGTGATGTACGGTATACACACGGAGCGTGATAGCTGCTCTCAAGAAGCGAGAGATTATTTATTATTTTCCTGTTCCATTCAAAATAGCAATTTCAAAACGAAGAGTGATATTTTAATGAAAATTCAACTAATGTTCCTCTAAAAATGTTCTAGGACCCTGTAAAAAATCGTAAGTCTGAGACCAGGAAACACATTCATGTAATATGCAGGTGTCTTTAAACTGTTGGTTGGACCTGTACTTAACAGTGTTCATAGTCGCTTAGAGGGAACAGCACAACTATATTTAAGCTCGAATTCCATTGATTCTGATAGTGGTCATACTGCAGAGCTGTTGAGCTCCTCAATGATCTATGCCCATCAGCAATGCTACTTCGTAAGCTGCAATTGAAAATAGGAGCTATTGTCACACTCCTCCAATATCTGAATGCCGAAAGAGGGTTGTGTAACTGGACAAGGCTTTTAATAGAAAACCTCAAACCAAATGTAATTATTGCAGAGGTATTGACATCTTCATCATCCGGCAATATTCCACCTGCCGACACT
The DNA here is from genome assembly GCF_040414725.1 of Anabrus simplex. Lineage (NCBI taxonomy): Eukaryota > Metazoa > Arthropoda > Insecta > Orthoptera > Tettigoniidae > Anabrus > Anabrus simplex. The sequence continues at coordinate 1,115,149,471 of NC_090265.1, read as the reverse complement.
GACCTACCCAAAGACAATCCCCAATTAAACTATTAACAAGTCACAAGGTCACCAGGCGAGTTGGCTGTGCGGTTAGGGGCGCGCAGCTGTGAGCTTGCATTCGAGAGATAGTGGGTTCGAACCCCACTGTCGGCAGCCCTGAAGATGGTTTTCCATGGTTTCCCATTTTCACACCAGGCAAATGCTGGAGATGTGCCTTAATTATGGCCTCGGCCGCTTACTCCCCACTCCTAGACCTTTCCTATCCCATCACTGTGACGGTGCGACGTAAAATAAATTGTAAATAAAAGAGAAATGTAACAAAAAGTCACAAGGTCAGACAACAGAGAAAGTGGGTATTTTCCTTAAAGAACCTGTGCTCTACGCCGGACAGTGGATGTCGAAGTTAAGATTATACTGTATAATAGCTTGAGCAGGGAAAATTGATTAATAATAATTTCGTGTGGCTATTTCTAGCTGAGTGCAGCCCTTGTAAGGCAGACCCTCCGATGAAGGTGGGCGGCATCTGTAATGTGTAGGTAACTGCGTGTAATTGTGGTGGAGGATAGTGTTATGTGTGGTGTGTGAGTTGCAGGGATGTTGGGGACAGCACTAACACCCAGCCCCCGGGCCATTGGAAGCAACCAATGGAGGTTAAAATCCGCGACACGGCCAGGAATCGAACCCGGGACCCTCTGAACCGAAGGCCAGTACGCTGACCATTCAGCCAACGAGTCGGACGGGAAATGTGCCCTAAAATTGTAGTTGATAATGAGGTACTTTGACGTTAATGTCATTTGGAACCTGTGTTAAGCCACGGGCAGTTGTATGTGTTAAAGAAGAAACACACAGGAACAATATTTGTTAAGTACATAAAATGGAAAGAACGTTTAAAAACTGCGACAACACTCAGAGGAAGAGGAGCGGAGAGGGGTTGGGGCGGGGGGCGGGGGGCTGTCCCTTGCCCTGAGAGGAAAGTTCAGGTTCCTGCAGACGCCGACGCTTCCGTATTTAGTAACTAATTTCAGGTATGCACACAGCGGAACCATATATTTCTAGAGTAGGTCTACTACCTTGTATTAAATTGGCAACAGGCTTTTCTTATTGTGAAGTAACAAGTACATAGTAGGAAATGATACTTGTACGGCAGTAATAACTTTGGACAAAACGAGCTCGTTGAGTTGTAGTGTTTCGTTTGTAGTGGCGGTAGTTATTGTTTAAAAGGAGAAATATGCTGTGATAATCATTCCCTCTGAACACTAATCATAGGAAAAGCAAGACACGTTTATATCTTACAAAGAATGAGTGTGCAAGGACCATGAAGATCGTGAAAATGGAAGATTATGCAGACCTCAGAAACCTACACTAATGCACTCGGGGTGGGAGGTTGATCAACGGGGTGGTAGTGTCGGTTATTATTGCTTTAAGACCAAGGCTAGGAAACATGGAAATCAAGAGCCTGGCACAAGTAAGTGAAAGCAGTGCAAAATTCAGTTAGATGCCCCGTGGCCGCCACCCCATTCCCCTTACTGGAAATTCTCTGGAGCAGACCTAGGGAAAGAAAAGAAAGGGGCATTCATGTCTCTTATAAAATATGCAAATGTCACCTTTAGTTGGAATAGTCGAACCGGATTATTTAATTTTTTTGTTGAATACATTAAAACATGTATTATTTATAAAACTCTGTGAAATTATTAAAGTTTGGCTGACTGGTCATCATTGAGGCCTTAGGTTCAGAGGGTCCCGGGTTTGATTCCTGGCCGTTTCGGGGATTTTAATATCGCTTAGTTTTTTTTAATCTGGGTCGGGGACTGGATGTTTGTGTTCGTCGCATTACGCGTCTCTTCATTCACACACAACAAATTACATTACCAACCACCATAGAAACACGCAATAGTGAATACGTCCCTCTAGGTAGGGTTGGTGGCATGAAGGGCATCCGGCCGTAAAACTGAGCGATATTGATATGTGAGACTCAGTTCGCACATGTGACCCCACCAGATAGTGGGAAAAGCGGTAGAATTAGAAGAAGAAAGTATAATAATTAATAAAGTACAATAGTCCCTTTTGGCTGTAGACTACTTGTGAGCACTGTACAAGTTCTAAATCTTTGCTATAAGGATTATATTTTGGCCTACAGTGACGGCATCTCTGTCTCAAGGAATACACCGGATGTCTGCCTGTACTGAAAGACAATGGGCCCGCCCCCACAATCGGTTCAGACGCGTTGACGCACTGCGCTAGCCCATCCACTAATTCTGAAAGAATCCCGAACGCAATACGGGAGCTGCGGCGATACATTCCCAACTGAATCACAGGCAATGACGCTGCTGCTCCTGGGAACTCAGCGTGTAGGCCGACCCGTTACTCAGACTAGCATCCGTGTGAACTAGCGTGCTTCAACTCTCCAGTCACGACGTTGTTCGAAAACTAATTTAAGATAGGACATGCGCACACGGCTTTCTAACGTCAACTCATCCAGAGCCCATAGAACAACCAGTCACTGCTACCTGGACTTAATGCAGAATGCAACCGAACAGACGTACTAATAAACATCTATATATATAAAATAAGCGTTTGTCTGTACATTGCTCATAATTTTAAAAGGATGGTATTTCTGTATCAGTCGCTTCTACAGTAAGAAGGAAATGCACTTTTTAATTTTCCGTAATTTCTGTCTGTCTGTCTGTCTGTCTGTCTGTCTGTCTGTCTGTCTGTCTGTCTGTCTGTCTGTCTGTCTGTCTGTCTGTCTGTCTGTCTGTCTGTCTGTCTGTTTGTACACGCATCACGAGAAAACGGCTGAAGAGAATTTAATGAAAATCGGTATGCGAATTCGGGGAATAAGTCGCTACAATCTAGGCCATAAAAATGTATTCACGTTGAGTGAAATGGTAGTTTAGGGGAACGCCTAAAATTTAATTCTCAGATATTTATGTTATTAGTGGTCGTATCTTAATGAAAATCGGTAGGCAAAGTCGGAGAATAGGTCGCTACAATATAGGTTATAAATAATTGTATTCACGCCGAGAAAAATGGTAGTTTAGGGGAAAGCCTACAATTTAATTCTCAAATATTTATGCTATTAGTAGTCCTATCTTAATGAAAACCGGCATTCAAAGTTGAGGAATAAGTCGCTATATTCTCGGCCATAAATAATTTTATTGGCACTGAGTGAAATGGTAGTTTAGGGGAAGGCCTGAAATTTAATTCTCAAATGTTTGTTATTAGTGGTCCTATCGATAAATACTACATAACTAAAGTTGTATAGTATTCAATTTCCGATCATTTATGTCTTATACATTGTTACCATACCGGCTATGATCACAGGGATATTCATGAATTTGTATGTTTGTTGCTAAGTCCGTATCAGTGGCGAGTCACGAGAAAATGGGTGAACAGAATTTAATGCAAACCTGTGAGTAATGTGGAAGAATAAGGAACTACAGTCTACGCTATAAATAATTTTATAAGACGCCCTAATATCACGGAGACGAAAGAAAACTAAATGTGAAGGCCTACAATATAGAAAGCTCATCAAATTGATCAACAATAACATTACATTGACCATTGTTTGCTGTGATGTGCCTTGCGTCTTCTGTTGCCACTCATCTCTGATAGATAGGATTACTGCTGCGTACAGAGTATTTTTTAAAATTTGCTTTACGTCGCACCGACACAGATAGGTTTTATGGTGACGATGGGATAGGAAAGGGCTAGGAGTGTGAAGGAAACAGCCTTGGCCTTAATTAAGATTCAGCCCCAGCATTTGCCTGATTTGAAAATGGGAAACCACGGAATACCGTCTTCAGGGCTGCCGACACTGGGGTTCGAATCCATTATCTCCCGGGTGCAAGCTCACAGCTGCGCGCCCCTAACCGCACGGCCAACTCGCTCGGTCGTATCGAGTGTAACAGCCTGCCTGAATATTGACGGGAAGTAGCTGGGGAGTTTGATAACTTTCTTCTTTGGCATGCCATTCCTCTGGTTCATATATTTTCTGATAATACTGGTACGTAACACACCGGTTCGTCATAGCAAAGACTGTATTTGATCATTGCATTCGAGCTATTGAATCCCTACTCTGAGGCACTGATTGGAATGAACAGTGTGTGTATTTAACGGAATAATGGCAGAGGAATATTCACGGCTAACTGCGAGCTGGTCATTCCCGCTCTGGAACTTTGAACTGTTAGATCGGCACCGTAGTACTGTTCGTTAAAAGTGAGAAAATGTGTGGTTCTTCATTTGATCGAGTATTTTTTATGATAACATTGCTTTTAGCCTCCGTGGCTCAGATGGCAGCGCGTCGGCCTCTCACCTCCAAATGGGTTATTCGAAAGAAGAAGAAGAAGAAGAAGAAGAAGAAGAAGAAGAAGAAGACGCGATTGTGAAGGGGTGGCCTGGAGATTACACAAAGAGTCACCAGGAGTGATTGAGGTTACGTTCTCCGGAGAATGTATTCTAACATCGCTGTTCTCAGACCTATTTTAACTATTTGACCGTCTTGACTCTCGAGAAAGGGCACAAGGGTTGAGAACATGATCAAACGTGAAGAAGGATTTGCAGCGTGCCACGATCCGCCCCCATTCCCTCCAGGCAAATGATCTGAGTATTGCCCTCTTGTCCACGCTCCAGTGCAGCCTCACCACGCCTCGGACTACTTCAAACTCTCTCATGAGATACTTGACGTATAGAGTAAGGTACAAGCCACAGTTCATAGATCATCTTCTGAAAGTTTCCTCTTCCTGCTTGGAGCACCTTGATAAATTTGACTTCTTAATTCAGTACATAACATTTATGAATTAATTTCGTACTGTTGAAAACAAGACTGATTAAAATTATGGTTTTATCTCATAATTCGAAGTGAAACTGTGCTTTATAACCATCCCACTAGCAATATTTTCTTCGCTGTCTTAATATATTTACTTTGCAATTTCTCTCATTTCTTACTTCTCACTCCCGTTCCCAAATTTGTCCTTTATTTATTTATTCCTTACTCTCTTTCTTACTTTCTTCTTTCTTTCCTTCATTTCATCGTTCTTTTTACTGATATACCTTCTTTTCGTTTAACTTCAATCATGATTTCCTTATTTTCTTTCTTCTTTCTGTTTATTTTCTCCTTTATATCTCTTTCATCCTCAGTTAACAGTTCCCATGAATTTGAAGACCATATATGTAAGGTGAAAAAAAAATACGTTCCTTAATTCAGCCAGGAATTCATGCATACCAGTTGTCGTATTCGAACCGAAGTATTTTAGTTCCCTGTACTTGTTCAGGTGCTCGCCTCCTGCGCTAATTTTTACATGATCGAGCATCAGCACAGTTGGGTGTCATGAAAAGATGCTTGCTCTAATTGAGTGCAAGTTGTCCAGTATTTGTAGGCAGAAGAGCTTCTCCATACTGACCCCACATGGAACAGTCAAAATCCCGTATTAATGGACCAGTTAAAACCAACCGTTTTATTATTTTCTCTCCTTATTTTAATTTCAATCGTATGCAGAAACACTACTACTTGGAAAAATAAAATATGAAGAAAAGATACCACATTATCATAAACAGGCTCCATTCTACACGTTCATGACGTGTTTCACTCATACTCTCATTTCAGGTCTGTCTAACAATACAAAGGCATTAAAGGACCATAACTGAAAATGAATTCGAATTTCTGTATAGAGCATAACTAAAATAATATACTCTGAGACGGAGGAAGGAATGAAGTAGTACAGAAAAATTAGGGAATGTCATAAACCGAAAAGCAAGAGAACACAAGGAAAAAAATCACAGTAGGATAGTTGTAAGGAAGTTCAAGAGCTAATTATGGCTGACAATTTAGAACTTGCCTAAAAGAAGGTGAAGGATTTTTTGAATTGCCATGCAAGAAAGGTCTCTTCTTAACCGAATAAGAACCAATACAGGTAGGCGTACCGATTTCCTGCATAAATGGAAGAAAATAACTTCCCAAGTTGTGACTCTGGCGCTGAAAAGCAGCTGTTCTTCATGTAGTTCAAGAATGTCCTCTGAGAGCTTTCCCTGGTGATTCAACTGAGCTCCTGGTTGTGACGGAGGGAACAATAGTTTACATTTCTGGCCTGAATATTAGTTTGTAATTTGAGATAATTTTAAATATTAATGTCTAGTGATGTAGCCGTACGCTAAACAAATACCCGAAAAAGCTGTATGGTGGTAAAGGAACCACAGGAGTAGTTCATATCGAAGAAGAGCGTCTTATCAATCTAGTTGACCTGAGGGACATCATACGTACAGAATTCAACCAGGACAGTTCAATCCATGAAGAACAAGAAGGCAGTGAGAACTGACGGGCTTCCATCTGAGTTGATCAAATTTACAGAAGATGGAGTAAAGAACACCCTATTGGTGTTCTCCACCTACGAAAATGGACGACTTCCCGAAGTGTATCATTGTCCAACTACCAAGAAATCCTTCGGCCAGATGGTGTGTTCAATACCGCTCCTTGAGTCTAGTATCGTATGCCTCAAAAATCCTTTGTTATGAACGGGGAAGGAAAGAGGATGGCGTTCAGGTTGATACTAGAGAAGCGAGTTCGGAAAGCCAAAGACACCTGTATTGCTTTCATCGACTTTGAGAAAACACTTGACAGAGTGGAGTGGCCCCAGTTGTTTCAGGTGCTGCGATTAAGCAGGAGTAAAATGTAAAGATAGAAGGTTAATATGACACCTCAGCAAAGATGAAGTGGCTCTCATCAGATGCAGTAAACATCAGGAAGAAGTAAGAATGGAAGGGAAGCTCGCTGTTTCCCCCGGTGTTCAACGTGTACTTCCAGCAAGCTCTGGAAGAAGTAAGAAAGAAATGGGGGAAGAGCGTACAGTGTGGATTCAAGGTGAACAGGTGGACACGTTGCTCTTTGCAGATGACGTAGCAGTCCTGGCTGAGAGTGAGGAGCAGTTAACATCCATGATGAATGACTTGGAGCATGACCATAAACAAGGACAAAACCAAGATCCTCGTGGTGAGCAGGCATGGGATGGAGGTTGCCATAGTCCTGGGTGGACAGAGGTTAAAGAACGTGGATGATTTGATCTATGTAAGAAGCAGGATAACATCCGATAACCAAAGTATGGCAGACACTGTAAGCAAGATCAACCAGGTCAAGGCGGTCTTCAACAAGAAGAACTCTTCAGTTCCAGTAACATCGACCTGGGCCTAAGGAAATAGCTATGCAAGATATTTGCATAGGGCATGCAGCGTGAAACCTGTACACGTGGTTCTACGAGAAGGAAAAGAATTGACGTCTTCAAAATGTGGTGCTACCGGAGATCCTCAAGATATCGTAATTATTGAAGGTTATCAATGAGGAGGTTCTACGCCGGATAAAGGAGGTGCCGTGTCTATGGATCGCCATCCATTCACGAAGGAATTCTTGGTAGGGCCACACTTTTAGGCACTACTTGCCCCGCTACTGCAGGGCGCCATCGACGGCTGCAATGCGAAGGGCAGACCCAGAGTGGAGTACATCGACTGGATCACCGGAACCTGGGCTGCACCCCATACATAGAGATGAAGAGGCTGGTCGAGGACAGGCAGGATTGGACGAGAAGGGTGATAATCCCCGCAAACCAATATTATGATTGGCTGTTAGAGAGGAAGTATCATAAGAACGGATGTTAATCCGCATGTCAATTTTAGTGTTTATGAAGATGCTGAGATGGAAGTGTTTAAATCAGAATTACTTATTTTCTGCTTAATACAAAGTGGCCATGTGCCTGTTTCGAGAAGTAGAAAATTATATATGCTATTGTTAGGTTGCACCTGTGGGACACCGTTTCTATAAAACCAACGTAGCAAGAAATTTCCATTGGAAGGGAGATCGACGTAAACAAGAATCTTTCAGCAGTTCTACATAATAACACCGGCGGTAATTTCGGTACGCAATACCCTCAAACATCCTCAAACGTAGTTTCATTTCGTCCCACCCTACGTGACGCTCTGCTTCTGAATGGCAACACTGGCTTTTCGAGCCAGCCCTACTCAGTCAGCTAGCCAGTCAACCTGTCAGTGCTGTTAGAAGTTATTTCACCGATACATATAGACCCTATTAGAGGATGCAGCCTTTACTTGGACCAGATTTGACATAGAAATATTCAATATTTTCCTCAACCAACGAACAATTTCGAAATATAAAATCCGAAATTCGGAGGTGACCAAATCAGTTCTCTAGTTCATCCTATTTACCTCCGGAAGAAATATACTATTGGTGCCTTCACTGAACTAAATTCTATGTACATGCACTAACTGAATAGATGATGTTAGCAAATTACGCCTTCTCGGATTACATTGACACATCAGTCTTTCCATCGTTTGTTTGGGCCGCGGAACCTGAAATTGGTGGTGCGAGGACTACTAATGCGGCTTAACCATGCCACGAAAAACTGGATGATCAGCTTAATAACCCAAATTCTTTCATTTTCATTGTGACGGACGTTTTAAAAAGAGCATAGGCCTACCTTTACGCACTATGCTGGAAATTCACAAACTGCAGTCAGGAGTTCAATCTACAAGTAAGTGGAGTATTGTCAGGCTCAGCTATGGAACACGTGGACACCAACCCACGCTCCTATGCTGAGAGCCCTCTGGATTACCCCTTTTAGTCGCCTCTTACGACAGGCAGGAGATAACATGGATGGATTCTACCACCTCCACTCCTAAGGCGTTTTGATGGGGAAGACAGTGATGTATTCCATGGAAGGGAAACAGATGAAGCCTACAATGTTCTTGTAAAACACAATCTACTGATAAACAGTGAAACTAAATTTAGAAGTCAGTTTCGAATTTCAAGGGACCTTTTCCACAGGATTCTGCATTCCATTAATGAAGATATTTAAAGGAGCCGACTAACAAACATGGAAAAATCACTTCACTCGGTGAATTCGGACTTGTTCGATCAGTTTCTTGTCCATTTCGTCGGTAAAACTCATCTTGATGCTCGGTGCAGAATAGAAACCACTCCACTCGCTGAAGCCTCGCACATCGCGGGACGAATCCGTCCAAGGCGCCATTGTGAGGTATATCTTAGAAACTGCGCAGACCGTGCACCATCGCTTCTGTAGCATGAATTTTTGCAAGGCATATTGCATGCATCGAGTCTTAAAAATGAAGCCTTAAGACTCGACGCATGCTAGACGCGAGGTGCGTAGCCGCTTCGCATATATCCAAACAACAGGAACTAAGCAGAGTGAATTTTGAAGTTGCGCGTACACGGTCTGCGCAGCTTCGCAGAGATACAGAGATAACTCGCTGCGTCGCCTCGTACATATTCGTGCCACCAGATTTGTGCGAGGCTTCGGTAAGTGGTTTCTAACTATCACCGAACATTAAACTGAGTTTTACTCATGAAATGGACAAGAAACTGATGAAAAAGTCCGAATTCAGTTTGTGTTGTAAGACTTTAAACGCGAGAGCTACAAGAACAACGCGAATCCACTGGGTGCTACGTCGCACTGTGAGAAACCACAAAGCCTCAGTACGTCATTGCGAAGGTAGTACGCTTCGCAGATCTCACACCTCGCAAGTAGCTTGAGTTGAGTCTTGAAAACCAGCCTTAAAGTAAATGAAAACTTCAAAGAGAAGGAAATTACCAACACCTCCACGTGGTGTTTCTCCGGATGTACCAGGAAACTTTTACTTGATTTTCTCTTACACGCACAAAGAAAACAAAGTTATTATGGACATAAAATCTCCATGCGAAGGACGGGTAATTCAGGTATTCTAGAAATTAATTGTAACTCTGTATGTGTTGGACTATCTCTTGAACTAAATGATAAAATCAGCGGAGAATTGATCTTTTACTATCCGTGGATACTTTTTCCTTTTATGAACGTACCCTGGAATATTTCTCCGACCCTCCTGCTAAGTAAAGCTATAGCGAAGTCTAAAAATGTTCCTTTACATAGCTGGCTCAAGTGATGATAACCCGTGCAATGCTTGCAGAGTCAGCCGTAGTGTTCTGCTATAAAGTAGGACAATATCATAAAATGATGAAGAAAGGCCTCCTTGTAGCAAGACAGCAGCAGGACGGGCCGGCTCATTAGATGTAACATCTGTAGACTTAAGGCGGTGAGCTACAGTGAAGTCTTATCTCTTCTAAGAAGTGCTACAGTACACACCTCTTGACGGTTAAACAAACTTTTTGTTCAATATATTTGACCAACACGTAACAGTTTAACGCTTTTTAAGGACCTCCTTGATGCTAATGGGACAAATATTTTGAAAAATACCAATAATATAACCAACTTCGAACATAATGTATAGGCCTATGAATAAAGTTTTAATATTGTGTCTCGACACTTGAACGTTTTGCCTCATATTTCGTTTTTATTTCAGATTAGTTACACAAAAGTTGATACTAGGATGAATTAATTTTGTTTGTTTATTATTTCATCAAAGGAAGCATAGCAATGAAGTTCAGTGATAGTCGGATTTTGCTCTAGGCTATATATTATTTGATTATTAAAAGTTTGTAGAGTGGCGTAACAAAATTTCCAGAACAGGCAATATCAAATTTCTCGGTTTATATTAGCTCCATCGAAAAACTGTGCTTAAGTTGGATTTTGCTCTATGATAAGTTCTAGCAATGCATTACCTTTCTCGATTCTTCTTCTTCTCTTCTTCCACTGGTTCTCCCATGCCTTGACAGGGTCCTGCGCGCGAGCTGTATTGTGCAACTCCATGATTGATTGCTTTAGGTGCGGATTACTTGCTTCAATCATGTGTACCAAAATTTTGCATTCCTTTTCGTTTCTTACTTCTAAAACAGTGCATTTATAACGTATTTTATTGACTCTGCTTAATCCAACCTCTAGAAATTTCGTTTTAGGGAAAATCATAACTACTTGCTTAGTAGTAGAAACTGTTGCTGGTCTATGAGATTGTGCTTTATCAGAATAACGAAACTTTCTCGATGACTGTAAACAATGTCCAAGGACAATCGCTGAAAGTAACAGGGATTAATTTGGAAACTCCGTGTTTCTTTCACTGTTAGTTTTATGCAGCTTGCTCCAGGGTTGGAACTCCCAGGTCTGTAGGCCTATACATTTACTCTCCTAATAATGTGACATGCAATAGTGTTGATCCTACGGCACTGGATGAATTATTTCACAGTTAGAAAAGATGTGCAAAGTTAAAGAATCGATATCAATTATTCTCAGTAAGTTCAAAAAGTACTAGACTGCAGAAATAAAATTAAAGTTCTGTTTATAATATTTTCAAGTGCTTGTTCATATATCACATTATATTAGCACATATTTTGCAAATACATCCGTAGAGACATTAATGAACAGCATGATTCATTGCGGGTGGTGCCCGCGGGTAACTGCTAGTGTTGTTATAAAAATACAAATATTTAATTTCGAATGTTATTCTTCATTAGTCTCCGTAGCTCAGACGGCAGCGTGTCGGCCTCTCACCGCTGGATACCGTGGTTCAAATCCCGGTGACTCCATGTGAGATTTGTGCTGGACAAAGCGGGGGCGGGACAGGTTTTTCTCCGGGTACTCCGGTTTTCCCTGTCATCTTTCATTCCAGCAACACTCTCATTATCATTTCATAGCATTTATCACTCATTGATAAATCACCGTGGGAGTGGCGATCCCATTGTAATAACAGCCTATATATGTTTCATTCATTACGTCCCTGACCTGGTCAATGACTGGAAAACAGGTTTAGGTTTTCATTTTCATTCTTCATTATTGGCGCCCCCTCAAGTCTGCACCTCGGACCACGGCCTGTATGTTCCGTTACTAGTCTAGTAGGCCCTACTGTGCGCAGCACACCTTGTACTTCGGTGACGAATTTAATTGGAGAGAAAGAAAGCAGTGGTAGGAGTAGAGAACCCATGAAACTCTATGATGAGTATGTTCTTAATAGATAAAATATATATGGCAGTTGGAGTAAGCCTTGGCTGAATGGGCAGTTTGATACCCAGCTGACTCAGGAATTAGATCTTTGTGTTTGTATCAGTATACACCTCTACTACATATACGCACGATATATCACACTTCTAACCACCACAGAAACATGCATTAGTAAATATTTCTCTTCAGATAAGATTGGCAACAGAGTGGTCATTTAGACGCAGACAGGACCAAGTTCAGATGCGCAACACAGTTCGCACGCACGACCCTATCATATCGGGGAGAACCGCTGGAAGAAGAAGAAGAAGAAGAAGATTATGATGATGATGATGATGATGATAATTATGATGATGATTCGAGCAAGATAATGAAGTGTGTAGAGATTGAACCCAACGCCAGCGCTTAAAGGCAAGTGATACTTTCCACCTTTATTTCTCATTTCCTAGGTTTTATTCTAGTTATGCATGTTAAATATAACTTATTGATGGTAATGAAATAGCGTATGGCTTTTAGTGCCGGGAGATCCCAGGACGGGTTCGGCTCGCGAGGTGTAGGTCTTTTGATCTAACTCCCGTAGGCGACCTGCGCGTCGTGATGACGATGAAATTATGATGAAGACAACACATACACCCAGACCCCGTGCCAGGGAAATTAACCAAGGTTAAAATTCCTGACCCTGCCGGGAATCGAACCCGGGACCCCTGTGACCAAAGGCCAGCACGCTAACCATTTAGCCATGGAGCCGGACTTATTGATGGTAACTTCTTAGAACTACGTTCTGATAGTTGTGAACAGATTCAAGGTCTTGTCAAACTTCTTCAGAGATTCTGGCCAGCGGGCGTAGTCCTGGTACAAGGTTTTGTCTTTGCATAAATGCAAGTCACACGAAAGAGTGTCAAGGTGACCATGTAGGATATCTTATTTTACGTAAAGAAACTTGAGAAAATAAAATTACCACTAGCATCGTGGTAATGCCAAACTCCTAACGAACTAGTAATTTTATAATGTCTCTTAGCTACTGTGATTGAGTTTAATACTTGCAGTTTTATTTCACTTTCACCATACGTATGAGATCCCTTCTTAAGGACTTACACAGTGAGATTCCTTAGATAAACGTCATATTTAAACAAGTAATTAACAAGTAAACGATCAAACCATAGATATTACTAGGATATAGTAGGCCCTAATTTCAAATGAACGTACACAATACAATTTGAAAGACTGAAATTTTTAAAAACACTAATTCAAAATAGGACAGTGAAGGACTAATTCTTGATTTCAAAGTCGTTTCAGTATCCTAGTCTAATTTAAAATACACTGAAGAAAATGGAAATTGCAACACCCAGAAGGAGTGGTGCTACATTGCTGCAATTGAACATGCATGACGAGTGTTCGGTTAATCAGTTCTGATTCGATGATTAGACTTTCAGGTCTCTCTGACCGCAAGTTTGGACAACAGTCATTACAGGATGTGCCCACCACGAGCTGCAATACATTGATGAATTCTTCGAGGCATGGAGTCAATAAGGCCCTGGATCGCTTCCTGAGGAATTGCGGCTCATGCTTCCTGCACTGCACGGGTCAGTTGTTTCAGAGTTGTGGGTGGCTGAGGACGGCTGGCCAGTTGTCGACCCATCATGTCCCACACATGCTCAATGGGACTGAGATCCGGGGATCTGGCGGGCCATTCTAAGGTTGTGATGTGGAGAGCTTCTCTGGAGATGCGTGCAGTGTGGACCCGGGCATTGTCCTGCTGAAACATCCCATTAGCAATGTTCGCCATCATAGGGACAACCACTGGATTGAGTAATCTATCAACGTACTGTCGAGCAGTCATAATGCCCTCAACAAGCACTAATTGTGATTTCACATTAAAGGCAATAGCTCCGCAGACCATAATGCTTGGTGTTGGCCCTGTGTGCCTCTCGACAATAAGATCTGGGCGGCCCCTCTCCCCGGTACATCGGCGCACACGATTCCGGCGATCACTGCGGGCAAGACAGAAGCGCGATTCATAGACGACCATATGCCATTCGTCGACCCACGTCGATCTTTCTCGACACTAGGCCAGCCTTACACGTCGCTGTTGTTGGGTCAATGGAACACCTTCTGCAGGGACACGGGCTCGTAAGCCAGCTGCACGCAGGTGATTACCAACTGTTTGTTGTTTAACGTGGGGTGCCACAGCTGCTCGAATTTGCGCTGCTGTTGCATGGGGTTCCATCCGGGCCATCCGAATGATGCGGCGATCCTCTCTCACAGTTGTCCGTCGCGCTGGGCCTGTGCCAGGTCTATGAGTGTGGGTACCTTCATTTGACCACTGCTGCCATACACGTTGTATCGTAGATGCCTGTCGGCCAACGCGTGCAGCGACAGTCCTTAGCGATAATCCAGCCTCACAAAGCCCAATTATCCGAGCCCTCTCAAACGGCGACAGTTGTTGATAGCGTGCTCTTGTCTGTCGTCGAGGCATGGTTGACGAGGAACCACTTCACTGCACAGACTGCAAGTCAACTACGCTACACCAGAGTCCGTATACTGGAGTTGATTCCTCCGCGACCAATCACGTGGGGAGACCTGTAGCAATAATCCAATGGGTCTGAAACTTTGATCGCTTACATACCTATATAGTATGGTTCCATATCTTGAAAATCAACACAAACGACCAATGCCTTCATGGTGTTGCAATTTACATTTTCTTAAGTGTATTTCTATATGAAATGCCGAGGAGTGTGGGACACCGAAAATGTCAACCGTAATGCTGGATGGCATCTGCAGTGCCACAAACTCATCTAAATTGACAAAGAAAGCTAATCAGTAGAGTTTTCTTTAAATCAAAAATACAGGATTAAAGCAAGATTAAATCCATTAAACATGAAGCAGTATTAAGCGGATATTTGATATTATAAGAAAAAAGATCGAGCAAGTTGGCCGTGCGGTTAGGGGCACGCAGCTGTGAGCTTGCATTCGGGAGATAGTGGGTTAGAACCACACTGTCGGCAGCCCTGAGGGTGGTTTTCTGTACTTTCCTATTTTCACACCAAGTAAATGCTGGGGCTGTACCTTAATTAAGGCCACGGTCGCTTTCCTCCCACTCCTAGGTCTTTTTCTTTTTTTTTTTTGCCAGTTGTTTTACGTCGCACCGACACAGATAGGTCTTATGGCGACGACGGGAAAGGACAGGGCTAGGAGTGGGAAGGAAGCGGCCGTGGCCTTAATTAAGGTACAGCCCCAGCATTTGCCTGGTGTGAAAATGGGAAACCACGGAAAACCATTTTCAGGGCTGCCGACAGTTGGATTCGAACCTACTATCTCCCGAATACTGGATACTGGCCGCACTTAAGCGAACTCCTAGGTCTTTCCTCTCCGTGCGACGTAAAGCCAATTATTTAAAAAATGTTAGATTAGGCGTGTATGCAGAGGAGCATCAACTTTAACATGATATGGGTGCAATATTTTACCTGATCTGAAAGTGGGGAAACCACGGAAAACCATCTTCAGGGTTGCCAAAGATGGAGATCGAACTAGGGTTGTTGAAATAATTCAAAGTATCTGATTACATGCCTAGAAGCAACTTCGAACTCCGAAGCTGCTTCGGACACAACCGCTCTTCTTCTTCACTATAAACATACAGTTTTGCCGACAGAAAGGACTTATAAAAGCTCAAAATCTGCAACATTAATGTGTAGAGCACCAATTCAAATCTTCGAAGTATGCTTATAGTACAGCTCCGTTATTCGAATTGTTTTGCTAAGCTCCGATGCTTCGGAGTTTTGTATATCAACAACCCTAGTTCGAACCCATCATCTCCAGAATGCAAGCTTACCACTACGCACCCGTCGAGCAATTTCCTTTGTTAATGGGCCTAAAGTGATTATGGGGATGCGATCAAATGTCAACGTTATCCTTGTTGTCAACAAGGACTTCCATTAAACTGTCCAGAACACGAACTTAATGCTTCCTTACCGCTGCTACAACATCAACTGAAACATGTTTATCTTTCTTTCTTTCTTTCTTTCTTTCTTTCTTTCTTTCTTTCTTTCTTTCTTTCTTTCTTTCTTTCTTTTTCATTCACTACTGATCTGCATTTAGGGCAGTCGCCCAGGTGGCAGATGCCCTATCTGTTGTTTCCCTAGCCTTTTCTTAAATGATTACCAAGAAATTGGAAATTTATTGAACATCCCTCTTGGTTATTCCAATCCCTAACTCCCCTTCCTATAAACGAATATTTGCCCCAATTTGTCATCTTGAATTCCAACTTTATCTTCATATTGTGATCTTTCCTACTTTTAAAGACACCGCTCAAAAGTATTCGTCTACTGATGTCATTCCACGCCATCTCTCCCCTGACAGCTCGGAACATACCACATAGTCGATCAGCTCGTTTCCTTTCTCCCAAGTCTTCCCAGCCCAAACTTTGCAACATTTTTGTAACAAATCGAGCTGCTTTTCTTTGGAACTTTCCAGTTCATGAATCAAGTGATCCTGGTGAGGATCCCATACACTGGAACCATACTCTAGTTGGGGTCTTACCAGAGACTTATATGCCCTCTCCTTTGCATCCCTACTACAACCCCTAAATACCCTCATAACCATGTGCAGAGATCTGTACCCTTTATTTACAATCCCATTTATGTTATTACCCCAATGAAGATCTTTCCATATATTAAGACCTAGGTACTTACAATGATCCCCAAAAGGAACTTTCATCCCATCAACGCAGTAATTAAAAGTGAGAGGACTTTTCCTATTTGTGAGACTCACAAACTGACTTTTAACCCCGTTTGTCATCAAACCATTGCCTACTGTCCATCTCACAACATTATCGAGGTCATTTTGCAGTTGCTCAAAATCGTGTAACTTATGTTTTACTCTGTACAGTGAACCCATGACCTTTGTGCCCTAAGAACATTATGCATAGTGTAACAAAATAATTAAAAGTTGGATTCTTGATAGCATGGATTTGACACGTGACGAGGGGGTGATTACCTTCGGTCCCACGCTCTGGGGTACGTGACGTCAACCACACGTGTCGACGGCGGAAGAATCTCAAGTCATTTTTATGAACTATTTCAAAGCGCGTGTACACGGCGTGACCACGCCAAGTCAAAAAAATATAGTGCCTATCAAAGGAGGTCAATCATCTCACAAATCGAACCCGTAAAATTTTTAAATGTCCATGAACACTACAATCAGAAATGTAGCAAGCATGTAGTCACTTTCAAAACTCTTGAAATTACAGTTTAGGTAAGTCAGAAAATTTAGAGAAATTTTCTTGGCGGCAAAGGGAGAGATCCGAAGAGAGGGGGTAACTGCTATAAATATGAAGGGGCGCCATGACGAAGCTTCCTTCTCCGGCATTTGTGATACAAAGCGGACGAAAAATTGTTGAGCTGCTCTGCTAAATCAAACCAACGAAAGTAGACTGAGTTCGACTGCAGATTTTAGCCAGTGTGGCTAAGTCTTGACTCCATGGGGAGATAGTTTTCTTGAGAGAAATAAGTGTATCAGATAGGACGGTCAAAGTACTGAAATATTCTAATGTGATTAAGTAATTCGTGTGCCGAAATAATTATAGTCCATCGTGTGCGCCCAGCAAACAAGTGAAGGGTATTTTCTTTTTGTTTATGCTTTATTCCAGGAAACCTGAAGAAACACAATGATATGTACAGCCATGAATGTAAAAATGGCTAAATAAAATGCCAGGGTCGCAGGTGAGCCCTATGACGAACAATGGTGTGACTACATAAGGTAATGTGACTTTCCATCTTACTACCTCTTATATCTCGTATCGTGATTTCTAAAAGTGTATTTGCATGGGGATATACGACGCAGTGGTCGCCCTACTAAGTTTTGTAAATGTGAGAGTACGACTAAAAGAGTCATTTGTTTTATTTTCCACTTGGATAAATTTTTGAAGTCTTGCGAGTGCCATATAATGTTGTAAAAGGTTATTGAATAGGGTTCGGAAGTGATATCACGTCCAATGTAGATCGTCATCCGTGTGAGTGTACTGCCTATATTTTGTGATGTCAAAGTAAGATGTTCATTCGACGTAATATTTTTCTGTCTGCAATTTGACGTTAATAATAATAATCCATGGTTACTCATTTTCAATCGAGTGGAAGCGCGCTGTCGGGTGAGAACCTAGGGGATGAATTTGGTCACGGAGAGAAACGTTTCTCTATGCCCATTTTAAACTGTGTCTGACTGACAAATAAAAGATCTAGTAGAATGTTTCAGTCATTTCTCGTAAAAATCAAGTTATTAAATACGATATCATTTATGCGAAGTTATTCATGAGTAATGCATTGTGCGATATTAGATGTTGGGATTTCTAGTGGGGATTTTATTCCAGTTCTTGGTCGATGATAATTGTGGAGCTGGGAAACAGAGGTTAGTTTGTGAATCAGGTTGGACCTGTCATTGAAGCCGGGATATGATAACCCGAGGAATATTTTATAATGTTGAGAATGGAAAGAAATTCATAGAAATCCATAGCGGTATAATTGGCGACGCGTATAATTAGTGTGGGCATCTTGAAGCATATCTGTGCATTTTGATGGTTAGAATATCGTATTTGTTTAATCATGTCGGCAGAGTTTAAAGGGAGCATTTTGAGAAGTCAGTCAGGTAGAACGAACCGGGTGGTTTATGTAACTGCCAAGCGAGCATGGGGTGAGAGACCTAAGCGGACAGCGGGGATAATAACGGGAATAGGAGTGGAGTCGAGATTGTACTGTATTCTCGGCCAGGAAAACGTTAAAATGCTGGATTTAGTTGAAAATTCATAGCCGGTAATGATCTAAGTATTGTGAAATACTGTAATTGGGGACGTAATGAACATTTGAAACCATGAACTTTGAGTATAAGGAACAGAGTAACCAAATTTAGGGTTGTCCAGAATATAGAGCGATGGTCGTGATTGATCGGTTTGTCTGTGAGGGGTGTGTAAAATTCATAATGGTAATGACGAGATATGACATCGTAATTATATGGCGAGTTGTTTGGTTTGTACGTAGATTATTAGGATATCCAAGTGTTAAACGGTTAGGATTAGATTAGATTTTTAAGCATGATATCACGAGATGAGATATATAGCTGGACATGAATGATGTAACAAATTCTTTTCCAGCCAGATAAACATCGCAATATTGAATTTACATCACAGCTGCGTAGAAATTTGTGAGGAAACCAGAGTCCGCGGAGATGAAATTTGTTGTTTGTTAATATTTCGTTAAATCATTTAAATTTATTAAATTATTAAATTCAGTGAAACCGCATTTTGAAATAACTTTAATCAAGCGAATAACTTGGAGATGCATTCTGGAAATTTTAGTTTGTTGTCTGGGGAATATTAAAAATAAAGTAAAGATTAAAGGGACATATCCGAAGGAAATGGATTTTACTGCCACAAAGTTTGTGAGCATTGCTATTGTTGTAATTATTGAACTTTGATTGATTGAGCAGTGAATGTGCTGGGGATAGTAAAGTGGAAACTTTGGTCATCAACCGATGTAACTTAATTGTGTTTAGCCTTCAGCCTAGAAACTTGGATGGTCAGGGGGTCATCAACCTCAGTGACTTAGATTAGGGCCATATGCCATTGTAGCATCCTTTCCTTGCGGTCATCATCCACAATGACTTTAAAGTAACTTAGAAGATTAGATGTCGGTCCATGACATAGACGCAGGTCACATCGATTCAATTAAGGGTCCATGCCGTAGAACCACTGTGTGGCACACACCGATTGGACGGCCTTAATTATAACCAGAGTCCAGAGTTCGTATTACGAGGGCTGGACCATAACGAATCACTATGATGGTACATGTGGTCTCACATGGAAGCCGAATTTAAGGATTTCCAGACTTTCCTTTCTTAAATGATTAATAATTGAGACAATGGTTTCTAGTAAGAATGCCCATCAGGCAGTTATGTTGAAGTCTCACACCAGTGTTCTGACATTTATGTAAAAATGATTGTGGTGTCCAGTGGACACAATTGACTATGACACCGTTGATATAGTAAATTACTTCAGAATTTTCCTGAATAAATAGGAATCCTTTAAATAGACCTTTCATTCCAGTAGATAGATTAGAATTAATGAACACTACCTTATACCGCAGCAAGTGACGACAGTAAAATGTTGCCCAACGTGGTGGCTTCAGTCACGTAAGACAGGGCCTAAGTACATCGAGAGAAGAACTACAAGTTAAATTGGTTGACATCAGTGAAACGATGACCAATTGTAGGATTGTTATACGTTGGTCGACCAGTAAAATGGCTTCCAACGTGGTGGCATCAGTCACTTAACGATGGGGCATAAGTCACGATAACGATGAGGGAACCTAAGTCACGATAACGATAAGGATATTTTGGAAAAATCGTGTACTAGGGGAAAAGAGAAATAATGTTGAGGCTATGCCACATTATGGATGATAAAATCGTGCGCCAGAGTTGATAGTGAACTCGAAGAAATAGATAAACGCCCGATGAGTAAGGCTAGGAGATACCACTATGAGAATAATTTATCTGCTGAATGAAAGGTATAATTTAAGTGTGTTAGAGTAATTTCCCAAATTTTTGAATACTGGTTTGAGTGTTTTGGCTGATCACTTTGATCGAGTGAACATTGAATTTCACATTTTATTAAATAAAATTTTAGAGAATGTTGCATTAACAGTGTGATGTGTTAGATAGGAGGATGTTGTGATGTTTATCGTTGTAGTCCCATTATACGCCGTTGAAGTCTCGGGCTCACCGATGACCTATCGTTTTCTGTTAAATACAGTATGTTTATGCCGGAGGGAGAATTGGCCCAAGGGCAGGTGGTCCAAATGATGAAGGACTTTATGGAGAAAATGGAGGCCGATAGGAAGGTTGCGGAAGCCGATAGGAAGGACTTAAGTGAGAATATTAAATCTATGAGTGTAAGGTTGGAAACAGTGGATAATAAGCTAGAGACAGTGGACAATAAATTAGACAGTGCAGATGTAGAATTAAAAGGTATGAAGGAAGTCGTAGGAACCATGGACAATAAATTAGACAGTGCAGATGTAGAATTAAAAGGTATGAAGGAAGTTGTTCAAAATGTTGACATTAAAGTGCAGGACACTCGGGATAGTTGTAAGGAAGCTAGCGTTGATATTAGGAAGGACATTGGTGACTTTAAACATGAAATAAATCAGCAGTTTATAGAAACTCGCGAGCTACATCGTGTTCTTAGTGAAAATCAGGACATAATTAGAGGAGACCTCGATAGGCACGTCAACGAAAGTAGGGAACTACATAAGCAGTTGATGTCAGATCAAGCTGATCTCAGGGCCGATCTGAAGACAGAGGTAGAGAAGTTCAACATCATGCGTGAAGACGATAAGTCAAAGGTCTTCACAGCAATGAATGAACATAAGGAAATGTTGTGTAAAGAGATAGCCGTCGTAAATGACAAAGTAGACCAGGTAGCCGAAGACGTCAAGGCAACTGTAGACCAGCGTATTGAGGCCATTGACTTTAAATTAATCCAGATGAATAAAGAGGATATGAGAAAATTAGGTACAACTCAGGAAGAAACGGCTAGGAGTATTGAGGAGGTACAAGCAGATATTGAGGAACTAGGAAAGGATTTAGGCGATACAAGGGTAGACCTATCGAAACAACTTAAAGATACCCAAGATAAGGTCATAACACTGAGCGATGAGTTGACATCTGTTCATGAGGCTCTTAAGGGGGAAGTTAGTGCCCAGAAATTGGAACTGGATGGGTTAGTGAACAACATCGTAGGAGTCCAGGCCAAGATAGAGGAAGTGGTTAGTAAATCTCGCCGCACCTCAGATATGTCGTTCAGTTGCCCTAGCAACGCTAGTAGTCCCATACATCCTGCAGGGAACGGACACTTTGACAATTCTACCCATTCTCAGGGGCAAAACGTCACTAATGTTATAAACATGATTCGTCTCAAGGAAGATCAGCCTAAGAAATTCGATGGCAGTGGTACCCAGACGCCAAAGGGTTTTCTTAGAGAACTTAGGGAGTATATTCGCGATAATAGGATACCTGAAGAGAGGCAACTAAGGACTGTGGAACGGTACCTAGACGGAGTTGCGTCGCTGTGGTTCAAAGGTTTCCGATATAGCTTTGACACGTTCGAGGAATTTCAGACCGCATTTTTGGGCAAATTTTGGAATTCTGAGATTCAGCAGAACCTAAGGCTAGAGTTATATAGTCGCCGATATAACACCGCAGGACCGCCGAAATTTTCGCTTTACTTTACCGAACAATTATTTAAGTTCAAGGAACTGGAATCAGCCCCAAGTCAGCAAGAACTGGTTCAGGCTATCCAGAAACAGTTCCCACCGGATATCCAGAGAATACTAATTGCTGCGAAGGTCGAAACCCCGATGCAGGCAGAATTGATATTGCGACAGCTGGACCAGACCCATTCGCAGCAATCAGCCCCGCGAATAGTCAGGCATTCAGAGCCCCAGGTGAATGTCGTAAATCACAGCCAGGAGAGCGCGCCACATAGGGAAGTTTCACGAGCACCGAGATATGAGAATGAGGGGCGGCGGTTCGACACCAGGCCATACCAAGGTAGGAAGAACTGGGAACAGCCCAGATACCATCACGAAGAGTGGGACAGACGCCGAGAACAATGGAGAAGAAACCAGGGTCGATACCAGGGGAACTCAGACCTGAGACGAAGGAACCCACGCGGGAATGAAGGCAACAGAAGAGGGGACGGTTACGAAAATTCCAGACGTTCTGACCGTTGGC
Organism: Anabrus simplex; assembly: GCF_040414725.1. Classification (NCBI taxonomy): domain Eukaryota; kingdom Metazoa; phylum Arthropoda; class Insecta; order Orthoptera; family Tettigoniidae; genus Anabrus; species Anabrus simplex. Next base: position 1,115,126,831 of record NC_090265.1, on the reverse strand, counting down.
ACGGGCCTGAAGAGAGAAGGAGAGAAGGGGACCAGTATTTGAGAGAGCTGAGGTCAGGTACCGGACAGGACAAATGGAAGGACAGCATCCAACGAAGGGAAGTCAACACTGACTGTGTAGGAGCTCAAGACATGTCCCATACTGGAGCTATCCGAAAAACCTACCACCAGGATAGAGAATTAAACCCTAACGCGCCTCATTTCGACGAAAATCTGAATTCGTCAAATGAGCGGAAAAAAAAACTCCAAATTTCCAGTAGTGGTTACGAGACAGGATTCCCGCACACAGCCTGAATATATTTCTCGCGACGGCTGGATAGTAGCCCAGATTGACTCCTGGATTATACAACCAGATGAATTAGTGGAAGACCACCTCAGACAGGAGGTTAGGAAAATAAGAGAGCTACCAATCATTAATGTCAGGATATGCAACTTTAAAGTGAGCTGTTTATTGGATACAGGCGCCAGCATCAGCTTAATTTCACAAAATTTCTTTAACGAATTGTCTACTCGGAAGAAATTGCCAGAAATTCCTGTAGCAAATATCAAAATTAGAGGAGTCATTCCCGACAAAACTGCCATTTGTAAAACGCAGACATTTTTGGATTTGCAGATAGGAGACATGACATTTTCGCATCCTTTTGTCATAATTTCAAAGCTGCACTATAATGTTATTCTTGGAGCAGACTTCATTTGTGAAAGTAATGCCGTCATCGATTTAGGAAGGAGAGAGGTGAAATTTAGGAAGGATGACGGGCCGGAATTAATAGCTCTAAACGAAGAATCATTGGGTCAGACTGGGAGAAGAATGTGTGAGGAAGAAGTCCATTTCACTACCGTTTCTAAGGAGACAGAAGAGGAGATAGAACAGGGAACAGAAGAGGTCAACCAGGAAGAGTGGGATGTCCTCGAGACTGAATTGGGAAAGGCTGTAGAAGATTTAATAAATCAGAAAGTATCAGAATGCCCAGGGACGGCGGAAGAGAAGATGAAGTTGAGGGAACTACTTCTCAAATATCAGGATGTATTCGATTCAAAGCCAGGATGCATTCCAAATTTCAAATATGTGTTGGCTGTAAACAGTTGGGAGCCGTTCAAACGTAGGCCGTATCCCATTCCGGAGAAACATCGCCAGGAGGCTGGAAAAATTATTAAAGAGATGGAAGAAAGTGGGTTGATTTCCAAGGCGAATACACCATTCGTTAATTCCTTAGTTACCGTTCAGAAGCCCGACGGGTCCCTGAGGGTATGCTTGGATGCAAGGGTCGTAAATGACAGACTAATCCCTGAAAATGATAGAGCTCCTCCCATCAAAGAAGTTATTAGGAGGTTTAGGGGCAAGCGCCGCTTCACTAATATTGATCTGACCTCGTCGTATCATCATATAATGCTCGATGAGAAGTCAAGATTGTTTACTGGATTCCTGTATGACCAGCACACGTATGTTTTTAACCGTCTCGCGTTTGGGATAAAAAACGCCGGTGCCGCTCTCATACGCGCCCTAGATCGCAACCTCACCGAACAGGTTAAGGCCATAACTACGCGCTATGTCGATGACATATTGCTTTCGTCGAAGGATTTCGAGGAAAATCTTCATCATCTCGAGTTGCTACTCGAAAATCTCAGGGTGGCTGGTTTTAAGATCAACTTGAAAAAATCAAATTTCGGACAGGAGGAGGTTCTCTTCTTAGGACACATCATTGATGGTGAAGGAGTACGCCCTAACCCAGTGAAAATGCAGGCAATTGACAACTTTCCAAGGCCTATCAAGGTAAAGAACGTCCGACAGTTCTTGGGTATGAGTCAATTTTTCAGTGATCACTGTCCAAATTATACGGAGGTTGTGGCTCCATTGCAAGATTTGCTAGTAAAGAACAATCGATGGAAATGGTCTAGGGAACATGAGATTTCTTTTCGGGATACTAAGGAGATGTTAGCTAGAAGTGTGAAGCTAGGGTACCCGAATTTCGATAAGGCCTTTATCTTGCAAACTGATGCTTCCACCGTAGGGATTGGTGCAGTTTTATACCAAGAGGAAGGAGAAGAACCCAAGAAGAAGAACTACTTGGCATTCTTTAGCCGTAAACTTAGGAAACACGAGCTAAAATACAGTGTCACTGAATTAGAAATGCTTGCAATTGTTCAATCACTACAGCACTGGAGAAAGATGATTTTTGGATTCCCTATAACCATTAGGACGGATCACAAGGCCTTGACCTTTGTGATGAAGACGGTAGTTGCTAGCGAGAGAGTAGCTAGGTGGGCACTGTTTATCCAGCAGTTTGATCTGACCATCGAGCACTGTTCAGGAATGTCAAATGTCCTGGCGGATGCCCTAAGTCGAAACCCAAACGATAACGAACATGAGGTGAACTTCGTGGAGTTAACTGACGAAGATAGAACCTTTCTAAATGAGCTGACACGATTACCAGAATGTCAACGACAGGACCAGTTCTGTGGCAGGTTAATTTCGTTGTTGAAGGGAGAACTTCCACATGACGACCCAGGACGTGGAGAAGTTGAGAAGCTAGCTGAGAGCTACTTGTTTGTCGATAACACCTTGTTGAAATTCATAGACAAGGATCACACTAAATCTCGAATTGTGGTACCACCACCACTTAGGAAGGGTCTTATATGGCATGCCCATAGGATAACCGGTCATGGTGGGATTGACAAGGTCACCGCCACCCTTCAGGAAACGTTCACTTGGGTTCATCTACGAGAAGACGTGAGAAGCCTTGTAATTACATGTGACACATGCCAGAGAGTTAAGGCGAACCCGTACCTCATTCGACAGGCACCGATACCTCTCTTACCAGCTAAACCTCGTGAATTGTTCGCGATGGATATTTACGGAGTCCTTCCCAAGTCACGTAGAGGGAATAGATACGTCTTGGTAACCGTGGACGTATTCTCTAAGTTCACATCGTTATGTCCATTACAGAAAGCAAACACTAAATTGGTATTAAGAGCTATAAATAGGACCATAATTCCAGCTATGGGGAAGCCCATGTTTTTATTAACGGACCACGGCACACAATTTACCTCAGCTCAATTTAAACAGGAGTTGCAAAGGCTTGAAATTCGACATATTCTTAGTTCAGTTCGCCATCCTGAGGGAAACCCGTCAGAGCGAATTATGCAGGTCATCGCGAAGTTCTGTCGGATCTTCTGTGCTCAAGAGCATTGGAGATGGATGGATGTGTTGCCTATCATAGAAGATTGCGTGAATAACACAATCCACGAATCTATAGGATGCGTCCCAAATGTGGTTCACTCCGATATTTATCCTTTGAGACCATGGCACGCAGTGGTGAAGTGTCCGAACGACCCACGGCCGACTCAAGCGATGCGCATTGAAGAGACAGCTAGGCATCTTCGTCAGCAAGCTGACCGACGTTTGAGACGCGTCAAAAATAAGAGATTTCATCGGCCCTTGAAAGAAGGCGAATATGTGCTTGTTCGTAAACCCGCTCTTTCAAAACCTGAGGACAAGTATTACGCGAAGTTTGCACCGTTGTATATGGGTCCATTTAAAGTCATCCAGAGTTTCCGAAATAATTCCTATAAAATCCAGTCGTTAGATGGACGCTCTGAGGCTATTTTCAATGCAGCCAACTTGAAGGTTTATCGCAAACCTGAAGATATGGCGGACCAGGAAGTTAACCTCATTGAATCAGTGGTGGATCAAGATGTGGAACCGCTCGAAGAAAAGCAGGATGACCCATTGAAACGATGTAGGGAATGCAGGCAAGTCCCAGACTCTGTGATATTGAGAGCATTTGAGGAGTATTGGAATCTTACAGAGAAAATCTCGATAGAACAGGGAGAATTTGAGGAAGGTTCTGAGGAAGAAGACTTTGACAGCGAGGAAGACTTTGACGGCGAGGAAGGGATAAATAGCTCAGTCGAAAATTCAGTGGAGAACTACCAGGAAGCTGAAGGCATCAACCAGTATCCGCACACCAGAAGATGACCAACTGCATAAGAGAGAAGAAAGGAATTTATGTTCAAAGGTCATGTTTCATCAGACGTCAAAATTAGAAATTTCGCCATCTGGAGTAATTTAAAGGAAATTCCTTGTCACTGTGCGAAAGGAATTCGTGTCTTGGGGGAAATATGAACCCATGACCTTTGTGCCCTAAGAACATTATGCATAGTGTAACAAAATAATTAAAAGTTGGATTCTTGATAGCATGGATTTGACACGTGACGAGGGGGTGATTACCTTCGGTCCCACGCTCTGGGGTACGTGACGTCAACCACACGTGTCGACGGCGGAAGAATCTCAAGTCATTTTTATGAACTATTTCAAAGCGCGTGTACACGGCGTGACCACGCCAAGTCAAAAAAATATAGTGCCTATCAAAGGAGGTCAATCATCTCACAAATCGAACCCGTAAAATTTTTAAATGTCCATGAACACTACAATCAGAAATGTAGCAAGCATGTAGTCACTTTCAAAACTCTTGAAATTACAGTTTAGGTAAGTCAGAAAATTTAGAGAAATTTTCTTGGCGGCAAAGGGAGAGATCCGAAGAGAGGGGGTAACTGCTATAAATATGAAGGGGCGCCATGACGAAGCTTCCTTCTCCGGCATTTGTGATACAAAGCGGACGAAAAATTGTTGAGCTGCTCTGCTAAATCAAACCAACGAAAGTAGACTGAGTTCGACTGCAGATTTTAGCCAGTGTGGCTAAGTCTTGACTCCATGGGGAGATAGTTTTCTTGAGAGAAATAAGTGTATCAGATAGGACGGTCAAAGTACTGAAATATTCTAATGTGATTAAGTAATTCGTGTGCCGAAATAATTATAGTCCATCGTGTGCGCCCAGCAAACAAGTGAAGGGTATTTTCTTTTTGTTTATGCTTTATTCCAGGAAACCTGAAGAAACACAATGATATGTACAGCCATGAATGTAAAAATGGCTAAATAAAATGCCAGGGTCGCAGGTGAGCCCTATGACGAACAATGGTGTGACTACATAAGGTAATGTGACTTTCCATCTTACTACCTCTTATATCTCGTATCGTGATTTCTAAAAGTGTATTTGCATGGGGATATACGACGCAGTGGTCGCCCTACTAAGTTTTGTAAATGTGAGAGTACGACTAAAAGAGTCATTTGTTTTATTTTCCACTTGGATAAATTTTTGAAGTCTTGCGAGTGCCATATAATGTTGTAAAAGGTTATTGAATAGGGTTCGGAAGTGATATCACGTCCAATGTAGATCGTCATCCGTGTGAGTGTACTGCCTATATTTTGTGATGTCAAAGTAAGATGTTCATTCGACGTAATATTCTTCTGTCTGCAATTTGACGTTAATAATAATAATCCATGGTTACTCATTTTCAATCGAGTGGAAGCGCGCTGTCGGGTGAGAACCTAGGGGATGAATTTGGTCACGGAGAGAAACGTTTTTCTATGCCCATTTTAAACTGTGTCTGACTGACAAATAAAAGATCTAGTAGAATGTTTCGGTCATTTCTCGTAAAAATCAAGTTATTAAATACGATATCATTTATGCGAAGTTATTCATGAGTAATGCATTGTGCGATATTAGATGTTGGGATTTCTAGTGGGGATTTTATTCCAGTTCTTGGTCGATGATAATTGTGGAGCTGGGAAACAGAGGTTAGTTTGTGAATCAGGTTGGACCTGTCATTGAAGCCGGGATATGATAACCCGAGGAATATTTTATAATGTTGAGAATGGAAAGAAATTCATAGAAATCCATAGCGGTATAATTGGCGACGCGTATAATTAGTGTGGGCATCTTGAAGCATATCTGTGCATTTTGATGGTTAGAATATCGTATTTGTTTAATCATGTCGGCAGAGTTTAAAGGGAGCATTTTGAGAAGTCAGTCAGGTAGAACGAACCGGGTGGTTTATGTAACTGCCAAGCGAGCATGGGGTGAGAGACCTAAGCGGACAGCGGGGATAATAACGGGAATAGGAGTGGAGTCGAGATTGTACTGTATTCTCGGCCAGGAAAACGTTAAAATGCTGGATTTAGTTGAAAATTCATAGCCGGTAATGATCTAAGTATTGTGAAATACTGTAATTGGGGACGTAATGAACATTTGAAACCATGAACTTTGAGTATAAGGAACAGAGTAACCAAATTTAGGGTTGTCCAGAATATAGAGCGATGGTCGTGATTGATCGGTTTGTCTGTGAGGGGTGTGTAAAATTCATAATGGTAATGACGAGATATGACATCGTAATTATATGGCGAGTTGTTTGGTTTGTACGTAGATTATTAGGATATCCAAGTGTTAAACGGTTAGGATTAGATTAGATTTTTAAGCATGATATCACGAGATGAGATATATAGCTGGACATGAATGATGTAACAAATTCTTTTCCAGCCAGATAAACATCGCAATATTGAATTTACATCACAGCTGCGTAGAAATTTGTGAGGAAACCAGAGTCCGCGGAGATGAAATTTGTTGTTTGTTAATATTTCGTTAAATCATTTAAATTTATTAAATTATTAAATTCAGTGAAACCGCATTTTGAAATAACTTTAATCAAGCGAATAACTTGGAGATGCATTCTGGAAATTTTAGTTTGTTGTCTGGGGAATATTAAAAATAAAGTAAAGATTAAAGGGACATATCCGAAGGAAATGGATTTTACTGCCACAAAGTTTGTGAGCATTGCTATTGTTGTAATTATTGAACTTTGATTGATTGAGCAGTGAATGTGCTGGGGATAGTAAAGTGGAAACTTTGGTCATCAACCGATGTAACTTAATTGTGTTTAGCCTTCAGCCTAGAAACTTGGATGGTCAGGGGGTCATCAACCTCAGTGACTTAGATTAGGGCCATATGCCATTGTAGCATCCTTTCCTTGCGGTCATCATCCACAATGACTTTAAAGTAACTTAGAAGATTAGATGTCGGTCCATGACATAGACGCAGGTCACATCGATTCAATTAAGGGTCCATGCCGTAGAACCACTGTGTGGCACACACCGATTGGACGGCCTTAATTATAACCAGAGTCCAGAGTTCGTATTACGAGGGCTGGACCATAACGAATCACTATGATGGTACATGTGGTCTCACATGGAAGCCGAATTTAAGGATTTCCAGACTTTCCTTTCTTAAATGATTAATAATTGAGACAATGGTTTCTAGTAAGAATGCCCATCAGGCAGTTATGTTAAAGTCTCACACCAGTGTTCTGACATTTATGTAAAAATGATTGTGGTGTCCAGTGGACACAATTGACTATGACACCGTTGATATAGTAAATTACTTCAGAATTTTCCTGAATAAATAGGAATCCTTTAAATAGACCTTTCATTCCAGTAGATAGATTAGAATTAATGAACCCTACCTTTACCTCAGCAAGTGACGAAGAACCCGAAACGACCCAAGAGACAGATCTCATGAGCTTTGCTGATAGGTAAGGAAGGTAGGTATCCCTCAATATGGACCTAAAGGGTTCAACAGAATAGCATCATCTTCAAAAAGCCTTATCTCTGATTCCACTTCTGTACACAGAAAGGTCCAATAATACTGCCATGAGGAATTCCCCTCTTACTTATTACAGGGACAGATAAAGCTTCGCCTACTCTAATTCTTTGAGTTCTATTTTCTAGAAACATAGCCACCCATTCAATCACCCTTTTGTCCAGTCCAATTGCACTCATTTTTGCCAGTAGTATCCCATGATCTACCCTATCAAATGCCTTAGATAGGTTAATCGCCATGCAGTCCATATGACCAGCTGAATCCAGGATATCTGCTATATCTTGCTGGAATCCTACAAGCTGAGCTTCAGTGGAATAACCTTTCCTAAATCCAAACTGCCTTATATCAAATCAGTTATTACTTTCACAAATATGTCTAATCAGAAAGAATGCTTTCCCAAAGCTTACATGCAATGCATGCCAAACTGACCGGCCTGTAATTTTCAGCTTTATGTCTATCACCCTTTCCTTGATGCACAGGGGCTACTATAGTAACTTTCCATTCATTTGGTATAGCTCCTTCATTCAAACAATAATCAAATAAGTAATTCAGATATGGTACCATATCCCAACCCATTGTCTTTATTATATCCTCCGAATCTTATCAGTTCCAGCTGCTTTTCTAGTTTTCAAATTTTGCATCTTACTGTACTGTTTAATGTCATTGTTGTCATAGGTAAATTTTAATACTTCTTTAGTATTAGTCACCTCCTCCATCTGGACATTATCGTTGTAACCAACAATCTTTATATACTGCTGACTGAATACTTCCGCATTTTGAAGATCCTCGCATACACTCTCTTCTTGTTCATTAATGATTCCTGGAATATCCTTCTTGGAACTTGTTTCTCCCTTAAAGTACATATAAGTATATACTCTTCCATTTTTCACTAAGATTTGTATGACCGCCTATTATGCTTGCCATCACGTTACCCTTAGCTGACTTCTTTGCTAGATTCAGTTTCCTAGCAAGTTCCTTCAATTTATCCTTACTTCCGCAGCCATTTCTAATTGTATATCTTTCCAACCTGCACCTCCTTCTTAGTCTCTTTACTTCCCGGTTATAATATAGTGGATCTGTACTATTCCTTACCACCTTTAAAGGTACAAACCTATTTTCACATTCATCGACAATTGATTTAAACCCATTCCAAAGTCTGTTTACATTTTTATTTACCGTTTTCCACCGATCATAGTTTTTTTAACTCCTTCATGCCTGTTTCATCAGCCATATGGGACTGCCTGATAGTCCAAATTTTAATATCTTCCTTTCTTTCACATTTATTTTTAACTACCACAAATACAGCTTCGTGATCACTAATACCATCTGTTACCTCAGTTTCTCTATAGAGCTCATCTGGTTTTACCAGCACCACATCGAGGATATTTTTCCCTCTAGTTGGTTCCATCACTTTCTCAATCGGATGCCCTTCCCATAGTAACTTATTTGTCATTTGTTGGTCATGCTTCCTGTCGTTCGCATTACCTTCCCAATTGACATTTGGTAAATTGAGATCACCCGCTACAATCACGTTCCTTTCCTTATCGTTTCCCACATAGCTGATTATCAAATAATTCTGAATCAGGGTCAGCGCTACCCTCTCCCTATCTGTACACTCCAAAGGCATCAAGTTGCCTATTATCTTTAGAGATGAGCCTTACACCTAGAATTTCATGTTTGTCATCTTTAACTTTTTCGTAGCTTGCAAATTCTTCTTTCACCAGAATGAATACTCTCCCTCCTACCATTCCTATCCTGTCTCTACGATACACACTCCAGTTCCATGAGAAAATTTCTGCATCCATTATATCATATACCAGCTAAGATTCAACTCCTATTACAATATGTGGTAAGTATATATCTATTACGAGGGCCTGCCTGGCCGAGACGGTAAAGGCGTGCTCGGTTCGCCCGGAAGGACGTGGGTTCGAAACCCCGTCAGGAAGTCGTAAAATTTAAGAAACGAGATTTCCTCTTCCGTAGGTGCGTATGGCCCTGAGGTTCACTCAGCCTACACCAAAAATGAGTACCAGGTTAATTCCTGGGTTCAAAGGCGGCTGGGTGTAGAGCTAACCACTCTACCCCATCAAGTGCCGAGGTTACGGATAGTGGAAGCCTTTACCTTCCATACCTCCAAGGGCTTTCATGGCCTGTACGGAGAAGACTTTGCTTTACTTTTATATATCTATTACGTATTTCTGTTCCTTTGATTACAATACTGGCCTTTTCCCAATTATCTGGCGTCATCACTAATGTGGATTCAGCCAAGTTTTACGTTCAGATGCCATTAATGACGCCAACCCGATGTAGATGGATGTATTCATTGTCACGTTTTTCTGTGGTGCATGGTAGTGTAAGGTGCTGTACGTTAATGAAAAAGCATATGAAGAATATCACAAACACCAAACTCCCCAGCTAGAGGAATAAAACTTGGTTAAAATTCCCCGATCCAAGGCTCTTTGAATCGAAGGTCACCACGCTGACCATTCAGCCAAGCACTCATATTTCAACTGAAATGCCACCTACAATTTAAGCTTCACGTTCTGTTTACATACAAATGCAGTTGTGTTTCCAAACAAGTTAAAGGTATGAACATGAAGAAAATAGTGGTTTTTTTACGTCCCACTAACTACTTTTGGTGGTGTTTGGAGACGCCGAGGTGCCGGAATTTTGTCCCGCATGTGTTTCTTCACGTGCCAGTAAATCTACCGACAAGAGTACCTTAAAATGCCACCGGACTGCGCTAGGATCATACCTGCCAAGTTGGGGTCAGAAGGCCAGCGCCTCAACCGTCTGAGCCACTCAGTCCAGCCTTTGAACATGAACACATAAAAACACATTGAAGGGTAATGAAAATTTCTTTTGATGAGTGTACGTCCACCAATTTAGTATAGGTCTACTCCACTTCAGGACACTGACACTTTCACTTTTAATTGAGCCTCTGTTATCAACGGCAAAACTGAGAGTCTCACAAGTTGATCAATGGAGTGGCATAGAACCTAAAAAGTAAGTAAATGATACAAATCGAAAACAACACAACTGTGTTAAAATGTACCACACGGAAGGCACGGTATGTTCTAAAAACCAGAACTGTAAAATATGGCAATATGATTGGAAGTCACGCGTGAAAATGATGACTCGTCAACCATTCTATTTGGAAGTTGTCTCATTCGGTAATGTTGGATATTTCGACGACAATTGCTACATGAAACTAAACTGCAATTATTGTGGTTTCTAACAGAGCAGTTTCAGCTTCACGGGAGATACAGTTTACCTCGACCACATTAATCTTCCATAAAGGAATTTTCTAACATACTTTCCATATAATTCGAAGAACGTAACCGTATGCAATACGATATAGTATGAAATAACATAATTTACTGTCTGGCTTGACTAATACTGTGGAGGTAGCCAGCAAGTGGAAATACAACTTGTAGAATGTTCTGTAGATGGAGAGTTAAAGACAGTTGTCAATCATGTTAAGAGGACTTCAGTGACGGGTTTATAGTGCACATTAAAAAGATACTTGTGGTTTTGACTTTTTAACTGAAGATGGATGGCACAATATGCAAATGGAAACAAGTGTTAACTGGTTGCTGAAAGTTGAAAGTAAATTATCGAAATAGAAATTTAATATGGTAATTTCTTATCCTCTATAGTTTGGCATTCGTTCACAGTTACAAAGTGCGCAGAACCAAAGAATATTATTTATTATATTATATATTATATATTATATATATATATATATTATGACTTTCTTGTTACAATTGATTTTTGCCGGGCTGAGTGGCTCAGACGGTTAAGGCGCTGGCCTTCTAATCCCAACATGGCAGGTTCGATCCTGGCTCAGTCCGGTGGTATTTGAAGGTGCTCAAATACGACAGCCCCGTGTCTGTGGATTTACTGGCACGTTAAAGAACTCCTGCGGGACTAAATTCCGGCACCTCGGCGTCTCCGAAGACCTTAAAAAGTAGTTAGTGGGACGTAAAGCAAATAACATTATTATTATTATTATTATTACAATTGTTTTTTCAATTAGGGCCTACTACCTTAAATATTACAATTATACCTACTCACTATTTACACCCAATTTATAAATTGTAAGTTTTAATATTGTTTTTATTTTTATCCTAGACGTTGAAATGAAATGTCGTATGGCTTTTAGTGCCGGGATATCCTAGGACGGGTTCGGCTCGCCAGATGGAGGTCTTTCTATTTGACTCCCGTAGGCGACCTGCGCGTCGTGATGAGGATGAAATGATGATGAAGACAACACATACACCCAGCCCCCGTGCCATTGGAATTAACCAATTAAGGTTAAAATCCCCGACCCGGCCCGGAATCGAACCCGGGACCCTCTGAACCGAAGGCACACGTATGTTTTTAACCGTCTCGCGTTTTGACCCAGTGAGGAAAGCAATGGCGAACTACCTCACTCCTCGTCTTTCCTAGTACGCCTCATTTTGGTGCTGCCATTGGTTTTTCGGTTTCCTTATAACCGTATAATCTTTGTGGTGCTATTTGAGGATCCAACCAGCCTCTGGGCTGATGGCCTAACAGACAGACAATGAATGAAGTTTAAAACTAATGTAGATCTTACCTTTCGTCAAACATCTGTCGAAAATTATGTCAATCATTCTCGATGCAAACGTTGCATCGGCGTAAAAAATATCCTGAACTCTCGTGTTATCTCCTCCTCTGAAATTCCACGTATTTTGATAGCCTACGTAATTTACACCTTTGTAAGTTGCGTAGCCTCATAGGTGCTTCTGAGGAGTAGCTTCACCTGAACAGCAGAACGGTCTACTCTAACGAAAGGCTGTAGGTTCATATGAGAAGCAAACAAGTCTTTCTAGGACTTATTACATGGGGGTTTAAATCAGTGTGCATGAGTGACGCTATAACTTCGCTCAAAGTAGAGCATTAGTAAACGTTCAGGTCGCATGTTGTTTGTTAGTGAATGTAGCAGGCCCGTTATAGTAAGACGAGGTGTTTGGTATGCTGTTAGTGGATAGGGAATTTCAAAGACATTTTATTTTTGCGAGAGATTCTTTTAAATTACCAAATTATTAGGGCTAATTTTGTGGGAATGATTAGGGCATCAAGTCAAAGTCCGTCATGCTGTTAAGGGTACAAGAAAGCATCATGAGGCGTGCAGCGCTTTGTGAGGAACAAGAGGGTGGGTGTTTTGAACCTACTTTTTAATAAAACGATACTTTGCAATAAAGAAATTGTGCCTATTCGATGCTTTCACTTTTAGAGTAGATAGACCCGCTGCACAGGTACAGCAGAGAGTTTGCCGACACATCGGGTGTTCAGACTGAAAATCTATTTATCCGAAATGGCTATTATTTTGGGCCGCGCAACTTACTGAGTTATATGTCTCTGAAGTACGCAGTATTCCTACTCTTAAAAACTTTCCGCAAGTTATCCTGCTTCTATTGCAAAACAATGTACACTCGTAAAACAACTTAGCATGCCACTCGAATTTTAGGAATCTGCTCCACTTGTCATTTTGCAACCCGAAGTTTGCTTAATTCAGTCTTCAACTCATTGAGCCATTCCAAGAGTTCCTTATAAACCTTCATTCGATGTTCTGAACACTTCACGTTGTTAATTTCTTAATTCACGCTATTCAATCCCATTCTGAAAAACTGAATTGAGAACCATTGTTTTTAAAAAAATTGGTTGCACGTTGTAACCTACTAATTCTACGGTTTTCAGAGATTCCGAGGTGTCGGAATTTTGTCCTACGTGATTTTTTGACGTGCTGGTGAATCTACCGACAAGAGTTTGACGCATTTCAGCGTAGCGTAGCTGTGAGCTTGCATTCAGGAGATAGCGGGGTGGAATCCCACTGTCGGCAGCCCTGATGATGGTTTTCCGTGGTTTCCCATTTTCACACCAGGCAGCTGCTGGGGCTGTACTTTAATTAAGGCCACGGCCGCTTCCTTCCAACTCCTAGCCTTATTCTACCCTATCGCCGCCATAAGACTTATCTGTGTCAGTGCGACGTAAAACAAAATTGTAAAAAAAAAAAAAAATGAGTTCACAGCCTGAGCCACTCACCCGGCTGACTCGCAATTTTCACCCGGATTCAAATGGAGCAAGCAACATAATGTCATTTTAGACAAGATCTAGGTCAAAAAGCCTCGCAAAGAGCCCCGAAGTCGTCTTAATTTTTTTTAAATTTTTTTTTTTTGCTAGGGGCTTTACGTCGCACCGACACAGATAGGTCTTATGGCGACGATGGGATAGGAAAGGACTAGGAGTTGGAAGGAAGCGGCCGTGGCCTTAATTAAGGTACAGCCCCAGCATTTGCCTGGTGTGAAAATGGGAAACCACGGAAAACCATTTTCAGGGCTGCCGATAGTAGGATTCGAACCTACTATCTCCCGGATGCAAGCTCACAGCCGCGCGCCTCTACGCGCACGGCCAACTCGCCCGGTCGTCTTAAATTAGAGTTAAGTTGCGATACCCACTTTCGCTATCTAGGGCCTAGTGGCAATTAAGCGACAAGATCTGTCAAGACTGGATATCAATTTTTTTTCACGAATACAATATCGTATGCCCTTTCAATCACGCCATCACGCGAAAATAAAAACTTGAACTAATGAAGCAAAGCGACTACGGAGGCTCCCACCTGATAAGTTATGGCTGCTAAACTTCACTATCTTACTTTTTCTCTGTGAGCCTGTATGAAAATTGCGAGAAAAAAACGTTAGTGCCTATACTCATTTTGATTGTCTTGATCCATTTTTGGACAGCATGTTCTTTTCACTCTGTATAAATTATATGCAGAATGTGCCGATGAATATGCTGCTTTTAGTTCAAAGACACTAAAACCGCTTGGTACCTGCTACCTCTTTCCTGTATCTCTGCAGCTCCCTTACTGACAATTAACTTCACTCTAACCTGTACAAAACATATTAATGTACAGATGCAGAAATACTGCATCTTGCAAGAGATGGTGACACGCCTATGTTCGTGAATTTCACGAAGCGCGTGTGCTGTCTATACATGTCGTGTAGCTGTAAGCTGGCCTTCAAGAGATGGAGGCTTGAGCTCCTGAGAATGATTTTCAGACGTTTTCGGTTTCCTTATCACGCAGCTACTAGGACTATATTTTAATAGAGACAACGGCAACTGTCTTTCTTCCCTATATCGTAAACTTATAGGCCAACATCTATGTCAAAATACCACGTCTGTACCGGGCTGTGTGACTCAGGCGGTCTTCTGAGTTCACGTTGGCGGATTCGTTCCGGTGATACTTGAAGGTTCCCAAATACGTCAGCCTCTTGTTGGCATATTTACCGGCACCTAATATAACTCCTGCGGGACGAAATTCCTGCACCTCGGCGTCTCCAAGAACCGATAAAGTAGTTGGTAGGGCGTAAAAGCAATATAATAACATTATTAAGAATGTCGGTATCAATTCCTAGCTCTAGAAGTTCTAGTTAAGAATACTCTTACGCCAAACGCTATGATCCACATGAAACACAAGTTTCACACGCTTTTTTTTCCCACCAGGTGTCTTCATGATTTAGAACTGAGTGACCTAAAGAAGGAAGTATAGGTATATTTTGGATACCCACAATTGATTGATTGCAGACTTTTCTACTCAGTCCTGTCACAGACTTGTATTTACCTCATCGAATATGACAAGTTGGAAGTTAACGTAGTCCTTTGTAACAAGGCACGCATTAAGTGCAATTTAGTTAAACCGTTCCATTGTCCAAATGGACAGACGGACGTATCACGCATACGCGAGGCCCGCTGGCAGAACTAAACCTAACGCTGCCATTAGACACGTTACATCGCAAGCCACCAGTATCACAAGTTCTTCCCTTCTCTTCGTTTACGTACACGCACTCTTCAGAATTCGTGATTCACACGGCTCACTTACATGCTAAAAACTTTGTTGCGACGTCTAGCAGAATTTTAATCCATTCACTCCTAGCTTATTCAAAGCCTTGATATGTAGACATGGGTGGTTTTCACAATTTTTGTTGTGTTCTTAATATCTGCCACGGTTGAAGAGATAAAAAATTGTCTGTCTTTGGCTTCATGATCATGATGTCGTGGATTCGATGACGGTCGACGAAGGATGAGGCAATGCGTGATTCTCCATCATAGTACAGTAGGCCTATATGCTAACACGGCAAGACGTAGGACATAATTGGCTGTCAGCCCAGGTATGCTTAGTAACTATTTTCCGACGGAATTAGGTTTGCCCGGCCTAGGACTTCTCCCATTTTCAGCCCTTCGCAGTCTGTTACTTATTTTTCGATACCATCATTTACCGAAGTACAGTAGACTATAGGACCTCTTCTATATTTGTCTCTGTTTATTTTTTGTGTCCCATTGGACATGCTCTTTAAAACTAATCTTCTCCACCACCATCAACATCACATGTAGGGCCTCTTTAATTCTTGTAATTGTTATACATTTCCAGCTATAGAAGAAAGTAGTTGAAGAGTCTTAAACTGCTTTTTTTCTTTTCTTTCAGCTATTGTATTTGTCTTTCTTACCATAACTTAGTATTATATCTGGATCCATAGAGCAATAATTACGCATGGCTGCTGGTATTTTTATTGGCCAGTGTCTTTTCTGTTTCTGGGCACAGGCTATAATAAAATGTAGCTTCCACCGAAGTCTCCATGGCTGCGACAACATGGAGGCAGATGAGGTATGGGTGGTGCTGAGTAATGACTTCCAAAACACCACTTTTGCGTCTGCTATTTGCTTTACGTCGCACCGACACAGATAGGTCTTATGGCGACGGTGGGATAGGAAAGGTCTAGGAATAAGCAGGAAGCTTCCGTGGCATTCACTAAGGTACAGCCCCAGCATTTGCCTGGTGTGAAAATGGGGAAAACGCGGAAAACCTTCTTCAGGGCTGCCGACAGTGGGTTCGAACCCACTATCTCCCGGATGCAAGCTCACAGCTGCGCGCCCCTAACCGCACGACCAACCCGTCCGGTACTTTTGCATCTGAGTATTACGACAGGTGTTACAGTGATCGGTGATGCTGCAATACCACTTTCCGGTGCACTGAGGAACGCCAACACTCCCACTCTTTATTTTGCTTAGTACGCCTCAATTTGGTGCTGCCATCTGGTTTTACGGTACCGGTATCACAGCTTGGTGGTGCTATTTGATGATTCAAGCAGTGTTCGGGATGATGACTTAATGGACAATGAGTGTATGTATTGTTGGTTGATGTGCGCTTATGAGATGGAAAGTACCGTGATCACGCGTAGATAAATCTCGTGAGCGATACCTAATGTTGGTTCTGTTGACATTATGTGTTAAAATAATTATTGTTTTTTAGAAAGGTAGAGTGACATCAATAACACTTTTGGTCCCCGTCTCCTATGAAAGTGAGCATTAAGCAAACCATAAAGTTTATGATGGCTGTAAAAGAAATTATTGTTTTCGGTGGCGTAACTCAAGAGCACTTAGTTGTGGTTGGGAGACTCGAACAACCGTGTAAAAAAAAAAAAAGACAAATTATTTGGATTACAGTTACAAAACATTAACTTGTAGCCTATAGGCTACGAACTGTGACTCATTCATGTGAAATCTAGACCTATAATAGGGATCAAAAAACTCCGATCTAACAAATATAGGCCTTTATACGCGTTAATAATCGGTATTCGGATATTTGTGTAATTTACTTAACGCAACGTCATATTTGAATCCTATTTAAAGTTATAAATTCGCGCCTTTAGGTATTTTCAATCTTCAACGTTTTCTAGTGAAATTATCCCCCGTCATAACCTGTGTAAGTTATAGGATAAGTTTATTTGCATCCTTTCCGGTTGACCTGGGTTCAGTTCATAGCTCTACGAAGAGCGTTGGAAAGAAATTTTCCGACTACATGAGGACAAGTTAAAGAAAAAAAGGGATTCAACAACTATCGAGTTAATCCATTGATCAGAATATCAAGCAAGGTGTTAACAGGCATTTTGGAAAGGAGATAGCGATCAATGATTGAGAGTAAGTTGGACGCCGGGCTGAGTGTCTCAGACGGTTGAGGCGCTGGCCTTCTGACCCCAACATGGCAGGTTCGATCCTGGCTCAGTCTGGTGGTATTTGAAGGTGCTCAAATACGTCAGCCTCGTGTCGGTAGATTTACTGGCACATAAAAGAACTCCTGCGGGACTAAATTCCGGCACCTCGGCGTCTCCGAAAACCGTAAAAGAGTAGTTAGTGGGACGTAAAACAAATAACATTATTATTATTATTATTATTATTATTATTATTATTATTATTATTATTATTATTATTATTATTATTATTATTATTATTATTATTATTATTAAGTTGGACGAATTCCAATGTGGCTTTAGACCATAGAGGAGCTGTGAGGACCAGATTTTCAGTATGCGTCAAGTAATTGAAATATGTTTTAAAACGAGTAGACAGTTATGTCTATGTTTCGTAGATCAAATTCCACTCTCGACTGCCTTAGAATCGTTTTCCTGATGTTTCCCCAGAATCATTTGCAATTAGTGCCATGATGATACATCCTTAGTAATCCTAGCACCAACCAGTTACACCTACACACGGCAGCGTAGACTCCTCAACCATTTTTAAACGCACGGTGGGTTTCTGGCCATAATGTCCTAAATGAAGAAGCATTAATTTTTGTGATCTTACTAAATAGAATGTTGGAATCGCTATCCTAAGCCGAAGAACTGACTGGCTCGACGATGGTTCTAGAAATTTATGATTTGATTAAATGGTGATTTCATGCGATAAAGAGAGTAGGCTAGATGAGTACTTCAAAATGTTGAGTTAAAATAGGTATAAACCTATCTTCTAATGATTTCTGAAGCTCGTGGTAATTAATTATAGGTAGGCCTAGTTAGTATTCGATTTCAATTAATCTGTTATAAGTGTCATCATCAAACTAAAGGCTGTATCTTTCGTCTGCGCACATGGCACATCTCTTTGTAGTCTAATATTCACGATCCATTTTGTTTTGTCTTGAAGAAGTTTACACCTCAGATTTCTTTTTCTTCCCCACGTACGTTTTATTTTTGCCAAAATATGTTGAGTCTCACAACGTGTAATTAGGCCTAATATTTTTTCAGGTTGTGCCTTTCTTCATTTTCACTTCTCAGAAGTTCTACGCTGCTAATGTTTTGCTTGTACAAATCCAAATAGTTTTTATTTTCTGCAGAAATAGGAAATAGTCCTATGTTCTTAACATCGTCCTAGGGGCTGCCTGGCCGAGGCGGTAAAGGCGTGCTCGGCTCTCCCGAGAGGACGTGGGTTCGAATCCCCGTCAGGAAGTCTTAAAATTTAAGAAACGAGATTTCCACTTTCGGAGGTGCATATGGCCTTAGGTTCACTCAGCCTACACCAAAAATGAGTACCAGGTTAATTCCTGGGGGCAAAGGTGGCTGGGCGTAGAGCTAACCACTCTACCCCCATCACGTGCCGCGGTTGTCTTAAAATCGTCCACGTTAAGGTATGACCACCTCGTACAGAAGAATTCTCCTGAATCAGTTACAATCATACAGTAAGACCGACTGTTCTGGTATCTCCAGTCTAAGCGAGGGAATTTGGACGAATAACATCACCTGTCCTTTTCCTTTTTTGTTAAGTTGGAAACAACCTTTGACTTAAGTACCTGTACAATAAAACATTTTGATAAGAATGTTTCTTTCTACAAAAACATGATCAAAATCTGCTGTAGTATCTGTGTATTGTTTGCACAGTTGAAAAATAAATTGTTCTCTATGATTTTAAATATAGGCCTAGATGTAATACATCGCACCGACTACCGACAAATTAGGGCCTACTCAGTTTTGAACCTCTCTGCCAATGCAGGATCAAGTAGGCCTATCGCGGTATCGATCGTGTGGCTATAATCTTGTATTCAGGAGATAACTTAATGGGTTCGAATCCCACTGTGACTTTCGATCTTCACAATAAGCAAATGCGGGAGCCTTATCTTCATTAAAGCCTTCGCTTTTTTTTTTCAAAGCTCTTTCCTGTCCCAACCTACCTGCATTAACCTTAAACCACTAGGAGAACAAAAAGGCAAAATAAGTCCATCTCACGAGATAGGCATAGTCTGTAGCTCTTAGCTACTGTCAAATCATTCTGTCTCAAATTCCGGTTTCTCCGGTGCAAGAGATACAAGAATAGGTGATCCATAATATTTTGTGGTGAATATACTGTAATAGGCCTGAGTTATACTTCAACCAAATCACCCGTCACTCGTTGGACCTGTGGACCATTGTACGTATTAGCGTATGGTGCTCCATAATATATTATACATGACTTGTCACTACAAGTAAATCACTATCCTTTAGTCCGTTCTACAACATTTAAAGACGAATGAATCGTGCTATATATTATGACTAGAGATGGGAATTTGCCTATTTGTCTATTTTATTCCAGTGTTTAGAAACGTAGGGTTTTGAAATATAAATCCGTTTTAGGGTCTTTTTAGCTAAATTTGTTGATTTTATTGTGCCTATAAATGCCTAATTCAGGGGTTTCTGCCTATTTGGAGTAAAGTTGTCTATCTGATGCCTTTTGTCTGTATTTTTAAAGAAGCCGATTTTATTCTAGCTGGTGTGCTCGACAGAATATTTCTCAATATCTGTTTACCCCATGAACAAAAATGGGAATTCTCGGAAGTCAACAGGAATAGTGGCTGGGAAATTTCCATCAGGAGAAACAAGGAACAATTTGGTATCGAGTCCTTCAGCCCCTCCAACCTCCTAAGACATATGCGAGAACCAATCAACGTCGAACTATGTTGCACAACCCATAACCTCTATACCTCCCTCTGGCTGCGAACTGTTGTACGCTTACGCTTTATCTTCAGAACGTGTTGTGATTTATTGTGAAGAAGAAGAAGAAGAAGAAGAAGAATAAAAAGAAGAATGTAGTCTGCGGCAATGCCCAAAGAAAAATCGTCGAAGTCCTACTGGCTGAAGCAGTGGATCACGGGGGATCCCAATTTTGCTAAGGATGGAAGGGTAGTCTTCCGCCAAGTCCGCTGTTAGGAGGTAGGTTCGTTTGTCCCTTTTTTCTTTTTTTCTGTGATTGAGAACTGTGATCGCATTTCATTGTAGCACTTATAGGCCTATTAATTTATGTATTGTGGCAAATTGTTTTGTTGTAATGTTATATTAGTCGTGAACTTTCAATATTATTATTGCTAAAAAGGTAAATAATTATTTCATTACTGAACGAGGAGTTAGAACTTCGGTGGCCTCTTTTTTATTTATTTTTATTTATTTATTTACTCAGAATCAGCAACAGCATAACGCCGAATTACAAAGATCCGAGCTATGTACAATAGATATTAATCTAAAATGAAAGACATATAAATATTTGCAAAGGACACAAATACACACAATAAAAACTGTACAATCATATATAACACATATTTACATAAACAACGACATTAACAAAGGAGAATACATTTACAGTAAATACAGGAGCTGAACAGGAAAGAACAAGAAGGAAAATTAACTTATATGAGAAATATCATGACAAAAGGAAAGAAACGTTACGAAGATGTCTTGGTACTTGTTGATAGATGAGGTATTAAACATTTCTGGAATAGCCTACGTACAGAAAGGGACCTTTGGGTGAGAGAAATCCGGGAGTAAGGAATATGGAATGGGGTCTTCATTCTGGTACTACGGGTTGGGACATCAAGGGGGAATAAGGAAACTAAATCTTGAGACATAAATAGACCATTAGCTGCTTTGTATAGCAGATTTAGGTCGGCTACTTTCCTTCGAGCAGAAAGAGTCTTGAGTTTCAGTTTCCCAAGCACTTGGACGGTGCTTAAGTTGCGACATGCAGGGACCTGGCTCTGACGATAGCACAGAATAAAGATTGTACACGGTCAAGGTGGCTGAAAATTGAAGAAGCAGAAATGGACCAGACTGGAGAGGCGTATTCAACAATCGGTAAGATACCGTAAACGTAGAATGCTCTGAGGGCATTTACATCTGTGATGTTAGAAAATCTGTAGAGTAAACCAAGGAGTGACATAGCGCGTGAGATGACTCCGTTTATGTGCGAGACAAACAACAATGCACTGTCAAAATGCACTCCTAAATCTTTTTGTTTGTCAACACTTGCAGTCGGTTGGTTCCGTAGGTGATATTCTTGTAGAACGGGGGATTTACGAAGTGTGAATGAAATGGTAGAACACTTGGAGGGATGAGGTTTAAGACGCCATTTAGTACACCAACCTGACAGTGAATGAAGTGCATTTTGCAATTGGATTGTATCTGTGGGAGAATCGATCTGCTTGAAGATTTTACATTCATCTGCAAAGAGAAGGATTTCACATGAATGGTGCGAAACAGTATCGATAAGGTCATCAATAAAAAGGGCAACAAGAAGGAGACCTAGGACGCTACCCTGCGGGACACCAGAGAGGGTGTCTTGTCACAGTGTGGATGAAAATTAAAAATCTGTATTTTGAACTGTGTTTCATTTCCTGTGAAAATAGAGATTTACAACTAACCTGCATTTAAAAAAATCATGAGTAATTTTCACCAGTGCTGTGTGTAGGCTATAGTGAACCCTGTTACGCTTCCGCTAAGCCTTCGCGAAACATAAGTTACAGGTCTAATGTGGCGTGGCTAGGACGAGTCACAGAGGCTAGACATACAGCATGGCACGGCTCGGACGATGTCACAGCGTGTTTTACAAGGCTGCTAAGACTATCTTTACAAGACCAGGCCAGTGAAGTGATCGTTGGTCTGGATTGGTGAGGTTCGGTTAGTAACCGTTGTGCTGGAAGGCAAGCAAAGAGAATGTAGAGGTGGGGGGGGGGCGTAGGCCCTAAGCTTCCAGATTAGGGGTGCGAAGAGGCCAACAAGCCTCTAGCATCCCCTTTAGACTCTTGCTAAATTGTGATAAAAAGTAAGGTTATGGGCACATGCCACGACAATTTCAAATTACGCGATATTCTAACTTTCAATTAGGGTGGCAGCCTAGTGGGCATACATGATGCAGGATCTATTGCAGGAAACAGGAAATAGTCTTCATGACAGCTGACCCGGCTGACCAAAGCCGGCGAATAACAACAAATAAAATATTCACAAATCTGAGATTTATAGTGCCTCCGTTTCAATTTTTCTAGAGTCTATAAGTAAGAATACTGCTAGGGGCAGCTTGGTGGGTTCCTAGCAAGCATAAAGGAAGGATCTCTTCTTTACGCTACTCATCTCCCGTTTCACGTCATTTTTTCAACCGGTGAACTCGACACGATACTGCCAATTTATAACCGAAAAATCTTTGAGGACATATTTTCATGTAGGCCTAAATTACGAATTCACTTGCCCCTACTTTAAAGTTTTGTACTTCTGGAAACATCATCTCTAATAGGTTAGTCTTTTTCTTTGTTTCATGACACAAATGCATGATAAGGATACTAAGCATTATTGCCAATTAGCCCAATTGCAGAAATATAGATATAGGACCATTGTAATTTGAGTCAATGTTGTTATTTTTCAGATCAAATGTGAAGAAATTACCATGGAGATCAACATAGATCTATAAATACTTCGATGCATCTGAAAAGAGTACAGTTCACTGTGAACAGCGACCAACAAACATTTTTTTCAGATCTATGCACTGCAATGCTGGGAGCATAAACTGGAGCATCTTCAAACTTCAACAAGCTGCCGGGAGCAATCACAGAGTTATAGAAGAGTGGCATGTCCCTGGTGGAGTCATTTAGGATTGTGGAAGAGTAAGGGGAAGTTTTGACTGAACCTCTGGGAAGGTAGCCGCTGTCAGCGAAAAGTTCGATAGGGTCCTTCAGCAGCATCCAGGATTGAAAGCGATGGTAAAATTAACCAGGGTGCTACGAAGTGAGGTAGATGAAACAACGGAACTATACTGCTAATAATAAGAGTTGGTGTCTGACAGGTAAGGTTGGAGGGAGGAGCACTGCACGTGCCATTTCACGATGTTGCCACATTCCAGCATTCCTTTCTATATGATTTTTCACGAGAGTTTAATCCTGATGTAAACAAGGCATGTCCACGCCTCAGCCAAAGAAAGAGTTGTGATTCGCTGAGCGTGTAGTATCGACCTCCGCCCCGTCAACGTCTCGTGTTCGGTAATACAGTGCTGCGCATATTACCTAAAATAGACGAGGAACAGTTTTTGAGCTGTGCGAAACTAAACAGAGTGGTCTAAAGGGAGATCTACTGCTGAAGATTAGGGCCTACGTTATTTATTTATTCATTTCTGAATATTAAAGAAAGCTATCGTAGGCTAGAGCACCTCTTGCTCCATTTCTCTCACTGTGAATACTGACACTGACAGCTGCTGCAAGATGCAACACCTTATCTCCACACTGTATAGCTTGGGACTTTCCCTCACTATGAGAAGACTTCCTGCATTACACCACGCCTTCTGCCTTCATATCTCGTTATTTAATCACTGTTTTATTTTAAAAAATTATAGATACACACCGGTATATATGACAACCATATTTTAATTTGATTACGTACTCTTTCAGACTATCTAAATGTAATAAACTGAGATAAAATTAAATTAATGCCACGTACTAATTTTCTTCGAGCTCGCATACAGTCCAGTGAGTGCGACGGTTGCTTCTCCAATCAACTACGTCTGTGTCCACGTGCAAAGCCAAGGTGCTCCGCCTATTTGTTTACATCAGGATTAAACTCTCGTGAAAAATCATATACATACTCTTACCCCTCGCTTCCGGCTCACTTGTTCCCTCCTTCATTCTGGCCGCTGTGATCTGTTGTAGACTACCTGGCCAGGCGGTGTCGTCCCATTTGCGATCACTCTTATACAAACAATCAGGTTCTTATCAGTGACAGTGACAGGTTTGGCAACTCCCAGCAAGACGAGCTGCTCTGAAGTTTTATCTCCATGGCAACCGCAGTCGCCCCACCCTCGTTTCCATGGCAACCACACAGCCACTCCCTTTATCCCGCCTCGGCAGGCAGTAAACGGACCTCCCTCTAAGAAATGTCAGACACCAACTCTTATTATTAGCAGTATAAGACCAGATGAAGTGCCTTCATTGAAGATTTATCCGATCACTTCGTGTGATGTTGAGACATCTTTCTCTCAGTACAAAAACATTCTACATGACAGAACAAGATTGTTACCGAAAAACATTGAAAAGTTGCTCGTTGTAAATTCCTTTTATAGACTAGTAATTGAGTATGTTATTAAATTATAAGTAATTTTCTCATGCCTATTTTGTTGCCAATTTTACACGTTAGTGCCTATTTACATGCCTATTTTGGCTAATTTAAGGGCCTATTTTAAATGTTTTTAGTGCCTATAATTCTCATCACTACTTACGACTCACTGTTTCATTCAAACTGCGAAGCGTACAGCCCCTCCGAGACGACAGTTATGGTACTCTATGCTATAAGAAGAGTGCACTGTACTGTATAGCCCAGTGCAGATGTGAATAACGGTATCATTCTATAACCTTTCTATCATTGTAAATGTAATGTTCTATTCTGTTTTAATACGAGTGTACAGTACTTTATGGTCCATTGCTCTCAGCTTAGAGCTACTCCACCGTCGTTCACATAATGATCCAGTGCCTCACAGGGTTTTTAAATGAATGTTGTCTATCCGCCTAATTGACATGATGAAACCAGTCTCTCAGATTAGACGATGCTATAATGCTTTAAGTATTGGAATATGGTGCTTCATAGAATTTAGGACGAATGTACTGTATTGGATAGCTCACTGCTTCAATCAAATCACTATATCTTCTTAGAACCTCTCTCTTGCTGTAGATATAATGGTTCCATAGTGTTTTAAGGTGAGTGTACCATACTTAGGATTCATTCGTAGAAGGGTTAAGAAAGGACGGTTGACAATTGACAAGTTGTACTTCTTCTTAAAACAGAAATCACCACCACCAGCACTTTCAACTTAGGAGGTGTCTACTGTATCACTGTAGATAGCCTACAGGAATATGCTGTCCCACAGTATTTTTAAACAACTGCCATCTCTCTCTCTCTGACAAGATAAAACGAGTCGTTCAGTCATCAATCAGTCTCCACTGATCTGCATTTAGGGAAGTCGCTCACGTGGCAGATTCCCTAAACATATCCCTTGGTAAATTATTCCAATCCCTAATTTCTCTTCCAATAAAAGGGTAAGTTATTTGCCCAAATTTGTCCACTTGAATTCCAACTGTATATTCATATTGTGATCTTTCCTATTTTAAAACACCACTCAACCTTCTTCATCTACTAATATTATTCCACGTCACCTGTCCAATGAAATGAAATGGCGTATGGCTTTCAGTGCCGGGAGTGTCCGAGGACATGTTCGGCTCGCCAGATGCAGGTCATTTGATTTGACACCGGTAGGCGACCTGCGCGTCGTGATGAGGATGGAATGATGATGAAGACGGCACATACACCCAGCCCCCGTGCCAGCGAAATTAACCAATGATGGTTAAAATTCCCGACCCTGCCGAGAATCGAACCCGGCACCCCTGTGACCAAAGGCCACCACGCTAACCATTTAGCCATGGAGCCGGACACCTGTCCACTGACAGCTCGGAACACACCATTTATTCGAGCAGTTCGTCTCCTTACTCCTAAGTCTTCCCAGCTCGAAGTTTGCAACATTTTCGGAACACTACTCTTTTGTCGGAAATCACCCAGAACAAATCGTGCTGCTTTTCTTTGTATTTTTTTCAGTTCTGGAATCAATAATCCTGGTGAGGGTCCCGTACACTGGCCTTAGCAGTGGCTTATATGACCTCTCCGTTACATCCTTACTACAACCCCAAAATACCCTCATAGCCATATGAAGAAATCTGTAACCTTTATGCATATTTATAATTCCGTTTGTGTGACTACCCCCAATGAAGATCTTTCCTTATATTAACACCTAGGCAAGTTACAGCAATCTTCATGAGGTCCATCGGCTGAGAGGTCTCTTAACGGTGTAAGTGTGGGGGAATGGTGTTACATAGTACATTAAGGAGCGTGGACGGTAAGTTACTTCGTTGCTTATTGCTGTACGCATGATGATCTTGTATCTCCTCGTATTTTAAAACGAATGTTCTCTGTTCCTTAGCTTGTGAGGTGTCTATCGTTGTATGTAGGCCTATATATAGGCTACATAATGTCACTGAGTGTTCACCGTCTAGTTGACCCGATAAAACCAGTCCCTCAACCTTAGTTTTCGATAGGGTCTTTAAACGAATGTTCTCTATAGGTTAACCTATGTCTACTTGATGCGATGAAATCAGTCTTTCATTTTAGGAGTTCTCAGTGGCTGTAGGTATAAGGATATGGTGTTCATAGTGTTTTAAGGCGAGTGTACTGGACTATAGGGCACATTGCCTCCAGCTTCGGAATTTCTACGAAAGTCCACATAATGGTATAGGGCTAGTGCTTTAAAACGAACGTTCTCTATATTTCTAACTGACACGATGAAACCAATCACTCAGCTAAGGAGCTGTCTATTGCTGTAAATATACGGACATGGTGTTCCATAGTGTTTTAAGGCGAGTGTACCGTACTATATGGCTCATCGCCTTCTTAGAGCTCCTCTACCGTAGTACACATCATGATGATGTAGTGCTTTTAAACAAACGTTCTCTATATTTCTAACTGACACGTTGAAACTAGTCTCTCGGCTAAAGAGCTGTCTATCGCTGTAGGAATAGGGACATGGTGTTCCATAGTGTTTTAAGGCGAGTGTACCGTACTATATGGCCCATTGCTACAGCCAAATCACTCTCTCAGCTTAGAGCATCTCTACCGCTGTCAGGAGGGCTCACGTTTTGCCGGCAGCCAAATGAAGAAGCGACCATAAGAGTCTGGGATCCCACAGTGGAACATAGCCAGACAAAGACGGATCATATCCAATATCCCACGAGTCGGAGAGAGAAACCAAACTATGCGGGGGTTTCCTTAACACTTTCCATCTCTCTCTTCCCAGGCCTACCTATAAAGTTTCTTAAACCTATAATATAAGAATTCCTTGAGTTTAAGACAACAGCTCCAGTAAGAAGGCCTTTTATGGTGACTTGTGCCGGGGGCTAAGCAGCATTTTCCCATATCGGCTGCCCTCACATCATCACGACATTCTAATTGTCTGGTGTCTCCCTTGCCTCCCACCCCCCTCACTGTTCTACCCCACCAAGACGCGATTATTCAATCGGCCAATCATTAAGCGACTAGTAGGCGTGGCCTACTGCGGTACAAGTGGGCCCCGCCTGGCAGCGGTAGTGGGGTCTTCCCAAGGAAGGACGGACGGAGGATCTTTTTTAAAAGTCTCCTTCGTCTTGCCTGCCCTTCACAAGCACAAACCAGCCACTACTGTGTATTTCCCACGGTTCGGTGGTTGGATAGAGTGAGGGGAGGGGGTCGGTGTCTGTGTGTGAGCGCGAGGACAAGGAGGTGAACACTATAGCTTCACTTTTTTAATCCCTCTTTTTTTTGTGTTCTTGTGGTGGTAGAGAGACAAGGAGCAAGGCTGGAGCTGATCGGAAGCCCATCAGAAGCAGAAGCTAGGCTGAGGCAGTTGCACTCCTCCTCAGCTACGAACACGAGCGGTCGACACAGTCTCCCAGACAACCACCAGGTAGTGACACAGTAGCTACTACTGTTTACCATTAGGAATTCATCATTTGCACAATTAAATATTTATGAAACTAAGAATAAGTTTTTTTTAAGGATCGAATTTCTATCAGTTTTGCTATTTCATAAAGCTTTGTGTTAAAATAAAATTAACTTCTTGTCTGCTTGATGAAGGACTGTCTCAAATAAATTAACTGATACTTGCCAGAAATATTCTTAATTTATAAATTATCAGACTACAGAATCAGGTGATTTCTTTTTTCATATTTCAAGAAAATTGAAAGTTCAATGTAACGTAAAATTCAAATAAGTCGTATTTTTTAATAATATGATCATGACAGTTGATTTTTTGAGATCTTGGAATGATATAATGCCATGCTGCAAAAACTATTTAACCTGACGTGTGTATTATTCAGAGCTGTTAAAAAAAGTTCTTAAAATGGTTTCATTAACGAAGCTTTAGCATTTATTCTTAATCTTAGGACACTTTTGAACAGTTAATTCTTCGTAAATTCAGATGGAGCATAAGAAGTGTGAGAACTTTTTAAATGAAACTTTTCAGTTTTATTCAAATACACCAAAAATAAAATTTATTTTCAAAAGGCCCCAGTTTTATAAGTTTTCCATTTATATTATTGATTGCATTGATTTATAAAGTGAAGTCTTCCCATAACGATAAATATTAGTTTTTATATTACGAAAATGGAATATTCTTATTAATGTACTCTTGTGAAAATATTCTAACGTAATGGGCTTTTGGAAAAGAATTTACTTTTGGCTGAAAGAAAATGTTCAAGTGTATTATAATTTGTTGTTTAAATTTTAATTCGAATGTTGCGTAATGTTGCATGATATAAAGTTTATTTACATAGCTATATCTCTGAGAGCTTTCCTACAGGAGAGGTGACCTAGTGACATCATCTAGGCTAGACATGTCGGTGCTATGTTGAGTATAATAGTGATGCAGACGATAAAAGTTTCCAGTAGTAAACAAGTTACAATATATTGCAATAACCTTCGGAAGCAAGTTCAATGTAAGGTGTTGCAACACGGCACGACATCAGCGCTCTTGTAACATGTTTATTTCCAGTCTGGATAGAGACTGGTCATGCCGCGGTGATTTCAGATCTGTCTGATACGTGAGCGAAAACTGTAAACAGTTGGTGTATTTCCATGCGTCAGTTGTAGTTATTCACTTAATTCATGAAAATTTGGAAATGTTAATGTTATTTGACGAACCTATGCTGTCTGACGCGTGATGTATTGTCTGGCAAAATAACTGAAGCTTTCTTGACCGCATCTCCTGAACGAAAATCTTACAACGAATGTTGTTGAAAATAATATGTGGTCCCCTCCTGCCAAAATGTTATTGTTAAGTGAAGGATTGTACTTAAGGTTAATTTTTTCCTCAGTTGCTTTGCTAACGTACGTAAACAACAGATCCTACAAATATAAGTTAATCCTAATAATAATAATAATAATAATAATAATAATAATAATAATAATAATAATAATAATAATAATAATAATAATAATAATAATATGTTATTGATCTTACGTCTCACTAATTACATTTTTTACGGTTTTTGGATACGCCGAAGTGCTGGAATGTTGCCCCACAGGAGTTCTTTTACATGCCGGTAAAAATCTATGTTCCTGTTTTTTAGTGTGTAGTAAGAACTCAAAATAACAGTAGGCCTACATCTAACATTTCTAGCAAATGAGAAAGAAGGGAGTTCTGGGCTAGGAAATGCATGCAGCAGTGGAAGCAAAATGTGGCTTATTGTGAAATATAGATTAAATAGACGACCCTAGGTCTTCTTTTTTATTTTCTGAAAGTTAAAATAAAAGAAAGCTTACAGACAGCTCCAGAGGATGAATGTATCCACATACTGAACAGATTATAACGAGTAGCCACATTTTACAACGGAAGAGCTAGGCTAATTAATTTCGGTGTCTTACCTTTCTCGACTCTTACTTACTTTCTGATATCTAGTAGAAACCAATATCATTCTGGATATGAGCTTATAAATTCATTCATAGAAACCTGTTTATCATCTCCAAGACTATGCTTGGACTAGCTATAGGCCCTACAGAGTTAAAAAGCTTTGATTTTTGCTCATGGTGGTGACATTAGGCATTTTTATCCTACTTGAAAGAGACATCACATGAGAAAAGTGCTGGGTACTTCTTTCACGTCTCTCTTCCGCTATTAATCAGACATAACATATTGCAGAAATAATAATAATAATAATAATAATAATAATAATAATAATAATAATAATAATAATAATAATAATAATAATAACCGGCTCAGTTGATAGAGAGCTGGTCTTCTGAACCGGAGTTGATGGGTTTGATTCCGCCTCAATCCAGTGGTATTTGAAGGAACTCAAGTACGACAGCCAGTCGATTTACTGACGTAAAATAACTTCAGTGAGGAAAAATTCAGACACATTGCGTTTCCCATATCTGTAAAAATATTTAGTGGAACGTACAACCATTGCCATTGTTAATAATAATAATAATAATAATAATAATAATAATAATAATAATAATAATAATAATAATAATAATAATAATAATAACCGTTGCCGGGCTGAGTGGCTCAGACGGTAGTACGCTGGTTTTATGAGCTCAAATTGGCGGGTTCGATCCAGGCTCAATCCGACGGGACTGTATTTGGCTTAAATAGCCTACACTAGCCTCTTGTGGGTAGATTTTCTTCCACTTTAAAGAACTCCCGCGTGACGAAGTTCCGCCTCTTCGGCATCTCCACAACCCGTAAAATTAGTTAGTGGGAAGGAAACTATTAACTGAAAGTAGGCCTATTATTATTATTATTATTATTATTATTATTATTATTATTATTATTATTATTATAGAATAACACGTAGGCCTATTCCACGTCCCTTCAATTGTCATTGGTTTTAAGAGACGCTAGAGAGAGGGAATTTCGCCCTGAAAAAATAACTTTTTAACGTGCCCGCAAATCTACCGACACGGAATTTCCACATACAGTATGAGGACTCTTAAATACCAACCGACTGCGCTGAGAATCGAGCGGAGCATCTCAATCACTTACGCTACGCGAATGGTCAGACAGTAGGTGTGTTCTACATTAAAACGAGTTAAACACAGACATGTAGAAACCTGATTGTCTTGTCTCTAAGACTATGCTAGGACTGGGTATTCGGAGCTAAAAGGTTTGATTCTGGCCCATGGTGACATTAGGTATTTTTATCCTTCAGTACTTTGCTGAACGAAAGTGACGTATTCTTCTACATCCAGTCAAGTCTCTAGATTAGATACCCTGTGTTTCCTTTCTTTTATCCTGTAATTGAGTCCTCTGCGTATAACAGACAATATTGCAAATTGCTCTAAAGGAGACACTCAGAGCTATAGTAGTGCTAAACCTTCAATTAGATACTTTTTGTACTATGAATGCGTCAGATGCTACACATACGTTCTTGTCATTCAGAGCATTATTTTCTTCCGACAATCCTGCTGATTTTCATGAAATATGTACCCTAGTTCCATACTAAAACCCTTAAAATAGCTATTTGGAGGCAGCAGTAACTTATATACCCTATAAACATTTAGTTCTTATGCTGTAATTTAGGAATTGTAGCCTATTAAGGAAACACTAAAGACATCGTTTTCGGAATGTGAACGGCTTGAATTCAAGGTACCTTAGTAACTTATAGCTGGCCACGCAGTGTAGGGGTAGCGTGCCTACCTCTTATCCGGAGGTCCCGGGTTTGATTCCCGGCCAGATCAGGGGTTTTTACCTGGATCTGAGGGTTGGTTCGAGGTACACTCATCCTACGTGATTACAATTGAGGAGGTAGGGCCTATCTGACAGTGATATGGCGGTTCCGATCTAGAAAGCCAAGATAACAACTGAGAGGATTCATCGTGCTGACCATGCCACACCTCATAATCTGCAGGCCTTTGGGCTGAGCAGCGGTCGCTTGGTAGGTTATGGCCCTTCAAGGCTGTTGCGCCATGGGGTTTGGTTTCGTTTAGTAACCAGACAGAGTAAGAACTATGCTATTTGTCCTTCTTAATATCTGAAATAAAATTAAATCAGAAAGGTCTCATACAGACTACATTTCACGAATATATCCAAGCTACGCCACACACCTGGTCAGACATCAGGTCTACTTAAAACAAGTTAAACAATTTTACAATTTGCTTTACATCACACCGACACAGATAGGTCTTATGGCGATGATGGGATAGGAAAGGTCTAGGAATGGGAAGGAAGCGGCCGTGGCCTTGATTAAGGTACAGCCCCAGCATTTGCCTGGTGTGAAAATGGGAAACCATCTCCAGGGTTACCGACAGTGTACTTCGAACCCACTATCTCCCGGATGCAAGCTCACAGCTGCGCGCCCGTAACCGCACGGCCAACTCGCCCGGCAACAAGTTAAACACAAACATGTACTGTAGCTTACACAGGAACTCTAGTCCGCATTAGATTTTTTTTTTTGAAAAACCTCAATGTTGTTATGTAGCCTACAGTAAGTTATACTTAAACTTTTCATCTTAGACTTTAATTTCAGTAGTCCTTGAAAATCTGGCACGTAGATTTCTACTAAATATTATCTTTGTCTCTGAGCCTAGTTTAGTCATATACCACGTATTTGATTTAATTTGTCTGCAAGAGAGCCAATATCTGAATAAGACTCTTAGATTTTCAGGTTTATTTCTTAAAACCGACTAAATCCCTTTCGAACTTAAGTAACACTTCTAGGCTGAACATTTCGCTACCCTACCTCAATATTAAAATATCTTGAAACTAGGTGATTTTGAGATATAAATAAGGACAAACAGTATAGTTCTTACTCTGTCTGGTTCTAAAATTACTAAGATATCTTGAATTCAGTTTGATTACACTCCGAGAACGATGCCTTAATGTTTACGTAGGCCCCTAATACAATTCCTGAATTACAGCATAGGAACTAAATTTAGGCTAGAATATAAATGCTCTGCCGCGTCTGTGGTGTAGTGGTTAGCGTGATTAGCTGCCACCCCCGGAGGTCCGGGTTCGATTCCCGGCTCTGCCACGAAATTTGAAAAGTGGTACGAGGGCTGGAACGGGGTCCACTCAGCCTCGGGAGGTCAACTGAGTAGAGGTGGGTTCGATTCCCACCTCAGCCATCCTCGAAGTGGTTTTCCACTTCACCTCCAGGCGAATGCCGGGATGGTACCTAACTTAAGGCCACGGCCGCTTCCTTCCCTCATCCTTGCCTATCCCTTCCAATCTTCCCATCCCCCTACAAGGCCCCTGTTCACCATAGCAGGTGAGGCCGCCTGGGCGAGGTACTGGTCATACTCCCCAGTTGTATCCCCCGACCAAAAGTCTGAAGCTCCAGGACACTGCCCTTGAGGCGTTAGAGGTGGGATCCCTCGCTTAGTCCGAGGGAAAAGCCGAACCTGGAGGGTAAGCAGATGATGATGATATAAATGCTCTTATCTCAAAATATCTGTTTTAAAGGTTATAGTATACAGTAGAACTAGGGTAGAGAAATCATCAAAATTACTTGCCCCTTTTAGTCATTAAATACTTCATTTATAATATTCATTTTTCATTAACGTGCAAAGAAGTTAATGGTATTTAATAAAATATAGAATAAAAGATATCTATTACAGGAGACATAAACTCATACATTTAAATAACAATGAAACCAATATTATCAAGGAATAACTGAAAATAAGTCACTATTTACACAAGATAGAACGTATGCAATAAATATCTGCTATTATTCTAATTAGAAACTGATAACAGATCAAACAGTGTTCAGAACTATTGCCTTAATATTTTATTCAAGCACATCTTATTAAATAGAAGAAGTTATCAACATTATGAGCCTCCGTGGCTCAGGCGGCAGCGCGCCGGCCTCTCACCGCTGGGTTCCGTGGTTCAAATCCCGGTCACTCCATGTGAGATTTATGCTGGACAAAGCGGAGGCGGGGCAGGTTTTCCTCCGGGTACTCCGGTTTTCCCTGTCATAATTCATTCCACCAACACTCCCCAATATCATTTCATTTCATCTGTCATTCATTAATCATTGCCCCCAAGGAGTGCGATAGGCTTCGTCAGCCGGCACAATTCCTATCCTCGCCGCTAAATGGGGGCTTCATTCATTCCATTCTTGACGCGGTCGAATGACTGGAAACAGGGTGTGTATTTCCATTTCAAGTTATCACCATTCGAATTGGTGACTTCTATAGAATGCTTTTGGGAAAGAAGTATGTGTTGTAGGCTACTGCACCCTTACTTAGCCTACGTGAATGATGGGTTCAGTACTTCGATTATTTGGTAGTATTTTCTGTCTCAGCATATTCTTATTATACAGTGCAATAAATATTCAAAGTTTTTAATGTCAAATCTAGTGTTATTAGTTTTGTGCAAGTACATAAGCTAACCTTTTAGTCGTCTGTGAAGCAGGTTAAAAAGTATGATTAGCTATTTCAGCATCTAAGTTATTATGAGAAAATAGCTAGGTTAGAGTGACTAAAATGTGGATTAAATTTACTCTAGTTAAAAAATCGCTACAGCTGAATCATTAACCATAAAAGGAGGTATTGAATACAAGAAATGACGCAAACAATTAGTAGACTACCTTGTTTACTCAAAAGCAAGGTAGGTACTGTAAAAAATAATCGAATAAAATTGTGTAGTACGAACAATTTTAGAAAACAAAATATTAAAATTTTTAGTCATTTTGACTTGATTTTAGTGCAAAGTCTACTCAATTCACACTACATGAAAACTCGTAATACTGAACATAAGCGGCTGATAGGCCTATATTTCGTTGTTTTTACTCCTCAAAGGGTCCACCTCCGTAGCAGAACGGTTAGCCTATTAACTGCCCTATTTAGTGGCCCGGGTTCAATTCCCGATACTACCGGAAATTCAAGAATCGCAGGAGGGCTGGTATGTAGTTAAAATGGTGCATGCAGCTCACCTCCAATGGGGGTGTGCCTGAAAAGAGCTGCACCACCTCGGGATGAGGATACGAGTTTACTTACTCCTTAAAACAACAGCTACAAGTTACAATCACTAATGACCTATAATTCTGTATGTGTGTTTGTAAGCGTCTACTTTTTTGACCTAGTCCCTACAGTAATACAGTATACCGTTGACCAAGAGTCATGGACTTCGATTACCTGCTTTGCTAAGGATTTAATAATCTTGGTACGGAGTGTTACAGGGATACCTTATCCCCTGAGGACAATAATTAATAATCTGCATGATGCTGTGGCAGATGGAGGCGTAGATGCAAACTAGCCATACTACCGTTCGTAAACTCGCCCAGATCTCCAACTTTCAATCGTGGATATATTCAAGTATAGACTACAGTAAAAGTAACTTTCCGCTTATGACATCATATATCAGTACTGTATTGAAAAGTTAATCTCTTTATATCTTACATGTAGGCCTACATATTGAAATCTCGCCTTCCTAGTAATTTATTGTAGACTATAATTATAAATCAAACCCATGGCGCACATAGGCCACTAAGGCTTTGACTTGTTAGGACGACTTCTGTCTAGGCGGATAGTAAGCAGATGCACGTGACGACGTCGTCAGCCATATCTCTTGGCTATCACGACCGGGTCCGCTGCCTCACGTAGCACTTAGCTTCTCAGATAAGCTGTGTTACCAAGTGAAAAATATAAGTTATACTTACAGAACTGACGAAATGTCCCTACGTTTTTATGATTTCCTCTACTTTGAATTT
Organism: Anabrus simplex; assembly: GCF_040414725.1. Classification (NCBI taxonomy): domain Eukaryota; kingdom Metazoa; phylum Arthropoda; class Insecta; order Orthoptera; family Tettigoniidae; genus Anabrus; species Anabrus simplex. The sequence continues at coordinate 1,115,090,976 of NC_090265.1, read as the reverse complement.
TGGTATCGGTTATTTTGCTTATGGGTATAAACTCCAACCCGGTCTCGAGAGCCAAGGATAACGGCCGAGAGGATTCGTTGTGCTGACTACACGACACCTCGTAATCTGCAGGCCTTTGGGCTGAGCAGCGGTCGCATGGTAGGCTAAGGCCCTCCCAGGGCTGTTGGGCCATGGGTTTTTGGTTTGGTATAAACTCTAAATTGTCACCTTATTATAATTTAAAATTACCTGACCTAACATGGTTAAGATAATATTATGCACACTATGAGCTATTTAAACAAAACGGGGACGTGATCAGCTAGGCGGCTTAGCTACTGGCTTCCCACCCAGAAGGATGAGGCTCGAAATCCAATCGATCATCGACTTTCATCCCAAAATTCGCATGGTGTCAGGAAGGGCATCCGGACGTAAATCACCGGCCAAAACAAAAAATGAGCATGCATGGCTCCAGTGACCCCAGAAATAGCTGGCATAAACTGAAGAGGGTGGCCTATGAGCTATTTAAACACACAGCCATTTATAGCCTATGCCTATTTATAACATTTACACTCATAATTATTCACATATCAATGAGTTGCTTTAACTTATATTACATAAATAATTATCCTAACTTCATAAAATGAAATGCATATCCATGTAAGAGGATCAGACTGTTTTGGATACAGAATTTGTGATTCCTATTCACTGCTGATGTCACTAACATTATTGGCTTTACGTCCCACTAACTACTCTTTTACGGTTTTCGGAGACGCTGAGGTGCCGGAATTTTGTCTCGCAGGAGTTCTTTTACGTGCCAGTGGATCTACCGACACGAGGCTAACGTATTTGAGCACCTTCAAATACCACCGGACTGAGCCAGGATCGAACCTGCCAAGTTGGTGTTAGAAGGCCAGCGCCTCAACCGTCTGAGCCACTCAGCCCGGCATCCGATGTCACTACAATACCGAATAATTTGATTGATATACAAATTGTTGCTCTCTAAACAATTCTCAGATACTTCGTACAAATTATTCGTGGTCATGTCATCTGCGTCTATTTTGACAGTTTCCAGAAAACTTAATACCAAGTAGCCGGCAGCCCCGTACTTTCTACTTATAAGTTAAGTGTCCCGCATGCACTAGTGATGACTGGGATGCCTAATCGCTGGTAGCCTATACAAAGGAGCGCTACAACGTGCTGTATTTAGAATGTAAAACAAATAACAGTCATTTTGCTATACAGTACTTACATGTTCTGTAACAGGTTGTATTTTTAAACACGCCAAAGATGCAGAAAATAAAGTTTCATAGCTCATTAATTTATACACGTACAGACATTCCACTCTACCAAAAAGTTGCTTCAGTATGGCATGTGCCTTGAATGATCCATAAGATCTTAATTCCAACTCTGTTCGGCGAAATACGTGTATAGACGCCAGGCGGCTATTTGGAAACTCTTGCGCGTACCGTCTGCGAGCTTCGGCTGCATTCCGACCAGATTCTCCACAGATTAAAACTATTCGTCGTTGCTGATATGTTGACAGGAAATGTAGTGCTACTGTACCAAATATCAGCCTACTACTGAGCGCTCGAAAAGAGGCTTATTAACGCAAGGGTGTGCATTTCACGGGTAGCGCTGAGGTACGTGCAGCGTGCGGCCGCCTTTATATTTTGGCGTAACCTGCCTGCAGGCAGTAATACCCCTGTGAAAATCAGATATTAGGCATCCCATTCATCAATAGTGCAAGCGGGACAATTATAAGTAGAAGGTACGGCGCGGGCGGGCCACATGCTATTTACATCGTCATCGTGTCTGGGTAGAATGTATAAATCTTTGGCACCTGATATGTCAATAGTCAACACAGACACATATTTTGATTTTCGTTCATCACATATGGTCAGTAAATATTTACTTGGAACATTCTTGACTATACTCGTAATTTTAGTGCGTTGTGATTTCAAGCCTGCGCAAATCTTTCAATCTGGAAAAACGGCCTGAGCCAGCTTAACGGTTTGTTCCGTGGAGCTGAAACAGAAATTGTGTTCCACGGCTGACAAAGTTAATATTAACTCAGCAGCGGCTGACTAATCATATTTAATTGAAGGGGAATACTTGAGTTAATTTAGTCAAACCTTTCAGTTTGTTTCCATTTTTATTATGCCCTACTGTGTTCTTGTGCTTCAGTAATGCACTTCTACTGGTTTTTAATATTTGATCGCAACACATGCATGCAGTTAGCTTTTATCTTTAAATGCTGGGGCTGTATCTTAATTAAGGCCACCTCCGCTTCCTTCCCATTCCTAAGCCTTTTCTATCCATCGTCAGCAAAAGACCTATCTGTGTCGGTGCGACGTAAGACAAATAGCAAAACAAAACAAAAATATCTTCTTGAGGAGCCAGCGAACCCCGAAATTTATGCTCTCTACGTCATACATTTGAAAATGCTTGACTTCTCCATGATTTTTGAGGTTTTGAAAGTTCTCCTCTGTTTTCACATACCTCTTGTAGGTGTGTACGGACTGTACTGTTCTTCATATGACGTAATTTTAAACCTAAGTAAAAGGACAAAGACATATATTTTACTACTCACCAAAATGAACTATGAATCACCCAACAATACCAGCGGCGAAGCAGTGTAGCGCCGCCAGCGTCGCTGATAGAACTCGGGGATTTACACCACCACCAAGTATGACATGTGATAGCTTTCCCACGAACTATCTAATACGTAGCTCATATACAGAGAAATAGGTGTCCGGAAGTTGTTTAAAAATGCAATATGCTGGGGCTGTACCTTAATTAAGGCCACGGCCGCTTCCTTCCAACTCCTAGGCCTTTCCTATCCCATCGTCGCCATAAGACCTATCTGTGTCGGCGCGACGTAAAGCCCCTAGCAAAAAAAAATGCAATAATGCTGGAATGTTAATAAATTTACCTATTTAAAAATGTAACTTATGTTTTAATGTGGAAAGTGCCTACGATTTGAACGCGTTTGTTGAAAATTCTCTACACAAAATTCATGAGTAAAAGTACCTACGCATAGGGAGAAATCCCTAAATCTGGTAACACTGCTCATGAGGCTGAGTGAACACCGATCTTGCCTTAACTCCAGATTTGAAATACCTGAACTGTGCGTGAATCGAACCCAGGGCCTCCATCGAACCCCTTCACCACTGGGCTGACATAAGTTTATTTTTATTATTATTAGTAGTAGTATTAAATAATTCCTATACTTAAACTTCGTTGTTTAAAATCCTTCAGTCTATAACTGAATACGAGTTCCCTTTATCCTAATCATTTGAAAACAAACATGCGGATTTTGTTATAATTTCTGCAAATTATGAATGCTCTGTGATTAAGCTGATAGAGTAGAATTTAACTCTCCTGGTGCTACGCTGTCAACAGAGATGATACATGGCTTTTTTTTTTTTGCTTAGGAATAGATTGGGTTGACAAAAATTCCTAGGAATACGTGAATCATAATAGCTCTTTCCTAGAAAACAAAAAGTTGTAATCAACTCACGTCCATGCGGAAGAATATGTCTACTTATCCTATGGCAAGAGAGTCTTTCCCAAAGTAGTCTATAACTTAGGCCTACTACTGTACTTTGCAAAGTGAGAGTTGTCAGTGCCTGCTAAGGTACTGTAGGCTATTTGTTCTTTCAACAATAGAACATCCATCGGTTACAAGTTGTAATAAGTCCTACAAGATTAGAGATTACATCACATTTCTATAGCCTAGAATATCTTCTTTTACTCTGCCTTACGTCACACCCACACAGATAGGTGTTATAGCGACAATGGGATTGGAAAGGGCTTGGAGTAGGAAGGAAATGGCCTTAATTAGGATACATCCCCAGAATTTGCCTGATGCGAAAATGGGAAACCACAGAAAACCACCTTTAGGACAGACGACAGTGGGGCTCAAACCCGCTACCTCTCGAATACAAGCTGATAGGTACGTGACTCAAACTGCACAGCCACTTGCTCGGTAATATATATAGGCCCTATATATTGGCCTATTTATTTTTTACAAGTTGATTTACGATGCACCGACATAGATAGGTCTTATAGCGATGATGGGGTAGGAAAGGGCTAGGAGTGGGAATTTGCCTGTTGTGAAAATGGTAAACCACGGAAAACCATCTTCAGGGCTGCCGACAGTGGGGATCGAACCCACAATCCCCAAAATGTAAGCCCACAGCTGCACGCCCCTAACCGCATGGCCAACTCCCTAGGTCATTTATTATTATTATTATTATTATTATTATTATTATTATTATTATTATTATTATTATTATTATTAGTCTGCAGGGCTATTGGACACCACGTTACGTAACTAAGACACCACGTTACGTAACTAACTTATCACACATTTCTGGAGTCCTTCTTGCAGTCCATAATCGCTGCATTCGTTCTCTGGTAGCCTGTTTCTTTTCCTTCATCCATCCGCTGTTCTGTCTTTACTCTTAATGAAAACCCTTGAAGTTATTAATCGCCGGGCAATGTGCTCAGACGGTAAAAGCGCTGGCCTTCAGAGTTCAAATTGGTGTGTTCGATCCCGGCTCAATCCGGAGGTATTTGAAGTTACTCAGATACGCCAGTCTCGTATCAAAGAATTACCGATGCGTTGAAAAAAAAAAAAAAACTCCTGCTCTAGCACCATGAGAAACCGTCCTAGGGTTACCGGCAGCGAAGTTCGAACCGACAATCCCCCAGATGGAAGCTTACAGTGACACGGTGCATGTCTTCTCTATGTAGCCAGTTCACTTCTTCTTATTATCATTATTATACTAAAACATGGAAGGACTTCCGTCACGCAAGGGTAGGAAATGGCTAGGATTAGGAAGGAAGCGACCATAGCCTTAATTAAGTTAGCCCGTCCCATCATTTGCCTGGTGTGAAAGTGGGAAACCACATAAAACCAACTTCAGGGCTGTCGACTGCCGGATTCGAACCCACCATCTCCCGAATGAAAGCTCACTACTACGTGACCCGAACAGCGCTCCCAGCTCGCTCAATTATTACTAATATTTTATTCATAATATTTCACACTACTACAAGAGGTAGGCCTATGAGTAGCCTATTTTTGGTACCAGATAGGTTGCATGGAGGAGGCACCTTATATTATTATTATTATTATTATTATTATTATTATTATTATTATTATTATTATTATCAGGACTGACAGAATGGAACTAAATCGTGATCTGTTGACTGGATGAATGTTCTGAATGTTTGTTTATAGTTCGTACCCGAACACTTTCAACGCCGTGGAGCAGAAGCACATAGGCCCTAATGTATTGTGCTAGTAATACCAGGTTAACCGGATGACTTCAGGCCTGTTTGACTTTTATCTGTTCGATAGACGAGTTACGCAAGCGTACGGTACGGCACGCCGAGTGTAAAGAAGATAAAAAGGACTGCTACCTACCCGACTGGCAGTGTAGCCTGCAGCCCAGCTTAATTAGGGTTCGCCATTAGAACATATTATTAGAATCACTTCAGCGACTTCATTCATCAGCGGAGAACAAACAACAACAATTTCATATCTAACACCATAATTACATCTTTAGTAGCAGGAATACAAGAGGATATAGGCCTACTGAATGACACGAGTATGGTTTGATATTCTAGAAATGTGCATTATTAGACAAAAGGCACTTTCTTCATTTATAACAATATGAACTACGTTATAACTACTATAAATTATCGTTAATTTTTTAACATTTTTTCGCCATTTCAGGGGCGGATAAAACGTTTCTTGGAAACGTTTTCAGTGACATTGGGGAGGGACTGGTGTTAATACGGAAAAACCACGGAAAACCATCTTCAGGGCTGCCGAAGGTGGGATTCGAACTCATCATCTTCCAAAGTCAGGTTAGAACGGCGCTGTCCTGTAGCCTACCATGCAGCTAACTCTTTCTGTGATACAGCACTGCTTCACAAGTGATTGCATTGGGGTAGATAACGTGGTTATAATAATAATAATAATAATAATAATAATAATAATAATAATAATAATAATAATAATAATAATAATAATAATAATAATAATAGGCCTATCTCATTCTACATCCAAGTGTCATGTCAGATGATGAAGTCCCAACTAGCACCCTGATATACGAACGTTGTAGGGCCTACCTGCCGGATTGGCAAGCGATACCTGACACACATCTCCAGAACTAGTCTATAGTCTATATTTAAAAAAATTATGAAAACTAAAGTCAGTCAGTCCGGCCATTCTATCTGGTCGATTTCCTTCATTTTTTAACTGAAAGGTATTCATGCACAGATTTGCCATGGGTACTATAAATAACTTAACTGCCGCCTTCCTCAAATTATTTGACTTTTTCAATTTTTTATCTCTTTGATGCAATCATATCGTTGGTTCTAATTGAGGTACGGAGTTCGTTTTGGCCTAAGAACACTCAGTGGATCGATCTATTTCATGTCAGCTCTTAACTATTCGAATTGGTTGATTATGAGGAAAGTTAAGAGTGCGCATTCAATTTGACGTCTCATTTCTTCAACATTTTTTCTCCTTGAAGGAATCATATATGTCGTTCTAATTGAGGTACGCAGTTCGTTTTGATCTAAAATACTCAGTGGATCAAGCGCTTTCTTTTGAGGTAATAACTACTTAAACTGGTATATTCAGAGAAAAGTTATGAGTACATTTGTCTCCATGACGAAGATCTTTGAAGGACTTTTTAACAGTTCGGTGCGTAGTGTTGTTCCAAGGAACGTTTAATTCAATTTCTTTGTGTGATGTATTTTCAAGTGTTTTGTTGACATAATATTACATTCTATTACCACAGCAGATCATGTGCTTTATTTCATTAACTCCAAACTTTGCAAATACATCCGTGAGGATAGTAACGAACAACACCATACTGTGTACATTGCGGGCGGAGCCAGCGGGAAACTGCTAGTAGGCCATGAATGAGAAGTTACAGAATATTGCTTGAATGAAATAGACAGAGGAAACTGGAAATGTTGGACAAGATTTCCCCCGTGTCGGGAGCAAATTCTACATAGATCTATCGCCCTTGAAGATTTAACTCGATATTCAGTGGTAACAAACCGATGTAAAACAGTCTCGGTCACGAACTGGAGCAATAATAATAATAATAATAATAATAATAATAATAATAATAATAATAATAATAATAATCAGAATCAGTTGTACACGATAATTCTAGCATTAATACTGAAACTCAGATTAATCATAATGCATTAAATCATAAACCAAAGGTAACTGAATTCATGAAAAGCGGAAATAAAATTCATCGGCAATCTGGTTATAAATTTGGTGATTAGCCGACGAAAATAATAATTCAGCAGTAGGTCACCCAATAGTGTTCTGGTTTCTCTGCCATCTGGTAGAGTAAAACTAAACGTCAAAATTTACTCCTAGGCGGCCTAAATTGCGTCAAATCAAAGTCTGCACAGAGTAGCTCAGGCCATACGATTATTATTAGTAGTATTGTTGTTATTGTTATCATACTTGTGAACCTTGTCTGTAATTGTAAGAACTACATCCAACCATAAATCCTCATCCAAGGCAGAATTCAAGCCAAGTGTTCTACGATTCCACAAAACAAAACAAAAAAGCTTGCGAAGTAAATTGAAAAAAGGTTAACATTCGTTGTTGTAGGCTACATAATATTTTTTTTTCTATTTGCTTTACGTCGCACTGACACATATAGGTCTTATGGCGACGATGGGATAGGAGAGGCCTAGGAAGTGGAAGGAAGCGGCCGTGGCCTTAATTAAGGTACAGCCCCGGCATTTGCCTGGTGTGAAAATGGGAAACCACGATACATAATATTGCCAATTGCCGAATTACTAGAAATATTTCAATATACCAACCGCTTATTCCTTGTGGCTCCTTCTCCTAGCTTTGTACTCACATACATACATACATACATACATACATTTGTATATTGTGAAAAAATGGCCCAAAGTTGGGATGTCAATAATGTGATATCATGATGTCACATGGGTACGTTAAGCGCCAGGTGCCCCAAACAATAATAGATATCAATGAATGAGGGTGGTGAATGCCTCAAATAATGTCACACTAATAGTAATCATGCGCAACCAATATCAACCATACGAGGGCATCCTAACAAACCTGGTTATCATCATAATAAATATGAACATATTAAATATAATTGGATCTGAATTATTGTCAATATGTCCGACTCGTTGGCTGAACGGTCAGCGTACTGGCCTTCGGTTCAGAGAGTCCCGGGTTCGATTCCCGGCCGGGTCGGGGATTTTAATCTTCATTGGTTAATTCCAATGGCCCGGGGACTGGGTGTTTGTGCTGTCCCCAACATCCCTGCAACTCACACACCACACATAACACTGTCCTCCACCACAATAACACGCAGTTCCCTACACATGGCAGATGCCGCCCACCCTCATCGGAGGGTCTGCCTTACAAGGGCTGCACTCGGCTAGAAATAGCCACACGAAATTATTATTATTATTGTCAATATATGTAGGATATCATCAAATAACTCTAATCATACATGTAAGGTTTGCGCATGACCATGTAAATATCGCATCATAACTCCAGCTAGACAAAAGATTCTGATCTCGTAAGGGTAGGTTCTCACGACAGATAATCACCACTTAATAATAATACGTGAGACAGACAAGCGTCTCGTGCAATGGCAGTAATTTAATACCTGTAAATGAAAGAATATGAAAGGATTTCCTATATCTACAAATAATATTAAATATGGGATGGTTGGTTTATTGACGTAGGCATTGTTGTGGAGGCGCAACATTACATTGTTGATGTGATAAGAGAGAAGTTGACGATAATGGCGGTATACTGATCTCTAACAATGACATACTCGAAACAAGACAATAACATGTCCGATCCAAATTCAATTTACAAATAACTTAATTATAAGAGTAGTTAGTCCATGTGAAGATTTTAAATAAGTCTTTACATTAACTTTAAATCAATGAATGATAACAATATTTAAAAATGTAATACATGAAAATCTTACAAGAAAATGTCTTGAAATATCATTTGAAAATCATGGCTTGAGAATTACGACATGAAATATATATATTTGAAATATACGACTTGGTGAGTTATCGTTTCCTTCGCCCGCGGTTCTAAAGTAAAATCCTCACATCAGTATCGGCACTCGCTTTCAGGTTGTTGCCATTTAAACAAATATGAAATTAATATTACATTAACGGCAGTAACATCTAGATATTCATTAAAATATGAAAGACATTTTCTCTCTACCAGATCACGTAGTTCATGTGTGCTGGTGAAAACCAAATAATAGACTGAGGCAAGTCAATGAAAACAGCAAAAGCATTTCACCATTTCTACGTTTACAAATGGGGAATTTTTGGTCAGTTTTATTAGTCTATCTATGAATTTCCATTACCCTTTGTCCGGTTGCATGGCTAACTGGTTACCAGGCTGGCCATGGTTGCAAGGGATCCCGGGTTCGTTTCCCGACCGGTTGAGGTTTTAACCTTCATTGGTCACTTCCTGTGGCTCGGGATTTTAGCACATGTGCCATCTTCGTCCTAAGTAGGGCGTCATTTTCATAGACACGCAGGTCGCCTCGAAGTAGCTACAGCAGGCCTCTGCGGAGGCCATATGAAATACATTAATTGCCCTTTGCATGGTCTTTTTGAGAAAAACTAAGATGTTCCTCGAAACTACAGCTGGGCTACTTGATTTCATGATTTTAATTTGTATTAGTCTACGGGACTGAATTCTACATGCGTCGATCACCGTTTAAGGATGTTTGAATGTGGGATGCTAGTAGATGTATTGAAGTTTAGGGAACCTCTCTCAGAGCCAATTTTCGGCACCCCACCGTCTCCGTAAACGTCACTTCATTTACGTTTAGGGAAATCACCCAGGTGGCAGATTTCCTATCAGTTGTTTACTATTTTCTTAAACGATCTCAAAGAAGGTGGAAATTGCGAACATCCTTCTTCATAAATTATTCCAATCCCTAATTCTTCTTCCCATAGACCCAGCACGAATATTTTCCACAATTTGTCCTATTGAATTCCAGTTTTATCTTCACAACAACAACAACTTGCTTTACCTCGACGATGGGATAGGAAAGGTCTAGGAGAAGGAAGGAAGCGGCCGTGGCCTTAATAAAGGTACAGCTCTAGCATTTGCTTGGTGTGAAAATGGGAAAACACGGAAAACCATTTTCAGGGCTGCCGACGGTGCGGTTCGAACCCATCATCTCCCAGATGCAAGTTCACAGCTGCGTGCCCCTAACCGCATGGCCAACTAACCCGGTAATTTTATCTTCATATTATATTTCCTACTTTTAAAGACTCCACTGCAGTTTATTCGTCTACTAATGTAATTCCACGCCATCTCTCCACCGACATCCGGCTCCTTGGCTAAATGGTTAGCGTACTGGTCTTGGGTCACAGGGGTACCGGGTTCGATCCCCGGCAGGGGCGGGAATTTTAACCATTTGGTTAATTTCGCTGGCACGGGGGCTGGGTGTATGTGTCGTCTTCATCATCATTTCATCCTCATCACGGCACGCAGGTCGCCTACGGGGGTCAATTCAAAAGACCTGTACCTGGCGAGCCGAACTTGTCCTTGAACACTCCCGGCACTAAAAGCCATACGCCATTTCATTTCTCCACCGACAGTCTGGAACATAGCGCTTAGTCGAGCAGCTCGTTATTATTAGTCGTTAAAGTAATGTTAGATTCCTTGCATTAGGCTATGCTTATTATAAACATGACTCTTTCATTCTTTTCCACTAAAACAGAGTAATACATAGGCTCTATAAGACGGGTTTCACTCTTATTTCCTGAAGACAGTCAATACATACTGTAGGTTAGACTATAAGACGCGTTTCATTGTTATCCACGAAAGCAGTAGTTCTCAATGTGGTGAAGCACCCCCACCCCCGGAGAAGCCACGGGTTCCACACGGGGCCCTGCGGAATAGTATAAATTTTATACACTTTTTTTTTCCGTTTTAGATGTAATGTGATAGGCATAACTAACTGCTAAAGCCTCTACGAATCATTACAACATTTTATACTGTATGTTTCTAAACTACCCTTGAAGCTACCTGAAATTTCTCTGTGGCGTATATCCTGTACGTACACAAATAGATTATTTAACATGATGCAGAATTAGTGTTCGGATATTGTATGAACTGAATGGTGTAATGATTAAGCGTGTTACTAAGCCAAGGCGTGTTGCTAAGCAAAGATGTGTTGCTAAGCCAAGTTTACTTTTTAAAAGCATACCTCATTATATTTTTAAAAATGGGCCTGTTTTTATTGAACAATGGTAGCTCTTGTGAGAGGGGTATATTTGTCCACTTTGATTCAAATATTTGTGAAAATATGCATCGATCAAGGGTTATGCGTCCCAGTTAGTGGATTTCTTCGCTGGTTCAATAGTTCACTGTATATTTTTATTACACATTTGCTTAGTGTTAAATACAAATGGCCATTTATTTTTAACTCATTCATGTCCTAACATTATATCCTTTTTTAATGTACTTTAACCGCACTTGAAAGTGTAATTGTTAGGCACGCTTTGACTTAGGGGACTATGGAAAAACTTTGGTTTAATAAGGGATTCTTACAGAATCACGACACTAAAGAAGACATCGAAATAAAATTACAACCTTCGTCCTGGTTACACTGTGTCTTTATTCTATATATATTATGCACAGGTTCTCAGCTTTTTTGAAAAGTCATTTTATAGTTTAAGTGGCCTGAAGGTTTTGATTCAAAGAAATAACGAAATTTGTACGCTGCTCCATAAGTTCTTTTACTTCATAACCGAGAGGATTTTTTTTTGTTTGTTTGTATGAAAGAAATGTCGAACCAGACTGCATGAAACCAACTTGACATCACTCTTAAACACACTTCAGTTTTTGTTGCGCAACTGAATTACGTAAAGCTAGCAATGTATTCTAATCCAAGCGAACCATTAACGCACCAAAATAAACGAAGGTATGGTACGTACTTTATTGTCAGTACGTGGCCCATTGTTTCAAGCTATCATCTATCTGGCGATGAAGTTTTATCTGATAGCAGATGAATAGCACGTTTCAATTAGAATATTATCATCGGCTATTATACCTGGGAATAACAATACATTATCAGTGTGTTCTCCTTCACTAATCCTCAAGCGTATCTACCTTAGCGAGAATATTAAATTAGAAAGTATTAATTATAGCTATTTATTCTCGATACTGTGCATGTTAACTACTAGATAATGAAAATACACCTCCATTAAAAAGGAATTAAAATACTTGTTTATTCAAGCTTAGTCACCAATGGGAGAAGGGGGTTTTTGGTCAAGGCTTCACATTCTATTGATCATATGTGTAGGCTACTAATAGAACTCAGAGTAGAATTTATAAACAGACGATAGTGTAATATTTATGATTAGTAAAATTTCGCTTTAACCTGGTCACTGATGGATGAGGGGGGATTTTGTGGGTAAGGCTTCAAATGTTATTCATACAAAGTGCACTCAGAGAATTCAAGACAGATGATAATGTTTGCAGAAATACAAACATTAGTCCTATTTTTAATGTTAAATGTTTGTGTGGCTACATCTTGCCTGGAGACCCTAGGTTCAATTGCCGGCTCAGTCAAGGACTGAGGACTGGAACGGGGTTCTTTCGGAGTCATGGAGACCAACTGAGGAGCTGTATGCAAGAGACAATGGGTCCGGTGAATAAAGCCAAGAAATACGATTGAGGATGCCGTCATGGTGACTATGTGATACTCAAATATCTCTAAGCCATCTACTTGGGCAGTAGCCGCCTTGTCAGGTGAAGGTTCTTAATGCGCTCTGTATGGCACAAGTTTTCTTGATTTTTACTTGTTCTAATACAAAGTTTTCAAATTCCAGAAATACTTGTTTCTGTAGCTGAGAGTAATTAACACTGTGCCTCATTATCTCATAATAGTCAAATTCTATTGGTCATAACGTAGGAGAACAATGAGTAGCTGGCCTACACAAAATTAGACTTGCAAAGTGGAATCAAGCTTATCTGGCTGGTGAACTAACGAGTAGCGAACTTTAAAAGCGAGTAGGTGCTGCACAAATGCTAACTTTCGGTGCTACAGTATGTCTACAACGCAGCATTTTCCGTCTCTTGTAAACATTGCAGAAAACATATAAAATAGGAAGAGTTGTAGGGATGTTCAAGACAATATTTATGAAGTGAGAATGATAAAACACTTCACTACGGTCGAAATGTTTCAATCACATTGATCAGAGATGACAAATTCTCGCACTATGCAGTGCTTTGTGTAATGCCGTAATGTGTTGAACAGTGTGATTACCGCCACATATCATATTAATGCTTCTCACAACGACGTTGAAATCAAGACAACAGCAACTGTAAAAAGTACGCAGTACCGACCAGCAAACAGTATTGATCGTGGCTTTCTAGTCACCTTGTGCGATATTATTGTAAGATGTCTTCTTCTGCATCATATACAGAAAATAATGTGTGGGTTTACTTCTTTCTTTCTCTTTTTCAGACAATAATGTGAATTTAATTTTTATTATAATTATTTCAAATGTTGTTCCATAGCTATCTGAAAATTATCTGTTGAGCTGGTGTACCTTAATGAAACTTAAAACATTTATCAGTCTTTTGAAAACACTAGTTAAAACATAGGCCTGTATAACATTATAACATACCTGTAAAAATACATCCAATTAAAGAAAGAATGACATGTTTCGTTCTACAAGAACATCCTCAGGTTCTAGCAAATTGCTTTAAATCATGCGCATATATGTACAATATTGTTTACGTCCAAACACAGTCTGAAGGAAACGGGCATTAGCAGCTAAACATTTCCATAAGTTACTAGAGTGACAGTGGAGGACTACTACATTCGTTGTTTATTCATATTTGTACATAACATCATCAGTTCATAATCATTGACGAGTTTACGTAAGGTAAACAATATTGTACATAGGTATGATTTGATAGAAAATGATATTCTTGTAGAACGAAACATACCATTATATGTTTACTAGTGTGTATTTTTACAGGTACTATATGTTATAATGTTATATATAGGCTATGTTTTAAATAGGTTTATCAGCAAACTGAAAAGCTCTCAAATTACATTAACTAAGCCGACACCGAAAAGTATAGTTTCCTTCTTAACAAATGACGTACCTTATCTAATGTTGATATGTGTGATGCCTTAACTATATAATGCCCAAGAGGATTCCTTTCCTTTCTTAATCACAAGCTTATGAACTGGCGTAAATTAAATACGAAGTAACTTACATGAAATCAGAAACATAAAGCCCCAAAATGTCAAATGAGAAACACTATTTTCAGGGTTGCGGATATCTAGTAACTATCGGTGGTATTGATGCCCTGTAATGCCGTTCGAAGTAGAAAAGGAAACTAAGACGTGATGATTTTATGAACGTTAATTTTAATATTAAATTATTTAATAAACATTGAAGGTAGTGTAATTTTTGTTTTAATCTTGTAAATATAATCTGTTTAAGAATTCTGTTTCATTGTCTGCCAACCATTATTCGAATAAAATAAAATAGTAACGTTAATCACGCAATATAATATGCATTAATGGGATATTATCGAAGGGCTGATTTCAGTTTAACATCCAATTGCTGAAAGCATCTCGGAGCGCACATACTGCTTGTTTATGAATATGTGAAATGAATTTACACGCAAAATTATGAACTCCATTGTAAATAAAATGATCGCTGAGAAAACCTGCACACGTCCCATCCAATTACCTTAGAGGATTAATACGCTCAGGATGTTGTCGTCTTGTTCTCTGCTTGTATGGTATGTATCACTTCCCTTTTATAACCTTCTATTTGTCGTTTGTTGCAACACAGGTATGATCACTTCGCTGTTGTCTCTCTTTTAACATATTCTCTGTTAATTGACTTTGTGACTACACAATCCTTTTTCTCCCTTTCAATGCTAATTCATTCTTTCCTCAGTCATAAATCTTCATCCAACTTTTACAGTCTCTTATTAGTCCCTCCAGATTCTTCGTCAACAAAGTCACGAACATTTATTTATCTTAATATCTTGCTTTTTCAAGTCCTTAGCATCGACTAGGATTCATGATAATTATATTTTGGGGACCGATGTAGTGCGGTGAAATTTAACGAGCTTTATATAGGTTACTTAAAGTCCGACTCGTTGGCTGAATGGTCAGCGTACTGACCTTCGGTTCAGAGGGTCCCGGGTTCGATTCCCGGCCGGGTCGGGGATTTTAATCGCTTCGGATTAATTCTTCTGGCTCGGGGACTGGGTGTTTGTGTCCGTCCCAACACTCTCCTCTTCATATTCACACAACACACTACACTACCAACCACCACAGAAACACGCAATAGTGATTACATCCCTCCATAAAGGGTTGGCGTCAGGAAGGGCATCCGGCCGTAAAACAGGGCCAAATCCACATGTGCGACACAGATCGCACCCGCGACCCCACAGGTGTGGGGAAAAGCGGTAGGAAAAGAAGAAGATATAGGCTACTAAAAGAAATCTACAATATTTACTTTCTAATGTTCGTTTGGGAAGCTGTCTCTGTAGATCAGTGGTGGAGTGTCAGATAGCAATATTGTGAATTCAAAGCCAGCAGAAGTAGGCCTAACTGTATTTTTGAATAGCAGATTTAAATTCACTCGGCACTCTCTGCCGTACGATGTCGACGTATAAAATATCTCTGGTGACATATTCAGTTTTTACCCGAAAAAATTAAATCACCAGAATTAAAAATATGTAGCATCGAAATTGACACGCATGCAGCATAAAGGGCCTCAAAACAGTACTCCACACGGTAGCTGAGGCCATATTATTATTATTGTTAAGAATGGGGTGGAAATATGAAAGACTCTTTAAGTCTCGTAAAAATACATGACTTCTTAAAAAAATCATTACCATCAAACTTTGTACAGTTGGATTCAGCAAAGAATAAGTTGATGATGTGAGATCGGATAAAAATGTTGGAAAAGAGTAGCCTGATATAAACAGAAGGAACTCCTGGGCTCAGCTGGGGTTCCCTAGTCATCATTCTATACTCACAAGTTGTGAACTTCTGGTAGGGAGAAAGATTTGGTAATGATGATACTGTTATGTTAAGGAGCCTAACATGTTGGTCATCGGCCCAGGAGAAAGATTCATGTTATTTCATTGTGGTGAGTTTAATGATATGGACATAATAATAGTATTTGTTTTATCATCGTTAAAATTAGTGACCCAAAGTCGTTGCATTTAAACAGCCTTGCTTACACTGTCCCCGGCCGGGAATTGACCCGTCGTCCTAGGAACCAGATGGCAACTGCTTCTGCGAAATATACTAATCGAAAGTCAGAAGGAAAATGTTATAGTAACCTCAAAAATATCAGGAATAGGAAACTCAGTGAAGTAAGCTATAAAAACGAACGCGGTACTGTGAGCGTTTCAGACAGCTTTTCAATGAAGACATTTCGTGGTGATCAAGAAGGCAATTATAAAAAGGTAAGACGCGGAAGAATGAAATTTACAGTAATTACTGGCTACACTCGAGAAGCAACCGTCACGCAATTGTAAGATTACCGTAATTGAGGCAATTGAGACTCTCGTCAATTGAAACGTGTGTTCACTCTACTTTCGGAACATAGCGGTTCCCTCAATTTTGCATCACTTGAAGTAACTTAGTTTTCCAGCCAGCATGAATGTTAAACCTGCATGTTTTAAGGCCCGTGTTTTGGGCTCTTAACAAAGAATTTTTTTTAACATCAAATAAATCAAAATAGTTGCATAACATTGACTAAATTTCTTCCCTTAGTTCATCAACAGGGATGCAAATCGCTCCAAATCGCATTTTTAAAATTCAGATTTCTGTCATGACTTTAGGTGCAATTTTCACGGAAGACGTTAATATGTTGTCTCATAATTCGTGCAAGTTAATAACAATAGTTCTTTTTAGGACGCTATATCACTAGGAAGGTGGGCGATCCCATTGATTATGGTAACTCTCCAAACAGCGGCTCGGAAGATTTCGATGGAAGTTCGTCCATACCAACGCCGCACGTCTTTAAGCCACCAATTTCTCCGTCTTCCCACATACCGTTTTCCTTCAATTTTCCCCTCGATGATGAGTTGGAGAAGTTCATATCGTTCACCTCGCATGATGTGCCCGATGTACCTCAGCTTTCGTTCCTTGACGAATGTAAGAAGGTTTGGGGGTTTTTTTTGTTTTTTTTTGTTTGTTATTTAACAAGTTGAGAACTTTTTCATTGGTGAATACTGAATGTTCAGGACCGCATTGTAATCGAAATCGGATCCCACTGGTGTCTGGTTAGCCACTTTTGTTCTGTACTTAACATCTCTTCAAAACGTACTAAATGTACGTAACACGACCTTCTCTTCAAAACGTACAGTAGGTACTAAATGTACGTAACACGACCTAATAGGCTGAAGCTCGATTTCGATTTCTCATTGGTCTTCCTTTCCACTCAGGTTATTCTAAGCATTCTTCTGTACATTTCGAAAGCGTCAATCCGTCTCTCATGTAAAGGACTGAGCGTCCAACCATACAGAAGGACAGGGTAAACATAACATCGCCAAATTAGAACATTGCAAATGTATCCAAGACGTATTTTAAAAGCAGAGCAAAGTCATCTCCGTACAGGCCATGAAGGCCTGGGAAGGGTGGAAGGTATAGGCTTCCACTATCCTTAACCTCGGCACTTGGTGTAGTAGAGTAGTCAGCTTTACGCCCGGCTGCCTTTGCCCCCAGGAATTAACCTGCTACTCATTTTGGTGAAGGCTGAGTGAACCTCAGGGCCAGATGCACCTCCGAAAGTGGAAATCTCGTTTCTTAAATTTTCGACTTCCTGGCTGGCAATCGAACCCATGTCCTTCCGGGTGAACCGAGCACGCCTTTACCGCCTCGGCCAGGCAGATCCTACAACGTATTTTACTCTGTTAAATTCATCTCTCGGAAAGAAAATACTTTTTCTTAAATAAATCTTAGGTGATTAGTTTTATAGATCTACTGGTTGTGTATTTAGGGGAATAATATCAATTTTGAAAGTCTTCCTTAAAGACTACTGTATTCTGACCGAGCTAGTTGGCTCCGCTGTTAGGGTCGCGCATCTGTGAGCTTGAATTCGGGAGATTGTGGGTTCGAACCACAATGTCGGCATCTCTGAAGATGGTTTTCAGTGGTTTCCAATTTTCTTACCAAGAAAATGTTGGGGCTGCACAATAATTATGGCCACGGTAGCTACCTTCAGAGTCCTAGTCCTTTCATTCCCCGTCGTCGCCATAAGATCTGTCTGTGTCGGTGCAACGTAGGCCTATAACAAATAGCCTAAGTAGAAAAAAAGGGGAACTTCGAATAACAGATGTTCGATCAATCGAGTTTTAACTACAACAGTTAGGACAGTTTCGTGATAGAGTGTTGTTTATAATAGTTAGGACCATTTCTCCCGAAAACCGTAAAAGTAGTTAGTGGAATGTAAAAACCAATAACATTTAATTGTTAGGATCTTTTCCGTGATAGATGTACGGTAAGTTGGAAGATTTTATTAAGTTTTGCAATATTAAAACAAGAGTGACTAAAATGTTAAGATCCCCCTGTGGGTGGGAGCGGTAGAATAACACCTGCGGCATCACCTGCATGTCGTAAGAGGCGACTAAAACAGGTCCCACGGGCTCTGAACTTTGGAACGTGAGCTGGCAACCACGGGGCCCTTAGATGAGTCCTGGCATTGCTTGTGCCAGGCTCCTCACTTTCATCTATCCTATCCGACCTCACTTGGTCAACGCTTGTTCTTTTCCGACCCCGATGCTGTTAGGTTTCCGAGGGCTAGGGAGTCTTCACGCCCTTCGTGGCCCTTGTCTTTCTTTGGCCGATACCTTCATTTGTCGAAGTGTCGGATCCCTTCCACTCCTTCTCTCTGATTAATGTTATATAGAGGATGGTTGCCTAGTTGTACTTCGTCTTAAAACAGTAATCACCACCACCACCACCACCACCACTAAAATGTTCAGAATTGTTTACGTTCGATCCTTAGTTGAATGGTCAGCGTACTGGCCTTCGATTCAGAGGGCATCGGGTTTGATTCCGAGCCGGGCCGAGGATTTTAATGCTTATGTTTAATTCCTCTAGTTCGGGGACTGGGTGTTTGTGTTTGTCTTAATACACTTCTCTAGTAGGCGTATGCATTCAACATATCACACTACCATTCACCACGGAAACACAATGGTGAATTCATCCCTCCACATAGCGTTGGCGTCAGGAAGGGTATCCGGCCATAAAACTGGGCCAAATCCATATCAGGTGCTGACTCCAATAAATTGCAAAAGGCCAGGTAGAAGAAGAATTGACAAACTGACCGGCCTCGAACTGAAATTCCTCTCCTAACGGACATATGCGTTAAGCGATTGTGCTAGGACAGTTCACGAACAAGGAAAACGCTCTCGTTTCTCGATGCTGAAGAAGTATTTATGGAATCTTTCACCCGCGACAGATAATGCAATAATATGATTCTGCTTTGCACCCCCTTTTGTACGTCAGAATCATAACAATGATATTCTAGAATGGATTTTCTTTAGAGCGGTCGTTTCTTACAGTGCAAGAATTAAAAATGATCAGGATGATTAGCATTTCCGTCAATTAGATGTTTGTGCTTTTATACAACGTATCTTCCCAAAACACAGAAAAAGGAAGAAATGAAAAATACCCCAAACAGGAGTGATACTCTTCGTAAAATCTGGATGCCTTGTTAGACAAGTTATTGAATGTTTAGGTATAAAATACACAGAAAGCTTACGAAATTCGAATTTTTATTCCGGTGAACTCTCCTCCAAAGTATTTGCAAGTCAAATACTGCGTAGGTTTCAGCTCTTTGTTCCTCAACAAGCCATTGTGGACATGGAATTTTTCTCCATCCTCTGAACCAACGTTTGTCAGTAGGTAGACGCCACAACTCCTTCAGGTTTATTCACTTTCATTGCAGCCTGCGTTATGAACAGAGCAGGCAGAATTCGGTGGTCAATTTTCCTATAACTTACTCAATTCTAGGATAGTTCATGGTGATAGATATAGTGTAGATATCAATCCTAAGTGAAATAATATTCGCGTGATTCTGGCGCCGCCTCTTCACAGAAGGTATGTATTTGTACTATTTATTTACCACAATTCTTACAAGAAATATGAAAGGTCCAGAGAAAAAGGGTGTGTTACTTGTACATATAAAATGACATATTATTTACAGCATTGACATGGTTTACAAAATAGCCTAACTATTTTCATAATCATCATCATCATCATCATCATCATCTGTTTACCCTCCAGGTTCGGTTTTTCCCTCGGACTCAGCGAGGGATCCCACCTCTACCGCCTCAAGGGTAGTGTCCTGGAGCTTCAGACTCTTGGTCGTGGGATACAACTGGGGAGTATGACCAGTACCTCGCCCAGGCGGCCTCACCTGCTATGCTGAACAGGGGCCTTGTGGAGGGATGGGAAGATTGGAAGGGATAGGCAAGGAAGAGGGAAGGAAGCGGCCGTGGCCTTAAGTTAGGTACCATCCCGGCATTCGCCTGGAGGAGAAGTGGGAAACCACGGAAAACCACTTCCAGGATGGCTGAGGTGGGAATTGAACCCACCTCTACTCAGTTGACCTCCCGAGGCTGAGTGGACCCCGTTCCAGCCCTCGTACCACTTTTCAAATTTCGTGGCAGAGCCGGGAATCGAACCCGGGCCTCCGGGGGTGGCAGTTAATCACGCTAACCACTACACCACAGAGGCGGACACTATTTTCATAATACTGTGCAAAATTTAACTTAGGCTGTACATAATTTCTCACTGTTCATTCAATCTCTGTATCGACAGTAACCTGATGGCCCAATCATTCACTCATTCTTGTGCTCACATACTGTACTTCCTTTCACTCTACCAGTCTGCCATGCAGGTTGGTGACCGTCATGGTGTTTCCTGTATGAGATGTCGAACCACTGTTGGGGGTTCCCCGTCCAGGATACTCTTCTTCATCCATGTCCTCATTTCCCTTCTATCTTGTCTTCTGTGATCATTTTTATGAGGCTGTATTTGACATTTGACTTCACATGAGTTCCCAACTTGACGGAATACTTCCTCGTTGGTAGCATGGTCTACACATTGGATTTTAAAAATTCTACAATATATCCACACTTTAAAGGACTGTAGTCAGTTCACTGACGAAGCTTTCAGTGCCCATCCTTTGACACCGTAAAGCAGTAGGTTAACACATTACACTCCACGACACTCCAAAGAGTTTCCATTCGTAGGTCGCTATTGCACACAAGATGTTCTAATTTCAGAAACACGCCCCTTGTCATGCTGATTCTGGTTATGATTTCTACATCCGACTCCCTCTCCTGTGTTAGCTAATATCCTAGGAACTTGAATTATGACACTATTTTAATAGCGTTTAAATCCAATATCATAAAGTATTAGTGAATTTCTGCTTGCTGATACAATTTAGTTTTGTGGGTGCTTACTTCGTTGATGCTGTTCAGAAGAAATTGAAGTTGTTCTAAATTGTCAGCAAGTATCACAATTTTATCTACACAGCGGATGGTGTTTATTTACTTCCTTCCCGTTGATTTTCATTCTTTTTTTCAATTTCATCAGATCGATTCTAAAAATGGCTTTAGCTTATAAGTTAAAAAGAAGTGGATAGAGAATACAATCTTGTCTCACATCTTTCTGTGCCGGACTGAGTGGCTCAGACGGTTGAGGCGCTGGCCTTCCGACCCCAACTTGGCAGGTTCGATCCTGGCTCAGTCCGGTGGTATTTGAAGGTGCTCAAATACGTCAGCCTCGTGTCGGTAGATTTACTGGCACGTAAAAAGAACTCCTGTGGGACTAAATTCCGGCACCTCGGCGTCTCCCAAGACCGTAAAAGTAGTTAGTGGGACGTAAAGCAAATAACATTATTATCATTCATCTTTCTGTGTCGTGAACTCTTCAGTAACGTGGTTCCGAATTTTAGCGTGAGCTGTTTTGTTCTAATACAACTTCTTGATGATATTCACATCTTTACTGTGAAACCCAATAATATGGACCTTGACCTGCCAAGCGACCGCTGCTCAGATTACGAGGTGGTGCGAGTCATCTCGACCATTATTCTTGATTACAGATATGGGCGCCTATCTCATCGCAAGTTATCTTCTAAAATTGTTCTCATTTAGGTTGAGTGTACCTCGAACCGGCCCTCAGATATAGGTAAAAATCCCTGACCTAACTGATAATCGAGACTCCCTAAACCTGCGGGGCTGCTTCACCACCAGCAAATATGCTGAGGTGATGATCATAGTTCCCCTAGTTTTCGAAATGAAGTAATGACTAAGTATCTTACGTTGTGTTACAGAACAATGGATACAGAAGGCGTGACAAAGGCTGTGGTCTGCACCAGGTGTTTTCTGTAGAAGAGCGCTTTCTACGAATACTCATAAATGTGGCGTACAGTTACAAATGACTGACTGAGTCATCTCACCAGAGTGAACCACAAGAATTACTCGACTTTGGTGACTCATGACGAGAGATCGGGACTTACAAACATTTAAAGGCCGTGATTCGGAGAGTAGTGGTGTAGTGGTTTGTGTGATTAGCTGCCACCCCCAGAGGCCGGGGTTCGATTCCCGGCTCTGCCACGAACATTTGAAAAGTGGTACGAGGGCTGGAACGGGGTCCACTCACCCTCGGGAGGTCAAATGAGTAGAGGTGGGTTCGATTCCCACCTCAGCCATCCTGGAAGTGGTTTTCCGTGGTTTCCCACTTCTCCTCCAGGCAAATGCCGGGATGGTACCTAACTTAAGTCCACGGCCGCTTCCTTGTCTATCCCTTGCCTATCCCTTCTAATCTTCCCATTCCCCCCACAAGGCCCCTGTTCAGCATAGCAGGTGAGGCCGCCTGGGCGAGGTACTGGTCATCTTCCTCAGTTGTATCCCCCGACTCAGAGTCTAAAGCACCAAGACACTGCCCTTGAGGCGGTAGAGGTTGGAACCCTCGCTGAGTCCGAGGGAGAAACCGAAACTGGAGGGTAAGCAGATTAAGAAAGAAAGAAAGAAAGAAAGAAAGGTTCGGAGAGTAACTTTTGAGAAGGAACTTTTTTAACTTTAGACGAATGAAAGAATAGGACACTTTCAGTCAGCAAAACTGGTTAATGAAGTCAAACAATATCTGGACTGTAAACCTTCGTAACTTATCCTCTACGTAGACTTACCGTTTCCTAATCTTCCTCTGAATTTGTTTATCATCACATTTTCGTAGAACAGGATTTAAGTTCTGGCAATAGTACAAAATAACATTTTAGATTGTCTTTGATAAGATAAAGGAAGGAATGTCCTCTGCAGTTGCGGCGATAAGGACCCCGCCGACCCCGCGGGGCGGCGGGTCCCATGGCTTGCGAGGTGCCCATCACTGTTGTAAATAGTAGTAAATTATTTGCTCCTAGGAACGAGATTATTTCTTAATATCGTGACGGTTAGCGTGTTTTTGGTTACTATAACTGGAATATGCATTTCTTCTATGTGTGTGTTCGTATCATATTTTAATTCCCTAGGATTAGAAAATTAAATTATGTAATTATTATTATTGTCGTCGTTGGGTCGTTGGTCATTGTAATAATATACAACACTATACTACGAAATAAACTTGTAACTTGTAACTTTCTTTACCAGGAAACGAGGGACCCATTTTCAACTATTGCGGAGAAGTCCAGAGCTTCTTAGCGCAGCTACTGGTCCTCTGCTCAATAAACCGGTGAGGTGAAGGGAACGATAGAAAGAAAAATGAGCTCTGGAAGTATTATAATATTATTGGGTTTACGTCCCACTAACTACTTATACGGTTTTCGGAGATGTCGAGAGGTTGGAATTTTGTCCCGCAAGATTTCCTTACATGCCGTTAAATTATTATCTTCTCTGGTCAGTTTAATTGCAATAACTCTCAATAATCATGCATTTTACATCAATCACGCTCGCAACTTGGTGTTTTAAATCCCTTCCACGACAGAACTGGGAAGGTGAACAATTCGGAGGTATGAAGTTGAATTTACGACACTAACAGAAATTATCTTGACTTTATCTGAAAATAGGCCTTCAGCTCTTTGGTTGTGTCGAGTTCATGCACGTGGTAAGGTGATGTTAAGTACAGGGCAACAATTACCAAACGGAAACATTGGGACGTGAACACACAACCTTCGAATTACGCGCCCGATACTCTATGGGTTGAGCTATGATGATCTTGCTATTTCTGCTCTCAGGATCTTAGTTACAGAGCCAGCCAGTAAAATGTTTTATCTTAATTTTCTGTCGAGGAGTTTTACTCTCACTTCAGACAAATAGGCTACTGGCTACATATTTTAAGTAACTGACCCTGGTCCAGCTCTGTCGTGAATTTCAGACTGGTTTGAGAGAATGGGGGCGAGGTACACTGTGCCTCGGGTAACAATTGAGACGAGAAGTGGGTCGAGACCTTAGTCTCAGTGATTTTTCTCTCAGTTTTTTCCTATTTCACCTTCAAGAGAATACCGAGAAAATATGTGACATTCAGGACACAATCGCATCGGTCCCCAATTCTATCTTAAATTATTCACATTAGAAGAGATACCACAACCACACATTTCATCAGTCAAAGTTCACATTACATCTTTATTTTTTCAATTGGCTTTATGGCACACCGAGACAGATAGGTCTGATGGCAACGATGGGATTCGAAAGGGCTAGGAGTGGGAAGGAAGCGGCAGCTCAGGCAAATTCCTGGTGTGAAAATGGAAAACCACAGTTTGTCCTGTTGTGTTACCGGGCGAGTTGGCCGTGCGGTTAGGGGCGCGCAGCTGTGAGCTTGCATCCGGGAGATAGTGGTTTCGAACCCCACTGTCGGCAGCCCTGAAAATAGTTTTCCGTGGTTTCCCATTTTCACACCCGGCAAATGCTGGTGCTGTACCTTACTTAAGGCCACGGCCGCTTCCTTCCCACTCCTAGGCCTTTCCTATCCCATCGTCGCCATAAGACCTGTCTGTGTCGGTGCGAAGTAAAGCAAATAGCCCCGTCGTGTTTCTGGGGTAACGCTAAGAGCTATGCAGTTTAATAAAATCTTACTCACAACGTGCACACTACTTCATCTAGAATTTTGTATACAATGTAGAATTCCGTAGCAAAATACGGAAGCATTTCTCATCACTCCATTTAAGTCTTTACGTCTAAATTATTTTTATTAGACCTACGTGTTTCATTTCTATATAAAAGTTATCACTATGCAAATAATAAAATGTAAAAGAACGTTGTAATGTAGAAAGTTCAAGCGATATGGGCCGTCCTCAGATAGGAGCAATGCGAATTTTACATAGGCCTAACATAGACACTTTTATTATGTTAGGTGGGTATGATAGCCTAATGGCTTCTTACTAAAAAGGCTCTGGTTGAAAACCCAGTAATTGCTTGTGGGATATTTGAAATGGGAAGGCACATCCCTATACAGTAGTTCGAATTCCATGTAAAACCTCAAGTTTCTCTAACTATAATCACGAAATCAACAGTCACAAGCTTACTTTGTAAAAATTTTAGCAATTATAGAATTTCTGTTTTGAATTCATATTACGAAGCACTAATTATTTTGTTTATGGAACTATTGTTACGATAACTTAAAAGGGAAAACTATAAAGAATGCGTGAGAATAACAGCTGAATTTATGCGACTGGAAATGACGGCAATCTTTTGATGATTGAATCTGTTGCAAGAACTATACCGGAACACGGTACGCGTGTACAATGTTTGTATTGAAGTGGGTAGTTGAGCTGCTGGATGCAGAAGCACTGAGACAACACATACTCCGCTCCGTTCGTGGAGCAGACGCAAAGATTTTAAATACGTGGTGATGTTTTCCGTTCATGAGTTGTCTACTCGGTCCCGCTTACAAGTCCTCAGGAATATAAAATTAAGTCCTAGGTAGGTGCCTGTCTGTGTCTATGAGGGCTAAGAGAATCAGTGAACGGATTTTGATGAGGTTCTTACTGCTGAATAGAGCATTTATCAAAGAAGGTTTAAGTGTACGAAATATTAATCTACGATAAAAGGTAGCCGAGCTGTACCGGTTTTAGTGAACGAACTCAAGAGAAGCCATCCGAGCATTTGCATAGTTTACACTACCTAAACCGTCAATGATAGAGCATAAATAGCTGTACTAAAAAAAGGTCCGCAACGGTAAATACCCATCTGTAAAAGGTAGCCCTCAATTATAGTTTGCTGTAAAAATTAAGCTTGTAATTAGACACCATAGTTTAATAATAATAATAATAATAATAATAATAATAATAATAATAATAATAATAATAATAATAATAATAATAATAATAATAATAATAATAATGTTATTTGTTCTACATCCCTACTACTTTTTACAGTTTTCGGAGACGCCGAGGTGCCAGAATGTTTTCCCTCAAGAGTTGTTGTACGTGCCAGTAAATCTACTGAGACGTGGCTGACGTATTTGAGAACCTGCCAAGTTGGGCTCAGAAGGCTAGCGCTGTCCAAGCTACCCAGCACTGCAAACTATAGTTCGAAACTAATCCTCACAAAAATAAATTGCTTAACCTCAATAATCTTATTAAGATAAAAGTTTCCCTTAAAAATTCTCCTATAACTTGTACTAATGGTTTAAGAGTTATTGTCATTTTAGTGAAAGTGCAGGAATGGTTTAAATATCGGATGGCGAGAAGGAGCCTAACAGGCACGCATCCGAAGGGCCTTTGGGAAACGTCGCACTGAGCTGTGTACTGTGCACACATCATGAGTAAAGCAATTGTCCCCTTATAAGGCCTATCAACAACAATTCTAAACTGTTCTCTGTGAGAAGTCAGGGTGGATCGCTGAATTACTTATTCAGTGCTTAGTGTAGGCCGACTGACAAACTGTGCCTTTGTTGGCGAGACCTGGTGATTACAGTGCACTTTATTTTCTGGTATGAGCTAAATCAGTTTTATTTTATTTTTTTTACTTTCATTGACCTGTCTCTGTTTCATCCTTGGCTTGCCGGGCTGAGTGGCTCAGACGGTTAAGGCGCTGGCCTTCTAACCCCAACTTGGTAGGTTCGATCCTGGCTCAGTCCGGTGGTATTTGAAGGTGCTCAAATACGACAGCCTCGTATCGGTAGATTTATTGGCACGTAAAAGAACTCCTACGGGACTGAATTCCGGCACCTCGGCGTCTGCGAAGACCGTAAAAGTAGTTAATGGGACGTAAAGCAAATATTATTATTATTATTATTATTATCATTATTATTATTATTATTCATCCTTGCTTTGACAATGAGAAAGTGACTGAGGTAGCTTATGAGTGATCACAGCAATGCTAATCTTCATGCAGCCAGTCTCTGTTATGAATGGTGTGAAACTGTCACTCATAGGGTCGGTTTCTGTATTCATATGCACCTATTTCAGTGGGCTTGGCAAACTGTATGTAACAGCAACTTCTGGCTCGGTGAGGAAAACAACGTCATGCTGTCCTATTTCTCATTTCCCTAGAATGCCTCTTCAGTGAAGGTCATTTATGACTGATGTTATCGGAGCTGTTTAGGATCAAACCAGCCTTCTGGCTGAATACACACCTTACTGATAAACTAGCACATTTTTAACCTACACATCTTACTTTGTACAATTCTGTAAGATAATGCATTTACTATTTGATAACTTTCATTCTTTCTTAATCCGTTTACCCTCCAGTGTTCGATTTTCCCCCGGACTCATTAAAGAATATCACCTCTACCGCCTCAAGGGCAGTGTTCTGGAGCGTGAGACTTTGGGTTGGGGATACAACTGGGGAGGAAGACCAGTATATCGCCCAGGCGGCCTCACCTGCTATGTTGAACAGGGGCCTTGTGGGGGGATGAAAAAATTGGAAGATATAGACAAGGAAGAGTGAATGAAACGGCAGTGGTCTGAAGTTAGGTACCATCCCGGCATTTCCCTGGAGGAGAAGTGGGAAACCACGGAAAACCAATTCGAGGATGGCTGAGGAAGTAATCGAACCCCATTCTACTCAGTTTACTTCTCGAGGCTGAGTGAACTCCATTCCAGCCCTCGTACTACATTTCAAATTTCGTGGCAGAGCCGGGAAACGAATCCGGGCCTCCGGAGGTGGGACCTAATCACGCTAACCACTACATCACAGAGGCGGACATGTGAGAACTTGATCTTTAAAAAAAATGATTAAATCGCTGTCTTCCAAATGGGACACTGACCTTTAATGAGTTAATATTCTGTATGAGCATTTTCCTTCCTTTACTTAGAATTCATTGCTTCAAATCTCGCACATGTGATTACGTATTATATCCTATCTTCAACACGAGTGATTTCAAATTCGTGTACATGTAGATTGTGTGTTACATGCATGGAAGCTGGCTGAAATGAGACACGAGACATACAGTGTCGGCGCCGCGTGTTTATGAAGGCACGCGTGGTGAAAGTGGTTGAAGGCCAGGCCAGAACAGAGAAACTCGATACACTTGCAGTCTGGCGGCACGGGGGGATGTCAACATGCCGGTACCTGCTCATTAATTATCACAAGTACCTCCCAGACTAATCTGTGATCTAGAACACGAATTGGGCTCCGTATTTTATTACCCTGGGATTCCAAGAGTCAGGTTTCTCTGAATGGTTAATCATAACATTCCTTACTTCGCATCAAATAGCAGTGCTATACATTATAGATCTTAATCCATTAGAGCAGAGGCCCACAAATGTTTTTCTATTAAGCTACTTGGTTAATAATTAACAAAGTTGTTGTTGACGCCGCTGCTAACACTCCATGCTAGGTTCTTTTTTTGCTATTTGCTTTACGTCGCACCGACGCAGATAGGTCTTATGGCGACGACGGGACAGGAAAGGCATAGGAGTGCGAAGGAAGCAGTTGTGGCCTTAATTAAGGTACAGCCCCAGCATTTGCCTGATGTGAAAATGGGAAACCACGGAAAATCATCTTCAGGACTGCCGACAGTGGGGGTGCAAGGTTCCAGGGACCCCAGGGGTTTTTAGTGTTGTTTTTATAACGTAAATCTACAATCAATCAATCAACCAATACCGATCTGCATTTAGAGCAGTCGCCCAGGTGGCAGATTCCCTATCTGTTGTTTTCCTAGCCTTTTCTTAAATGATTTCAAAGAAGTTGGAAATTTATCGAACATCTCCCTTGGTAAGTTATTCCAATCCCTAACTCCCCTACCTATAAGTGAATATTTGCCCCAATTTGTCCTCCTGAATTTCAACTTTATCTTCATATTGTGATCTTTCCTACTTTTGAAGACGCCACTCAAACTTATTCGTCTACTAATGTAAGGCTTGCTTTGGTGAAGATTAAAAGAATACAATAATATTGTAACATCATCGTCTCCATCACATGGCCGTGAGGACTTCTCAGTCATACAGCCTACACTAGGTTATTTCAAAATTCCAACCAAACCTCTTGGTGCAACAGCGCCGAAGGGCCTTGGTCTACCAAGCAACCGCTGCTTATCCCGAAGGCCTGTAGGTTACAAGATGTGTGAACGACACGACTAATCCTCTCGGCCGTTTTTCTCGACTTTCTAGACCGAAGCCGCTATCTCACTGTCAGATAGCCCCTTAGTCGTTACACGTAGGCTGAGTGGACCTCGAATCACCTCTCAGATCTAGGTTAAAATCACTGACCTGACCGGGAACCGAACTCGGAGCCTCCGAGTAAAATGCATGCGCGCTACCCCTACACCACGCAGCCGCCTCAAGTTAATTACTGGGGTAAAATATGGCCATATATAACTGTTCTATAGGCTACTACTTACGTTAGAGTAAGGATTCTGGATAGAGGATGTCTTTATCTTCCACTTCTCCAAGGCGCTTCATGGCTATGCGGAAAAGCTTTATCCTGGCTTGTCAAAGTATAATGCATACGGAATCTAACACAAATGAATATCCACAGCCTGTTTCCAGTCATGTGCCCGGGGCAGGAATGGAATGGTTGAAGCCTCCATCTAGCGGCGAGGATAGGAACTGTGCCGGCTGCCGAAACCTTTCGCACTCCTCTGGGGCAATGATTAGTGACTGACAGATGAAATGAAATTATATTGGAGAGTGTTGCTGGAATTAAAGATGACAGGGAAAACCGGAGTCTCCGGAGAAAAACCTGTTCCGCCTCCGCTTTGTCCAGCACAAATCTCACATGGAGTAACCGAGATTTGAACCACGGAACCCAGTGGTGAGAGGCCGGCGCGCTGCCGCCTGAGCCACGGAGGCTCAATGTAACACAAATACAGGGCAAAATTTCAAGAATGAACTTTATAGGCTATGTAGATAAAATTATTCATAGGTTATTATCAACAAGGGTTCGGAAATGCTTACCTTCCGAATTATCTGATTTTCAAGTATAGTCTTAATGTGTTCAAATTGTAATAGATTTTGTTGCGATTCTCTAAATCCATCTTCTGTCTCCTTATCGAATTCCGAATTTGCTAATATTTTCCTCACGTAGATCATATTGTCCGATATGCTTTACAATTCGCTCCCGGGTGGCTGAAGTAGCGTCATTCTATTCAGCCAAGGCAAATACACATTATAATATATAGCCTAAGTGTATCGGATTCAACTTCAGCCAATAAACGTAAGTTGTAGTGAACACTAATACCGTACTAGACAGCATTTTAACTCACAAAATAAGCATTCTTTGGTCAATATAGGCTAGATATGATCTAATTTTCTTTCTCGCGTATGACGAATATAATGCTCCTAACTTTTGTTATATCTGTGTTTTGCCAATAAGTTTCAAATTAGTGTGCCTGCAAATATCCACGAAGATCTGCAAGTCATGTCGGAAAATATTGAAGGAATGGGCAAAGAGTTCGGAATGAAGATCGGCATTGGCAAGACTAAGGTGATGGGAGTAGGAAGGGAGGGAACTACTGTTAATATGATACTAGAGGGAAAGAAATTGGAACAAGTAAAGTCATTCAGATACTTGTGGAGTTTGTTAACATGGAATGGAAGGTGTACAGAAGATGTGTAGACTATGTATGTTTAGTCATCAGCCCGAAGGTTGGTTGGAACCTCACCAGCTCCGCTATCAGCTGTCATAGATGGCGTAGGAATTACCTGAAGAGGCGTACTGGGGAAATGAGGAGTGGGGTTGTTTCCCGTTGCTTTCCTCTCCGAGCCAGAAGGTGCTGTTACATATCAGTCTAGCAAGCCCACTGAAATGCACGCAATAACCGACCCTATGAGCAACATTTTCGCACAATTCATAGCAGGGGCTGGCTGCATAAGGAATGGCATTACTAGCATCACTCATACCTCAGTCGCTTTCATATTGTCAAAGCGAAGGATAAGAGAGAGGCAGATCTATGAAAGTAACAAAATTGCTCTGGTCTATACCAGAAGACTTAGTGCACTGTAAACACTACGTCCTGCCAGCAAAGTCCTACGGAAGATGTAAGCAGAATATCTATGGGAAAAGAAGCTTTCGGAAAGACGAGAGTGCTTTTGATGTCTAAGGGAATCACTATTCATTTAAGAACGAGGTTCGCCAAGTGTTTTGTGTGGAGTATGGTGTCATACGGAGCTGAGACATGGACATTAAGAAAGGAAGATACAAAGTATTTGGAAAGTTTTGAAATATGGTTGTGGAGAAGAATGGAAAAAGTGAAGTCGACAGATAAAGGGAGAAATGGTGAAGTGCTACGAAGAGAAGGAGATAACAGACACGTGATGAAAACGATGAGGAAGAAGGAAGTATCCTGGTTGGGTCACATACTGCGTATAAATTGTCTTCAATAGAGAGTGATGGAGGGAAAAATCGATGGAAGAAGAGGAAGAGGAAGAGGGAGAGAAAGAGGAAGGTTTGGATTGTTAACAGATATCAAGCAAGGTAGAAGCTATGAACAACTGAAACAAGATGCTTAGGATAGAAAACCATGAAGGATGTCCGGTTGATACCTGTCTCAAGACAGATTCACAGAAGAAGAACAAATAGGCCTATTCACGAGAGGACGCGGATTTAAATTACAACCTTCTATTGAAAATGTCTTCAAAATGAGCTCCTAAATGGGAACAGAACCTTATAAATCACCCTAATTGACTTCATTATCAAGAAGCTATCAATGTACCTGCACGAGTGGTCCTGAACGGAGAGTACAGAGGAATGTTGTGAAGGAAGTAGGTCAGGTTCTCCTGTTTGTATAACATGGACCGGTATTACATTCACTTTCAGTGTCAAGAGTAAGAGCTGTCGGATTATGATGTTGCAGCCAACACACTCCACAGAACTTGTCCTTATCACTGCATCTCACAGGCTCGGTAGCGGCTGCTGGCTGTAGAGGCGACAAATACATCTTCACTTTCAGAACGAATGCAAACAGAATTCATTCAGTAAACTGATACGTAGAATGTTTCAAATCACCACCATACTTTATGGACAAGAAATCATTTCCCCTACCCTAGAGTTCACAGTTTTTTGTTCTTTAAAATAATGCAGTGGAAGCTCTGAATAACGAAGATCAGAATAGATATAAACCCGCATTAAATATATTTTTGTGCGGTTCCGGCAAATTTCCTATCTTAAGAACGTTAATTGTTTATTCATTACAGTGATGAAGAGATTTCGGGAAAACATTGTTTTAAGAATGCGGTGTGTATTTTGTTCTTAAATGGTTTTCGGAAAGTGATAAGCTGGTCCCTGCAGACAGTGGAAAGTATGGCTAACGGCCCGTGAATGGAAATTTCTCTGAATCGACAGAACCGCGAAGTAGGCCTACACAACTTTTAAAAATATCCGTCTTTCCTGTTATTTTCTAGTGCGTTGATGTAATGTAGATAGGCCTGTTCAGCGTATAAGCCAGTAATTTTGGAAACAAAATTAGGAGCGTTTAAATATTTGGGTGATGAAATGAAGCATACAGAAGTTGCAGAACAATACGAGCATTTTGCGGTCTATATCGGCAACATTCAGAATTTTAGGGACAAATAGAACATATTCATTGTGCTGCAAGTTTCCCTCAGTGTGTAACAAAGGAACAGTTGATCGCTTTAGAATCTTTGAGATAAGTGCAGTATTTATTAAAGCGACTATCAAGAGTAAATAACAAATAAATGTTACTGATTTATTTCCCAAACTGACGAACAATTTATTTCGATGCTATTTTGTAAAGCATTATATTTTTATTATGTAATTCAGCTAGATAATAATAATTTCGTGTGGCTATTTCTAGCTTGGTGCAGCCCTTGCAAGGCAGACCCTCCGACGAGGGTGGGTGGTTCTGCCGTGTATAGAAAACTGTATGTTACTTGTATTTTAGTGGATGTTAGTGTTGTAAGTTATGTGGTGTTGAGTTACAGGGATACTGGGTACTGCACAAACACTCACCCTCCATTCCAAGGGAATTTACCATTTAAGATTGTACTCGCTTCGGCGGTACATATACTAAAATTGATTTAAGATTAAATTATCCGACCCTACGGGGAATCGTACTTAGGACCCGTTGAACTGACGGCCACTACCTGGCCATTCATCCAAGGAGCCGGAATTTAAACTAGATAAGCGCTCCGGTATATTCATGATCTTTTATTTTAGCCTCTTTACATGCATTCTGAATAAAATTCTCTATTCCCTCTTCATAACAATAACTCTGACTTAAAAATACGATTTACTTGGGTCCGAAAATATTGTCATAAGGAAGTACGACTGAATTTCAAATTAATTTACGTTCGTCTTTTATATTTTCGTACAGAAATATTAAATTAAAGTATTTTGTTGATTACGAAAACTGAGTCTGACGGGAGCCAAGCAGTAGGCTACATGTGATAAATATTTCCCCCTCCCCCACCCCCGAGCAAGGCAGTCGTCGATCAGAAACGTTTGTCTCTATTCAGGGCTTAATTTTGGTTTTGATTATTTTATTTCTTCTGAGGTGGCAATGCTAGTTCTTCTTCTTCTTCTTCTTATTCTTCTTCGTCTTCTTCTTCTTCGTCTTCTTCTTCGTCTTCTTCTTCTTCTTCTTCTTCTTCTTCTTCTTCTGCTTAATATTCTAGAGTGTTGAGTGATGAGGGTAGATATGAGGCAATGCGAACAAAGAACAAGATGATATAACATCTTGTTAACAGTGGGATATACGAACCGAGGACAGACAAGTCTACCAGCTCATTCGTCTCCATTACTTGTGTTACCTATCAATAAGCTGCGCCGAAATGTCCATAACAGAATTTTATGGAGCCCCTGGTGTTCAACAACCACAACTGCGACTCGTAACGCAGTTCACATAGATTACTGTACCACTTTACAATGAGGATACGCGCTAAGAGAGAAGGACGTGGAATACATTTGTGAAGAGAAGTGCTGTTAACCCTTGCTAACAGCAAACTTGACTGTATAATAAGGTAATAGTGGTCAATAAAGACCGAAAATATAGTACTGGTCTTCATGAGTACATTTAGAGTCTACAGTAAGGTTGTACAGTATTCAAAATTCGAATTTAATCATAACATATCAACACATGAGGAAACAGAATACACCCGTCTGTCTTAAAGCACCGAGCTCGATAGCTGCAGTCGCTTAAGTACGGCCAGTATCCAGTATTCGGAAGATAATAGGTTCGAACCCCACTGTCGGCAGCCCTGAAGATGGTTTTCCGTGGCTTCCCATTTTCACACCAGGCAAATGCTGGGGCTGTACCTTAATTAAGGCCACGGCCGCTTCGTTCCCATTCCCAGCCCTTCCCTGTTCCACCGTCGCCAAAAGACCTATCTGTGTCGGTGCGACGTAAAGCAACTAGCAAAAAAATAAAAAAATAAAATAAAAAAAAAAATATATATATATGTCTTAAAGCATCACGCAGCATACCTTTGTTTGTGTCTGTATTAGAGTACGTTTAAGTAGACAGCAATAAAGTTCGTAATATCTGAATGTATTATTATTATTATTATTATTATTTTGCAATTTGCTTTACGTCGCACCGACACAGTTAGATATTATATTATGGCGACAATGGGATAGGAATGGGCTAGGTGTGGGGAGGAAGCGGCCGTGGCCTTGATAAAGGTATAGCCCCACCATTTGTCTGGTGTGAAAATGGGAAACCACGGAAAACCATCTTCAGGGCTGCCGACAGTGGGGTTCGAACCCACTACCTCCCGAATTCAAGCTCACACCTGCGCGACCCTAACCGCACGGCCACTTTCTTGGTAATACTAACTTATAGTCTACCAGTGCGGTAAGTTACTTTCATAATAATGTGATGAATCGGAAAATGTTTGTAGGACTTAGAGGCCTATTTCTTGTTAACATGGATAACGGGTAATGTCATCAGTTTCCTGACACCATTGTAACCATGGCAAGCAGTGTTCGTCTATGTATACTAGGTCACCGTGCACTTTCTTCCTATAACTAACAGCTTGAGAAAATCTCGTATCAAGTAAATGCCGTTCTACTCCTCAGTCCAAAATTAACGAGGTCTAGAATGTGTTTCATTTTCTCACAATTCATGAGCCTTACCATTCCATTGCGGATACCCTTTATCTTCCCTTTGGGAGGAGTCAAAGGATGCATTGTCTGCAGTGGCGTGCGGTGAACATATTCATTACCCCAGCTGCAAAAAAAGTTTTTTAAATATAAACAATCGTAGCCCCACTACACCCTCTAAAGTCAACATTACCATTTTATAAGGCTGCATTTTTCGTGGAAAGGTCTACCTGAGAAAGATATTTCAAGAATATTTTCAACCACACGCTAGCACATACTTCCAAATTGATATTCACGGCAGTGATAACACCATCATAACTTAATCTATAGCAAATTTTAAACAATGTACTTACAGTTTTATCCGGTGACAATCAATCAATCAATCAATCAATCAATCAATCAATCAATCAATCAATCAATCAATCAATCAATCAATCAATCAATCAATCAATCAATCCTGATCTGCATTTAGGGCAGTCGCCCAGGTGGCAGATTCCCTATCTGTTGCTTTCCTAGCCTTTTCCTAAATGATTTCAAAGAAATTGGAAATTTATTGAACATCTCCCTTGGTAAGTTATTCCAATCCCTAACTCCCCTTCCTATAAATGAATATTTGCCCCAGGTTGTCCTCTTGAATTCCAACTTTATCTTCATATTGCGATCTTTCCTACTTTTATAAACGCCATTCAAACTTATTCGTCTACTAATGTCATTCCACGCCATCTCTCCGCTGACAGCTCGGAACATACCACTTAGTCGAGCAGCTCTTCTTCTTTCTCTCAGTTCTTCCCAACCCAAACATTGCAACATTTTTGTAACGCTACTCTTTTGTCGGAAATCACCCAGAACAAATCGAGCTGCTTTTCTTTGGATTTTTTCCAGTTCTTGAATCAGGTAATCCTGGTGAGGGTCCTATACACTGGAACCATACTCTAGTTGGGGTCTTACCAGAGACTTATATGCACTCTCTTTTACATCCTTACTACAACCCCTAAACACCCTCATAACCATGTGCAGAGATCTGTACCCTTTATTTACAATCCCATTTATGTGATTACCCGAATGAAGATCTTTCCGTATATTAACACCCAGATACTTACAATGATCCCCAAAAGGAACTTTCATCCCATCAACGCAGTAATTAAAACTGAGAGGACTTTTCGTATTTGTGAAACTCACAACCTGACTTTTAACCCCGTTTATCAACATACCATTGCCTGCTGTCCATCTCACAACATTTTCGAGGTCACGTTGCAGTTGCTCACAATCTTGTAACTTATTTATCACTCTATAGAGACAGTACAGTCATGGTTTTCACAAAAATACACTGGGACTATTTGTTTTTTTACTTAAAAAGCCTAATCTAAACTAGTCAGCAAAATTTAACTGGAATTTTACCGTCGTTGAAGTTTTATAGTTTCACTCGCATACTGAGTGTACGTGCATCAACGCCAAACGAGGGGAAATATTTGTCAGAACGTATAACACACGTTATATTCATGAATAATGCCGCAGAACTCGCGAAACCTTCACCTGTATTCCAAGATGAACACTACAAAATTCACTATATACCACCATCACAGACAACCATTTGCGCTTAACTCTGTGTTCATGCTGGGTAACCTAAATCTTTTTCTATGGCTATCGGAACACATACTCTACACGTGTCATCAATGAATTGCCCGAAAAAACTGGATACATGCCGAAACCCAAGACTAAAATATATTCTTCTATATTACAATTGATTCCATATAATGGCTCTATTTTTATTAGCAAGACGATGTGCAAGTGGCTATACTGTTAAGATGTTATTTTTCTCGCAGTCTCTAGGGTATGGCGCTGATGACTTCGAGTGTCAGGTATTAAAACTAACACCCCTTATCTAAGATAGCTGGCCTGTCGCCGTAAATTGCTGTCGGGGGAGGGGGCACAGCTCCGCCTCGAGGAAGCTTCAAATGCACGCGTCACCCAAGCGACCTTAAATTTTGCTGGCGGCCTTATATCGCGCCGCCAAGAAAACCCAGCTCGTTGGAGAGGCTGAATTGCGGTAGTGCGAGCGGATTGTCGAGACACCTGTACTTGGCTTGGCTTGGCTTAGATTTTCGCAATGTTTTAAACATTATAAAAGGTGTTCTAAGGAATAATTAGAAAATGTTAATACAAAGTTCTTTACCCTAGCAGCGCTGGGGTAGATGGGGTTCAGTGCACGCCACTAATTGTCTGTACCCCCTACATGTCGTAATAGGCTACTAAGAGAGGAACAGCGAAAGAATCCGTACTGCCTCTCTCGTCTTCGAAGTCCAAAACCAGATCCATGACTAACTTATATGCTTTTTCTTGTAGCGGAGAAAGATTTTTGATGTATACAAATGTTACGGTAGAAGATGTGTTCCTCTTACGGTGATATTAACTATTGTTCATTTCTCAGAAGATATAAATCTTAGAACCCATGTTTGTAGGACTTATTCTTGTTTTGATGCATAGACCACTACCGCCTCTGTATATATTGGAACCTATTTCAAGAACACCATAGTAAAGCAGCAGAGATCTTCGAAATTCGAAGTTAAATAGCATTCAATTTTCGTCTAACCACAATGACAATTTTTGGGTGAAAAGGAAAATAATTCCTAAAGGGAAAATCACTTTTGCCGTAAATTAAAATTACACCATTTCCAAATAATAATTTATGCTTTAACCGTATTAATGGAAATATAACCTATTATAATCCGTATTATCTCTACATGTGCATAAATACTATAGGTTACTTAAGCTTCCAGTTCTATCTAGGAGACTTTGGATTCGGTTCCTAGTTCTGAAATGAATTTCCAGTACATTAAAAAGGAAGATGAAAATACGAAAGGATACACCTGAATTCAGTTTGTCATAGTAATTGAAATATTTTGACTCTAACAAAGGCTGTCGATTGTGTTTCTGAAGAAGACGTGGTATTTGAATATTACAGGCCCCTATGAAATTTGGTGTGAATGGTGAGATCTATTAGGCGACGGAAGCTTGACAGTTATGGTAGGAACCTTAGTTACATTACTTGCAGTAGTACTTTATTTATAAATTTAAGGTTGTCAAGTATGCCAATAAAATCATACGTTTACCGTGAATGTGATATAAACTTGACACATTGAAGTTTATGGTTGATTCTGTTTGAAAATTATAATAGGCCTACTAATCTTTAAATTCACGGAATTCGTCGAATGAATACAGCGAGCCAAAGAGTATGCTCATTTCATTGAGATTTCAAGTGACTATGTCTGATAGAGAATAATTCGATACTTTATCTAGACAACATAAGAAACTTTCTTCATTTTTTAACTCTACGCTTGGAAAATGAAGTTCGATGAATTGGACTACGTTGCAACTCAGGTTAATGTAGGATAATCCCATTTTGTTAAAGGAAATGAGAAATTCATTCTTAATTTTTTTTTGCAAGTTGCTTTACGTCGCACCGACACAGATAGGTCTTATTGCGACGATGGGACAGGAAAAGGCTACGATTGGGAAGGAAGCAACCGTGGTCTTAATTAAGGTACAGCCTCAGCATTTGCCTGGTGTGAGAATGGGAAACCACGGAAAACCATTTTCAGGGTTGCCGACAGTGGGGTTCGAACCCACTATCTCCCGAATACTGGATACTGGCCGCACTTAAGCGACTGCAGCTATCGAGCTCGGTCATTCTTAATTTTACACCAGGCAAATACTGGGGCTCTACCGTAATTAAGGTCATGGTCGCTTCCTTCCCAATCCTAACCCTTTCCCATCCTTGCGTCACCGATGGGTTAGTGCGACGTTAAACCACTGGCAAAGAAACATTCGTTCTTACCGCATGGTTAAGAAATGTACGTCTAAAATTACTATTTCAATCTTCTGCCAAATTCTTTGACATATTTTGACGTAGGTAATGTTTATCCATCCATTAATAAAATAGCCTATATAATCTCTATTCTTTTCAGACACTATTGCATAATATAAAAATGAGCTAATTTTGCTTAAGTTATTTCTTAAACAGCATTTCTGACATAACTGTTGTTTGTTTACTTGTTGTTTAAAGGGGCCTAACATCTACTGTAGGTCATTGGCCTCTGGCGTAACTGCGTAGACCTATAGGACATCACTGCATAAAATTAGAGATGGCTACTTGCATGTTATCTTACATGCTAGATGGATATAGGCTACTGTAGCCTGTTTGAACGAATGTTTGTACAAATACTTTAGTACGGTATTGATCAAACATCAGAGTAGATATTGTAAACGTAGGCCTATATTGAACCGAGTGCCAGACAGACTTCCGAAAAAAGAAACAAAAACAATTAGGGCAATTATTATAATTTTTATTTTAATTAAGGTGACGGCCGCTTCTTTCCCAATCCTAACCCTTTCCTATCCTTGCGTCGCGCGGTTTGGGTCACATAAACTTAATTGTGAACATGAATTCGAGAGACGGTGGGTCCGGATCCCACTGTCGGGAGCCATGGGGATGGTTTTCGTTGTTTCCCATTTTCACATAATAATAGAACTAATTATTGTTATTATTATTATTATTATTATTATTATTATTATTATTATTATTATTATTATTATTATTATTATTATTATTATTACTGAACCAACCAAATATTGGATATGAAGTAATTTAAAGAAAATTGATATAAACATTTCTTATCAATTACGATATCTTACCTGTAAGAATATTTTATACCGACTGGGGTGACTGTGCGGTTTGGGTCACGTAAGCTTAGCTGTGAACATGAATTCGAGATATGGTGGGTTCGGATCCCACTGTCGGAAGCCCTGGAGATGGTTTTCCGTGGTTTCCCATTTTCAGAGCAGGCAATTGTTGGGGCTGTACTTTAATTAAGGCCTCGGTCGCTTCCTTCTCAAAGTTACCCCTGTCCAATTCCATCGTCTCTATAACCTCTAGATATAGAATATTTTTTTATCTTGATGTTGGAAGGAACATTTTAAAGGGGGTTTTATTGGCAACATTCCAAGAAAGAGTTCTTAAATATTCAAAACTGGAATAATTCACAAAAGTTTTCGATTAATAAACACCTTATTGCGATCATTGTATTTTAATTGCATGTTAATTAATTCCATTTAGAATTTACTGCTTAAATTATAGTTATTAGGTCTAGTAAAAACATGTCAACAGCAATGGATTCACTATAAAACAAATAACCGGCCTGGCGAATGAAATGAGGTAGCCTACGTGGAATTACAGCTCTAAATGCTTGCTGCGTTCCGCTCTTTGTATTCCATGCGAGGTACAACTCTTTTGAGTAGTATGTATGCGTTTAGGAAGAAATCAGAGGAATACATAGCTCAAAACTACAGTATTGGTTTAGGCATAACTTATTATGTTCAGTAGGCCTACACAATTAAATTATTATCCTAAATACTGTATCTTCAAACGGAAATATAATTAGTGTTTCACTGTCTGTCTGTCTGTCTGTCTGTCAAATCATCAGCCCGGAGGCTGGTTGGATCCTCAAATAGATTTTGGGAAACCGCGAAAACAAATGACGACGCCAAAATGAGGCGTAGGCCCTACTATGTTTAATGAGGAGTGAGGTGGATTGTCAAGTGTTTCACTACTATCTGCTAAATAAAATCCACAATAAATATAGGCATAATAGAACACCCTGATAACTCATATTAAAACTGTTCGGATTTTATTTAAATTATGCAGTTTTCGGATTAATTTAACGTTATGAAAGATTAGAAAAATTATAGGCTAGTTGTTTTCATGAGTTGACTAAATTAATATACTATAGGCTAATTCTGCCTGCTGTCATTTCTTGATGGATACAGTACTTTTACATCCATCTCTTGGCACAGGCCAGAGCAAAGTGTAGCTTCCACTGAAGTCCCAGTCTCATCCATGGCTGTGACAATATGGAAGCTGCTGGGGTGTGGGTGGTGCTGATTAACGACATTCAGAGCACAACCAGTGTGTCTGAGTTTCATGAAAGGTGTTGCTCATGGGGTTAGTTGTGCTACAATAGGACTGTCTGGCCCAGTGAGGAAAGCAATGGCAAACTACCTCACTCCTCATCTTGCCTAGTACGCCTCATTTTGGTACTGCCATTGGTTTTTGTGGTATTCCTATAACTGCATAACCTTCGGTGATGCTATTTGAGGATCCAACCAGCCTCTGGGCTGATGACCAAACAGACAGACAGACAGACAGG
The DNA here is from genome assembly GCF_040414725.1 of Anabrus simplex. Classification (NCBI taxonomy): domain Eukaryota; kingdom Metazoa; phylum Arthropoda; class Insecta; order Orthoptera; family Tettigoniidae; genus Anabrus; species Anabrus simplex. The sequence continues at coordinate 1,115,049,264 of NC_090265.1, read as the reverse complement.
CTAATTATCCATCGTCGGAAATACATCTTTATATCTACTTCGGTGCATAAATGTTAATCATGTAGGCCTACATTACACTTAAATGCAGAAAATAGGTTGAATATTTAGATAGTATAGGCCTATATAGCCTATTAAATGCAAGAAAATATTTTCAAAAGTTATTTATATACCGAATAACAAAATTTAGCTCATTATTTTCACCTCTCTCAACAAATTAGTAGTGTATTTTTAAATTATATTCGGGGCATATATTTTAATCATATTTTTGTTTTGTTTTGTTAAATTATATTTTGTTGACTGTCTTCATCAATATAACCATTCTGAGCTGATAACTTCACGTTGTGTTCACCATTGGAACAATGAAAGGAGCGAACCAGATACTAGTTATTTTTGTCTCCGAATATAGTCACAGCAGTCAAACTCATTGATACACAGTAGACTAATAATATTGTTTCTCTTAATCCCAGGAACGTCCAGTTGAATTTAAAATAGCCGCACGTTTGTATAGGTCTCAATGCTTCCACACTTTTTCTTTCTGTCAGCGAGTGTATCTCGTCCATTTTTGTAGCCCTCGCAGCTCAACATCAACAACAAAAAAGGTCCTGTCTGGATCCTATAGAACGATAAAGCACGTGTCCAGAGCCTTCTTTATTTGTGACAGTGATGTCAGCCGTACGCTGCGCAATAGAAGAAGTTTCATTAGGGGGCCTTGGCGGGCTCAAGTGACGAAACCACGGCCAACTGGTAGGCTCTCGCCTGACCTTTACCATTATTTATTCTCAACTTCCAAATAAAACTACAACAGCAGCAGCGGCAGTCTATTGGCGGGCTCTCTTACGTCACGCTTTCCGATGTTCCAAGTGATCCCTTTGGCTGTGCTACGCGGTTCGCTTTGCTCCAACACTACTAAAATGTGTGAGTACGTAAATTATTTAATGCAATTACCTTTAAATTGTAGCTATTTTAGTTGTCATCGACTGTATAAGTTACTTAACATTCATCCATTGTTCTGAGTCGCGAACTTGGCAATGACTTATTATACAGGTCCTTATTGTTATTTGTGTGATGCATAATTCTGGGACATAGGCCTACAGTAGATTTATTAGGATACTATTTACGTCTTTAACTTCATATGCTACCATTCTCGTAGTCTGTTTCATTTCAATCATATTAAAATTACCTATGAACACCGATGACGAACGCATTGATTTGTAACTAATCAAATGTTTAGATCATTAAAGAGGAAACGAAGTTGCATAAAAAAGAAAGAATATATTGTACATTTCAGGAAGGTAAAAACTTCTTACTTTAAAAGAAGGTTGAGAAAAGGGAAAGGAGGAAATCGGAAAGACTAACGCAAAAATATCTGGCCTACATCAAGTGGAAAATAAGTTCCTAAGATAGACCTGCTCTATTTTCCCCTTACATGTGGTTCTAAAATATATCTTAGACTTACTGGGAAGAATATTCTTCTACATTTATTCCATTTAAAATTAAGTTATGACGACCGCACTGTTATTTAGGGCTTCTGTTTACTGAAACTGACGGAAATTAAAATAAATGTTACGGTAGTTTTCTAATAGTCTACTACTCCTCCTCCTCCTCCTCCTCATCATCATGTAACTTCCTAAAGGCAAAGCCTTGTCGTTGCAGATATTCTTCTCTCTCCTCTGCCGCTCTCTTCACTTCCGTATAGTTCCTGCAATTTATCATATTCTGCAGTCCGGCTCCATGGCTAAATGGTTAGCGTGCTGGCCTTTGGTCACAGGAGTCCCGGGTTCGATTCCCGGCAGTGTCGGGAATTTTAACCTTAAATGGTTAATTTCGCTGGCATGGGGGCTGGGTGCATGTGTCGTCATCATAATTTCATCCTAATCACGACGCGCAGGTCACCTACGGGAGTCAAATCAAAAACCTTCATATGGCGAGCCAAACTTTTCCTCGGACACTCCCGACACCAAAAGCCATACGCCATTTCATTTCATTTCATATTCTGCAGTTCTTTGAAGTATGATCTTCTTGGTCTTTCTCGACCTCCCTTTTCCAGCACTTTTCCTTGAGAAATATTTGTCAGGAAATTATCCTTTCTAAGTACGGTATTTTAATTTTCTTCTTTCCATCTCTTTAATGAATGTCCTGTTTTCAATGACCTCTTTAAAACTTGAAGGTTCCATTTCTCTTCAGTCCAGCTCGTTCTGGTGACCCTCCACCATATCAACATCTCCACTGCCTCCAGCCGAGCTCTCTCCTTCACCCCCAACTGCCCAGCTTTCACACCCATACAATAATACAGTCCAAATGGAGGACTTTGCAAACGCCTCTTTTGTCTCAATGCTCGTGTCAGCCAGTTAAAATTTATTTCTTGGCATGGAAACATTATTTAGCCAGTGCTATTTATTTATTTATTTATTTATTTATTTATTTATTTATTTATTTCAGAAACATATCTGTTGTTTTCAGTGACAATGCTTTAAACAACAGAATTGTTTTACTTGTTCTCTTTTAAATGTCCCTAGCTTTATAACTGCAGTAATACTCCTGTAACTTATGTCTTAATTTCTGACTTTTTATTGAATACAAAGTCGTGTTTAGCGTGAGGGCATTCTAGCAGAAGACCTGCTCTCTTCACGAAATACTAAGGTTCACAGCGGATTTTCAGGTATAAAGATCTCTTACTGAAGCGTGAATTTCGAATTGTTCCACTTTACCGGTGTTTTTAAGCTAGAAAGTTATGGTTAGTTAGAAATATGTCTCTAAGTATAGGCGATGTGTTTAGCTCAGTGACTTCGCTGTTGGCTTGTACGCCCGGAGAGGCGACGTTTGGAATTTTCACTGAAAAGTGATATCAGGAAGGGCAACCGGTAGTCTAACACTAGCTAAAACCCGAAATGAACCAGAATTATTCCAGTTATCTCAGACATAGGCCTATCTTCAATAAGTTGGCCTACATTTGTGTTCATTTTCATATGCTTAGGTGTACAGGGAAATGAAGCATAGACCCGCTGCCGAAATGTATGCATGATTCCCTCCTACAGTATAATGCATGTAAGGTTTATTTTCCTGTACACGCAGGCATAGGAATATGAACACAAGGACAATTGTTCTGATGGACTGCAAATCCGTAGGTGGCTGAGAGGCGTAACCAGTCTTAAGGAAAATAATGGTTAGGAAGTACATTGTCAGTTACCCGGTTTTTCACAATCGTTACAGATTTCATTCTCTATCTATTAATAACAATAATAATATTGTCATTAGTTTCACGTCCCACTAACTACTTTTACGGTTTCCGAGACGCTGAGATGCCGAAATATTGTCCCGCAAGAGTTCTTTTATGTGCCGCTAAATCTACCTACAAGAGACTGGCTAATTTGAGTACCTTCAAATACCACGAGCATGAGCTGGGATCGAACCCGTCAATTTGGGCTCATCGCCTGAGTCACTCAATAGGCTATTATTATTATTATTATTATTATTATTATTATTATTATTATTATTATTATTATTTAAATGGTTTATCGAGCGGCCTGCCCTCAACCTCCCAGAAGCTGGTTAGATACTCGAACAGCACCACTAAAATTTAAGCGGTTATACCATGCATTTGCTGGTGAGAGGTTGTGTTTACAGTGCACAAGAGTATGTCTTCTGGTATGGGCTAGAATAAATTTGTTACTTTCATTGACCTGTCTCTGTCTTATCCTCGGCTTTGACAATGTGAAAGTGACCTAGGTATGAGCGATGCTAGTAATACCATTTCATATGCAGTCAGTCCCTGCTACGAATAGTGTGAAAATATCGCTTACTGTATAGTGTCGGTTGGTGCATGCATTTCAGTGGGCTTGGCAGACAGATATGTAATAGCAACTTCTGGCTCAGTGAGGAAAGCAACGGGAAACTACCTTACTCCTCATTTCCCTAGAATACCTCTTCAGTGACACCCAGGCTATCTATGACAGCTGTTGGTGGAGATGTGGAGGATCAAACCAGCCTTCGGGCTGAATACCCTACATAAAACACATAGGGAAATCATGAAAACTGATGGTGACACCATTACGAGACATACTTGGCAAGATAAGGAATGAGGTAGTTTGCCATTACTTTCCTCACTGCGTCAGCTAGTTCTATCATAGCGCAACTGACGCTATGAGTAACACCTTGCATAACATTCAGACGCACTAGTTGTGCAATCAATCAATCAATCAATCAATCAATCAATCAATCAATCAATCAATCAATCAATCAATCAATCAATCAATCAATCAATCAATCAATCAATCAATCAATCAATCATCATTGAACTGCATTTGGGGCTGTCACCCAGGTGACAGATTCCCTATCAGTTGTTTACCTGTCTCTAAGTTATTTCTAAGTAAGTTAGTTGGAAATTCTATCAGGAGCTGCCTGGCCGAGGTGGTACGGGCGTGCTCGATTCGCCACGAAGGACGTGGGTTCGATTCCCCGTCAGGAAGTCGAACAATTTAAGACACGCAATTTCCATTTCCGGAGGTGCACATGGCCCTGAGGTTCACTCAGCCTGCACAAACAATGAGTATCAGGTTAATTCCTGGGAGAAAAGACGGCCGGGAGTAGTCTAAAGATAACTACTCTACACCACCAAGCAGGCCTACCGAGGTTATGGATGGTGGAAGCCACTACTCCCTGGGCCTTCAGGGCCGGTACAGAGATGGATTTGCTTTCTGGAAATACTATTACAGCCATAAATCAGACTTCACTGGAAATTACATCTTGCTCTGACTTGGGCCTAAGTCAGGAGATATATTAAAAAATACAATAACAATTTTAAAAAATAGCAACATATTGTTACGAATAAAACTCCATCTGTTTCTATGCTCTAATTTATTTCAGGATGGTCTAATAAGTGCACACACACTCACACACACATATTTAAACACGAACAATTCTAACCAGTTATGAATGGCCACAATAATTACCAGTCTATTTACAAATCTCTCTTCTGTACACACACCATGGGAGTCCGGGCCGGTTGCTACCTGGGAACGTCTAAAATCCTTACTTTCACTTTCCCAAAGTCCAGTCACCTCCTACGGCCGCGGTGCGTAGACAGCTGGATTTGAACACAGTGCCACTGGCTATACAACGCACGACGACTATTCGTTGGTTCGACTCCACATATGGTCCAGTAATTCACAGAGTCCCATGCAGTGAACAAATAAACAGCTCAACAGTATTCAACAGCAAGACGATACTCACAACAGCGAACATTAACACAGGTCCATTTACCCTCGCATTCACGATAGCGGGTTTCCTTACTGGCTTACGGCGATCTTCAGTCCACAGAATTACACGAACACACAGTACAGTTCTGTCGTCTCCAATTACACACTCACTGGTCTCTCCGACACCACAACAACAGCTCCTGGTTCAGACCTCGGTGGGGCACTAGCGACAGCCAACACCTCTGTCGCCCTCAGCCCAGTCACTGAACCCCAACACACTGAGTCTCATAAGGAGTCCAACACTGACTGACTGTCCGCGGCCAGCCTCCCTTTTTATAGGTCGCGTGATTTGGTCCAGAAATTTCGCGATGTCACCAGAGGCAGAACATTCCCGTAGAATCTTCAAGGAACTAACAGGTAAGCCGGCCGCCGAGAACAACACACCGAAAAGCCGGCCCCAGCCCACAGGCCGCCTGGGAGATTCCAGGTCGTCTGAGTCACCAGCCCCTTCCGGGAAGTAACGAAAGGAGCTACCACGGGGATGGCACGAAACAATATAGTTTCTAGTGGTAATTAAAATACCGGACGAGTTGGCCATGCGGTTAGGGTCGCACAGCTGTGAGCTTGCATCCGGGAGATAGTGGGTTCGAACCCCACTGTCGGCAGCCCTGAAGATGGTTTATGGTTTTCCATGGTTTCTCATTTTCACACCAGCCAAATGCTGGAGCTGTACCTTAATTAAGGCCACGACCGCTTCCTTCCCATTCCTAGGCCTTTCCTATCCCATCGTCGTCATAAGACCTCTCTGCGTCGGTGCGACGTAAAACAACTAAAATAACTAAAATGGAATGGTTATTTGGGTTTCAGTGAGTTATATTTTACTTTCCTAACATATTTATTTCTTATCTGTAATGGTTGACATATAATAACAACGAAAGGAAAACAAAAATAAAGCAGCACAACGTCCAGGAACCTGCGGTGAAACGTTACATGTCTGCGAGATGCAGTTTTCTTGGTCAGATAAACTTTTTCCTGTTTCGAAACATTAGGGCATGGTGGAGCGCCCTGTTCCATATGAACCAGGGGAGTTGTTAAGTAAGCGGTTATCTCCGTGGGATTGCATGGATCCTTCAGCAAGAAGCAGGTTTGTGTCGGTCTACCGAGATAGTCTGCAGGAGTCTCAACTTCAACATGTTTGCTAGCGTGTGAGTGGACATGGTAAAGACCATCGTAGACACGCTGCAGGTGATTTTTGTTTGCACGGTACCTAATACAAACATAATGGCACTTCATTGGATCAGGATGGATGAACGTCTTTCTTGAGGAGTGATGTCCTGCTGGCACGGTTGAGTTTTCATTTATGTATCTATTTATTTATGAAGGAAGGTTGGAACATATTTATTTGAAAAACCACCGAGGAAATCCGAAGAAAGTCAGGTACTCCTAGGCCATTTCTACATGAGTGGTACTGCAACTGAAGATGTTCGACCTCAGTCCTAGTAGCACTAAGCGAAGGTAGTCGTCTGTAAGTTGCACTTTCAGAGATGTCCTCAGGTGTCGATGCCACCTTTCTATCATTATGTTCTTCTGGATAATATGGTGTGGTTTTGATGTGGTGTATGCTCATTGCAGTGGTAAAACACTTGAACAGATGACTTTCGAATTGTCGTCAGCGGTCTGCGGTAATGATTTTTGGTACGTCGAAATGAGGTATTCATGTGGTCAAGAAACTGTTTCGGCTGTTATGTCCTTAAGTGTGATTGCTTCTGTCCGTCGCGAGAAACGGTCTATAATACTGAGGAGGTAGCGATATCTTTGTGAGAGTGGTATTAGTCAACATTAATGTGGTTGAATCTTTTTGTTATTGGCGAGTAATGTCCAATTGCGCTGGTTCTGTGTCTCCAAACTTTGCTCTTCTGGTAATGTATGCATGCGAATGGCCAGTTCATGACATCCTTCTTCAGTGATGGCCAAACAAGACATTTTTGGACTAGTTCGATGGACCTTTGATCCATAGATGATATAAGTTTTAGAGGAATTTGCAAACTACCTGCCGATGTGGGGTCGCGGATACTTCTGGGACGATTCTCACATGAGCTCCATGCCGTTTGATTAAGTGAGTATCACTAAAAATCTTCATCACGCTTATAGCTTCAGAAATATCCTCGATGGTAAACGTTGGTGGTAGTAGTTACCAATGGAAGCGATTCGTGAACAAGCACTTGCTGCAATGTTTTATCTGCCACAGGTGAACAATAGGCTATGTAGGTTGTAGGCCTACTGGTTTGGTGTTTCATGAGTTATCTTTTACTCTCCAAAAATATTTATTTCACCGAGCTCGATAGCTGCAGTCGCTTATGTGCGGCCAGTATCGAGTATTCGGGAGATAGTGGGTTCGAACCCCACTGTCCGCAGCCCTGAAGATGGTTTTTCGTGGTTTCCCATTTTCACACCAGGCAAATGCTGGTGCTGTACCCTAATTAAGGCCACGGCCGCTTCCTTCCCATCCCTAGCCCTATATTGTCCCATCGTCGCCGTAAGACCTATCTGTGTCGGTGCGATGTAAAGCAACTTGCAAAATATTTATTTCTGGTTAACATGTAACAAAATGTAACATATAGACCTAACATGTGACGAAATAAGAAACTACGAATAATAATAATAATAATAATAATAATAATAATAATAATAATAATAATAATAATAATAATAATAATAATAATAATAATAATAATAACAATAATAATAATAATAATAATAATAATAATAATAGGCCTAATAATATTAATAATAATAATCATCATCATCATCATAAATATAGCTTAAAATCTTTGCTTGTAAGAACCTCCATAGGCCTAGTTGCATAAGGATGAAAGTTATTAAAGAGGTGAAAAAGAGACTATAATAAGATAAATGCTGGGAGTTACAGGCCTTTTCTTTTCTTTTGTGGTCCTTTGAGACAGTTCATTGTGTCTAAAGAGGTGTGTTGGTCACTTTCCAAATATTGACCGCCTATTGGAATAATCCACAATATCCGGGAACTGAGCACGAACACAGAGACCAGGCGAGACACTCGAAAGCGGTTTGAGTTGGGCCGTAGCAGGTAGACCGCAGGTGGGGCGTCTTAAGACGGTAGCTAAAATGGCCCAACGAGAGGACCTCAGCGACCCTTAGGCAGTTTCAAATCAAGACGCAGTAGTGTATCTCGCACAGGGCAAAAATATTTTACTCCCACGGTATTACGAGTTACGAAGGTAAACATATGTTTCAAGCTGGTATTGTTGTTCTCACTGCTTAACGAATGAGTTAGGTACTGAGTAGACTAGGTTTTTATTTTTACAAGTTGCTTTACATCGCACCGACACAGATAGGTCTTACGGCGACGATGGGACAATAAAGGGCTAGGAATGGGAAGGAAGCGGCCGTGGCCTTAGTTAGGGTGCAGCCCCAGCATTTGCCTGGTGTGAAAATGGGAAACCACGGAAAACCATCTTCAGGGCTGCCGACAGTGGGGTTCAAACCCACTATCTCCCTGATGCAAGCTCACAGCTGCGCACTCCTAACCGCACGGCGAACTCGCCCAGTAATGCAGATCTCAAAGTTATGATCACGATATCAATAGCCACGTAAAACTACGTGCTTTCCTTTTAATAATAGTATAATAATAATAATAATAATAATAATAATAATAATAATAATAATAATAATAATAATAATAATAATAATAATAATAATAATAATAATAATAATAATAATAATAATAATAATTGCTTTGGATGAATGGTCAGCGTCGATGCTTACGGTTCAGAGGATCCCGATTTCGGTTGTTGGACAGGTCGGGGATTTTCACCGTATCTGAATAACTCTTCTGGCCCAGGGACTAGTTGTTTGTCTCATTACACACCTCTTCATATAGGTAAGTTAGACTACACACACCATACCAAAATACCAACCACCACAGAAATCCGCAAGAGTGAATACTGTACATTCTTCCAGAAAGGATTGCTGTAACGAAGGGCATCCGGCGGTAAAAGGGTGCTACACAGTTCGCACTCTGGTCCACTCTTCAATACCAGGTGATTTCGTTGGGGTTCGATCCCATAACTACCGAGCTCGATAACTGCAGTCGCATAAGTGCAGCCAGTATCCAGTATTCGGGAGATAGTAGGTTCGAACCCCACTGTCGACAGCCCTGAAAATGGTTTTCCGTGGTTTCCCATTTTCACACCAGGCAAATGCTGGGGCTGTACCTTAATTAAGGCCACGGCCGCTTCCTTCCCACTCCTAGACCTGCCCTGTCCCATCGTCGCCATAAGACCTATCTGTGTCGGTGCGACTTAAAGCAAAAAAAAAAAAAATCCCATAACTTTGAGCATAGAAGGTGAATATACCTAACCAGCTACGCTACCCAGTCAATGTCCGGCTCCATGGCTATATGATTAGCGTGCTGGCCTTTGGTCACAGAGGTCCCGGATTCGATTCCCGGCAGGGTCGAGAATTTTAACCGTAATTGGTCAATTTCGCGGGCACGGAGGCTGGGTGTAGCCTATGTGTCGTCTTCATCATCATTTCATCCTCATCACGACGTGCAGACCGCCTACGGGCGTCAAATCAAAAGACCTGCATCTGGCGAGCCGGACTTGTCCTCGGTTACTCCCGGCACTAAGAGCCTTACGCCAGTTCATTTTTACCCAGTCGATTGACCAAGCTGAAATACCTAAAGCTGCTTATTTATTGATTTTATGCATGGATTCGGTAAGACTTGCCAACTATGCCAAGGTTTCCTATAGAGTGAAAAGGTCGAGACTGTCTGAGATAAGAGGACAAAGGTCGACTTCAAGTATGGTTCACAATCGATCTCCTACTATCCACAAGGTCATCTGGAATGAAGCAACATATCCGGTAGCGACACTTGATATTCCCACTGCAGGTTCCGCCTCCCGCAACCAGATGTCTACGCCTCTTGCATGCCACCAGAAGCTCTTGTAATGTAGTGAGATCATGTTACATAAACAGACTGTGATTACTTTAACAGCACTGGTATTTATTTGTCTCATATTAATAGTCGCATGTTGTGAAACCGCTGAGAGAAAGGATTTATTATTCAACTGGATAAAATGCATGTTCAAAAAAGTTATTTAAAAATTCCACAAATTTACAACATTCATCATAGGGAACTTTAGAAGCAAAAACTTAAGAATAACGTACCATTTTCATGGTAAGCGAGGTGTGCCTGAGCCGGAGTTTGCGTACGGTAGGGTGGCCAGTTCCTTTCTGCTCCTCCATTCCCTAACCCCTACCAACAGCGCGTGTCAACCAATCCAAATCTTGACCACGCCCAATGTTGCTTAACTTCAGAGAACTCACGGGATCAGGTGTTTCAACGCGGCTACGCCCGTTAGCCTATTTTCATGGTGGGGAACATTAAATACTTTTATCAACTTGTTATGCTTTCCTGGCCTTTGTTTAGCTAATTACCTGGGGTAGGCACAAAGATGTGGATTGGTCCCAGTTTTACGGTCAGATGCCCTTCCTAAAACTAACCCTATGTGGACGGATGTATTCACTATTAGGCTATGTGCCTTTATTGACAATGTGTTGAATGTAATGAAGTGTATGAAGACAATGGTATATGCATAGCCTTCGAGCTAGGGGAATTAACCAAACGGGACTAAAATCCTTGGCCTGGCCGAGAACTGAACCCAGAGGCACATGAACCGAAGGTCACTACGCTGACCATCCAGCCAAGGAGCCGGACAAGCGAATGACTGAACCAAACTTGTGATGAAATAAGTGGTGGTGACTGCTGTTTTATGGGACCAAGACACCCAAGCATCAGCCTTTCATTGTGACAATTAAGCAAAAAATAGGAATTGTTCTAACTCCTTAAAGAAATAAGATATCAGGTAAATATGGTAAAACTGTCTCCGTACAGGCCATGAAGGACCTTAGAAGAATAGAATATAAAGCCTTCCACTATTCGTAACTCGCCACAAAGTTATGTAGAGTTGTTAGCTCTATGCTCGGCCCCATTTGTTACAAGAAATAGATTTTTCTCCGGGTACTCTGCTTTTCCTTGCCATCTTTCATTCCAGCAACACTTTTCATTACCATTTCATTTCATCTGTCATTCATTAATCATTGCCCCAGAGGAGTGCGACAGGCTTCGACAGCCGGCACAGTTCGTAACCTCGCCGCTAGATGCGAGCTTCATTCTCCATTCCTGACCCAGTCGAATGACTGGAAACAGGCTGTGGATTTTCATTCATTTCTAGTGCAGGCTGATTGAACCCTAGGGCCCAGTGTCACTTCATGAGTGGAAATTTTGTATTTTTTTCCCCCTTTCCTGATGAGGAAATGAATCTAAGTCCTTGCAAATGAAACGAAGGTAGCCTATCGAGATAAAGGAAAAGTTACGAGAGCCATTACCTGATCTTCTCGGTGACGTGAACCTAATTCTATAAAAATCGGGAAAAATCTGACCAAATGAATTCGTATAGGAAACATAGAAAGCAGTAGCTTCGGAATAACGAAAAGCTGAGCCTTCACATTTTACACATACAGTAAGTCTCACAATGATTATTGAACTCTAGGCCTACCTGCGTGGTTCGGGTTGCGTAGCTATGAGCTTAGTAAAATTTGGCAGATAGTGGGTTCAAATCCCACCGTCAATAAGCCTGGGGGTTGTTTTCCGTAGTTTTTCATTTTAACACCAGGCAAATAGGCTATATTAATTATGGTCGTAGGCCTTTCCCATCCTTGCCTCGCCAAAAATTATGTATTAGTGGGAAGTCAAACCATTAGCAAAATAGAAGTTATTGTTATAGGCTATAGCCTATTATTAATATGTTCATAATTTAATTCGCAGTATTGCAGTGGGTCTATTTAATTTATTCTTCTGCATCTGTTTACCCTCTAGGGTCGGTTTTTCCCTCGGACTCAGCGAGGGATCCCACCTCTACCGCCTCAAGGGGAGTGTACTGGAGCTTCAGACACTAGGTCGGGGATACAACTGGGGAGGATGACTAGTACCTCGCTCAGGTGGCCTCACCTGCTATGCTGAACAGAGGCCTTGTGGGAGGATGGGAAGTTTGGAAGAGATGGACGAGGAAGAGGGAAGGAAGCGGCCGTGGCCTTAAGTTAGGTACCATCCCGGCATTTGCCTGGAGGAGAGGTGAGAAACCACGGAAAACCACTTCCAGGATGGATGAGGAGGGAATCGAACCCCCCTCTACTCGGTTGACCTCCCGAGGCTGAGTGGACCCCATTCCAGCCCTCGAACCACTTTTCAAATTTCGTGGCAGAGCCGGGAATCGAACACGGGCCTCCGGGGGTGGCAGCTAATCACACTAACCACTACACCATAGAGGCGGACCAATATTCAAATTATTTCGTAACGAAAAGGAACTAAAGGATGTCAGTCAAGTGTAGCCTACTGCCAGGTAGGCTGCTGTATGTTACAGTACATGGGTCCTGGTGAGAAAAGTGTGAAAGGGTTGTTCTTTTTCGACAACGCACTATTTCAGAGTTATCAAAAATTCCACAATCACACATTTATGAGTATTCTTAGGGAAGGCTAACTGAAGATCTTTTTGAGATGAGATTAGTTGGTTTTTGGAAGAAAAGAGAGATGTGTGATTTAATTCGTATTATAGACTATAGGCCTACTTAAAGCAGTTGTTGGACTCCATAATTGTAACCTATGCCCTATTCCCAAGGGATTAAACGTTTTTTTTAAAAACATTATTATTAATAATTTCGTCTATAGGACATTTGGCCATCAATAATGTACAATGATAAAAATTGTTACAGAAAATAGAAAGAAAAAGGGACAACAAGTTAAAAGACATATAGGCCCTACAATAACAGAACTGACCTGGAACAGAGCAAAGAAAGAAGCAAAACATACTTGAAATAAAGACACTTGTTCTTTAGATATTAACAACAATTTTTGTCAAGTAGGCCTATATTGCAATTTCACACGCAAGTCTCCAGTTGCCAGAAATAGCTGAATGTATGTGGGAAAGAACGCGAAGGTGCACAAGGGTAGCGAACAATTATCCGCGAAAGGATACAGTTCTACTGCAGTCGAAGATAATGGGGTTCACATCTCCAGTGTTTCTTGCGCTACACGGACATTGTGCTTATTGGAGGACTCCAATTCTGTTGAGGTGAGCGGGGAATGAGGAATTAAACGTTGACCAAGCCAAATCCAGCAGAAAAATTGGAATAAAATTGCCCGTCATAAGTACGCTAAGCAAGCAATAGGCTTTCGGTTCTTAAACACATCGCTCTATGTACAGCTTTAGAAAGTAGACTAAGAAAAGGGTATTCAGAAAATGTTCGAAATAGAGAAAAGTTTCATGTTATTACCTCAATAATGGGGCCGATGACCTATATGTTAGGCCCCTTTAAACAACAAGCATCATCATCATCATCATCATCATCACCACCACCTCAGTAAATCTTGATACTACAGATCAGATGACGTATTAATAGGACTAGGAATTTCAGCCTGTGATAGCCTTCCAGTAATTACTGGCTGCCTGGTGTCCATGATCGTTTAGGCGTTAAATTCTATATAGTTTGTCGCCGTGGTTAGCCGGTTAGAGTCCCGTTGGTTGAAGAAGAAAAATCTAATCAGAATTTTGACCGGCACGGTAGGAGAGGTGGTGGTATAGGCTACAATTTCTAATCACTCGATTGCGTGCCAAAAGCCTGGATTCAATTCCAAACCTGTCAGCTGTGTTCACATAGAGTGAGGGCATATGACGCTGCTGGTGGTGATTTATCCGTCGGAATGCGACGTACAGTCTCGGGCAAACCCCTTGGTGTTATTCGACAGAAGTAGGCTATGTGCCGGCACCGGGTTTCACTCCCTTCATACTATCATATATCACGCCATTCATTCAATCTTTTTTTAACTCCTCTGATAAGATTAGATTCATCTCACTTCATACCCTACCTCGCAGAGAAGCGGGGCAATGGTTGGACAGCCCAGTTTATAGGTTAGAATGCAAGCGAGTATCAAGTAGGCCCTACCTTCGGCCCGTTCTACGGTTGTGTAGGGCAGTAGCATAAACAGTAGTCTAGACTAGAGGTTAGGCCTATACCAGATCATACCTCAAATGCTATCTGCGTCGCGGCAGCTTGTAAGTACGGCACAAGTAACAGGTAGCCTACTACACCCTAAGCCACAAACATTAGTCGTGGAGACTGTGCCAGCTCTCTGAAACAGATGCATATTCATAATTAAACTGTTCACCATGCAGTACTTATAATCAATATTTAACTAACGAACAATTGCACTACCATTTCGAAACTTCGCAACAGCATCTCGGTTCGCAAGAATCATTGCGGATGGAGTAGATGTTTATTGTCAGGCCTTCAGACTTGAGATGGGCGCATGCGCAATCCTTACCCCGCAATCACGCGACTTCTCGTCAGACAACCATAGTAGGGCCTATCTAACTTATGTAAAACACTTCTGAGGATACTTGACACTTGATATCTGTGTGCGTCCTAACCTATTCCAAGACAAAACCCTGATGCCTACCAAGCGACTGTTGTTAAAGGCGAAGGCTTGCAGTTTACGAGATGATACGTGGTCAGCGCGAACAATCCTTACGGGCGTTATTGTCAGTTCTCTACTCCCGGTTCGCTATCTCACCGGCAGACAAGTCCTCAATTATTGTTCTCACGTAGGCTGAGTGGACCTCGAACCATCCCTCAGATCCAGGTAAAAATCCCTGACCTGGACGAAAATCGAAATCGTTAACACTGGGCCTAATGAAATATCTGACTTATTTAGACTTATAAGACAAAACTCGACTAAACTGGTGCTAGTATTCCTTACATCCAGAAGGAAATGCCTTAATTTTATCTGCTCTGCTTTCCATAATTGGGATGTATGATTAGCTATATTTTTTGAGGGAGGGATACATTTAGTTTCGGAAGGTTAAAGAGCACTGCTTTGAACAGCTGTGTGCATGTAAAGGTAATGGGCTAGTCGGCTATCATCTTGTCACTGCTCTACTCCACCCGACTTCTTCCTCACTAACAATGCCTGAGAAGTGTACAAATAGGAGGAGAGTTGTCACCGTGACAGATAACGGAACAGTTGAATGACATGAGGCGCTTCCTGCGACCCTCGAGCACGAAGCACAAACAGTGCCCGCCTACGACCGCAGCACTCATTATATCATGGAGAGCTCCACTCGTAAGTATATGGTACAGTATTTAACTCGGAGTGCGCCTCAGCTCACGAAAGGAATTTTACTGTAAATTACTGTTGATTTCAAGAGTGGAAAATTGGAAATGAATTAACGTGTGTGACTACTCATTTAAATATGATGGGCCGATGAATAGTCGCCTTATGACGACAATGGGATAGGGCAGGTTTGGGGCTGGGAGGGAAATAACCGTGGCCTTAATTAAAGTACATCCCCAGCATTTGTCTAGTGTCAAAATGGGAGAACATGGAAAACCATATTCAGAGCTGCCGAAAGTGGGATTCGAACCCACTGTCTCTCGAATGCAAGCTATCAGCTTCGCGGCTCGTACCACGCAGACAACTCGCCCGGTAAACAGTAAAGTCTCTCAACTACTATATTATGAGATAGAGAAATCGGTAGTACGTCATTTCCTCAATATCGATCTGCGAAAGTGACCTGTGAGTAGGCCTATAGCCTACATTAGGCCATAATACGGTCAAACTATCGTAGCATTAAAATAAAAAGCATGCCGCAAAAGCTACAGTCTACTTTTAAGCATTTGATTGCTAGTACAAGAAAGCCTGCAAATGCTGCAGGGCCAGCAATCAGCGTTACGACATCTTCTGCATTCGTAACCAGCTTCGCTGCTTCTCTTGTCAAACATAATCCTCAGTTTGACTCACGAGGCCGAGTGAACTCCGTTTCAGCCCCACGTCCAGAATTGAAATACCTGAACTAACCGGGAAATGAACTTGGGGCCTCCGAGTAAAAGCCAAGCACGCTGATTGTTGTTTTTAGAGGAAGTACAACTAGACAACCATCCTTTTTCAACACTAATCATATGGTGAAAGTGACTCTTCGTATAATGAGGATTTCGATAAAATTAGATGAGTTTAGTATAATTTAAAACAATTTATAGGTTCATCCATTTTTCACCGTGTGTGTGTGTGTGTGTGTGTGTGTGTGTGAGAGAGAGAGAGAGAGAGAGAGAGAGAGAGCCTCCACATTTTTATTATTTACACCCATGCATATGGCGACATCTAACAAAAAGTGTACATCAACATCCTCACCCCTTCCAGAAGCCCTTCGGGTATCCGTTGTTTTTTTCTGATGACGTGTCAGACCCACTTGTTTCAGCAAATACAAGAAATTTCCACGCGACCTCATATGAAAAACAACAGTTTTCCATACGGCTTAGTTCTAACCTTACGCTGTAGTTTCTTAGTTCGTTTTTTACAATGTTAACCCGACTCAACACACACTTGACTTCTGTATTGAATGAGGGAAAGTTAGGCCCGAAAGAACAGACGAGACCAATTCTAATTAGGAATATTCTACTACTTACCAGAAATCATTCGTGGAGGACATATTTATCTACTTCTGAAAACTTATATTCCTCCACTGATTTTCAGTTTTTTCAACACTCTCTCAAATTCTAAAGATCAGTCTGTGGTAGGCTCTTCAACAGTCTTTAAACATTCTCACTTAGTAGTGACATGTTTCTGAGAATTTCAAAGTTGTTAGGCAGCCGATTTTGAATTTTCTGAATTTTTTAAAAATGTTCATACTTTTCTCCTTGGTGTCATGTGACAAATTGGAATTTTTCATTTCATTCTCAACTGAATTATGAAAATATGTTAGGCCTATGCAGATAAGGGAAACGAATGGAGAAAAAGTCGAATCAGATTTTGTTACCATTGAAAAAAAAAATGAAATGGCGTATGGCTTTTAGTGCCGGGAGTGTCCGAGGACGTGTTCGACTCGCCAGGTGCAGGTCTTTTGATTTGACGCCCGAAGGCCACCTGCGCGTCGTAATGAGGATAAAATGATGAATACGACACATACACCCAGCCTCCGTGGGAGCGAAATTAACCAATGATGGTTAAAATTCCCAGCCCTGCTGTGAATCGAACCCGGGACCCCTGTGACCAAAGGCCAGCAAGCTAACCAGCCATGGAGCCGGACTTTGTTACCATTAATGTAAGTTATTTCACAAAACGCCCAAACTAGAAATATTAAAACCTGTCACTACAATGAATATCGCAATAAAATCGTCCAAAGTAAATATGGCAAGAAGTGGCCCAGTTAAGAAAAGATAGGGACCAAAATGCAATTAGTGGATTTTTTGAAAATTTGTAGTCAATTTAATACTCGAAATAGTCATATCTGGTCACATAGTGGCAAAATTGGCAACCCTAACAGTGACCTTTGCAAAAGCTGGCAACATTGTTGGTATTGGAAGGGGCGGAGGGAAATTCAGGGTGGGGACAATGATCGCGGAACACCAGTAGCAAGGAGACGGGCTAGAGCGCCTGCGCAGTCGCTAACATGCAAACACACGTGTGGACCAGTAGCCGAGCCAAGACAGCCCACCCCCAACTGGAGGTGCGGCTACTGGGCATCTGATGCTTAAAAAAATGGAGACTTCGATTTGAGGAAAATTGAATAAAGTATGATCTCATGTATTTGAAAATACAAAAAGGTTCCTTTCCGTGAATGGTCATGAACCAACAGACCAAGAGATAAATTAATTATGGTTTCTAATTACTTAAGATCTGTAACAAAATCCACAGCGCTACTGAATTTTCTTGGAGCTTCCTAGTCAGCAGGTTTATATGAAAATTTCGAAGATGTTAGCTAAATAACATATCTTACGCACGTAGCTGAAAAAAACATCAGCTGATCTATGACACAATAGCCTCACGTGGAGGGAATTAGTCTACTACTGTCCAACGGCACTGATCGTCACATTATCAACCTGATGATTCCAGCACCATTACAGAAAGTTGAGTTGATTTAAATCATGGAATTTCTTGTTAGAATCACCTCTCGGTTGTTTTCACGAGGATGGAGTTGAGCGTAAAGAAATGTTAGAAGAAGTTGCAATCGAACCCGGGATAATCTGAACAGGCAGTTGCGGCTGCCACTGACTGTAGTGGCTTAAACACTACCTTTTCACGTTTATGTGGAGTCGGCAGAGTGCCCAGGCTCAACGTAGGACTTGGCCGACTTTTAAGACAGGACGCCCTTCCTGCCAACATGAGCTAGTAAAATTACCATCGGAAGTTACCGGGAATCGAACTTAGGAGCTGAGTGGCTAGACCATTGTGTTAGTCCATCTCTCATTTTCCTTCAACTAATATTTTTCTTCCTGATTTTTCTCCAGTTTATTGGGGTTGGAACGTAATGTATATTTTGGCCCAGTTTTACGGCAGGGTACCCTTCCTGACACCAACCCATTCGTGCAGGAATGTATTCACTATTGCGTGTCTCTATGGTGGTTGGTGGTGTGATGTGCCGTACGTGTCAAAAGATTAATTTTATGAGGATACTTATGTATCAAATACTGAAGATGTTACAGACGTAAAAATTGGTATTTGGATCTCCTGTAAAAGTAAAGGTACACGCATAATTTGTTTTCTGAAAATACACTTAAGGGGAAGTGTTAAAGGGGGCGAATTTTTAAAATGAGCAAATCTACAATATATCAAAAACTTACCACATATTACAGACATGAAAATTGGTATTTTTAATCTTTTAAACATATAGTAACACGTATTTTTGTTTCGGAAAAAGCACTTAACGGGTGGGGGTTGTAAAAAGGGCTGTAAAAGGGGATGAATTATTTTAATGAGGATACCTACTTATATCTCAATTACTGAAGATGACACAGACTTTAAAATTTGTATTTGAAATCTTCTCTTATAAAAAGAAACACGTGTTCTTAATGGGGAGAGGGATATAAGGAACTGAAAACTTGAATTCTTTTTTGAGGATACTTATATCTCAAAAACGAAGGATATTCCGGACGAGAAAATTGGTATTTGGAATCTCCTTTAAAAATAAAGACACACGGATTTTGTGGCGGGAGAGGGGGTATGGAATCAACTTAAGGGGGTGTAAAAGTAGTTGGATTATTTTTATGAGGATACAAATAAGAAGTGGACTTAAAACAATATACCTTTAAGGGGGTTTTGTCTGACGGTGAGGAATGATGCCAAAAATATGCATTTATAAAACCATTTGAATTATGAAGTTAAAATTCCAAATGATATCCTAGGCGTTAAATAACAGAAAGTTTGAAACAAATGTAACCGCTCAGACAATTAAATAGGGTAAAGATCCGAAAACAAATATATTCATTCCTTCCTCCAAAACGGTTTAACGTACGAAGACAACATTCCTATTTCAAATCCTAAGCATGAAATAAGAAATAATTTTTAACGTTACAACCCTAAAGTGTTAAATGAGGTTAGCTCCATAAACGAAATTATTCATCCCTCCAAAACTGTTTGACGTACAAAGTTGTAATTTTACGAGAAGGGTGCTCTTTTATGTCATAGGTGTAAAATACCATATACTTCAAAATATTTCTCCCCTAAGGGGTTTTGATGGCGGTTGACCCTCAGAAACACAATATCCATTCCTCTGAAACCCTTTCAGGCACTAGGTTATTTTTTATGAATGTTGGTCTTCTAGGCCTATACTCTAATTGTTAATAAATATCTAAAGACAATCACCCTTTAAAAAGTATTCATTCCTCCATTACTGTTCGACGTACAAAATGAAAATTTCACAGGTTGGTCGCTTTTACATCCCAGATTTTAAACAAGATAGGGTTTAAACATTCAAATTCTTCCGTAGGCCTATGGGGTTCAAATGAGTGTTAGATCAGAAAATAAATAATCATTTCCCCAAAAACGTTTGACGTTCGAACTGCGGGTGTAAGCTTCGCTGACAGTGGGCTCACCAAAATGTAAAATTTTCAATAATAATTTTCAGTTTAAAGCCGTAGCGAAGCACGGGTATCTTGCTAGTGCTGAATAATGTGTTTGTTCCTTTCTTACGTGCAACTTAGTAAAATCTGTAACGAAGCATGAGATTGAACTGTATCCTGTGTCAGCTAACTGCTACGGTGCATTTTATTGTATCAACGCTGACGCTTCTTGTTTAAAGGAGCCTAACATCTAGGTCATCGGCCCCGTTTTATTGTACCATGCCAACATTCCGAAACAGTCAGAAGTGATTTAATTTCATCAATCTCTATTTCTTTTCAATCCCTTTACCCTCCAGGGTTGGTTTTACCCGCGGTCTCAACGAAGGATCCTATCTCTACCGACTCAAGCGCAGTGTCCTGGAGCGTGAGACTTTGGGTCGGGGGTACAACTGGGAAGGAGGACCAGTACTTCGCCCAGGCGGCCTCACCTGTTATGTTGAACAGTGGCCTTGTGGGAGGATGGGAAGATCGGAAGGGATAGACAGGGAAGAGGAAAGGAAGCGGTCGTGCCCTCAAGTTAGATATCCCGGTATTCGCCTCCATTGCATTAGGCCTACATTAATGCGACTGTCACATCTAGTCATTAGTAAAGTCTGCCATCAACAGGAGGCGTTTTATTTTAATTGAAGACGTGAAATGACATCATTTGACAAAGTTTAACTGTGCAGTGCTGGTGTAGAATATTAGACTGCAGCATCTTCGAAGAATATGAACATGGTCCACCCACGCACAGTAATGGGCACGTAACCTATTGCGGCTGTTTATCCTGATAGCCAAAAGTTTTGGTTGATGCCTTTGCAGCTTTTTTTCTCACCTCACAGGTTTCGAATCCGATAAGTTATAAAGTTTCCTTATTGCGGATGAGAACCACCTTGGAGGATAATCTGAACATTTTCCCGAGATGTATTTCGATTGAATGAGTTCAGAGACACTGGCTGTTCAGGGTACCGTAGCTTAGAATGACCGTATGAAGGTCACTCAAAAATAGGAGTTAAAAGAAGCCTCATTCAGCTACATCATGGACCCATTATTTAGTCGAATAATGATTACGCTATCAAATTTCCAATGTTCATCACTCCAGTAGTAGAACGGAAGTTTGTTCAAATAGGTTCTAGTATTGACTCAGGTCTAGAATTGACACTTTCGTTGTTTCCCTTCAGGCCAAGAGCAAGGTCGTATACCTCTATTTTTTACTGTGTTAAACAACAACCGTCACATTTTGCAAAGGAGCGTGATGACTGGTTGGGACTGTAACTAGCTTCTCACTGAGGTGGCCGTGGCTCGAGGGCAAGTACGATTTTTAAAATGAAAATTAAGTCCCTGTGGTTCGGATTTCATGTAAAAGTGAAGGTCTCGTGAGCATGATCAAATATTAACAGTCACTGAAACTACAAGCTTGCTGCAATCCTGTACCATTCGATCGAACCATGATTTTTAACGAACGCTGTAGTCGAATCAAGTGATAGAACTGACAAAGAAGATGCTGATGAACAAGGCTGTAGGCTCAGTAGCGAATTATTCTGGCATATCCTTCCTCCCACCCTCTGTTAGAGAGTAGTCAACAGTGCTGGATGTTGTGTCTACTGTAGCCTATTTCGCAACTTACTTCGCTTGCCGCGAATCGGGTCCATTTCGAATTAAAATAATAGGCATTCTTATTAAGGCTTATCCTGTTTGGTGGTTTCTGTTGTTTTTGTTGATGCTGCTGCTGCAGTTTGAAAGTCTTGCAATATCGTAGTCCCAATAGCCTTTTATAAATGTTACTTAATGTGTACTAAGCGAATTGGCCACACGGTACGATCATGTGTAGCTTACCTTAATAAAGGCCACAGCTCCTAGTTTTCCCAGTCCTAGCCCTTTCATATCCTACCGTCGATGAAATCCTCTGTGGGTTAATGTGACGGTAAACACTAGCAAATTATAAAACCGCGTAAATAATGAAAGCATTGTGTCATTATCATGTCTTTTAAATTCATTTCAATAGTTTTTGTATGCAGATTCAATTTTAAAAATGCTTTTGTTTTTTGCATTTTCAGTAAAATCACAGCAGAAAAGGTGACAACGACTGAAAGCCCAAGCTAACTAAGAACTTTTTAACTCCACGTACTGTAAGTATTATTCTTTTCCAAAAATTTCTTATTAACATTGAATGTGTGATAGTTTACAGATCTGATTAGTCTAACAACTAATTTTTAAGTAGCCCAATAATCTGCTGTGGATGTGTTTTAATGCTTCATTTATCAAACTAGTTGTATGCATTCTGGAAGTTCTTTCTTGCCTGTCTTGTACAACAATTATGTTACCAGTTAAACGGTACGGCCTACAATGGAAATTTACGTTTGATGAGATTGGCTGTGTAAAATCTGCTTTGTAATTTATGGGTATGTCCAAGGTAGAGATTTGACATCAATAGCCTATAGGCCTAGGCATATTATGCGCAACTTACCAAGACCACGACCTTAACATCACTTTTTAAGGCAATTCGAGTCTTCTGTGGTAGTGAAGCATTTTCCCAAAGATCTACAGATTATAAATGTAAACATACCTCTAAAGTAAATCAGTCTTATCCATGAAATGGCGTACGGCTTTTAGAGCTGGGAGTGTTCGAGGACATGTTCGGCTCGCCAGGTGCAGGTCTTTGATTTGACTCCCGTAGGTGACCTGCGCGTCGTGATGAGGATGAAATGATGACAACACATACAACAGCCCCTGTGCCAGCAAAATTAACCAATGATGGTTAAAATTCCCGACCCTGCCGGTAATCGAACCCGGGACCCCTGTGACCAAAGGCCAGCATGCTAACCATTTAGCCATGGAGCCGGACAGTCTTACTCGCACATACCATTAACTCATTTTATGAGATGATGAAGTAGGCTATAGGTAAGTTATTTATCTTTGTTGATTATTTTTACCAATACTTTGCCTGCTAAATGGTGTGACTGTTCTATTGTGGCTGGCCGCCAAACCCATGTAGGCCTACAACTCTTCAATGCACTTTTCTTCCCGTCTTGTCCCATAGTTTCCATTGTCAGTACCTAGATCTTAATCGCCTGCTGGTATTGTTTTCTATCAGCGTCTCTTAAGAGGAGATCCTACGAGAACCTACTAAATTTATATATATATATATTTTTTTTTTGCAATTTTAGTCCTATCTAGGCTACACGAAATTTGAGTAGGCCTAGTTGATTAGGCTAATATGGCTCTAATCAAGGAAGTGTTAACATTTTTCCCAAATATAACAAATATACCCGAAATTACGGCATTTAAACATATCCCAGGTGAAATAATTTTCGGTTTATTATTTTGAAACGTTGTAGTTAACCTACTACATCTTATAGGTTAAAGAATAATTGAAAAATATTGTAGGCCTCTTTCTGGTGCCAGTATATTACGTATAATTTTAGCAACGTTCTTATTGGACTAACATGTGGTAATTCATGATTAAATTGGACTTTTTCCTATCTAAACACAAAATATGTCTGAAAGTTACCAACTGTTATTAAAGAGGAAACTACATTTCTTTTTACGTTGTACCTACTTTGGGAGGTATTGGGCAACAATGGGGTAGGAAAAGGCTAGGACTTGAAAAGAAGCGACTGTGGCCTTAATTAAGTTACAGCCCCAACATGTTCCTGGTGTGAAAATGGGAAACCACGGAAAACTATCCTCAGGGCTGATCATACTGGGATTCTAACCCACCATCTCGCAAATGCTAGTTACAGCTACACCGTCCGAACCGGTAGCCAACTCGCTCGCCAGCTGTGTGAATGCATAGGCCTATGTGTCAAATTTATAGGCATTCACATCAAAACTGTTGCGTAGGGATCATTTTGCTATCTAACTTATAAAGATATGCTTTCCATTAATTTATACTGACCGGGCGAGTTGGCCGTGCGCGTAGAGGCGCGCGGCTGTGAGCTTGCATCCGGGAGATAGTAGGTTCGAATCCCACTATCGGCAGCCCTGAAGATGGTTTTCCGTGGTTTCCCATTTTCACACCAGGCAAATGCTGGGGCTGTACCTTAATTAAGGCCACGGTCGCTTCCTTCCAACTCCTAGGCCTTGCCTATCCCATCGTCGCCATAAGACCTATCTGTGTCGGTGCGACATAAAGCCCCTAGCAAAAAAAAAAAAAAAAATACTGAAAGAAAGACTCGTATTAATAATTTCTCATTCATAATTAAGATCGTCGAAATGAGGCACCTCATCTCATTGCCTTTTTTTCTTTTTCAAAATGTAAACGAGCACATTCAGTTCTTTTGCATTTTTCTGCCTTTAGACATTCTCCAGCGATTATGTAATTTTGTTTACGCAGTCTCGCTAGGAAGCCGCACTCGACAGCGGGCCGGCTTGTGGCTCGCTGAGCGTTGCTGCCTCAGTGGCAGCCGCCAGACCTCCAGTCGCCGAGTACCAAGCCAACCGCTCCAAACTTCAGGGCTCGGAAGCGGCCAAAGCCGTTTCAATTTCTGAGAAGCAGATCACTTCAGCCAGCTACCCGTACAATCTGAACGAAGTCCCAATTTCGAACGAATTGAGTGTTTCTTGTTATATTATAGGTTTAATTATAGACTATTGTAGGCCTAACTAAGAAAACTTTCAAAAACACAGGCGAAATCTAAACGGCTTTGTGGAACCTTTAAAAATAGCCGCACATATAAAAAGGAATATACGCTATATCACCAGGGTCACATGTGGATTTGACCCTGTTTTAGAGCCGAAAGCCTTCCTTACGCCACCCGTATGTGGAAGATTGTAGCCTATCATTATTCCGTAGTTCTATGGTGGTTGGTAGTGTGGTGTGCTGTGTGGCTTCGAAAGTTTCTTTTTCATCTTCCTGACGGGGAATTAAATCCACGTCCTTCCGGGTGAATCGAGCACGCGTTTACCTGCCTCAGCGAGCAACTCCTTTCAGTAATAATAATAATAATAATAATAATAATAATAATAATAATAATAATAATAATAATAATAATAATAATAATAATCTGGTTTGTATTTTAATTTTAGGACTTTAGGAATTGTAGTCTTTGTATATCTAGGCTACCTTTTAGTCCCGTGTCTTGATACGCGGTCGGGGATGAGGTCAGATTAATTTATATGCCATATTTAAGGCCGGATGCCCTTCGTCTCGCCAACCTCAGTTGAGAGCTAATGGAGATGAAATGAATGATGGCGAATTAAATTGGGTTAGGAAGTGGAAGTGATCATCTGTGGCTGTGAATGTATAGGAACTGTCCCGGCACTTTCCTGGAAGTGAAAAATTGGAAACCACAGATAATCATTCTCAGGACAGCCGACGGTGGGATTCGAACCCACGCGTCTCCCGAATGCATTGCTTGGCGCCATAGCCGCAGTGCGTTTACACGCGCGGACACTCCGCTGTGTGGATGACTTTAGGAAATAAACTCAGAAATTTTAATCCCTCGCTCTTCTGCTGTTCTTTATTTGTTTCACATCTTTGCCCCAGTTTATTGAGGTTGACACATAACGCGGATATGGTCCAGTTTTACGTCCGGATGCCCTTCCTATCTCAACCTTACGTGGAGGGATGTATTTTATTCACTATTCTGTATTTCTATGGTTGTTGGTAGATTGATATGTGTAGGTCTATAGGCCTATGAAGAGATGTGTATTAAGACGAAGACAAACACACTCAGCAGACTACGCAATTCCTTGCCCCGGCCAGAAATCGCACCCCGGTCCTTCTGAACAGAAGGCTACTACTCTGACCATTCGGCGTAAGAGCCAGACTATTATCTATCTGCACTATTCTACTAATTATCGTTTTATTTATTCTTTCCTTTTTTATTTTTTGACTCACAGCCTGAAAGTGATATGATTAATAATAATTCTCTCCGAATCAAATGGTAAACCACGTAACACACTATCGTTAACAAAATAGACCTAAATATCTGGAAATAAATTTTCAATTTATTAGGTTATGTTCAGTAGGTCTGCATATAGACT
Source organism: Anabrus simplex (assembly GCF_040414725.1). Taxonomy (NCBI): domain Eukaryota; kingdom Metazoa; phylum Arthropoda; class Insecta; order Orthoptera; family Tettigoniidae; genus Anabrus; species Anabrus simplex. Next base: position 1,115,023,111 of record NC_090265.1, on the reverse strand, counting down.
AGTAGGCCCACTGGTGTCCGGTTGGACATTTTTGCTCCATACTTAACATCTTTTTAATATGTAAGTGAAAATAAATTAATTTCGTGTGGCTATTTCTAGCCGAGTGCAGCCCTTGTAAGGCAGACCCTCCGATGAGGGTGGGTGGCATCTGCCATGTGTAGGTAACTGCGTGTTATAGTGGTGGAGGATAGTGTTATGCGTGGTGTGTGAGTTGCAGGGATGTTGGGGACAGCACAAACACCCAGCCTCGGGCCACTGGAATTAACCATTGAAGGTTAAAATCTCCGATCCGGCCGGGAATCGAACCCGGGACCCTCTGAACCGAAGGCCAGTACGCTGACCATTCAGCCAACGAGTCGGACGATATGTAAGTTATTAGGCCTATAGCCTATGTTTAAGTGAACACAACCTAATAAGCTAACCACAAAGCGGTCGCAAAAATAAAATTTTCATCAAAATAAAAAAATGTTCCGGCTGCGTACGCCGCTATCTGAAATGCCTCTACACTTACTGCAAGGTTTAATACTTCAGATTATTCCTATATAGAGCAGTGTATGTAAACCTAAACTTATAAGGGTCAATATTTCCCGGACAAGACTCTTACATAGCTTAGGCCCAGCTGTTCTTACAGACACTACAACACATTAGACCTACTGAGCTGTCTTGCTGGGACGGAAAGTGTAACGAAAAAGGTAGACTAACTATACAGAACTAACAGTGCCTGCGGCTCCACCCGCGTTCAAGTCAGACTTGACTATATTTGTATAATGTTTGCTTAACTTCGCACCGACACAGATAGGCTATGTCTTATGGTGACGATGGGATAGGAGATGGCTAGGAGTGGGAATGAAGCAACCATGGCCTTAATTAAAGTACAGCCCCAGCATTTTCCTGGTGTGGAACTGGGAAACCACGGAAAACTATCTTCAGGGCTGCCGACAGTGGAGTTCGAACCCATTATCTTCCGAATGCAAGCAGATAGCTACGTGACCCAAACCGCACAGGCACTTGCTCGGTGACTATATTTGTGCACTGTTGGTAACTGTCCAGTATTAACTAACTCCTGATAATCCTCCCTGTCAAGTTTCATGTCTCCCCTCGGCGTCCTCATCAATTAGTAGGCGTATTCCAAAGCTGTAGCCAGAAAACAGTACATTTCCGTTTGTTTCGGCCACATTCTTTAATTAGGCCTACCTCTACCTTCCACCTCAATAATAATTAATAAAAAGTAACTAATTTCACCCTTAACCTCTCAGCTGTACCCTACTCGACGTCCAAATATCCTGGGTAACATGCTTGTAATGCTCCTTTATAACGTGCAATTTATGGCAAACCATTAGAGTTACAAAATCAATGTGTTATACTAGGGCCTATGCATATAGGCCCCTATGTAGATTGTAGCAAATTTATTTACAAATCCTGTACTTATATTTATTTTTGATAATAATAATAGGCCTAATTTTTTATTGGATAACGAATGGAAAATTAATAGGTTTAGGAAGAAAGTGCATATAAACCTTTTTGTAGAAAACTGAATTCTAAGTAGGACCTGCATCTGGTGGAATCGAATTTTAGTAGGACTAAAAATTTAGGCAGCGTATTCACTTTTAAAGGTCCCAGACACACAATTTTTCCGATTTCTTCTACTTGTTATTTTTTTAAACTGCCTGCTCCCTGGATAACCTAATATTTTTATACTGTGTAGTATCGGTATAGGCTAGTTTAATAATCTCGTAGAATGATGAAAGAATTTCTGAATAGGCAAGACTGGTTGAGATGGCCCTCAATGTAGGAACAAACTCGCAAACGTTGTCTCTTTATAACCTAATGATAGTGCTGCCCTAGATTAGATTCTAAGGTATAGCACCGAACTCTCCCGACACAATTTTATATTTGGTCGGATATTCCTACACAAAGTAACCAATCAATCGATGTGTACAGTATGGCACTGCTTTTGTTTACATATTTCTGTATAGTTGAACATGTCCTCCGTGGAATGCTTACTTGAGGAACTCCTGGTTTGCTTTGGATAAGCCTTCTTTCAGAAAAGTTCTGAGGCATTCTTGTCATCAAATTCCCATCATATAGCCTACTCGTGTAGGTACAGTGAATCGCATAATTATTCGGACAGACTTGATTTATTATAGTTTCCTTTGTATTAGTGGTTTCAGTAATAATAAAGCACTCATATAAATTAGATACAAGTTTAGGCCTATGTATGGAATATAAAAAATAAACATCCATCATTCTTCTAATAAACACGTTCAATGAAAATATAATCATTACAAACAAAATCAAAATCAAAACCAATATTGCACAAACTTATTCGGACACTTGCCGTTTTACTTATGGTCCTAAAGGTTCCGTATCTGGTGGGCTTTCCTTTCATTATAATTACTTCCCTGAGTCGACTTGGCATGCTCTCCACTAATTCCCGGATGTAATCGGGAGATATCTTCTGCCACTCTTCTTGAAGTCCATTTTTCAGTAATTCTCTAGATGTGATTGTTGTTTTTCTTATTTCTTTATCCAGTTTGTCCCAAAGATTCTCAATCCCATTCAAGTCTGGTGATTGAGAGGGAAGATGAAGTACCTTTGCGCAATTAAACAATAACCACATCCTTACATTCCAGGCCATATGCTTTGGGTCGTTATCTTGATAAAACTTAAAATGTTCACCAATCCCCATTTTTTCGGCACTCTTTTTCATATTGTCCCTAAGTATTTTAAGGTATTGAAAGTGGTCCATTTTACCCTCAATAAAAACTAATTCACCAACTCCATTCGCCGACATGCACCCCCACACCATTACATGTCCACCCCATGCTTCACAATTGCTTTCAGATATTTCTCTTGAAGCTCAATAATAGGACGCCGCCAAACTGTTATCCTCCCATCAGGTTGAAATATGTTAAATTTACTCTCATCAGCAAATATAACGTCATTCCACCACTCATTGTCTTCTTTAACATACTCTTTAGCAAACAGCATTCTCTTTCTTCGATTTACTTGATTTATGAAGGGCTTCCTTCTTGCAATATGGCCGTGAAAGTTACCTCTTCTGAGCACTCTCCGTATTGTTTTGGGATGCACTTTCTTTCCGGTGTCTGCGGCAATCTCCGCAGCGAGTTTTGGAGCACTTAACTTGGGCGCCTTTTTCATTTTTCTGATGATACAACACTCTTCCCTCACAGAAAAAAGTTCTTGGACGTCCCGTATGCGGTAGGTGTCAATCCCATCTTCCTCCCGTAATCTTGTGATAATATCAGGGACTGCACTTTTCTTCATTTGTATCATTTCAGCAAGTTTACGATAACTTTTACCTTTAGCATGGTGAAAAATTACTAGCTGCCGCTGTTCGATTGTGCTCTCTCTCTTCCTCTGCGGCCCATTTTCACCTACGTTGTACACAGCACTCTAACACACTGAATATTTACGTTCACACTGTCCGTGGCTCTTTTACATACGACCTCTGCACGGCAACTGACTTTTGTCCGAATAATTTTGTTGAAGGACGTTAGGTTTAACTGCGTTCTGAGGTTCCGTGGTCACTGGTTCTCTCCTGTTTTCTAAAAGTATACATTTGAACGTCGTGTTGAATCTGTCAAACTGGGTTCTGTCAGAAACTAGTTTGCGTGTAGGATATTTTCTCTGAAATATAGGGCCAGTGTGTAGCAGAGACTATAATTACTAACGTGTCCGAATAATTATGTAAGTCGCTGTATAGCCTGGACGGTTTGAAGTATTGATCACTCACTCGCTTGGTATTACGAGTGACACTAAACAACCTCTTCCGAACCAGCAGCGACATCGTCACATTTATTCTTCTCACAGTAACAGAATGTTGTTTAACATCGCCGATGACTGTAGGCACGCGCAGAAAACGCGTGACAGAGAGAGAGACGTTACTTTCGCTTTGCATCCAAAAAAGTCAGGTCGAATACATGTTTACAGACACCCAAGGTCGTCCTTGTCGCTGGAGTGGCGCTTATGTTGACTTGCCTTTCAATTTAGAGATTAAAACTACGTGAATTTACAAAAATAAAGGGTTGTCCACGCTGAGTCAGAAGTCTTTTCTGCACGACAATGAACATGACAGATTTTTGTGAAGGCAACGGTAGCGAGCTCAGCCTATGTGTTTAACTTGTGGTAGACTATTAGTCGACTGAATTATAAAATCATAATCCGCTGGATCTACAGTTTTGCTACCGAGCTCGATAGCTGCAGTCGCTCAAGTGCGGCCGGTATCCAGTAGGCCTATTCGGGAGGTAGTGGATTCGAACCCCACCGTCGGCAGCCCTGAAGATGGTTTTCCGTGGTTTCCCATTTTTCTCACCGCTTCCTTTTTAGTCTTAGCCCTTTCCTTTTCGATCGAAGCCATAACACCTGTCTGTGTCGGTGCGATGTAAAACAACCTGTACAATTTTGCTGGAAATCCAAGTCATAGCCTATAGACATGACTTTCTGTTTCGATAATACTAATTGTAATAGCATTGGCTAGAAATTATACCTTTGTTATCTCGATGGAAAGCTAGGATTAGTATCACTTAGATATTATAGCCATTTGACGATAGGCCAATTGTCCCCAACTAGAGTAGCCTATATCCCAGAGAGGATGATTACCTAGTTGTACTTTTAAAAGAAAAATCACCACCACCACCACCACCACCACCTATATCCCAGAAAACTTGATATATGGTGAAGTGAGAATGACAGAGTTCTAGTTGGCCGCTGAAATACATAGCCTACCCCATGAAGTCAGAAAAATGCACGAATGATTTTCATTTGAATGTTGTCAGTAGGCCCTACTGAGTGTAGCTTAAATAAAATGCTCAATGGATACTCTTTCGCTTTTATTAATAATGATCATGTTAATACTTAAGCTATAGGCTATATGAAATACGTGCTCATGAAGAAATTCCTTACAGTTCCGGTAACTATGAAACTGCAGATGACAGGAACGCTGTGAAATTACCTGTAGAACAGCCCTCGTTCAAGTACTGATGTGGCCTCACATTTTCTCGCGAGTGGCTCAATTCGTATGCATGTGTTTTATTGAAGTCTCCGTGAAGCTCTCCAACGGTGATAAAAATCCACCCTGGAGGACTGTTATCACTTTGTTTTTACCCCTATTTGGACATTTCCGTTTGTGTTCTGAAAATGAACGCGAATCTATATATGTTATCTTGTATACTTCAACGGTAAAGAATAAATGTTTATCGAAACCAACTTTCAACCTATTAGGTCATGTTACGTACATTTAGTACGTGTTGAAGAGATGTTAAGTACAGAATAAAAATGGCCAACCAGACACCAGTGGGATCCGAACCCACAACCTCCCGATTTCGCGTCGGTTGCTCTACCAGTTGAGCTATGGTTCGGATCCCACTGGTGTCTGGTTGGCCATTTTTGTTCTGTAGGCTACTTAACATCTCTTCAACACGTACTAAATGTACGTAACACGACCTAATAGGTTGAAAGTCGGTTTCGATTACAATGCGGTCGTGAAAATTCAATATTCAATAAATGTTTAGTTGGTATTGTTTTGTGGAGCATGGCATACGTTCAAGAACATGTTCCCCTAATTTTCTTGGACTGTGTATTTGTGAATCGAAACGGTGGTTACTATGGAGGAGCTAGAGGAGGAGGCTTATTGTGAATACATTAGGTAAGGTATGGTACAGTTTAAGGTCTGCTAGCTAATTAAATATAGCATCAAGATACATCTATCTTCCCGTGTGAGTTAATGTTAGTTCCAGTTCCTTGACCACATTTTCAGAAGAGAAAGAGAAAACTTGGAAAAGACCATTTTGCAAGGCAAAGGTGCATGCAGTGGACCACGGGGAAGAACAGCAAGTAAGTTTAGATGATTAGATCAGGTGAAGAAGGTCATGTTAAGGAAAGCTGAAAACCGCTCTGAAAGGAGGCATCTCGTCAAGACTGCAACGTAGAAAATATAGTTATGAAGTCTCAACGCTCAGCAATGAGCGAAACGACGAATGATGAATGATAAAGTGTAGAGTCTTGCCATTTGCAACCTCCGGTAGAAATGAATGGAGAGTAAATTACTATCGTAGGAATAATTCTCAGTTAATGATTTAAATATCAATTTTGACGACAAAAATAGCCGACCTGAAAAGTGAGATAGCCTAACCCAATTAAATTACAGCCTGCAACTCCATAGGATGAAATTCTTCGTTAGCTTCCTCATGCACAGGGAAGAGAGCAGAAGATTTCAAACTGTGCAATATTTGCGGGAACGGTTTCGGAAATTCCAATTGTGCCTATAATTCGACCAGAAGGTGAATCATTTTCTAGAAGTTTCAAGAATTTGTGGAGCTTATTCTGCTAATAGGGTTTAAAGAAGGTACTGGTAGTTCAGTTTTCCATCTATGGGTACAGAAGAAAGAACCTATTGGCTACTTCACATCTAATGGTGGATTCATAAATGAAGGCATGTGGTTGGCTACTTACATGTTGTATATAGGGAACAAAACGGCTTCTGTAGCCTATAAGATACAAGAGGAAACGCTGGCGGCTACTGTATTAATTCAGGAACTTTTGAAACAAAGCAGGTGGATATTGTACGAGCTACTAAGCGGAACTAAAGCAGGTGGCTACTAGGTATGGAAGATATCGGAAGGTAGGCTACTTCTGTGCAAGGAATCGGTAGGAAAGCAGGTGACTTCTGTACAAATAATAGAATAGAAGGCAGGTGGAAACTGTATCAGAGCGGAAGCTTGTGATCTACTAGGGCAGGTGGCTACTGTATAAGTAATATATCGGAAGGTAGCAGCTACCGTGCAAGGCTCGTGTGAGCCCGCGGGCTACCCAGCTACTGTATGGGGCCAGGCAGGTGGCTGTGTGGAGCAAGGCGCGTGCCCGGTAGCAGGAGGGGAGGGGAATACAGGCCGCTACACTTGCTGTCTGTTGCCACGAGCCATTCAGCTACCGGTTTTAGTGCTCCCCTCCCCCACCCCGCACGCTCCAGCAGCTCAGATGAATGAGAAGCCTGGTCGTGCGAGGGCGGCTGCTGTAGTGACAACATGACCAGTAGCTCTCATTACATCTCGCTGCCTGTGTACTCGCAGCAGTTCACAAACGGCAAAGATCAATCGCTTATATTAAAAAAAATACTCATCCACTATTCGAATCTTGAATTTTTATGCGAGAACATTCTTAGCCCCATATCAGTTAACGTATTACATAGTCATCGAACATCTCCTTAGCAGTTATCCACATTTTCGCTCGTCCTCTATTTCTCATCATGGCTTTTACAGATATGGCTGATTTGCGAAGCCACTATTTTGAGCATGAACCAGTAATTCTCAATCAAAGCCCAGTACTTCAGCTGAAATAACTAATGCATTTAGCTTAGGCCTATAACCACTCTCCTCTTCAGTGTATACCCCTCTTCTGGCTGCAATGGTATCGATGCCTGGGGAGTTAGACAGTATAGGCTATATTTTCTTTTCTTACCTGAACTTCTATTCCATAGGAGGTGATGAGCTTGACTTAGGAAGAGTCCTGTTATACCTTTCAATATACCATTCCAGGAGTCTGGAAGTCTGCCTCTTCTTCTTCCCACACCCTAATGGAGTCGCGAATGCGAACTGTGTCGCATATGAAGACCTGGCCCTGTTTTGCAGAAACTGTATTGATATTTCAAACAGCAATTATCTGATGTATAAATTAATTACTTGTCTGAAGTCGCAATAGTACGAAATTTCCTGTTAGTGTAAGACATTACTATAGTTTTATTTAAAAAGCGAATTTGGTGTCAATATCTTCCTTGTTATTAATAACTCCATGTAACAACGTAGCAGAATGTTTCACGAGCCCATTAATACAATTTAAGAATAGCCTATGATAATAGAATGTCGGTAGGCCTATCTCCAATGGATTAGTAGTTATTGTGGTGTAACATCTTAGGTGAATAACCATAGTTAGGGGACAAAGCAGCCTGTTGCCATTTCTTGATGGATGCAGTATTTTTGTATCCGTCTCTTGGCACAGGCCAGAGCAAAGTGTAGCTTCCACCAAAGTCCCAGTCTCATCCATGGCTGTGACAATATGGAAGCTGCTGGGGTATGAGTGGTGCTGAGTAATGACATTTGGAGCACAAATAGTATCTGAATGTTACATGAAAGGTGTTGCTCATAGGATCAGTCATGCTGCAGTAGCGCCTTCTGGTCCAGTGAGAAAAGCAATGGCCAACTACCTCACTCCTCATCTTGCCTAGTACGCCTCATTTGGGCTCTGCCATTGGTTTTTGTGGTTTTCTTATAACTGCACAGCCTTTGGTGGTGCTATTTGAGGATCCAACCAGCCTCTGGGCTGATGACCTAACAGACAGACAGGGGACAAAGACACTGCGAAAATCCCCAACCCAGCCAGTAACCAACCCAGGACCCTCAACCTTGACCAGTAGCTAAGAGGCTGGACCACTCAAGGTCTGCTTTTTAATCTTATACAACTTGTAAGGCATTCTCAAAAAGCACAGCCATTGCTCAGTGCCTATTGTGGAAGATGACTGTTCAAGATACAGAATATTGCCTACGTTTCCTTGTAAAACATGATTTTCTTCACGTTATCTACTCTTCTGTCTACTCGTAGCAGGTAATGTCAGAAGTCTCTTTTTTCAACTCTGATCTCATTTGAATTCATTTGTTCGGTGTTCCCTCCAAGATATTCTAACATGGGAATCCTCATCTCCTGGTCTTCATTTTCTTCGTCATCAGTCACCCTATTTCTCTACATAAAATATAACGTTATTTTGTATTTGCTGCAGGGCAGGAGGTCTAGCTTCCTCTTTCAGAGGAGGTGGAGGACCCTTGACAAAGTGAAGTGTTTGGTAGATATTAAAGCAATCAGTTTCCAATCTGCAAGACACTGTGAGCGCCATACAAGCCATTCATGACTCAAGTAGCCTCTTCTGCTAAACTTCCTAATATCTGCAAATAGTTTAACAAGGTTCACACTAATGTCCCCCAGATTTCTTCTTTCTCTTATTAACTTACCTAGGAAATGTTTCCTCATTCGCTCAGAACGAATGCCCCTAGCATCTAGGTCTACTACTTCGCATTAGTGCCGGGCTGAATGGCTGAGTGACTAAGTGTAGAGCACTAGCTTTCTGAGCCCAAGTTGGTGGGTTCGATTCAGGTTCACTCCGATGAGACTTGAAGGTTCTCAAATACGACAGCTGTCTGACTAGGGCCTATACATTAGCCTACTAGCACGCAAAAGAACTCCCGTGGGACAAAATTCTGGCACCTCGTCTCCAAAATCTGTTGAAGCATCTAGTGGGATGTAAAACATATTAGGGCCTGTTAGACTATTGGTCTATTATTATTATTATTATTATTATTATTATTATTATTATTATTATTATTATTATTATTATTATTGGTGGATCTGGCCTGGCGGTAAAGGAGAGCTCGGTTCACCCGGAAGGACATGGATTCGATTCCCCGTCAGGAAGTTGAAAAATTTAAGAAACTTGATATCCACCACCACTACCACCACCACCACCACCACCACCAACAACAACAACAACAACAGCAACAACAACAACAACAACAACAACAATTTATTTTATCCAGCTTTCGCCGGTTTGGGATGTTTATGGCACCTTTCCATCTTCTAGTTCTTCGTCCTTAATTTTGTTTCAATCCACGTTTCTTCTAATACTGTACAATTCTTGATCGTTTTCAACCACCTTAGTCTGGGTCGCCTTCTTGTCCTCCTTCATTCTATCTGGGTTTCCAACGTCCGCTTCGTCGTTCTTCCTTCTTCTATTTTGATGACGGTCTCCAAACCATCTAAGTTTATTTTTTTTTCTATTCTGTCGTAAAGCTTTACCACTCTGATTTCCTTCCTTTTGTCCTCATTTCTTACTCTGTCCTTTCTTGCCTTTCCTATTATACTTCTTAAACATTTCACTAACCAACCAAAACTAACCCCATGACACTACAGCTCTGAAGGGCCTACCAAGCGACCGCTGCTCATCCCGAAAGCATGCAGATTACGAGGTGCCGTGTGGTCAGCTCGACGAATCCTCTCGGCCGTTATTCTTGGTTTTCTAGACCGGGACCGCTATCTCACCGTCAGACAGCTCCTCAATTCTAATCACGAAGGCTGAGTGGACCTCGAACTAGCCATCAGATCCAGGGGCCGGCTTAAATATTTCACTGGCCTGGGTTAGTTTTATTGTCTTTTTTGTCAGTGTCCAGGTCTCCGCATTGGGCAGTAGTATATCTTATACATCACCTCTTTACGCTTCATTGCTAGGCCTACTTCGTTCCTCCACATCAGTTTCTCACACTTCGGCAGAATACATTTCCCTGTTGATTCCTTTTACTGATATCCATGTCCAGCCCTGCACCCTGCATGAGTTTGCTTTCCAAATACTTGAAGCTCTCCACAATTTCAAGGATTTGTCCCCTGATTTTTATCATTCTTTACCCTCCCCTTCCATAATTTTCAATAATCTCACTCAACATGTCAAGTTGGCCTTGTAGGCCTATTTCATCTCTGTTTGCTCCCCACACAATATCATCTGCAGACAGCATTACCTTCAGCTCCGTGTCTTCATATTTTATGCTTGTCTCCTTCACAATTTCGTTCATAACTATTATGAATAATAGCGGTGACGGCACATTTCCTTGTTCTAGTCAGTTTCATTCCGAGACCTCTCTCTTCTCCTCACATGTGTCTGGGCACTGCTGCGACAATTTCTGTATAATAATTTCGTGTGGCTATTTCTAGCCGGGTGCAGCCCTTGTAAGGCAGACCTTCCGATGAGGGTGGGCGGCATCTGCCATGTGTAGGTAACTGCGTGTTATTGTGGTGGAGGATAGTGTTATGTGTGGTGTGTGAGTTGCAGGGATGTTAGGGACAGCACAAACACCCATCCCCGAGCCACTGGAATTAACCAATGAAGGTTAAAATCCCAGACCCGGCCGGGAATCGAACCCGGGACCCTCTGAACCGAAGGTCAGTACGCTGACCATTCAGCCAACGAGTCGGACGACAATTTCTGTACATTGCTTGCACACAGGCCTATTATTTAATTTATTTTCTAAATTCTTTCCGTTGTACTGCTTTCCATACTTTCGCTCTGGGACACTGTCATTTAAGCTTTTTGTAGATAGGCCTGTCTACCGAAAAAGTCGCTGAGGCCACATTACCCTAAAGAACCAGAGAAACAAGGAAATGCCATTTGGTCCTTGTTTCAATGACGGTGAAATCCTGACATTCACCTCCTTGCGGTAGAGAGGGGGCAACGACTGCATAAAAAAAAAAAAAAAAAAAAAAAATTGTATATGCAGGTGGCTAACGAATGAAGGAACCGATTATCTCCCGGTATAAGGAGATCCCACTATACCAAGTGCCAACAGTCTCTTTGAGAGTGGATGAGTGGGTATGGGTAAGGGCACTCTATTGTCCTGGGGACAAGAAATTGTTCCCAAAGGCGGAGGAACCAGTTTGGTCAACGGCATTAGGATGCAGAAGGCAACGGGAAACCACTGCATTAAAGATCCTGAGAGATATTCTAATAAATCCGCAAGGCATGGCTGCAACGTCAAGATCAGAGCTGGCCGTGTGGATCGTCTACCTCCGCTTGGAGACAACGTCTTAAGAAGAAATCAAGGAATATCATCACCGTATCTCTTCCGTATTCCTAATGATTTTCCATTAATTAGGCCTACCTCTTATTGAAGATGGGGTCTACTGTTGATCTTCCATTTCGAAAGCCATATTGCTCTTCTTGTAATTGTCCCTCCACTTTTATTTTTTCCTAGTGCCCTTTCAAATATTTTTGCTTTCTGAGATATGAATGTGATTCTTCGATAATTATCAAATATTTTCCTGTCCCTCTTCTTAAATATAGATACCATATTATTAATCTTTTATTCAAGTCATTTGGTAAAAATTTATCTTTCCAAATAGGCCTACCCCTACATCTAAACAGCTAAATAACTAAAAGCTAAAGCCATTGTAGACCAACGGGTCCTGCTGCTTTTGTCATTTCCACACACACTTTATCCATTCCCGCTGCTTTCCCCACTTTCATTCGCTATGTTCGTAGTCCCATAAATGCGATGACCATGAGGACATACGAATTTTAGCCAGTCCACCAACCGACCGAGTGACAGACCACCGATGAACGAATGAATGAATGAATGAATGAATGAATCAATCAATCAATCAATCAATCAATCAATCAATCAATCAATCAATCAATCAATCAATCAATCAATCAATCAATCAATCAATCAATCAATCAATCAATCAATCAATCAATCAATCAATCAATCAATCAATCAATCAATCAATCAATCAATCAATCAATCAATCAGTTTATCTATGTATTAATGAATGAATATAATAATTAAAAACATCTGTAGGATGATCTGAGTGAGGAAAGAAAGTGCGTAGACTACTACTCTTAACACTTTTTCCAATGTTTGCCTCCCCCTCTCCCCTTGGTTTTTTCATAAGGTCCTATCAAGATTATAGCGATGGTGGTGATATATTACTGTAAGATATAAAGGACATAGGGTAATAAAGTAGTCATGAACACTTCTTAAAAGAAAATGAACATCTTGTGGTACGTTTTGAATCATTTGGGAACATCTGCAGCGTCTTGGAGGAATCCTAGGTACTCGGAAATAGAGATAGGCTACGGTAGGCCTACTGTGCCAATAATAATAATAATAATAATAATAATAATAATAATAATAATAATAATAATAATAATAATAATAATAATAATAATAATAATGTTTTGAATTGATGTCCTTGGGTAACCTGTGTGTCAGTGGGGATGGGGCCCTATCTAGGATGAAATCTAATATTGAAGACGGCACTCACCTAGCCTCCATGCTGGAAAAATTAACGAATGAAGGTTAAAATCCCCTACCCGATCGAGAATCGAACACGGGACGCCTTAGACCAAAGGTAAGCATACTAACCCGTTTGCTACGGAGCTGGACATTATGCCATTATGTATTTACATGGAACGAGTGTGCAAAATGTTACGCTGTAGATAGGCCTGTCTACCGAAAAAGTCGCCGAGGCCACATTACTTACCGTTGGCTTCTCAGTCTCACTTTGGAGCGTGTTAGCACACTTGGCAGTTAAAGTACAGTACATTTTTTTTCAAGTGCGCACTGATTGTAGCTTGAAGCAAAAATGTCATGCTTTTTGTCTCGTGCGCATGTTGGATTGACAAGCTCCAAAGTGAGACATCGGGCCATTTATGAACGATTTAACTAACCATTACATAGTCTAATATCTACGATACAGGGTGCGATAGCTCAAAGCCATTCTCATTGGGTACTCATCAAGGCGGCCGCTCTTTCGAATCACTACCCACAGGCTACAATTCGAATCTTTGAAATTAAATCATATAAGCCTATTTGTGGAATGGATTCGATGTGAAACTGGAGAGAGAGTGGCTGATGAAAGCAAAGTCTGCTTCCTTTTATTGTCTGTAGAACACTTCTTTCTTCTTCTTTCTCTGCCAGTTTTCCCACATCCTGGTGGGGTTGCAGGTGCGATCAATGTCATACACGTACACTTGACCTTGTTTTACGGACGGATGCAGTTCTTGATTCCATGTGAAGTTCTAGATGAAAACTCCAACCCGCATCCAACATGATTCGAACCTCGGCCGTTCAGGTGGAAAAACCAGCAACTGCACTAATCATCTCAAGGTGCTACAACCCCAACGGGTCTTGGTCTACCTAGGCAAATTAAGGTAAATCTCTGGTTTGGCCTAGAATCAAACCCGAGACCTCAGGGTAAGACGAAAGTATGCTATCCTACTCCTATCGACCGAGAGACCTAGGGTAGGTTGGGGCTATTTGAATCATCGGGTTACTCGGATCAAAATAAGCATTTTGTTCACGGCGCACTCAGGAAGTGCTTGTCCGGAGTCATTGCGAGCCAGAAGTGTGTGTGTTGGTGTCTGACTTCAAGCACGAGTTAACTAGGCCTATACCAATACATCTATCACCATATTCCACCAATACTAGCTTCGATAAACTGAGGTGGGAGACAGTTGTTGGTAATGAAATGAAATGAAATGGCGTATGGCTTTTAGTGCCGGGTGATCCCAGGACGGGTTCGGCTCGCCAGGCGCAGGTCTTTTGATTTGACGTGATGAGGATGAAATTATGATGGAGACAACGCATAGGCTACACCCAGCCCCCGTGCCAGGGAAATTAACCAATGCTGGTTAAAATTCCCGATCCTGCCGGGAATTGAACCCGGGACCCCTGTGACCAAAGGCCAGCACGCTAACAATTTAGCCATGGAGCCGGACAGTTGTTGGTAATTTATCCAGATGTAATATTGGATATGTAATGTTTAAGACATTGTGTCCACTCTGTTGAGGTTAGTGCCTTGTTTGTAGGCGTGGGAAGAGGGCCTAGCATGCCACCCACCATGACAACTAGCATATTTATAGGCAATATTATGAACTATTAACATCTTAGTAGAATGTTTTAGATGGGGCTATCTGAATTATTTTCGCGGGCTATTTGAATAAGTATTTTTCAACGGGACATATGTGTTCCGTATGGAAATAGCCTAATGGTTTCTTTTACTTTAATCTTTAATACTACGAAATACTAGCAAGACCATTTCCCGCATAGCATGTTCTTATGTGAGCTTAAAGTCATGCATCTGGAAGTGTTTATCTAGAAAAGTCTTGGAAAAACAGTAATTATTCTTGTTAAGCAACACTTATGTTTAGATAATATGGTGAGGCTGTGATGCTATTTACCCTGCAATATTGTAAAAGTGATTTTTTGCAATAGGTATAATTTTTATATTTTTTTGTTTGTAAATAAATAGATCTTTCGTGCTAATACTAAGACTGTATTTTGCCATCACAGAAAATTTACTTTTACATGCACTTCCATTCACTTAAATCTGAAATGATTCAAATAGCCCCACCCTTCCCTACAGGTAACTTATGTGTAAATTTATTTTAATTACTGCGGCAATCTTCTATTCACTAAAGATACATGAGTCAAATTGTGTTATTTTTAGGCCCTATGTTTTCGTACAACTTTCACAAAAATAATAATAGGCCCTAATAATAATAATAATAATAATAATAATAATAATAATAATAATAATAATAATAATAATAATAATAATAATAATAATAATAATAATAATAATATGTTAAGCGATTATTATACTATGCAGCTAACAGCTGGCATGTACAATGTCTATTCGACTTCACTTAAATCTGCAGCGCGAAGTATCTTCCATCTTGGTTCAATGTTGAGCACGATCACTATCAATTTGGCGATTCAGCATCATAGTGTAAAAGTGATTTTCGCCATCTTAAGATGGCTGTATTTTCCTGAAATTGGTGAAATAGGATTTGGGGGAAAATTCTTGAAACAAAGAGATACGTTTTTCTTATAGTGCTAGAGTTCTCAACTGAGCCTAGAACAGTGGATTAATATATTTGTGAGGAGGCTGCATGCCGTTACTACCTTGTATCATGTTCCTGCTCGGTTCATAAATCAGTGGTCGTAATAAATATTTCCTCGTTTGGTTGTTTCAGCTGAGGAGAAGAATACCGCCGTCATTTTGATTCTCGGTAGGAGTGATGGCTAACATGGGCGCTCCCGTGATATAAAAGACCTCCTCCTGTTCAAACAGTAGCTAACCAAGCAGTGGTGGGGGGCGCCTGCGCGTAACACAGTAGCTCATTACTGTGTAGCAGCTACTGGTCAACCGATAGCCAATGAAAGCTGCCTTTATAAATTACTGCACGAGTTATATCTCACCGCAGAAACACAGCGCGCCACTGCATTACCCTCCGCCAGAGCAATCGGCATTGTTGCGGAAACGACGCAAGTCTGAGGTGGTGGTGGTGGTGGTGGTGGTGGTGGTGGTGGTGGTGGTGATTATTGTTTTAAGAGGAAGTACAACTGGGCAACCATCCTCTACATAACACTAATCAGAGAGAAAAAATGGAAGGGGTCCGACACTTCGAAAAATGAAGGTATCGGCCAAAGTAAGATAAGGGCCACGAAGGGCGTGAAAATGAAAGACTCCCTAAGCCTCCATACGTAATACCGTCGGAGTCGGAAAAGAACATGAGTTGACCAAGAGAGGTCGGATAGGATAGATGAAAGTGAGGAGCCTGGCACAAGTAAATAGAAGCAATGCCAGGACTCAGCTGAGGGCCCCGTGGTCGCCAACCCACGCTCCAAAGTTCAGAGCCCTTGGGGTGCAGGTGTGAGGAGCATAGTTTTTGTGGCACACCTTTACAGGAAGGAACAGTAGCGTAACGAGAGTGGGACCGCAAGGGCATGAGTGTGCTCTAGGCGCCCCTGTCACTTTTATCATAATTTTACTTAGGTGAAAAGAAAACATATAACCTGTTTTCCTGTCAGGGATGGGATGAATGTAGCCCCATCTTGCGGCGAGGACAGGAATTGTGCCGGCTGTCGAAGTCTGTCGCACTCCTCTGGGGTAATGAAATGCTACGAAATACTAATTGACAGATAAAATGAAATGAAATGATACTGGAAAGTGTTGTTGGAATGAAAAATGGCAGGGAAAACTGAAGTACCCGGAGAAAAATCTGTCCTGCCTCCGCTTTCTCCAGCACGAATCTCACACGGAGTGACCGGGATTTTAACCACGGAAACCATCGGTGAGAGGCCAGCGGCGCGCTGCCACCTGAGCCACGGAGGCTCCGTAATTTAACTTAGGTATTTATTATTAATGTTTAAGTCCTCACAATAATAGACTAAAATTTACAAAGTAGCGTTCCTTTAAAATAAATGTTATCACTGTAAATATTATTAATTAACATGAAACATACAAGTTAGTAATAATATTTTTGTTATGTTTTAATGGCACAATTCCTACCTCGCCGCTAGATTTGAGCTTCATTCATTCCATTCCTGACCCGGTCGAATGACCGGTCTGGAAACAGGCCGTGGATTTTCATTTTCATTCATTTCAACTATGAAATAAATTTGTGATGTTAAGCATAAATAGAATAGCCTATCATTGGACCGAGTTCGATGGTCCGGGCAATCGATTCCAATAGTAGGACATAGTCTCAATAACACTACTACTAATAAAATGTTTTCATTCCTCCTCTGAAGGGGCAGGCGGGCCTCTTACACGGTGACGCCGTCTCTCAGGCCGGGAGATTTGTTACGGTGAAGGAGATGCTCGGAGGGGGTTGGCGGCCGTTACCTATACGAGGAACTGTCCCGGCATTTACCTTAGTACAGGAGAATGGAAAATCACAGAAAACCATTTGTCAGGGCAGCCGACGATGAGGTTCGAACCTATTCGTCTCCCGAAAGCAGAGCTTGGTTCCATCGCCGTAGAGCATTAACACGCGTGGCACAGCGCTCAGTAAAACACATCATCATCATCATCATCTGTTTACCCTCCAGGTTCGGTTTTTCCCTCGGACTGAGCGAGAGATCCCACCTCTACCGCCTCAAGGGCAGTGTCCTGGAGCTTCAGACTCTTGGTCGGGGGATACAGCTGGGGAGTATGACCAGTACCTCGCCCAGGCGGCCTCACCTGCTATGCTGAACAGGGGCCTTGTGGAGGGATGGGACGATTGGAAGGGATAGGCAAGGAAGAGGGAAGGAAGCGGCCGTGGCCTTAAGTTAGGTACCATCCCGGCATTCGCCTGGAGGAGAAGTGGGAAACCACGGAAAACCACTTCTGGGATGGCTGAGGTGGGAATCGAACCCACCTCTACTCAGTTGACCTCCCGAGGCTGAGTGGACCCCGTTCCAGCCCTCATACCACTTTTCAAATTTTCGTGGCAGAGCCGGGAATCGAACCCGGACCTCCGGGGGTGGCAGCTAATCACGCTAACCACTACACCACAGAGGAGGACAGTAAAACACATAATCGAGTAAAATATGAATTTAAAATACAAAAATTAATACTTTTAGATTACCAGCTGACAGGTTTTGTGAATTCTTGCCTCTGAGGATTATAATAGCCTAACATCAAGTAGCATTATTTAGTGAATTTTCTAAGCGTCGCAACAACTTCAAAATAAGGTAAGTTAATGAAGGATATACTGGGAGATTTAAAATATAGATATTTGAATAGTGTGGAGCTGGATTATTTTGGGGAAACTGAAAGGGCTTCCCTGAGTAAATGGCCGAATAGATTACGTTATAAAGTAAGTTACTTTCTAACGGCTTTTTACTTCGTGGTCTGCTTCGCCGTTTCTACTTCTAGTTTTTGCTATTGGTTTAACGTCGCACTAACACATTTCGGCGATGTAAGGATGGGAAGAAAGCGGCCGTGTCCTTAATTAAGGGATAGCCCCCAAATTTCTAGTTCTAATTGTGTTTGTACAGCGAATTAGAGTTAGTAGGCCTACATTTCTAGATATTGGCACGATTCTTCTTCTTTTGCTACCACTTTTTCCCACACCTGTGGGGTAGCGGGTGCGAACTGCGTCGCACATGTGGATTTGGCCCTGTTTTACGGCCGGATGTCCTTCCTGACGCCAATCCTGTATGGAGGGATGTAATCACTATTGCGTGTTTCTGTGGTGTTGGTAGTGTAGTGTGTTGTCTGAATATGATGAGGAGAGTGTTGGGACGGACACATACACCCAGTCCCCAAGCCAGAAGAATTAATCAGAGGCGATTAAAATCCCCGACCCGGCCGGGAATGGAACCCGAGAACCTCTGAACCAAAGACCAGTACGCTGACCATTCACCCAACGAGTCGGACAGATATTGGCACGATTACCCTCTCGAATGTTTGGGCGACATTCACGAGTCTTCGTATGTCGTAGGACTACCAGCCCAGTTCGCGCTGAATGGAGAGTCTTTTCATTTGGTTATCTCTTCTCGTCAAGAGAATTGGCTTCCCACACCATCAAGTGGATGTTTTATGAATCAGGCTATAAATATTATAGCTTTCACAATCAATAAGCATTGCCCCACACATTGCCTCACACCTGGGATTAAAGGCATCCTACTCATGTTAGAGCAATGGACAAGTGTGCATGATGATTCAACAGATCGTGACTCATGGCATTGAGAAGTCATCAGGCTAGTTTGAAGTTTACATCCTGTTAGCAGACTTGAGAACATATCTCACAAAACGTTGGGCTGTACTTTTGTTCACATGAAGCCGCTCCGCTCCCCACGCATGTCTGGACGATCTTTTCGGTTCGTTAGTTAATGGAGCGCTGTGAGGTATCTTTACTAGCCAGATAGTTCGGATTATAAAAATTGAGTCTCAAGTATGAAAGATAAATAACTGTTGTTTCTTACATGACTGATGATGCAGAAAAGTTCTTCTTCTGGTGCCGTCTTCTCACAGAAGGTTGGCGAGCATCCAAGTGTAAGTTTTCTGTTTCGTGTTTCTCGTAGGCTACAAACGAACAGAGTGGTTTCAGCTCTGCATTTGGGAGGCGACGGGCTGGTCCCACGGTCGGCTGTCCTGATAATCGCTTTCCATGGTTTTCCATTCTCCTCACTAAGGCGAATGATGAGACAGATACTTTTATAGGTCACGGCCGCTCCCCACTCATCCTTCTCCGCACCACAAATTACCGCAACGCATTTCTTGGCCTTGTAGGGCGCGTCACGCTCTAGAATTCCCGCTGCACCCCATCAGGGTACGGAATGGAACTTTTAGTAGCAGTAGGCTTAGTAGCAGTAGTTCCCGTACCAGAGTTGCCATATTGGGGATGCTGAACCACTATCGGGGG
The DNA here is from genome assembly GCF_040414725.1 of Anabrus simplex. NCBI lineage: Eukaryota > Metazoa > Arthropoda > Insecta > Orthoptera > Tettigoniidae > Anabrus > Anabrus simplex. Next base: position 1,115,003,355 of record NC_090265.1, on the reverse strand, counting down.
TTCCGCGTCCGGGATAATCTTCTCTGCCCACGTCCTCATTTCCCTTCTGTCTTGCCTTTGTGATTTGTCTACATTTGAAGAGTGTCTGCACCACCATAATAAAGTTGTGGGCAAACGCAAGAAACCTAAAATAATAGGCACATAATAATAATTAATAATTTCGTGTGGCTATTTCTAGCCGAGTGCAGCCCTTGTAAGGCAGACCTTCCGATGAGGGTGGGCGGCATCTGCCATGCGTAGGTAACTGCGTGTGATTGTGGTGGAGTATAGTGTTATGTGTGGTGTGTGAGTTGCAGGGATGTTGGGGACAGCACAAACACCCAGCCCCCGGGCCATTGGAATTAACCAATGAAGGTTAAAATCCCCGACCCGGCCGGGAATCGAACCCGGGACCCTCTGAACCGAAGGCCAGTACGCTGACCATACAGCCAACGAGTCGAACAATAGGCACATGGGAAGTACCTATAATCGGGTATGGTACAACCTTTAAGAAATTACATCTATTTTTGTTCTGGATTGCTCGTGACACTCGATAGTATTCAACTATTGCAATGCATGTGGTCGAAACGCTAATTTTTGTTGAAGTGGAAATAGCACCTCGTGAACAGACACTCCTCATTTGTCATTTCGCAAGATGTTACCAAAATAGGCTGCTTTGCTGCGTTTTATGAGGGTTAAGACTTTACATGACTCCCTGGCTCTTTGTTTGTGCCGTAATCGACTCACATTTCAAAGACCTGCAGTTGGTTCATTGATGAAGTCTTGAGCACCGCAAAGCAGTACCGGTGACACATAACACTTCACGAAGCCCCGACAAGTTTCCAATCAGAGGTCACAATTTCACAAAAGATGTTCTAATTTCAGAAATACACTTCTGGCGGTGCCATTTCTGGTTATGATTTCTATACCCAGATTTCATTCCTGTGGTAAGCAGCATCTATACCCGTAATAATGAAAGAAGCGTCTTGACAGATAGGGCTGGAGGGAGAAGCATTGCACAATGTTGCCACATTACTGCATTCCTTTCTCCCTCCCCTCGCTTTCGGCACACTTGTTCGTTTGTTCAGACCGCTGTGTTCTGTTGTATGTAACTTAGAAGTGAGAGGTTTGGCAACTCCAATCAACATGAGCTGGTCAGCAGGCTTTTCTCTATGGTAACCGTAGTGGACCCACCCACGTTTTCATGGCAACCATACTCCCCACTCCCTTATTCCCACCCAAGCAGGCAGTAAATGGACCTCACTCTAAGAACTGTCAGAACGCTTCTTTCAGTACTAAGACCTTAGTACTTGAGTTGTGAGACTCTTTAAATAGCTTTTCCATTCAATGTGATAACAGCTTTGGTGTTTTTCCCACTTGCAGATTACCATGGATTTATTTTTCTCAGCGTTTGTTTTAAGGCCAAAACTCGTTACCTGCTATTCAGAATAAATTGAAAATATTTTAAATATTCATAAAGTATCACGATGCTAACTGCATAGGAGAGAAGGTACAACATTCTCTCATACCTTTCTCTGTATGCCTATACAGCCTACTAATAATGTTTCGTCGTCTTAATAATAAAAATAATAATAATAATAATAATAATAATAATAATAATAATAATAATAATAATAATAATAATAATAATAATAATAATAATAGACTAATAATAATAATATAGACCCTAATAATAATAATAATAATAATAATAATAATAATAATAATAATAATAATAATAATAATAATAATAATAATAATAGGCCTAGTAATTCCTTAACGTCCGATATAACTGCTATAGCTGTCAACAGACGCTGAGGTGTAGGCATTTTGTCCCGTAGGAGTTCATCAACGACTAAGACACGGAGTTGTCGGATATAAAGGCATATAAATTCATCTTATATTTATCACAGAATTTAATCCGTATGTTGCATTTTGTGAATTAGGTCACACAAATTATATTTAGTGAATAGTTTGGATAGTGGTGGGTTGATTATTCGTCATTTTTAATGAAGAACGTTGAACGGATGGAATTTAGTTTTTCCAGTAGATAAATTTTGTTGATAGACTATTTGTTGTAGCAATTTTGTTTTCTATAACTTAATTTTTCTATTTAGCGATTTAAAAAAAAACTATTTGTTTTACGTCGCACCGACACATTTCGGTCTTGGGATAGGAAAGGACAAGTAATGGGAAGGAAGCGACCGTGGTCTTAAGGTACAGTGGGGCTCAAAGCCGCTATCTCCTGAATGCAAGGTGATAGCTGCGTGACCCATACGGTGCGGCCACTTGTTCGGTTAGTGCTATTTTAGAATTTAGCTTGACTATTTAAAAGATATCTTTCTCTAGTCCAATTCTTAGTGGTTTCCCTTCTCTGTGCGATGTTATCTTCTACTATGGTTCAAAACAGCTCCTTAATTCTGTAACTCATAGAGAGGAGAAAAATCTTATCTTAACAACTCATTGAGGTCTAGAACTATCCAGGCTGTAATAAGTTATCTTATTCTCTGCGTATGACTGAACTCTTCTATACACGACACCTAGAAACATTTTGCTGTCTGTAACAAACCAAGGAATGCTTTCCTATTAGTTCGATTCTAGATTGGTACGATTGCTAGTTTTGCTAATCAGAGGATATCTCAACCAAATTCTATGAGAGAGAAAAATCAGCTATAGATAGCTGCCGTTTTACTACGGAATCCATAAATGTTAAGTCTATTGATGAATATAAGGAAACAATATAAATTTAAAGATGGTTAATAATCGTAATATTCATTATTTTCGGGCAGCCATTCCGCCGATGGATTCTATTTATTTCTATAGAAATACAGGTAGTTTTGTGTAATTTGGGGTGAATGTTTCACGATATCAATTGATATATTTTTCAAAACATTCGTATGCAGTCCAAACCATTTGAAAATAGCCTATTTACCAAGAAATATGTAATTTGTCCGTGCGCACCAAACAACTTACGAATAACGTCCCATACTTGTGTCCGAAGTCACTAAAGCAAGGCTAAGAGTGACTATTCTTTTCTGCATCAGCCTCTTTGGACTGCTTTTCATCGCGCTCAAATCTGACTGTTGGATCGATGACAACACATTTGTTGAAATTCTTGTCGACAACCTCAACGTTCAGCCGTTGAATATGTTGAAGAAATGCTTTCCATGAAGCCTTCACACCACGGACTGTTCTAGATAATACAAATAATCTAGGCTATCATTTGGTAGCCGGCCCCGTGGAGTAGGGGTAGCGTGCCTCCCTCTTACCCGGAGGCTCCGGGTTCGATTCCCGGCCAGGCAGGGATTTTGTTTTTCTAAAGGAGTCAAGCATCCTTCTTCCGAGCCTATAGTGCCTGTTGGTTTTGAAAGCTCCCATTTTTACCTGGGCCTGAGGGCTGGTTCGAGGTCCACTCAGCCTACGTGATTAGAATTGAGGAGCTATCTGACGGTGAGATGGCCCCGGTCTCGAAAGCCAAGAATAACTGCCGAGAGGAATTGTCGTGCTGACCACACGACACCTCGCAATCTGCAGGCCTTAGGGCTGAGCAGCGGTCGCTTGGTAGGCCAAGGCCCTTCAAGGACTGTAGTGCCATGGGGTTTGCTTTGGTTTGGTTTTTATTATTTGGTAGGACCTATTCCAATTATTTCTTTCTCAGCATTTTTCAATAGCTTATCTATATCCTGCAGAAAGCCATGTCGGATTTTTTTCAAGGAGGAGCACTGCAAAGGATATAGGCTATCAAACTGGGTCAAATGCAATACACTGGATTAATATATTTATTTTTTGATCAGGTTTCAATAGTATCGAGGTAACGAGTTTAGTTATACTGGAATCTAATTTGTTTGTCACTGATCCTTGATCTGTACTAGGGCCCACTAGAGTTGGAGTTCGAATTTTAGCGCTCTAGTTAATCAGTGGCTGGTTTACAATTATCATCATCATCATCTGTTTCCTCAGGTTCGGCTTTTCCCTCGGACTGAGCGAGGGATCCCACCTCTACCGCCTCAAGGGCAGTGTCCTGGAGCTTCAGACCCTTGGTCGGGGGATACAACTGGGGAGTATGACCAGTACCTCGCCCAGGCGGCCTCACCTGCTATAGTGAACAGGGGCCTAGTAGGGGGATGGGAAGATTGGAAGGGATAGGCAAGGATGAGGGAAGGAAGCGGCCGTGGCCTTAAGATAGGTACCATCCCGGCATTTGCCTGGAGGTGAAGTGGGAAACCACGGAAAACCACTTCCAGGATGGCTGAGGTGGGAATCGAACCCGCCTCTACTCAGTTGACCTCCCGAGGCTGAGTGGACCCCGTTCCAGCCCTCGTACCACTTTTCAAATTTCGTGGCAGAGCCGGGAATCGAACCCGGACCTCCGGGGGTGGCAGCTAATCACGCTAACCACTACACCATAGAGGCGGCGGTTTACAATTATACTAGTTTTATTCTTGATGTGTACCGTTAATGATCGGCATTAAATAATATAAATACCAATGTGTTATAACATAACTTCCTTATCATTGGCTGATAGACATGAGATATGAGCTGATTGCAGTTGAAGGGTCAGGGGAAAAAAGCAGGAGAGTCAATATTTGTACAACTTGAGAAAAAGCAACTTTTGTGCTTGATTTCCCCAGTTCTTTCCCCTAACGAGCGAAACTTTGAGTGCTAATTTCTCCTGACTCGACTGCTTTTTTTTTTTTTTCCCATTTCCGACCTCTCAATAGAAGCGCATGATCACTTTGAAGCGGGCTGTAACAATATCTCAATTTCGATGAAAAAGTGACTTACCTGGTTTTTTCCCCCCGAGCCTTCAATTTTTAGTAGACTATGTTGTGTATTTCGTGTATAACTTATGAGTAATAATCAGTTGGTGACTTTGGTATTGATTATGGGATCTTATATTTGCCGGCCATAACGTGTTCTGTCTTAAATGCTGGAATTATTAGTAGCTTACGAGACTTTTTTTTTGCTAGTTGCTTTACGTCTCACCGACACAGATAGGTCTTATGGCGACGATGGGACAGGAAAGGCCTAGGAATGGGAAGGAAGCGGCCGTGGCCTTAATTAAGGTACAGCCCCAGCATTTGCCTGGTGTGAAGATGAGAAACCACGGAAAACCATTTTCAGGGCTGCCGATAGTGGGGTTCGAAGCTTAAGAGATTAGGAACCGGTCAAAATTTATTGAATTCCATTAGACCTACAGATTTTCTTTCCTTAAACACTCACCTGTATTAAAGGATGAAATATCGCAGGCGGAAGTAACTCTGGCAACTCAGTATACTTCGTAGTCAGGAAGTGCTTTCGCCACTCAAATGTCAGACTTCAACTCCCATGCGATCATTTATAATAACGTTTCATGATTAAAAGTTACACCTAGATATCTAATTGTTTTCTCATCAATTGAGGATGTTGATATACCGTTCAATGTAATAAGTGTGGTCTTTTTCCAATTTACCATTGTAAATCACTATTGCATTTCATTTTTTAATTAAATCTGGGCTTTGCATAATATTGGCATATCTGTAGACTAATTAGAGCGGAATCTTCATCTTTAAATACTAGGACGAAATCATCGGCGAAGCCCAGCGCTGCCATCGTTTCGAGATCATCCCCAAGTGTACCTCCAAGTTAATTTAAGAGTCAATTTCATTATCATTCTTCTCCTTTTAATATAAAATCACAATATTGAATAACAGAGGTGATACGGATCAACCATGAGCTACTCCTCTAAGGATTTCTATGTTCTTTGGTTCGTGGCGCTACATCAGTTTCGACATTGAGCGAGTTGTTTGTCAGACGTTGTAGTTGCCTAGTAAGGATCATAGACGTGAACGAAATGCTTTCGATTCATCAAGTAATGTAACGCAGCACTCTTATTTATTTTTCTTTGCATCTTGCAGGCAGTTGTTAACCAGTGAATAGTTGATGAATGAACCAGGCACTAAATCAAATCATTTTTGCTGTTCTGATGAATTATGTATGCTCTAAACTTCCTCTCAAGTGTTTTCTCTATGATTCTTCATAACACCGAAAAATATCATAATGGGGCGCCCAACGAGCTAAAATAACATAGAGGGGCTGTATGCCTGACATCAGCGCTCCCTGCGGAAGCAAGTTGATAAAGGGCAGCCATGTTAACGGTTGTCAAAACAAAGTGAGTTGGCGCGAGAAAATATTGTGATGAGATGACAGGGAGATTGTGCATGGCAATTTAATTTCGTAAGTTTGGAAGAAGTGAAAAGGTAAATTCTCACTTTCATGAATGCTAGTCGTATGCACAACGTACGGTTGTACTAATCGTAGTAATAAAACCAAGGATATATCGTATTTTCAGTAAGTATTACTGAATGATAGCCGAGGTCACTTTTTGTAATATCTGTTTGTAATTAAACTCATTTTAATGCTTACACAGTGAAAGTACTGATAGCCACCGTAATTATATGTCGGATTATATTTCGTATTTCCTTTAAAGAACAAGGAATGAACGGAACAATGGGTTGTGAGGACGAAAAGAGATAAATGGTATCCCACTCAATACAGTCGCTTATGCTCTGTACATTTCGAAGGAAGTGCATGTATGAAACAAATTACCAACGGTGATTACTGGCTAATGGTGTTCCAACCCTATTTCATTTTCCTTCACATTTACAAACAAAGAAAATCTAGCGCCCACCGCCAAGGAAACGTAACCACAAAAAGTCACCTATTTCGGTCAAACGTACACCAAGCATGGTAAATACAGTATTTTACAGCTATTTGTGAAATTTATGCAGCCTTTATTGTAGATGTAAGTTGCATTGGTATTTAAAACTAGGCTACACTTCATAATGGACCCCAGTATGATATGCCCCCTATATTGTAATAACAAATTACAATAAACAATTCTAGTGGTACAATACTCATGGGCCGCATCTGTGGTGTAGTGTTTAGCGTGAGTAGCTGCCACCCCCGGAGGCCCGGGTTCGATTCCCGGCTCTGCCACGAAATTTGAAAAGTGGTACAAGGGATGGAACGGAGTCCACTCAACCTCGGGAGGTCAACTGAGTAGAGGCGGGTCAACTCCTACCTCAGCCGTCCGCGAAATGTTCTCGTGGTTTACCACTCCTCCTCCAGGCAAATGCCGGGATGGTACCTAACTTAAGGCCACCTACGCTTACCTCTTCCTTGTCTATCCAAATCTTCCCATCTCCCAAAAAGACCCCTGTTCAGCAAAGCAGGTGCGTCCGCCTGGACGAGGCAGTGGTCCTCCCCTCCAGTTGTATCCCCCGAGCCAACGTCTCACGCTCCAGGACACTGCCCTTGAGGGGGTAGAGGTGGGATCCCTCGCTGAGTCTGAGGGAAAAACAAACCCTGGAGGGTAAATAAATAAATAAATAAATAAATAAATAAATAAATAAATAAATAAATAAATAAATAAATAAATAAAAACAGTACTCCCGAGGGTGCAATATCTTTAAAAATATGATGAGAATGAGGTTATAACCTATTGTACGTCCCTTTCATTTTAAAGATTTCTGTCATAAATATTTATGTCCAGGGTTTTTGTTGTAATTTACGTTTAACCACAACAGCCTATTGCCCTACATACAGCTGATCGTGATGTTGGTCTCGTGCCGCAACATAATGAATTGGCGGTATTCGCAGTCTATGATTTTTAACGTTTATTCTATCGGCTAACGGTCTTTAATTTTCCCCAGTGATTCTAAAATGCGTAAGCTTATTTTATACACCTTTCTTCATTCAAGAGCCACGGTCCTCTGCTTGTGTGACATCAGGAAACATGGCGGACGTTCGTTCTATTAGCTTCACCCAGGCAGTGCTTCCGCCTCTCTGTTATTCTAGCTCGTTGGGGGGCGCCAGTTTGAAAATCGCCGGGCCTGCAATCTAGGGGTGGCGTATCTGTATCTCACCCGGAGACCCTGTTTCGATTTCCGGCTAGTAAGGGATTTTTACCTTTATCTGAGGGCTGGCTCGAAGTCCACACAGCCTTCGTGATTACAAAATTGAGGAGCTAACTGACGGCGAGATGGTGACCCCAGTCTAAAAAGGCAAGAATAACGGCCAAGAGGATTCGTCGCACCGACCATGCGTAATCCGCAGGCCTTCGGGATGAGCAGTAATCGCTTGGCAGGCCAAGGTCCATCAGCGCTCTAGTGTCATTGTGGTTGTTTGATTTGAAAATCAAAATAGTACGCACTTTCCTAAATATTTGCGCTACGTAACCCCAGGTTAACAATACCTTATTTGATATGAAACTAACGACTTTGGCTCATTTGAGCTCCTTAACCACTTCCAACAAAACTTGGTCAGGCCCATGATAGCTGACAATATTCATTCTTTCGTTGCCTGGTAAACTTCTCCCACACTTACAAGAGATGCCAGATCATCAAGCTCGTGTCCGACTCGTTGGCTGAATGGTCAGCATACTGGCCTTCGGTTCAGAGGGTCCCGGGTTCGATTCCCGGCCGGGTCGGGGATTTTAACCTTCATTGGTTAATTACAGTGGCCTGGGAGCTGGGTGTTTGTGCTGTCCCTGCAACAAACACACCACACATAACACTACCCTCCACCACAATAACACGCAGTTACCTACACATGGCAGATGCCGCCCACCCTCATCGGAGGGTCTGCCTTACAAGGGCTGCACTCGGCTAGTAATACCCACACGAAAAAAAATCAAGCTCGTGGTTTTAAGAGGGTTTTTTTTTTTTTTTTTTTTGCTATTTGGTTCACGTCGCACCGACACAGATAGGTCTTATGGCGACGATGAGATAGGAAAGGGCTAGGAGTGGAAAGGAAGCGGCTGTGGCCCTCGTTAAGGTACAGCCCCAGCATTTGCCTGGTGTGAAAATGGGAAACCATCTTCAGGGCTGCCGACAGTAGGGTTCGAACCCACTATCTCCCGGTTGCAAGCTCACAGCCGCGCGCCCCTAACCGCACGGCCAAATCGCCCGGTGAGCAATGTTAAACATCAAAGCTTTGGGGATTTTCTACGTCTGCTGATTTTGAAAAGAAATACAGAACATCTAATTTCGTATGTTGCATCTTTTACTGTCACAACATTCTGGACTACTTTCTTCCTTCTATAAAATTGGTGTATGAGGTCATATCGATATTATTGTTCTGTGTGATCTCTCGAAATATTTTATCGCAATGTTGTCCGGCTCCATAGCTAAATGGTTACCGTGCTGGTCTTTGGTCACAGGGTCCCGGGTTCGTTTCCCGGTAGGGTCGGGAATATTAGCCAGAATTGTTTAATTTTGCTGGCACGGGGGCTGGATATATAGACCCTATATTGTCTTCATCTTCATTTCATCCTCATCACGACGCACAGGACGCCTACGGGCGTCAAATCAATAGACCTACATCTGGCGAGTCGAACTTGTCCTCGGACACTCCCAGCATTAAAAGCCACACGCATTTCATTTTCACCGCGATGCTGTGGATTTTTAAAATCTGACTGTTTATTATTTGGCAGCTAAGCTTTCCTAGCCATGCAATACATAACGGCCGGATTGGTGGGCCCTTTGTTATATATTGCGGTTTCGTGAATTACTTAGAGAAATATTTGGAAGTAATTTCTACCCTGCTTTGAGTGATTTTGTTCTACTTTTGTGGCTTTGGAACACTCTTGTTAATTTACCATTCTCACAACTCTCTCACCCGTGATGTTGTTTCTATTCTTATTCTACTGAAGTGTGAAATCTGTAACTTTAATGGTGATGTTGAAATTAACAGCGAGCAGATTTCTGAATGATTATTTTTACCAAAACTTCATTCCTTTTAGATAGGCCTACAGTAGGACGATTGAGTTCATCCGACTCATTCAAAACGCGTTTCCTTTTCCCTTCTATAAGACAGGAGTTATTGCCTGAAATATACATAGGCTACATGCCTACTCATGAAGGGAATTTAAAATAATCACATATATTTTTATGACGTAGGATACGATTTCGTATGTATGTGGATGTTGTTACATGGTTTTTGAAAATTGTGGTGTAACATGCCGCTACTGAAGGGTGTGTTTTAACTTCTGTATCAGATCGAACATGGTGTATAGAAGGAAATACAATTAGACAATTAGACAATTAAACAATTATCCCCTATAAACATAGAAGCAGTCGTGAAGTCAATCTGTACAGTACACACTCTGAAAATCCAAGTAGAATATAGGAAAATGTAAAAGCGTTATAGGCCAGAAAATATCATAGAATGTCTTGGGGAGGTTTTTTCTTGCTAGTTGCTTTACGTCGCACCGACACAGATATGTCTTATGGCGACGATGGGACAGGGAAGGGCGAGGAGTGGGAAGGAAGCGGCCGTGGCCTTAATTAAGGTACAGCCCCAGCATTTGCCTGGTGTGAAAATGGGAAACCACGGAAAACCATTTTCAGGGCTGCCGACAGTGCGGTTCGAACCTACTATCTCCCGAATACTGGATACTGGCCGCACTTAAGCGACTGCAGCTATCGAGCTCGGTTGGGCGAGTTTTAGACGACGATTTACGACCGGATTTCCTTCCTGGCCTGTGAACATTTCAATATGTTATTAGATTCTCGGCTATCCAGAGGAGAGCTAGCAGCTAAGCCACTGCGGTAATCTCACTTTCCGCGAGTTCACTTCATGTTGACTGAGAGTTTACTTCGATAATGTCTGTCGCAGAAATAGGTGAAACGTCATGATGTAACTATCTGTTAACACCTTTAATCATAATTAAATGATAGTACTAATGTTTCAGAAATCATATTGAAAACATAATTAACAATTTTTAGTAGAGTTATGTAGGCCTATACCATAATTTTTCGGTTCCTTGACTGAATGAACAATTTAGTGTCCTTCGGCTCAGCGGGCTCCTGGATTGATTTCTGTTCATTTCTGTGGCTCGTGTGTCTTAGTACACACTATATCATTTACGCACAACACACCACACTGCCAACCACCACAGCAACATATTAATTCAACAGCGTACAATTCTCCTCAAAGAGTTGGTGCCAGGTAGGGCATCCAACCGTAAAACTGGGCTAAGCCCAGACGTGCGACACATCATACTCATGGTCCCGCCAGGGCGTGGGGAAAATCAGCTGAGAAGTAAAAGTATAAATATAATTCTTTGGTTAGCACTATAAGTGTAATAGTCTAGTAGTTGAAGGAACATTATTAATTGTTTTTATTAGAAGTGCACAGTCACCTATGCCATTACGTTTCTGACTACGAGAGTCATTTCCTGATCATATGATAGGAAACATTTCGCGTCAACCGGGTCCGGGTCAACTTTGGACAGCCAGTGACGTGGCGAGTGTGAAGTGGGGACCCCGCCCCTTCTCTGTGGACCCAGCACGAGAGCTCAGCCCATCCCAACATTATCATATATTTAATTCTGCTGCCTTTCACCACAAAGAGAGAGACACAGGTCGAGAAATATATGGATTTCTATCTTTGTTACTCTGGAATTTGGATAGCGGGGCCGCGAACGGAGCCCTGCGGGATCCCCCCGATTAGCTCCAAGTTCGGCTACCTCTTGTAGCCGCTTGAGAAAGAAATGGAATTACGTCTTGCCACCTGGTGATAAAAATTTCCTCCCCATCCGTCTTTGGGGTCTCATTTATCATTGCGAAGCCCCGCAGGGGGGTAGGATGCCGATGTCTGAGAGGCGCACACGCTGCGTCATCGCCCTGATCATCGGACTCTCGTTGGCCAGCCTAGAACAACACACATTTACTTTTGTAATCAATCGACCCTCGTTAAAAGTGTAATGACTCCATTTCCTGACTCTGTTTGACACCATCAGGCGGTAGTTTGTTCTGCGTGCTTCCTGGGGTGTTACATTAGCACCCCTAACCTCACTTGGTTAACGAAGTCCATTGTTCAGCCTCCAGATTTACAATTTCTACTGATAACTGGATATCTTTCGTAACAATCTTCACGAAATAATTTAACAAAATATTTACAACATTTCTAAAAAATACAATATTAACATTGTCTAATATTATATCAAGCAGATTCGATCGTCCAACATTTTTGTATTACTCCGTACAAAAGAAACGAAAGCGAGACAGACATACTGAGGTACCATACCAACGTTATGTGTTACCCAACACAACAATGAATGAGTGCCTCTACATCATTACAGCTTTGCTTTCTCAATTTGAGTTACTGAATACAGCACACACCAGTACCTTTAACACCGGGTAACACGGCCCCTTGCATTGATGCCTGAATTCGTCCTGGCATACTTTTCACTACTTCATCAAGGTAATGCTGGTCCAAATTTTTCCACTCGTCAACGGTGATTCAGCGTAGATCTCGCAGAGTGGTTATTGGGTCGTGACGTTCATAAACAGCCTTTTTTAATTTATTCCAGCCAAGTCCGACAGTGTTCATGTCCGGATAGCACGGCGGCCACTCTAGTCGACCGATATCGTGATCACGAAGGAAGTCATTAACGAAAACAGCACAATGGATGCACGCATTGTCGTCCATTAAGACACATGCTCCTCCAAAATGCTGGCGACATGGTGTCACTATGGGTTGAAGGATGTCGTCCCTGTATCGTACAGGCGTGACATTGCCGTACATGACTAGCAGTGACGAATGGTGGCCCCACTAAATGCCACACAAAAAACATCGGGCAACCACTACCTTACTGCATGTTCCGGACGGTGCTTCCAAATACGCCGCCGAAGATCATCAGGAACAAGTCTCACGTGACAATCATTGGTGAATAGGATTTCATGCTAATTCTGAAGAGACAATTCAGCATAATATTGGGCCCATCTTTAGTGCACCCCATGATGTCTAAGTTTGAGAGCTGGGCCTCACCATGGACGTCGAGAGTGTTGTAACTCGGACAACCTGTTTCCCCAAAGTTGAAGTTGAAACTCGGCGACCTGAGTCTGCCCGAAGATCATCATTCAACATGGTCATATTGCGTTCAGGGCTTCTCCGAGTTGAAATTCGAAGGTAACGGTCATCTACTGCAGTCGTAGTCTGTGGGGAGGTAAGTCATCAACAGTTTCTGTCTGTCTGTACCGTTTCCATGTTCGAACCACATCACATGTCAAGCAACTCTCCTTGTTGACCATCCTTCTTGACATATTGTGATCATGCTTACACATTCACATGTGGGCACTGCATGTCGTGCCGTCCTAGACGCTCACTACACTGAGAACACAACTCGAATGCTTCCACACTAGTACTGCAAGTTCCATTGAAATAGGCCTACTGCCTCCTCTATGAATGTAGCTTGGGCTACGTACAGTTGTGAGTAGGATGTTGATAAACATCCCGAGGTTCGTCTTTCCGGTCTGCATAGGATGGACCAAGATAGAAACACAGTAGTGACACACAGGGGCGAAGAGAACTTCGTGTGTAATATTTTGTTCTTCCAGTCTCGAGATGTAGGGGGGTAGTAAGCCTGCCTCTTCAGGTTCTGAGTTAGGTTCACGCCGCATCCAAAGATTTTAATTCTGAAGCGAAGTTCATTCTTAACCCGTGAGATCAACTGGTGAAATATTTAATATGAGAGACAAGCGGACCCGGTCAATAAAGCCAAACAGTAGGCTGAGGATGTTGTCACGCTGACACCATAGACTTCAATATCTGCAGTCCATGTGGCTGGTTAGGCTTGCTGGGCTGAGTGGGTCATACGGATCAGCGGTGGCTTTCTGAGCCCAAGTTGGCCGCATCATTAACTTATGCAGTCTTCGGAGGCGCTGAGGTGCCAGAATTTTGTCACACAGGAATTCTTTTACTTGTTAGTAAAACCAACGATACGAGACTGGAGCATTTGAGAACCTTCAAATATCACTGGAATGAACCGGGATCGAACCTGCCAACTTAGGCACTGAAGGTCAGCGTTTATACTGTCTGATACACTCAGCTCACCAAGTCTGTTAAAAAATAAGTGAAAATCCACAGCCTATTTCCAGTCATTCGACCGGTTTAGGAATGTAATGAATGAATCCCCCAACTAGCGGCGAGGATAGGAATTGTGCTTGCTGCCGAAGCCTGCCGCACTCCTCTGGGGCAATGAGCCAAGTTTGTTATTACTCGATAATCTGCTTTCTCTTGTCTGAGGTATAGCTCATCCGTTATGCGATGAAAACAAAATGATAGTACAGGTAATACTGTATTTTCACAGATACTAGTTTCACATTTCTTTTTATTATTTAGATTATTTGAAATTCGTTCAGTTGCTCAGTATTTATCTTTAACTAATAGGTAGTATCGACTTTTGAAAAGAAAATCTATGTAGTTAATTTATAATTGGTATGGAACTATACTGAACTATACTGATCCTGCATAGCATCTCTCCTGATTTCGTTTTTGTTTGACTGTTTCACTTTTGACGTTTTCACTTTTCATATAGAAGACTAAATTCAAGTTTACCAATTTGCTTGGAATGGGAGAATATTAGAATGTCTTCTTTGGCAATGGTTATCAATACAAGAGGAAGCTTTTCTAAGAAGAGCTACGACTGCAATTTTACTATAATATATGGATATTATGAGGGCAAATTTAGGAAGGGAGGTATAAATGTTCTTTTCATTACAATTTTTTTCAATTTTCTTTACGTAGCACCGACACAGATAGGTCTTATGGCGACGATGGGATAGGAAAGGGCTAGAAGTCCTTCAACTATTCGGCCGTATCTGGATCTTGACATTTTCAAACGATCTTGCCCAATGCAGCACCAGAATTGGCCGTGACTGAGTACTGGTTTGGTTAAGTACACTACCTACTTTTTCAAGAGTTTTTCCCTGCGCTTTATTAATGGTCGTACAGAAGGCCAGTCAACTTGATACCTTCCCGTCTGTTTGTACGTAGACTGTTTTCCATTAGCAGCATGTGAGTTATTAGGAAAGTTCTGCCATCTGTTAAGTACATTCAGAAGCTGGGGAAGATCAGAGAATCAAAGAGGATCTAGAAGAGAATAGTATTCTTCCATAGGAAGGGAGGTATAAATGTTCTTTTCATTACAATTTTTTTCAATTTTCTTTACGTAGCACCGACACAGATAGGTCTTATGGCGACGATGGGATAGGAAAAGGCTAGAAGTCCTTCAACTATTCGGCCGTCTTGATAGGTACTAATCAACCATGGCTGCATGCCATGATATTACTAAGGATGAAAATCACATAATCTATATCAGAATATAATCCTTCTTCTGCAATTATTGGAGTGATAATTTACTGGCTTGGTTTTTTGATTACTCAAAGTTGGCTGACGTATCAATGGCTCATGATTCACCGGCAGGTAATTCCGGAGAGAAAACAGAAATGAAGCAAAACGCTCCAGTAGAACGGACGGACAGATTTGCCAAAGCTGTTTACAGTAAACTCTTTTAATTTATAGATATTTCCTGCATCACCTGACTTCGTTCGACTGCACTACTTCACATTTGTTTTGAATTTGTACTCCTTCTCCAAGACCGTGTTTGTACCATTCAGCACTTTCTCCAGATCTTCTTCAGACTCAGATAAAATCACAGTATAATACGCGAGTTTCAGAGTTTTGATATCCTCTCGGTGGACTGCGATTTCCTTTCCAAATTAATATTTGATTTCCCTTACCGCCGGCTCCTCTTCTATACATGTAAAAGGAGAGGGGGACGAACTGTAGCCTTGTTTCACTCTTTTGTTGATTGTTGCTTTCGATTTTTATCACTGACGACTTATTTTTGTACAGATTGTAGATAATCCCTCTTTCTCGGCATTTGATCCCGATCACCTTCAATGTCTCGAATAGCTTGGTCCAATCAACTTTATTTCTAGATCTACGAATGTCATTGTTAGTAGGCTTGTTTTTCCTAATTCGATCCTCTAAGATGAGACGTAAAGTCAGGATTGCTTAACGTGTTCTTACATTTCTTTCGAAGCCAAACTTGTCTTCTCCCAACTCAGCTTCAACCTGTCTTTCCATTCTCCTGCAAAAAATTCGTGTTAAAATTTTGCAAGCGTGAGATACTAAATTAATGGTGCGGTAGTTTTCACACTTGTCAGTACCGTTTTCTTGGGAATAGGTATAATAACATTATTTCTAAAATAGGATACCACTTCTCCTGTATCATACATCTTACACACTAATTGGAATAACCTCGCCATGCCGGTTTCTCCCTCCTAAGGCAGTAGTAATTCTGAGGGTATGGCCTTCCGCACACGAGGCTTCACGCAAGATGAGCGATACGGGAGCATAAAGGTACGTTACAGACGTGCTATCTTTACAGCATGCATCCACCAACGGAGTGACACAACATAGGGAGAGAACAACTATTGAACATGTTCCTTCCCTATTTCTACCTTGTCATGCATTGATTATGTCCAGTACATTGTTTGATGTGTGGTTTTCTACTATTATTACCCTGCACTACGGCGGAGGCGGAGATAATCAAGAAAATACTGGGTTCATCCCTACTTAATGTAGGCCTAATTCGCGGTCTGTTCGTAGCAGCAAAAGAACTGAACACATCAGACTGCAAGTTGCTGGCGTCCCTCTTCTTCGATTTCCTCGACGAACAGGGCTTCCGTGGTGCCTGACGGACGATCAAGCGGACAGGTTTCGTTGTTACAAGCTCGCGATTTGCGTTGCATATACTGTAGCTTGTGATGTGCATTCTCCACTTCGCCTCCTCGCCCCCTTCTAACCGCCTGCATGAAGCTCCGTTGACGGGTCCTTCTTCCCTAACAAAGGAAATGTTGACTGAGCTGTCATGCATTGCTGACATGCATCATGATGGTGGTGATTATTGTTTAAAAAGGAAGTACAACTAGGCAACCATCCTCTATTAACATTTAAAACTATGGGAAGGCGTCCGACAATTCGAAAAATGAAGGTATCGGCCAAGGAAGGACAAGGGTGTGCAGATGAAAGACTCCCTAAGCCTCGCAAATTTAACATCGTCGGAGTCGGAAAAGAACAAGAGTTCACCAAGGGAGGTCGGATATAGGAAAGATGAAAGTAAGGAACCTGACACAAGTAAGTGAAAGCAGTGGCAAGGCTCAACTAAGGGCTCCGTGGTCATCAACTCACGCTCCAAAATTAAGAGCCCTGGGGCCCCTTTCGGCCGCCTATTACGACAGCCAGAGTATATCGTGAGTGTTATTCTACAGTCTCCACGCACAAGGGGAGCTTCGTGTGCGGAAGGCTTATGTCATCAATTCCAGGTGCCTTGTTCCTATTTAGGTATCTCAAAGCTCTGATGAATTCTGACCTCAAATTATGGTCTCTCATTTCATCAACCTCAACAGCCACTTCTTGTTCTTTCCCTTGATATATCGGAGACGACTTAACCGAGCTTTACCACCGTGTAACGGTAGGACTCCTGTCACTTATGGGGTTTGTAATATTTATTTTACGTATCCAGGACATGAGATTACTGATCTATTTGAACATGAATATGCATTAAGATTATGTAGGCCTACAGTATGCAATAAAATATGATATGAAAAAAAATAAAGACAGGAGTAGACACAATAACAATGTGCAATTAATAGGCCTCGAAGCCCAGAATTCAGCAGTCCGGATAGACTTGTCAGTTCCTGAATGTGCAGGTTTCCTCTACCTCTGTGCAAATCAAAAAGTGCTCAGGATTATGCAGGTTTCCCCAAACACTCATCTGTTTTTGTTAAAACACCACCTTTTAAGGTTGATTTTACAACGAGACACACCAGCCCTGAGTCTGTTCAGTGCCTCCCACGTTGTATATGTTTGGTTGCAACCAGAAGTATGTTCCTCTTTGACATTCCTCCAGTCACCCCTGCGTGCGGAATTGCGCCACAGTTCTGCTTGGCCAACTGCAGCTGAAGAAGGAATTGGCTGTGTCTTCCGCAGAAAACTCTTTCTCGACCTCAGTCTCGAGATATGAGCTTTCATATACGAACATGCGGTGACGAGGATCGTTTTCCTGCCTCTTTTTCTTAATTTCTGGCGTCGTACTTTGCGTTAACTCAGCAGGTACTTATGCTCGTCAAATAGCAAAGTTAGTTAACAGGTCTTGGTCTCAAGCAGTCTGTTCCAATAAGCCGTTTCATTTAGGGCAATATCAACTGCGTGAGTGAAACTTTGCCAGACTGGTGCAGAATATTTAGCAGCAGAGAAACACAAAGCAAGACCAGGTGCATTGAGAACGCTTGGCTGTGCTCCCCTCCGCCATATAGTAACAATAAGTTTCCGGGTGATGTTCCGGGCACACGCTTTAAGTTTTATGTCTTCGCAGTGGGGTATGAATGAGAGGGTGCGGCCTAGTTTTACTGCCAGATATTTCCGAGTATCACAGTGGGACGGATGTTGGCCTCTCCAGGTTATGCTCAGCTTTCTCCATGCTTCTGTGTTTCTCAGGTAGAAACCACAGACGAGTTTTTCCAGGGTTAGGCTTCAGTTGATTTGTAACATAATCGACAGCTAGATCTTCAAGCGGTGCTGACTATTTCCTTTCTACCTCAGTACCTCCTCAAAGTTTTTGGCTTGAACAGACGTTTCTGTATCGTCGACCTTTGTATCAGGCTGATCGGCTGGTAATTTGTGTAGGGTAGATGTTGTAGGCCTACAACAATGTAGCCAGCACGCTGGCTTGAGGAAGGCTATTTTTCTGAGTTCTACAACGGCTTCTCCCCCTGTTGTCCAAGGTCCAAGAACCATCTATTCTGCAGTAAGCACTGGATGAGTTGCATTAAGCGGTAATTTTTTGGGATTATCTAATCAACTTCCTATGGTTGACAGTGTCATCCACGGTATCCCCAATCGTGGGTTGGCATCCGTGGTTCTCCTAGCTGATTCTTGCGTTGCTTCCACTTACTTGTGTCAGGCTCCTCACCTTCATCTTTCCTACCTGACCTTGACTGATAAACTTTTGCTCTTTTCAGACATTCCCCCCCCCCTTTCCTTTTACCGATACGTTCATTCTTCGCAGTGTCGGACTTCTTACATTTTCCTCCTAACTATTGTTAATAGAGGATGGTTGCCCAGTAGCCGGCCCCGTGGTGTAGGGGTAGCATGCTTGACTCTCACCCGGAGGTCCCGGGTTCGATTCCCGGCCAGGTCAGGGTTTTTTACATGGACCTGAGGGCTGGTTCGAGGTCCACTCAGTCTACGTGATTAAAATTGAGGAGCTATCTGACGATGAGATAGCGGCCCCGGTCTAGAAAGCCAAGAATAATGGCCGAGAGGATTCGTCGTGCTGACCACACGACACCTCGTAATCTGCAGGCCTGCGGGCTGAGCAGCGGTCGCTTGGCAGGCCATAGGCTGTAGTGCCATAGGGTTTGGTTTGGTTTGGTTTGGTTGCCCAGTTGTAGCCTACTTCCTCTGAAAACGGTAATCACCACCACAGCCAACTCACCACCTTGGGCAAAAACGACTAATTGAATGCGCCGGTGAGGTAGGCAGTACGTTAATTTATTCGAAACTTATGTATTGTTACGCGATGATTGACTTGAAAAATGGAGTGTGGCCTTCGGAGAAGCCTGGTGCAGGTCTTTCGAGTTGACACCGTACAGACGCGTCTGTGAGAATTAATTCTAATGATGAAGACAGCACCAACACCCAGCCGCCAATCCACTGCAATTAAAGGCCGAGAATCGAAACCAGGACCCCTTGGACCAAATGCCAGCATCGGCCAGCATTCTAACCATTTAGTCATGGAGCCGGACGATTATTGACTAACAATGATAGGCTATATATTTAACTAGCTCTTGTACCCATTGTTGAAGGGTTAATGTTTACGCAACATCGGCAGTAATGCCATTCAGAGGAGATGGTGACACCAGAAGGTAGAGAGTAAACAACATGTCAGTCAGTCAGTGTAAAATTCTTGTTGATCAGTTTCGGGGGCTTTGGGCATTCTACGGGATCACTTTTTTTTTTTTTTTTTTTTTTTTTTTTTTGCAAATCGAATTGGCATTCTACGGGATCACTTTTTTTTTTTACAAATCGAATATTAAGTAGGCCTACACTTGCTCTGCTCCATTTTTTAATAAGCCTAATTGTTCAGACAGCTTATTCACTTTAAATGGTCCCAGGCTTCACATTTTATTTTCCTGAAGGGCTCCGTTAAGATGCACTGTAATAGTAAATGGCCTAAACGTTATCCTAAGATTCCAGCCGTATGCTTGCCAAATTTGAGCAAAGTCCATCAAGAAGTTTTTACGTGAAAGGAACCAAGACAAAGAGACCATGGATAAAGCATGTGCCAAAGCACAGCAAAACATTTCTTTCTCGAAATCGATTAGAGATGCGAAGAAAATTCATATAGCCTAAACGTTTTTCTGAGAAATAGAATTTCAGGTACACTCGGTGTGCTCCATTGTTCAGTAGGACCAACCGTTTTGGCATATTCAGTTCTAAGGGTCCCAACCGTACCTTTTCCTCAGTTTCCTTACGATACATAACCCACTTAAAAGATAGCGTGATAGTAAGCAGCCTCTGTGTTAACTGAAGGTGTCAGGTATAAGCTTACCGAATTTGAGCTCCGTCAGAATAGTAGATTTTACGATTAAAAAAAAAAAATAGGCAAAACAAATTTTCAGATTGTATTATTGCTGCCATTTTTTCCTTAAATCACAGTTCTCGCGGGAATTCTTTGATATTTCGGTATGAAGAAAACGTACGGTGCCCGGAATGATGATATCTTTCTAATGGCGAAAGAAATTTGAAAATCGGCCCAGTAGTTTATTTTTATTTTTTTTGCAAGCTGCTTTAGGTGGCACCGACACAGATAGGTCTTATGGCGACCATGGGATAGGAAAGGGCTAGGAGTGGGAAGGAAGCGTCCGTAGCCTTAATTAAGGTACAACCCCAGCATTTGCCTGGTGTGAAAATGAGAAACCACGGAAAACCATCTTCAGGGCTGTTGACAGTGGGGTTCGAACCTACTATTTCCCGAATACTGGATACTGGCCGCACTTAAGCGACTGCACCTATCGAGCTCGGTCCAGTAGTTTCTAGATAACCCGTTACATATTAATAAACTCACATTCTCTCTTTATATATTAGTATAGAAATATAGATTTTACAGACCGAGCGAGTTGGCCGTGCTGTTAGAGGCGCACAGCTGTGAGCTCACATTCGGGAGATAGTGGGTTCGAACTCCACTGTCTGCAACCCTGAAGATGGTTATCCGTGTTTTCCCATTTTCACACCAGGCTGTACGATTAAGGCAACGGCTGCTTCCTTCCCACTCCTAGCCCTTTTCTATCCCATCGTCGCCTTATGACCAATCTGTGTCGGCGCGACGTATAGCAACTTGTGAAAAATAAAAGATAGATTTCACGGGATTTGAAAACCTTTTTATATTTGCAGAGAGATTGTCTAGCCACTTCAATTCTCTCCTCATCAAGACAACCGCCCAAGTATTTAAATTTATTAACACGTTCGTTATTGGTGTCATTAACTATAATGTATGTATCAATGTGCAGATTTTAAGTTCTAGTTAGTAATCAACTAGGCGAGACTGTGTAGAGTAGACGGTCTACCATTGCTAGGCAGTGTCTTGGAAAGGCGTGCCACTCCAACTAATAAGCCCAATGGCGCACTGTGGCTGAAAACACACACACACACACACACACACACACACACACACACACACACACACACACACACACACACACACACACACACACACACACACACACACACACACACACACACACACACACACACACACACACACACACACACACAAGTGCGCGCGCGGTCCTATATACGAAAGGTACCATTGCTAAAGCCTAAACTAGCGATGTACAGTAACTTATATTATTTTTATCTTCAGCTTATGCCAAGTATTTCTGGTGTCGTTGGAGCCGCCTGGATCGTTTTAGGTTTTTGCGGGACAGTTTAAGAACGGATGATTTTTCAGATGAAAATTCCAACGCTGGGTCGACCGGGAATGGAACCTCGGACGGAAAGCCAGCAGCTAAGCCACTACTCTAACCACGTCCTCTATAATAGGCTACAGTAGGCTATATATTTTTGCCTTATTACTGTATAGTCTATTATTATATACAGTCGAACCTCGATACCTCGATACCTCGATACCTCGAACCTCCATTACTCGAATTTTCAGTATCTCGAAGTAACTTAAATTTCCCGACCGTTTGTCCTATTCTTCACGTGTATTTATTTCTCTACTACTCGAAATTCGGTTAAACGAATTTCTCGATTTCTCGAAGCAAACATTTCCTCCCTTGAGCAAAAAATACTCTGTAACTCGAATTTTGTACAACATTGACCGTGTAGTACAACATTTGTAGTTTGTGAGGAAGTAAAGAAAGCGTAACAGTAATGCTGGGTTTTAATATGACGTGAACAGAAAAGCAAACTTCTAGTGATCGGAAAATCGGCGAAGCCCTGCTGTTTCTCGGGTGTGAATTAATTACCGGTCACGTACGAAAGCAACCCCCGAAGTCGCGGATGACAAGCTCCATTTACGAATCTCGGCTGCGTGATATTGACGAGAAGTTTCAGCGTGAAGGGAGGAAAGGTTAACAGTAACAAACAGAGAATAATAATAATAATAATAATAATAATAATAATAATAATAATAATAATAATAATAATAATAATAATAATAATAATAATAATAATAATAATAATAATAATAATAATAATAATAATAGTACCGGGCGAGTTGGCCGTGCGTGTAGAGGCGCGCGGCTGTGAGCTTGCATCCGGGAGATAGTAGGTTCGAATCCCACTAACGGCAGCCCTGAAAATGGTTTTCCGTGGTTTCCCATTTTCACACCAGGCAAATGCTGGGGCTGTACCTTAATTAAGGCCACGGCGGCTTCCTTCCAACTCCTAGGCCTTTCCTATCCCATTGTCGCCATAAGACCAATCTGTGTCGGTGCGACGTAAAGCCCCTAGCAAAGAATAATAATACTGTAATAATAATAATAATAATAATAATAATAATAATAATAATAATAGGCCTAATAATAACTACCGGGCGAGATGGCCGTGCGCGTAGAGGCGCGCGGCTGTGAGCTTGCATCCGGGAGATAGTAGGTTCGAATCCCACTATCGGCAGCCCTGAAGATGGTTTTCCGTGGTTTCCCATTTTCACACCAGGCAAATGCTGGGGCTGTACCTTAATTAAGGCCACGGCCGCTTCCTTCCAACTCCTAGGCCTTTCCTATCCCATCGTCGACATAAGACCTATCTGTGTCGGTGCGACGTAAAGCCCCTAGCAAAAAAATAATAACTACCGTTTTCGGAGACGCCGGGATGCCGGAATTTAGTACCGCGCGAGTTATTTTGCGTGCCAGTAAATCTACCGACACGAGGCTGACGTATCTGAGCACTTTGAAATACCACCGGACTGAGCCAGGATCGAACCTGCCAAGTTGGGGTTAGAAGGCCAGCGCCTCAACCGTCTGAGCCGCTCAGCCAGGCTAACGGATTTTTTCCAAAGGTGTTAACCGAGTTATGTTTCTCGTTTTACTGCTGTATGTACTGCATCCTGACTTTTAAAAAGTTATTATAATAAGGGCCATAATTAAAGTCATGCCGTAAAATATAGGTTGTTTGTATATTTTGAAATACTGTTAAAATAATGTATTCAGTATAAGCCCGTAGATACGTATGATTCAGTTATGTGCTAGGGGAGAGTCCTACAGTACCGGCCACCTAAACTTTTTCCCTTATAAAAAATAAAAAGCTGTACGGTATGAGATTTTACTACAATAATCTTGTACTTCATTAAATGCTTTTGCAGTTTCAGGGTGTGATTTCCATAAAATCTTAACAATAGTTTATAATATTTAAAAATACAACAAAGCTTAATTTCCAAGGACTAAAAAAATCTTCTTCCAGTACCGGCCAGTTACCATTTTCTAAGATATATATGTCTAATAAATTACCAACATCAAACAAATACAGAATGAACTCGACAACGCATAATTATTGGAACTGACATCTACTAACTTCAAGTTTGGTTTAATTTTTGCAATAATTAGAAACAAAATACAAAATATCCCCTTGGTCTACACATCCAACATGCACCCAGTCTTTGCATTTCGTACACTGCACCCATTTTTCATCTAATGACTCACAACAAATAATGCATAATGTGTTTTCTTCCATTTCCTTAGTATTTAAATAATAATCATAAAAAACTGCTTTCCGGCAGTTTTGTTTTCCTTGTTGGACTGGTGAGGTACTTTTGAATGCTCGACCAAAGCGAATGCTAATTGTAAAAAAATTTCCTGCCCAGGGACATGAAGATTATCCAGATCCTTCATATAAGTAACCAACTGATTTTACATATCGTAATCAAAGTATTTTGTAATTCTTCCCATCTGAGGAGTTAGATCCACAGCCACACTAACTCTAATGCTCTCAGACGACCTCCTAACGTACTTCTTGGCGCACAAAAAGCCTCAGCAGCCTGCCTTGCAGTCATTTTGTTAGAAATAATTTAGTTTAGTGCCATTTTCATCCCGTCCTCGGCCCACTTTCATTTTATTTGAGCCCTTTTCTCGGTCATTTCACTCTGGAAAGTGATAAAAAGTGGATATCATTTGATTTCTTTAAAAGTCCTATTGGCTGGTACTGGAAGAAATATGGTTGGCCGGTACTGTACGAAACTTACGTGAAGGAACTTCCCCAAATGGATATTGTTTAATAGACGATGTCGTGAAAATTTTACCAGCTATAGCATCCTCAAAGCATGTATATAACATATAAGTAAAAACAAAATCAACTGCTTACTTGGTAATGGAGTACCTGGGGCTTGAAAATAACTTTTCGCGCGCTATCGTAAGCCGGCCAACGTACAATACTCACATTTCACACAAGACGTAACGCTAAACGAAACCCCCAAAGTATGACACGCGGGAATGTAGCATCCTTCATACGCCACCTATAAGTTACTGTCGTATAGCACCTAAAACGAGAACCAGCAATGGCCGGTACTGTAGGACTCTCCCCTATACATGCTCAAAAAACGGTAGTCTCTATATCTGGAAATTTCGATAACTCGAAATAAAATTTAACTCCCGAGGTGATTCGAGATATCGATGTTCCACTATACTGCACTTACGTATTCTATTTGTACAGGAAGTTGCAAGTTCTTCTATGTTATTAGCAAGCAAAATGGTATAATTAAGTTAGTATAACGTAACTTATGTTATTGATGTGTGCCTGTCGTTGCTGCATTGATGTCTAATGATTCATCGGTTAAAAACTCGTCTCGTACTACTGAGCAGTGCCGAAGTGTGAGAGCTAAGCTGTTACGAGGTCAGCCATACAACAGGTGTGTATGCCGTGCCGTACCGTGCTGTACCTGCTCAGGCACGCCAGGCATGCGGGCGGGGCCAAATGTGGTGGGAACTGCCGGCGGGGGAACGCACATCTCTCATCTCCAACTATATTAGATCTCTGTCAAATTTGATGCTTGTTGTGGTCCCTACCCCACTCACCTGTACTCAGCTATACTTATTAAGTTATTTTCATTGTCGTATTAAGACATGTACGACATCTGTCTCGTTACTCCTTTTTCAGAGTCGAGTATTGGTGGATGACGTACAAGGAGGTTAGGGATATTTCCTAGTTGTTCCTGTTATTTTAATAATAATAATAATAATAATAATAATAATAATAATAATAATAACATAAAAAGCGCATCGCGTCCGGAGAGGTCAGGTGCAGGTCTTTTTTTTAATAGACGGTCTATAGGTGACCTGCTTGTCTGTGAGGATGAGGCCCTATCTAAGATGATTTCTAATGTTAAAGACAGCACATAATTCACACCTAGTCCCCAGGTCAGTGGAATTAACCAATTACGGTTAAAATCCCCGACCCGGCCGAGAATCGAACAAGGGGCCCCTTGAATCAAAGGCTAGTGCGCTAACCATTTAGTCATGGAGCCGGTAATAATAATAATAATAATAAGAAGAAGAGGACGCAGAAGAAGAAGAAGAAGAAGAAGAAGAAATAAAAAGGCGCCTGGCCCCCGGAGAGGTCTGGTGCAGCTCCTTTTCTAGTAGACGGTCTAAAAGTGACCTGCATGTATGTGAGGATGAAGCGCTACCTAAGATGATTTCTAATGTTAAAGGCAACACATAATTTACACCTACTACCGGGCGAGTTGGCCGTGCGGTTAGGAGCGCGCAGCTGTGAGCTCGCACCCGGGAGATAGTGGGTTTGAATCCCACTGTCGGCAGACCTGAAGATAGTTTTCCATGGTTTCCCGTTTTCACATCAGGCCACGGCCGCTTCCTTCGTATTCCTAGGCCTTTCCTGTCCCATCGTCGCCATAAGACCTACCTGTGTCGGTCCGACGTAAAGCAAATAGCAAAAAAATAAAAAAATAAAAATAAAAATAAAATAAAAGCACACCTAGTCCCTAGGTCAGTGGAATTAACCGATTAGGTTAAAATCCCCGACCCGGCCGAGAATCGAACAAGGGGCCCCTTGAACCAAAGGCTAGTGCGCTAACCATTTAGTCATGGAGCCGGTAATAATAATAATAATAATAATAATAATAATAATAATAATAATAATAATAATAATAATAATAATAATAATAATAATAATAATCATCATCATCATCATCATCATCTGTTTACACTCCAGGTTCGGATTTTCCATCGCACTCAGCGAGGGATCCCACCTCTACCGCCTCAAGGGCAGTGTCCTGGAGCTTCAGACTCTTGGTCGTGGGATACAACTGGGGAGAATGACCAGTACCTCGCCCAGGCGGCCTCAACCTGCTATTCTGAACAGGGGCCTTGTGGGGGGGATGGGAAGATCGGATGGGATAGGCAAGGAAGAGGGAAGGAAGCGGCCGTGGCCTTAAGTTAGGTACCATCCCGGCATTCACCTGGAGGAGAAGTGGGAAACCACGGAAAACCACTTCCAGGATGGCTGAGGTGGGAATCGAACCCACCTCTACTCAGTTGACCTCCCGAGGCTGAGTGGACCCCGTTCCAGCCCTCGTACCACTTTTCAAATTTCGTGGCAGAGCCGGGAATCGAACCCGGACCTCCGGGGTTGGCAGCTAATCACGCTAACCACTACACCACAGAGGCGGACATAATAATAATATTGGTCACAGGGGTATCGGGTTCGATTCTCGGCAGGGTCGGGAATTTTAACCATAATTGGTTAATTTCGCTGACACGGGGGCTGGGTGTATGTGTCGTCTTCATCATCATTTCGTCCTCATTACGACGCGCAGGTCACCTACGGGAGTCAAATCAAAAGACCTGCATCTGGCGAGCCGAACTTGTCCCCGGACACTCCCGGCACTAAAAGCCATACAACATTTCATTTTCATTTCATCATGCAAAGTGTTCGATATGTCTGAGAATGCAGTAGTTCAGAAACTTCTTAGATTTAAGAATAGATAGCAACACACCCATGCTTGTACAGAAAAATAGATAAGCCTACCAGTAATGTACTCAGCTAGACCCATTCGACTGATAAGAGTTGAACAAAATACATTCTTCTTCTTCTTCTTACTACATGTGGTACACAGTTCGTACCTGTGACCCCATCAGGATGTGGGAGAAAGGGAGGTATTATTATTATTATTATTATTATGATGATGATTATTATTATTATTATTATTATTATTATTATTATTATTATTATTATTATTATTATTATTATTATTATTATTATTATTATTATTATTATTATTATTATTATTTCTTCGTTATGCCCATTCAAAGAGCGCGTTTGAACTTGTTCGTTGGTCTGATGGTTTTCACCTCTTCTCTTCCCAAAATCTCTTCATGGATGCACTTTGTTGCATCTTGCATTCTGGGGACCACTTCCTATCAGTTTTCGTTTTAGGTTTCTCCACGAATTTGTGTTTGGTTACTATTGTACTAAAGGCTCCACGATCCTCTATGATGTCGTCCGTGATATTCATTTCTTGGAGGTCCGCCTTAGTTTCTTCTAGCCAGTTTATTTTGACCTTCCTTGAGTTGATAATTTTTAATAATCTTTTGGTGAGTCTGTAGCTGTCCATTCTATAGATATGGCCATAGAATTTCAGGCGTCTCATGCGTACGGCATTAGTGAACCTGTCAGTTAATGAGTAGAGGTCCTCTGTTCTCCTCTTAATCCACATTCCATTTTCTCTCGTGGGGCTATACATTTTCCGGAGATTATTATTATTATTATTATTATTATTATTGTTATTATTATTATCATTCATTCATTGATACGGCCATCTGCGGGCCATGTTTACACAATCTACCTGCCCTGCAGACTAATGTCCTTCTCTTTGCACTCTCGTCGAAGATCCTTCAGTCTTCGGCTTCTCCTTTCTCGCTCTTCCGCCGAGATGTTCCGTGGCTTGGACAGTGGCCTCCCGGGTGCATCTCTGATTCCCGCAAACTTTTTCCTAAATGTTGTACTGTCCTGTATCTCTTGCTCCTTGACACTCACTTATGCTATGTCCTTGTGCACCTGTATAAGCCACCCAGGCTGCGTTTCTCAATCTTCTTCTTCTTCTTCTTCTTCTTCTTCTTCTTCTTCTTCTTCTTCTTCTTCTTCTGAGTTTGTAACCAGTCCTTGTGATGAATGGAGTTACTTGTAGGGTCAGCTGGTGCACAACTTTTAGTGAACTTGGCAGAATGATAGGCCTGTGTGAGATCACCTGGCTCGGTGAGAAACTTCGTTAACACACAATTTCATTGTCCACATGCCCGTTGTATGACAGCTTAAGCCGATTTGAGGACTCGATAACAGAATGATAATACAGGTTGTAAAATGGATTTATTACTTTATTGAGTATGTTTCTCGATCTTCCCTCAGTTTTATTCGTGACAGCAATTTCCATTAAAAATAAATAATTTGATCTGCGTATCAATACAAGTACGGCTAGGTCATGAAGGCCTTTGGAGGGGTGGAAGATAAAGACTTCCGCTATCCTTATCCTCGGCACTTGGGTTAGAATGGTTGTATCTACGTCTGGCCACCTTTGCCCCCAGGAATTGACCTGGTACTCATTTCAAATGTGGGCTGTGTTAACCTCAGGAGTATATGCACGTGGAAATCACGTTTATTACATTTTTGAACATCCTGACGGGGAATCGAACTCACGCCCTTCCCGGTTAATCGAGAACGCCTTTACCGCCTCAGCCAAGCAGTCGCAATTTATTATTATTATTATTTGTTTTATGTTGCAGCGACACAGATAAGTTTTATGGCAATGATGGGATAGGAAAGAACTAGTACTGGAAAGGAAGCGACCGTGGCCCCAGCATTTAACTGGTTTGAAAATTAGAAACTACGGAAACCATCTACAGGTCTGCTGACTGTGGGGTTCGAACCCGCAATCTCCCTAATGCAAGCTGACAGCAACGTGACCCAAACCATGCAGCCACTCGCTCGGTAACAGCCTGTAAAAATAATTTGTAATATCTGAAGAAAGAAACCTAGTATATTTTAATAGACGCCAGAGTGTCGGAAATTTATCCTACGGAAGTAAAGACTAATGTTCCACTGACTAACTGCGCGGTTTTTAGATACTCCGATCGGCGGAAATTTTGCTCCGTAGGGGATTCTTTAAGTGGAGGCTGACGTACTTTAGTACCTTCAAATTCCACTGGACTGAGTCAGGATTGAAACCACCAACCTGGATTCAGAAACTCTTCATCGTGCTCGACACCAACGACGCGGATTTATTGCACTTGCAGTAGGTACACTCCCAAATGCCATCGACTTCCGTCAGGTTCAAACACGCTATCTCGGGAAGAGCTGGCCGATGACTCATCAACGGCACCATTGAGATCAAACATTAGTTTCTCACTTTTTACCTTAAATAATAATAATAATAATAATAATAATAATAATAATAATAATAATAATAATAATAATAATAATAATAATAATAATAATAATAATAATAATAATGGCTTTACGTCCCAATAACTAATTTTACGGTTTTTGGAGACAATGAGGTGACGGAATTTAGTCCCGCAGGAGTTTTTTACGTGCCAGTAAATCTATCAACACGAGGCTGACGTATTTGAACACCTTCAAATACCAGCGGACTGAGCGAGGATCGAACCTACTGAATTGGGTTCAGAAGGCCAGTGCCTCAACCGTCGGAGTCACTCAGCCCAGCTTAAATAACAGCCATCCGACTTTCGGGGAGATGGTAAATAAATGATAATGTAGTGTTTTTGAACTGAAGTGGCAAGAAAACCGGAAAAACTGTAGAAAATCTTCTGTCTTCAAATTTACCGCACACATTTCTCATGTAACTATCAATATTTGAACCTGGCGTGGAGTGATGAGACACAGACTTTTTGTCTCAACCCTAGTAAGAAGCGGAATCATAGTAATCACTTCCAGTCATTTAGCTGGCACCAGGAATAGAGCTGCTTTAGTGAGACACCAACAGTTATGCCACCGAGTCACCCCGCCCACTATAAAGGAATATAATATTTTGATTCTTAAACGATTCATTTCTCACAGTCCCTAATTTGAGGATGGCTGGTAGGAGGACCGAAACTGCAATTTAAAATTGATCACTTCGCCGTTATTTGGGATAACTTAGCTGTTCCATCTGTTCTTATGTCTCTCTTCATCCCAAATTCATCAATAATTCATGAATGGCTTTCTCTTCTTGTTCGTATCACTTTCGGTTTTGAAAACAGCCAAGATGCCAAATAACAAGAATTAGTGCGTTGAGTAAACCAG
The DNA here is from genome assembly GCF_040414725.1 of Anabrus simplex. Classification (NCBI taxonomy): domain Eukaryota; kingdom Metazoa; phylum Arthropoda; class Insecta; order Orthoptera; family Tettigoniidae; genus Anabrus; species Anabrus simplex. The sequence continues at coordinate 1,114,972,725 of NC_090265.1, read as the reverse complement.
GTTAGGTCTGGAGTGGCAGTGTGGGAACGACCGGGGGTTGGATTCACTGGGCGGAACGACCCGGCAGGTAGGGTTGACCACAAACCCCTCGTGTTGATTAGTTGATCGAGAGTCCATCAAACTATGGCAGTAGGCCTATTTCGACACTGCGCTGGTAACAGGGCACTGGGTGGCCATAGTAAAAACAAAATATTAATGAGAAAATGAAAAGTGGGGTATTGCTAAAACGAGTGTGTAAACTGTAGTTGTAAGGTGAAATTAAGCCACATTAGTTCATATAGATCTGGATGTGGAAGTCAAGTGTCTGGTTCTAAAGGTTACCTGTTGTTTCTTCAAATTCTGGAGTGGACAGTATCTTTATTATTATTATTATTATTATTATTATTATTATTATTATTATTATTATTATTATTATTATTATTATTATTATTACTATATGATTTTTCACGAGAGTTTAATCCTGATGTAAACAAGGCATGTCCACGCCTCAGCCAAAGAAAGAGTTGTGATTCGCTGAGCGTGTAGTATCGACCTCCGCCCCGTCAATGTCTCGTGTTCGGACATACAGTGCTGCGCATATGACCTAAAATAGACGAGGAACAGTTTTTGAGCTGTGTGAAACTAAACGGAGGGGTTTGAAGGGACATCTACTGCTGAAGATTAAGGCCTACGTTATTTATTTATTTATTCATTTCTGAATATTAAAGAAAGCTATCGTAGGCTAGAACACAAAATTACACGCGTAGGAAAGTTTATCTTTGGACAGCTGTTTGAAATGTCCGCCCGGTAGACTGTAACCTAATAGAATACCAACTTTCGAATTGAAATGTATATCTCTTATCTTGTAGAGTTCCTATCATGATAGAGCATATAGCATGATTGGACATGTCAGACGGAACTGTTGATAATTCTGTAACAACATCTATCGAAAAGAAACAACTCAAAAAGACAATACAATAGCCTCCCTATCCATTAACAAAGGTTTACGTTCTCCTTTAACATTTAACAAACTGGAACCCTATGTCCTTCAAAAGTCTGTACAATGTAGTTAAACTGAAGATGGGTAAAGTTTTATCTTTATTCACACTGTCTAATACTTTGCGTAAAGTAGGTGGTTCATTCCGAAAAGAATAAAAAATCATGAATTTTCGTTCTAATACCACTTTTGACGATATCGTCGTACTTCTCGATTCTTTGAGGTCGTTTACGTTCCTTTCCCGACGTTGTTAATTTCCCTGTCTTTCTAAACTCTGTCCGCATGTTATGAACCGAACTAGCCGACACACCACACAACTCTGCACTTAGTTTCTCTACCTCTTTTACTGCTAAACCTGGATTCTGTTCACTTATTTTATTAAAAAAAAAAGCACAACGCACTGCCTATGGTCACTTCTGAGCGGTTTTCCTCTTTTGTGTTTCACTATTCGGGATGGTCCTACCTCTTGCTCCATTTCTCTCGCTATGAATACTGACACTGACAGCTGCTGCAAGATGCAACACCTTATCTCAACCCTGTACAGTTTGGGACTTTCCCTCACTATGAGAAGACTTCCTGCATTACACCACGCCTTCTGCCTTCATATCTCGTTATTTAATCACTGTTTTATTTTTAAAAAACATATAGATATATACCGGTATATATGACAACCATATTATAATTTGATTGGGTACTCTTTCAGACTATCTAAATGTAATAAACTAAGATAAAATTAAATTAATGCGACGTACTGCTCTTCTTCGAGCTCGCATACAGTCGAGTGAGTGCGACGGTTGCTTCTCCAATCAACTACGTCTATGTCCACGTGCAAAGCCAAGGTGCTCCGCCTATTTGTTTACATCAGGATTAAACTCTCGTGAAAAATCATATAGTTGCGAATACAACTCTTTGGCTGAATGGTCAGCATTGAGGCCTTCGGTTCAGAAGGTTTCGGTTTGATTCTCGGCCGGGTCGGGAATTTTAATCGCGTTTGATTAATTCTTCATATTCAGACAACACACCACACTACCAACCACCACAGAAATACGCGATAGTGCACATAGTGTTGGTTGGCGTCAGGAAGGGTATACGGCCGTAAAACAGGGCAAATCCACATGTGCGACACCATTCGCACCCGCGACCCCACATGTGTGGGAAAAGCGGTCTAAGAAGAAAGAAGATTAGCTGTGAATATGAGCCCATTTAGGTCTACACAAAGTTCTTAGACATGTTTGTTCACCTGCCTTTCTGCTTAGCGTATATTTATTTCATCCTTTCTTCAGGGTTTCTTTTCTCTCTTCGGTCTAAGTTATTCTGGTCGTTTTCTTCGGTTTGTTCTCTTTGTCAACTTCTCACTTGTGAAATTTGGATCTGAATATCAGAAGTGTGCAGTAGCAGTGAAAATAATAATTAGCAGCATTTAACGAAACCTATTTGTCTGTACATTGCTCAGAATTAAAAAGAAGAATGATGTGTATGTATCGGTCGAGTTCACAGTAAGATGGAGATACAATTTTTAATTTTCCGTTATGCCTGTCTCTGTCTGTATATATGTACGTGCATCATGAGAAAATGGCTGAACAAAATGTAGTGAAACTCGGTAGGCTATGTAATATTGGGGAATAAGGCACTACAGTCTAGGCTATAAATAATTTTATTCACGCTGGGTAAAATGGTAGTTTAGGTGATGGCCTAAAACGTAATTCTTTATTATATGTTATTCATAGTTCTATCGAAAATACTCGACTAGATGCCATCAAGTCGACATCGACTCCTGGATGGAGTGTCTCCACAGGCTTCTGTTGTTTACAAGGTCTTTCAGATCTTGCAAGGGCACATTCATTGCACGTTTGATGATATCTATCCATTTCATTGTGACCGTCCTCGACTTCGAGTCTCTTCCACCATTCGAAGCATGATTGCCTTCTCCAAGGATTCAGACTGCCTCACAGATAGCTGTAACCTTGTAACAAATGCCTCAAGAGATACACCTCCGTTGATGTTCTGAATGAGCTACTGGTTTGTCTTCTTGGCTGTCCGAGGTATACGCAAAATCCTTCTCCAGCACCATGGCCTAAATGCATCAATGCGCTTCCTGTCACGCATTTTTATGGTCCAGATTTCACATCCACGTGTTAAGCCTTCTATGGTAAAGTCTAATGTCTAAACGATTTTGACCTCAGTATGCACAGCGCTATACGACTTGGTTACTATGGAAAGAAGGCGTGATCATTGCAGAAATTCATCGGTGCTTAGTGGCAGTCTGTGGAGAACAAGCGCAGTCACGGAAAACAATTTACATCTGGGTGGAAGGTTGAAAAACAGGGCGCACATCCGTGCACAAGGGAACCAGTTCTGGAAGAAATGTGACAGTCTCAACACCAGCCAACATTGCCCGGGTCGAACAGGTCATCCAAGGGAACAAATGCATCACATTTACGGAAATGGAGGCAGCCACGGGAAGTAGTCCAAACACCCTGCAGAGGATCGTGCACGACCACTTACAGTTGGGGAAGGTGTCATCCACGTGGGTGCCTAGACTCTTGTCTGCAGACGAAAAGCAGAGGCGTGTGGCCGTGTGCAGATAACTTTTGCAACGCCATGATCAAGATCCAGCCGACTTTCCACTTTGCTCTTTCACTTTCAATGTAAGAGCCTCCAGGTCACTCTTACTTTCAACCATCGAAGTGGTGTCGTCTGTATAACGTAGGTTGTTTATATTCAGACCACTAATCCTAAATCTTCAAATGGTCTCATATGTTCCAGCTACTCTCATGATGTACTCAGCATATAAGCTGAACAGATAAGGAGTGAGTATACATTCCTGCCTTACCCCCTTACCAACTTAAAACCCGTCTGTATCACCATGCTAACTTCTGACAGCATCTAAATGCATCAGGACAGCGAAATGTTCAGGTGTACCCATCCGTCTAAATCTGGGCCTCTCAAGGTGCATGCACCAGTGCATTGCACTGTGCACGGTGCAAAAGACGACTTCGCTTGTTTGACCAGAGTGCAGACCCCCACTCCTCGATTTGGAGCAATAGTGCTGTCTCTCTCTTTCCCCACGCCTGTCTCGCTCGCTCCGCCTGTCTCCCTCATCCTAACTTGCTACGTACCGCTTCAAATCCGAGCCGAATTCAGGCGAGCTTAGCCGAGTAGCCTAGACACGAAGCGTTGGTCCGAGCCGAGCAGAGTGGGACCGATACACTGAGCACAGGACCTCTGCGCCTCAGTTTGCACGCGTGAGATTTGGGCGATTGAGAGGTCTAAATAAATACTACATTACTAACTTTATGAAGAATACAATTTACGATCAGTTATGTCTTATACATTTTTACCCTACCGACTACGATAACGGACATATTCACGAATTTAAACGTTCGTTGCTTTTAGCTGATAACTACGCCGAGCATCGCTAACATGGAAATATTGTTCGATCATGTTAACTGGCGATGGTTGTGGTTGTTATCGTAATTGTCTTAAGGTGAAAACTGCGTGGTCATCAGCCCATATTGACAAGAAAAAATTGAAGATGACTAACAAAATGAGAAAGAAATCGTGAAGGGACGATCGCTTGGCGAATGAGACAAGAGGGAGTAAAGAGGAAGGACTTCCTTTACGATGGATGCCCTCGTATCACAGAGTCGGAAGAAAACTAAATGTGAAGGCCAACAATATCGAAAGTTCATTACATTGATGACCAGTAACCAATAATTACGTTGATTACTGTTTGTTGTGATGTGATTTGTTTTTTTCTGCTGGCACTCATCTCCCGATATATGACATTACTGCTGCGTGCCGCGAGAGCTAATGGACAAAAATATTTAACATCCACATGATAAGTGAGTGCCCCATCAACGCGGGTACAGTAGTACAAAAGTTAAAAAAGGAAATAAAGCAGAAAAACAGTCTCTATAGAGCCTGCTTCGGATGATTCGCCAACTGATCGGAATACACCTACCCGTATAACAAATTATCTAATACATTTGGCGACTGTGTATGTTGTATCCTGAGAGCAACAAATGGTACGGTCGCTCGTGATGCGTACTTCACCGTCGATGACCAGCGTCCACGTGGAAGACCGAGACAAGGGTGGCAAGACACCTTACCTGTTGACATGAAGATTGCTCAGCAGTCACTGAAAGGAGCATATGATCATTTAAATTGGCGTTCGTCGAACTGAAGAGCGGACCCTACACCGCGGGAAAGCCCTAACTCGAAGAAGAAGAAGAAGAAGAGTGTGTGGTACCTTAGTAGTAGTAGTAGTCTATAGGAGCATCACGAAGTAATAACTTAATTTCGTGTGGCTATTTCTAGCAGGGTGCAGCCCTTCTAAGGCAGACCCTCCGATGAGGGTGCGCGGCATCTGCCATGAGTGGGTAACTGAGTGTTAATGTGGTGAAGGATAGTGTTATGTGTGGTGTGTGAGTTCCAGGGATGTTGGGGACAGCACAAACACCCAGCCCCCGAGCCACTGGAATTAACCAATGAAGGTTAAAATCCTCGACCCGGCCGGGAATCGAACCCGGGACCCTCTGGACCGAAGGCCAGTACGCTGACCATTCATCCAACGAGTAGGACATCAAACAGTTATAAGTTCTTCCAATATGCCATTTCTTCTTGTTTTAGATGTTGTTCTAGTACTTTTAGAATAAAATCCTTAATCTTGTATTTCATTTGGATAATTACAATTGGGAGATGATGGGTTCGAATTCCACCCCCGACAGCCCTGAATACGATGTTAATTTGACACAAGACAAAGGATGGGTCTGTAGACTAACTGAAACCACGGCAGCAGTATTCTCAGTCTATCTCTTTCCTATCGTTGTCGTATCGAAATCCCAGTGTGGCGTTAAAAAATAAAATAAAATAAAAAATAAGAAAGTAAATTCCTGTGTTTTGGAGAGAGATAGGCTACATCGCTGTATTATTATTTTGCATTTAACTGTGAGTGCTTACGTTGAGATAAGGCTACAACACTTTGATTACCTGGGACTGAACCATTCGGATTCTCTCTATTACGGAAAGCTTCCACTTGTCAGTGGTGGTGGTGGTGATTGTTGTTTCAAGAGGAAGTACAACTAGGCAACCATCCTCTATTAAACACTAATCAGAGGGAAAAAGAGAGGGATCCGACACTTCGAAAAATGAAGATATCGGTCAAAGAAAGACAAGAGCCATGAAGGGCGTGAAAATGAAAGACTCCCTAGCCCTCGCAAATCTAATAGCTTCGGGGTCGGAAAAGAACAAGAGTTGACCAAGGGAGGTCGGAGATGATAGATGAAAGTGAGGAGCCTGGCACAAGTAAGTGGAAGAAATGCCAGGACTCAGCTAAGGGCCCCATGGTCGCCAACCCACGCTCCAAAGTTCAGAGCCCCTGGGGCCCCTTTTAGTCGCCTCTTACGACAGGCAGGGGATACCGTGGGTGTTATTCTACCGCCCCCACCCACAGGGGATTCCACTTGTCACTCGCCATGTAATTGTCATTGTCATATTACAGTATTTTTGGTTCTTCGTTCTTTAATACTGTCTTCGTAGATCTATCATGACGTTTGCAACAGCAACACAGGTGGAGTTTTGATCGCAGGATAAATTCCTGTTATTTATCTTTGGTCTTAGCCGCGATCAGTGCGAATAACTTCAATAAGTAGCTGCCTCTGTGGATCCGTGGTAAAGTGTCGGCCTCCGGATCCCAAGATAGCGGGTTCAAACCCGGCAGAGGTAGTCGGATTTTTGAAGGGCGGAAAAAAGTCCATTCGACACTCCATGTCGTACGATGTCGCATGTAAAAGATCTCTGGTGATACATTTGGTATTTACCCGACAAAATTAATTAAATCTCAGCCATAGACGCACAAGAGAGATCCGGTTTACTCTAGGTCCGCTAGATGGCAGACAGAGTAAGCCGGAACGTCGAAATTGACGAGCAGACAGCCAGATGGCGTCAAATCGAAATGTCTGCAAACGGTAGCTGAGGCCATACGATTATTATTATTATTATTATTACTTCAATAAGTTTATCGTACGCAACACCAGCGGAATATTTAAAAATGTCCATCGCCGTCCTTGAATGTCAGTGTGCCATAATTATACTCCGACTTCCGTTATGGATTTTCGTTAGGGTAATGTTACACGCCTTGTGAGGACTCTCGAGGAGCTACGAACAATAATGAACTCGATCTCGACATCTGTTAATGTATTCACTAGTTAACCGAGGCTTCAGAAGTTTTAAATGGTAAAGTTCTGCTCGTGTTCGAGACGGATATGTGCCTGTAGACTATGTCTGTTTACCTTCAAACATCACCACCAAAGGTTATAGAGAAATCACATAGACCGATGACAGCACTAAGTTATGATGAGGATTAAAAAAAAAAAAAGCTATTTATTCGGGCCGTCGACCTATGGAGATATTTTGCCCCTACCTTGCACCATATGTTGTGAACCTGCGTGTATTTGGAAATGGCGGAAGTGTAACGTGATGAATGTGAGGCAAGGAACATTAAGGACGACACAAATACCCAGTCCCCAGGCCAGGGATATTAATCATTTACAATTAAAAACTCCTGACCTGGCCGGGAATCGAGCCAGCGTGACAGGCGGACGCGTTGCCCCCTACACCGCGGGGCCGGACTATGATGAGGCTTACTAGCTAAGATGAAGACTGAGGTAGTTTTTCATTGCTTTCCTCAATGAGCTGGAAAGTGCTATTTAGTACGATTGGCCGTACCGGGACATGGTATTTGAGTGACTTCGTAACTGGCTTTTCAAAAAGGTGGGCTGCGGTACGAATCCCGGCCAATGCAAGTCGGATTTTTAAAACGGAACACCCCTTTGCTGTTGTTCAGATTTTACGTAAAACTGTGGTTATTATGAATACGATATAACCATTCACAAGCTTGCTCGCTCCTGTGCCAACGATAACCTGAGACACGTATCCGTCTGCCGAGCTGTGAACACCTAGTGCACTGTCCCCAGTCTACAGGTATGACTTCTTCAAAATAAACCATATTTGGACTCATATGAATAGTCTGTTGGAGCCCCCCACATGACTCTTAAGTTATAAGCTATCCGCGCACTTGTCGCCCGTAGACCGTAGTTTATGTGGGCGTGAGGCCGTCCTCGACCGCCCAATAAAGTCTTCAGAATTATTTCACTCTCAGACCGTAAATATTTTGCTAAACATTGCTAGCATATGGCGCTCGGCTGTATTCGCTTTCATTCATTTTGGTAGAAAACTCACTACACATAAAGCATATTTTTATCTAGGCCGCATTCTCAGCCGGTAACATTTGGTACACATATTATCTGCCTCTCATGGTGAACAGACTTTCACTAAAAATAACTTATTAAAAAAATCCTTTCAACCCAGGGGATCACAGATCGTTGGAGCAAATGACGGATGATTGAATCTGACACAATTTCGATCTATGGGTAGGCACTACTTCACACCTTTTTCACTGAAAACCTACAACCTGTTTTCCAGTCATTGACCGGGTCAGAGATGTAACTAATGAATATATATAGGCTATGGGGTCGCCACTCCCAAAGTGATTTGGTAATGACCGATAGATGCGATGAAATGATAATGGAGAGTGTTGCTGGAATGAAAGATGAGAGGGAAAACCGGAGTACCCGGAGAAAAACCTGTCCCGCCTCCGCTTTGTCCAGCACAAGTCTCACATGGAGTGACCGGGATTTGAACCACGATATCCAGCGATGAGAGGTCGACGCGCTGCCTTCTGATCCACGGAGGCTCTTACTTTTTATTATTCCTTTCATTATCATTCCATTAACGCTTATTCTAGCGTCTACAGTAATTCGAGTATCTGAGACATTAGGGTGCCTCTCACTTTTAGCTTTGCGTTTATAGTCTGTCATCATGTTCACATTTTCTTTCTTACAGTTTGCTTTACATAGCACTGACATAGATAAGTCTTATGATGACAGACGTAGGATGGGAAAAGGATAAGAGCGGGAAGGAGGCGACCGTGGCCTTAATTAAGGGAAAAAAAAAATGTTCAGGGCCACCGTCAGTGGAGTTCAAACTCACTCTCTCCCGATTGGAAGTCGACAGCTGAATGACTGAAGCAAAGCAGCCACTCGCTCGGTTTGTTCACTTTATTATTATTATTATTATTATTATTATTATTATTGGGCCGATGACCTAGATGTTAGGCCCCATTAAACAATAAGCATCATCAGCAAGCATTATTATTATTATTATTATTATTATTATTATTATTATTATTATTATTATTATTATTATTGATTTTAACACCCACTGACTACTTTTACGGTTATCGGAGATGCCAGGGTGGCGGAATTTTGTCCTGCAGGAGCTCCTTTACTGCTGGTACATTTACAAACACGAGACTGGCGTCTGTCAGCCCCTTTAAATAAAATCGGACTGAGCTGGTACCAAACTAGCGAACTTGGGCTCAGAAAGCCACCGTTTTATCACCTAAGCTGCTCAGCTTCATTCTTTTATATTCATATTTTAACGTCAATCAATCACGTAGCCAAGGTCCCTTTACATTTTACTCAATATGATATCACTTGTATTTTAGAGTTCTTTATTTAACTATAGATGGCTTTCGAGGATAGATTTTTACAATTGATTTTACGTCTCACCGACACAGATAGGTCTCATAGCGACGATGGGAGAGGAAAGGGTCAGGAATGGAAAGGAAGTGGACGTGGCCCTAATTAAGGCACAACCCCAGCATTTGCTTGGTATGGAAATGGGAAACCACGGAAAACCATCTTCAGGAAGCCGGCAGTGTGGTTCGATAATATTTCTTTTTACGTCCCGCTAACTAATTTTACGCTTTTCAGAGACATCGAAGTGTCGGAATTTAGTCTCGCAGGAGTTCTGTTACGTGCCAGTAAATCTACCGACACGAGGTTGACGTATTTGAGCACTTTCAACCTGCCAAGTTGGTCTCACATGGATAGCGCCTCAGCCTCCTGAGCCACTCAGCCCTGCAGTGGAGTTTGAACCTACTATCTACCGAATGCAAACTCACAGCTGCGCGCCCCTAACCGTACAGCCAACTCGCTCGGTTTTGGAGGACAGATTTTCTCTATCAAGTCATTGTACCCTACAATAGCCTATATAGGCCTACCGGAGAAATAAATTGATAACTTTGGTCAGCCTCGGAACTCAGGGGCGAATTTGGGGCCGGCTCCTTAAAACGACAACGGTTGCTATCATCATCACCATCGGTCACTATCATCATCATCGTCATCCATTCTGTGAATCAGTGATAGGGTTGGGAACTACAATTGGCGATGTCAAATAATAATAATAATAATAATAATAATAATAATAATAATAATAATAATAATAATAATAATAATAATAATAATAATAATAATAATAATAATAATAGGACATTGAACAAGAAGCGCGTTATAGTAAGCCGCAGTTCGTAGTCAGAATTGTCATGTCGTCTGTTTGGTAAAAATCCATCCATATATTCACTTTTTGATCCTGAAGTATTTGATGTAAAGCTTGGTATTGTGTCGTAGAAGGCAATGGTATTTTCAATCGCAGTTCTTCTATATAAAACGGTTGTCTTGTGAGCTCATAGGTTAGCCTCGAACGAGCATTTTTTGCCGGGCAGAGAACTTTTTTTTAAAATACATGGCCTTCACTCTTTCTAGTGTAGCTACGTTATCCTTCGATAGGTGTTCCCAGGTAATGTCTAAAGTGTATGTCATGATTGGGTCTGTTTGTACGTAGACTTTTTCTGTTAGCAGCATATAAGTTATTATTAACGCTCTACCATCTTTTGAATATATTCGGAAGATGGGAAAGATTAGAGAATCAAAGAGGAATAATATTCTTCTGTGATCAGAGAAAGTGTACCTATACTTTTTGGCTTGACAGGTAGTAATCAAACATGGTTGCATGCAATGACATTACTAAGGATGAAAAAGCATATATCAGGATATTAATGAAAGTGTTAGTCGCTTAGCAACCTACTAAGTGCAGAATGTATTGTGAGGTTAGGGTAAGCCATCACCTGCAATGATTGCAGTGATCATTTAATGATTTGATTTTACGATTATTCAAAGTTGGCTGAACTTAGATACCTATCAATGTCTTGTGATTGACAAGCAGGAACGTCAGGAGAGAATAGAACAAAAATGAAGCAAAGTGGTCCAGTAGAACGGACGGACGGACGATTTGCCAAAATTATTTTTAGTAAACTCTTTTAATATAATAATAACAATAATATGGTCTAAGCTACTGTATGCAAGTATTTTGATCTGATGCCATCTAGCCTGGTTTTGAGTCAGTTTCGACGTTTCGTTTTACTCTACCTGATGCCAAAGGAACAGATGTCTGTTGGGCGATCTACGGCTGATTTTTAATTTATTTTGTTAGTGAACACTAAATGCGTCGCCGTAGATCATTTATATGCCAACATCACGCGACGTGGAATGCCGAATAGATATTTTACGCCCTTCAGAAAGTCGGGTTTGAACCCGCAATCTAGGAATCCGGAAGCCGGCACTCTAACACTGATCCACGGATGGAGTTGATATTGCATATACAATAATATTCAAGAGTGATGTATTATTATTATTATTATTATTTTTATTATTATTATTATTATTATTATTATTATTATTATTTTTGCTACTTGCTTTACGTCGCGCCGACACAGATAGGTCTTATGGCGACGATGGGACAGGAGAGGGCTAGGAGTGGGAAGGAAGCGGTCGTGGCCTTAATTAAGGTACAGCCCCAGCATTTTCCTGGTGTGAAAATGGGAAACCACGGAAAACCATTTTCAGGGCTGCCGACAGTGGGGCTCGAACCTACTATCTCCCGAATACTGGATACTGGCCACACTTAAGCGACTGCAACTATCGAGCTCGGTATTTTATTATTATTATTATTATTATTATTATTATTATTATTATTATTATTATTATTATTATTATTATTATTATTATTTTACATCACGTGTAAGCAATGTTTAATTTTCATGCTTTTTCCATTATTTCGATTAAACTAAATAATTTTCTTGTTTTTTCATGTAACTTCTTGCTTTTTATATTTCCACGTAATAGGCCTATTTTGTATCTTTTAGTTCTTCATGGATTTTTTCTTGTTTGTTTCTATGTTATGTGTTGTAATCAAGCAATGCCGGAGAGATATCTCCCACTTGTAACGCATTTGTTAACAATAAAAATGAAAATAATAAAAATATGGCCAGTCTGGAAAGGCTAGCAAATACATAATTGGCTTGGACCTGCAGGCGAGAACCTGAGCCATTCCGAGGAGGTGAAAGAGGTAGCTTGTAATTTATGCGAATCATTTACTCTCGAACTGTGGTTGGAACTGTATGGAATATTTCCAGCATGGACAGGAATTTATTGCGGCTATATTTTAACATATTCACTGCTTCTACTGCCTCACTGGGTGTGAACTGAACAAAGTATTCCTATGGAGTGTGAACGGCACTGCCAAATATGAATGCATCAACAAGCGCCGTTATTTATATCTTGTGTCAATGGGTTTGGCAGATATTGTTTGGTTTGTAACATGACAATCAATGTCTTGTAATCAACTGAAAATCATAGTTACGAAGGGCGTACTATATTGTTTTACACTTTATTTTTTCTACCCAAATTCAGTGCATTACACTTCAGTTCTTACGTCCACCTTCTCAACATAATCCCCTTGTAACTGTATGCACTTTTGCCATCGATGTGTCAGTGTCTCCAGACCTTCCTGAAACCATGCCTTGACAGCTATGTCCAGGTCTGCAAAATCTGCAAAACGGTGACCACGCAGAGGTTTCTTCATGTTCTCGAACAGATGATAATCACTTGGTGCCAATTCGGGAGAGTATGATGGGTGTGGGAGCACCGTGAATTCCATTTGATCAATGGCAGTGGTGGTCTCCCGCCTAGTGTGTGGCCGGGCATTGTCATGTGCAGAAGCACACCTTTAGCCCATTTTCCTGGCCGTTTTGTTTGAATGGCACGACATAAGCGCTTAAGGTTTGCCACACATGCTGTATTGTTAATCGTGGCCCCAAATTCGAGCCAGTCAATGAGGATGATGCCCTCTGTGTCCCAGAATACTGTCGCCATTCGCTTGCCAACTGATGGCACTGTTCGACATTTCTTTGGCGGAGAACTGCCCCTATGCTTCCATTGCATCGATTGTTGTTTCGTTTCTGGCTCATGGTAATGGAGCCATGTCTTATCACCAGTCACAAGCCTAGCCGTGAAGTCGGCTGGACCTTGATCATGGCGTTGCAGAATTTCTCTGCACATGTCCACACGCCTCTGCTTTTCGTCTGCAGACAAAAGTCTAGGCACTCACGTGCATGACACCTTCCCCAACTGTAAGTGGCCGTGCACGATCCGCTGCAGGGTGTTTGGACTAATTCCCGTGGCTGCCTCCATTTCCGTAAATATGATGCATTTGTTTTCTTGAATGGCCTGTTCGACCCGGGCAATGTTGGCTGGTGTTCACACTGTCATATTCCTTCCAGAACTGGTTCCCTTGTCCTCCGATGTGCGCCCAGGTTTCCAACCTTCCACCCAGGTGTAAAATGTTTTCCGTGACTGCGCATATTCTCCACAGACCGCCACCAAGCGCCGATGAATTTCTGCAATGGTCACGCCTTCTTTTCATAGGAACAAGTCGTATAGCGCTGTCCCTGACGGTTGTTTTCCATGTTGTCTGCTCCCACGCTGACAATGTTGTTATGAAATTGCTATGATGAGTGCATTCGTTTGCCCCTGTGCGTTTGCTGGTACCAAAGGTCGAACAAGACACTAGTTACACGTCAAAAGTGAAATGTGAACCATACCCGGACATACAAAAAATAAAGTGTAAAACAATATATTACGCCCCTTGTACATTAATCTATTTGTTGCAATTGCCTATCTTGTAGTGTAGTAGTGGTGTATGTGCCTTTACCCGAAGACCCTTTGTTTTATTTCCGACCCCCCTAAGAATTTTTGGTTCGTAATATGGTCCACTTAACCTCTGGAGGTCAACCAAGGAGCTGTCTAATATGAGCAATACGGCTGAAAAAGTCGCCAAACTGACCACGTGACACATCGGCATCAGGGGTCTTCTGGCTTTGCAGTAAGCTTAGCAGACCAGTATGGACCATTGGTTTAGAAGTGTATTTATTGGTCAGAATAAGATGAAGTCTGGTTCTTTTGGCTGAATGATCAGCTAGCGGCCTTCGGTTTGATACCCAGCTCGACGGGAGGTTAGGCGTATATAGTTAAATTCTCTGGCTCGAGGAGTGGGTATTTGTGCTCGTCTTAATACATATTTCTTCATTTACACACAACACACCACATTATCAAGAACCACAGAAACACACAACAGTGAATATACCCTGCCATGTACTGTAGATTGACATCAGGAAGAGCATCACCCAAATTATCCCTTACTTGTGTTTGAGTGACATGACCATTCTCTCCTATCTTATTCTATCTGTTATATCTTCTTTGGTCAGATCTTTATCTTTTTCAAAAGGAACAGTCAAAGGTTCCACCTTTACAATACTAAAATTTCTCTGTTTACTTAGCAATTAACAAATGTCGGGACATGTATCGTCCTTCTTGGTGGACATCTTTAGGCGAAATAATTGTAAGAATAAGTAAAATAGACAATATAATAATAATAATAATAATAATAATAATAATAATAATAATAATAATAATAATAATAATAATAATAATAATAATAATAATAATAATAATTTCGTGTGGCAATTTCTAGCCGAGTGCAGCCCTTGTAAGGCAGACCCTCCGATTAGGGTGGGCGGCTTCTGCCATGTGTAGGTAACTGCGTGTTATTGTGGTGGAGGATAGTGTTATGTGTGGTGTGTGAGTTGCAGGGATGTTGGGGACAGCACAAACACCCGGCCTCCGGGCCATTGGAATTAACCAATGAAGGTTAAAATCCCCGACCCGGCCGGGAATCGAACCCGGGACCCTCTGAACCGAAGGCCAGTACGCTGACCATTCAGCCAACGAGTCGGAAATAGACAATGACAAATACACATTAAAATACAATTAGGGTTAACGAATACGTCAGTTAAAATTTTATGCAGATCTTTAGCCACCATGTCATTTTGTACACCATTTGGTCATATGATCTTTTGCCTTCCTCTAGCTCTGGTATCCTGGAATTCTTCAGATTATGCTCTCTTGATTGGTGCTTTCACCTCAGATCGCATTACATGACCATACCACCACAGTTTGTACTGTCACAGAATCAGAGGAAAACGTTGGAGGGTGACCTGAAAGACTCGGACCAGAACTCAAAGATGGCGACTATACATAGGCTTAACCTCACGCTGACCACGCTTTAAACTAACCAGCTGCCCTTTCCTATGACAATGTTGTGAGATGGACAGCAGGCACATTTTCTTCAGTCGTACCATCTTTCTAATATCGTCTTTTCTTCTCTTTTCCTTCAAATATATTCCCATTGCCCTATCAAACAACTTATCTTCCTGCCCATACAGTATATTATCACTGGACGGATTACTTACTGCCTTTAACTGGACTGGCATGAAGCTATTCCTGCCATCTCCCTCCACTTGCTCTAGCTACCTCTGTGGATCAGTGGTAGAGTGTCGGCCACCGGGTCCCAAGACAGCGGTTCAAACCCGGCGGAAGTAGTCGGATTTTTGAAGGGTGGAAAAAGTCCATTCGACACTCCATGTCGAACGATGTCGACATGTAAAAAATCTCTGGTGACACATTTGATGTTCACCCGACAAAATTAATTAAATCTCAGCCACAGACGCCCAAGGGAGTTCTGGTTTACTCGGTCTGCCATCTAGAAGGCCTAGAGTAAAACGGAACGTCGAAATTGACGAGCAGACAGCCAGATGGCGTCAAATTGAAATGTCTGCTCACGGTAGCTGAGGCCATACGATTATTATTATTATTATTATTATTATTATTATTATTATTATTATTATTATTATTATTATTATTATTATTATTATTATTTTATTATTATTATTATTATTATTATTATTATTATTATTATTATTATTATTATTATTATTATTATTATTATTATTATTTGCTCCAATTAGCCTTAGCTCTCTCATGAATTTCTCGTTCACATTTTCCCGTTTGATCGATCTCAGCACCCATGTACTTGAAGCGTTCCATCTGCATCAGTTGACTCTCATTCCTTTCTACAATATTGATGCCCTCTTCTCCTCTCTTACTGCTCACAATTATTCTGTCTTTTGTTCATTTTTAAGCCACCCTTCTCCAAGGTTGCGTGCCAAGCGACTAACCACTCCTGCAGTTACTCCTTTGAATCTGCCATAAGGAATATACCATCTGCAAACAAAAATTCCCAGCTACTTATTCGCATTGCTGATTCACACAGTGCATCCAGGAATGGGACAAAGAGATATGGGCAAAGTGTCGATCCTTGACATAACCCCACTTTCATATCAAATTGTTCTGTCTCCCCAAGAGGTACCTCTTGTCTACATACCGGTATATAAAACTGAACGTCTGTATGTCTGTATGCCCTGGTGTGAGGTTATAACTCGTGGACCGCTAGACGTATTTTATGTGAATTTCGCTGATGCGTACATGATTTCTCAGGAAAGGTTTCTATGCATTAAATATTCAACTGTGATGAAAGTACACCGAACAACAACTGGAAGAAAATAAGACCATGTGATACACATTCTCGGCTCACGCTGTCACACATCGAAAGCGAGACAACATGGACATTTTCGGTTAACCTAGCAAGTAGGCCATACTGTCTTTCTACCTCTTCTTTAAATATCATTATATTTTTCTTTGGTCTTCTCCCAATTACTTAGGTTCGATACTACACGTGGATTAAGCCCATTTTTAAAAACGGACTAGCTTTTACCCGCGACTACACCCACGTGGACGAGCTTTTGCGAATTCAGACGATTGTGTCCTTCGAGTTACGTAAAAATATCACAAAGTGGGACAGCAAAATGTGCAACTTTAGCTATTGCAATGACATAGATTTGAATAAACCTTGGGTAAACCTTGACTGTCAGAGATTAGAGGAAACCTCGGAGATAATACGGGTACTTCCAATACTGACTTATGTTAAATATAGGCAGCTGTTTTTGTTCGTTTGTTTATTGGTCATGCAATTATTATTATTATTATTATTATTATTATTATTATTATTATTATTATTATTATTATTATTATTATTATTATTATTATTATTATTATTATTATTATTATTATTATTATTTCTGAAAATGTAGAATTTGGCATAGTATTATTTTCAGTTATTATTGGCTACTGTCCGCACCTCGTCTTGCATGGAAATAATGATTCTGCCCCTACAAATATTCTAAAACAGATTTACAAACAAATTTAGTTAACACGGACGAAGACGTGAAAGAATTAAGTATTTAGTTGAAGGACTTCTTTATAGACACGTGGTCTCGCGGACTTTTCTGTAGAACGTTCTACAGTCGATAATTTTACACATATAGTTTGAGGATACCCTTAACTGTTTAAAGGTACCACCTAATTAGGACAGTGCGCAATTTATTATTTCTTTTAAATATTATGCCTTTTCATTCCAAAAGTAATGCATTATTGTCAGAAAAATATTTAAAAAATATTTCTCAAAATTAATAATATTTTGTATTTGGATCAGTCAAAATGTTAAAAGCTTTGAATGTTTTACGTATAGTTATATGCAAAAAAACTATTACTGTAACTACTGCCACACTTCAATCTTAGGGATGTCCTCTGTCGCAAACAACATTTTTATTTGTTTTACCTTAACTTTTTAAAGTGTATACTTCATTCCAGCTGATTAGAAGAAATGATCATAAAATAAAAGATTAGTCATTTTGAATACACTAGTGATCCCAAGCACGTTTGTCTGCAAGGTAGAAGTAAATGCACACTTGTCACATTGTCAGGTAGATATAACAAGCAAGTAAATTCTCCTTTGCACATATGCAATGCTGTGCATTTAAGGGCTGAGAAGTGAGCAGAGGTGAGTGACTCAGATGGTATAGTGCTGGCTTTTTGAGTCAGAGGTGGTGGGGTTGTCTCCTGCTCAGGCCGGTGGTATTTGAAGTTGCTCAAATACGCCCTGTGTCGGTAGATTTAAGGGCGGGGTAAAATTCCGGTATCTTGGTACCCAAAAAACCAATATCATTATTTGAAGTGGGTTAAAAATTCTATGCCAGTAATTTTTGAAATGGGGCTCCGAGGTTGCTCCCATCAACCTAAGGGTAAATGTGGGTTAGTAGCGTAGAAAATATGTTTTAAATTATCACCTCCTTAGAACAGTGTTTTCAAAAGGTGACAGTGCTCAAATTCACCAGCCCTGTGTCAGTACGTTTTACCGTCACGAAAAAGAACTCGTGGGGATAATTTACAGCTTCCAGCCGTTCAGTGTACCGTATACTGTATGTGTTTAATGGGACGTAAAATTAATAACATTATTATTATTATTATTATTATTATTATTATTTTAAGAGGTGGAATAATTTACAAGTCCTAAATCCAAACGATTATTATTTGCCAAACCTATCTTCAGTTAATTGCATATGAACCATTATAGGTTCTGCAGCTACACGAATTAATCAAGGAACTTAGTCCATGGACTGACAACACCACGATGTTTCTAACCTCTTTAATGAAGTAAGAACAACATAATTTGTACATCACTGTGTGACTTCCCCTCTCGGAGAACAAACATCGAACGAGAAATGCAACCATTCCAGCTAAGGGCGCCAATCTTTAAGTTGAGGACTTAAAGATAAAATTTATAATCAAGCTTGGACGGACTCTTATCACAGGGGTGGGGTGATAGTGCACTAATCATTAAGCAGGAGAATTAGAAAGCAAAAGGCTAATTAAGGCAGATTGATTAAAGTGAACTAGAAAAATACTATTTATTATATTTAATATAAATGACGACGGTTTAACGAGAACTGAATTTAAAATAAAAAATGAATTTAACAAAAAATTGAATGACTCTACTTCGCGAAAACTTGCAATATCTTTAACTCGCTTGCTCACCATGTAGTCTTGTTCTGCTGGTCCTTGGAAAGCTTCCATCCTTGTAGCTGGAACATCACTGGTCGTCTTTGAGATCTCTTCATCTGCAGCTAAGTACCATTCCTGCCTTGCAAATTGCACCCACCACTAATTGGAAGATGGCTTCAAAACTAACACTCCCTATTATGCTTTATCCCGTATATTGGAGATAAGCCCTAAGTCATAGTTAGAAGAACCACCTTGGGTTATTTGGAGAGGATACTCAATTAAGAATCCTTCCAACTTTACTGAAAATGTTCTCTGAAGTTTCATTTCTATCTAGATTAATACTACCTATTGACTTAGACTGGTTCAAACCGGTCTTGTAGCCGAGCTGTACGTACTTCCTGATAAGAGTGGCTATACACCCCTCATTCAGAATTTCTAAGTACCACGTCGTGGTAATGAAGTAATTAATGTAGAATACTAATGCAGAATCAAACGAAGAAGATCAAGTAGAATGCAGCAGAGACCCTCCAAGAGCTCCAACACGCCCTTTTATAACCTTCTCTGGCGCTAATTACAGGTCGCTCCACGTGGTCCAATCAGATGACATGTCTCTCCCCACTCCAGATATTAGAGTTGACGGGTCTTAACTCTGATATTAACTGTTCTTCTATTAGTCCATACACTCAGTATCCATGGCAACATGACGCTCCTTTGAAAATATAGGCGTTGACCAGTTTGAATAATTCTGGTCGAAATACAGTAGCTATCGTTGCAACGCTTGAACACGTGCTCGCTTTCCCAGAACTTGGTGTCTAAATTTGTCCTTCCTCCTTCCTCGGTGATGTGGCAAGATAGAGGAAATCTACTGCAAGTTAATTTTAAACAAATGTCGCAAGAATCTAAGTGAATATTAGGATCTTCAGCCCTCGTTTATAAGTCGTAGTTACAAAGTAATGAAATGATAGTGAGCAAATGATTAAACATGAATTATAATACAATTACATACCAAATAAATATCATGACGTTAAATTTCTGAATTAATTACACATAATAAAATTAACATAATTACACTGTAACGTCTGGAACGTTACATACGCCCCCATGAGTTCTTAACAAATATCATATGAGTTGAGAACTCACACACTTACTTCCACATTAACTTGAAATACCTCAATTACCTGCCCATAACGAGCGACATTATTTTCATACAATTAATTATATCTCACTCTTTCCATATCTCTCTTAGACTGCTTACCATTGCGACTGTCTGTTATTTCAGTTCATCTTGAGGTATAGATACAAAATTATGCCCAACATGAGCAACTTCTCACTTTTGTAAAAAAAACAAGATTATCCTAGAAAATATAACATAATATATATACAATTCAGATTACAGACTCTGCCGAGTGTCTATCTGTCCTTTTACTCCCCACATCTCTCCGACATTCTTTGCTAGATAGCAGTAACACGTTCTCTTCCAATCTTTTACATTAGAAACATGTAAAACAAATGATACAAACAATTTACACTTTTATCACTCTTTCGAATGTTTCAACCTTATCTTGAAGCAGGATGCAATACACTTCAGTCGAATACACACGTGATTTAAGCTCACGGTAAAATTATTGCAAGTTAGAAATGCACATACGGGAAAATTAATTATATGCCGTCGTCAGCTTTAATTAGCCTTCTGTAACATCTCAGAAAACAAATATATAAAATTTCATGGCCTCACATACGGAAAACAGATGATCAATCGTCAATGAACAAGCGTAAATCTACCGCTACACAAACACCTCCCTTGTTTACAAACACAACTAGGAAATACCACCACAATTGAGACGTAAACATCCCGCTCGTAGTCTGACATAACAAGTAGCAACTTCCCCGAGTTACTGACCTATATCTCACAATCCGGTTCAGCCACCTCACACGACAGGTATCTCCGTAAACTACTAATGTTATATGAACCATTCATTACGCTCTCGCCATCCGCTAACTTGTAAGCACAGGGTCCTAGTTTACGATGTACTTTATAAGGGCCTTGATATAACAGAAAAAATTTCTTAGTTACCTTATCCTCACTATATGACAACATGGGAACTCTCACCAAAACCATATCACCTACCTCAAAGTTATCCAGTACCTTACGTTTCTGTTGCCTTTTACGTTTATTTCCAGATTTAATCAGGTTCTCCCGTGCCAGTCGGACGTAAAATTCAGCATTACGAGGCGGTTCCTCAGGCAAACCTAACACTCTCACTAGTTCATTCTGAGGCTTACAACCAAAATGAACTTGTGACGGCGTCAATCTAGTGCTTTCATGTTGAACTGCATTGATCCATGTCTCTATGCGGGATAAATGAGCCACCCAGGCTGTATGCTTATCGAACACTAAGCATCTAAACATGCGAGATAACTCTTTCATAACGCGCTCACACATATTGCCCTGAGGGTATCTAATAGATGAATGAACCTGTGTAATACCTAGCTCTCTAATTATGGACTTCCATTTTCTCGAAATAAATTGCGGTCCACTGTCTGATAATATTCTAAGAGGAGTACCTAATTAAGGGATATACTTCTCTTTGATTATACGACTACAAGATTTTCCAGTGGCTTTTCTCATACCGTATAATCTGACCAATTTCGAGAAGGCATCAATAATGACTAAAATATATTGGAAGCCGAACTGTCCCTTTACCACAGGTCCAAATAAATCAGTACACACCAAGTCACCAGGTCTTTCTGAGATTACTGCCTGACGAGGTCCTTCTAAATAGCGGTTCGGAACTTTGCTACGCTGACACAGATCGCAAGTGGAAATAATTTTTTTTATATCTCTTCCCATCTTGTCCCATATAAAATTCTGTCGGATCTCATACAGAACTTTATTAGCTCCAAAATGTCCTAATTCCTTGTGGATAAACCAAATCAATTCCACACGTAGCGCTTTGGGTACACAAATCCCCCAGAGATCCTCGCCACATTTCCTGGCTAGAAACCCGTTAACCAGTTTGTACGTGTGCCTACCATGCGACACAGTGAGCTGCTCTCCTCCCTGAAGTACAGACAAAGGTTCCCGACATTCTTTGTCTACCGACTGTTCAACCAATAGGTTACGTAGTCTATTTAGAGCAGTTTCATTTTCCTTAGACAGACATGTACATATAATAATGCCCTCACGTGGCTCTAGAAGGCTACCTTCTTCGCTCAACTTCGGATCACGTGACAATAAATCAGCAAGGACATTATTCTTTCCCTTAATGTGAGTTACCTTAAAATCATACTCTTGTAGGGCGAGTATCCATCTACTAACTCTGTTAGACGATAATTTACACTTGGATACAAAAGAAAGAGCATGATGATCCGTCCTAATTTCAAATTCGGTACCTAAAACATACATCCTAAATTTACTCAGGGAGTATACGATGGCTAAGAATTCAAGTTCCGTTATAGTATAACGCTTTTCAGCAGCACTTAAACCTCTGGAAGCTAAAGACACAATCCCTAAATTACCATCATCATCTACTTGACATAGTGCACCAGCGATACCACAGTGAGATGCGTCCGTCAGCAACACATACTTCCTATCGGGCATGGGGTATCTCAAAACAACCGCCTGCCTGAATCCTTCTTTTAATTTTAGGAAAGCTCTATCATGATCTTGTGTCCATTCCCACTTACTGCCAGCTTTCAATAGTTCTCTAAATGGCTCTAGTAAGTTACCAAATCTCACTACAAATCGTCTGAAAAAATTACATACACCAATATACGATCTGAGCTCCTTAATATTTCTGGGTGTCGTAGTATTCAATATTTTTTCAATTCTTGTGCTCTCAGGCGTCACTCCCATTGCCGATACACGGTGCCCCAAAAAAGTCACCTCTCGTCTACTGAAAACACATTTGTCAAGTTTCAGAGTAAAACCAGCATACTCTAATTTATAAAAAATCCTCTCCAAGTGGTCCAAGTGCTCTTCAAAGGTACTAGATCCTATAACCAAATCATCGATATAAATAGTAGCATAATCTCCAGTATCATCTCCCAAGGCAATACTAAGTGCGCGAATAAGAGCTGCCGAACTCGTACGGGTCCCAAAAGGAACACGCCTAAATTGGTACAAACTATGCTTATAGCTGAAAGCAGTAAGAGGCCTGTCTTCTGATCTTAAAGGTATCTGCCAAAAACTACTCCTAAGATCTAACGTAGAAAACCAACTCTTACCCTGAAAATTCTGTATCAACTCTTCAATGGTTTGTGATCTCAACTGATCCGCACCAATACGTCGGTTCATCTCCCTGCCATCAATACACAAACGTATTGATCCATCAGACTTAGGCACGACAATTAAGGGATTAACGTATTGACTGTTTGATAATTCAATCACATCGTCTGCTAACATAGCTTGAATTTGATCCTCTACGGCTTTTGCATATTTGTGTGGTATCGGATACCGCGGTCCGCTGAATGGAGTCTTATCCAGCACAGAAAAAGAATGTTCATACAGATGGGTAACACCAGGTTTCTCGGAGAAAATCTCCACGTGTTCACATAACACTTCATATAACTTGTCCTTCTGGATTTCATTTAACTCTTTACTACTTACGGCTTCTTTCAAGCCACATATTTTATCCTCATTAATCCACAACTGACACAACTTCAGGCCCTCACTAGCCTCTTCATTTACTTTAGAAACCTCTCTCATTCTCCACACTGTACTAACTTCCGTTTTCCTCTGAATTTCCTCCTCAAACTTGACCTTGATATCCTCATTATTCCACCTCAAATTTAGCATAAGATCATTGTAATTTAACTGAGCCAATTTTAACGTTAACCAGTCAGATCCCAAGATAAGATCAAATATCAAATGCGGAATTACCAAACATATCTGAACGCTAATAGAATTATTAATGCAGATCGGGACAGCTACTTGTTTACAAATTTGCTTAGACTTCTTTCCAACAGCCGTAATGATGAAAGTAGACTTAACAGGCATTTCCTCCAACTGAATACCCTGTTTCACTAATGACTCATACCATTGAGAACTAATACATGATATTTGGCTACCAGAATCAATCAAAACTTTAACCCACGCCCCCCAGACTTTCAATTTAACAACGGGATTGACTACTTTATTACTTGAATCTCCATTATACTGCTCGGGTTCATACAACAAATCGTCTCTAACATCGAGGTCATATGGTAACACTTTCATGGCAAGACACTTCGCTACCTTCGTACTAGGCTGGAATTCTGACCTAACATTACAGCCTCTAGTTAGTTTAAAGGTTCCCTTTGTGTATTGACGTTGGACTCATTAGTACATTGCTCTGGCCTCCGTTGGGAATTTCCTGTCCTATATTCCTGTGCTCCGCTCCTGCTGTTCTGCTGAGGTCTGAACTGATTGCGAGCTTCGTGATTCTGTGTTCTACCGTTATGTCTCATTCCGTTGTGATGACTAAAGTTCTGAATATTCTCCGTTCTACTCCTAAGGTTACCTAACGCATCAAAACTGCCTAGTAGGTTCTCCATCTCCTGAATAGTACCAACTTTTTGCATGCAGGCCGCTTCTCTCACCCTGTCCGGAAAATGTCTTAAAAGTAGTCTTACTACATCAGACCCCTCGGTTATACCATCTAAGTTCTGACAAATCATGACATGTGCCAGGAAGTACTCGGTCATAGTGACTCCTTCATGCTGTTTGTACCTCCCAAATACCACCCTTTCTCTCTCTCGAGCTTGTATCGCTTCATTCCAGAATTTCTCTCTAAACTTATTTCTGAATTCTTTCAGGTTCGTCATCGTCTGCCTATATACCATGAACCAAGACCGTGTTTCTCCTACAAAAGCATGGTCAATATTTTCCATAACGTCTTCCCAGTCCATAGACCCTTCCTCTAGACGCTTTTCAAATCGTTTTTCTATCATCTTAAGGAAATCTAGCGGGTTCGTTTGTTTCCCATTAAATTTAGGTAGTTCTATTTCCCTAATGTAGCTATTTCCTAGACATTGCCTTCCCGTGAAAACCTGTTTATCCTTTGCCACCTGTTTTAACTGATTTTCTGCTTTCTCCATCCGGCATTCTACATCTCTGTCTCTCCTATCAATTTCTCTCTCCAAATTAACCTGCTTCTCTTTCAATGTCCTAATTTCAATCTTATTCTCTTCAGCTATCGCAAACCTTTCTTCACTTGCCCGGGTCTCATCTTCTATTCTAAGCTTTACCGTGTCAATCTCTTGTTGGACGTGGTCTTTAAATATCCGTATTTCCCCTCCTTGAGTCTCAACTCTCTTATCAATACTAGTGACCTGCCTCATTACTTCCTCCCTAGTAGAGTTGTTTTCCTTCCCCATTAATTCCAGGAATTCACTTCTCTGCCCCGCAAACTTTTCTTCTACCTCTTTCCCTCGCCGTTCACATTCACTTTTCTGGTCCTCTAATCGCTTATTAAAATGTTCATTTTTTACCACCAGATCGCGTAACTGCCTACTGTGTTCGTCCATTCTCCGATTCGCTTCCTCCTTATTTTCCCTCATCTCCCTGCTTAATTCAGCTTTCGTTTGCTCTAACTGTTCTTTAAGTTCATATTTAATATTCTCAATTTTAGTGTTAGTTTGTTCTAATTCACCTTTAAGCTCATTTTTACTGTCCTCTATCTTACTTAACATTAATTGCATCATTCCCATTAACTGATCATTATTATTACTTTCATTGTTAGTGTTTACTTCCGCTTCGCCCCCCATCCTACTATCATCTGACTCCATACTGACTTCTTTCTGCTTGCCTTCACTCTCCATACTACTTACACTTCTATCTTCCATTTCCTCTACTAGACTACACAACTCTTCCTCTGAACTCAATACCTTATTGCCTTTTATCGCCCGTCCACTGCGCAACATCCTCTCCTCTTTCGTCTGATCAGCCATGACCCTTCCCACAATCAAACACTCCTAATGAAACGTGGATATCCAAATTTTGCCCATAATACGAATTCTGATATCGTTACTGTCATTAACTGCTCCGTACTTAATGATTTTCTCGCCACACGTTGGAGCGGCATTTATGTGACTTCCCCTCTCGGAGAACAAACATCGAACGAGAAATGCAACCATTCAAGCTAAGGGCGCCAATCTTTAAGTTGAGGACTTAAAGATAAAATTTATAATCAAGCTTGGACGGACTCTTATCACAGGGGTGGGGTGATAGTGCACTAATCATTAAGCAGGAGAATTAGAAAGCAAAAGGCTAATTAAGGCAGATTGATTAAAGTGAACTAGAAAAATACTATTTATTATATTTAATATAAATGACGACGGTTTAACGAGAACTGAATTTAAAATAAAAAATGAATTTAACAAAAAATTGAATGACTCTACTTCGCGAAAACTTGCAATATCTTTAACTCGCTTGCTCACCATGTAGTCTTGTTCTGCTGGTCCTTGGAAAGCTTCCATCCTTGTAGCTGGAACATCACTGGTCGTCTTTGAGATCTCTTCATCTGCAGCTAAGTACCATTCCTGCCTTGCAAATTGCACCCACCACTAATTGGAAGATGGCTTCAAAACTAACACTCCCTATTATGCTTTATCCCGTATATTGGAGATAAGCCCTAAGTCATAGTTAGAAGAACCACCTTGGGTTATTTGGAGAGGATACTCAATTAAGAATCCTTCCAACTTTACTGAAAATGTTCTCTGAAGTTTCATTTCTATCTAGATTAATACTACCTATTGACTTAGACTGGTTCAAACCGGTCTTGTAGCCGAGCTGTACGTACTTCCTGATAAGAGTGGCTATACACCCCTCATTCAGAATTTCTAAGTACCACGTCGTGGTAATGAAGTAATTAATGTAGAATACTAATGCAGAATCAAACGAAGAAGATCAAGTAGAATGCAGCAGAGACCCTCCAAGAGCTCCAACACGCCCTTTTATAACCTTCTCTGGCGCTAATTACAGGTCGCTCCACGTGGTCCAATCAGATGACATGTCTCTCCCCACTCCAGATATTAGAGTTGACGGGTCTTAACTCTGATATTAACTGTTCTTCTATTAGTCCATACACTCAGTATCCATGGCAACATGACGCTCCTTTGAAAATATAGGCGTTGACCAGTTTGAATAATTCTGGTCGAAATACAGTAGCTATCGTTGCAACGCTTGAACACGTGCTCGCTTTCCCAGAACTTGGTGTCTAAATTTGTCCTTCCTCCTTCCTCGGTGATGTGGCAAGATAGAGGAAATCTACTGCAAGTTAATTTTAAACAAATGTCGCAAGAATCTAAGTGAATATTAGGATCTTCAGCCCTCGTTTATAAGTCGTAGTTACAAAGTAATGAAATGATAGTGAGCAAATGATTAAACATGAATTATAATACAATTACATACCAAATAAATATCATGACGTTAAATTTCTCAATTAATTACACATAATAAAATTAACATAATTACACTGTAACGTCTGGAACGTTACAACTGTACTAGACGTACCTGGACACTTAATTTGAAATGAGTTACGACGTTCTGGGGGTGAGTATAGAAATGATGCTGTCCACTTAGCATTTTCTTAATTTTCTAGTAGTGGAGGAGGGAGATTGTGGTAGCTGAGTGGTATCGTCAATAGGTTCTCACGAAGGCGACCAGGTTCGATCTCCTGCCGATGCATGTGGGACTTTTAAAATGAAAACTCACATCTCTGTGACTGGGAATCCATGTAGGCCCTAAACGTGGAATTCCTGTAACTATGATCACGATGTAGTGTATATCTACAAGTTTGCTTGCTTTATTTTCTAAAAAGGAGTTATTGCATTTTTCCGTTTCAGTGGATTTAGAGATATATTTGTGGAAAGATAAAATTCCCATTAAAATTAAAATGTCTTAATAGGCTCGAGGACCGAGCTCGATAGCTGCAGTCGCTTAAGTGCGGCCGGTATCCAGTATTCGGGAGAGAGTAGGTTCTAACCCCACTGTTGGAGGCCCTGAAGAAGGTTTTCCATGGTTTCCCATTTTCACTCCAGGCAAATGCTGGGGCTGTACCTTAATTAAGGGCACGGCCGCTTCCTTCCCATTCCCAGGCATTTCCTATCCCATCGTCGGCATAATACCTAGGACTATCTGTGTCGGTGCGACGTTAAGCAAAATAGGCCCGAGGAAAGTTTTCTGGTCACCCTCAGGAGTCGAATCCCCCTGTGGGTGGGGGAGGTAGAATAACACCCACGGTATCCTATGCCTGTCGTAAGAGGTGACTGAAATGGGCTCCAGGTACTCTCAACTTTGGAGCGTGGGTTGTTGACCACGGGGCACTTAGCTGAGTCCTGTCATTGTTTCACTTACTTGTGCCAGGTTCCTCACTTTCATCTATCCTATCCTACCTCACTTGGTCAACTGTTGTTATTTTTCCGACCCCGATGGTATTAGAGCATTCGAGGCCTAGGGAGTCTTTCATTTTCATGCCCTTCGAGGGCCTTGTCTTTCGTTTGGCCGATACCTTTTTTTCGAAGTGTCGGATCCCTTGATTTTTTCTCTCTGATTAGTGTTATATAG
Source organism: Anabrus simplex (assembly GCF_040414725.1). NCBI lineage: Eukaryota > Metazoa > Arthropoda > Insecta > Orthoptera > Tettigoniidae > Anabrus > Anabrus simplex. Next base: position 1,114,944,164 of record NC_090265.1, on the reverse strand, counting down.
AGGATGGTACAGGCCAGAGTAAAGTGTAGCTTCCACCGAAGTCCCAGTCTCATCCAGGGCTGTGACAATATGGAAGCTGCTGGGGTATGGGTGGTGCTGAGTAATGACATTCAGAGCACGACTAGTGCATCTGAGTGTTATGAAAGGTGTTGCTCATAGGGTCAGTCGTGCTGCAATAGCACTTTCTGACCCAGTGAGGAAAGCAATGGCAAACTACCTCACTCCTCGTCTTGCCTAGTACGCCTCATTTTGGTGCTGCCATTGGTTTTTGCGGTTTCCTTATAACCGCATAACCTTTGGTGGTGCTATTTGAGGATCCAACCAGCCTCTGGGCTGATGACCTAACAGACAGACAGACAGACAGACAGACAGACAGACAGACAGACAGACAGACAGACAGACAGACAGACAGACAGACAGACAGACAGACAGACAGACAGAGGATGGTTGCCTACTTGTACTTCCTTTTAAAACAATAATCACCACCTCCACCACCACCACCACCACCACCACCACCACCAATCAGGAGTCAAACCGAAGTTCTCCTATTCTACAGGTGGCTGCAATGACAAATTAACTGGAACGACTACTGGGGATAGTTTCGTTATGTCTGTCTGTCTGTTAGGTCATCAGCCCAGAGGCTGGTTGGATCCTCAAACAGCTCCACCAAAGGCTATGCAGTTATAGGGAAACTGCAAAAACCAATGACAGAGCCCAAATGAGGCGTACTAGGCAAGATGAGGAGTGAGGTAGTTTGCCATTGCTTTCCTCACTGGACCAGAAGGTGCTACTGCAGCACGACCGATCCTATGAGCAACACCTTTCATAACACTCAGACACTAGTTGTGCTTCAAATGTCATTACTCAGCACCACTCATACCCCAGCAGCTTCCATATTGTCACAGTCATGGATGAGACTGGGACTTCGGTGGAAGCTACACTTTGCTCTGGCCTGTGCCAAGAGACGGCTACAAAAATACTGCATCCATCAAGAAATGGCAACAGGCGGAAGTTTCGTTATATCAACGTATATTATTAAATATGCAATATACTTGAATTACTCTAGTGTAATTTTTTAGTACAAGGGCTACCTAGCTTATGCAGTAAAGGCATGCTGAATTCACCCGTATGGACAGGGATTCGATTCTCTGCCAGAAAGAAATTCCCCAATTCTGAAGAGGCACATAGCCCTGAGGGTCCCTCAGCCCATATTAAAAATGAGTGTCATGCTAATTTTTGATGGCAAAGGTGGCTGGGCAAATAGCTAACCACTCTGTCTCACTTAACGTCTATATTACGGATATTGAAGCTTTTAACTTCCGCTCCATGAAGGGCCTTTGCTTTGTTGTTTCTTGTACTCTGCCAATCCATGTCTGAAATCTGATTATGTTTAGCATATGGTTAACATACTTGAAAATAAGTTCCTCACTATAATACGATTAAGATGAAGAGGATGAACGTCCTTAGGACACGAACTGCCACCATCCCAGTTCCCATGTGGACAGGATAGTTACCTTTACTAATAGGACACTACAGCACATCGTTTTGCAGGCAGGGTTCACTTCCATGACATCAATAAACCGCATTTGTTTCAACACAATCACTCCCACTACCATTACCGGAGTGAGCGATGTTCATGTCAGGCTGAATGAGATCGTGTGATGATGTCACCGAGATCGCCGCAGGGCTCAACAGTTAAGTGGTGACTCGTGCCAGCCACTCAGCCAAGTGTGACGAGCTGTTTGTTTATGCTCCACCGCCGCCAGATGTCACGAACGGTCACTATCAGGGAGCATCGTAAACAGCAATGAAGCAAAGTAAATAATCAGGTTAATTATCAGTATTTTAGTTTTACTATTAGTTCTGGGTATTATTGATTGCTAATCATTTAACTGATATACAGTAGATTGGATTATATATCGTCTTTATTGGTGGCGAAGTTAGGGCTCTGGACTCTTTAATACACCCAACAACTGTTTCACAAAAATAAAAAAGACAACAACAACTAATAATAATAATAATAATAATAATAATAATAATAATAATAATAATAATAATAATAATAATAATAATTTCGTGTGGTTATTTCTAGCCGGGTGCAGCCATTGTAAGACAGACCCTCCGATGAGGGTGGGTGGCATCTGTCATGTGTAAGTAACTGTGTGTTATTGTGGTGGAGGATAGTGTTATGTGTGGTGTGTGAGTTGCAGGGATGTTGGGGACAGCACAAATACCCAGCCCCGAGCCATTGGAAGTAACCAATGAAGGTTAAAATCCCCGACCCGGCCGGGAATCGAACCCGGGACTCTCTGAACCGACGGCCAGTACGCTGATCATTTAGGCAATGAGTCGGACATAATAATAATAATAATAATAATAATAATAATAATAATAATAATAATAATAATAATAATAATAATAATAATAATATGTTCCTCGCTAAAACTCGAGGTATCAATTAAAAAAGTTAGTTCTGAATAGCGTATCGCTATCCTAGCTTGGGTGTAACCCTCTGTGGATGTTGGGTGGGCTCTGCTCCATAGATATGTAGTGGAGGAACGTGTTCTGTATGAATTACAGAGGGGAATAGCGACATAACAAACACTTGGTCACTATAATATAATAATTTCGTGTGGCTATTTCTAGCCGAGTGCAGCCCTTGTAAGGCAGGCCCTGCGATGAGGGTGGGCGGCATCTGCCATATGTAGGTAACTGTGTGTTATTGTGGTGGAGGATAGTGTTATGTGTGGTGTGTGAGTTGCGGGGATGTTGGGGACAGCACAAACACCCAGCTCCCGGGCTACTGGAATTAACCAATGAAGGTTAAAATCCCCGACCCGGCCGGGAATCGAACCCGGTACCCTCTGAACCGAAGGCCAGTACGCTGACCATTTAGGCAATGAGTCGGACTGTATTAACACTAATGACAGGGAAGAAATAGAAGGAGCCCAACACTTCAATAATGAAGGTACTGGCCAAAGAAATGGAAGGGCCACGAAGGGCGTGAAACGTGAAAGACCCCATAGGCCTAGCAAACCTAATACCGTCGGGGTCGGAAAAGAACAAGAGTTGACCAAAGGAGGTCGGATAGGAAAGATGAAGGTGAGGATCCTGATACAAATAAATATACGTATTACCAGACTCAGCTAGGGGAACCGTGTTTACTAATTCACGCTCGCAAGTGGAGAGCCTCTGGTCTCCCTCCTAGTCACCTCTTTGACAGTCAGGGGATATCGTAGATCGTAGATATTATTCTACCGCCCCCACCCACATGAGGTAGCCAGGGAGCAGAAGAAAGTTTCATTCCATTGAAACATCATGTTGTAGTATTGTGAGGGGGGGGGGGGGGGGTAGGCATGGAGAAAAGAAAGGACCTAAGAACAATAATTCAAATTTATTTTTGAGGTAGTTAGTAAAATCCTTGAAATACATTTTACATATGCATAGCAAATGATGCGTTCCTTAGAAAGAGTTTTCCAAATTAGCTAAAATAAGAACCATGATTAACGCAATGATAGTGTTAAAATAATATTTCCTTTGCCAGCATTGTAATGAGAAGTTACGGAGCCTGTTGCATTTTATCTGACACAGTAAGGTGTTGTACGGCTGAGGTGCCACTTTTTAATTATTCTTTAGAAGAAATTAATTCACATAAAAACCCACTGAGAGCTTTAGATAAGCATCTATGTAGTTAATACAAGGAAAAGTAGCTGAAAGAACAAGTGATTCCATACAAGGAAGTTCAAAAGGAAAGGTGAAGAAGGGGGAAGATGGTTTCTTCTTAGTCACAAATGACGTCAAATACTTGTTCATCTTCCTCATGTATTGCAGCAAAATTTGCAAGTGAAAGAAGCTTGAAGTTTATAACCAATTTATTGACAGCCAAAGAATCATTAAATCTACATTTTAAACAGGATTCCTAAGGAGAACGATACAAACCACGTGGATTTATATTTTTACACAACTACTTCTACGAGTGTAGTGCCGTCTCGTCACCAAGGGTTGGCGAGCATTATGGAGTAAGTTTTTCTAGTTTGTGTTCCCAGTATCAGAGTTGCAGTACCGTGGATGTCGAACCACTGTCTGACGTTCCCCCTCCAGAATAATCTTCTCCACCCACGTCCCCATTTCCCTTCTATCTTGCCTTCTACGATCAGTTGTATCAGGGTGTATTTGTCAGTTCCGAACATGTGACCGAAATAGGCTGCTTTTGTGCTTTTTGTGAGGGTTGAGACCTCACATGATTTCCCGGCTCGACGGAGTCCCTCCTCGTTGGTGACGTGGTCTACGCACGGGAGCTTGAACGTTCTTCGACATATCCACATTTTTAAAGGCCCGCAGGTGGTTCATTGACAAAGCCTTGTAGTGTCCATCCCTTGACACCATTAGGCAGCACGAGTAACACACAACTCTTCATGATACGCTGAACGTGTTCACAGTTGCACACAAGAAATTTTATTTTCAAAACAGATAGTGGGTTCGAAGTCCACTGTCGGCAGCCCTGAAGATGGTTTTCCGTAGTTTACCATTTTCACACCAGGCGAATGCTGGGGCTGTACCTCAATTAAGGCAACGGTCGCTTCCTTCCTACTGCAAGCACTTTCCTATCCCGTTGCCGCCATAATAACTAGCTGTGTCGGCGTTACGTAAAGCAAATAATAGACTAATAATAATAATAATAATGATAATAATAATAATAATAATAATAATAAAAAATAATGAATGATAATTGTCCGACTCGTTGGCTGAATGGTCAGCGTACTGCCCTTCGGTTCAGAGGGTCCCGAGTTCGACTCCTGGCCGGGTTAGGATTTTAATCGCTTCTGATTAATTCTTCTGGCTCGGAGACTGGGGGTTTATGTCTGTCTCTCCTTTCCATATTCAGGCAACACACCACACTACCAACCACCACAGAAACACGCAATAGAGATTACATATCTCCAAATAGGCTTGGCGTCAGGAAGTGCATCCGATCGTAAAACAGGGTCAAAATACAATTGTGCGAGGCAGTTCGCACCCGCGACCCCACTAGTGTGGGAAAAGTGGTCAATGTATTATTATTATTATTATTATTATTATTATTATTATTATTATTATTATTCAAAAACATACTCCTTGCGATACCTGATTCTGGTTACGATTCCTACAGCCGAATCTCATGCCTGTGTTAACCAGCATCCTACCGAGCTCGATAGCTGGAGTCGCTTAAGTGCGGCCAGTATCCAGTACTCGGGACATAGTGGGTTCGAACCCCACAGTCGGCAGCCCTGAAGATGATTTTCCGTGTTTTCCCAGTTTCACATCAGGAAAATGCTGGGGCTGTACCTTAATTAAGGCCACGGCCGCTTCCTTCCCACTCCTATCCGTTTCCTGTCCCATTGTCGCAGTAAGACCTATCTGTGCCGGTGTGACGTAAAGCAACAAAAAACAAAAAAAACAAAAACAGATTCTAGGTACTTGAATTGTGACACTCTTTAAATATCTTTTCCGTTCAATATGATAATAGCGATGGTATGCTGATTACCAAGAATTTAGTTTTCTGCATATTTATTTTAGAGCTAATCTCCTTGCTTACTTCGTTGATGCTGTTCAGAAGTCCAAATTATCAGCGAGTGTCATCTCTGTCCGGCTCAGTGGCTAAATGGTTAGCGTGCTGGCCTTTGGTCGAGAGGGTCTCGGGTTCTATTCCCGCCCGGGTCGGGGATTTTAACCTTAAGTGGTTAATTCCCTTGGCTCGGGGACTGGGTGTTTGTGCTGTACCCAACATCCCTGCAAATCACACATCACACATAACACTATCCTCCACCACAATAACACGCAGTTACCTACATGTGGCAGATGCCGCCCACTCTCATGGGAGGGTCTGCCTTACCAGGGCTGCACCCGGCTAGAAATAGCCACACGAAATTATTATTACTATGTCATCTGCATGCCAGATGTTGTTTACTTGTTTCTCCCTGATCTTGATTCCATTATATTCTTCATCAAGGCAATTCAGAACTGGCTTGAGGGTATAAGTTAAAAAGGATTGGTTCCAATACAGCTTCTTGATGACGTTCACATATTTACTGTTAACATATCCAGGCAAGACAGTTTGTTGATGGTCAAAACAAAGTAACACTTGTGTAGACACCAGGGCGTCCCTATGCCAAGACCGTTTCTGAATCCAAACTGTGTTTAACTGATATTTTTCTCCTCTTCCCCGTAATGGAGAACACTTTCAGAGCGTGATTCAGTAGATATCAGTCTGAAATCACTATATTGTTTAGAATTCGATTTCTTGGGCAGGATGATAAAGATGGCTTATTTCCTGTGTTGTAAATGTTATTGAACAGCTACAGAATGGAGTCATTATTATAAATATCAATCAGATGAAGCATTTCTGTATTGATTTGATCTTGTACAATGTCTTTGATAATACCTTATCTTTGATAATACCTCGATATGCAGTTCCTTTTCGACATCTGAAGTGATCTACGATGCAGTTCATCCATAGATACTTCCACTTGCTTTTTCATTATGCACAATAAGTTCTTCACTGTCGACTAGTTTCATTCGTTCCCAGCTAGTGAACTGTTATGCTTGTTTTCATATTCATCCATTTCTTTGTGATGTTCTTTAATCCAGACTTCTCTCTCCTCCTGCTTCCTTCCTCCTAAAAGTTCTTTGGATGCCCGCATAAACCATCACTTTGTTCTTGTTAATTCTCCTTCATTCAGTGGATAATGTTATTGGTTTTTACGTTCCACTATAACAAAAGTTTTGACGCTTTGTGAAGACGCCGAGGTGCCGGAATTTTGTCCCGAAGGAGATTTTTTATGTGACAATAAATCTACCGACACGAGGCTGACACAATTCAGCAACTTCAAACATCACCGAACTGAGCCAGGATCGAGCATTGAGCTGCAGTTTTGGTTATTCCATACGTGTCACAATTTAATTAGAATATCCAGTACAACACTGTTTGATATTTCTAATGTAAAAAGGAATGAAAGTAAAAGTGAGGAGTGTCTGTTCAAAAGGTGCTATTTCCACTTCAAAAACATGTTTAGTAATTCGTCCACACGCATTACAGTAGGTAAATACTATCGAATGCCGTGAGCAATCCAGACCAGAAAGATGTAATTCCTTAAAAGTGATACCATACACGAACATGGGTATGTTCCATGTGCTTGCAACAGAAATGAACATGAGGATAATTTTCTAAGGCAAACGCGGCCGGGATATGGTTAACCACTCTACCTGACTTAGTGTCGAGGTTAGGGATAGTGAAAGCCTTTACTTTAGTCTCCTCCAGGAGGCTTCATGGCCTGTATGGAAATGATTTTGCTTTTTGTTGGCTCCTATTCATTTTCAGGCTAGGCATGTTTACTTATTGCTTGCGAAACCTATTCTTCTTCTAATTGTTCATTGGCTCTACAGCGCACGTATTTACTTGACTCGACTTGTCTTGGTCCTCAATATTCTCTCTCCAGGCCTTTATTGCCAATTTTCTAAGATACTCTTCCGTGCCATCAATCGATGTTCTCTTCTTCTTCCTCTTCTTCTTCCATAAATATTTTTCTGCGGAGATCTTTTTTACATCTCGTGTTTGTGGCATTTGCTGAACATTACCAATCTATCTTCTTCTTATCCTCCAGATCTCATTTCACTGAAAATTTTTCTTAGCATTTTTCTCGTCTATGCTGTCCGGCTTCTTAACTGGATATTCAGCGAAGTGACCATTGGTTCAGAGGGACCCAGGTTTGATTACCATCTGGGTCGGGGGGTTTTGATCTTAAATGGTTAATTCCCTTGGCTTGGGGACTGGGTATTTTTGCTGTTCCCAGCGTCTTTGCAAACTCATACACCACACACAAAACTATCTTCCACTACAGTAACATGCAGTTCCCATACACGGTAGAAACGACTTACCCTCGTCGTACAAGGGTTGCACTAGGCTAGTAATAGCCATATGAAATTCGTCTTCTTCTTTATTTCTTATCAACCCCTTTGTTAGCAACCAAGTTTTCTCTCTTGATGTCCACTCGGCATTCAGAACTTTAGTACTCTGTATTAGTTATATCCCCACATACTTGTGGCATATACCCAGCCAGGTAGCTCTCATATATTGGAGAGTTGCCTGGTCAGCACGACGACATTCTCAGCCTTTTTACCTGCTGCTTCTCATATCCTCAGTTAACCTTACGAATCCACGTAAATCCGCGTAAGACCCTGTTCCAGTTCTAGGTTAAAAAATGCTTTGTGCGAGCCGGTATTCGAACCTAGGATCTCTGAGTAAGAGTCAGACATCCAGACATCCTACCCCTAGACTATGGGGTTGCCATATTTGTATTGCCAGCCCCGTGATGTAGGGGTAGCGTCCCTGCCTCTTACTTGCAGGCCCTGGGTTCGATTCACGGCCAGGCCAGGGATTTTTACCTGGATCTGAGGGCTGGTTTGAGGTCCACTTAGCCTACGTTATTACAGTTAAGGAGCCATCTGACGGTGAGATGGCGGCCCCAGTCTAGAAAGCCAAGAATAACGGCGGAGAGGATCCGTCGTGCTGACCACACGATACTTCGGGTTGAGCAGCGGTCGCTTGGTACGCCAAAGCCCTTCCAGAACTGTTGCGCCATGGTTGTTTATATTTATTTTCTTATTCTTGTACTTATACTGACTTTTTTGATATCTCTGTATTTTTAACGGCATTATAACAAATTCTCATTTGCAATTCGACCTTGAATTTCCCCTGCAGTAGCTTCCTTTGTGGATCAGTTACAGAATGTTGGCAGAGGTAGTCGTAATTTTGAAGGACAAAAAAGAAATATATTCAACACTATGTCATACGGTGTTGACATGTAAAATATCTCTGGTGACTACCTAATAAAAAACAAGATAGTTATAAGCTGTAGGTCACCCAGCGGGGTTCTGGTTTCTCTGCCATCTGGTAGAGTATGACAGAACTTCAGAATTGATATAGGCTTCAGTACAGGAAACCTAAATGGTGTCAAATAATAGATTATTATTATTATTATTATTATTATTATTATTATTATTATTATTATTATTATTATTATTATTATTTCACTGCTGTGTCATGCTATACAAATTTATCTGATAACTGATGCTATAAAATGTGGATGTAAAAGTAAAAAGTGAAAAATAAATAAATATAAATTTGTCCTCGCATTCTCCAGAATGATGTAGCATTTTTCAAACACATCTTCAAGGGAGGTGAGCTTTATGAACATTTTCAGTCATATACCAGCCCCCACGTCAATCTAAAATTTTTGACAGAGTCGGGAATCGAATTTGCTTTTTGCTAGTTGCTTTACGTCGCACCGACACAGATAGGTCTTATGGCGACTATGGGATAGGAAAGGCCTAGGAATGGGAAGGAAGCGGCCGTGGTCTTAACTAAGGTACAGCCCCAGCATTTGCCTGGTGTGAAAATAGGAAACCACGGAAAACCTTCTTCAGGGCTGCCGACAGTGGGGTTCGAACACACTATCTCCCGGGTACAAGCTCACAGCTGCGCCCCCCTAACCGCACGGCCAACTCGTCCGGTAATTGAATTTGGGTCTCAGAAGATCGCAACTAATATCGCTAACACTGCGGAGGTGTAATGCTGAGAAATAATGTGTGTATTTGGATGATGCAGCTGAAGTATATTTCCCCATTCCTGTAGAGCGTGTGGAATAACCTAAGGAAGAACTGACATTATGATGAACTCCTGCTCTCTAGCTTCTCCGTTGCTTGCGTGTATTTGCACGTACAGCTGTTGGGGTAGGCTATAAATATAGGCTGTCTCAATATGATCACTTTACGACTGCTAACTAGATCCATACCTTACTGTCACTGAAGTTCATAACAGAGTACACTCTCTCTCGAATAACAAGTTGAACATCCTCATTACTTCCTAGCACGCAACACCTCAGCCACTTTCTCCAGCCACGTTTTGTATTAGGCTACAGTCAATAGATGGTAGCACTTACTAGTATCATCTTTACTAGGGAATTACCGTACCTTTACGGGCTGTAAACACCGCCCCACAGGTAAGAGTGTGTATATAATATTCATACCTGCTCTTTGCCAATTAGCAAATATTTTCAAATCTAACTCATGTAGCCTAATACAGAAGGTAATACATTGATTAGTTTTTAGTGACCGAGCAAGTTGGCCAGGAGGTTACTTCTTGTAACTATAAGCCTCACGATGGGGAATGAATTTTTTTAATTTAAAAAAGCTTGTGTTCGGTAGACTGTGGGTTCGAACCTAACACTCAGAAGCCCTGCAAATTATTTTCTGTGGCTTCCCGTTTTTTACACCTTAGTTATGGACTCAGTCGTTACCTTCCGTGTCCTGGTCCTCAAAAAAATCTATTAGTGATAAACTACTAAGGAAAAAAAGAAAAGAAACAAAAATAGAAAATCGTACTCTGACGTATTTATTTTATGAGGGTTTTCATGGAAAGATAAAGTTGAAAGAATCACCTCCTCAACTCATTAAACAAATCCATGGCACATATAGGCCAAGTTCACTATTGGTTAGCCAGTGGGGATTGAAGATGTAATGGAGTGACACGTCGTTAGTGTGACGACATCCTTAGCCGTATTCATTCACTTCTCGTATCAGACAGCTCCTCAGTTGGTCTCACGAAGCTGAATGAACCCTGTTTTAGCCCTCTGTCCAGTATTCAAATCCTTGGACTGGCTGGAAATTGAATTCAGAAATTCCGCATAAGAGACAGGCGCATTTCTCCTACATCACAGGGCTGTGTTAAACGTACTGTAGTATATAATAATAATAATAATAATAATAATAATAATAATAATAATAATAATAATAATAATAATAATAACATCGGTCAATGTGTTACTTCCATTAGCGTACCACTTGCTTTTCTTGACGGAATACACTGTCTCTCACATCAGAAATACTTCAGGATGAATGTATTCCATTCCAGCCCGTAGACTAGCATAAAAATCCATGGCTGAACCAGGAGCCGAGCCCAGTGTCCTCTCAGCCATCTCTTTACCTTGAGGTTGGCCTAAATTTGTACTACATTTTTTCTCACGTTTATGTATGTTTGCCGAAACACCCTGGCTTAATTTAAAACTTGGCCGGAGGTTTTATAGCTGGATGTCTTGTACGATACCACGTACTGGTCCTATTGAAAATGAACTACTCGAAGTCATAGGGATTTATACCAGGGAACCGAGTACTTAGACCACCGCCTAAAAGCACTGTAGTCTGGTGATGAGTGTTAGAAAGTTGACAAGGTGCACCAGATCTGGTTATAACGAGCTCGATAGCTGCAGTCGCTTAAGTGCGGCCAGTATCCAGTAATCGGGAGATGGTGGGTTTGAGCCCCACTGTCGGCAGCCCTGAAGATGGTTTTCCGTGGTTTCCCATTTTCACACCAGACAAATGTCGGGGCTTTACCTTAATGAAGGCCACGGCCGCTTCCTTCCACTTCATAGACCTTTCCTATCCCATCGTCGCCATAAGATTTATCTGTGTCGGTGCGACGTAAAGCAAATAATAATAATAATAATAATAATAATAATAATAATAATAATAATAATAATAATAATAATAATAATAATAATAATAATAAATAATGCATGTGGATTTTAAGAGGGACTGAAATGTCCAATTTTTTCCGTGGAAAGTGGGTACTGACATGAGACCAGTATTTAAGCACTCTTAAAGGCCGAACGACTTCGCTGGGATTCTGTATCGTCGTCTTGGGTATAGATCTTTGATTTACTAGTTGATCAGCGTCACACTAACACTGGTTTCCGGTGATTATGGGGTAGGAAAGAACTAAGTTTGGAGCGACCGTGCTCGTAATTAAGATTCAGTCTGTGCATTTGCCTGGCGTGAAAATGGGAAACAATTTTATTGGCTTCCATCTTCAGGGCTACCGACTGTGGGGTTCGAACCCACTATGTCCCGAATACTGGATACTGGCCGCATTTAAGCGACTGCAACTTACTTGGTCTTGAGTACACCAGGAGGATACTTAACTAACTACATGCCATACTTTTGTAAATATATAAGGTATAAACTGGTTGACAGGCCGATTATTGGCGATGCATATGACCATTTTCTTTGTAGCAAGATGAATTTGAAGTAAACGTGCTGCCCTTTATTTTGTGACAGGATGAACCATATGGCCATTAATTTAGTTTTCAGTGGACGAAACATGCGCAAGTTCAATAAATATCTACACATTAATGGCTGCCATTTTGTGATATGATAAGAACAGGACAGGTCCTTGTTTGAACTGAATATCCGAGGTATACTTATACCACGAGCTGGGGATAATTATGCAGAGGAAAGACGAACGTAATATATGGACTTCAAATCAACACTATGAAGACCAAAGTGATGGTTATAGATCGCAGTAACAACAGCCTGCTCGACATTGCGAGGGTTGCTAACTGTGAAGTGGTCAGTCGTTTTGAGTAACTTGAATCTGTCGTATCTTTAACAACCGGAGGTCCGCAGGCGCGCCGCGATAGCGAGGAGTTTGACAGCAAAACTTACTTGCATATGGAAAGGCACCTCCATCACTGTAACGACGAAACTTATGCTTTTACGGACATTTATTTTCCCCATTGGCACCTACGCAGAAGAAACCTGGACTTTAAAGATGACAGACCGCCGCTGCAGAAGAATATTACGTATACCTTGGCCGGCACACCTAAGGGAGGAGTGAATCCTGAAGCAGCTCAGCATCAAAATATGGCTGTCGACATTTATCAAACAACAACAGCTGAGGTTGTTGTGAGCAGGCCCAGTAGACTGGAGAAAACTATCACTGAAGGGAAGTTCGCTAGCTGAAGGCCTAAAGGACGATCTAAAGAGCCTAGCTGAAGATACCCTCAACTTTCGATTTACCGTAATCAGATCAACCACGTTGCGGCTTAATCGCGATATAAAGCACACAAAACATGCACGAGTGTCAGGAGTTATAGTAAGTTAATATAGAATTACAAAGGGTCGGGATAATATTCCCAGGATGATGCTCTCATCACCGAAAAATGTTTTTTGACAAACTTGAGAAACGAGATAAAGGAAAAGTGTTTCTTGGTGCAAAAGCAGAAAACCATGACTGGTTATTTTTCAGAATCAGTAAAGTTAGGCAGTCTGAATATTTTTCTTTGCCTTATTAGTTTCAATGAAAAGTGCTATTTATTTTTTAATTTATTAATTGTGCTAAGTGCTACTTTTACTGCAACGTATTGGGTAAATTAATAAAAAATGCAGTAGCATCATTTATTATCATTTTAATTGTACGTTCAGTACGCCTGTTCTATTTTAAACTTTTTTGTGGGTTAACCGCGATTGTACTTATCCTGGAATCCTTAACCATACGTTATCCCGGTTAATCGAGAGTTGAGTGTAACTTACACGAAGCAATTCACCATGCCCAGGACAGAGACTCGTGGGGATAGGTCTTCAAGGGGTTAGCTACTTGATGCCACTACACCCGTAATGAGGTTTGGAATAATAATATACCTAACTTCAACTCAATTGGTCCCGTAGTTTTGGCGTGACTGAGTGAGAAAGAAAGCGACGCTATCTCATTTTAAGTTAATACGTGAGCTCTTGCAAATAATTTCACAAATGAAATATTTATCAGGTCAATATTTTGAAATAAAGCATAAGTCGCGCGTCTGTTTCTGGTGAGAAAGTTATTGCAAAATTTCATGAAATTACGCCCTGCCGTTTAGACGTGATGCCGTTTCGGAAGACAGACAGATATATGTCATTTCATTTTTATATACAGAGATTAAATTTTTTTCTCAGACAATTCTTGCAGGTGCCGCCTTGCACTAAGGTCTGAACTGTTGGTCAGGGTTTGTTTCCAGGCTCTCCATGTATTTATAACGACTGATTCTTGACCAATTCTTTCATAATATAATACCAATTTAAATTATTACAAATACACTCAGGAAAGTCAGGGTATGGTTAGCGGTTACAGGTCTTGGTGACAATTTTATTCACATTTGGTTAATTCCACTGGATTGTGGACTAGTTTTTGTAACAGTACACACTTCTTCACATACACACAACACAGCAAATTACCAACCGCTACAGAAACACGCAACAGCGAGTACGCTTCTCCATATAAGAAGGGTATTCGGTCGTAAAACTGCGCCAAGTTCACATGTTCTATGCAGTTTGCACCTGCGTCCCGACCAGATTTGAGAAAGCGGTGGTATAAGAAGACACTCAGGACAGGAAATACAATCACACGGGTTATCAGTCAGGCCTCTCACGTTCTGACTAAACAATGTTTCAGGTTCCTTATATGATGAAATATAGTAACAGCAGACATGCAGTCATGACATTCTACAGACCACATCGTCAGAGAGTTTACTCGGAAAGAAACAAAGAAGGAAAGTAATATTCAATCGAATACGTCATTGGAACGTCCAGCAGGGATTTAATCCGATCATCCATCTGATACCGCAATATTATTCGGCACGAGGCTCAGAATATATGTCGTAGTCTTGTAAACTCACCGATGATCTAATATTTTACTTGTGTATCCCTAAATTCTCTACAAACAAATGAAGTAATGTAATACCGTAAGTGTTCTGGGAAAGAAACAAGAGAAACTGGCCGAATGAAGTTTAAATGCTGCGTCACTAAACCAGTTTGATCACGTCATGTGCTGTGCTTTATACCAGTCAGGGAGCGGGGTTTCCCCGGGCTTGCCAGCAACCCGCGAAGCACTCCACTGCCCAACAAGTAGAATGGGAACTATCTAGTGTAGGCCTACCTCATAATGTTTCAGACTAATGTATAATCATTTTGCTTAAGGGGGGTTTAAAGTCACACGTTTTTAACGACCCTGTGATGGGAAAAGACTAGGATTGGAAAGGTAGTGGCTGTGACGTTAATTCTTTTAAATATTATCAACAGTTTAACTTTTTCTCGTTAATTTTTTTCATTTGGAGCATTCTATATCATGGCCTATAACCCCGTGAACTTGCTACTGTATGCACAGTATAACGAGTTATTGTGTGTGTTTTTGTTTACAAGTTGCTTTATGTCGCACCGACACAGATATGCCTTATGAAAACGATGGGATAGGAAAGGGCTAGGAGTGGAAAAAAGTGGCGTTGGCCTTAATTAAGGTACAGCCCCAGCATTTTCCCGGTGGTAAAATGGGAAAGCATGGAAAACGATATTCAGAGTTGCCGACAGTCGGGTTCGAACTCACTATCTCCAGAATGCAAGCTTACAGCTGCGTGCCTCTTTCCTTACGCCCACCTCGGTCGGTAGTCATCGTGTTATTTTAGCGTCTGTAACGGTATACGTTTTTATAATTAAGCAAATAAGGTTAAATTTAGAAAAAAATCAGAGATTCAGAAGGAAATTAAATGGAAAACAACGGGAAACCATTTCGAGGTCGGAAAAGTTCGAACCTATTCGTCTCCTGAATCTACACTGAATTCCAAAGTAAGTGTTTCAATGTATTGCTTTAGCTTCCATACAAGTACTCCCCTGCGAGTTTTCGCTTCATCTGAGATCGAGCTAGCTGGCTACGATGGAATGCACCGAGCGAAGATGGGTTCGAAACCCACTGTCGGCAGCCCTGAAAAATGGTTTTCCGTGGTTTCTCATTTTCACACCTGGCAAATTCTGAGGCTGCAACTTAGTTAAGGCCACGGCCGCTTTCCTACCCTATCGTTGCCTATCTGAGCCAGTAAGACGTTAAACCACTAGCAATAATAATAATAATAATAATAATAATAATAATAATAATAATAATAATAATAATAATAATAATAATAATAATAATAATAATAATAATAATAATCTGGGCCGATGACCTTCGATGTTAGGCCCCTTAAAACAACAAGCATCATCATCAATAATAATAATAATAATAATAATAATAATAATAATAATAATAATAATAATAATAATAATAATAATACAATTTGTACGTCCCAGAACTACTCTTGACGGTTTTCGGAGACGCCGAGGTGCCGGAATTTTGTCCCGCAGGAGTTCTTTTGCGTGCTAGTAAATCTACCGACACGAGGCTGACGTATTTGAGCACCTTCAAATACCAACGGACTGAGCCAGGATCGAACCTACCAAGTTGGGGTCAGAAGTCAGCGCCTCAACCGTCTGAGCCACTCAGCCCGGCTACTAGCAAAATGAAAATATGAACAACTGAGTTGGGGATGAACTATAGATTCAAAGTCTCGTGCCGCTCGTTCTACGTATGGTGAACTATAGCTATATCACGTAGAGGAACAAGTGAGTAAGAGGTCGAAGTTCGATTCCTGCCCGAAGGGGCCTTGAAACCTTTGCTTTTTATTTCTCAAGCTGGTGTCATGTGTGAAGCTTTCTCCCGCTATTACGTAGGGAGGATGTGTGTCGAGGAAGTAGGACATTCTGATCGCGCTAAATGAATCATCGTCTCGCCTTCCGGGTCGCACGACACACAGTACAGAGGTCACAGTCTGTGCTCGTCGAGGCGTGAAATTGCTACTGGATAACTCTTTATGTATATGTAGTAGGGCATGGAATATAGTCAACGTTGCACGCTTTTATGTTGCCCAGCTGTATAGCGCAACTGGTTATGTTCTCACTTCCTGAGCTCAAGGTTAAGAAATCAAATTCCGGTACATTATCTTGCATATGCTACTGAATTCTTGGCAACACCTGTCTATAGGCACAGTTTATTGCGATATTAAGAGGCCTCTTCACAGCAATATTCTGGCATCCTGGCGTTTCTTAAGACCATTGCTGTTGAGTCCTCAGCCTGAAGACCGTTTCGATCTCCAGCAGTTAAAACATCAACTATCATAACCAAGGCGTCCGACTCGTTGGCTGAATGGTCAGCGTACTGGCCTTCGGTTAAGAAGGTCTCGGGTTCAATTTCCGGCCGGGTCGGGGATTTTAACCTTAATTGGTTAATTCCGATGGCTCGGGGGCTGGGTGTGTGTGGCGTATTCAACATTAGAAATCATCCTAGGTAGGGCCCTCATCTTCACAGACATGCAAGTAGCCTAATAGGCCGTCTAGTAGAAGACGACCTGCACCAGGCCTCTCCGGAGACCCTACGCCATTAATTTAATTAATAAGCAAGGCATACCGAAGAGTGAGGGTAGTTTCTCGTTATTTTCTTTACCGAGCAGGAAGGCGCTATTACATATCATTCTGCCAAGTCCACTGAAATGCACTCAACAAACAATCCGTTGGGCAACAATTTCACACCATTCATCGCAAGGGCTGGCTGCATGAGGAATGATGTTACTACCATTGCTAATACCTGTCGTCTGAAAGAAAATGAAAATCCACAGCCTGTTTCCAGTAATTCGACCGGGTTAGGAATGGAATGAATGGAGCCCCCATCTAGCGGCGAGGATAGGAATTTTGCCGGCTGCCGAAGCCTGTCGCACTCCTCTGGGGCAATGATTAATGACTGTAGTCTGAAAGAGCCCATTCTAAAAGATACAGTGCACGGTAAATACTATTATCTTACAGAAATAGATGTGAGGTTTCATGGCCACTAAGGTAAGGGTGTATTCTGCCCGAAGCCAGGTCCGAGCTTCCGCAGAGGTGTGCCTGAGCCGGAGTTTACGTACGGTAGGGTGGCCAGTTTCTTTCCGCTCCTCCATTCCCTTATCCCCCACCAACAGCGCGTGGCAACCCGTCCAAATCTTGACCACGCCCAATGTTGCTTAACTTCGGAGATCTCACGGGATCCGGTGTTTCAACACGGCTACGGCCCTTGGCCCATGGCCACTATAACCTGTTAAAACGTATAAGTTTCTTATTCTTATTGTTCATGAATTCAAAGGTAATTATTGCTCTATGATATGACCAATGAGACCATTTGGTGTTTTAAAACAGAGTCATCAGTCCTATGCACTTTATTGTTCATGTATATTGTTTGATTTGCTGTGTTATTTTGATTATTGTTTGGTACTTTTCTAGTCTTACTACTGTATTTGAATGTGAAGCACGAAGGAGAATCTGCACACATAAAATAGGATAGTATGTTATTATTTGCCTGGGCGGAGTGAATAAAAATTCGGGGAAAGGAGCAAAATTAGGTGATTACTGTTTTAAGAGGAAATATAAATAGATAACAATTCTCTTTTAACTCTATTCAGAAGGGTAAAGGAAGAGAAATGGTAAAGGAAGGGAAGGGCTACGCAGGGTGTGAAATTATATACTCCCTGCAAACCCATTAGTACAGGGCTAGAAAGATAACAATACCTGACTTAGTATAGTCGGAGGAAGTGAGACGCCTGGAACAAGTAAGTGGGAGTAATGCCAGACCCAGCTTGGATCCCCCTGGTCACAACTCCACACTCCCAAGTTTAGATACCTTGGTCCTTTAAAGTCACGTTTCAATCACGTCTGTGGTATGTAAATAAGTGTTGTGTTAAAGTGTGTGCAATTATAGAACTAGGAAAATGCAAGTTATATCACACATCGAACTTGCTTGATAAGAGAAGTCCTACTTAGGAGTAGTACCGAAAGGAGGGAAGCAGGACACTGAAGTCGACTTACCGTTCTGAGGCTCGATCACACGGCCCTGCTGTCAGAAGTCAAGTGCCTCACCATTTGAGCATATCTGGTTTTCACTGTATATGTTGTGGTATTAAGTAGTTTAAGAAGTCTTTGACCAAGAAAGCTCAATGGCACGTGTTTCACAAATGAGTGTTGAGGAAGCAGGTGATTGTTCAGTCTGATGATAGATGTTCCTGCTACCAGTGAATCTTTGATTTTGTGCCATATGCTCTACCGTATCCCCTACTCCTCCTCTCCCCTCCCTGAGTCCCACTCCATCTCCCCCGCCTCTTGCCTAGAGATATAACACGGATTCAACAAGTCTTTAAACGATGAGTATTTTAATGATTTCCTTTCACTTATTCCCAGATCTGTGTTGCGTTGGCGCTGCCACTGACAGACGTGTGATGGTGGTGGCGTTGTGAAGATCAGCAAGGGGCAGCACAGCCAGGCGAGCGAGCAGACCAGTGCGTGTTTCTTCCGTGTTTCACCCCCGCAGTCACCCTGACTTCGTGTAGGCAAGGTCCTGGTGTCCTCACGGCTGTCGCCATTCATCCCTACGGCAATGTTCGCCATAATGCCTATTGAGACGGACGACCGTCGCGAATTCCGGCGCAAGATGCGTGCTAAGTGTGAGTTTATCTGCAAGTACTGCCAGCGTCGCTTCACTAAGCCGTACAACCTCATGATCCACGAGCGCACGCACAAAGATGACGTCACGTTCACATGTGAGACCTGCGGCAAGACGTTCAAACGCCAGGACAACCTCAAGCAGCACAGGTGAGTGGTCAGCCCCTGGGATCAGGGTCGACGAACGGTGTTTGTCTTTTAACATCATTATGTAACGTTACACCAGCACAGTCGCGAGTACGACTTTAAGAGAGGGTTGTTATTGAGCTACTGAGAATGTGAGCAATTAACAGAACACATTATTATATACTTTATTTCAATCAATGTGAAAATTCTTAAATGGTACACACTCACATATCGATAATCATAACTAAAAAATGAAAGAGCGCTACGAACGTTAACATATTTATATTATTACTTATATTTATTGTTGTAACATCTTTCTGTGTTGCGAATTTTGCCACAATAGAATAGTCTGTGTTTGGAATTAGACGATTAATTAATTTGATCATTACGAGATTTGATATGTTGTTCCATCGGTCTAGCTTGTGTTCATTCAACAATGCTGCAGGACAATACAGTATTTTTCTTAAGTTGTAGATATTTATCTAAATTATTTCAATACCGGAAGAAAACTGAATATTGTAAGTCGTATGAGATACTTATCTAAGGAAGTGAACTGATTGAAGTACTGATTTAAATTTCGAATATCCCTTACTCTCTTTCAGTGTTTTCGGTTCCTTTAGCATGTATGCATATATTTATACGATCTAACATGGTCAAATGTTAGAAGAATCATATTATTGAGAAATATAACAATAGTTCTGAAATTGGCGACTCCGAAAACCTAAAAAAGTAGTTAGTGGGTCGTAGAACCAATAGTTACAGTTTATTATTATTTTTATTATAGCACTAGAATTTTCAATACATTTGACTATATTTCCCTTTACGACAATTTCTAATAGCTGCATGTTCATTTTTCATAACTCGGTAGTTAACTCAAATATTAAAATAACGTGTGACTTAGTCATGTTGACTCACAGGTTCTAACGAGATATTCTCTCATTCGTGAACTATGCATTCCATCGTGGCGCTGGTCATCGGTAAGTCACATTAATACCAATTATTCGTTACTTAATGGAAATGGACGTATGACAAGTATACAACGTCCTGGCATATCTGGAGGTAGCTGAACGTCATCATCGCATTTATTATTATTATTATTATTATTATTATTATTATTATTATTATTATTATTATTATTATTATTATTATTATTGACATAGTTCAGTGATAGTATGGCTGTCCTATTACTAAAGACTTATCAAATGAAAGATTATGTTTTTAATTGTTTGTAATTAGCTGAAAAATTGTACGTGATTTTAAGATTTAAAAAATAAGTAAATTCGTGTCCTTATGCCGAGGTGGTGCAACTCTTATCAGGCACACCTCCAGTGGGGGTGAACTGCAAGATTTAAATTCAGAATTTATTATTATTATTGATGACGTGGTAGTGCGGTGAAACTATTACTACATTTCAATTAAGCCTGTTCAAAATCTACTGAATGCTTGCCTGGCTTCTATAATGAAAAGCCATGCCCGTGTGTTAAGAATTCGTCAAAAAAGGTAGTAGGACCCTAGATTATGATGAGATTTAAGATAATTAAAAGCTACAAGATTATTATTATTTATTTATTTATTTTATATTGAGGGCAAGGAGTCAATGGGTAAAATAATCACTTCATTGGATGATGGGATTTATTTGACTGATTTTTTTTACAATTGGCTTTACGTCGCATCGGCACGGATAGGTCTTATGGCGCCGATGGGACAGGAAAGGGCTAGGAGTGGGAAGGAAGCAGCCGTGGCCTTAATTAAGCATTTGCTTTGTGTGAAAATGGGAAACCACGAAAAACCATCTTCAGGGGTGCCGACAGTGGGGTTCGAACCCACTACCTCCCGGATGCAACCTCACAGCTGCACGTCCCTAAACGTACGCCCAACTCACCTGGTCATTTGACTGATTTAGAACTGGGTAATAACAGGTCACCTTCCTCTAGTAAATTTGACGAGCTTTGCAATGTTGAAGGTTATGGAATCGAATCCTGGCACAGTCGGTTTCAATTTAAATGTGCTTGAATGGAGAGGTTAGGGCCGGTAGATAAGGGACTTTCCTTTTCAGGAGAAAATTATACATTACAATCGATAGTAATTGATGGAACATCAAGCGTACTTTACATTGTTACCATCACTAAGTATATACTTGTAAAGAGAACACGTATAAGGTGGGAATTCTGATTTGAATTTAAATATTTAAATTAAGGAGAACTGTATGTTAATACACTCGAATTACCTAACACTACCTAACTAAAATGGTAGAGCAAAGATTACTCTATGAAATGCACAGTATTTTGATAGCAAGTATGGGGCTTTTAAACAAGAACCACTGTTGGATTACGGACCAGGCCAAAGCTATTATAATTGAGAGGTATGTAGAAGGATCATTTACGGTAAACAAAGAGTGATTTGATAAATGCGGCTCATGGGATATGCGAGAACAAACCAACAGGCGCGAAGGGTCAAGCCTACCAAGCGACCGGTGATCAGACAGAAGGCCTGCAGATTATTAGGTGTTGTGTGGTCAGCACTATAACGCGCTGGCTAGTAAGGCCTTTCTTACAACTCTGAAGGGTTTGTACATTACAATAAATGAATTAATGTACAATGATAATAGTAAAGGGGTGTAGCCTCCGGCATATAACTTATGGCATTGAACACATACTATCAGAAATAAGTCAAGAATGCGTAGAATGGAAACGACTTCAAAACAGAAGCCTTACTGAAATATATTCTGCGTAATTTCCGATGCACAGAAACATCTAAATAAACATAATTCTAGCCAAATATCGAATCAAGGATGAAATAACAGACACTGAATTAAGGCAACACTCTGGAGGGTTTATATATTACAATAAATGAATTAATGTACTATGTTAATAATAAAGGCGCGTAGCCTCCGCAGAAGCCTGGCGCAGGTCTTTAGAGTTGACGCCATATAGGCGACCTGCGCGTCTGTGAGGATTGGGCCCAAATTCAGATGCTAATGCTGAAGAAGGCATGAACATCCAGCTTCCGAGCAAGGGGAATTACCTAATGAAAGTTAAAATTGCTGAAGCAGCCGGGAATGGAACCTGTGACCTCTTGGACTAAACTCCAGTATGCTAACCATTTAACCATTGAGCTGAACGTTAATGTACATTGGGGATAACGCAGCTTTGAGCTTGCATTCGGGAAGTAGTGGGTTCGAACACCCCACTGTCGGCAGCTCTGAAGATGGTTTCCCGTGGTTTTCCAATTTTACGTCGTGCAAAGGATGGGGCTGCACCCTATTTAAGGCCACAGTCGTTTCCTTTCCACTCCTAGCCCTTTCCTATACCATCGTCGCCATAAGACGTATCCGTGTGGGTGCGACGTAAAGGAAATTGTAAAAGAAGAAAGTATAATGAAAGTAAAGAAAAACGAAAATTGCGAGAATGTGTTCCTCATCCTTGCCAGCCAGCAGAAATTTCAACTTGTTTTCGCTGAGATATTTACCAGACTTACTGTGGTAAAAAAACAGTACCTAATCTTTCACTTGTATATATGTTAAGTCCATAGCCCAAAGGATGTTCAGCAGACCTCAACAGACCCATGAAATAAATAAATAAATAAATAAATAAATAAATAAATAAATAAATAAATAAATAAATAAATAAATAAATAAATAAATAAATAAATAAATAAATAAGCAACCTGAACGACGCAGTAGATTAGTCGTTAACCTTCTGCGTCCAAGGTAACAGATTCGATCCCAGCTTTTGTCAGTAGCACTTGAGGATGCTTAAATGCAAGAATTGACAGTGATATAGCCATATTGAAACATCAGATCCTGACAAAACGATGAAATTAATCAACATTCGGCTTGGTAACTATTTGTATGGATAGCTCACAGGCGATTGGTTGGAGGAGGAACAAAAAATAATCAGCCACCCTACTGCAGATTACTGTGTCTCCGGTTCAAAATGCCTGTGTTCCTGTCCTAACTGGGGATACTAACGTGATCGCCAATATCCGGTTTGGATAAGGCACTAGCTTAAATGTTGACAATGTTGTGTCTTAGCTTTCATCACACTAAATTATTATTTAATAATAATGCTTTTTACGTCCCACTAACTACATCTGACGGTGTGACAGCAGCCCCGATTTAGAAAAGCCGAGAATAACGATCAAAACGAATCGTTGCGTTAACCGAGTGCCACTTCGTAATCTACAGGCTTTCAGTGGTCGCATGCTAGGCGAAGGCCCATCAGGGCTGTAGCACCATGCATCACTATAATAATAATAATAATAATAATAATAATAATAATAATAATAATAATAATAATAATAATAATAATAATAATAATAATAATAATAATAATAATAATAATAATAATAATACTCGACTTAAGGTTTGCAATCTGTTAGTCATTGGTCTTCTGTTCCCAAGAAAGAAGGTTTAATATTGACTGAGAGTGGTGGCATTTCTTTCTTTCTTTCTTTCTTTCTTTCTTTCTTTCTTTCTTTCTTTCTTAATCTGTTTACCCTCCAGGGTTGGTTTTTCCTTCGTACTCAGCGAGGGATCCCACCTTTACCGCCTCAAGGGCAATGTCCTGGTGCGTGAGACATAGGGTCAGGGGAATACAGCTTTAGAGGAGGACCAGTATCTCTCCCAGGCGGCCTCACCTTCTATGTCGAACAGGTGTCTTTTGGGGGATAGGAAGATTGGAAGGGATAGAGAAGGAAGTGGAAGGAAGCGGCCATGCCCTTAAGTTAGGTACCATCCCGGCATTTACCTGGAGGAGAAGCGAAAACAACGGAAACCACTTCGAGGGTGGCTGAGGTGGGAGTCGAAACCCCTCTACAGTTGACCAAGGCCGAGTGGGCCCCGTTCCATCCCTCGTACCACTTTTCAGATTTCGTTTCAAAGGCGGGAATCGAACACGGGCTTCCCACGGTGGTAGCTAATCACAGAGGCGGGCAAGTAGTAGCATTTAAGGCGTCATATTATGTAGTTGACTTTCTGCAAATCAAATCAAATAAAAATAAATAAATAAATAAATAAATACATAAATAAATAAATAAATAAATAAATAAATAATTTTATAGCGTTCTCATGAAAACCATGTGATCGTGTGGAACATGACTGTGGGAAAGTAAATCTGAAACATAAGAATGCCAGCCTGAGTGTATCGACACACATCGCAGTCGGTGCCTGCTGAATGATGGGCGACAAGTGACAAGTTTGCGGTACGAGGTGCTGTTGTTTATGTTAGCGTTAGATCAAGGTCCGCTGAACAGCTGATCGCGCTATGGTTAAGTGCTCGGAGCTACGCATAGCTTATTTAAATTACTGCAATACACGGCATCGATGGGAAGAAAAAATGATAAAAACAATACTCGCTCAGACGAGTTAAAGTACAGGCTGATCAAACATTTCCATTCACAAGAGAGGAGCTCACTTTCGTAGCGGCCGCCCAAGGTGGATCGTGGATGAACACAAGCAGTGAAAAAAAACGACATCTTCACTTAGTTGCCCGATACAGTTATAAAACTTTATTCTGGAATACTTCAGTAACTTGCTAAATTAATGGGGTGTGAAAGTATGAACACAGTGAAATTCCCTCGCACTGGTTATCACCGATGAAGAATTAGGCAGGGCGTTAAAGGAAAAATATTCTCTCTCTCTCTGAAGTACTTTCCGTTATAACATTCCTGTTTAGAACAGTTTCTTCATACTTTCCGCTTTGCAGCATCTTTCAAAATAATTCTCTGTCCTTCCACGGTTCGAATGTAGGCACTTTTCTATTCATAGCATATTTAGAAACTTAAGGCTTTTTTACAGTTCCAGCCAGAAATGGAACATATTTTAAATAAATAAATAAATAAATAAATAAATAAATAAATAAATAAATAAATAAATAAATAAATAATGAGCAAGTGGCTGTGCGATTTGAGTCACGTAGCTGTCAGCTTGAATTCGGGTGATAGTGGGTTCGAATCCTACTCTCAGCGGCCCTGAAGATGGTTTTCCGTGGTTCCCCTTTTTCACACCAGGCAAACCTTAGTAAAGGACACGGTCGCTTCCTTTCCACTCCTAGCCCATCGTCGTCATAAGTCCTATCTGGTGCCGGTGGGACATAAAGCAGATTGCACAATAATAATAATAATAATAATAATAATAATAATAATAATAATAATAATAATAATAATAATAATATCTTAGCAGGTAACTTCAAACACAGGAACTATTAAATATTCTGTTTAAACTATGCATATAACCTGCCGACAATGGAGTGGTGTATTTTCAAAGTGTCAATGCACTAGCCGAATGTCTGAATTTAATGCTTTCATAATTACTCCTAAATTGCATTCACGAAGTCCAGTGAACCATGAATTAAATCTTGTGGTAATCCAGCTCTAGGCCTTCGGAAGAAAAACATGTAGGCTACGCTACCAACACAACTGACAGCCGATTGAGAACTAGTTATGAGCACGGTAGCATCTAAACTTATTTACACTTATTCCAAGAAATGAAAAATAACACCATTTTATATACGTCAGTTCTTCCGATTAAGGTACTCGTCAAAACGACAGGAAACTTCATGCTCTACAGACGAAAAGAAACAACAACGATGTCGACAAAATGTATTGATACGATATTTTTCATCTTAGCCCGTATAAATGACGATTCTGTGTACCACACTTGGATTCTGCAATTTTGAACAGAGGATGCGAACGTCTAATCGGTTGCGACACTTGAATTGTTAGTATAGTAATAATGATAATAATAATACTATTAATAATAATCACTTTCAGACCTTCCGGGCGTTTGAATCACTAGAACGTTTTATATTCCCCATTATTATTATTATTATTATTATTATTATTATTATTATTATTATTATTATTATTATTATTATTGGTACCTCTGACACGAAGAAATAAATAAACTGGCTGAATGGTCACCATTGAGGACTTAGGTTCAGAGGGCTCCGGGTTCGATTCCCGGCCGGGTCCGGGATTTTAATCGCGTGTGATTAATTCTTCTAGCTCTGGGACTGGGTGTTTGTGTTTGTTCCAACACTTTCATCTTCATGTTCAGACAACGCACTACACTACCAACCACCTCAGAAACACGCAATAGTGATTACATCCCTCCACGTAGGGTTGGCGTCAGGAAGAGCATACCGCCGTAAACAATGCCAAATCCACATGTGCTACACAGTTCGCATCCGCGACCCCACAGACGTGGGAAAAGCGGTAGATTATTATTATTATTATTATTATTATTATTATTATTATTATTATTATTATTATTATTATTATTATTATTATTATTATTATTATTATTATTATTATTACTCATTTGACGATTTTCTAGTCGTGGTCGTAAATAGAGATTGCATCTCTCAAAAGGATTTGAGTCCGATTCACTGTCAGAAGACCTACCACTTACGGAAAGGCACAAGCCATGGCACTCATTCAGCCTTCAACGAAGATCCAGGTTAATTCAGTGTGATAAAGGTAGGTATAGGGCTAACCACTAGATTTCACTTGGGTCTGTATGATTAGTAGAAGCATTAGAAAAAGAGGCCTTTATGTCTCATATCGGGTATGCCATTATATTTTGTACTAATTTACACGGCCGTTTTGAGTTGTTCTGTCCCATTCAAGCTCGGTTCCGTGGCTAACGGGTCACCACGCTGGCCTTTGGTCCAAGAGGTTCTGGGTTCGATTTCCGGTCAGGTCGGGGATTTTAACCTTTATTGGTTATATTCTCTGGCTCGGGGACTGAGTATTTGTGTCGTCTTCAATATTAAATTTCATCCTCAGTGGGGCCACATCCTCTCAGGCAAGCAGGTCACTCATGGGCATCAACTGGAAAGATCGGCACACGCCATCATTTTAATCCCCTTCGAAATACAGGGCATCGCTTTAAAAGCTCCGAATCTCAAGACTGTTATTGCGCTGATTCATCTTGAATGTCAGATGATAAACTGGAGCGTGTCTAATTCAATGCAGTTACCTCCCATCCCACGGAGAGAGTATAATTCTCCTCTTCACCGAATGTCAGAGGGCTGCGGGTATGACTTAAACTTGTCATTCTTGAGCAAACTGGGTTTCTCGTTAATTATCGAAAAGCAAAATGCAGTCTTGGAGTTTTACTTAACTACTATCCATCTCCACTGCTGTGTGGTCAGCGGCTTCGTCTTCGGTCCTCGGGGTCCTGGATTCTGTTCCTGGCTGGGTTGAGGGATTTTAATCGTAGGCAGCCAATTCCCTTGGTTAGGAGAACGATAAACTGTCAGACTGAGTTTAATATTCAGTTCTTCGCTTTTCGCTCCGTGTAACTTATGCCAAAAGATGGATTTTCCTCACACTCCTTAGAGTTCTTGGTCTCACTTGCTGCCAAAATTCTTATGTTTACTGCTGAACAGTGTGTCCTTAACCAAGATATTACATGTAGCGTTGGATCCCAGTCTCTGAAAGATGGTCCATGACTTTTCAGAAACATAAGTGAAGAAACGTGTATCCACGTTCACAATCTGCAGAAGTACATGGGATACGTTGTGTGAAATTTATTAAGGGAATCAAGTCCTCTCTTAATTACGTAGTGAGGCACACAAACTGAGTTCCAGTCAGTGATGTCAATTATAAACAATCCATCTTCCTTAGGACTTAAGAAGTCGGCACGAGACGGACAAATTTACAAAAATGGAGCTACTGCAGTAAGCTGCAGTGCAGGAACACCACTACATATGCTAAGAGCAGTGCCAGAGTTAAATTTCGATGGGCTGCACCTCCTTTACATCGCTATTCATTAGCCAATGCATTATCATCTTCCAAACGTCGATGTAAGCAGGAGGTTCATTTATCTCCTGTGCTTAAATGGTAGAAGCTTTCAGGGGTAGAACAATAAGATTATCTGCATTTATCAACTCTAACCGGAAAACCCAATAATAATAATAATAATAATAATAATAATAATAATAATAATAATAATAATAATAATAATAACTGTTTACGTTCCTCTGACTACTTTTAGTGTTTTACGGAGGCTCCTAGGTGCCGCAATGTTGTTCTACATTAGTTCTTTTATGTGCCAGTACATCTACCGACACCTGTCTCGCGTATTTGAAATACAACCGGACCGAGCGTGGATCGAACCCCCAAAGAGAAGAGGATTTCCGAACCCCGGAAGAATGAGGTTTTCGAATTGGAAATTCTGTGAAATCCGCATTCATAGCGGTTGAGAGGGAATATGAGTTGAGGTGAAAAGGTGGAAGTGAGGAGCTTAGCACAAGAAGCAACATCAGAGTAACTGTGGCCCCATAATTGCTACAAAGTCTCATAAATGTTGAGACCCTGAGGGGTTCTTGGTATGGTCTGGTAAAGCGTGATCCAGACTCTTGAGTTTGCGGCAGACAGAGCAGTGGAAAGGAACCGCTCCAGTTCAGTGATCTCTTGACTGAAGCTGCAGGGCACTAATTAGATCATCATCGTCCAGATTCTGACTATGGCACCAAGGAGAAGAAAGTGGCATTATGTGATCAAACTACTTTGCTATAACAGGAACTACTGCTTGTTTGCCTCCGGCTGTGTCACTAGGCACTCTAAATCTGTGACTTCACAGTGTATTAGGCAGTCAATCAGTTCTTGATTATACAGTGGTTCCTTTCGTTCTAACGTTCCGTGGATTTATATTTGTTGTGGGCCTAGAGTATTATTTAGTACTCCATTCTGATGAATTCTCTCTATTGGATTTGCTTTTGTAGCACTCAAAATCAAAAAGCAATATTGTTCTCTCGGTGAGGTGGGACTCATGTGATTACCATACTACATGTAGTTCCCACTGCTCACCCCGCTGTCGTCTCCCCACTACGATAAACGAACACTTGCGCCTCCTCACCCAGGTGCAATCGGATTTTGAAACTATATGAATAATATATTAACGACCGTGTGTCGTCGCTTATTTTCGCAACATTTTCTAATAGTTATCCATTTCAGGCGAAATAATGTCGGTCTACAGCTTTTTTTTTTTAGCTTTGGTGTCTCTTTGTTTGAGCTCTTATAACTGAAAAACTACTCGACTAACTTCATATTTCGAACCCGCCTATCAAAAGGGTAGATTTTGGGTCCACACCATTTCAAAATCCCTGAATGAATTGGTATTTACTGTACAGGGCGACCAAAACCGTGATTTTAATCTCGCTATTTTTTTTCTTGCTATTTGCTTTACGTCGTACCGACACAGATATGTCTTATGGCGACGATGGGATAGGAAAGGCCTAGGAAGTGGAAGGAAGCGGCCGTGGCCTTAATTAAGATACAGACCCGGCATTTGCCTGGTGTGAAAATGGGAAACCACGGAAAATCATCTTCAGGGCTGTCGACAGTGGGGTTCGAACCCACTATCTCCGGATTGATTTTAATCTCAACCAAATATCCATGATCAGTATTAATGGAAGTCTACCGACCTTAATGGAGATCTATTTCTAATTCTTTTCTCATGCATATGTTTTCGATAGGACTATTAATAAGGAAATGATTTACAGTCTAAGTTCAGGCGGACATAGCCCAAACGCAAGTGCACGTGGAGGGGATTTCTTGTAACTTGAAAACTACTGGACATATTCCAATGAATCTGCATATTTAGAATCCACCTAACTAATGGCTTTTTTAGGCTTCACCACTCACATTACGTTGAATGGACGGGCCACTGAAATAGATAATAGGTGGGTTGTGCCACATTCGCCCGTTTTAACCAGAACCTTTCAAACCATATCCATGTGTGAAATCTATCAAGTATATCTGCAAATACCTTAAGGACAGTGACCAAACTTCTTTTGCTTTGGAAAATGATCAAGATGAATTTCTGAAATAGCAGTTTGGCGGGTACTGTACATCAGGGATTAGGGGAAATACTTGTGGGTGGGTGGGACGATGGTCCTAAGTCCATGGATAATAGCTACTGTGGCCTGTGGGAATGCTTTGATGCAACCAGCTGGTCTACTCCTATCTATAGCGTCCATACAATTGTAAATTTTATGCTTTGATTAGGAGTTGCACCAACCTTGATTTATTCCTGGTTGAAGCAGAAGCCTCGCTTGTCTTAACGCTGACAACAGCCAGAACGGAGCGAGATGGGGCAACAATATATGCCGTCTCGCACAATCTGATTCGTTCCTCGCGGGTCTGGCATTTGCCACGCTCGGGCCCGGGATTAGTCGTGGAGAACGCAGGCATTTTTTACTGCTGGCGACATTGGCTGTAACTGGAATAGTTCAATATAATATATAACGGTGATGTACAGTACTTTACGGCCCTGGAAGAACTGCAACTTTACTATGTCTAGAAGAATCTTCATATACAAAACACTACAAAACATACTAGGAGCAATATCAAGCAAGAGATTCTTACAGAAAATATTCACTTGTTTAGTACGTAAGTACCGTGTCTTTGGAAGCAACGGAAAGTTTCCAAATTGAGGACTACTTAACCAATGCAACGCAAAGGGAAAAATTCGTAGCTTACTACATTTCTGGAAGTTAATGCAATTAAATCTTCTTCTTTGTTATCTGTTTACCCTCCAGGGTTGGTTTTTCCTTCGGACTCAGCGAGGGATCCCACCTCTACCGCCTCAAGGGCAGTGTCCTGGAGCGTGAGACTTTGGGTCGGAGGATACAACTGGGAAGGAGGACCAGTACTTCACCTAGGTGGTCTCACCTGCTATGCTGAGCAGGGGCCTTGTGGAGAAATGGGAAGATTGGAAGGGATAGATAACGAAGAGGGAAGGAAGTGGCCGTTAGGTACCATCCTGGCATTTTCCTGGAAAAGAAGTGGGAAAACACTGAAAACCACTTCGAGGATGGCTGAAGTGGGAACCCACCCCCACTCAGTTGACCTCCCGAGGCTGAGTGGCCCTCTTATCACTTCTCAAATTTCGTGGCAGAGCCTAGAATTGAACTCGGGCCTCCAGGGGGTGACAGCTAATCACGCTAACCACTAACCACAGAGGCGGACATGCAATTAAATACGTTGCTAAAATGTATGAAACGAAAACCAAAAATAAAGGCGTTTGAACAATATTGTAAACGTTAAATTTTATACTATTTATCATTGTCGTAAATAATACGAGGATGATCTGCTTGCCTTGTTGTAAGGATCATCTACCTTTAAGGAGCACGTTTATTTTAGCTATTTTAGCGTGAAAAAAGGACGAAATGAACATTCAGCGAGATAATGAGTGCAGACTCTAGACACATCTTTTAAAATACATTTCAGTAAAATACCTCTGGTCACGAAAGCCAAGCAGTACGGTTGACGATATCGTCACGCTGACCACGCCCCAATCTGGTACCTGCTGGTTGGGCAGCAATCATATTAGAAAACCAACACCAAGCTATGTGTTGCGGAGTTCAGTAAAATGCCACTGAAGGTCGTCAAAATTCTTAGGAACTAAAAATTATATTTTTCGACACCCGCTCTACAGATCGGCCGAGATTGTCGAAAGTACCAATACATTATTGGTATTTGTTGGATTTAATTTCTCTCCTTTTACATTTTTAACATCATTTCATTTTTCCTCACTGGCATAGACTAATCGTAAGAAGAAATTTACGATCTGACCACCTACTGAAGTAATAAACCGTATTAACATAACAACCTTTCTACAATTGACATTCATTTCAATAGCCAACCTGAAGACTTAAACATGAAGAAAACTGTTATCTCTGAACTGATCTTGATATAAATTCTCAAAATGAATTCAAAGACGTCGATCTGCTCCGGGATTATCTCAAGCTAGATAAGGGATATCGCCAAATACTGCAATACGAGGGTCCACAGTATATACCGTTTATGTAATTATTTATGAGTACATTCTCTTTGCTGACATATTTTTGATAGATCTGACTCTCCTATTTCTAGCTTGCCATCTTTTTGCACGTTATGTAATATGTTAAAGCAAATTGCAGGATGTAAACATTATTAAAATTATTTTGAAGAAATGGTTTCTCATATTCATAGAAACACTTAATTTAACATGGGTCAAGAAAGGGTTAGCTTTGAGTTATCAGACTGTAATGATATAGTCTGTGTAATTAAGATTATTTGCTGAAATTACTGTATTATATAGTATTTTGACATTCCTTAAATCAAATATTGAAAATATGCACCATATGCCTGAATATATAATTAATTCTAGAAATCTGATAACTTAGATATTTTTTCCTCATCCGTGCTAAAATAACACAGTTTTCTTTTCTACCTGTGAGGAATCTGTTCCTGAATTTTTGACTCATATATGTCTGTTACACTCAAATTACTTGTGATAACTTTCTTATGAGGAAATTAGTTGGAATACAAGTAATACAGAATTCTGCATGAATTACATTTCCCCTTGAAGCTAATTGTGGTCTCTAAGATTCTGTAATTCTCTAGATTTTACAGGTATTGATAAATAAATCTGACATCCATAGTGGAATAATATTTGTGATATTTTAACTCTAGAATACCTGAACTAAATAGATTTACTTCTAGAATGTCCTGAGTTAAGTTTTTGATTAGTAGACTTACAGGTAAAATATTGAAATAGCCCTGTGTTGACATAAAAGAACGAGCAAATTTGCTGGGAAGAAAAAATAAATTACAGAATAAAACTACTCATGGTAGAGTTCCTTCATCATTCAGTAGTACAGTTTCCTTTTTCTAGCTATTAAAGTAAATATAGCGGGAGGAGAAAAAGATATTACGCAGTAAAACTACACACGGTAGTGTTCATACCGCATTAATTGGTTTTCATTTTATTATCCATTAAAGTAACATTTTCTTCACATCTAATATTCACTGCTGTTTATTTATGTACTACTCATATCTGTTTGTACTTAACATAATCTTTTCTATCCTACAGGTGCGGTTGGCGGTGATGAGACGACTCATCTACACAACATGCCACAACCTCTCAAGTGTAAGTCATTTCATCGTCTACATGATATCGTTAATAGTTTTTGTCTTATTACTGAGAACTGGAAACATTATGCAATATTTATAAACTTCTGGTATTTAGGTGATCTTTAGGTGTAATGACCTATATGGCACATTCGTAACGTCAGTAACGTGTTCTGTGGAGGATGACAAGGGATAACATTGATATTATTTGTAATAACCATGCTTACACAATGAAATGAGCCATTATAATTTCCCTGGAAGTTTCATATAATGAAATTGAACCTAATTAAGTTAATGTACAATAGTTCAGTCATAATTGACATTACATTGCCTCCCATGACTGAATTATTTTAGCCACACTCGGTGAATTGATGAATTACTAAAAATAAATTCAAATGGGGTAACCATGTTGAACTACCGGGTCCCGTGAGATTTCCGAAGTTACGCAACGTTGGCCGTTTCAGCACTTGGATAGGTATCCATGTGCTGTTAGCTAGAGGAGGAGAAGAATGGAACTGACCACATTACCTCATGTAAACTCTAGCTCAGGCTCTTGGCCTATAATTGAACAATGGATCACCAACGTCCAGTTTTAGATAGCGCACTTGGTGGTGGTTAAATAAATAAATAAATAAATAAATAAATAAATAAATAAATAAATAAATAAATAAATAAATAAATAAATAAATAAATAAATAAAATATATACTGTATAATTAAATCAGGTTCGAGTCCCGTTGGTCGAAAAAATGTCCCCATCAGTTGACCGGCAAGATTGGGGAGATGGTGGTATACAATTTATAATCACTAGGCTGCGTGAAAAAAGTCTGGACTAAATTCCAAACCTCTCCACAGTGCTCATTTGGAGTCAGGACATATGGCACTGTCACCAAGCAAATGGCTGTGCGGTTTGGGTCACAGAGGTAGTGTGCTCGCAACACTCCACTGGCAGTCCTGAAGATGGTTTTGCGAGGTTTCCCATTTTCACATCAGGCAAGTACTGGGACTGTGCCTTAGTTAAGTCCACGGTCGATTCCTATCCCATCGTCACCATAAGACATATTTGTGTCGGTGCGACGTAAAGCAGATAGAAAAAAAGATTCGTGTTTGGGATGGGGACGTAGAGCCTTGGACAGACACCTGGATGCTATTCGACAGGAGTAGGCTATGCGCCGGCACGGGGTTTCACCTTCTCCCTTCATACTATCATTTATCACGCCATTCATTTCATCTCATTAACTCCTCTGATGAGGTTGACGTCAGGAAGGGCATCCGATCGTAAAACCTCCCTACGATGATTCATCTCACTTCTTACCCTACTCCATAGTGAAACGGGACAGGGGTTGTACATACATACACACACACACTGAATAAATAAATCTGCTAGTCTGGTGATATGTGTATAATTAGTGATAACGATAATAGTGATGATGATTAGTCCTCAGCCCGAAGGCTGGTTGGATCCTCAACAGTTCTGCCATCAGCTGTCATAGATGGCCTAGGCATCACTGAATAGGCGTACTAGGGAAAGGAGGAGTGAGGTAGTTTCCCGTTGCTTTCCTCACCGAGCCAGAAGTTGCTATTACATATCAGTCTGCCAAGCCCACTGAAATGCATGCACTAACTGACCCTATGAGCAATATTTTCACACCATTCATAGCAGGGACTGGCTGCAGAAGGAATGGCATTACTAGCATCACTCATACCTCAGTCACTTTCATTTTGTCAAAGCCAAGGATAAAGCTGAGACAGATCAATGAAAGTAACAAAATTGCTCTAGCCCATACCAGAAGACATAGCGCACTGTAAACACTAGGTCCCACCAGCAAAGGCATAACGATAATAGTATAAGTTCAAAAACTGCATGATAGTCAGCACGTACCTTACTAATTACTAGGGCTCGGAAGTTTATGACCTAAAGTATAAAATATGCCCTAAAACTAGCTAATAATGACCCAAAATAGTAAAATATGACTTTAAAATGTTAGGGTTAGGCAGCAAGTATTAGAGTATTACTAACATTAAACATGCCAAAAAGTGATTAGGACAATACAGCAGATACATTTAATCATGGAAACAGACACAGCTACAGTAGGTACGTTAAAACTTTATACATTCATTCAGTATCACAGCCCTGACGCGGAGTTCTCAGTGATTTCCTAAAAAGGAACCAAGAAATGGAGTATTAGCATGCTTTTTGGTATCTGTCGGCGTACGTTCGTACAGCATCTCTTTCCCGGAATCATGTCTTTCAAACCTGCTACCTATATCTTTCGGAAAAAGAAAGAAAATATACCTGCTAGTGTATTTTGAAATCTCGGATTTATAGTCGACGCAGGTAACATGTACCTTGTTAAAAACTAAGCCTCAATTTAAACAAAAACGCTCAAAATGTAACCAAATATGACCTTATAGGTCTACGTATAATTAAAATGAGGAAAATTCGACTGAAGCAATGAAAATGGCCGAAATATGCATTTGTATGCAACATAAAACAGCTTTAAACGGGGTCAGTTATTTTTCAGA
Organism: Anabrus simplex; assembly: GCF_040414725.1. Taxonomy (NCBI): domain Eukaryota; kingdom Metazoa; phylum Arthropoda; class Insecta; order Orthoptera; family Tettigoniidae; genus Anabrus; species Anabrus simplex. The sequence continues at coordinate 1,114,908,435 of NC_090265.1, read as the reverse complement.
TTTCAGGTAAAATGAACTCGGGAAAGAAATATGACTTTTCCTTAACATCCGAACTTTACTAATTGCATTGCTGGCTTCTTAGTAATACTCTTCAGTCCTTAATTGCCACTTGTTTCTCTCTTACGGTTTTTTGCTAGTGGCTTTACGTCGCACCGACACAGATAGGTTTTATGGCCTTAATTAAGGCACAGCCCCAGCATTTGCCTGGTGTGAAAATGGGAAACCGCGGAAAACCATCTTCAGGGCTCCCGACAGTGGAATTTGAACCCACTATCTCCCAGACGTAAGCTCACAGCCATGCGCCCCTAACCTCACGGCCAACTCGCCCAGTCTCTTACTTTTAATGGCATTTCGCTGATGTTTCAGTAAGAAATTTCTCGTTGTACTTTACCGAATCCTGAGGTGATGAGTCTGCAAAGTGAAATAAGGAGAAAGGAAATACTGTATGTAATTCTATATATTTTTCAATTGTACCAGATTAATTAAATAATATCAACTTTAAATTAATACGTAATGGACGAAATTATAGTGAAATTTCTTTGAGAAAAGACAAGAAATTTGTGAATGACAGATAAATTAAGATACAGTATACTCGAGAAATAATTATCAAGTAAAACAGATTATTTATAAGCCTGAGAATCATTTAATATAGTATTCCCTACGGAGTAAATATAAGCATATTTTTGTCTGATGTCTGACAATAAAGGAAGGTTGAGCAGCTTGTAGATTTATCAGCAATTATGAATGAAGTGATGTAATTTTTGGCAAAATTTCCAGGTCCCTCTACACCTGCAATGCCGTCTCCGGTGGCCACCTCCGGACCAGCAGGTTTCCGGACGGGGCTGTGGCATCACCAACACGACTCCAGCACCATAGCCTTCATCAGCACGTGAACCTCGCCAGAACTGTTGTGTCCAACCTAATGCACATATCCTCTCATATCCGGATGCTTCATAATGGACGTCAAATATATCTGTGAAGTCATCTGGATTCTGTGACCACAAACCAGATTACGAGTTTTACTTCTCTGTAACTGAAGTAGTTGGCAGAACTAATAATCGGTGCTCCGTCAGTGTTACCCTACAAGATTCAGACTTATTCCCTACAGCAAATATTGAGCTATTTCAACAAAACACATAACAGACTCAATGGATTTTACAATAGACAATACGTTCTTGAAATAGTGCTGTTCTTATGTGAGCCAATGGTTTGCGAGTGTCTATTTTTTGTGCATCAACATTCCAATTGCCTGGATTCAGGGAAAGTGGTGTTCCCGTGTTACTATTCCAGTGTTTACCGATTCCTTACAACATTAACAGTGAATATTTCCACAGGCCATACGTTACTTGAAGATAGTTTCGTGTGTCTGGTTGGACTCAACAAGTTACGACAGAAAAAGTACCTCCTTTCAAGAGGGAGCAAAGTTAATTTAGTGAATTGAAAGATTAACCTCCAGTAGAATCTGAGTACTAACAAAACAATTTCATATATACAGTTTCATGTTTTTACTCCTTCTATAGGCTGTGTTGGGTTGTGTCCATGATATGCCAGTAGTTTTTCATTGTTCAAGGTAGGCATTATTGTTATAAATAGTGAGTGTTATTTTTATGGTGATTCAGCTCTAAGACAGGATTGCAATCGTTCAGATCATGTTTTATATTCAAGAGAGAAAATATAAGGCACTGATGTTGTTTTTAATATTGTGATTCTGGGATTAGTAAGGCACAACCCAGCGATTTTCATAGAGGTTACTTTTAAGACTTACAGTAAACTTTTGCAGCAATATTTGTTCCTCTCTTCTTTAATTCTATTGTTTTAGAGTATAAGATGACTATATTTGTATAATTACTTTTAGAAATGTGACAGAAAGGTATGTTATTATTTATCAGATGATTCATATTTGTTTATTTGTAAATACATAGATGAAATGGACATTAATTACAAAGATCTGGTCGAGTATCGAGTAATGAAGAAACTTTGAAGACTGTATAGAACCAGTTATTGACCATGACGTTTTACATCAATCTGTCGTATTGTTATTTATATTCATCACTTAGTGAGAATAATTTTGTAATGTAGAAAGCTTGAGTATCATATAACTTTTCCACTGTAATAGAAGCTTATGACACCACATCGTTAGTTTAGTGATGTTAGTTGTTTAACAGTTTGGTTTATTTCTGTGTCAATAAGTTAGATTTTAATACTGTACAGACAATTCATTAATTGGTGGCGTGATTCTTGATAAAATATTGAGAACTGCATTACATTACCCATTTTATAAGATTTTTACATTGATCGCAGAGAACCCAGAATCATGAACCGAGCTATTGAAGGAAGTGATGGAAGATACGAAACTCTATGAAAAGGGCATTGACTTTCTAGACTGTTACATTTAAGAATAAAGTAATTTAGGGCATTTAAGGAAGACTTAACTACAATTCCTCATAGTCCAACAGGCTGTTAAACTTCATCATTTTGAGTGTTACAGGAAGTTCAACTTCCATAAAGGACTACATTGTAACTGTACATGTTCTGAAAAACATGTATGGACTCTGTAATCCTGATATTCTTATTTTTACCATGGCTTGTTTCCAGCAACAGATGGATTACATACAGGTTATGTTTAAAACAAAGGAACCAGGCAAGATTGGATAAATATGTGAATTCATCATGGTAGAATTCTGGTTAAGTCCACTGTAAAGTTATATCTGTGGCTTATTAAGACATTGTTTCAAATGTGCATTCTGTTTGGGTAAGCAATCTTATATTTATAATTTGGGATAGACCTATAGTCTGTTGATATTTTGAACCATAATATGAAATTTGAATTGAAAGTAATTAAAAAACAAAATGTGAACATATTGTGAACCGGGAATCAATTAGTATTCAAAATAATCATATCTAGAAGTATTTTCCTTTCTGTATAGTAAAATAAATCATATTTGAAGATGGTTTTCTTCATGATAAATGCTTATCCATTCAGAATGTATGTTTAATGTCCATATCATTCAAATAATTGTAACAATACTTTGTTATTATACAGTATCGTATAGAGAATATTGGTTCAGAAGTCTAGTGCTATAAGCATCACAAGTGTAGGAATTCTAGTCTGACAATGAGAAACCCATACACAGAGGTAAAACTCGCAAAATATATAGAAAAAACTCGACTGGATATTAAAAACCAACAAAAACGGAATATTTAACGCATTGTGTGTTATATTTCGAAAAAGCGAATAGATTTTATTGATTATTATATGTAGATGGATTAATAGTTTATATGTATATAGCAGATGATTTTATTTTATAAAAATCACTTAAAATTTAAAACAGATGTATGACTACATGTATTGCCACAGTGTCTCAGTTGTTTCATTGAAGAGAAAAGGCAATGAGATCACACATTCCATTTTTAAATCCGTGTACCACAGCATCAAATGCTCTTTATTTTATATATATTAAATTATATAAACCTGAAAGAGTACTTAGAATTACTAATGTCACATAGTTTGACATACGCTCTAACAGATATTTTATGATAACTGCTCTCTAATTTTGTAGTTTTGATAGACAACAGTCATGGTTTTGGTGCAGGAAGACTACCTCTTACGATACAGTGTGTAATCAAAACAACTAACATTTTTCTTGAAACAAATAATGTGAACATTTTCAAAGTTAACTGGTATTAGTATGAGGAATTCTTATGACTTAGAAAACTAAGTTTAAGAACATCTTTAGAAGTTAAATAATAATTTTAATGGAATTTACTAATTAGATAAGCAGTAAACATTTTATTATTTTTAAAATGTTAAATAATTACATCTTCAGATGAGTCTGACTTAACATTCTGGTAAGTTGAACTTTTAATTACAATAGCTTTATAAGAAGTGATATTTACGAATAAATAATTACTTCTGGATGGCATTATCCCTTTAATGAAAAGTAGAACAATTGTTAATAAAAGTGTACCAGCGTGTTCTCGTAAGGTCACAAGGTAAACTGAAAGTTAAAAAAAATGTTCGTAGAAAAGATCCAGATGTTCCTAGTGAAATCTAAGAGCTATCTGATAATGGAAATACATGCAGTAAAATGAAATTATTTAAATTGGTATTTAGAGTTACGCTCACTAGGACCGCTGAGAGAGGTATGCTTCTTTCATTCACCCGTAAGGTAAGAGGTAGTCTTAGGGATAATATTACACTGCTCCCAGATGTTAGCAAAACTCAAAACTTCATCATATAACATAGTACAGTATATTACATGAGACGGCATTGTATTATATAAACAAATGAATAATGTGCTACTTTATCCAGTGATTGCGTTTATTATTATTTTAATTTATTGGTTACAACAATATTAATAATAAAATATGTGCTTCAGCTTCATAGTTTATTTTGAATTTATTAGAAAATGAAATGTATTTGTATATGTATTGCTAATAAGTTGGAATTAAATAAAAAAACATTGTAAAATGTAGTCTGATTTTTTTTACATTTTTCCTTTAATTCGAAGTATTGTAGATATTTGGTCCCATGAATGCGCACCTGGCGCACGCAAAATGGTCATAACTATCACTCCATAGGTCCATGTAAGTCATATATGCTACTTGTTTCACAGGAAAGGATCTCAAAATATGGACAGCAATATTTTACGATTATAAATTTCTGAATTGTATTACACACGGCGTTTATGTTTTCATTGGAGGGTATAAATTAAAAAGTAAGCTTGTAGTTTTACGTAACATCACCCTCTACCAGTCTGAATCTGACAGGTAAATGAAATGGTTGGGGTATTTGAATAATATTCCTAGGTGGATGTATGTACCGGTACGCTTACCAGATTCTTCTCAAGCTGAAGGAGTGATTCAAAGTAAAATTATTGCTGGTTAGTGACTGTTTACGACCAGTGCGTTTCAAATTGCAAGTTATAAGTCGTATGTGTGTGTGCATGTATGTGTGTGTGCGAGAGAGAGAGAGAGAGAGAGAGAGAGAGAGAGAGAGAGAGAGAGAGAGAGACGCTCGTTCTGAAATGAATGATGGTCCGAAATTAAACAGAGGCAGACCAAGAACCTTGCTGTGAGCTCGCATCCGGGAGATAGTAGGTTCGAATCCCACTGTCGGCAGCCCTGAAGATGGTTTTCTGTGGTTTCCCATTTTCACACCAGGCAAATGCTGAGGCTGTACCTTAATTAAGGCCACGGCCGCTTCCTTCCAACTCCCAGGCCTTTCCTATCCCATCGTCGCCATAAGACCTATCTGTGTCGGTGTGACGTAAAGCCATTAGAAAAAAAAACCTTGCACACAGATTAAATTTTCGCCATTGTGAATCTATATATAAAAATAAAATTTTTGTCTGCACATTGCTCGGAATTTGAAAAGAATGATATTTCTGTATCGGTCATGTCCACAGTAACAAGGAAATGCACTTTTTTTCCCCATAATTTCCGTCTGTCTGTCTGTATGTACACGCATCACGAGAATGGTCGTTTAGGGGAAGACCTACAATTTAATTATCAAATATTTATATTCTTAGTGGTCCTATCGATAAATACTACATAACTAAAGTTATATAGAATTAAATTTCCGATCATTTATGTCATACATTTTTACTGTACCGGCTATGATAACACAGATATTCATGAATTTGTTTTTTTGTTGCTAAGTCCGTATCAACGCCTAGCCACGAAAAAATGGGTTAATAGAATTTAATGAAAATCGGCATAGATTCGGGGAACAAGGATCTACAGTCTAAGCTATAAACAATTTTATTCACCCTGGATGAAATTGTAGTTTAGGGGAAGGTGCCAAAAATTTAATTTTTAAATACCTATGTTACTGGTCCTATCGAAAATTACTACATAACAAAAGTTATAGAGAATACAATTTTCGATCATTTATGTTTTATTCAGTTTAATAGTACCGACTGTGATAAGAGTGGTATTTCAGGGTCGGAAGGAAACTAAATGTGAAGTCCTACAATATCGAAAGCGCGTAACATTGATCAAAAATAACATTACATTGACCATTGTTTGTTGAGATGGTCTTTGTCTATTATGCTGCGCCTCAATTCCGATAGATGGGATTACTGCTGAGTACCGAGTATAACAGCCTGGCTGAATATTGGTGGGAAATAGCCGGAGAGTAAAAAATAAAATTAAAAAAAACCTTCTTTATCGTGCCATTCCTCTGGTTCGTAGATTTTCTGATACTGCTGGTACGTAACACACTGGTTCCTCACAGGACCCCAGCTATTCGATCCCCATTCTGACGCGCTGTTTTGAATGAGCAGTTAAGGCAGCACTTAAGGCAGAGACTCAATTAGTTGCAGTAGCAGTAGTGGTAGTAGTAGTATCACCTGTTCTAGAATTACAATTCCGGCCTTTTCCAAATTAATAGCACCACGTTTCAGTAAATAACTCAAAAATCACCCCTGAGAAAAGCAGTTTCTTAAGGAAAGCTTCTTCCTCTTCACTTTTATTAAATTCTACATTCATTTTATTCCAAATTAGCAGTGAAGAGGGGGTTTCTCCTTTGGTTTGGAGGAAAAATTGCCTTCAAGTCAGATAGATTTTCCAACTCATCGGATACTCCTAGGAAAAAGATTAGTAAAAGGGCATAGTTTTTGCCCTGGGAGTCTCCACTATTCGACCACCCACCACGCCGAAAAAAGACGCAGTGTGTTGAAGGATCACGGCTGTCTGCGGCTTGATCATTCCAGTCTGGAACTTTGGACTGTTAGATCGGCAGCGTAGTACTGTTCGTTAAAAGTGAGAAAATGTGTGGTTTTTCATTTGATCGAGTATTTCATATGAAAGCATTGCTTTTAATCGCGCCATTCCTACTGACGTCATCCTAATGACGTATGTTCATTTCAGTTGGGAAAATCACTAAGGCAGTCTTTCTGAGGATGTAAAAAGACAATTGGAGAGTGAGTGTATGATATTTTAATGAAAATTCCCCAACCTGATTGTGACTGATGGTAGGCAAGTAGACCTACCATTACAATGAAAATTCCCTAATCCAGTCTTCATATGATAAAAGACGAGTGGTGACTTCCCCGTCGCGTTTCTAGGTCAGCGTTAAGAGCTATGCACTTTAATACAGTCTTGCTAACAACGTGTGCACTACCTAATCCAGAATTCTGTAAACAATGTAGAATTCCGTAGCGAAGCACGGGTACATCAGCTAGTTATTGGATAAAGAAAGTTCAAAGGAGTGATTGTCATGAATAGTAAATTGTTGAATTTCAAATGATCTAGAATGCTGACTGATGTAGCCAAAACCAAACACGTTCCTTCAAGGGCTTCTATTCCGGAAGAAGATTTAAAGACCGAAGTTCATTACATCAGCAGTTGTGCAGCACATCCCACCTTTGAATAGGAGCTGTAAAGGAAGAAGTAAACTTATGAAACTCTGGGCAAGACATATGAATGAGCTTTTTGAAAACTGTATGTTGTGTATATTTTCTAGATTTTATGAAATACACTTTCGTATATTGCTAATATTGCGATATATGCGGTACCCTTTGAAGCAGCGTCGTAGACAAAGGTTGCAGTACCGTAATTAACGAAACACTCTCGCACTTTCCTTGATTCAAACTTAGCAACAATGATCGTGACTGAACATGAACTTGGTTATATTTTAAGGCTATGATAATGCGTTACGTTTTGAGTGCAGAAAATACTTTTTAATAACTGATATAATTTTTTCCTTGAGACATCCTTCATAAATCCTTGATCAAATTAGTATGTAAACTGAATATGATAGTACTAGCAAGATACCCGTGCTTCGCTACGGTATTATACTGAAATTTATAATTGAATGCTTATTGTGTTATATATAATCCTCCGAAATTCGCGATCTGTCTCGTTTTCTGAGAGAATCCGCCAAAATTCGCGATCTGACTCGTTTTCTAATAGATTATGTCAAGATTCCTCCCATTTTCCAATCTTTCTTTCCAGCAATCGATTTCGTACTTCCCGGGCTAGGTTCAGGTATTCCACCCAGTCAGTTGGGTCCCTAAATCTTTGCCATCATTTCCTATAAGCATTTTTAATATCGATCAAATCATTCAGGAGATCCGGCGTGGTGTCGTCTTGGGTGCCTTGGCGGTACTGAACCCGTGGCCGGTCTGCATTCTTAGTCATTACCTGTCCATGACCCGTTTCTAGCGCGGTCCGCACATTTGACGACGGTCCAGAACATTATTATTATTATTATTATTATTATTATTATTATTATTATTATTATTATTATTATTATTATTATTATTATTATTATTATTATTATTATAAATGTTCTGGACCCCACAGCAAGATGCAAGACCGCTACTTGGCGGTAAATTACATCTGCTGCCACTGTCATTCTTGACAATGTGACCTGCGACCAGCACCATTGTCGCGCGTAGGCAAGTGTGCGGGATTTCTGGCGATACGAATGACATACTTCCGTGCATTATTGACCTTATTATAGAGGTGAACAATTGGACGGTCAATCTCATTCCTATCTTTTATTTCAAATGTGTTTAAAATTGTATTTATATGGCGGGAGAATCTACTGTAATCTAAGAACGTTCTCCGAAGGACAAGATGACTCTTGAAAACGAACCCAGGAAAGATTAAAAATGATCGGTTTGTGATCAGAATAAGTACATCGAAAATCTACAGCCTGTTTCCAGTCATTCGACAGGGTCAGGAATGGAATTAATAAAGCCCCCATCTAACGGAGACAATAGGAATTGTGCCGGCTGACGAAGCCTGTCGCACTCCTCTGGGGCAATGATTAATGAATGACAGATGAAATGAAATGATATTGGACAGTGTTGCTGGAATGAATGATGACAGGGAAAACCGGAGTATCCGGAGAAAAACCTGTCCCGCCTCCGTTTTGTCCAGCACGAATGTCGCATTGAGTGACCGCGATTTGAACCACGGAACCCAGCTGTGAGAGGCCGGCGTGCTGCCGCATGAGCAACGGAGGCTCCTTATAAGTAAACTAGCAAGATACCCGTGCTTCGCTACGGTATTATACTGAAATTTATAATTGAATGCTTATTGTTTTAGATATATAATCCACCAAAATTCACGATCTGACTCGTTTTATATTAGATTACGGCACGTTTCCTCCCATTTTTCAATCTTCCTTTCCAGCAATCGATTTCGTACTTCCCGGGCTAGGCTCAGGTATTTCTCCCGGTCAGTTGGGTCCGTAAATCTTTGCCATCTTTTCCTATAATCACTTTTAATATGGATAAAATCCTTCAGGAGACCCGCCGTGGTGTCATATTGGGTGCCTTGGCGGCACTGAACCCGCGGCCGGCCTGCGTTCTTAGTCATTACCCGACCAGGAGCCGTTTCCAGCGCGGTCCGCACATTTGACGACGGTCCGGAACATTATTATTATTATTATTATTATTATTATTATTATTATGTGTTGCTGGAATGGCTGATGACAGGGAAAACCGGAGTATCCGGAGAAAAACCTGTCCCACCGCCGTTTTGTCCAGCACGAATGTCACGTGGAGTGACCGGGATTTGAACCACGGAACCCAGCTGTGAGAGGCCGGCGCGCTACCGCCTGAGCAACGGAGGATCCTGATAACTACATAAAGAACAGTAAAATCAATTGGTCTCACCTCCTTCTACACCCCACCGCCGTTAAGTTCATTTACCGACACCCCCGCCCCCTCCAAAAAAATTAAAAGAAGGCTTGTTTCTTTATGTTTAAAGGAGATTCCAAACACCAATGTTCACGTCTATTACCATCAGTTTTAAGATATAAGTATCCCCATAGAAATAATATACTTTTTTCACTTCATTTCACACGACTCCCCCCCCCCCTCCTAAGTGAATTTTCCCGCAAAAAATACTTGTTTCTTTAATCGTAAAGGATCTTCTAAATACCAATTATCACGACTCTAACTTCTTCAGTTTTTGATTTATGTGTCCCCATGAAAGGAATTCAACTCCTTTACACTCCCGCCCTCCAAGATGGTTTCCCCCCCAAAACGCGTTTTTCTTTGTTTTTAGAGGAGATCCAAATACGAATTTTCACGTCTGTAACAACTTTAGTTTTTATTAGATGTATGTATTCTCATACAATTAAGTCAATTAATTTTTCAATTCTTTCACCCCCTCCCCCCTTCATTGGACTTTCCGAGAATACGTGTTTCTTTACTTTTAAAGCAGATTGCAAATATCAAATTTCACGTCCATAACATCTTCATTTTTGAGATGTCAGTAGCCTAATTAAAAGAATTCAACACCATTTTCAGTCACTTTAACCCCCCCCCCTTCCACACAATTGGTATTTCAGAAAACTAAAAATACACGTTTCTTTATGTTTAATAGAGATAAAAAGATACCATTTTTCACTTCTGTAACGTGTTAAGTTGTTTAGATATACTGTAAAAATTATCATTTTAAAATGTCACCCCTTTTGAGTTCCCCTTAAGTGGAGTTTCCAAAAACAAATCACCTATGTTTCTTTACATTACAGGAGATTCCAAACACCCACTTTTTACGTCTGTAATATTTTACGTTTACATGATATTCTGTAGATATAGTCTTTAAAAAAAATTCACCCCAATTTGTCACTCCTGCTTAACCGCCATTAATAGGATTTTCCAAAAACTAAAAAAATACGTGTTTCTTTATTTTTAAAGGAGATCCCAAACACCAATTTTCAGGTCTGTAATATCTTCAGTTTCTGAGATATAGGTAGCCTCATTAAAGGCATTCAACCCCTTTTTCACCCCTTTTCACTCCTCCTATTGCGATTTACCGAAAACAAAAAAATAAGTGTTTCTTTATTTTTAATGAAGATTCTAAATACCAATTTTTACATCTGCAAACTTTAAAAGTTTGGAGATATAGATTCATTCATTTTTAAAATTCACCCCCTTTTCACCCTCCCATTAATTGGATTTTCCAAAAACAAAAAAAATACGTGTTTCTTTATTTTTAAAAGAGATCAAAAGTACCAATTTTCAGGTCTGTAATATCTTCAGTTTCTGGGATATAAGTACCGGTATCCTGATTAAAGACATTCAAGCCATTTTTCCCCATTTTCACCCTTTTTCACCCCTCCTATTGGGATTTTCTGAAAACAAAAAAATACGTCTTTCCTTATTTTTAAAGAAGATTCTAAATACCAATTTTTACATCTGTAAACTTTTAAAGTTTTGAGATATAGATACACTCATTTTAAAATTTCATCCCCCTTTTCACCCCCTTAGCCAAGGAATATCCAAAAATCCTCTCTTAGGGAGCACCCACATCTTAATATGAATATATCCCGCAAATTTCATTTCTTTATGTCCAGTAGTTTTGGCTCGGCGATGATGAATCAGTCAGCCAGACAGTCAGGACAAGTTATTTTATATATATAGATTATGAACATTAAAATGGTCTCACCTCCTTTTACACCCCACCCGTAAAATAATTAAAAGGCGTGTTTCCTTATGTTTAAAGGAGTTTCCAAACACCAATGTTCAAGTCTATTACTTTCCGTTTTGATATATAAGTATCCCCATAAAAATAATTCACTTTTTTCACTTCAATTCACTCTCCCCCCCCCCCAAGTGAATTTTCCGGCAACAAATACTTGTTTCTTTAATAGTAAAGGATCTTCTAAATATCAATTATCACGACTCTAACTTCTTCAGTTTTTGATGTATGTGTCCTCATGAAAGGAATTCGACTCCTTTTCACTCCCAACCCCCAAGATGATTTCCCCCCAAAACGCGTTTTTCCTTGTTTTTAAGTAGATCCAAATACCAATTTTCATGTTTGTAACAACTTTAGTTTTTATTAGATGTAAGCATTCTCACAGAATTAAGTCAATTAATTTTTCAATTCTTTCACCTCCCCCCCCCCCCACACTTCTTTGGATTTACCTAGAATACGTGTTTCTTTACTTTTAAAGCAGATTCCAAATATCAAATTTCACGTCTGTAACATCATCATATTTGAGATATCAGTAGCCTAATTAAAATAATTCACACCATTTTTAGTCACTTTACCCCCCCCCCCCCTCCACACAAGTGGTATTTCCTAAAACTAAAAATACAAGTTTCTTGATTTTTAATAGAGAAGAAAATACCATTTTTCACTTCTATAACATGTTAAGTTTTTTCAGATATACTGTAGAAATTCTCATTTTAAAATTTCATCCCCTTTTTAGTTCCCAAAAACAAATCAGCTATTTTTGTTTACATTTACAGGAGATTCCAAATACCACTTTCTACGTCTGTAACATTTTACGTTTCTCAGATATTCTGTAGATATAGTCTTTCAAAAAATTCACCCCAATGTGTCACTCCTGTTTAACCGCCATTAATTGGATTTTCCAAAAACAAAAAAATACGTGTTTCTTTATTTTTAAAGGAGATCCCACATACAAATTTTCTGTTCCTTAATATCTTCTGTTTCTGAGATATATGTATCCTCATTAAAGGCATTCAACCCATTGTTCACCCTTTTACACTCCTCCTATTGGGATTTACAGAAAACAAAAAAGTACGTGTTCCTTTATTTTTAAAGCAGATTCTAAATATGAATTTTTACATGTGCAAACTTTTAAAGTTTTGAGATATAGATACACTCAGTTTAAAAATCCACCCCCTTTTCATCCCCCACTATTTAGTTTTTCCAAAAGAAAAAAAAAGTTTCTTTATTTTAAAAGAGATCCCAAATACCAATTTTCAGGTCTGTAATATCTTCAGTTTCTGAGATATAAGTTTCCCCATTGAAGGCATTCAACCCGTTTTTCACCCCTTTTCACCCCTCCTATTGGGATTTTCCAAAAACAAAAAATACGTGTTTCTTTATTTTTAATGAAGATTATAAATACCAATTTTTACATTTGTATACTTTCAAAGTTTTGAGATATAGATACACTCATTTTAGAAATTCACCCCCATTTTTACCCCCCATTATTTGGATTTTCCAAAAACGAAAAATACATGTTTCTTTATTTTTAAAGTAGATCCCAAATACCAATTTTCAGGTCTGTAATATCTTCAGTTTCTGAAATAAAAGTATCCTCATTAAAGGCATTCAACCCCTTCTTCACCCTTTTCCACCCTTCCTTTTGAGATTTCCGAAAACAAAAAATAAGTGTTTATTTTTAAAGGAGATTCTAAATACCAATTTTACATCAATAAAATTTAAAAGTTATGAGATATAGATTCACTCATTTTAAAAATTCATCCCCTTTTCACCCCCCCCATTAATTGGATTTTCCAAAAACAAAAAAATATTTCTTTATTTTTAAAGGAGGTCCCAAACACCAATTTTCAGGTCTGTAATATCTTCAGTTTTGAGATATATGTATCCTCATTGAAGGCATTCAATCCGTTTTTCACCCCTTTTCACCCCTCCTATTGGGATTTTCCAAAAACAAAAAATACGTATTTCTTTATTTTTAAAGAAGATTCTAAATACCAAATTTTACATCTGTAAACTTTTAACGTTTTAAGATATAGATACACACATTTTAAAATGTCACCCCTCTTTCCACCCCCTTAGCGACGGTATATCCAAAAATCCTCTCTTAGCGAGCACTCACATCTTAATATGAATGTATCCCCAAAATTTCATTCCTTTATGTCCAGTAGTTTTGGTTCGGCCATGATGAGTCAGTCAGTCAGTCAGTCAGTCAGTCATGACTATTTGTGCACGCACGTCCTTTGGGACAATAAAGAAAGATAAATACCATTGAAACAAACTAAGGTTATGGTGATATTTTATTCATGGATGGCGGTAGATGCAACGTGTTCTTAACTGTGTCTTCTTTCCCATCTGTAAGCGGGATTTTCACCAGCTATTTAACTAAGTACTTACTGAAACTTTACACCCTCATGAATGCGCTACTGCTGTGTTGTCAGTTTGCTGCCAAGCACTTCTTCGAATCAAGGGGATGTTCAAAATTGTTTATGCTTCAATTTTGAACCTGAGGAATGGTTAACTACAGTACGCAGTATACAGTATGTAGTATGTTATATTTCATATTCATCGAGTGGTGAGATAGCCTCAACTTTCTAGAACTGATGCTAGTGGTTACTGATTTTCAAATCAGTTGCTCCTGTGGGTTTATGAACATTGAAACACTCTCACAGTCATTATGGGGTATGATTGTATCATACAACAATGTTTGTAATGATTGTATCATACAATAATATTTTTAATGTGTCTTTCCAATTTAATAATGTAATTTTGGTATTCTGATCTATTACTGTAGTTTATTATAGATGATGATGTCCTTTAGGGTACGAAATATGTACTAAATGTAATGAATTATATATGTATTGAATAGTTAAAGGTAAGGGTTATACTGCCCGAAGGCAGGTCCGAACCTCCGCAGAGGTGTTCCTGAGCCGGAGTTTACGTGCGGTAGGGTGGCCAGTTCCTTTCCGCTCCTCCATTTCCTTACCCCCTACCAACAGCGCGTGGCATCCCATCCAACTCCTGACCACGCCAAATGTTGCTTAACTTCGGAGATCTCACGGGATCCGGTGTTTCAACACGGCTACGGCCGTTGGCTTTTTTAATAGGCGGACCACTTAAATATAATATTTAAGTTAATCTTAAATATTCGCTATTTAATTTCTACATGTCACTCCTCCGCACTTTACCGCTAGGGGTGCTAGGAGTATCTTATCCCACACTCTAGATAGTATTAAATAATGCGTGTACCAAGTTTAGTTGAAATTGCAGGTTGGCCTGTAGACGCCTGTCAGTTTCGATCGTTTGGCTCGCCGATACTTTACGTAAACGTAAACTTTACTTAACTGCATGCAACCCGCTAAGTACGGTAATTTAGTGATTTCATTTTATGATTACTCGAAGTTCACTGAACTTAGAAACCTATCAATGCCTCATGATTCATCGACAGGTAATTCCGGAGAGAGGAAAAAACGAATAAAGCAAATCGGTCCAGTAGAACGGCCGGACGCAACGAACAAAGCTGTTTTAGTAAACATTTTAATGTATCGATGATAATAATAATACTAATACTACTACTACTACTACTACTACTACTACTACTAATAATAATAATAATAATAATAATAATAATTGTACCGGGCGGTACACCTCCACGCCGCTAATTCAAACTTTGCGCCAGTTGAAACTCCTCTGCTGGAGGAAGTCTGAACTTTATCTACTGTGTTAATTTTCAAGTTTCTCAGAAGATGTCACTACTTGGAAATTTTGGAGTTTCTGAACTGGGTCGTTTTCCATGTATTTTTGTTTTACCTGTAGTAAGAAGTGTGAACTTTCTCTTCTAGAGGACACTACTGAAGAACTACAATGGTGCACCCTAGTGCGAAGTGAAAGAACTGTTTTTTTGGAGAAATTTTTATTTCAAAAGTTTGTTCCTTGTTAAATTTATTTCTGTTATTGTTTAAGTTGGTTGTATAACCCTTTCCTTCCCCTTGTTTTGAATTCAGCAAATCCCGAATTTCTTTAATTAATTTCTGACCAATCAGATGTATCTTCTCCAACTTGAATATCTTGCTTAACCCTAGCCAATAAAGTTTTTGTGGGCGGGTGTTCTCATTTCCGAAACGCCTCGAACTTTCCACGAGAGTATATAAACTGCTGATTTTCGGGTCTCTGCGCCACTTCAGTACCATCTTTCAGTGTGTAAAGTACATAGCAGGGGGCGGGAAGCGCCTCTTTCTTCGAGCAGCAGTTCAACAACAAGGTAATGGCCGTTTAATAACTTCTTTTCTTGCTAGCTCAGCAGTTTAACTCTCGGGGCGGGTCCGAAGCGTTTCCACCATGTAACTTTTCCCTAAAATGTAAAGACTCTTAGTATCTATTCTCTTTTAAAGCTACATATTGGGATAGAGAGTAATTAACCCTCTCAAGCTCCCACTCATATTGTTTTGAGGTGAACTTATTTTTCACAATCGATTCTTCCTTAACGTAATGTAAATTGTTTCTTTCTAAAGTCACCTCTTTAGTATGGGATTAGCCCTTGCATTAGCGGCCTAGAGCCAGATTAGGTTTTAAACAAAATGTATTAGGAGTGCAGATCGCCTCCTCTCAAATTGGTATTTTAGAGGCCATGTAATTAACCTTTTCTTTCTTAATAGGCCTCAGTAGGTTGGGTATTTTACCCCTGTTTTCGTGTCCGTGGAGGACAACTTGAAAGTGGAGTTTGGTGTGGCCTTTGATAGGCTTAAAGTTGAGAGCGAGTGGCTCTTTCTTGAAAATTGAGTATGTATGCCTCGAGGAGGCTTTTCTGTGTAATTTAGAGCAAGTGCTCCTGGGCATGAATGGGGTTTTCTGCCCCTCTGTTAAATCTTATTTTGGGGTAAAGTTGGGCTAGTTGCCCAAGAATTGTGAGTTCGGGGCTCGAAGCCCAAATCCTGTAAATACTGTAATTGTACTTTTGTTGCCTTGATACCTTGTACCTGCCATTCTTGTTATTTCTGAATTTTGAAAAGAAAATATAACCTTGTTAAATTTTAAATTAACTTTAATTTCGTAGCCTGAGACCTGTTCACCCCCGCACCTTCTTTCACCTCTGCTAATCCACCAAACCACGGTAACAAGTGGTAGCAGAGCGTGGTTGAATGGGTCTCAATTTACCCCCTTTTGACGGCTAAACATTGCTTTGATTCGAACTCTAACAATTTTCTCAGTTGCTGGAATTTTTACTTTTTCCTTTTTCAAAATTGTTCTGTCATCATGCCCGGCCCTCGCGATGTTCTCCATCTTAACTATTTGCGCAAGGAGGAGTTGATCTATGAATTGACTATTAGAAATGTGCAATCTGGAGGCACGGTTGCGGTAGATACAAATAAGCTTAGAGAGTCCCTTGATTTGCCCATTTCCATCCCCACCTTGGGAGAGAAAGAAATTGACGACTCTCTTTCCACGATCACTGACAATACTACTGAGCTAGCATCTGTAGTTAGTTGTTTTGAAGAAAATGATCCTTCTCCTAATCAAATTAAGCGTGTGCAAGCCAGGCTATTTCATTTTTCAAATAAAGTTAACGATCTGTTGTCTCTGAAGTTGAATGACGTTCAGAGGAAGGAAGCGAGTATGGTTCTTGAAAATCTTTCTGAATTGTCCAGTAAGGTTACCCAATTGTTAACTGGGGAAGTTCCTCCCAAAATCGATCAACCCACCACGGTGAATGTAGGTAGCGAGGAAGAGCCTCCTAAGGGAGATGTCAATAGGAAAACCGTTGCAGCTCAAACAACCTCTGCCCCATTGGACAACGAGTCTGAACGCCGAACCTCGTTGAATAATGTACGTTCTGAATTAACGTCTTTGCCACTTAAACCTTTACCTACTATGTCACCTGGGTTCAGCAGCTTGCCTCATCCATTGGCAATGTTGCTCAGAGGTATCTCGAAATTTTCTGTTAACACTACCAGTGAAGTTATTTCCTTTTTAAGGTTTTTAGTTGAGTTCCAGGACCATGCTCTTGTTTTTTCTCTTTCTCCATGTCAGATTCTGCAAATCATTTATCCCTATGCAATTGGTATTCTCTCAGACAAAATAGTAAGAGCCATTGCCGAGCAATCATCTATTGAAGACTTCCACGCCCACTTGCTAGCTAACTTCATCCCGGCTAGGGCAAGGTCCTCCCTTATTCAGAAGTACTATTATCGTGTACAGCGCTTGGATGAAAACTTGGCAGACTTCATCCAAGATATTAAGTTCTATACTAGGGTGTTTGCTCTTCACTTCCCGGAGGATCAGATCGTACAAGCTATTGTGGAAGGTATCTCACCATCCTATAGGTCATATTTGTGTTTCGCGGCGTTCCCGCAAACTTTCTCCGAACTTGAAGCATTGGCTGTCTCAGCGGAAGGAGTTAGATACGCCGATTCCTTGCGGGTCGCGAAAGAACCCCCTCCTTCTTTTAGTAATCCTCGGCCTCCACCTCGCCGACCAGTCACACATCGTAAATGTTATGCTTGCGGGTCGCCTGATCATCTTCGGAACAAGTGTCCATTGATCAAATCTAGTAGGGCAAATAATGGAGCTGGTTCATCACAAGGCTGTTTTAAATGTGGGGCTTTCTCACATATCGCCAAGAATTGCCCAAATTCGAATAGCACCCCCTCCTGCTCAACTTCTGGTGCAAATTCCACCAATGCCAATAATAAAAAATGACTAGTGGCTTCGGCTGAGTGGATTAGTCCCTCTTCCCGAGGCTCAGCCCCTGGTAAACAGGTCGTAAATTCAGGGAAAACGACTATACAGAATTTCTGAAGAAGAGAGGAAGGCAAGATCTTAAGGAATGAAAAAGTACTGGGAGGACAGGAAAACACGACTCACTAACCATTGATAGATCTATCGTACCGCAAGGAGAGTGAAACGGATAATAATAATAATAATAATAATAATAATAATAATAATAATAATAATAATAATAATAATAATATTGGTTTGAAGACTGAGCAAGTTGGCCGCGCAGTTAGAGTCGTGCAGCTATGGATTTGCATTCGGGAGATAGTGGGTTCGAACTCCACTGTCGACAGCTAAAATGGTTTTCTGTGGTTTCCCACTTTTGCACCAGGAAAATGCTGGGACTGTACCCTAATTAAGGCCATGGTCGCTTCCTTCCCACTCCTATCCCTTTCCCATCCCATCGTCGCCTTAAGACCTATCCATGTCGGTGCGACGTAAAGAAAATACAAATAAAATGGTTTTCGTACCATTAACCGCTTTTAAAGTATGTAGAGACGCTGAGGTGTCGGAATTTTGTCCTGCTGGAGTTCATTTACGTGCCGGTAAATGTACCGACACGAGGCTGGTGAGCACCTTCAAATACCATCGGACTTGGAATCAGGAGGCCAGGGTTCAACCATTTGAGCTATTCGCCCCGGCATCTCAAGTAGCCTAGTCTTTCCTCTCCCCTATGAGGGATGACCAAAGCAGATGCACCCTTCATATTCCAGAATTATTTATAAAATAATATACTTCCCTTTTTTGAGTTAGAACTGTTTCTAACATCTCTTACCTAAAGTACTATGGCTACTTAACATAAGACCGATATGGTTGTGAACTACTGTGTTTCTTTTAAAACGAATCTTGGGCCAATAGAAGCACGCGAAGCACACGGATGACATTCGAACGCCCTTCATGTACCTACAATAGCCTTCAAGTCAACTGCCATTTCCGTATTGGCCAACAAACAATTGAGTATCACGAAGCGGCGGTTAATTGCTTCTGTGCGATCAAAGCACATGTTGCTCAACTCTGCTAAGGTCATTCCAAGCACCTGTTCCTCGCAACACTTTACTGCACACATACGCCCACTAAATCAAAACTTTCAACAGACTGCATACAATGTACACAGGAGGCTTTGAGATGGGGCGGAATGTCTCTCTTAGCGTCTCTTCTGATTGAAGAATGACTCATATTTGTAATGTCGAGGAGTGAATTTTCCTTGGCAGAACAGCGGGAAAAATAACTATAGAAAAACATTTCATATTCGTTAGTGCACGTAATCGTTAACTTACATTGCATAGTGAATGGGAAAAAGAACTAGCCTCCTTACCACGCACGTCTATTTATGTTTATCTATATAAATAAAGTTGTAGAGGGTTCGCTGTCTGTAATTTCGCTTGTACTGATAATTTTTCAGATATTTATCCATTTTAGGTAAACTCAAGGTCCGCCTCTGTGGTGTAGTGGTTAGCGTGATTAGCTGCCACCCCCGGAGGTCCGGGTTCGATTCCCGGCTCTGCCACGAAATTTGAAAAGTGGTACGAGGGCTGGAACGGGGTCCACTCAGCCTCGGGAGGTCAACTGAGTAGAGGTGGGTTCGATTCCCACCTCAGCCATCCTGGAAGTGGTTTTCCGTGGTTTCCCACTTCTCCTCCAGGCGAATGCCGGGATGGTACCTAACTTAAGGCCACGGCCGCTTCCTTCCCTCTTCCTTGGCTATCCCTTCCAATCTTCCCATCCCTCCACAAGGCCCCTGTTCAGCATAGCAGGTGAGGCCGCCTGGGCGAGGTACTGGTCATACTCCCCAGTTGTATCCCCCGACCAAGAGTCTGAAGCTCCAGGACACTGCCCTTGAGGCGGTAGAGGTGGGATCCCTCGCTAAGTCCGAGGGAAAAACCGAACCTGGAGGGTAAACAGATGATGATGATGATGATGAGGTAAACTCAAGACCATATCGGTGCTTTTTATTTTTCGTGTCTGTTTGTTTGTTCCACTATCATGGCGAAACGCCTGGAAAGATCTCGAATAAACTTCATATTTAGAGTATAATCACCCAGGGGAGGGTTTAGATATGCATATGATTGAAAAATCACTGAATAGACTGGGGGTTTATAGGAAAACGAGAACAGTTTTCATCCATTTCCTCTTATAGTATTGTTTTCCTGTAAAATCCGTGAACTATATGTGAAACGTCCCATGACTTTAAATAACGTTTGTTATGCACATAATGTCGCTTACTCTTCAACTGACGGAGAAAAATACTAATTTCTGTGACTTTCGTGCTCTGCATTGAGTGACCGACAGAACCGGTTACCATGACAATGTCTATGGCTGTTTGCCAGCAGAGAACTAAAGAATGCCCTTTTCGTTATTATTCTTGTAAACTCGTAGTTGTTCCTTGGGTAGAAAGTGAGACAGACGTCAAGCTGCCATTCTGAGGGATATTTGCGGATCACCGTTGGAGGTTACAATCGGAATCGAACCCTGGGCTGTCAAGTACCACATACAAGTGAGCACGGAATGCATTTTAAAATTACGTTCGTGCGTATGATGGAGGAGGATGATATCTGAAAGGTTGTTAAATGAAATAAAGTTAGAAAAATTAAAGCAAATTAAATGTTTACGTCACTGTTAACCTTACAACCATAGGACTTACAATTTTTTTTCCTTGAATCTAAATTACTGGTTCGCGTCTTTTCATTTTAGGAATCGTAAGGAATTCGAACCACGGTTGTCTTGGAGATATCATCCTACCATCATTTCACCTTGATATAAACGTCCCAAATTTTTAATAAAACAGTCACGGGCCATATTAGAGTGATAATAATAATAATGTTATTTGCTTTACGTCCCACTAACTACTTTTACGGTTTTCGGAGACGCCGAGGTGCCGAAATTTTGTTCCACTGGAGCTATTTTACATGTCAGTAAATCTACCGACACGAGGCTGATGTATTTGAGCACCTTCAAATACCACCAGAGAGAGCCACGATCGAACCTGCCAAGATGGGGTCGGAAGGGCAGCGCCTCAACCGTCTGAGCCAATCAGCCCGGCCATATTACAGGTTTTTCGTAAGAGGAGAATAAAAAGGGACCGTAGGGACTCATTAATTGGGTACGTCGCTCAGCGACCACGGAAACCCTCCCAGTTGGACATTGCTTCCAGTTAATGTTGCCAGACTGCTCACTTTCGTCTTTCTTATCCGTCCTCCCTTGGTCAACTCTTGATTTCTTCCTACCCTGAGAGTATTAGGTTTGTGGGCCCAAGCGAATTTTTTATTTACGCGTCCTTCATAGACTTTTTCTTTCTTTTACCAATACCATCACTTTTTGAAATGTCGGGCCTCTTCTGATTAATTAATTAATGTTATTTGCTTTACGTCCCACTGACTACTTTTACGGTTTTCGGAGACGCCGAGGTGCCGGAATTTAGTCCTGAAAGAGTTCTTTTTTTTTGCTAGGGGCTTTACGTCGCACCGACACATATAGGTCTTATGGCGACGATAAGAGTTCTTTTACGTGCCAGTAAATCTACGACACCACACTGACATATTTGACCACCTTCAAATACCACCGGACTGATCCAGGATCGAACCTGCCTAGTTGGAGTCAGAAGACGAGCGCCTCAACCGTCTGAGCCACTCAGCCCGGGCTTCTTCTGAGTAGTGTTAAAAGGCGATGGCCGCACGTCCCCTTAAACCAATAATCACCACTACCACCACCATCAGATTAAAATGTGAGATTAAAGGTCTTACGAGATCGACTCGTTGGCTGAATGGTCAGCGTACTGGCCTTCGGTTCCGAAGGTCCCGGGTTCGATTCCCGACCAGGTCAGGGATTTTAATAGCTTCTGATTAATTCTTCTGTCTCGGGGACTGGGTGTTTGTGTCCGTCCCAACACTCTCCTCTTCATAATCAGACAACACAACACACTACACTACCAACCACCACAGAAACACGCAATAGTGATATCATCACTCTATATAGGGTTGGCGTCAGGAAGGGCATCCGCCCGTAAAACAGGGCCAAATCCACATGTGCGACGCCGCTCGTACCTACGACCCCAAAAGTGCGGGAAAAGCGGTAGGTAAAGACGAAGACGAAGCAGAAGTATAAGAAGAAGGTTAGAGGTCTTATGAGTATTTAATCAGATTTGAAAGGCGCAGTAGCTTGTTGCTGATTTTAGCTGACCCACGCATGGTTTGGGAAACCTTGACTCTACTCGCACTGCATGCATGCATGTGTTGAGGTTAAGAATTGAAAAGGCACTGCGATGACCATCGAAGAGAACCTCAAGGCGACCCAGTGTGTTGTTGTAAGTAGCACTGCGGGTCGAATTGCGTCACACGGGGGTCACCGCTAGCTGGCTGGCACCAATACCATCGCACGATTACTCTCCTACACTGCATTGTTAAAATAACAAGCCGAGCAGCACCAATACAAACAAAACAGTAGTACGTACTGTTGAAATACTCTGGAACTAGAGTGTTGGATTTCTGAGCCCAATTTGGCAGATTTGATTAATCCTGTGGTATTTAATGGTGCTCAAATACGTGAGCCTTTTGTCGGTAAATTCACCGTCACTTAATACAACTGCGAGAGAAACTTTCAGCACCTCAGCGTCTTCGAAAACCGTAACTGAAAGAGATGTAAAACCAATAATATTAACTACAAAGTCAACTGTCCGCCTCAGTGGTGTAGTGGTTAGTGTGATTAGCTGCCACCCCGGAGGCTCTGCCACGAAACTTGAAAAGTTGTAGGCCTACGACGGCTGGAACGGGGTCCACTTAGCCTCGATTCCCACCTCAGCCATCCAGGAAGTGGTTTTCTGTGGTTTCCCACTTCTCCTCCAGCCAAATGCCGGGATGGTACCTAACTTACGGCCACGGCAGCTTCCTTCCCTCTTCCTTGTCTATCCCTTCCAATCTTCTCATCCCCCACCAAGGCCCCTGTTCAGCATAGCAGGTGAGGCCACCTGGGTGAGGTACTGGTCATTCTCCCCAGTTGTATCCCCCGACCCAATGTCTCACGCTCCAGGACACTGCCCTTGAAGTGGTAGAGATGGGATCCCTCGCTGAGTCCGAGGGAAAAAACAACCCTGGAGGTTAAACAGATTAAGAAGGAAAGAAAGAAAGAACAAAGTCAGCTGATGACCCACTTTCATTCTACACCTCTTCCTGCTTGTCGTGTCTATTTAAGGTTCTATTCCATTATTAGGAAAGTGCATCCAGTGGCCTCGTGCAGTACAGACCGTTAAGCCAAGGTGAATAGGGGAAAATGACGGTCCCCGTACCTGTGATGTTCGCAGTTAATTCTCGGTGGTAGTTTTGAATCTTCTCACCATTCCGTCCGACTGGAGATGTAGAGGTGTGATCCTGGTTTTCCGGATACTTGGTAGTCGGCACAGGTTTTGGAAGACTGCTGACTGGTAGTTCCGTCCTTGATCGGAATGTACTGTAGCTCTAATCGTACGCCGTATCTCCTGACGAACTCAGTCACGAGGGTTTCCACTTGCGTAGTGTAACGGTTAGCGCTATAACCTGCCGTTTTCGCAGGCCCAGGTTCGATTCCCGGTACTGCCAAATATTTTAAAACTGCAGGAGGACTCGAATTCGGTGAAAATGGTACATGCAGCTCACCTCCATTGGGGGTATGGCTGAAAAGAGCTTCGCCACGAAGATACGAATTGTCTTTTAGCACTGCAGTTGCCTTCTGGTTCGAGAGCACATACGCCTCTGACCCTTCGAGAAATCGTCACTGCACGTCATTGGTAGGGAGGGAATGATCCTGCCACACCAACTGCTACTTTCTCGAGGGGCGCGCCCACGTTATACGTCTTAATTTGACCTTTACACCTCCGGCTTGGTCCCTTGCTGGCTGCATACTCGTTGCATTTCGCACAGAGGTCTTCCACGTCCGCTAGCCATCCCACCCAGTAGAATCTCAATTGACATTTCTCCAGGGTTTTCTCGATCCGGAAGTTTCCTACCGAAACTCCACATGACTTTACTACACTACTATGCTAAAATAACAAGCCGAGCACCATTACACACAAAACAGTAGTTCTGTTGATACACTAACCTTGATCAACTGGAACTGGGTCTATTCATCTTCAGGTAACACAACTGGGAAGTTAAAATTCTTTTTTCGGCCATTCCACAATATAATGAATTCCCACCATTGCCCTACTTCAGTTCCAGAGAAATGCTGGGACGATACCTAATGTAGAGACTATTGTCACTTTCCTTCCGATCTTAGCCCCAATTAATTAAAATATTCCCGGCTGAGGGACTAAGACGATAGAGTGATGGCTTTCTGAGTTCAAGACATCCGCCGTATGATCTCGCGAGGCAACCACTTGTTTCCACAACGTTTTCCAGTCGCTGCTTTCTCGGGTGTACGTCAGTAATCCATTCCCCGGTTACCAGCGAATCCCACTGTGAGAAGTACGTCTTAGTCGTAGGGATGAAGTTACTGGCGTGTGTCCACAATCCAGTTCTTGGAACACGTGTACTCTTCCACTCGGCCAGCGGTCCGATGTCCTCGTCATCTCTCTGTGCTTCCATCCGGGTGTTCCGACTCCAGTTTCCCTCCAACTTCGGCACGGAACTTCGTATTATCCATACACGTCCACAGCCGCGTCCCTCTCGGTCCTAACTGTAGATTTCGCAGCTTCAGCTGGCGTAAAGCAATGTATTTCCGTGCCGGCTGCATAGTAGTTTCATCATTCCCATCCCGAAGCATGTTGGAGCTCATATCCAGGACGATTTTATGTTCCTTCAGGAAGTCAAGTCCAATGATTATCTCGTTCATGATGTTCGCCACAAGAACCCTTTATTTCACTGCCCTCTGCTCCACGGAGAATTCCTTCACCGTGGAGAGGTGTAGTGTTTCCAGCGGCAATCGCCAGGCTAATGTCACACAACCGTAGGTTTGACGATGGTCCTCGTAGTTCCGGTGTCGATCAACGTAAAACAAGCAGAAATATTTACCAATACACTGTTGAGGACGGGTGGGAACTGGTTAATGCATTACGGAAGTAGTTTAAGGGAGCGGCCATTGTTGTCAATGGGATATTTTGTAGGAGGAAAACTGAATGGAAGGAGATTTAAATGATATTGGAGCTGTTATGTGAGAAACTGGCGGTGAGATTTGTAGATCATAATGAGTGTGTACGAGATAGGGATCTACAGCAGTGGTTAGGAGGTTTGTTTAGAAGGTTAGAAGGAGGTATACACTGGGAAACAGGATGTGCTAGGGAGGGGCGATGAGTGCACAGGGAGTTGGAAGTCACGTAAGGATGACATAAAATTGTTTGTGTAAACAGTACAAGGAAAAGAGTATTATGTAATTTAATATGTATAGGGTTATGAGTTTATACTTGGCTAGGAAGTGATATTATAGATGGGGAATCACTGAACTGGAGTGTTTATCGCAGATTGATTTATTTACAATTTGTTTTATGTAGCACCGACACAGATAGGTCTTATGGCGATGATGAGATGGGAGTAGGAAGGAAGGGACCTTGGCGTTTGCTAGCTTTTACCTGGTGTGGAAATGGGAAACCACGGAAACCTATCTTCAGGGCTGCCAACAGTGGGGTTCGAGCCCACTACCTCCCGAATGTAAGCTGATAGCTACGTGACCCAAACCACGCAGCCACTTACTCGGTGTTTATCGTAGAGACAGGATAGGAATGGTATGAGAGGGAGTATTAATTATGAGGAATTTGCAAGCTATGAAAAGGTTAAGGATGAGAAACATGATATTCTTTTTTTTTTTTTTTTTTTTTTTGCTAGTTGCTTTACATCGCACCGACATAGATAGGTCTTATGGCGACGATAGGACAGGGAAGGGCTAGGAGTGGGAAGGAAGTGGCCGTGGCCTTAATTAAGGTACAGCCCCAGCATTTGCCTGGTGTGAAAATGGGAAACCACGGAAAACCATTTTCAGGGCTGCCGACAGTGGGGTTCGAACCTACTATCTCCCGAATACTGGATACTGGCCGCACTTAAACGACTGCAGCTATCGAGCTCGGTAAACATGATATTCTAGGTGTATAGATCATCTCTAAAACTTGATTCCTTTGGGGGTATAAAGACCTGGAAAGGGTGGCGATGACGCATAATTGATAAGCTAATCAGCTATGTGGGAAGTGACAGTGAAAGGAACATTATTGGAGTGGGTAATCTAAATTTATGAACTGTTAACTGGGATGGTAATGTGAATGACAGAAAGTGTGACCTACAAATGGTAAAAAGTTAATTTGGGAAGGACAGTGGAACCGGAAAGTGAAAGAATCAACTAGAGAGAAAAATATTCCAGTCGTGATGCTGATAAAACCAGATGAGCTCTATAGGGAAACAAGTGATAAATCTTATAAGTAATCACGAAGCGGTTTTCGCCGTAGTTAAAAATGAATGTGATAGAAAGGAAGTTTGTAAAATTAGGAATATTAGGCAGTACCATGTGGTTGATAGGGAAGGCATGAGGAGTTTTAAATAAAGTAATTATGTTGGATGAAAAACGGTAAATAAAGATATGAAAAGCCTATGGGTTGAGTTTAAAGCGATTGTTGAGAAGAGTGAAAACTGGTATGCACCTATAAAGGTGGCAAGGAATGGCAAATATCCTCTTTATTATAACAGAGAAATAAACAGGTTAAGGGGGAAGTGAAGGTTGGAAAGGAAGGAAAGGTTGTGAAAGTAAGGAGAAATTTAATTCACTTGCCAGGAAATTGAATTTAGCAAAGACGTCTGTTAAGGATAACATAGTGGCAAACATAATTGGCAGTCATATGAGTTTTAGTGAAACATGGAAGGGTATATGCAGGTACTTTAAAGCACAATAAATTCCAGGAAGGAGAAATGGCCAAGGGGAGTGTACATCACGATCTACAGAAGACATAAATTCTTAGACAGCATTATGAATAGATAGTTGGATATACAGTAAGTATAATTTACAGGTAGAAGAGGTGACTAATAATAACAAACTGCAAAAATGTACCTATAAATATATTTATAAAAAGACACGGGTTGATATATAAAAGGCAAAGGCGACTGGAACTGATGAGATTTCTGGAGGTTTGCTAAGGCCATGCCATGGGTTGGGATATCGTACCATATCTTAAGTATATATTTGATTACTTTCTGCGTACCAAATGACTGGGGAGTTCCTATACATGTCCCGTGTACAAAATAAATTGTAATAAAAAATAAAAAAGCGGATAATGACAGACCCGTCAGCTTGACATCTGTTTCATATAAGCTCTGGTCAAGTATCCTTTCCGATTATACTGGACACATATGCGAAATTTCTAATTGGTTTGACAGAAAGCAGTTCGGCTTTCTCTAAGGTCAGTCTTGAGAAGCTCGACTTGTTCGATTCCAGCAAGTTATTGCAGATATTTTAGATTCAAGATGTCTATAAACCAAGGTCGTCTGAATAAAAAATATGAAATATCTGACCCTCGAGGTTAAAGAAAAATCGTGAAGAGCTTGCTCGATCACGTGGCTGATATATTACAGATCCATCGAAAACCCAAAACGAAAATATTGTACTGATCAGAATCCACGGCGCTGGAATCTATTAATAATATTTCAGAAGAGTTCCAACAAACAACTATCAACGGGCAGACATCCCTAAATAACATCTAGCAGTATCGAGTGTAAGTGTACCTCAAATTATCAACCATCATCACGAAATAAATCCGTTCAGTCATAAACAATAATGCTCACTCCAATCAAATACAACAGTTCAGTGAACAACATAGCTGAAGAAAATTCATATATCACAATCAAAGAACTGTTAACACATTTATTATTAGCACTAGCAAATATACCCGTGCTTCGCTACGGTATTCTACATTGTATACGGACATCGAAATACATTACTGTACATGCAGTGAATGGGATTTTTTAAACTTACATGCTACTTAGCGTTATCCAGAAACAGCACGGAGAGGTTCTCATACGTTGTTTCCAATGTAAAGTGCGAGTTGCGGAGTTGTGATGATAACAGCCGGCTCACGTGCCTACTGCCATTCACAATAGAGTAAGAAAGTTTTCATTATAATTGGAGGTTCCATTACCTACTGCGCGGTCACAATCGATTTTGGGAGTTTTCATTACAATGGCAGGCGCCTTTTTCTACTTCCAGACAGATTACAGCTGATGAGTTTATATTATAAAATCAGGCACCTTCCCCACTGCCAGTCAAAATTGAGTTGTGCTGTTATCATTATAATGACAGGCCCCTTTTCTTAATGACACTCACACCGCTTTTCTTAATGACAGTCACACCGAGTTGGTGAGTTTCCGTTATAATACCAAGAACACTATGCCTAATGCCAGTCACATTTTAGATGGGTAAATTTGTTTATAATAACAGGCACACTTGCCTACTTCTAAACACAATCGGTTAGGGGAGTTTTGAACAAAATTGCATGCTCCCTTGACTCCTGGCAGTCAAATCGAGAAGTGAATTATTATTTACAATGGTAGTCCCTGGTTACTAATGCTAGATACAAAGGAGTTGGAAAAGGATGCCATTGCTACTGCCAGTCGAAGTCCATGGGAAGAGTAATGATTACAATAGCAGACGCCCTCCTGCTGAGATTGACTATCGATGTAAAATATTAATTATAATGGCAAACGCACCCTTTCTACATCGCTGCAAATCGACTTCAATGAATAGATCGGCATACGAAGTATATGCATGTTTACAATATTGCATACCTTCATTTACAGATTAACTGCTGCTAAACGATACATCATATCGGCAAACGGATTGCACTTTAACACGCTTCATTTAGCGGTCTAAATGGCTGTTCTTAAGATGTTTTCTCCTGTCTCGTCTATTTATGGGCGAAATTGTGTTAGGAACGTTGAATAGGATGAAATTTGGGTAAGGTTTTCTCACAGTGCATTACTTTTGGGTACTAATATGGCAGTTACAAACATAGAATTTGGCTCACGTATGGATACTGGGTGGGCCATGCTCGTGTAGAATTAAATGATTCTACCTTTCGTACAAGTGATTCGAACAACGAATTATACGTGTACAAAGAGAAAAATATAGGTATAACCGAGAAACGGAGACAAATATAACATATAAGAAATAGAGATACGACGAAACGTCATAGGAATAAAGTTGTAGATCACTCCAAATTGAACTGAGATTGTGCCACCCATTTTGTGGTATGACCAACGGTTTAGCTGCGAAATACCTCGAAACGAAGGTCTGAACCGTCATTAAAATTGCCTCAATATTCCGATATTTTTCGGGGTGAAAAGTGAAATATTTAAAGATCTTGGAAGCTTCAACAAATTGCAATTTTCTAGCTCGTCTGGCAGATTGTGCCTGAATCGTAATTTGGGGAGGGGGGTAAAAATGAGGACTATCAGGAAACTATAGCTAACAAATATGCAGATTGTCATTATTACACTTGAAACAGATAGCTGTACGAAAATTTAGCCAAAAAGGTCAATGTACAGACACAAGGTTGTTACGAATTTATTTATATAGACGAGGAATCTGCTATACGTAAAACACATTTTGGGCTATGTCCGCTGGACTTAAGCTGAAAAACAGACCATTCATGATATCTCCATTATTAATCCTCCTACCGAAAAAATGTACAGGAGAAGAAAATGTTAGAAATGGATTTCCATCAAGGTTGGCCGATTTCCAGTCAGATTGGTCTTGTATATATTGTGGAAGAGTAAAATCACTGTTTCGGTTCCGTATAAACCCCCAGTCCTTTCCGAAAATTTGACATGGTATGGGCCTGAAAACTTACATTTTGACAGCTGGATGCTAAATATGAAGTTTGGTTGAAATATCTCCAGTAGTTTTCAAGTTATAAGAAATACGCTTTACACGTACCCGCTCTTGAGTTATGTACGGTGGGACTTGTACCGAAAACCGGTGCGTTAATGATATCTCCCTTATCAATCCTCGTATCGAAATGATGCACATGATAAAAAAGGTTTAGAAATTAATTTCCATGAAGGCAGGTAGATTTTCATTTTGGTTGTGTATATTCTGTGCGAGTGCAAAATCACGGTTTCGGTTTCGTATAAACCCCCAGTCACTTCAGGGATTTAGAAACAATATTGGCCCTAAAACCTACCTAAGGACAGGTGGATTCTAAATATGAATTTTGGTAGAAGTATATCCAGTAGTTTTCGAGTTATAGACAAACAGACAAACAAACAGATAAACAAACAGACACCAAAGCTAAAAAAATACACGTACCCGCTCTTGAGTTATGTACGGTGGGACTTGTACCGAAAACCTGAAAAACACCTGAAACACCTGAAATGGATAACTGTACGGAAATTTCTCCCAAATAGTCAATGTACAGACACACTATCGTTATGATTTTATTTATATAGATTAACTGTCTGTTCATGATTTCATTGTAACGATTATTATTAAGCTTTATTACCCGCCGGTACTCATCAATGTTAAGGGAAATAATTCATAAGAGAATTTATTCTACCACCTCGAGTCACAGCGAAAACGTGGCCTTTGAAAATATCATATGCGATAGCATCATCATATCTTTCAAAACATTAGCTGTTGAAATCCATTTAGGGATAAGATACTATTAATTTAATATTATTAAATATGAGAGTATCATTGTAACTTGAATTACAGGGGTTTATTTTTAACTCTTTACCGATGACAGAGCGTTTTCTATCTCCGCTGCCAGGCGGGGGACAGCACCGGTTCTGTCCTTGAAGGCCGGTCTGTAGCCTGCGATGGCGAGAGCTCATTCGAAGGTCGAAGCTCTGGATTGTTCATTATTCATTATTATGATAGGGAGGTTGTTGTTTGGTGTGCTGTTAATGCTGGGCCTACCTTCTGCGAGACAACAGTAAATGCACAGAGGTACCGAGATGACATTTTTACGCCGTTCTTTTATCAGTTGACGGAAGAAGGAAAATCGCTTGGATGGTTTCAGCAGGATTCAGCTCTGCGGGTACTGCGGAAGAATCTCTTCTTGTAATCTCGCAAGTGTTTGCAGAGGGAGTGGCCAGGGTTGTCTCTTTCTCTCTAACAGAACTAACAGTGTATGATTTTTTCTTGTGGGGTAGACTGGAAGAAAAGGTTTCTTATATATATTGGAGGAATTAGAAGAAAACATTACAAATGAGATCAGAGGCATTACAGTGGAAGAACTTACTCCCGTCAGTCAGCATGTGCTTTCCAGATTCAGTGCCTGTATGACCCATGGAGGACGACACTGTCAGTATCTGTTATATGGTGAGATTATATTTTACTGTATACACAGTATTTGAAGCAGGGAGTCTGAGAGTGCGCGCTTGGTGGCGGAGAGGCGAACACATAGGTCAAGTGTTAAAATAAAGCCATGTAGTTAGAAGACACTGTCTAACACATGGTTATCACAAAACGAAACGTAACCATAAAGATATCATGTGGCTCAGGAGAGATGCAGCAACAGCGTGCTAAAAATCAAATCTAACTACTCTACAAAAATGAGTATCAATTCAAGTCAGATCTACCTTCATAGAAGGAAATAAATAAAATTATATGATACTCATCCTACTGTTTATCTCAGTTTATGAAGGTTTTATGTTGTAGGCCTGGCAATGGTATCTCCTCAGGAGTCACCAACAGCACATGGTGTCGCAGTAATCCAACACGATATACATTCCTATTCCTGCAATCAGGTTAGGTTCTAACAAAGAGACGAGTGATTGTCCATTGGTGTCCTCTTCTCTTTTGATCTAACGAATGCTGGTTGTAGCAACTGGCGTTGTGGACCTACGTTGATGTCCAATGTGCTCCACAGCACTCAACTTATTAGTAGCTAATAAGCACTTCGAACTTCACTGAACAAGTGTGTTTATGTGCGTGTGTGAGAGAGGAAGAACATATCCTGTCATCGTTATGTAGCTTTGTCATCCGTGTGCGAGAAAAATCAATTGTCAGAAGAAACGTTATATTTATGAATCACGGTTTATTAATAAAAGAGGCGTGTCATCGTGAGTAGAATATTTTCTTTAATATAACATTGAATTGTTTTATACATTTAGTACTGCATGTTTAATTTCTTTTAATTCAGTCAGGTATCACAACACAGTAGATGTGATCTAATATTGTCTGCCACAGGCGAACGAATACACATGGAGTTGTAAACACGTAGTCATTGTCAAACATTGTCAATAATTAACGTGGCACTTGTAATAATAATGCCATTACTGAAATGTTCACGATACAAGTCGTCTTTCTTCCTATTATTATTTTATTCTGGCATCACAGCATTCTCTAACTTGCAGAGTTGACCCTGTCTGTCAGCTGGCGATCTGATTGGGGTAGAACAAGTATGAAGATTCGTTTGCAATAAAACAAAATGCGCAGGTGTCATCACTCGCGGAATTGGAGATCGGGAATTTTAACTTATGTAATACGAGTACCATACATACATACATACATACATACATACATACATACATACATACATACATACATACATACATACATACATACATACATACATACATACATACATACATACATACATATAGTAGGCTACATCTTAAAATCTATATGCCTGTTAGCGTTCAGTATGCAACTCTCTGTGAATAAACTAAGAACCTCCACAATTTTCTGTTTGCAACTGGTTCTGTTGCCACATTTAGTTTCAGATATGCCTTATTTTTAAATCGTTAACAACTGAGTCTAATCATCGTCGTCTTGCTCTCTCTGCTTCTGTAAATCTTCATGACCGAGTCAACCATTCTCCTAACTAACCTATCATCTTCCATTCATTTCACTTGTTAACACCAAGAGTACCCTCCCGCTATTGTTCCCACCCATTTGTACTAGTAATTATTCTGACTACTTTCGAAGGGTGTGATAGATAGTATAGCCAGTGTCACAGATTGTCAATAACGGCACATATAATAATAATAATAATAATAATAATAATAATAATAATAATAATAATAATAATAATAATAATAATAATAATAATAATAATAATAATAATAATAATAATAATGTTACCGGGAGGTACACCTCAACACCGTGCATTTAAATGAAGCGCCTTCAATAACGCTCTCTATCATATAAAATTTGAAGCGTCTAGTACAAGAAGTTGGGACGTCGATCAATAGATGTCACTACTAAAGTGATAGAGTAATGTGTTATTTTAAGGTTTCCTAAACTGAATGGATTTTTTTTTGGAGGGGGTGTATCTCAGTTTGCAATAACTATTTCAAGAAGTGTGGACTTTTCTCCATAGATGTCTCTACTTAAGAACTGATGACATGCACCCTGGTGCAAATTGGAATAACTAGAAATTTAATTACATTTTGTGTTCATAGGTTTTCTGAACTGAATTGACTTTCCTTATTTTTGATACTTCAAGGCTTGCAACACTTCTTACTTATCCCGCCAAGTTGGGATCTTAACCAATAGGAAAATTCATTTGTTTATTTTTCTGCCAATCATAGGCTTCTTGTAACTTTTCGACTGTCCAATAAAAATGAGAGGATGTGTCCGGATTTAGTCCAGAACTTTCTCGAACCTTCCTCTCAGGTACAAAAGCTGACGTCTTTTCGAGCTAACTTGTCTTATTGATCATCGTGTTATTGAGTGTGTGTGTGTGTGTGTGTGTGTGTGTGTGTGTGTGTGTGTTAAGAGAGGAGGCGAAGGCCTCATTCTTCGGCGGGCAGAACATTAGATAAGGTAATGGCCACCAGTTTCTAACTCATTAGTTATCTCAGCAAGCTGATTCGAGGGGAAGGTTCTAATCTTTAACTATGTAACAGTCAATTTCCTAACACGTAAACTTCTCTTTTTTCTCTTGTAAAAGTTCATGTAAGCCATAAATACTTAAACTGAAAACCGGGGATAGAGAGTGCGTTACCCTCTCGAATTCCCCTTCAATTAATCTTGAGGTGACTATGATTTTGTAATCGTTTTTGCTTGTAAATTTTAATTTATCTTGTCCATCTAGTCACCTCAGTAGTTTAGGATTAGCCTCTGCATCGTCGGGCCACAAGCCCAAGTAGGGTTTTAACCTCTTGATTTCAAGAAGCGCAGTGTTCGCCTCCATATATTTTGTTTCTGGGGCCAGTAATTGAACCTGTTAATTTCCATAAAGGCCCAGTGGAATGGGTACTAGATACCCCTGTGTAAAGTTAAAAGGCTATTGATATGGTCTACAAATTGTAGGTTGTGCCTAGAGAGGCCTGAAAGTGTGAATTTTAGTGAGAAAAGACTCTCTAATCACCAATGTAAAACATAAAGATTGCCTTGAGTAGACTCTAAGGGTTTGGGAGCGTAGTCTCCCAGGTAGAATTGTAGAGCATTGAGGCTATTTTCTTCAAATGTCAAATATATTTGTCTATATATTGAGTGGTGCCTTTGGAAGGTAGTAACTTGTAACCATTGGAGCAAAGTGCTCTTCAAAATTGTGATTTAGATTTCCTGTGAAACAAATTGGGAGATTCGTCTCCTTGCCTGTCTACTAAACGCAAAATTAGCGATGTTGAGACGTTTGTAAATTATGAGCTTGAAGCTCAAAATTGTAACTTCCCAATTCTTGATTTTTCTGTTTATCGATTTTGTACCAAACTAGCCCTGTACCTGAAATCTTGTTCTTTCACCAAGTGAATAATGTTGTTAAAATTTAATATTAGAAAAGAAATATAACCTTTATCGTAGATAGACCCATTCCAGCCCGCACATTCTTTCACCTCTGTGTTCGACAGAATAAACCGGAATAATAATAATAATAATAATAATAATAATAATAATAATAATAATAATAACAATAATAATAATAATAATAATAATAATAATAATAATAATAATAATACTATAATGCCATCACTGCAATGTTTCAACAAAACAAAACTCCAGTAAGCGAAATAAGTAGTAAATGTATAGTGTAGGAAGAACATATATGCTTAATTTCCATCTTTTTAAATAGATGTAGTAACCTATATACTGCATATTTTCTTGAACTTATAAATGCACTAACATTCTTTTCTTTCCTTTTTCTTCTGCTTTAATTAAGGCATAACCTCAGCATTGGAACTCCATCCAAATTTCACTTCGGCTATTATACTCGTGTCGAAAACATACACATTTACAGTTAACGGACAAGTCATGTTGAAGTATACAAAATATAACTCCGGCAAGCGAAGCCAGTAGTAGATGTACAGTATAGGAGGAACATATAGACTATGATTAATTTCCATATTTGTAAATAGATGTAGTATATACCGTATATCTTCCTATAAAATACACTAATATTCTTTTTTCATTCTTTCTTCTTTTTGTTGCTACCTACTGGTTTAATGTCCCTGTAACACATAGAGGGTATTTAGCTACGGAAGGATGGGAAAGGACAAGGATTGTGAAAGTAGTGGCTTTAATTAAGGTATAAGCTCAGGAATCTACGGAAAACCATCTTCAGGTCTTCCGAAGGTGGGATTCGAATCCACCATCTCCTAAATGTAAGCTGACAGCTGTGCGACCCAGACCGCACGACCAACTTGCTCAGTATTGTAGCTTTGGAAACGTCGATTCAGTGGTAATCTTCTCTATCCTTCTGCTACGGTGCTCTGTAATAAAATATACTTACCGCTCGGAGTCTCTCATCTGCTTGGGGCGTGATCGGCTTGTCATTCTTATTATAATGCTGGTACATAAGGAAATTAAGTACTACGGGTGCTATCACTACTGAATGAGAATGGACCAGATTAATTATTTACTCATTAATTTATTACAATCGAAATTAATTAAATTCAAACAAATAGTGGACAATACAATCATCAAATTTACTCGAACTGTAAAATAACAATAAAAGTTAGGTTACGCCATAAGCAAAAATTTTCCAATAACTGATTCAACTGAAATTAATTGCTGACACCACAATTGTACAATATTGATTAATTGACTGACGTAACCTAGTTACCTTTCATCTACAATGTTACGTACAATGATTGTTTCATAAGGTAACTCTGAGCAGTGTTAAAGTTATATTTCGTTAATTGACAGTTACCAAAATTATAAATCATAAAAATAATTACATTAAATTATGTGAATTGGCACTGCTCCGGTAAATAATTAGGAGTTTTTTGAGGACACACCTCAGTTTGGGAGTTTAATGCTCCATGTTACAATATTATTATCTAAATTAGCATAATATTGAAAATGGTCTCAACTGACTGGATACACAAACAAAATTTATCCAAGAGCACTTCACGATCACTGTTGTATCAGCATGGATTCTCTAAGTTGGAAATTTTCATAAAGAAATTTGCTGAACAGACCTGACTAACATTTACGTAATTATTATCTTTACACATTCAAATGTTTGACTCTATCGGGTCTGCATGATTCGCTTTACACTTACTGTTCTACTTATTTACATTTTTACAGAGGCCTGTTCAGCGATTTGATTATTCAGTTGCAATTTTCTTGGATACTCTAAGAGAAATGTTGTTTTAAAGGAAATAACCAAGCTGTCTTCCTCCCGTAAAGTTTCTGACCTCATATTTATATTATAGCGCGGGTGAATCCTCCCACTTTGACCATAAAACAAATTAAATGACAAAAGAAAGAAACAGCTAAACCTCAGTAACTGATTATAACACCTAAATACATTCCTGAAAGAGAAGACACCCTATCATATCTAACCTATATTATTTACACCAAGCAATAAAATCACGTACCAATTTGACTGTAATTTACTTTTCAGATGCTGACCGCATCTGTCATTCAAATGACTGAAAGTCATCGAATGTTCTAATGATTTCCTTCGTCACAGTGGCTATGGTAATGTCTCGCTGTGAAAGGTGTGTGTGACCAAGTCCAATTATCTCATATCTCATATCATGGTCACTATAATAATTTAAACAAGTCTAAAATGTCACTTAACTACAGCATCAAAGAATCAGATCAAAATCAAATAGGCATGAAGATACACCCGGCTG
The DNA here is from genome assembly GCF_040414725.1 of Anabrus simplex. Taxonomy (NCBI): domain Eukaryota; kingdom Metazoa; phylum Arthropoda; class Insecta; order Orthoptera; family Tettigoniidae; genus Anabrus; species Anabrus simplex. The sequence continues at coordinate 1,114,871,251 of NC_090265.1, read as the reverse complement.
AAAGATCCTCATACCGTATCCAATACTCACCCTTCCATGATAAACTTACCAATGAATGGTCAATCAAAAATCATGGACATAAATAAATATTTAACCTCTGTAGCAAAATGATACCGTGTCAGGTATCTATAATTTGAGTATTATTATTATTATTATTATTATTATTATTATTATTATTATTATTATTATTATTATTATTATTATTCACAGGTGTAATTATAAAGTATAAAAATGGGTATCAATTTAACTCTGCTTCAATATCAGAGGACGCAATCTGGAATTACCTCAGTATTGATTAAATATTCCCAATGCGTCTGGATGCGATTACGGCGCTCTTCTGTACTCGAGCATTTATAAGCATACACCTGCCTTTCTCTATTACAAAGCGGATAGTTCCTATTTATTTCGTTTATTATTTTCAACGTAGATTCTTATGATTTCATGGAAACTTTATTAATAATTCTTCCATCCTTATTCGTAGATATTTGTTCACTAGCTCGTTACTTGTCAACCCAAGATCGTCTCCACTGGTACCTCCACGTAATACACTGACTGACAGAGCAAATGCAACACCAAGAAGGAGTGGTCAGAACTTTATGCCAATTGCAGGGTAGACTGACGTCACTGAGGTATGCTCATGATGTGAAATGCGCCGCTGTGCTGCGCACGTAGCGAACGATAAATGGGACACGGCGTTGGCGAATGGCCCACTTCGTACCGTGATTTCTCAGCCGACAGTCATTGTAGAACGTGTTGTCGTGTGCCACAGGACACGTGTATAGCTAAGAATGCCAGGCCGCCGTCAACGGAGGCATTTCCAGCAGACAGACGACTTTACGAGGGGTATGGTGATCGGGCTGAGAAGGGCAGGTTGGTCGCTTCGTCAAATCACAGCCGATACCCATAGGGATGTGTCCACGGTGCAGCGCCTGTGGCGAAGATGGTTGGCGCAGGGACATGTGGCACGTGCGAGGGGTCCAGGCGAAGCCCGAGTGACGTCAGCACGCGAGGATCGGCGCATCCGCCGCCAAGCGGTGGCAGCTCCGCATGCCACGTCAACCGCCATTCTTCAGCATGTGCAAGACACCCTGGCTGTTCCAATATCGACCAGAACAATTTCCCGTCGATTGGTTGAAGGAGGCCTGCACTCCCGGCGTCCGCTCAGAAGACTACCATTGACTCCACAGTATAGACGTGCACGCCTGGCATGGTGCCGGGCTAGAGCGACTTGGATGAGGGAATGGCGGAACGTCGTGTTCTCCGATGAGTCACGCTTCTGTTCTGTCAGTGATAGTCACCGCAGACGAGTGTGGCGTCGGCGTGGAGAAAGGTCAAATCCGGCAGTAACTGTGGAGCGCCCTACCGCTAGACAACGCGGCGTCATGGTTTGGGGCGCTATTGCGTATGATTCCACGTCGCCTCTAGTGCGTATTCAAGGCACGTTAAATGCCCACCGCTACGTGCAGCATGTGCTGCAGCCGGTGGCACTCCCGTACCTTCAGGGGCTGCCCAATGCTCTGTGTCAGCAGGATAATGCCCGCCCACACACTGCTCGCATCTCCCAACAGGCTCTACGAGGTGTACAGATGCTTCCGTGGCCAGCGTACTCTCCGGATCTCTCACCAATCGAACACGTGTGGGATCTCATTGGACGCCGTTTGCAAACTCTGCCCCAGCCTCGTACGGACGACCAACTGTGGCAAATGGTTGACAGAGAATGGAGAACCATCCCTCAGGACACCATCCGCACTCTTATTGACTCTGTACCTCGACGTGTTTCTGCGTGCATCGCCGCTCGCGGTAGTCCTACATCCTACTGAGTCGATGCCGTGCGCATTGTGTAACCTGCATATCGGTTTGAAATAAACATTAATTATTCGTCCGTGCCGTCTCTGTTTTTTCACCAACTTTCATCCCTTTCGAACCACTCCTTCTTGGTGTTGCATTTGCTCTGTCAGTCAGTGTATTTTACTCCTCTTGCGGGGATTTCTTTCTTTCTCATGTTTCTTGTTGCTCGATATTTTCATTTGTATCAGTCCTCTACTCACTTCTGCACATCTGGTCAGCACTGTATCAATTTACTCTCTGTTACATAAACAATGCAACACGTTTATCATTTGTTTCTTACAAGTTCACAATTATTTTATTACTGCGTAGTTAATGAATGACAGATCCTCTCAGGGATGTCAATATCCACTTATTCTGACGTTATGTTGAAAACCTCGTAAAATTCACAAGTTAGAGTCAGTCAAATAACTCATACAAATCGCAAAGCTATAATTATATGATTTTACAAATGTTCATAGTTATTGTTAACCATGTCATGGAAAACATCATGACAATTATCATTATTATCGTTGCGACCCATCACTATAAAATTAATATTCGCAACACAACACATTATTATTATTATTTTTATTATTATTATGATATAACTTAGAAAGTATGTACAAGGTAGATATAAATTTAGATTATTAAATGATACAGAAGTTATCTCACAATCTTGAACATAATGAAATCATACACGTTAAGCAGATAATGATTTAATGTCAGGCCCTCAATATTAATTCACGACATACCCGTAATTTATGGTACGTGACCTACTGTTTTACATTAAAGCAACATTAGCTGTTCTTTCCAAAACCTAAGATAAATAAAAGCTGGCATAATTATCTCTAGCGGATGACAACGTGGTCACGGATATAGTTATTTTCGTATGTATTAATTTAAATAACATTTCAATGACCTGGTGCTTACATTCTCCAAGTTGCGTTAGTCGGGCTACCCCATGCGGTCCATGGCACATTCCTTGGATCTAAGCCAAGTTAAATGTTAGCGCTGTCATGGTGAAAATTGGTGTACATCCAAATTGACACATTTATACACTGATGTACACACGTAAATTTCTTCTTCAACTTAATTCTATGCTTTTAGACTAATATTTATCTTAACATACACCAGGTGATGAACTCACTCTGTGTCTGTGTATGTTTAGTCATCAGCCCGAAGGCTGGTTGGATCCTCAACAGCTCCGCCGTCAGCCGTCATAGATGGCCTAGTCATCAACGAAGAGGTGTACTAGGGAAATGAGGAGTGAGGTAGTTTCCCGTTGCTTTCCTCACTGTGCCAGAAGTTGCTATTACATATCAGTCTGCCAAGCCCACTGAAATGCAAGCACCAACCGACCCTATGAGCAATACTTCCACACCATTCATAGCAGGGACTGGCTGCTTAAGGATTGGTATTACTAGCATCGCTCATACCTCAGTCACTTTCATATTGTCAAAGCCAAGGATGAGACAGAGACAGATCAATGAAAGTAACAAAATTGCTCTAGCCTATACCAGAAGACATAGTGCACTGTAAACACTAAGTCCCACCAGCAAAGGCACGAACTCACTCTATCAGCGTAATTTGTGACACTGTCCTACATTTACATAACTTCCTATCAGCTGGTCTGGTCTGCGGCAAAAATTACCCTCTCAGTCAAATGGGATACCTGTTCTAGACGGCTGGCTAGCGATTATTTACTCTTCCCGTTTTCGTTCACTTTCCTTTGCTTAGTTCGTCAAAGAATTGTCCGTAATGAGTTCAAGGACCTGCTATCGAACTTGAAGACAGGCGACTACACAAGAGATTGTCATTTACCAACATGTTCCCTTTTTTACCTTCTTAGAATGTTCCGTTAGTCTCTGCAAAATTTTAGCCTGTCAACCTTCATTGTTTTTAAAACAAACGGGCTACTTTTCTCTCGACATTATGTCTCTCCCTTTTTCTCATGAAATCGTACATTGTCCTAGGAAATAGCAAATTATTACGTTAAGAAAGTCATCTACATAGAGCCTATTTTCTGCAGGGACGTGAATAAATACACTTACATTTTCGAATTACCTTGATGCAAGCTCTGAATAGTCTGTCACTTGGGGTTTCCTCGAATTTGGTTGAACACGCACACGCACTGTAGACTGACTGACTGTTTCCTGACTGACTGATGAACTGCACTGTGGACTGCTAGACTGAACTCCTTGTTCGGTTCACGTCTCTGTTATAAACATTCGGTCTGACTACGTGATTCTAACTCAACTTCCGGTGATATTATAAATTAATCCAGTGGGTTCGCTAAGTCATTAACAGGTGTCCGTGGTTCCTTGTTTTTATTGTTTCACGGTACGGAACTGAAAGTATGAGAACAATCGTACCTTTTTGTATAATTCACCTGACGTGGGTTCGATTAAACTAACGTCTGCCATTTGTCTGATGGCTTCACTGGTTTTACTTCCGCTTGCATCCATGCTATCCACACGTGATCAATTGCGCACAACGATTATATTCCACATACGTTGTAATTAATTTAACTGGGTCCACCAAAAATGATATTCACTCCGATACAGTTATTAGTAGCACAGTTGATATTCAATCTTACACAAACTCACGAGATAGACTATTCTCAGCGGGAAATTTAAACTGTTGAGAATGGAGCAATATGATTGGCTGAGCCATTTTTCTACGGGGTCTACTCGTCTAATTCCAAGGATTTCAGCTATCCTCTGTCTTTATCCCATATCTCAAGTTTCTCTAACACAGACGCGTGGAAAACTCCACAAGTTTGGTTCCCAGGGTGCGGTGAGCGAATGTTCCCAGGCAATAACCTTGCTAAGTGCATTTACGATATCATTTCTTAACAATCCACAACAGAACGTACTCTACCTCTTCTAAAGTGGCTTAAATCTTCTACGTTGGTGGGCTGTGACAACTCGGCGGTCCTCGCTAAAATTGTTGAATGTTACATTATTTCTGCACAGAACTTACTGCATTAAATATTCCACCATATCGCCTAAGGCAATTTGGGTGCAGTATACACTAACCTTCAGTATTGCCTGTATTTGTATTTAATTGCTGCTTCATAATTGAAAACAAATATTGTTATCTAGAATCAGTGACATTCCCGAATATCAGCCTGTCAACGATATGTATAAAGCCATTCATGTAGAGTGTCTCTAATCTCCAGTGTGATTAGATGTTAGGGGTTTCCATTGCACCTTTATCTAGATAATATCAATATACCAATTACGTGTTTTCTGAAGGGATGTATCTGGACTACTTGAATGAAAAACCGATAAAACTACTACCGGCTAGAGGATTTAAATATACTCATGTTCATTAATTTTTTTTGCTATTTGCTTTACGTCGCACCGACACAGATAGGTCTTATGGCGGCGATGGGATAGGAAAGGGCTAGGAAGTGGAAGGAAGCAGCCGTGGCCTTAATTAAGGTACAGTCCCGGCATTTGCCTGGCGTGAAAATGGGAAACCACGGAAAACCATCTTCAGGGCTGCCGAAGTGGGGCTCGAACCCACTATCTCCCGATTACTGGATACTGGCCGCACTTAAGCGACTGCAGCTATCGAGCTCGGTCTCATTAAAATTAGAACTCCTTGAAAGAATAGAAGGAAGTTCATATTCATAGGACATGTTCATTAGTATGTTCAGCAGAAACGATTAGCATTTCAGTCACCTAGGTTTAGCATGTGCCCGGTTGCCTAGTACGCACTGTGTCCCCCATGGCAACTGATAACTTGTTCCATGCGTGATGGCATCGATGCGTATAAGGCGCAAATGGGGTCCTTGGGTATAGACAATCATGCTGCATTCACCTGGTTCCACAGTTCATCTTTGGTGGTTGGCACTGCTTCAGACAGCCGCACCCGTCGTTTCACCATATCCCACACATTTTCGATTGGCAACAAGTCCGGTGGTCGGGTGGGTCAGGGTAACAGTCTGACATCCTGTGACTACAAGAAGGCACGTATTCGTACAGCAACATGTGGTCGCGCATTGTCCTGCTGAAATATGGCGTCTGGGGTGTCGTGCAGAAAGGGTATGGTTACGGGTCGCAATACCATTCACGTAGGTCAAACTGGTCACAGTGCCCTGGACATGCGCCAACTGTGATTTGTGGTTGTACGCAATAGCGCCCCGCACCATAAGGTCTTGAGATGGCGCTGTATGTCTTGGGCGAATGCAATCAATGTGATGCCTCTCCCCCTGTCTACTGCGAACCAAACTGCGGCCTTCATTTTCAAACAAACAGAACCTGGATTCGTCCGAAAACACTATATGCTGCCATTCCTGTCCCAAGTGACGTCGTTCCATACAGCATTGCCGTCTAGCATGTTTATTCACATTAGTCAAAGGTAGGCGGATGAGTGGAAGACGCGCCGATAACCCAGACCGTAATAAACGGCGACGCACTGTTACTCCTGATAGTGTTCGATGTGTTACACTGTTCAACTGTTCCGCCTGAGCCGAGGAGGACGCAGGTCTGTCCTGCAATGCCATTCGGATGAGGTATCGATCTACTCGGGGGGTGGTCTGGGTGGTGCGACCAAACCCATCTCGTCGTGTTCTACGGCCTTTTGTGAAGCATTCTCCGTTGCACTACCGACACACTTCGTCCCACACAAGGAAAATTGTCCCGGATGGATGCATCACGTTCTCTCATGCCAATAATGCGTCCTCTTTCAAACTCACTCATTTGACGGTACGGTTCTCGCATATGTCTGCTGGGCATCCTGTACATCTGCTTAAGTCACAATGATTCATTACCTTCGGTTTATAGCGACAACGAGAGCCGCAGGCACATTTTACCAGTCGGTGGTGGTGCGCTGAGGTATCGATGTGGACCTTAAACCTGAGGGCCGACATGGTTCAAATGCTAATCATTTTTGCAGAACATACTAATACCCATGTCCTGTGAATATGAACTTCCTGTCTTTGGTATTTCAAGGTGTTCTGGACTTTATGCACATGAGTATAGATTTTCTCGTAACAGATGATCCCTAGACTAGTGGTCATAAACTTGAATTTTGTCAAGCTTATTGAATATCCTATAATTCAACCCCTTCAAATGTCATGAAGATATAAGGGTTAATTTCCGAACTATATAAAATGAAAATAGAATGAACTTGTTATTCGTTATCGTAACTACTATGGTACAGCCGTAATCTATACCGTACATATCGCAGGTTACTTCCAGGACTGATAGGATCACCAACTTCATGAAGGAAGGTAGAATTTTAGATTTTCACATAAAATTAAACATTTTATAACAATACCAATTTTAGACAGAGCTATATGATACCTGTGACTTAGAACTGATACATTGGTGCTGACAATGTTATTCTGATTAATGAAGGCTAGTGAGTAAATGGTTTCGTGAAGTAACAGATTGTCACTTGGAACAATTATTGCTCGAAAATACAAGCTATATTAAAAAATTGATTGACTCCCTATTTAAAAGCGATGAAGGTAAAATAGAATAAAATAGAGGGTACCAAACTTAACGCGCTTTCCAAACCGCCTGATATGGACACCTTGGTGCCTACATTTACCACAACTGTATTCTGTAGTCCCTAAGTTCAAAATAGGAAGTATTATGTTAAGTATAGCCTACTACATAGAGATGAATTATACTATTTCTTCAATTTACACAGAGAGATAACAAAAACCCGCGCATGATGTTTTGAGAATAAATTTACGTAGAACTAACAATACTTTTTTACTGGTTATTATATCCTTATGTCGAACAGTTAGTAGTTAATACGTAGAATTGTCTTTATTATATCCTGAAGGATGAGAAATCCAGCTTGTGAACAATGAATGTTGGTGAGAGAAATACTCTTCTAACTTTGAGAATTGGTTGGGAATCTACTGTAGTTCATGGATAATCTTCTTCCATTCACATCTTATTTGCTCGTTTCTTACTGGTCTGGAGCTATGATATTCGTCAAGAGTCGCGCTAATTTCCATTGTGTTGATGTTGGGTTTGGAGATCCTGTAGCCTTCAATTAGACGGGTAGAGGAACCCCGGCGGGACACGTACAGCTTATCGCAGCTCGGCATCACATTCCTCGCGCCTTGCCTACCTTTCATTGAGGCTGGCCACACGAGGGTTACGTCACCACCACCTATTATCACAATATAAAGTTAGTTTTTTTGAGAAGGCGCGCGACTTTCAAAATCGGAATAAGTCGTGTCTCTCCTTGTAGTCCATGGATTCTAATACTGAACATCCAGATGTTACTATTCTCACTTTTTGCTTTTCCATCTATATAAATAAATTAAGAGGTTTGTCTGTACATTGCTCAGAATTTGAAAAAAATGGTAGGCCTATTTCTGTATCAGTCTTGTCCACGTCAACAAGGAAATGCACTTTGTAATTTTCCGTCATTTCTGTCTGTCTGTCTGTATGTATACGCACGTATGTATATGTATATGTATGTATGTATGTATGTACAGTCATCACGAGAAAACGGCTGAAGAAAATTTAATGAAAATTGGTACCTAAAGTGAGGAAATCAGGCACTACAATCTAGGCTATAAATAATTGTATTCACGCTGAGCGAAATGGTAGTTTGCAAAAAATGCAGCCGTAATCGAACCCAGAACATAATTAATTAACTACCTGACTGTTGGAACCGGTATTTATGTGCATTAGATGTTACAAACATTGAAGACGCCATGCCACTTTTGTTGACATTATCAAACCAATACTCGTGTGTTTATACCAGTTCAAATTGTGAGTAGAAGTTATGCATATGAATGAGGAGAGATTGTCCCGCAGACTGATGGACTCAGATGAGGAGAGTAAAAGAAAAATTGGCAAATTTTTAAGGTATCTTAGAAGTGAAGCTTCCACGGTGTGTAGAATTATTTAGTTCCTTTTCCGGGTTGAACCGTGTTGTTGTTTTCTGTATATTCCGTACATTTTGCCGACGTTTCGAATACATTGCAGTATTCTTTGTCAAGGCAACTGAAATACCCTTACTCGATCCGAGGTAATCAGTCTCCCAGGCAGCAATCACACTACCCGTGGAAATAACTAAATAGTTTTTTTTAAGGCGATCACAAGACTCGCCAGGCCCCTGGTGTAGGGGTAGCATGCCCTGGTTTCGATTCCGAACCACTTCACTCTGTATCGTTAGATCAACTGAGGATCTGTTAGATGCGAGAGGTAGCGGATCCCATTTCCAAAGCCAACCAATACGTCTGAGAAGTCATCACGTTGACAACAGGATACTTCAATAACAGTTGAGAAGCTATAATTTGGCAGTCCGAGGTCTTTAATGGTCTTTATGTGCCATTCGTTAGTTTGTTCTTGTTTGATCACTACACATAGTGTTTAAATGAAAGTAATAAGACAAAAATGTACGAAGTCTGAAGGTATAAAATTGCTTATTTCGTGCATTGACTTAATAGTTGGACACTGGATGACGTGTAATAATGTTATTAGTTTTACGTTCCACTAACCACTTTTACGGTCTTCAAAGACGATGAGGTGCCGTAAATTTTATTCTATGACAGTTGTTTTAAGTGCTGGATAAACTACCGACAAGAAGCTGGCGATTTGAGCATCTTCAAATACCGCTGGACTGAGTCGGGTAGGAAACACCAACTTAGCACCAGGAAGCTCTGTATCATATGAGCTACTCAGCCTGGCGTTGAGGGCTCTTCTTCTGGTGCCTACTCCTCACAGACAGTTGGGGATCATCATGAATTAATGTTTCTTTATTTTGTATTTTCTGTGTCAGGGTTGTCTTATCGTGACTGTTGGAGGTTCTCCCAGGATGACCTTCTCCACTCACGTCCATTGTGAGTTGCAAACTATGATCAGTTGCATCAGACAGTTCTGCCACTTTAAATAGGCTGCTTTCCTGTAATTTGTGCCTTCAAGGAAACGCATGATTTCTCAGCACGACGGACTATTTCTTCGTAGGTGCCAGTCTACTCATGGGATCTTGAGCATTGTGCGATACATCCACATTTCAAAGGCCTGTATTCGGTTCACTGACGAAGCTTTCAGTCCAGCATTGGACACCGTAAAGCAGCACCAGTGATACATTAACGCTTCACGATACGTCAACGAGGTTTGGAGGTCATGGCTACAAACGATCATATTGAAATATATGTATGTATTGCATCTGTCCCGAGCTCAGCAGGGCACTGATCATAAAACTTAATTTCACAAATAAATATTTGGATGGAAATATTTTGGATGAGGAACTTCGGAAATCAATCCCGGGGACCGAAGTGCTATCCTCCCTACTTTCACTGGTTCAACGGCTAAGCTTTAGAGCATACGGGTCAATGGTCTGTTCGCAAACAAGTGGGCACCTAATCTAATATATTGAAAGCAGAGTGTTTTATAATAAAAGAGAGGAATTCACTATCCTATGGAATAAGAAGAATGTTCGTTACCAATTCAAAACACAAATTTTAATATAATGATGGAGTCACAGAGAAATCAATACACACGAGAAAATGCCATATTACAAAACAGGAAGAAAATCAATTATATGGGAAATGCAGTTAACGTTCGTGTCAGTCTATTTTCTTAATATCATTTTGGCATTCCCAAATCAGCTTATATTAACACTGATCACACGTAACCTGCAGTTCATAATAAAATAGGGATATATCCCTTTTTCCTAATATATCGGTACCTGCTGGTTGCCGTAATATTAACACGTAACAACACACACTTTATATACACATAGATGACATTTCTTGTGAGGCAAACAATATTAATTAACAACATTCATCATGGTCTTCATCAAGCTACAATCCCGCATATTTCCTTAACCATGAATATCATGTCGGCGCTCGTCGCAAATAAGATTAAGCGCACTACATTAGTTATATATAACTTATCGCATATATGTGCGTTTCTCTGGGGTATTATCTTATCCTACTATCATACAAAGTGGACCCATACAGCGTTGGTATCCTGTAAGTCATCATACAATGCTATAACACGTAAATACAGTCCCATGAAAAATGAAGTAATCAACTGTAAATACATCAACATACGATATAATTCACACACTTAATGCCTTCTGAAATTGTGACCCTTCACAGGTCTCATGCTGTCGATCTAAGGCCATCGATATCACACGGTATCGAACCCATGTTAGTTGGACCTCGAGGTGCGGCTGAAAGCCCTATTCCGATCTCATTCAAATATAAAATTGGGAGGATTATGTCACCTATCAGATCATAGAACACACAACGCTGACGGTAAGAAATTATTGGCATGTGAATATTCAATACAGTGTCAAAGTGAGGGAGTCTTCTTATGTGAATACTAGGAGCATTGACAAACAACAGGACCCACTGCTCAGGCCTGATATTCCTTTCCCTTGAGAGGGTCATAAATCTTTCTCTAAGAAGCAGCATGTCCACGTCGGCTGGGAGAAGACTGTCACTTCGCCCCAGATATACGGACGTAACTCTCTTTCAATTCTATCACCTTTATCCAGGAAAACAATAATTCCTGGCTGATTCCAAATATCTTTTATCAATATTTAGACAATATCCAGTCGTATTCATCTCCTCACTATTATTATTATTATTATTATTATTATTATTATTATTATTATTATTATTATTATCCTATTTTCTCTTTGTCATCTTAAACACGTTCACACACATCGTCTCACCATTCACGTTACACACGTGTATCTCATACCCACGTTATATACGCCTTTAAGAAGACTCTAATTCGACAGGTAATTTAATTAGCATTCACTCGCATAAATATATAAATCATTGATTGCACCGCAAGTCATAATTCTTCCAGGCATCAGCATCCTTAAGATCTAAAGGGGAATAGCTGGACACATGCCTTACGTCGTGAAGCAATTGAAATAATATACGTTTGGAAATTTATGAAGATCCATCTCAATTAATCACTTTGGAATGAATTTTGAACTCTACTGAAGTATCACTTCCATCCTTAAAATGCTTCACTCAAGCTCAAATACTATGGGAGCCTTACACACTAATTCGTGCAAAAGAAATCTCCGGAATAAATTCGTGATTATCCAGAATCACAGAGGAGCTCATAACATCACTAATAAAAAGAAAACTTTACCCCATTGAAACACGCATATTGCGTCACCTATGCTCTATCAAATTTACATGCAGGAAATATGTGTATACTTCTTACATAGTTAAATTGTCTGCGACTCTCATGATTCTCATGCCTAGAAATACGATGTGTTTGTACTTATCATTGCAGCGAGTAGGCCTGCCGTCATCGGAGAGCACCCCTGTGGGTTTAAGCCTCCATCACTGACGCCTTGGTTCATCTTCTTCGGGGTCACGTTTATAATGACTTGATCTACAATCACCTAGGTCGGAAGTTCTGGATGATCCCTAGATGAAATATTGCAGGCACAATGGCACGTTCTGTTCGTCTCCAATCCACCACTGCAGGCACACGGGCGCGCTCTGGTAGAGTAGACTCCGGGGTTCGACGAGGACTCACATATATATGAACAAATGGGAAACTGGTTATTAAAGTACTGTTTATATGCCTTCAGATAACATAATATGGCTAGACGCACTCATAAGCTCGAGTGGACAAGCCGAGTAGCGTTTGCAGTCCTCGGAGATCACAACTCGATTCCCTTTTTATCATAATCTGACACGATTACTGATTTCTTTTATCCGTACGTGAGCACCACTGGTTCAATTACACATCACTCCTGGCTAATCTAGCATTGTCTACTGCTTAGAATGGCATCTCCTACTACTGGACAAGCCTTAAATACGGCAAATAATTATTGGTAGAATGTAGTCACTAACCTACTAGTGCCTTGGCGATCATTGGAATTCTCACCCGTTCCGTGACTATTATTCGTGTGAGCCGATGCTGACTTTGATAGTCTGTATTCCCTTAATAGATACTGGGATTATTCCTTTCATGCAAGAAATATCTGATTATGTTATACGTATATTGGTCTGAGTCGAAACAAACTTCTTGTATAACACACTTATTTAAACACTGAATAACACAGAGTATTAGTTGAGCAACACTGCTTCATAATGAATGACGAAGTCTCATCAACGAGTGGGTAAAGAATGGAATACAAGGGTTTCGTCTGTGTTTCTTTTATAGAGAGTCCGGGTCGCCGTCTGGATAGAGGGTAGGCTCCGCCCACATGTGACAACTCGCTCCGTTAGCAATGATCTTTCAGAATCGTGAGAATATTAATATTGTAGTTCTTAAATTCATCTTTCCACTGATCTAATTTCATGTCAATCGCATCGCTGAATCTCTAGTAATCTTACAAGGTTGTTCTAAGGAATTTGCGAGTATAGGCTGGGGACTCCTTTCTTTCAATCACGATATAAGCGGCCGACATCTGGTTCCCAGCGCGTCATTACCAATACATTCATTAAGTAGTACATCTTCTGACATCATTAAATAGTGTAAATTCTGCTATTTCCAACGAGTCTTTAGTGGTAAATTTCTAAAGCTTGTATCAAAAATTGTGCGCTAACATAGTGGGTTGGCATCCCTGAATATACAGGGAAATCGCTGAGAATCTCACGTTCTCAAGTTAAAATCCTGTAAAACAATCTCCAACTCTCGACCCAGGCGTTCTTTGCGCGTGGCATGCTCCGTCCATTTCGTTCGGTGAATAGAGAGCGTAATATCAAGGTTTTGCTGTACCAAGCTCTCGCTCAGTCTGTCCGTGTAATTAGAGCTTTGCCCTCCGAGCTAGCGCAGCGCCGCTTGTATCCCGGACCGGGCGAAAAATGCTCATTACGACCAAATATGACGTGGAATGACGCGGAAAACAGCATATATTACTTGTTGGGCCTCATGCCATGCCTATTAGCCTGGCATTGAACGGTTAAAGTATATGTATATATGAAAGTATGTGTGTATGTTTTTTAAAAATCATTTATTAACAGCATGCTCCATTACGGAAAGTAATACTACGTGTTTGCGTATAGGTTACAGTACATAATGACAGTACTAATTAATACCCTATATACAATTATTTACAAATGACTTTTGTCAAAATTACTCTTAACTGCTATCTCGTTGTAAGATGTCAAAATTTATTTCATTTACAAATTTATAAAAATCCTTTAGGTGTTTGTCACGAGTTCGGTTTTCTCCACAGGCCAGCGGTCCACTGTCTTTATAACACTCCTACAAAGTTCATCTCTCTCGGAGTTGAGCAATTTACATTCCCAAGAACATGGTCAACTGTTTGATTATTTGTTTCACCGCATACACGTGTAGGGTCCTTTGTTGTTTACAACCTAAAGAAGTATTCACCAAACATTCCGTGGAGTGTTGTCATAGCTGTCATATTTTAATCGTGCTACGAGACATGTCATGATGCCCAGCAAGACAGATAGGCCGCTTTCCGCATCATTCTATGACATACTTGGTTGTAACAAGAATTTTATACCCGGTTGGGGATACGAGCGACGCGAGCTCGAAGGCTGAAGCTCTAATTGCAGGTATCGAGAGGGAGAGCTCTCAGTACAGCGAGGCCTTGGAATTACGCTCTCTCTCGTGCAAGTGAGGGCGAAGTAGGGCGTCACGGTCAACTACTGCCTATGTCAAGAAGCGGAGTTAACTTTAGAAGGTTCTAACTTGAGAATTAGATATTCTCACCAATTTTTCTGCATATTCTTGGATACAACCCACAAATTTCGCGCGTCAAGTAATAATAATAATAGAAAATCGTCAAATGCTTAATAAATTTACAAGTAAGAACTCAATGAACACAGAATAATTCCCAATATTTGATAATGTGAGAAAATGAATTACTTATCGAGCGCATTCTTAATGACGCACTTTAGAGAGACGTGCGGTGATGGTAACTACCTGTCCATAGTACTTATCTTGACACAGATAGCTGAGTCCCCATCGTCCACCACTTCGCGCGCTGAAATGACAGAGGTCGCTTGAGAGATTACCAGAAAACCTGCGATGCGATTTAAACGAATGTAGATCAGTGAATAGATGACGTCACGATCTACAAAATGAATATCTATACGACTCTGAGAGGCAATTATTAGCGGTGCGATTTTCCCATGGGGGCGGAATTTACCCCCTCCATAGCGGATGACCAGTGTCTTCTATATAAGGACAACCAGGACAACCCTCAATTAGTATATTCGAGTTCGTGTTAGCCAATCCACGCCAATCTGGTACACAGTCATAGTGCAGTTACATTTTCTTTGTGTAAGGTGATTGTTGTGGTGTCGACGTATAAAATACTAATCCGAGTATTCAATAAGGAAATGCATGCACGTTGTCATACTGCAGGCTAAAATGAATAGGTTTATCGAGAACGGGTATCACTGTTAAAAATCGCCATGACTTAGTGAGTTGCGGAAGGTAGAATCCAATATTTTTGGTGCTGTAGTTAAGGCATGTGCAGTTGTAGGAGAAAATCAGCCTAACAAATAAACGTTGTCAGATTAGCCAGGAAAGGGTTCCATAAATTAACACTGACGCTCATGTAGGAAAATATAAAATCAATAAATATTCCTCTCCATAACGAACGGGAATCGAGTAGCATTCTTCAGGGACAGTAACCGCTACTTGGGTAGTACAATCGAGTCTATGAGTGGATCTATCACTGTCATGTTATTCGACGACATATAGACAGTGCTTCAAATAACCGATTCCTAATTTATTCGCATGTATGTGAGTGCTCATCGAACCCAGGATTCACCATTACGTGAACGCGCCTGTGTGCCTGCGAAATTTCTGTCTGAAGACAACGCAGAACTTCCAGCAGTAGGAGGTAGCAGATCAAGACACCAAGGATTCAACCCCGAAGGAGATGAACCCAGGACTTAGTGCTAACGAGAAACCATCTATGGATAACTAAGTTCATGTGGGTACTCCCAGATGACAGCAGGTTACACACAGCAAATTATGAGTACATTCTTATGATATTCTTAACATGAAAATCAGCCGTGTCGCATTAATATGCAAACTTAACTCTGTAAATAAAATCTACCAGCATGCATTTCGATTTTTGTTCTCATAACGTGTTGGTGACGCAATATGCGTGTTTCAATGGGGTAACGATTCTTTCTTTATTTTAATTTTGCTCTTCTGTGATTATTGGTTAACCACAAAGTTATTCCGTGGAATTTGCATGAAGTAGTATATAGGGACCTTTAGTTTGTTATGTTTGAGTGAAGAATTCGTAAGGGTGGATTTAGATAATTCAGGGGACTTCATAATCCATTCCAATTTCAATAACCTGATATGGATCACATTTTTCAAATATAAATTATTCAGATTCTTCATAACTTTAATGCATGAATGCAGTTACTCTCCCTTTAGTCTAAAGGATGCTGACGACTGGAGAATGGAAGTTGACTCGAGGTGCGAAACATGACCTTAGATAGCTACGCGAGTGATATGTTGAATCCCTGTCAATTAGGATCATCTCAAAATGTGAATAACGTGGATACTAGGTACACGTGTGCGAAAATGAAGGGTGAAACCGTATATGCGAACATGTGCAAGGCGACACATTTGAGAATAATAATAATAATAATAATAATAATAATAATGAGGCAAACCTATACTGAGTATGGTTGAGGCAATAAGATGAAATGATATTTTAAGAGTATCCATAAATGGTCATACGACTGGAGAATACGAGATAATTGAATTAAGAATTACTTGTTTGTAGCTGGCGGAAGCCCATGCTGTCCTCAAAGAAAGAGATTTTTGTTCTCAGACTGAATGACAAGAGGGGCGAGGGCCTGGCCCTAGTTGCCAGTCCCGTTATAGTCTGTCAACCGCTCGCAGATGCCACATAATGTGTTTTTTCCATTTCACACTGTACTGAATATTCACGTGCTAATAATTTACCATCAATGCTGTACGTTTTGATGATCAGATAGGTGATGTACCCTCCTCCAATTTACATATTTAAATAAGACCGTAGTAGGGATTTTCAGATAGCACCTCGAAATCAAGCTAGCGTGGTTCGATACTCGATTGGTATCGACGTCCTTGGATCGACACCAAGGAGACCTGAAAGGGGTCACAGATTTCTATAAAGCATTAAAGTGTGTGGATATATATATTTATATATTTACAGGACAATGCTTCATTGTAATATGTGTTTATAGTGTTGTGTACTGTATGAGTGTATGTTGTGTTCTATGGAGTTATAGGCTAACCAACGTCGTGTGTCCACTTTGTAAATATTAGAATAAGTTATTACCCCGGAGAAATACGTACATTCGATAGTGTGATGTAGGCCTATAATGAATGTGATAATGTAGACCTTATTAGCGACAAGCGACGACATGATTTTCGCGACTGGATAAATATGCGGGAATGATCTTTTATCGTTACGTCAAAACACAACGACGATGCTCTAAAATTTTACTATTTCCTCACGAGAATGCCATCACTTTCATATAAGTTTGTGTTGTTATATAATAATATAGTGGAACCCACGGGTATCAATGTTAAGATAAAGGGAGATATCCCTAGTGATTAGTAATTAAAGTGTGTACATGCAGTGTTAATGAGTTGATTCGGGAATGCCAGAATGAGATTCAGAAGTGACAAAGACTGATAAAATACATTTAACGGCATTATCCATATGATAATATTCCGTGTTTAATATTACCACGCAGGCAATAATATGGTATTTGTCGTGTGTGTAAATATTTTCTTGTGACCCTCTCAGTAATTAAAATTGTGTTTTTCAATTGGGAACAACCCATTCTTATCATTCAGTAGATTAGAGTATTCGTCTTACTATAGCACCCTATTTTCAATATATTTAGATTAAGTGCCCATACCGAACAGAACCATTGGCCCGTATGCCCTTGAGCGTAGCCGTTCTGCCAGTTGAAAGTAAGGAGGATGGGACTTTGATGCCCGGATTTGACTTTCCGAAATTCGTCATCCATGAGATTTTCATCCAATAATTTATTGTGAAATTAAATATTATATTCAGCATATGTCGAGCCCGGGCCAGGTGAAATATTATGACTTAAGTTTAATTTAATTTTCAGTCTACTCCGTACAATAGGAAAGTATGCCTTTGTTATGCTTCCGTTTGTAGTGTTTTTCCACTCACTTTCCCACAATCAAATGGTTTCCTCCCTCAGGTCTTGTTTGATTGTACAGATAGTTGTCCGATTGTAAACCACTTCTAAGTCCAGGTTATTTGCAGCTTGTTTGGCCAGAGGGTCTGCAAGTTCGTATCCTTCATTGCCAACATGAACCTTGATCCATGTAAAATGTATGATCCAGTTTTCTTGCTGAAGATATCGTAAAATATTTTGTATTTCTTCTATCATTGTATTGTGCTTGCGGTTGTTTCGTACAAGATCCAGTGTTATTTTAGTGTCAGTGTGTATTACAGCAGATTTTTCAAGTATATTGTCTATGTCTTGTAACATCTTAAGGGCCTTCAGTACCGCAACGTGCTCAGGCTGATTGTTTGAGCATCGATTACATAATTTGATCCTAAGTTGGTGAGTTAATTCAGAGTTGATATATATATAACTATTCCAGACCCGACAACCGACTCGATTTTGCTGCCGTCTCTGTACATCTGGACTGTATACTGTACTTCTTCCTTTTTGTCTTGTATTATTATGTTTTTAGCTGGATGAGGCCAATTTTCGTAATTCTTTGCAGGGCCAACTTCAGTGATATCTGTCATGTGTTTAATTCTTCCTATAATTATGTTGTAATAATTTGCAATCACTAAAAGTGTAATACTAATTGGAGTCATTCCAGCTAGTATGCATAATGCTTCATGTGACGTCGTTCTGAAGGCTTTCGTAACTTTAATATTTACTAGCCTCTGTACTCATTTTAGTTTGTTGACATTATAGCTTGTATTTAAGGCATCTATCCGCACAGGAACTCCATACGAGAGTAATGGAAGTATTGCTCCTTTTTAAATGATACATGATGATACATCGGAACGCAATCCCCAATTAATTTTAGCTGTATGTATGTATGTATGTATGTATGTATGTATGTATGTATGTATGTATGTATGTATGTATGTATGTATGTACAGTATGTGTGCTAGTTTGCTTATGGAAAGTTGAATGTGTATAGCTACTTTCAGAATCATTTGAGGGATTTCTCTTTTCTCGATGGTTAAATAGAAAAGAGAAGTGGAAATGTGCAATATAGTTCTCGTGGGGAGATGAACCTGCTATAAATAACTTTAAGCGCGGCGTGAAGCTCGCAGGATGTGTGCCATTTGTGCGGAATGCCGACCGTGTGGCCCACAAGTAACGGAACGGAACGGAACCGGACTCCACGGGCAAATCAGATCTTTATCGAGGGACATTAGTTGTATTGCCGACAAGCTTGCGTAACGACCTGCCGGCTCAGGAACAGGATGAAGTCTTCTACTCTTCCACGAAGAGAACCTATCTAGTTAAGTGTCTGCTCTAGACAGTACCGTCAGTGGCCAATACACAGTATATTTTATTACTTTTGTCAGTTTATTTGTGCTCAATGAAAATGCAAGCTGTAACCTGGAATGGAGTTTATTTCTGATGATTAATGATCCGCGTTTTCAACCGTGCATTGTGTTTTTGATCGTTACTTCTCGTGATTAACTGAATGTACTATAAAGTGATCAATCGAATGATATTCCGACTTATTCTGCATTATACAGTTAATATTCCAAAGAAAGACATCTTTGAATAGGAGGCAGCCCTTGTTGTAAGGTAGTTGTTTGAACACTCATTGAAGTCTCCAGTGTTGGAAAAAAGATCAATTATGGTATACACCAGTGAAGGAGCCGATGAAATACTTGATGTGATACTTATAACTATTTGTGTTTTGTTCAGTTACTGTTGAGGGAGGACATGAATAATAATAATGATAATAATAATAATAATAATAATAATAATAATAATAATAATAATAATAATAATAATAATAATAATAATAATAATAATAATAATAATAATAATAATAATACCTTTTTAGTGCCTCTTCAATTGCTACAAGTCTTCAGAAGCTCCAGAAAGCATTATTTAACATGTCAGGGAATCTTGTGAGAGAGGTTTCTCCTATTTGAAATATATAGGCCTACCTTGCATATCGTGTAACACTGTTGAGCGTTTAATGAACTCTAGAACTCAATCCTCACTACATCAAAAATTTAAATTATATTAGAGTGATTCTCAGTTCATATGATAACATAATGGGGCAGTATAGCGTAGTTAAATGTGTCATTTCCAAGTTCAAAGCGAAGACTGATGAACTTTCACGTCCTACTGTATATTACACAAAGGACTGGAGAGGATTAGCAATGAAGGGATTTATATTAATTATTATGAAATTGTTCATAATATTGCTCTCATCGAATTCACAAGATGAAGGTATGTGTTAACATCTAATTTCCACGAATTACACGAAATTGTACATTTGAGTCGTTTCAGTGGTCGCCAATGCATATTATTTAGTTCGTCTGAAAAGTCACACATGCAATTAGTCATCGTTTTATCCATGAATTGATACATCTACATTTTATAGTAATATTATTCTTACCGAGCTCGATACCTGCAGTCGCTTAAGTGTGACCAGTATCCAGTATTCGGGAGATAGAGGGTTCGAATCCCACTGTCGGCAGCCCTGAAGATGGTTTTCCGTGGTTTCCCATTTTCACACCAGGCAAATGCTGGGGCTGTACCTTAATCAAGGCCACGGCCGCTTCCTTCTCAGTCCTTTCCTGTCCCATCATCGCCATAAGACCTATCTGTGTCGGTGCGACGTAAAGCCAATAACAAAAAAAATATTCTTTGAAATGTGATGAATATTTTATAATGTTTATTTATATAACTACTTCTCACTTGTAGTATATTGTTAAATATTCAGACACACTTCGTTATGTAGTTATTGGATTATCGAACTGCGAACCTACGTGTTTGAATATCTTTAATGAAAATAATGGAAATGATGGTAAATTTTTAATCTTATGCCTAAATGTAATTCCAATACTCCTTCATAGTTATACAGTCTGAGATGAAAGCTTATATAGGCCTACGTACTGTATCGAAAACACGTGAGAGAAACAGAGCCAAACCTAATGTGATAAAGTGGTACTGTTCTTTCACGAGATTTGAGATTAAATCAATGGCTGCAGCTATTTGTAAAGTGAAATACTGTTTAAGCCTAGTACTCTCTCCTACTTTGAGGAAGAAGCGGGAATGTCGTTTGCGTGATGACCTGAGGCAACCTTTCTATTGTGAACGCACACTTACGTACTGAGCATACTGATTCTTGGAGTTATATAGAAGTTATAGTATAGTAAACAGTATTGAAATTTATCAACATAAATCACGAACATCTCCTCAGTTCAAATGTATTAACTTTTCATTTTTTCCCTCAAAACATTAGGTAAGAAATATTTTGATCCCGTGTGATTATACATGACACAGATGTCATTATTTGATCATAATTATTTTTGCCTTGTTTTAGCCTGGAGAAAACCAGTTTCGATGGTGTGGTCATGTGAGACGAATGTTGTTATATAGGCTACCTAGGAGAACAATGGACTCGGTCATGAAAGGTAAGAGAAATAGAGGGAGAGCAAGGCACGTTGGTTAGACTCAGTTCTAATAACATTAAGGTAAGAGTTGTAGAACTGAACGAGGATAGAGAGAATTACAATAGAGAATTAAGGAAGCGCATAGTTAGTTCTCAGCGGAATGCAGACTGAGCGCTATCTATAATGAAGACGTATGCATTTGTATGTATTTGTTAATTTAAGTGTGTATATAGCCTATACAGTGCTGAGGTTTCGTATATACCAAACTTTTAAATTAAAATATGATATTAGTGATTAAAGCATATGTCATAGAACCAGGGAGCTCGTTATTTTTTTTTAAATGCTATTTGTTCGGGGCGTCGACCTATGAAGATCTTTTGCCCCTACTTGCACCATATGTAAGGAACCTGCGTGTATTATGTAAATGGCGGAAGTGTAAAGTGTTGAATGTGAGGAAAGGAACGTTATGGACGGCACAAACACCCAGTCTCCAGGCCAGGGATATTAATCATTTACAATTAAAAATCCGTGGCCCGGCCGGTAATCGAACCCGGGGGCACCGGGTGACAGACGGACACGTTGCCCCCTACACTGCGGGGCTGGACAAGGCTCGTTATTACTAATAATTTAAAATAATAATTATCCTGATTATTCTTGAGGACTGAAAATATAATTTAATTATCAGATTCGTTCTATAAAGAGGATTCAGTGCATTGTATGTAGTTTTGTTATAGTCTAATAGCAGTTTGATACTCTATTGGCTTGGGTAGCGTGATATTATGCTATTAGCTACACATCCGTGTGAAGCCATGATGGTTTCCACTTTCATTTCTCATTCATCGTGATTTGAACGCGTATAATTCGCCAGATGTCAAAAGAGAGCATTGGAAATACGGTTTACTAAGGATCAGTAAATAAATCTATATAAATAAAATTGTTTCTGTTTGTCTGTTTGTCTGTCTGTTTGTCTGTTCCACCATCACGTCGAAACGGCTGGATAGATCTCAACCAAACTTCATATTTAGAGTATACTGACCCCGGGGAAGGTTTCGATATGCATATCATTTTAAAATCTTTGAAAAGACGGGGGTTTTATAGGAAAAAACGGTTTTCCTCCATTTTCTCTTATACTATTATAGGCAAAATATCGAATTTGTCGTATAAGGACGAGACAAAGCTCAATTTAATCCTCTTGACGCAAAGAACAAAACTCGGTAAGCTCTACGGGCCCGAAAACCATGTTTTAAGGCCCTAAAACCAACCGTTACGGAGATATTGGCACCACACTACCCCTGCTCTAGGAATCGGATAAAGAAATGAACTGCCGTAACCATGGCAACGTCAGCTCCAGGATTCTAGAGCAGTGAGATTATGCATGTACGTTTGGGCATAGCTGTCAACCAAAATAGGTACAAATAAGACTTAATATCTGGGAAAAAAATATACTGTTGTGTAAGGGACTCATAGGACTCCTTTGGGCGGGGATGGAAAGGGGGTGAAGAACGAGTGTAAACATCTATATAAATAAAATTGTTTCTGTTTGTCTGTCTGTTTGTCTGTTCCACCATCACGTCGAAACGGCTGGATAGATCTCAACCAAACTTCATATTTAGGGTATACTCATCCCGGAGAAGGTTTTGATATGCATATCATTTTAAAATCCTTGAATAGACAGGGGGTTTATAGGAAAACCAGAATGGTTTTTCCACCATCACGTCGAAACGGCTGGATAGATCTCAACCAAACTTCATATTTAGAGGATACTCATCGCGGGGAAGTTTTCCATATGCATATCATTTTAAAATATTTGAATATATGGGGGTTTATAGGAAAATCAGAATGGTTTTTCCACCATCACGTCGAAACGGCTGGATGGATCTCAACCAAACATTGTATTTAGAGTATACTAATCCCGGGGAAGGTTTAGATATGCATATCATTTTAAAATCCTTGAATAGACGGGGTGTTTATAGGAAAACCAGAGTGGTTTTCCCACCATCACGTCGAAACGGCTCGATAGATCTCAGCCAAACTTCATATTTAGAGTATACTCATCCCAGGAAAGGTTCCGATATGCATATAATTTTAAAATCTTTGAATAGACGGGGTGTTTATAGGAAAACCACAGTGGTTTTCCTCTATTTTCTCTTATACTATTGATTTTCTGTAAACTTCGTTTACCGTACGTGAAACGTCTCTTCATTATAAACAACTTTCGTTATGTTCATAATTTACCTTACTCTTCACATGACGGAGAAATTTACAATTTTCTGCTGGTATCATGCTCTGCATTTAGTGACCGACAGACCGACAACGAACCTACAGGTTACCATGGCAACGTCTCTGACTGCATGCCAGTAGGGAAGTAACGTATTGCCATTTTCCTCATCATGCTTTTAAATTCGTGGTTGTTCCTTGGGTAGATAGCAAGAGAGGCATCAATCGGCTCATCTGCGGGATATTGGCGGAATATCGTTGGAGGTTATAACCGCCCTCGAATAGATTAAGTAATAACACCATTAGTCATCTTCATATTTGTTTACCTAAGAATCACTGAACCTAAATTTCTCCTCTGTTAGCGCTTTATTATATCCATAACTCACGGCATTTATTTATTTGTCGTTATCCGGCTGTCCTCAGTTATAATCCATTTTCTATTAGTTTCAACATTCTTAACTGTATTATTTTCTTCCTTAATTACGCCGTATGTACGTGAATGCTAGAAACTACTGGATGCATTTCCACCAAGATTCGTATTTAGAATACACCTGTCCTTGATAGGTTTCAGGGCAAATATTGTTTCTAAATCCCTGAACTAACTGGGGGTTTATACGAAACCGAAACAGTGATTTTGCACTTCCAAAAAATATACACAACAAAAGTTTATGGAAGTCTACCTACCTTGGTAGAAATTAATGTCTAAACCTTTTTTTCTCATGTGCATCATTTCGATACGAGGATCAATAAGGGAGATATCATTAAAGGACCGTTTTTCTGTACAAGTCCCATCGGACTTAACTCACGAGCGGGTGCGTGTAAAGCGTATTCCTTACAACTTGAAAACTACTGAAGACATTCGAAACAAAATTTATATTTAGCATCCACCTGTCCAAAGGTAGGTTTTAAACGTAAATAACATTTCATGTTCCGGAATGGACTGGCGGTTTATAAGGAACCGAAATGGTGATTTTACTCTTCCACAATATATACAGAACAAGACCAACCTGACTGGAAATCGACCAAACCTGATGGAATTCCACCTCTAAACCTTTTTTTTTCATGTGCATTTTTTCGTCAGGAGGATTAATAAGGGAGATATCATGAATGGTCACTTTTGCAGGTTAAGTCCAGCGGACATAGCCCAAAAGGTGTTTTACATGGAGCAGATTCCTTATCTATATAAATCAAATCGTAACGACTGTGTACCTCTACACTGACTATTTTGGCGAAATTTTCGTACAGCTTTCCGTTTAAGGGGTAATAATAACAATCTCCATAATTTTTGATTTCCTGAAAGTCCTAATTTTTACCCGCCTCGCCCAAAATCCACATTGTGGCATAATCTGCCAGAAGAATAAGAAGATAATTGAAATTTGACAAAATTATACGTTTTAGCCCGTAACGAATGAAAAATCCTATATCATTAAATTTTTCATTTTTTATCCCCGAAGAATATCGAAATATGCAGGCAATTTTAATGATGGTGCAGACCTTCGGAAATTCCTATCACGTAACGGATTGCACAATCTCCGTTCAATTTGGAATGATCTACAACCTTGGTCTTATGACTTTATGCCGTATCTGTATCCCTTTTACGTTTGATTTTTCTCTATTAATCGATGTTAAGTCAATTTGGAATTTTCACATGCATAATTCATACTTTCAATTACTTATATGAAATACAGAATCATGGCCCACTCAGTAGCCATATGTGAGCCAAATGCTACGTATGTAGCTGTCACATTATTATCCGAAAAGTAATGTAATGTGAGATGATCTTACAAAACCTTTACCCTGTTCCACGTTTCTAAATCTGACCCAAGAATAGATGACATATCATTGGACCAGCCATTTAGGCCACTAAATCCGGCGTGTCTTATGGTATAATCCTTTGTCGATATGACGTACGTTTAGTAGCAGTTAATCTGTAAATGAAGGTCTTCAATATTGTAAACACGCATATACTTTCGTATGTCGATCTATATATATTCACTGATGTCGATTTAGCGATCGAGAAAGGGTCGGTCTGCTATTGTAATCAGTACTCCCCACACCGACTTTGACTGGCAGTAGGAAAGGGTTCCTTCTCCAACTCCTGTGTAACTGTCATTAGTAAGGAAGGCCTACAATTGTAATGAATAGTTCCCTTCTCGATTTGACTTGCAGAAGGTAAGTGAGCATGCAGTTTTGTTTAAAACTCCCCTACCCGATTGTGTTTGGCAGTAGGCAAGGGTGCCCGCCATTATAAAGAAATGTACTCATCTAAAATGTGACTGGCATTAGGCATAGTGGCCTGCTATTTTGATGGAAACTCACCAACTTGGTGTGACTGGCAGTACGCTGGCTGGCAGTAGGAAAAGGGGCCTGTCATTATAATGATAACTGCACAACTCAATTTCGAGTGATAGTAGGGTAATTGCCTGCCATTATAATAAAAACTGTAATCTGTCTGGAGGTAGGAAAGGGGGGCTGCCATTTTAACGAAAACTCCCCAAATCGATTCTGTCCGCATAGTAGGCAATGGGGCCTGCAATTATAATGTAAACTTCCCAACCTGATTGTGAATGCCAGTAGGCAAGTGAGCCTTCCGTTATATCACAAATCCGTAACAAACACTTTACATTGGAAACGTACGGGGACCTCCCCATGCTCTTTCTCGGATAACGCTAAGAGACATGCAATTTTAAAACTATCTTATTTACTGCATGTACACTATTTACTTCGATATTCGAATACAATGTAGAATACCGTAGCGAAGCACGGGTACATTCGCTAGTCATAGAATAAATTGTGATTTTCCATTTTTAAACAAGCACCACACATTTATAACTCGATGTTTCTCAATAAATATTGTGTTCATATTGTATGGTTTACGTGACTTCCATGATCTGAGCATAGAACCATTAGCATAACATCGTCTCTGAAATATTCCTTCATCTCTGAAAAGAACGTTCTATTTGAAAAGTATGAGTCTTGTTCCCTGAGTCATTACCAAGTAGCTAAAAGTCATCGTACGTTGAGGAATAAAAGCTAAATGAAGCAATTACTGACGTAGTCGTTAGCACTAGAAAGTTGTCAATGTTAGAATATTGACGAATTAAGGATGAAATATTCACCTACAAATTATATTACGTTGGGAGAGAAATTATGCTTTAGTCCTCAATCAAATAAAGAAAAAGAACTGAAGAGGTTTGCTGTAACAAAAGTCTTGTTACTAGGAGTTGTCGTTTTGAAGGAAGAGCCAGAGCAGAAAGATTCAAGCAGCAGACACAGGCACAACATTCTTGGGTGGTTTCTACGACAGAGTACTTCAGTTCTTACTTCGGAAAACAACCCCGTGATCCAGACAGACTGTGACAAAACTTGCCCTTTCAAATATGATTGTTACCTGGCCAGGTGACATGCAAACGATGGGATAGGAAAGGTCCAGGAGTTGGAAGGAAGCGGCCGTGGCGTTAATTAAGGTACAGCTCCAGCACTTGCCTGGTGTGAAAATGGGAAACCACGGAAAACCATCTTCAGGGCTGCCGACATTGGGATTCGAACCTACGATCTCTCGGATGCGAGCTCACAGTCGCGCGCCTCTATGTGCACGGCCAACTCGCCCGGTAATAATAATATTAAGCACCTTCAAATACCAGTAGACTGAGTCGAGATCAGACCCACCAAATTGTTCTCAGATGGCAAGCGCTTTACCGTCCGAGCCATTTAGCCAGGCAACAGGTAGACATCACATGACTCTACTGCTTAGAGATAGGTGTTCTGTCTATCTTCTCTATCCACAAGATATTCTGGTGCCTATGTCAGAAAATTCTTTCGTTTGTTTGTTAGAAGACAAGGGAAAGTCTCTTTCAAATGGATAATTTCACGGATATTCCAAAGATAAGTTAGGATCAGATATTCAAGAAAATAAGAATAGGCCCTACATTTGACAATCTAAACATTCGAAAGGTACATTTTGCGCAATGTATTTTGCACCTGCCTTAGTTGGTAGCAGGTTGGTGTGGGAATGGGTACCACCTCGACTTCTCAAGTTCATCTCCGCCCACGCGGCTGGCCTACTTCCGCGGTCGCGCCGCCACATACTGCGTGTGAGTGAGTGCGGCATGGGCACTTTCACTGACCGGCCGGTACACTACGGCTCTCTGCCCTCCAGTCAACCGTGCCAAATAACTTAATCAGCTCACACACTTCGCAGTTAGGAACATTCTTGTAAGTTCAATCGACCAGTTCCATTATCAAGTTTAGCGACACTGTACGGAAATCGCTAAGGAGTAGAAACAGAGTCATTGAACTTCACAAGTCTTCTCACGCAGTCCCTGAGATTTCACCATAAGAATGAGAAGTAGATTTATTTTGTTAAAAGAACTGTTTGTTTGTTATATTTTTCTCCAGTCACAAATCGCAAATATGCAACACGTACGGGAAGATACGGTACCGAATGCGGCAAAACAAACGATACTGAAATAGTATATAATTGCGTTGGTACAGTACGTGTTCAAAATGTGTACCATCACGTGCTACACATTGATCATAACACTCATAACGTTTCTGAACATTTTTGAACATGTTGGTGAGCAAAGGTTGTTGTAAGGACACAAGAAATGACCTTATATTCTCGCGTAATACTATGTATTACTATGTCTTGAAAACGGATTCTTTTAACATGCCCTATGCATAGGATCCAGTGCGATCCAGGGAGCAGGTAGAGTGCGGGAATGGAGCTCCACGAGAAATTAGGCAATATCCAAAGTCTCGTTACGGAAGGGTAATAATAATAATAATAATAATAATAATAATAATAATAATAATAATAATAATAATAATAATGTTATTGGCTTTACGTCCGACTAACTACTTTTACGGTTTTCGGGAACGCCGAGGTGTCGGAATTTTGTCCCGCAGGAGTACATTTATATGCCAGTAAATCTACCGACACGAGGCTGACGTATTTGAGCACCTTCAAATACCACCGGACTGAGCCAGGGTCGAACCTGCCAAGTTGGGGTATGAAGGCCAGTGCCTCAACCGCCTGAGCCACTCATTGTTTTTCCTAGTGGCTTTACGTCGCACCGACACAGGTAGGTTTTATGGCGGCGATGGGACAGGAAAGGGCTAGGAGTTGGAAGGAAGTGGCCGTGGCCTTAATTAAGATACAGCCCCAGCATTTGCCTGGTGTGAAAATGGGAAACCACGGAAAACCATCTCCAGGGCTGCCGACAGTGGGATTCGAACCCACTATCTCCCGGATGTAAGCTCACAGCTGCGCGCTCCTAACCACACGGCCAACTCGCCCGGTCTGAGCCAATCAGCCCGGCTGCAGAAGGGTAGGTGACTCCCCCGTGGTGTGGACTGTAGCTCCATCTATCACAGACAACACTCAGCTCTAATACTGTAATCAGGCTCGCTCGTCCCTTTCCGTTAGACGCTGAGCAGCTTGGATGCGGCATGCAAATCCACCCAGCTCTTTAAACATCCTATTACTCAAACTGAGTTTCAGCGATGTTCGTCATAGACTACGATTCACCGGGCGAGTTGGCCATGCGGTTAGGGGCGCGCAGCTGTGAGCTCGCATCCGGGAGATAGTAGGTTCGAACCCAACTTTCGGCAGCTCTGAAGATGGTTTTCCGTGGTTTCCCATTTACACACCAAACAAATGCTGGGGCTGTACCTTAATTAAGGTCACGGCCGCTTCATTCCCATTCCTAGGCCTTTCCAGTCCCATCGTCGCCATAACACTATCTGTGCCGGTGCGACGTAAAGCAAATAGGAAAAAACGACTACGGTTTGGGAAGTGTAACACTTGTTGGGGAAGTCGTCCATGATTCTCGTTGGTGGTGACGGTTCTTGGGAGCCCTGTTGACCGCTTTTGTTTACATAAGACTGATCTCTTACGACAAAATTTGTCAACTTGTTTTGTTACTTGGTGCCTCCTTTTAAATCTCTCCTCGTACTGTTCTTTAATGTGAAACAAACTCGGCCCATTCTGATGCTCCACTCCGTATGACCGGAAATAATGTTCCATGATAACCACCTTCTCCTCTGTTGTAAGAATTATAATTGCAGATATAGGCACAACACTGAATTCACAATATTACATAAAATAAATACTTCGTTGCTAAGGAAACGTGGATAGCATGTCTCGGACAGTTTACTGGTAGTATATTTGCTGTATGATGAAATAAAGAGCAAATAGCTTTCAGTGTCCGCTTGAGTGAGATGGTAAAGCGGTGGCTTTCTGCACCCAACTTGGCGTATTTGATCGGGGCTCAATACGATGGAATTCGAAGAACTACACCCGAGAAAAAAATCTGGCTTCTCGGTGCACTTAAAAACTAAGTATTGTATACTAGGCCTATACATTGGTAAATAATAAATTGCTCTTTATTAAATATAACTACCGTAGTCATCAAACAATGCGGTCTCTTTTGTTTATAACAGACATGCAGTGGAGGAGCAGGAAAATTGTTTACTAATCCATATCATTGAAGGAAAGAGTACTTTCCTCCGATTCCTGGGATGTTATTGATAGTGTTAACGTGTAGTTCAATATTATAACTAGAAGTATTCTCGACATCTACATGAAAGGCAGTTCAGTCGAAGGTCTGATCACAACGCTCATATATCCTGCACCGAAGGCCAAGAATTCTTGGAGCCTGTTCCTCAACATTCACAACCCCATTGACCTTAGTCGAAGAGGGGTCATCTCATCTTACCTTAACCTAGAGATGTACTCTAGTTTGAAACGAGACTGTATTTTCAAAATATTAAATAAAGCAATGTCTGTTACAAAAAGTGTCTTCATTCTATGTAAGGCAGTAAAATATTCTTAGTCGATAAATTTATCTTCGGGGTTGGGTTCTATTTCACCAGCTGCGTGAATACCATGATGAGTAGAATCGATTAGATGTAGTTTATTATTTGAGTTTTGTATCAATTTGTATAAATACTATTTTTTTCACCGTTTCTCCGATTATCTAAATTTTGTTTGGGAGGTCTCAGGTTTAATTCCCGGCTCCAGATCATAATATTCCTTAAAAGAGGCCTAAAGCAAGGTTAATGAGTCACATTAAGACAACTGATGCAGAATCTGGTCGGAAAATCATCGAAAATGATCTGGATATCTGTCATAAATGGCCGTAACACTGTTTCATGGTAACCAATACGGATTCAAGGAATGGAACCATCAGTTGGTAAACAAAATTCTCACGAGCAATGTTGTGTATTAGGAAAATCTATTTCTGTAACTAGAAATTATTTAGAATCTTACTGCTTTCATGGGGATGATGCGAAAGAGAAAATTATAAACTGGGATCTTCAAATACTACTGTGGAGCTAAACTTAACATGATCAGAATTCATCAATTTTTTGTAGTTTACGAAGGGACGAATGGAAGTTAATACTGGCACAATAATTAACTACCATACAATTCTTTTACCTCTACATTGCCTTTAAAATGGTATATGTCTAATGATTTCATGATCATTACTAGATTTGTATCAGAGATTATAATTCCTGAAGTGTATGCTGAAGTAAATGATACACATTTAATCGATTTCAGGAATGTATTTTTTTAAATGTGAGAATTGTGTCACTATTCCTATTATATAGGGAAGGGCAAACATACCGAGCGAGTTTGCTGTGCCGTTTGGGTCGTTTAACTGTTCGCTTGTTTTCGGGAGATAATGAGTTCCAACTCCACTGTTGGCAGCCCTTTTCCTTGGTTTCCCATTTTCACACCAGGCAAATGAAGGGACTGTTAAAGCCTCCGTTGCTTCCTTTCCAGTCCTAGCCCAGGTCTATCCCACAGTCGGCATAAGACCTGTCTAATTCAGAAAGAGGGCAAGTGACCTTATCCACTGAAGCATATTGTCATTTTTATTTTAGATCGTAAGTCAAATGGGAAGACGGTCTGACGGCAAAACGTTTATAACCGCACAACCTTTGGGGGCTTTTGCGGTTTTGCTATAACCGCATTATCTTCCGTGGTTTATTTTGGGAGCAAACCACCCTCCTGGCTGATGGTTTGATAGAGTAAAGAATCCTGTGCTATGTTATGAAACCTTGCAGCTAAGTATATAATATATATTTTTTTGAGTTAGCGATCAGATTACTTTACTTCTAAGAACCAATCCCTGAGTTCCTCCATTTACAACTGATTTACGAGGTTTTGTACGAAGGCGATAACGGTATCACTGTATCTTTTGTAGTTCCGATTGACGCAATATGCCCTAACAACGACCCTTTAATAAAACATAACAAGAATAACCCAATTAGGAAGAAGATTTGAAAATACGTGACATGAGCGGTGTAACTTTAAACTCGAGAGTGTGGGAACTAACGCGCACACACACAAAAAGCAGAAATGAAGCCGTATTTTATTTTCTCTGTAGACACAGGTGAAGAGTACAGATGTAGACATAACAAAGCATTTAAGAACCGTTATTATAAAAATATAAGAACATACAAAGGAATTACGTGAACAAGAAATAACAATGGAAGACAATCATTTATCGAGATGAAGTTGTAGGTTTTGAGCATGTAAATATGTAGGTCAACTGTAACAGATGTAAAAACTGCTTTGTATCAGGATGGGGAAAGATAAATTGTTCAATGGAATATTCTTTATTATTTGGACCATTTGAAACGTTCTTTGTTGAGTGTGTTTCAGATTTATGACGAGACAAACAACACACACGTTAGTCAATGATAACAGTAAAGAAAACATAAATAAGAGGCAATAAATAATTTCTTTACGCTCATTAATTTGTACTATTTCTTAAATGACTTCCTTTGTTACATTTTGAAACCGAGTCACGAAGATTACTGATGAGATGCTTGTATTTTCTCAAGTGTTATCTTGGTCATGGACAGAATTTAAGGAGTCAACTATCCCTGTTATAATCCTTAAATCCGTTACATATTTGGCATTTGAACTATTAATAAATTAATGCTGTTTTTTTTGTTTGTTTAATTGTATAGAGTTTTAAGAGAGAATGAGATGCTTGAATTTTGCTTTGTAAAATTATTTAACGGTTCATAAAAATGACTGTTTTCTTGCTAATGCTAATGCTAATTGACTGCACGGGGTTACAAAATTTGCCTATTGTAGAAGGCGAACAGCTAGTCACCTACATTAAGTCAGTCACAGTGATCATATGATTTGAGTAAATTCTAGGTTCAAGACAGGGCCCAATTATTGGTCTTTAATGATGGTGTTTTGGATAATAGGATGTTTGTGTTGTATAATTTCTTGTTCTGATATACAGAGTACTTCAAGAGTGTACCTATACTCTATATCTGTATGCAGGGTTGAGTAGAGAAAACTGAAACAACGAGAACAATCCTTGTAAACATGGGTAACGAAACTAACAGCATTAAAAATGGCACATTGGCGGATAAATCTTAAGTATTACGTAGTAAGTCGGTATGTCGCAACAATAAACAAGATACAGTATTATCTATTCTCTTTATGCAGTTCGATAGTTCTGTACCTTGGAAGCGGAGAACAGTTCCTCATAATATTTGAATAATGCATTTTATAATCACTTAGATTATTGTTTTCAGAAGCGAGATGATGCTGTTATTTCTTAAAATTTGGGAAATATACTGGTGCATTGAGTGATGAAAGAAGTTCGCCCGTATGAACGGGAAAAGACTTCTAGATTTTCTACACTCTGGATGTCTGCTGCCAGTATCAGGATTCGAATCTCGGATTTCGTAAAGATGTAGTTTCTGCCGGAGATCAGAATTCACCACTTAACTACGACAGCTGCTCAGAAATGGGAAAATCTATACAGAATGTATCAAAAATTATAGGTACAAACTGCAGGGCTCTGTACTGGTACCTCGCATGTTAGCATGTCATACATGAAATATTATGTCAGTCATCTCATCGTTAGAAAAACTAGAGAGCTATTATTGTT
The DNA here is from genome assembly GCF_040414725.1 of Anabrus simplex. Classification (NCBI taxonomy): domain Eukaryota; kingdom Metazoa; phylum Arthropoda; class Insecta; order Orthoptera; family Tettigoniidae; genus Anabrus; species Anabrus simplex. The sequence goes on along the minus strand of NC_090265.1, from coordinate 1,114,837,715 downwards.
TCGAATGCCGCTACAAATTTAAAACGTTTTTGGATGTAGAGCCTGGTACCTGAAATATAAGGAATTAGCATCATTGTAGCGGTTTCAAACTAATACTGATGATTGAGAAAACAATTTACTCTTAAATCTTCCGAAGGGAACTGTCTCAGGTTACTATTGTGAAGGGCTAAATTCCAGTAAAACACTTTGCGGAGATTATTAAACACAGAAAGTATCTTCGATATTCTTAGGTAACACTGCTTCAAAGGATTCCTTTCCCTTTATTTTCTGGACATGTTTCACTTCTGTACTATACCATGCAGGTATCACTGTAACATTTGTCTGTTGCAGTACGCCAGGGACTTGGGGAGTATCACACTGTGCAACTGTGTCCTAATTTTGAATCAAATCACTGAACTTCGACTCTTGAGACCTGTGCTGTTAAACGTTTACCGCTGCTACTTTGGAGATAAGCATGGAATATTATTCTAGAACGTGTAATACTTTAACCAACTTGAAGTCTTACCGTAGAGCTCAGTGCCGGTAACGAAGAGCCTTACCAGGACGTTTCTTGTAATCTCCGAGGAAAAATATTGATGCTATAGCTTCTACTCTCTGTAATATGTGTCGTTAATCAAGAAGAAAGCTCTTTGTTTTAGTCTTCTACACGGTACTGTGTTTGGCGCTAGTAAATCTGGAACGTGATCGCACAGTTTTATGTACTGTCGAGGGTGGCATGCTTAATTGTCTACTTGATTTGCGTGGGCTGCGGACAAAAGCTGGCCGAGCTTCAGTCGTTACCGAGAATTTTCTCGTACTTCAATGGCATGTGAACTATGGATTCGTGATGTTAAAAGCATACCTATCTTGTTTTCCGAAGTCTTTATTGTAACTCCCTGTTGCAAGAAAGCTTTTGTAAAATATTAAAGAATATATTATGCTTCCAGTAGGTTTGATATATACCTAGTATAAGCTAATCATTGTCGGAATTATTTTCTCTCAATTATTACAGTCACGATAGCCAGATTCATAACCGAAGTAGACAGATAGTGTTGATGCTATGAAAGGCTATGTCGTCTTCAAAAGTAGGAAAATCAACTTCAAAATCTGTACTCGGCATATTCAAATATAGATCCTACTTCTTCATAGTTTGCATTACTCATATTCTTTATTTACTAGTCTGGCCGTTAAAATAGAAAAAATGTTGGTTGCCAGGAAGATAAACTTCCGAATAAACATAAATTCAAAAATCAAATCAAATTCGTCACAAATCTCAGGTTGTGCCCGATGTTTCAGGAATACAATTCCGATTGTAAGGCCTTACCTTATCCACTCCTTAAAACGTGCTTTTGAAAATGGGTAAATGGTTATTGAGGAAGTAAAAATACAAACAAGTATAATCAGAAATAAAATACAAATACACTATCACTGGATGATAGTCTAGCTCCTTGAAGGAATGATCAGCGCACTGGTCTTCCGTTCAGAGGGTAAAGGGGTTCGATTTCGGCCGAGTATGGTATTTAACAACGTATAATTAATTCCTCTGATTCGGGGACTGGGTGTTTGCGTTAATCTCAATACAGTTATCGTCATCTATATACAAAATATCTCACCACCAACCACCATAGAAACACGCAATAGTAAATACATCCCTTCAAATAAGGTTGTCGACAGGAACGGCTTCTTCCCGTAAAATTGAGCAAAATCCATATCAATAAATTGCGAACAAGGCCAGAAATAATAATAATAATAATAATAATAATAATAATAATAATAATAATAATAATAATAATAATGATAATGATAATAATAATAATAATAATAATGAAACACGTATTTTTTTTCTTTTTGCTTTCGGAAAATCCAATTCAGGGGCTGAAAAGAATTGGAAAAGGGGGTGAAATTTTAAAATGAGTACTGGTATATCTACGTTATATGTCTTTCGACTCCATGGCTAAATGTTTAGCGTGCTGGCCTTTGGTCACAGGGGTCCCGGGTTCGATTCCCGGCAGGGTCGGGAATTTTATCCATTATTGGTTAAATTCCCTGGCACGGGGGCTGGGTGTATGTGTTGTCTTCATCATCATTTCGTCCTCATCACGACGCGCAGGTCGCCTAGGGCGCCAAATCAAAAGACCTGCACTCTTCCACAATATATACAGTACAAGACCAACCAGACTGGAAATCGACCAAACATGATGGAATTCAATCTCTAAAACTTTATTTTCATGTGCATTTTTTTGTCAGGAGGATTAATAAGGGAGATATCATGAATGGTCAGTTTTGCAGGATAAGTCCAGCGGACATAGCCCTAAAGGTGTTGTACGTGGAGCAGATTCCTTATCTATGTATATAAATAAAATCGTAATGACTGTGTGCCTGTACATTACTATTTTGGCGAAATTTCCGCACAGCTACCCGTTTAAGGGGTAATAATGAACATATGCATATTTTTTTGGTTTAGTTTCCCGAAAGTCCTAATTTTTACCCTCCTCCTCCAAAATCCAGATGGCGGCATAACCTGCTAGACGAAAAAGAAAATTGAAATTTGACAAAATTATACGTTTTAGCCTGTAAAAGACGGAAAAATTCCAAGATCATTAAATTTTTCACTTTTTATCCCCGAAGAATATCGAAATATGGAGGCAATTTTAATGAAGTCCTAGCACATAACGGATTGCACAATCTCCGTTCAATTTCGAATGATCTACAACCTTGGTCTTTTTGCCGCATCTGTATCCCTTTTACGTTTGATTTTTCTCTGTTAATCGATGTTAAGTAAATTTGGAGTTTTCACATGCATAATTCATACTTTCAATCACTTATAGAAAACATAGAATCATCAAACTCTTCAAGAAAATTGGCCCACCCAGTAGCCATATGTGAGCCAAATGCTATGTATGTAGCTGTCACATAATTATCCGAAATGTAATGCAATGTGAGATAATCTTACAAAAACTTTACACTGTTCAACGTTTCTAACTCAATCTGACAAAATAATAGATGAGATATCATAGGACCAGCCATTTAGGCCACTAAATCCGGCCTCTTATGGTACAATGCTTTGTCGATATGTCGTACGTTTAGCAGCAGTTAATCTGTAAATGAAAGTCTGCAATATTGTAAACACGCATATACTTTCGTATGTCGATCTATTTATATTCACTGATGTCGATTTGTAGCGATCGAGAAAGGGTGTGTCTGCTATTGTAATCAGTACTTCCCACACCGACTTTGACTGGCAGTAGGAACGGGGTCCTTCTCCAACTCCTGTGTAACTGGCATCAGTAAGGAAGGCCTACCATTGTAATGAATAGTTCACTTCTGGATTTGACTTGCAGAAGGCAAGGGAGCATGCAGTTTTGTTTAAAACTCCCCTACCCGATTGTGTTTGGCAGTAGGCAAGGGTGCCCGCCATTATAAAGAAATGTACTCATCTAAAATGTGACTGGCATTAGGCATAGTGGCCTGCTATTTTGATGGAAACTCACCAACTTGGTGTGACTGGCAGTAAGCTGGCTGGCAGTAGGAAAAGGGGCCTGACATTATAATTAAAACTGCACAACTCAATTTCGACTGACAGTAGGGTAGTTGCCTGCCATTATAATAAAAACTCCTCAACTGTTATCTGTCTGGAAGTAGGAAAGTGGACTGCCATTGTAACGAAAACTCCCCAAATCGATTGTGACCGCGCAGTAGGCAATGGGGCCTGCAAATATAATATAAACTTCTAAACTCGATTGTGAATGACAGTAGGCAAGTGAGCCTGCCGTTATAACACAAGTCTGTAACAAACACTTTACATTGGAAACGACGTATGGGGACCTCCCCATGCTGTTTCTCGGATAACGCTAAGAGACATGCAATTTTAAAACAATGGATTTACTGCATGTACAGTATTTACTTCAATATTTGAATACAATGTACTCGTAGAATACCGTAGCGAAGCACGGGTACATTTGCTAGTAAATAAATAAAATGAAATCACAGCCCTAGAACATTACCATTTCTAAACTGGTAATCACGGTAACATCATAACCTAAGCTACAGTAGATTTTAAACAATGTACTTACAGTTTCACTCGGTGATGCATCGTAATCGTATAATTCTGGTTATAGGACGTTTTTGGTTTTTAAACTTAAAATCTTAACCGAAACTGCGCGAGCGACGGCAGGCATGGGAAAGTATTCCTCGCGACGAATAACACTGTTATATTCACAAAAATGCCACAAAACTCGCGAAAAATTCACATATAACACAAGAACTTCAATTGTTGACTATTACAATTAACACACCTTACACAAGCTAGCTGGTCTGTCAGCGTAAGACGCTATTAATTGAGAGGGAGGCCCACAGCCTCCACCCCGCCTCTGCAGGCTTCAAGGGCATGCGTCAACACAGCGACTTGAATTTCGCTGGGATAACTCTTGCGCGCCGGCAAAGAAATCCAGCTCGCTGAAGAGTGCTGAACCGCTGTAGAGCGAGCGGATTGTCGAGGTAGCTATAATTGGCTTGACATGGATGTTTGCAGTAAATAAATAAAATGAAATCATACCCCTAGAACATCACCATTTTTAAACTGATATTCACGGTAGCATCATAACGTAAGCTACAGTAGATTTTAAACAATGTACTTACAGTTTTTGACGTGATAATCTGCTTCCATCTTTCACTTGATATAAAGTGTTGTAAGGAATAATAAATGTAAACAGAAAATTCTTTGCCCCAGCAGCGCTGGGGTAGATGGGGTTCGGTGCACGTCACTGGCCTATGTAATTATTCTACGAAGTGTGGGAACTTTTCTCTCCTCTCCATAGTGTTGGGAGGGGATGGTTAACTCATTTTACTTCCCCTCAAAAACCATAATCACTACCGTTAACATCTACATATACCTAACTTAATTATTAGTGTAGGACAACGAAAACGTTGATGAGGCCGTTTAGATGTCACCGGCTGTGAACAAAGTATCATCTGAGTCAAATTAATATCTATCACAATCCACCGCCTTTGAATAGAGTGGAATATAATAAAAAAAATACTCCCATCCCTTAGTTCCGGAACAACTGCTGAAAATTTTGGGGAGAGTATTCATTTATTGAAATCCAATCATGTTTCCTTTTCAAGTATCTTATTTTCCTTACTAGATTAAACATTATAATTAAGCCTAATAAATGTTTACATATTTGTCGCTTTTTGTCCTAGGTGCTAAACAGTGTCATTTATTCTAGTACAACATTTATCCTACCATTCATTAGTTGAATTAATGCTTACATAATTTTCTCTCAGTTTCTCCTGCCACATAATTTTTAATATACATATGTTGCTGTCCAACCCGGTGCAATCCATTTTTGTTTAATACTTTTGCAATTAATTGTATGACATTCTTTCTCTTTTTATATTTTTGCTTTGGATTCACTACCCAGATATTTGACCCTATGTGGGTCTGTTTGCACCACTGATCTCTATACCTGGATGGCTGGTAGCTGGGGTAGCAGTAAGCCGAATAGAAGATGACTGGCGTAGTAAGATGGCAGCGCGCGCATGGTGCAATTGACCACGAGGAGCGCGCTTGCTTTGTTTATGCTTAGTTCAGTGATGCCAGGCCTCTTGATTGTAGTTCCACGAGTGTTCTGTGCTGTGTTATTGCAAAGTAAATAGTAGTGTATTTTACGAATTTAGGTTCGTTGCCTTGTAGTATACTTGTGGATTACAATATTCAATTTAAATATGTATGTGTTTATCTGAAATATGAATGAAGAAACATTCTACAGGGTATTAACATTAGCTTATGGATGTACAAACAGAACCGATCAGCAGAAGGAGAAATCATTTCATCGGGGAGTTTTATACTGTACATAAGAATCTTCCTAGGGTAGTGTTTTGAGTTTTAGGTTTATTGTATCTTTTTTCGCATATTCTTCTTCTTATCTTAATCTGTTTACCCTCCAGGGTTGGCTTTTCCCTCGGACTCAGCGGGGGATCCCACCTCTACCGCCTCAAGGGCAGTGTCCTGGAGCTTCAGACTTTGGGTCGGGGGATACAACTGGGGAGAATGACCAGTACCTCTCCCAGGCGGCCTCACCTGCTATGCTGAACAGGGGCCTTGTAGAGGGATGGGGAGATTGGATGGGGCAGGCAAGGAAGAGGGAAGGAAGCGGCCGTGGCCTTAAGTGAGGTACCATCCCGGCATTTGCCTGGAGGAGAAGTGGGAAACCACGGAAAACCACTTCCAGGATGGCTGAGAAGGGAATCGAACCCACCTCTACTCAGTTGACCTCCCGAGGCTGAGTGGACCCCGTTCCAGCCCTCGTACCACTTTTCAAATTTCGTGGCAGAGCCGGGAATCGAACCCGGACCTTCGGGGGTGGCAGCTAATCACGCTAACCACTACACCACAGAGGCGACTTTTTTCGCATATTCCGGGAGCAAAATGGCAATTAATTTTTGTAGGTTTCCTTTCTCGAGACCCGAACTTCTAAGATCATGGATTATCAGGCGGGAGAATTGGGAGCCTTCTAAAACAGCTGTTCTCTGCTCGGATGGATCTCGTGAGATCTCCGAAGTTAAGCAACATTGGGCATGGTCAGGAGTTGGATGGGTTGCCACGCGCTGTTGGTGGGGGGTAAGGGAATGGAGGAGCGGAAAGGAACTGGCCACCCTACCGCACGTAAACTCCGGCTCAGGAACACCTCTGCGGAGGTTCGGACCTGCCTTCGGGCAGAATAACCCTTACCTTACCTGCTCGGATCACTTAGAGGAAGACTGTTTTGATAGAAATGGACAAACTGTACACCTTAGAAGTGATGTACAGCCAACTGTTTTCAATTTTACTGAACATTAATTGCAAGTAAAGATTTACTTTTTTTTTTTAATTTCTCATAATTAAACTGACGGTTTCGATGAAATAATTGACGTGACCTTATAACAATCTTAGAAAATGAAGTCTGGAGGAATTCCAGACCTTATTTACATCAGTAATAATTATGTGTTTCAGACACTGGAGTGGTGGGAGAAGGGAAAGTGAGCTGGGTGTTTGGGGCTATCCCATTATACTATTCGTGGTATTTGGGACTCTTTTAACTGGTGTTCCATATTTCTGATGATGTCTATCAATATCGCTTTGCTAGCTGAATTTAATTAAAGAGGTCTGTAATAGTATATTAAGCTGCAGGTAATGTGATATATTGACAAGTTTTGAATATTTGCTGGTTTTATAAATGTGTACATTTGCTTCAGTTATATTTTAATTTGATAATATTCGCGTTATTTCATGGAAACAGGAAACAGAAATTCAGTATCAAGCACCGATTACGATATGTCGAATCTAGGCCTGTATAGTGAGCTACGTTTATAGGTTCATCATTTTAAGAATGCAAAATTTCGTGGCATACATGTATACAATTTACAGCAATGTTTCCAGAAACTGGTTGTCACTCGTATTGTGTTACCGATCGCTAATTGCATGTATTCAGCACCTAAGTTAATATTTGTCGGCCGTTATTATACACTCATGTTTATTGCTATCCCGGAGATTTACTGACCTCGGAATGATGTGTCAGTGATCCCAATGTCCTTATGCTTTGAGTAAACATGTCTCTATATTTTTAATTATTCCAATGCGCCATTAATTGCGACTTAAAATTGACTATATTATCATTGCTTTCCCATAAGGAGAGCTCTAGGTTGGGTACGCCAACATGGCGAACCGCGCGCTCAACTTGGCGTACTTTCTCCTGCAGCGGAGACCTGCCATCAGCGATCCATGTATAGAGATCAGTGGTTTGCACACATACTCTAAAAATGTGCCTCTTCCGTTATTTCACCACCTAACAAACGGCGATTGTATTCGTTTCTCTTTTGACCCTTATTCTTTATTTTTTTGGTAGTTGCTTTACGTCGCACCGACACAGATAGGTCTTATGGCGACGATGGGACAGGAAAGGGCTAGGAGTGGGAAGGAAGCGGCCGTGGCCTTAATTAAGGTACAGCCCCAGCATTTGCCTGGTGTGAAAATGGGAAACCACGGAAAACCATCTTCAGGGCTGCCGACAGTGGGGTTCGAACCTACTATCTTCCGAATACTGGATATGGCCGCACTTAAGCGTCTGCAGCTATCGATCTCGGTGACCCTTATTCTTAATAGATACCCACTAACCACCACACCATACCTCTTACTTCTCTATTTGTACATCTTTCTATATTGACAACTTTTTCATAATTTCACGGAATTCCAGTAATGTTTATTTGGTGCTACATTCTGACGTGATAATCTGCTTCTATCTTTCACTCAGTAATTATTCTTATATTCGTTCTGAATCTCTTTATCCTAGAAGTCCCCATTCCTATTCTCTCCAGCATTTTTTACGCCTTGGTTATCCAGAAATCATGATGAATGTCTTTGTACGAGACAGAACTGTTTATTTATCTTGTACTGTTGTTTCATCACCACAACAAGAGATAGATGCCGCACTACCTAGAAGTGTTGAGTCACGCGGCGATCTTACTTCTTTCTCATAATTTTAAGAAACTTTAAGTATCATCTGGCGTTAGTCTCAGATGGTATACTTTCCATTGCTCTAGGGTAATCGTGGAGGGTTTTGCACTCCAGTTCATGACTCCCCTTCACGCCCGATCTCTTTACTTAACGTTCATTAGATATGGTGTATTTCTTTAATATTTTATCTCACAACAGTTCTTTAAGCTATTTCATATTCCTGTTTTTATAAAATATCGATCATGGCCTACAATATTAGAATCTGTGACGTAAGTGCTAGGGAATCTTGCTACATGATGACAAATTTCGACCTTTATTTTGACAATGTTCGGGCTTAGATTTTTTAAAATGGTATTCACTGTCATAATACTATACTTCATCATCTTCAACATCATAATTATAATGTTCATCATTATAAATGTTTCGAACACACTTGTTTTGAATATCGGTTAAGATGTCATCATGGCTGTTTCTCGTTCCCATCACATGAAGGATGCTCATCAACACCGCATACCAATTTTCTGATGTGCATCAACTATACTCAGTTCTGAAAAATTGTCGTTCTTTCTTTTCCCTATTTTTACAGGCATTTTATAGCGTTACATTTCGTGATTCGACAAGCTGGAAAACTATGTTATATTTGAAGTACAAATTGTTGTGACCTAATTAGGTACTGGACATTATCTGAAATTTTGCTTCTACTAAATCTAGTTTGTGCAGAATTCGATGTTATTCATTCAAAACTGCATTTTTAAAATTTTCTGACAATAATTTGATGGACATTGGAGCTGAGGGAGCGACCACGTCCGGCATGATGATTTTATTGTTTATTTAGATACATATACAACGCTTCTATCTGGTCCCCTGGCATTAATGCCTATATAACGCATTTCATAACGGTTAAAACGTTTTATCAAATGTAATAAATTTCATAGTGGTTCCTTATTAACAATTTACAATATAATAAAATAGAAGTTTAGTTGTCCCCCTAGTCACAATAATTATACTTTATTTAAAAATTACAATTGCAAAAACATTACAAAATTAGTGATGAGGACATGTTTCGGCCTATTTTGGCCATCTACTGCTGCATTAGATTATACAATAGGACAACATGTAAAATATCCGAATATTACATAGTGAATCTTACATTCTTATGAAATAACAAGAATTTATGTTAAAATGTTACATTTTAAACATTAAGAGGAAGAATGAGTTACAAATATTGTTGAATGGTAAATAAAATTGAAAATGTAGTCCTTCAAATACATAAAATCTTGTGGGAGATATAGCAGAAAGTCCTCCTAAGTTGATGTACATTTAATAATACCGTCCAAGATTAATTTTAACAACCAAATTTGTGAAGTTTCAAAACTGTGTGGACAGCACATCAGTATATTGCCAAACTGTGGAAAACGTGCAAATTTTGTATTAGACCTACGATACAAGCACCTTAAAAAGCTGTGAAATATCTAAAAGGAAGAAAAACAAAATGAACGAATGAATGAATGATTATAAGCAGAATAAGAAGAACAAGGACGAAAGTGAAAAATGAAAAATATTAATTCGCTCTCCATTAACTCCGTATTGTAGTACACAAGTTTAATTCAGGAGAACAGGAGAGGAATTATCCACATTTCAATACAAAATTAAATGGAATAACTAAAATTTCCACCATTTCTTATGTATGGGACCGGTTTCGACCCTTTCGTAGGGTCATCTTCAGCCACGTAATTTTAAATCGAAAAGCAGATAAAAGTATACATTTAATACCTAGAAAAAACACATCTAAAAACTTAAAAACACGTTCAAATACTACATACACAGAGCTTACAAACGGTTTAATTTACTATATGTCAGCATAAAAACTTTGTCAAATTTTGTTTATGTTAATGCTTTTGAAAGTCCCACATGAATGGTTGCCTTAAAAGCACCTTCCTTATCACATTTAATCACCGCATGTATGTCCAACTTAATATGGAGGATCCAGTGCTCATCTCTACCGTGATCTGTCTTCTTGAATTGATATTGATGAAATTAATGTTGATGCTGATGGTGATGTTAATAATTTCGATACGATGATCAATAAGGGGTATATCATTGACGGACCGTTTTTCAGTCAAAGTTGGAGCGAACATCTTCTTACCTTTTTTGTCGATTTTGTCTGTTCGTCCGTTTGCTGAGTTTTTATAAGTGGGTAACTACTCTATATATTTCCACCAAACTTTGTATCTGTTCTTGGGTACGTATTAGGGTCAATATTATTTCTAAATCCCGTATTGGTTTGGGGGTTTATAGGAAGTCCAAACAGCGATTTTACCCACCCACGAAATATACTTGACCAATATCAATAGAAAACTACCAGCCTTAATGGAAATCAATTTCTAATTTTTTTTTCTCGTAACAAGGGATTTATCATTAATGGACTGTTTTACAGGCTGTCATGACATGTTGGATTAAATGGTTTAACTAAAGAGCCATTTTAGTCTTTTCGATATAACAGATAATAAGAAAGGGTATCGTCAACGATTTGTTTCACAGCCACAGTACCACTCCCTGTTTCAGATGAATATAAAATCTGAACATTTCTGAAAATTGAATATAGACCTGAAAATGTGATGTATATTGATATCTATTTAAATAGGGACTATTACTCTCGCAACACTGCCAAAAATGGCAAAATTAAGAGACATTCATTAGCGAATTATTAACTGACTAATATTTGAACATAATGTCCGACTCGTTGGCTGAACGGTCAGCGTACTGGCCTTCGGTTCAGAGGGTCCCGGGTTCGATTCCCGGCCGGGTCGGGGATTTTAACCTTAATTGGTTAATTCCAATGGCTCGGGGGCTGGGTGTATGTGTTGTCTTCATCATCATTTCATCCTCATCTCGACGCGCAGGTCGCCTACAGGAGTCAAATAGAAAGACCTGCACCTGGCGAGCCGAACCCGTCCTGGGATATCCCGGCACTAAAAGCCATACGCCATTTCATTTCATTTCATTTCATTTGAACATAATGGCCTCCAGGAGCACCCTTTTCTAAGGACACTAAGTGAAAAAAAAAGCCAAAGTGGAATCCTCGCAAAGAATATTAATTTATTCGTCTGTGTTCTTATTGTTGGAAAATGAATTTACCTTGGTGCGGTTTTGATTGCCACTTCACTGTTTTCTGCCAATACACAGACAGAGAAGTACAGAGAAAACGGAACCACCAGAGTTTATATCATTCAATGCCAAGTCTAAAAGCTTTTCTATAAATTACTGAAATAATTAGAGAAATGTTATACACTATATCGTCGTTGCCAGGACAACACCTCCTATGTGATAATATTTTTGGAGGTATACTGACCCGCAGCACACACACATTATGAAGAGCGAGAATGCCTTGACAATATTCACACAATATTGCACGTTGGATAACAGAACTTTGCCGGCCAAAGTTCTAAGCTAAAATATTTCACATAGGAGATTTAGTCCCGGCAGCGACGATATGTGTGTTATACCAGTTCAGGAAACGTCAGTGCATCGTGGTTAAAAAGTAGGTATTCGTAAAATTACAATGAGTCGTCTATTTCCTTACAATTTGCTTCATGTCACACGACACACGTAGGTCTTATGGCGACAATGGCATAGGAAAGGGATAGGAGCGGGAAGGAAGTGACCGTAGCTTTAATTAAGGTACAACCCCAGCATTTGCCTGGAGTGAAAATGGGAAATGACGGGAAAACATCTTCAGGGCTGCCGAGACTGGTTTCGAACCCCCTATTTTCGGTATTTAAGCTGATAACGTGACCCAAACCGAGCAGTTACCGAGGTTTATTTATTTAGATGAAATATTTTTAGACTGTTTTACTGACATTTCCTTATTGTTCTATATTTCCTTATTCTCATTCTTTCCTTGTTTTTTGTTAATTTTCTATTTTTAAGCACAACACACACACACTCACCACACTCAGAAACACACAGTCTCCAAGTCAGTGGAGATAACAAATTAAGGTTAAAATACCCGATCCCGCTAGAAATCGAACCCGGGGACCCTTGAACCAAAGGCCAACACGCTAACCATTTAGCCATGGAGCCGGACAACGGTGCTATTGAATCTCTCTGTGGCATGAACCAAATGAAGAGGACAAGTGTTTTCTTTCTTCCTTTCTTTCCTTCTTTCATATTAAATACTTATATGTTTGGCTTACTTTCATGTAATTCCACCCGAAAATGTTCTGAGCTTCAGGAGGATATGCTGCGAAACAAATTACTTTAATGAGCGAGGAAAAATATTCTAACATTCTCAGCTGACCAATATTATTTATGTCCAAAATATAGATGGTGAAACTTCAGACCAAATTAACTGAGGTATCTCTTAGCTTACTGAACACGTCTTATTACTTATAACATTAATTTGCATTGGGAAGAACAGGTCTTCCAATTCAGTATACTTGGAACCTGTTCTGTAACCATATACTGGCGTGTTCTGAAATTCAGATGAATAAAAATACAATTATTTCTGGCATTTCGAAATGGGAACAAAGGTTGAAACAGATGGCTGTCTATGCCCTGACATGTAGCATTAATACTGGGTGATAAAAGGTTCCTGTATTAGCGCGTTTGACCAGAAGGCCTCTTCATAATCCTGCCCGTTTCTTGCTTGAAGAACCAAACTTAAAATGACACTCATCTCGGTCATACATCTTAGCTGTGTCTCTTCTTTCTCTTAAATCTTGTCCGGATGAGTTTGAGAGCACAGTAACCGGATTCCTGAATAATATTTTTTCCACGTTGTAATCCCAAGGAATTATAAACATGCAAATGTTTTTCGTGTTCCAGCGTTCAACTTGCTACTGTGCCAAGTATGACGTCATAACCTGCTTTGCGCATGCATTGCCGAGGGCACTCTGGTCACTTGGTCATTCTGTTCTTCTTCCTCCTTGCTAATGATGACTTCAAGCTCTCTGGGCTGTAAAGTCTGGTATCTTATTGGGCCTCGCTCATCGTCAGGAGGTAGTGGTAAAACAACTTACAAAGTGAGCACATTATCAACGACTATGCTATGGAATAAGAGCACGTGAGTAAGGTAATTAGCACTTGCCTCATATGCTGGTGACAGCAGAATCCAATCTTGGTGCAGTCGATGGACAGTTGAAAGTGCTTAATTGTGACAGACCCGTACTAGTAGACAGCCAGCTTGCAGTTTAGGTTACTATTAATCCTGTAATCATGAACCAAGGAATCTCCAGTTTTACCGTGGAATCCGAACCACCGTCATATGTCCTTCTATTTCAAGAATCCTCCACTTTCTTTAACGTTGCATGTTGGTTATTCAGCCCGAAGGCTGGTTCGATCCTCTGCAGCTCCGCCAACAGCTGTCATAAATAGCCTAGGCGTCACTGAAGAGGCGTACTAGGGAAATGAGGAGTGAGGTAGTTTCCCGTTGCTTTAATAATAATAATAATAATAATAATAATAATAATAATAATAATAATAATATTAATAATAATAATAATAATAATAATAATAATAATAATAATAATATACCAAACCAGCTAGGCATCAGAGTCCAAACAAATATTTCAAGGTTTTCATGAAAAAACAGCATCGCATCGATAGATTGGATGGCAAGTAAAAGAACGAGACAACATTCTGGCATTTCGGTGTCTCTCAAAACTGTAAAAGTAGACCGTGGGGCGTAAAACAAGTAAGATTATTATTATTATTATTATTATTATTATTATTATTATTATTATTATTATTATTATTATCTATACATTAAAAGAGTTTACTGAAACAGGTTTGGCAAATTTATCCGTCTATTCTACTGGACCGATTTTCTTCATTTTTGTTTTATTCTGTCCGGAATCACCTGCTGGTGAATCATAAGACATTGGTAGGTCTCTAAGATCGGTCAACTTTGAGTAATTATAAAATCAAATCTTTAAATGATCACTCCAATAATTGCAGGCGAAGGCTTACCGTAACCCGCAATACATTCTGTACTTAGCAGGTTGCTTAGTAACTAACACTTTCATTAATATTCTGATATGAGCTAAGCGGCCATGCTTCGCTGTGGCTCTGTCTGATATGAAATGATTGGGTAAGTAAATAAATGTATTATAGAGAACGTGAGATCAATCGCAGTTCTGAACATCCGAATTAAAGTATGTAACATTTTCTGCAACTACTCAACGATATGCCTTTTGGTTCTAGTAGAGATTTGGCAGCGTGCATTCAATTGGTCATTGTCGTCTCCGATGAAATAGATTCGGAGAAATTTATTATTATTGCTGGGAAAAGGAAGCAAAGACTAATGATCTGTGGTAAATTTGTCCCTGAATTTTAAATGTCGGCGTAAAATGCTCTGCTGTAAGGTTAGCGCCGAATGAAGACATCTGAAAACAGGAACTGTAATACCTTATGTTTTTGAAGAAATCATCAGTAATTCCTTTTAACAAATTTTTCATTGGCTCTTTTGGCTGCTCAGGTTCAGGTAGCTTCACTGTTCTGCTCGCGCAGCACATTTCCGGGGCTTCTCCTTTAAATTTCATTGCTGTGCAGTGCGGACAAACTTTGTCCATTCTTCCGATTTGAACGGATTTTACATGGGGTATTGTATTGAATATCCGGTTCGTAAGAAAAAGCAATTCGGTGATATGAAGCTCGATCTTTCAGATATTGTAACTGCATACGACTTCGCTGTTGATCTAATTATTCTCGGCGTTGTTAAGGTGATTGCTCTGCACTTCTTCTTCCCCTCGATTCAACTCGTAAGACTTCAAGCTTTTTTTCCCGCTGGTCTGCCAAGTATTCTGCTCGCCTTCGAGAAGTTTTGACCCTAACAAGTTCATTGTCTTCTAAACGTTCTTGATCACTGCCGTTTGATATCCAGTGACGTTCTGTGATTGCGCCTCGAGAATGGCGGCCTATGTTCGAACGTGGGCGAGGCATTACAGGTGATTAAGGCATGTCGTAATATGACTTAAGATTAAAGGCTGCCTTACTATCACTAAGAAACTTTTATTATTACTTAAGAACTTGAAGCTCGATCATTCAGATCTAATTGTTCTTGGCGTTGTTAAGACTAGCGTGCTGCTCTTCTTCTTATTATTATTCTTCTTCTTCGCGATTGAACTCATAAAGCTCGTACTAGGGCTGGCGAAAACACAAACGACGATCGACTTCTTTTAGAGTTTTTCAAGCACAGGGCACATTTATTCATGTTTTTTTTGCTAGTTGTTTTACGTCGCACCGACACAGATAGGTCTTACGGCGACGATGGGACAGGAAAGGGCTAGGAGTTGGAAGGAAGCGGCCGTGGCCGTGGCCTTAATTAAGGCCTGGTGTGAAAATGGGAAACCACGGAAAACTATTTTCAGGGCTGCCGACAGTGGGGTTCGAACCTACTATCTCCCGAATACTGGATAATGGCCGCACTTAAGTGACTGCAGCTATCGAGCTCGGTATAT
Organism: Anabrus simplex; assembly: GCF_040414725.1. Lineage (NCBI taxonomy): Eukaryota > Metazoa > Arthropoda > Insecta > Orthoptera > Tettigoniidae > Anabrus > Anabrus simplex. The sequence goes on along the minus strand of NC_090265.1, from coordinate 1,114,821,782 downwards.
TAATGTTTATTCATTTATTCACATTTATTCACATTTACAATAAAAGGCCTGGTTACATGAAAGTACAACTCGATCACGGCAGGTTGGATTCCTTTTGTACAAATAACAGGCAATGACAGCTATTCCTACCGGGCTAAAATGATATAGCGTAAGTCGTCACCTAGCGACTATCTGTCCATCAGGGTCTATCCAATCTTGGTGCGACTTTGCAATTACATTAATTCGGTAACATTACTCATTATAAGAAACTACCTATCCGATTTTATTCAAACTACTTCCTAAACACTCTCGTATTCAAATTCAACGCTGTGTCAAAATTTTAAGTCAATCGAAAGACTAGTTTTAGAGTTTTGCGATCACAAACATACGCAAGCTGAATTTTTATAAATATAAAGATATGCGATTTTCATTCTTAGTAATGCCATTGCATGCAGCGATGTTTGAATATTACCTGTCAAGCCAGAGAGTATACACTTCCTCTGATTACGATGTTGATTGATTGATGTTTGTTGTTTAAAGGGGCCTAACATTGAGGCCATCGGCCCCCATCTGATCACGGAAGAATACTATTCCCTGTTAGATACTCCTTGTTTCTCTAACCTTTCCTAGCTTCCAAATATATTCAGCAGACGGCAGAGCGTTCCAAATAAGTTACATTTTGCCTAAAAGAAAACATTCTACGTACAAACAGACCCCAATATTACATAGACTACGTTTTAGTCATTATCTGGGAACTACTATCGAAGGATAACCTAGCTATGGTAAAAAGTGTGAAGGCCATGTATCTTAAAAAAAGTTCCCAGCCTGGCAAGAAACTATCCTTCAAGACTAACCTATGAGCTCACAAGACGACCGTTCTATATATGTTATAGAACTGCGATTAAAAGTGTCATTGCCTTCTACGACACAATACCAAGCTTTATATCAAGAACTGCAGGGTAAGAAAGCGATTATATGGATAGATTTTTACCAAACAGACGGAATGATGACGTCAGAATGGATGAATTGTGACTACGAACTGTGGCATACCATAACGTGCTTCTTAATAAATGTTCATAAAACTATTGAAAAGACAGGCTAAACAATATGACTACGACAGGCTTATTAAGGCGAGTTATATGACCTATTTATAACGAATGCTGCGGAGCAGCGTGATTCCTCTAGTTATTATTATTATTATTATTATTATTATTATTATTATTATTATTATTATTATTATTATTATTAGCAGTAGTAGTAGCAGTAGCAGTAGTAGTAGCAGTAGCAGTAGTAGTATTACAAACCGAGCTAAATTTGTACTATGAACTGTACCCAACCAGACGGTCAACAGATATTGGTGTGTCACGTCGTCAGCCTGGTGGCTTCCTCAGTCGTAGTGTCTTTCTTTCCTCTCCAGTTTCACTACTTGTCATACCAGACAGCTCTGCGGTTCATACAATGGGACTGTGTGAACATTCCTGAATTGGCTGAGAGTCAAGAGTCTAAGTGTCTCCAGATACGAGTCAGGCACGCTAGCCCTACTGAATGGTGCTCAAAAATTGCACGGTTAGGACCGTGTAACTGTTAGCTTGCATTCTGGGGGAGGTGGGTTTGTACCCTACTACCAGCATCCCTGAAGATTGATTTTCCACTTTTAAACTAAACGAATGCTGGGGCTGCACCTTAATTAAGGTTACGGTAGTTTACTTCCGAGTCCCAGCACTTTTCCGTCCCATCGTCACCACAACGAAATCTATCTGAATTGGTGTAACGTTAAACTGCTAACATTAATAATAATACTAATAATAATAATATAAAATATGGCAGTATCCAAGTAGAGAAACTGATAATATGTACTTCTGTAGATTCTGAGGTCATGTATACTGACTTTGTCGACGATTGAGGAAGGTCCCTGTGGACTTGCAATTAGTCACTAATCAATCAGCATATGTCTGGGGTCAGTTCGATTAAATGAAAGAGAAACCCTAATACTACACACACCAGTTCACTTACACAACTTCAAGGGTCATCAGACAAACTTGAGTAATAGAGACTGTTGGTAACGACATCATAAACCCGGGAGCAGTAGACAACAACAACAATAACAACAAAAACAAAACAACAAATACTGCTACTACTACTACTACTATTAGGAAGAAACCGCAATAAAAATATCCTCCCTAAGTGGTTCGAAAGAATCAAGAATTACTGAGCGATACCTTTTTCAGTCTAGTTGATAAAAGTATCTGAATGCACTTTTTAAAATTAAAACTAAAAGTGCTATTATTATTTCGTTGATAATAATTATTATAGTAGGTACCATTCAAATTTCTCTAAACACATCTTATTTTTATTGAATGGTACCTAGTATAATACAGCTTAACATGTCTTAGAAGGTTTACGAACAAGCCGCCATAAATTTCAGATTCTCTTTTTAATTGAATTATATCTTTAATGTTTTATTTTTCAGGTATTTTCTAAATTCGCACTGAATTATTTTCGACTGAATGAAGAACCTCACAGTTGTAGATTAACTAAGTCAAAACAGAAAAGAAATGGGTTTCACAACATTAACAACAACAACAACAACAACAACAACAACAACCACAACAACAACAACAACAACAACACTACTTCTTCGAGAACTGACACAACGTGTCGATCAGACATCGAGATAAGTTCCTCCAGATGGCCTTTTAAGACTTTACGTGTTCAGTGGCTTTACAAATACGTGAGTGTATCCCTGCTCGAGGTGGTCACACGCCTTTCAGAAGTTGGCTTTTATCTTGGATGGAGCATTTCTAAAAGTAGCAAACTTACGACCATTTAATAATTATGATAATAATGGCGTGTGGTCTTCGAAGGGACCTAGTGCATGTCTTTCGAACTGATGCCATATGCGGGACTAGCGCGTCAGTGAGGATGAGGTCCTACCTATAATGAATGCTGATGACGAAGACGGCACATACACCCGGACCCTGAGCCACTGGAATTAAACAATGAAAGTTAAAATCCCTGACCCAGTCGGGAATGGAACCGGGGGCCACTTGGTCCAAATGCCAACACGCTAACCATTTACCCACGGAGTCAGATATGTATTACTTGTTATTTGATGACCATCACCACAAAATTTGGCATATGTACGAGAAGTGCTTCACGGTGTAACACTTTCTATTTCCGTTAGTGTACCTTTTTGTCATAACCTTCTGTTTATAATTAATAGCAAGCGTGACCATCGTCTCCTACACCTCCTCCCCCTTGGGTCTCATATTCACTTACCAATTAAGACCGAATGTTATGAGCGACCATGGAGATGATCAACTTGCTGACGAATTTATTACCGAGCAAGCTGGCCGTGATGTTGGGTCGCGCAGCTGTGAACTTGCATTCGGGAAATGTTGGGTTCAAATACCATGTCAGCAGCCCTGAATATGGCTTGGTATTTGTGATCGTCTTAATATATGTCTTCATTTGTACACAACACATCACATTACTAATCACCACAGAAGAAACACCTAGGCGCCATGGCTCACTCCCGTGGTATTTGAACGTGTTCAAATACGTCAGCCTCGTGTCGGTAGATTTACTAGCACGTTAAAGAACTCCTACGGGACTAAATTCCTGCACATCGGCTTCTCCGAAAACCGTTAAGGTAGTGAGCGGGACGTCAAGCCAATAACACTATTTAATAATAATAATAATAATAATAATAATAATAATAATAATAATAATAATAATAATAATAATAATAATAATAATAATAATAATAATGCCCGCCTCTGTGGTGTAGTGGTTAGTGTGATTAGCTGCCACCCCCGGAGGCCCGGATTTGATTCCCGGCTCTGCCACGAAATTTGAAAAGTGGTACGAGGGCTGGAACGGGGTCCACTCAACCTCGGGAGGTCAACTGAGTAGAGATGGGTTCGATTCCCACCTCAGCCATCCTGGAAGTGTTTTTCCGTGGTTTCCCACTTCTCCTCTAGGCAAATGCCAGGATGGCACCTAAATTATGGCTACGGCCACTTCCTTCCCTCTTCCTTGTCTATCCCTTCCAATCTTCCCATCCCCCGCAAAACCCTTGTTCAGCATAGCAGGTGAGGCCGCCTGGGCGAGGTACTGGTCATTCTCCCCAGTTGTATCGCCGACCCAGAGTCTGAAGCTCCAGGACACTGCCCTTTAGGCGGTAGAGGTGTGATCCCTCGCTGAGTCCAAGGGAAAACCGACCCTGGAGGGGGTAAACCGATTAAGAAATAATAATAATAATAATAATAATAATAATAATAATAATAATAATAATAATAATAATAATAATAATATGGCCTCAACTACCGTGTTCGAGCAGTTTGATTTAACGCTATCTAGGATGCCTACGTGTCAATTTAGACGATCGGCTGGCAGAGTGAAGTGAATCTCCCTTGGGCGATCTAAGGCTCAGTTTTTAATTAGTTTTGTGTAACCACATACCTTTTACATGCCGACCTCGTACGACATTGTGAGTCGAATGGAATTTTCTCTGCCCTTCAAAAATCAGGCTACCTCTGCCGGGTTTAAACCCACGATCTTGGGATACGGAGGCTGACAGTCTACCACTGATTGATGCAGCGAGCTAGAACTGACGTAATTACATAAGAAGGCTCGTAGAGTTTAGAAAATAAATTAATTCTGAAATTTTACCATTTCAGTTCAACTGTGCGTGGATGATTTTCAACTACAAAGGGTTTGGGAGGAACAAGGAAAGATGAGTAATCTTTCTCTCCTTCATGTAACTCGTACATCTTAGTCGCCTAATTGAATGCTTTGTTGGTTACCTAACACGCCTTCCTACTATCAACATTATCCCGGAATCTGCCGGTTACAGGTACAGGGGTTCGAGTCCCACGCAGTAACTTGTCTGTTCGGAATGGGGTCATCATGAAGTACGCCCCACCCCTGCCGTGGCATTTCTGCGCGCACGAGTATGTACGGGGTTCCCACGACCCACATAGCTCGGGGTGCCCAGCAAGAGAAAGCACTGAGCACCGCGCGGTACGCAGCACATGCAAGCTGCAGAAGACTGTGTGTGTTGTGGCTATTTGAAACTAAGGCCAAGTCCGGCTCCGTGGCTAAATGGTTAGCGTGCTGGCCTTAGGTCCAGAGGGTCTCGGGTTCGATTCCCGGTCCGGTCGGGGATTATAACCTTCATTGGTTAATTCCGATGGCTCGGGAGCTGGGTGTCTGTGCCGTCTTCAGAATTAGAATTTATCATAGGTAGGGCCCCATACTCATAGATGTGCAGGTCACATGTACGGTGTCAACTCGAGAAACCTGCACTAGGCCTCTTCGGAGACTACACGGCATTTTATTTACCGAGGCCAAGCGCCAAGGTGTCAGTCTCTGTGGTGTAGTGGTTAGTGTGATTAGCTGCCACCCCCGGAGGCCCGAGTTCGATTCTCAGCTATGCCACGAAATTTGAAAAGTGGTACGAGGGCTGGCACGGGGTCCACTCAGCCTCGGGAGGTCAAATGAGTAGAGGTGAGTTCGATTCCCACTTCAGCCATCCTGGAAGTGGTTTTCCGTGGTTTCCCACTTCTCCTCCAGGCAAATGCCGGGATGGTACCTAACTTAAGGCCACGGCCGCTTCCCTCCCTCTTCCTTGTCTGTCCCTTCCAGTCTTCCCTCCCCCCCGCAAGGCCCCTGATCAGCATAGCAGGTGAGGCTGCCTGTGTGAGGTACTGGTCATCCTCCCCAATTGTATTCCCCGACCCAGAGTCTGAAGCTCCAGGACACTGTCCTTGAGGCGGTGGGATCCCTCTCTGAGTCCGGGTGAAAACCGATCCTGGAGGGTAAACAGATGATGATGAAGAAGAAGCGCCGCGGCATGTAAACTTGCATGTAACGAGCATCTTCCTTGTAGCTTCCGATGAAGTCAATAGCACCATCGTCAACTGGGGGAATTCCTTGGCTAAATGATCAAAGTAGTGGCTTTCATTTCAGAGGCACTTGAGTTCCATTCTCGGCCTGGTTAGGGATTATAGCCATCTCTGGTTAACTCCTTTGGCTTGGAGGCAGGATTTTTGTGGTTGGTCTTATCTTCATTTACATACTGCACACAGTTAACCATCACACAAACTCGCAATCGTGAATACATCCCACCACACAGGGTTGGCGTCAGGAAGGGCATTCGGCTGTAAAACTGAGCTTAATCCATGAGAAGTGCCTGCCCCGAAAAAAGGGTAAGAAAAGGAAGATGAGAGAATTGTCTCACTGTGGACTGGTAAGGACAGTGAATTTTTCACGCGAATGCAGCCGCGTCTTAGACTGATTGCATTCTCAAAAAGCATCTACAAAGAGTATGCGGACCGAGCTCAATAGCTGCAGTCGCTGAAGTGCGGCCAGCATCCAGTATTCGGGAGATAATGGGTTCGAACCCCACTGTCGGCAGCCCTGAAGATGGTTTTCCGTGGTTTCTCATTTTCACACTAGGCAAATGCTGGGGCTGTACCTTAATTAAGGCCACGGCCGCTTCCTTCCCACTCCTAGCTCTTTGTTTATTTGTTTATTTAGCGTATAGCTTTACAGATACAACACACAATGATTTTGAAAAACAAACTATATATTTATATACAAGTGTCTCTGGAAGCGCATGAGCAAAGTCACTGATATCACCACTGTACTTTCTTTTTGGACATTCGCTGATAATGTGCAGGATGGTCTGCTTAGAGGCACCACAGTCGCAGTTAGACGTAGGAATTATTTTCCACTTGTAGTGGAAATCTGCGTAGTTACCATGGCCCGATCGTATCCTGTTAAGAGTAGACCAGGTTTTCCGAGGAAGCTCAAATCCAGGTGGCAGTGACGGTCCTATGTGTGGCAAAGTTGACTCAGGCCTAGTATCTTGTCTTCCCTGCCATTCCTTAGTACTATTGAAGTTGGTATTCTTCAGTTCTATTGCAGTTCTTATTGGTGGATTTCGAGACCTTAGACGATTCAGATGTACATCAGTGATGTCGTCATGTATTGGTAATTGGGGATTATTTATTAATTTCTTAAATTCCCTGAGGAAAGTGTTTTTACGTCAAGATCTGATGGGGAGATATGGCTGAGAATAGGTAGGCAATATGTGGGTGTAGACCTTATAGTGCCAGTGACGAGACGCATCGTAGTGTTGAGCTGCATATCTATGAGGTTGGTGTGAGGGCTATTCAGCGCAGTACTCAGCAGCCGAGAACACAAGTCCCAAAGCGGTGCATCGGAGTAAACCCCAAGTTGTACCACATAATTTTTGGATTACGTTGTTGCGAGTTCTTACTTTGGATTGGACGTTACGAAGGTGTTGTCTAAATGAGAGTGTTCTATCTAAGGTAACTCCTAGGTATTTAGGGAATCTATTATGTCTCAATAACTGATTTCCAATGTACACCTGCAATTGTTTGTTAGCCATCTTGCTATTTAGATGGAAGCAGCATACTTCTGTTTTATTGGCCATAAGACCTATCTGTGTCAGTGCGACGTAAAGCAACTTGTAAAAAAAAAAAAAAAGAGTATGCGGTTATAGAGAAATCGCAATAATATGGTGGTGACATAATAAGGCATGCGAGGAATGAAGTAGTTTGCCATGGCTTTCCCCACTGGGCTAGAAAGTGCTATTTTGCAGCGTGACCAGCCCTGAGTAGCAACTTTTATTAGATCCAGATACACTAGTCATGCTCCAAATGTCATTTTTCTCTGCCACTCATAGCTAACCAGCTTCACACTGTCAAAGCCATAAGTGAGATTGAGACCTCGGGGGAAGCCTACTCTACTCGGTGCTGTTGGGTGCGCTGCAAGAGATGAGCAAGTGAGGTTGGTTGCATGCAGTCAAGTAATCACAAACAACATTATTTTCATTCTATTTAACGCTATATAGTCCGTATTTGTGGTGAAGTGGTTCGTGTGATTAGCTCTCACCCCCTGGAGGCTCGGGTTCGATTCCCGGTTCTACCACGAAATTTGAAAAGTGGTACGACGGCTTGAACGGGATCCTCTTAGCCTCGGGAAGCCAGCTGAGAAGAGGGGGTTCGATTCCCACCTCGACCACCCCTGAATTGGTTTTCCGTGGTTTCCCAATTCTCTTCCAGGCAAATGAGTGAATGGTACCTAACATAAGGCCAAGGCCACTTCCTTCCCTCTTCCTTGCCTACCTCTTCCAACCTTCCCATCCTCCCACAAAGTCCCTGTTCAACATGGCAGATTAGGCTGCCAGGGCGAGGTACTGGTCCTCCTCTCCTCTCCTTTAGGCTGTAGAGGTAAGATCCCTCGCTAAGTTCGAGGGAAGAACCAATCCTGGAGAGTGAACAGATTAAGAAAGGAAAATGTTAAAGTACCGTATCGGGTATCATCGTCCTCGGGTGAGGCGGTATTACTACAAGAAAAAGTTATGCAACTCGCTTATTGTTAACGACACGTTCCTGTCGAAATGCGACTGTCGGTACACAACGCAACTGTTAGCATATCGGAAAAACATAAAACAATATAATGACATGGACGAGAAAACTAAAATTGTGAAGTGAAGGACATGCCTTGCAAGTGAAGCTCGATGTTTAGAACTGCACTGCATGTCAGTGTCAGTGTAGGGGAAAGGACGTTGGTTATCAACCAGAAGATCCGGAGTTGGACTGCTGGTATCTGCATTTTTTTCATTGGACTCCGTTACTCTATTGTGTAACTGCACCCACTACTACTATTACTACTACTACTACCACTGAAAATGGAAAATGAAAACCTACAACCTGTTTTCCAGTCATTGACCGGGTCAGGGATGTAATGAATGAAGCAGATATAGGCTGTTAATACGATGGGGTCGCCACTCCCAAAGTGATTTATTAATGAATGATAGATGCTATGAAATGAGAATGGAGAGTGTTGCTGGAATGAAGGATGACAGGGAAAACCGGAGTACCCGGAGAAAAACCTGTTCCGCCTCCGCTTTGTCCAGCACAAATCTCACATGGAGTGACCGGGATTTGAACCACGGTATCCAGCGGTGAGAGGCCGACGCGTTGCCGTCTGAGCCACGGAGACCTACTACTACTACTACTACTAAAATGTTTTCATACCTCCACTGAAGGTTTGTTACGGTGTAGGAGATGCTCGGACAAGGTGAGGGGGTTCGTGGCCATGGCCTATAGTAGGAACTGTCCCGGCATTCGCCTTAGTGCAGTAGAATGGAAAACCACGGAAAACCATTCTCAGGACAGCCGACGGTTGGGGCCAGCCCTATCCCGTCTCCCGAATGCAGAGGCGTAGAGCCACGGTAGAGCCGTTGACACCCATCCTCTGCTCGGTTGGCCGGTCAGAATGCAGAGCTGTTGGACCACGGACCAGCCGTGGCCACTTGAGGGCGAGACCTACTCTGCATCTACCGACCAAAACTGCACCCTACTAACAGTCTTTGCATTTCAACTCCGAATGCTTGCGAAGAGCTCGTAATTCGTTATCACTAATCAGTGGGGCTCGCGTCCTACTCTGCGTATTACTGTTTTATAAACAACTTTCGGAGTGTTGCCTCGACTAAATACGCATGTTTTCTTTATTCATGGCAAGATCTGGCATTGTGCTTTTAATTACGTTAGAATTCAAAGGACTATTTCAGACATGACTTAATACCTCGTCCAGTATCCACCGGCGTGAAATCTTGTCGGAGTCGACGTGGCATTGACTAAACAAGCTTCCTAAAGTATTCCTCGTCGAGGGCGATCTCCTTTCATGCGTCCAGCACAACGCCACACAAAACATCATGTTTCTTTATATGTCGATCCACCTTGTCAACAAATGTTCAATGAAGTTCAAGTCTGGAGCTGAGAAACTCAATTGAAGATTTCAATGGAGTTCTGCTCAGGAAACCAGTCCTGAACACGACCGCTCGAGTGGACTGGGGAGATGTCTTGCGCCAACTGTTTTCCCTGATCTGGATAGCGCTCTCTCACACTCGGAACCATAATGTTCTGCAGAATGTCCAAATATTAGTCCGACGTGAGGCGGTAATTTATCTCATGAAGCACTCCAATCTCCATCGGACGATATCCATCCCCAACACGACACAGACATGTGGCCATTGCATGAACACTACGTGTCGCATCGGGCTGCCCGTGGGCTGTAAACATGAACTGCCTCGACCTCTGCCGAACTGAAGGAAGCCTCGTCAGAGAACATCACATGATCCTAATTACTGTTTAACTCCATCTCGGCAAGGGAGCACCGATCGAGCATCTGTTCATCGGAGAGATACTCTTTTGACGACAAATTTTCCTGCAGTTGAGTCCGGCTTCTCGTAATCGTCTGTGGACTGTGTATGGATATCCAGGAAATATGGCCGTTTCATGAGCTCCACTGAGTTTAAGAACGGGCTCTCCTGTGGAGTTTCAACTGAACTGTTGTCTTTTTCCCTAGTATAAACCCAATTTAAACCAATGCCCGTTCGACTTCCAAAGTCTCCTGATATCCACCACTGCTGTATCCATCTCTGAGCAGCTCTAGGCAAAATTATACACCAAATCACCACATCTACGAGTACGTTGGAGCGTGTCGTTTCAGAAATACTGTATGCAGTTGCAGCCAAAGCTTAATATTGTTTTAAAATTTCCAATTCTATCATTAACCATGTGTTGTGGGTCTATTAATTGATGTCTAGAGATTTCTAGCATTTCTATACTGTTCAGTTTTATCACTTTTGGATGTATATATAAAATGGTGACAGAATTCTGGATATCTGATTCTTCATGTCCTGTCTCATATGGATGAGCAGCAACTGCTGATTGATCGTGCTTATGTAGCCGAAGTGCCGCCATGTGTTCTTGAAATCTAATGCCAAATCCTCTTCCAGTTTGTCCAATGTACAAACATTCACTGTATTTCTGAAAGCAATTTTATATATTTCAAGCAAAAGTGAAAGTCATCTCCGTAAGGCCATGAAGGTCCTTGGAGGGGTGGAAGGTAAAGGCTTCCATTAACCGTAACCTAGTCACTGGATGGGGTAGAGTGGTTAGCTCTACGCACGACCATCTTTGCCCGAGGAAATTAACCTGGTACTCATTTTTTGTGTAGGCTGAGTGAAGATCAGTCGGCCCCGCGGTGTAGGGGTAGCGTGCCTGCTTCTTACCCGGAGACCCCGGGTTCGATTCCAGGCCAGATGAGGGATTTTTACCTGGATTTGAGGGCTGGTTCGAGGTCCACTCAGCCTACGTGATTACAATTGAGGAGCTATCTGACGGTGAGATGGCAACCCCGCTCTAGAAACCCAGGAATAACGGCTGAGAGGATTCGTCCCCCCGTGGGTAGGGGCGGTAGAATAACACCCACGGTATCCTCCACCTGTCGTAAGATGCGACTAAAAGGGGAACCAGGGGCTCTGAAAATTGGAGCGTGGGTTGGCAACAACGGTGCCCTTAGCTGAGTCCTGGCATTGATTCCACTTACTTATGCCAGGCTCCTCACTTTCGTTTATCCTATCCGACCTCCCTTGGTCAACTCTTATTCTCTTCTCTTGCGAGGGCTAAGGAGTCTTTCACCTTCACACCCTTCGTGGCCCTTGTCTTCCTTTGGCCGATATCTTCATTTTTCGAAGTGTCGGATTCCTTCCATTTTTCCTCTGATTGGTGTTATATAGAGGATGGTTGCCTAGTTGTACTTCCCCTTAAAACAATAATCACCACCACCAATCACGAGAGGATTCGTCGTGCTGACCACACGACACCTTTTAATATGCAGGCTTTCGGGCTGAGCAGCGGTCGCTTGGTAGGCCATGGCTCTTCGGGGCTGTTGTGCCATGGGGTTTGGTTTGAGTGAACATCAGGGCTATGTGCACCTCCGGAAGTGGAAACCTCTTTTGTTAAATTTTACGACTTCCTGACGGTGATTCGAACCTACGTCATTCCGGGTGAAACGAGCACGCCTTTGCCACCTCGGCCAGGCAGCCCCTTTATATATTTCAGAAACACTAGGAGTTTATAGTCGTTAATAGATCGTCAACACACTCTCAATGATAATATTAACATGAATGCCGTATTTAAAACCTATATCCACGAACGTCTTCCTTCATCTCCCCCAACGATGTGAAAATTGCATGGGGAGAGATATGGGCTGCAGAGGGGTTGTTGAAGAGTTTCCCATCCACATCTCTGAAGCGTATTCCTAACAGAGTCGGCAGTATTGGGGTAGGCGTTGCTATGAAGAAGGATAATGCCGTTCGATTTTCTACAAAGTGTCTTCATAACACTGAGCATTGTTTGTAGTCCATAGGTGCCAATTATTACGGGTTGTCCGTAATTATTAAGGATTTAACCTCACGATTACGGGATTACGGCCAAAGCGGAAATTATTACGGGAATGCTGACATTATCATGAACAAATAATTTTGAATGGTAAAAAAGAAAAGAAGGAAAAATGTTTAATCCTTTCAAGCCTTTCTCCTAAATCGATTCGTTTCAATTCTTGTGAGTTGGAAACGATACTTATTCGATCGTGACTTCCTTTTGCTAATTCGTTGTGAATGTAGGAGCTCAGGTTCTGTTCTTCTCCACTATAAATCCTTCAGTAATGTTGTGTTAAGTGTACCTGGCAGTTGACAGAAAGATTGCGAAAGAAGTGAGGCCTACATTAAGCACATCTGCACTGGAATCGCTTATGGTTCCGAAGACGAAAATACCATCACAGTGGGAAGGATGCTTCAAGGAAAACTACACTGAAAAGCAGCTGCTGCGAGAAAAATAAGCTACAAAGAATGTTTCACCACCGAACTAACACTTTGTGTGCAAATGTTATTGTGTAATATGATATACTTTCGAATAGATTGCTAGAGGGAAGGGAAAAATGGGTGTCATTATCGAGAAGGAACGAGCATGCTTTGTACTTGACTCGAAATTCTTCTCTGGGGCGGAGAGCGATTACCGATAATCCAATTCAAAGGTAGGCACCTCCGCTAGCCCCATGCTCGAGGTGAAGACAGAGATTCGTGGACATCGGTTTGCATCGGACGATGACGTGTGTGACTGGATACAGATGTGATTCTGTCGACAGTCCAACAGCTTTCTTCAAAAATAATATCAACATTAACTCCGTCGTAGCTGGTCTCAAGCCGTGTTGAAATTGGACGAGGGCAACTGGCTTGCACCTGATGAAGCCACAGACTATTGCTCATCTCAGAAAGTACCTGCGATTAAGTGCCAGGCAGAGAACTAACCAAATGACAAGCCTGGGGGCTGTAATTGAGCAGCGCTTTAACCGGGCTAGGAATCAGTTGGCCAGTACCCCGCTATTCCGAAACGAACCTAACTAAAAACGAAAATGTGAGATTTTCGAACTTATTAATAAGGTGACGAACTGGCGAGGACCACGGACAATGATTTTGAGTACATGGAATGTTAGAGGTATAAATGGAAAATAAATTCATGACAACACTAGGGATTATAACACTAGGATCAACAATCGCGAGAGCCTTTTACGGTGGTTAGTCCACATGTCCGAAATAAGAATACTACGTCAGGTATGGGAGGCCCGGAGTGAGGGTCTCAGAACAAGAGGTAGACCTCGCGTCAAATGGGAAGAGATGTGAGTTGGACAGTGATCTGATGATGGACGCAAGATAGGAAAACATGGCGACCTCTTTCCCAAACTTCTACAACAACCGGTACAAGAGGGTCGATTAAGTAAGTACGCAAGTAAATAGGGCTAACAGTCTCATCACTAGTGGAATACATGTCTTAACAGTTCCAGTGATTACTTTTGAGGTACGAAATGTTCTACTCTACTTTCTGTAGGTGGCCTGTTTTAATTTGACTACCACTTACGTCAAAAAACCATTCTCTGAAGGCAAAATGACGCTATCGCAAACGCATTCACCTGCACTAGTGTCCACAGAATTGAACACCCACGCTGGTGCAAACGCATTGCACCGCCATCTACCGTCGGGGAATCGAGAAATTTAGTAACGAGACTATCATTTTTGGGGGGACAGATGACCCTGCGAGTCACTCAACCTACTACAGAAATGCGTTATGGATTAAGTCTGGGAACAAATGTGGTCGAGCATGGAGCTAGCCACTTTATTCACATAGCACTGAATAGTGGAATCTTTCCACCCCATCACAGTTCTTCATTGCTTGCTTGCAGATAGCTTCTTCACTCTCATGAAGATTTCCAGAGCTTCTTACACTGATCAGCAACAAAGAGAATCATGTTCATGAATCATCTCACCTGTAACTGAAGTAATCAAAGATGTTTAATCCATCGAGCGTGTAGTTGACCATGGAAGAGTGTTTTCTGCTCATCTGTTCTCACGGAAGCCAAGAAGATAAGATCCATTTACATAAGGCTGGGGATTGCAAATATCTACGGGATGAAATAAGCATAGGTTATTAATAGTGTCGTCACCTACCAGTACTACACGAAGGCCATTCACTCTTCACATCAGGGTCACCATGTCATGTAGCTCCTTCCAGATACACGATGCTTGTTGCTATTTAGCTATCAGTATTTTTCTCTCTTCATAATGCTAGTTACTTCTTGATAATTGGTTTATAAATAAGTTCTATCTTCGAGAACTAAAATGGAAATGTTATACCTAGATATATTTTAGGTGGATCTTATCTATATTCAAGGGAAAGTGTAACAAAATAAGTACATAAGTGTATTTTTTATTTGGTAAACTGGGAGGTGTTCAAAATATTGAATGCAATTGACTTGGACTGGATGTACAAAGCATAATCCAAGACTGTATTGCTACAAGGGAACAGGAGAACAGTAAGAATTAGTAAGGCTGTCAGACAAGGCTGCTCATTTTCACTCTCTCTCTTTAATAAATCAATACTGATCCGCATTTAGGGCAGTCGCCCAGGTGGCAGATTCCCTATCTATGTTTTCATAGCTTTTTCTTAAATGATTTCAAAGAAATTGGAAATTTATTGGAAATTTATTGAACATCTCCCTTGGTAAGTTATTCCAATCCCTAACTCCCCGTCCTATAAATGAATATTTGCCCCAATTTGTCCTCTTGAATTCCAACTTTATCTTCATATTGCGATCTTTTCTACTTTTAAATTATTCGTCTACTAATGTCATTCCACGCCATCTGACAGCTCGAAACGTACCACTTAGTCGAGCAGCTCGCTTCTTTCTCCCAAGTCTTCCCAGCTCAAAACTTTGCAACATTTTTATAACACTATTCTTTTGTCGGAAATCACCCAGAACAAATTGAGCTGCGTTTCTTTGGATTTTTTCCAGTTCTTGATTCAAGGAATCCTGCTGAGGGTCCTATACACTAGAACCATACTCTACTTGGGGTCTTACCAGGTACTTATATGCCCTCTCCTTTACATCCTTACTACAACCCCTAAACACCCCCATAATCATGTGAAGAGATCCGTACCCTTTATTTACAATCTCATTTATGTGATTACCCCAGTTAAGTTCTTTCCTTATATTAACACCTAAGTGCGAAGAACGATTCCCATTAGGAACCTTCACCCCATCAAACCAGTAATTAAAATTGAGAGGACTTTTCCTATTTGTGAAACTCACAACCTGATTTTTAGCCCCGTTTATCATCATACCATTGCCTGCTGTCAATCTCACAATATTATTGAGATCATTTTTCAGTTTTTCACTATCTTGTAACTTATTTATTGCTCTATACAGAATAACATCATCCGCACAAAAAGCCTTATCTCTGATTCCACTTCTTTACTGGTATCATTTTTATATATAACGAAACATAAAGGCCCAATAATACTGCCTTGAGGAATTTCAGTCTTAATCATTACAGGGTCAGATAAAGCTTCGCCTACTCTAATTCTCTGAGATCTATTTACTAGAAATATAGCCACCCATTCAGTTATTCTTTTGTCTAGTCAAATTGCACTCATTTTTGCCAGTAGTCTCCCATGATCCACCCTATCAAATGCCTTGGACAGGTCAATCACGATACAGTCCATTTGACCTCCAGAATCCAAGATATCTGCTATATCTTGCTGGAATCCTACAAGTTGAGCTTCAGTGGAATAACCGTTCCTAAACCTGAACTGCCTTCTATCGAACCAGTTATTAATTTTGTAAACATGTCTAATATAATAAGAAAGAATGCTTTCCCAAAGCTTACATACAATGCATGTCACACTGAATGGCCTGTAATTTTCAGCTTTTTGTCTATCACCCTTTCCTTTATATGCAGGGGCTACTAAAGCAACTCTCCTTTCATTAGGTATAGCTCCTTCAACCAAACAACAATCGAATAAGTACTTCAGATATGGTACCATATCCCAACCCATTGCATTTAGTATATCCCCAGAAATCTAATAAATTTCAGCCGCTTTTCTAGTTTTCAACTTATTGTAAATGTCATTGTTATATGTAAATTTTAAGACTCCTTTAGCATTTGTCATGTCCTCTATCTGGACATTATCCTTGTAACCAACAATCTTTACATACTGCTGACTGAATACTTCTGCCTTTTGAACATCCTCACATACTGTACACCCCCCCCCCCCTCCTTGTTAATTAATGATTCCTGGAACGTCCATCTTGTAACCTGTTTCTGCCTTAAAGTATCTATGCATACTCTTCCATTTTTCACTAAAACTTGTATGTCCGCCAATTATGCTTGTCATCATGTTATCCTTAG
Organism: Anabrus simplex; assembly: GCF_040414725.1. Lineage (NCBI taxonomy): Eukaryota > Metazoa > Arthropoda > Insecta > Orthoptera > Tettigoniidae > Anabrus > Anabrus simplex. The sequence goes on along the minus strand of NC_090265.1, from coordinate 1,114,805,173 downwards.
TTGACTTCTATGCTAGATTTAATTTCCTAACAAGTTCCTACAATTTCTCCTTACTTTCACAGCCATTTCTATCCCTGTTTGTTTCCAGTCTGCACCTCCTTCTTAGTTTCTTTACTTCTCTGTTATAATATAGTGGGTATTTACCATTCCTTACCACATTTAAAGGTACAGACTTGTTTCAACATTCCTCAAATTTGCTATAAATCCACCCCAGAGTCTGTTTACATTTACCGTTTTCTACTGATCATAGTTAATTTTTTAAAACTCCCTCCTGCCTGTTTTATCAGCCATATGGAACTGCCTAATAGTCCTACTTTTAAGACTTTCCTTTCTATCACATTTATTTTTAAATACGACAAAATCTCTTGACTGGAGAGTGCTGCTATATGGTTGCGAATCCTAGAGAAGACAACAAACGGCTCAAAGCTTTCGAAATGTGGGTCTGGAGACTAGTGTTGAGGATTAACTTGAAAGGATGAAAGGAAGTCCAGCGAAAACCTCCTGAACGAAATCAACCACAAGAGAGAGCTGCTAACGATGATGAGGAAAAGGACAACGACATTCATTGAACAGTGCTCTGCGACATAATAACTTCCTGACCAACTATGGTCAGGGAAAATTTTAGTGAATAAAAGGGCTAAGAAGACCTTCAGGAAACTTAAACTTGCCTTCAACATCTGATACTAAATCTTCGGTATAGGCCTACCACCGATCATTTGACGAGGCACGAACCCCAGGACAGAGGATTATAGTTGCATCACCTCTAGAAACCAGTAATAACCCTCCCAATCCAATTTACCTCCTAATGTACGCTGCTCGAAAAATCATTCTCCTGGGACTTCTATATGTGAAGTATTTGAACAAACACATTCGATTACACTGTAGCTAGGATAATTAGCTTGCTTGTAGTTTCTGTGACTGTTGATATCGTGATCATAGGCACGGATCCTCCAGTTTTACGTTGAAATTGAAACACATGGACGTGATATTTATATTCACAAATCTCATATATTCGTCCATAGACTGGTCTGATGCAGTCCGCCATGCCCACCTATTCTCTGCTAACCTTTTTATTTGTATATAACTGCTGTATCCTACATCTGCTCTAATCTCCTTGTTATATTCTTACATTGGTCTACCCCTACCGTTCTTACCCCCTACACTTCCTTCAAAAATCAAGTGAACAAGTCCTGGATGTCCTATCATTCTATGTTTTCTTCTTGTCACATTTCATCAAATCGTTCTCGTGATGCTATATACCCATCTCACCTTCAGCATTCTTCTGTAACACCACATTTAAAAATCTTCTACCTGTTCTTTATCTTTATAGGCTGGTTTTAGTCCATCTTTCTCTTCCATACGAAAGTCCTCAATTTTTTTTCTAATTCCTATATCAATGTTCGAAGTTAGCAAATTTCTTTTCTTAAGATAGGCCTTCCTTGTTTTTGCTACGCTGCATTTTATGTCCTCCTTACTTCTGCCAACGTTAGTTATTTTACTACCCAAGAAACAGCATCCATCTACTTCATTTCCTAATCTAATATTACCTGCATCTCCTGACTTCGTAAGACTGCACTCCATTACTTCTGTTTTGGACTTATGCATCCGGGAGATAGTGGGTTCGAATCCCACTCTTGGCAGCCCTGAAGAGGATTTTCCGTGGTTTCCCATTTTCACACTAGGAAAATGCTAGGGCTGTACCTTCCGCTTCCTTCCAACTCCGAGGCCTTACCTATCCCATCGTCGCCATAAGACCTATCTGTGTCGGCGCGACGTAAAGCCACTAGCAACAAAAAAAAAAAAACCTGTTTTGGACTTATATATTGGGAAAAACTCGAACTGCAGCTACCTTGACGAGAAGTCAGGGAAAATCCCTCTCAGTTATCACGCCACTCATAGCCGGGATAGATGATTCATCTCTCAGAACGTGAAATAGTTTAGCCAGAGATTAGCCGTGACCTGTGATAAATTCACTTTCACATCAGGCTGGAGTTCAAATGACGGTCAACGGTAAAGCACTTAGAATATCGCTGGTAATGGGATTCGAACAGATTATTAGTGTCCTGCAATTAAACAGTTGCAACTACCTATTTTATAACATTTTTTTTTTTACGAGAACACATATTGTGTTTCTCATACGCCAAGTTGATGCTTTATGTACAAACGATCGAGGGTTGTCGCCAATAAACTCAAGATAAATCAGGTATGCCATCACTCAGTGCGGTGACGTTTATTTTCAACATCTCAGAATCCATGGTGCAACAGTCCAGTAAGACCTTGGTTTGCTATGACGACCGCTACCCAAGCAAACAGTCTGTACATAATAGGGTTCCACTTGATCAGTGTGACAACATTCTGAGACTTTAACTTGGCTTTTTGACCGGATCCGCAGCCTCTCATATCATACACCTCCTCAGTTGGCCCCCAGCCCTCATTCCAGAACTGAAATATGTGGACTGGCCAGAAATCTATCTGTTTTGCTAGTGGTTTAATGTCACACCAAATCAGACAGGGCTAGGACAGGGAAGGAGGAATCGTGGCTTTAATTAAGGTACAGCTCAGACATTTGCTTGATGTGAAAATGGAAGAAAATGAAGAGCTCTCTTAGGGCTGTCGATTATGGGGCCTGAACCCACACTATCCAGGAAGTTAGGTAACAGCTACACCGCCGGAAAAGCGCAGCCAACTCACTCGATGTCAGGAACCGAATCAGGGTTTAGAGACAGTCACGCTACCCCTACACCACGAGTCTGGCTTCAACATATCTCGCTATGAGAGGTGCTCACGCAGGGTATTTCAACCCGCGGGCGCACAGCACTGTAAGAGGGCGGCAGGCAGGCAAGTGATGAGCGTATGCTATTCATCCACAGTGACGTGGCTACATCACAAGCTGTGAAAGTTGGGCGAAGTTTTCCCGATCACTCTCTATCACTGCGGCGGTACACGAGTTTGAAATGGAGGCAGAAAATGATGAAGGAAAGAGGAAAGCAATCCACGTCATTTTCAATTTACGTTGTAGGAAATACATTATTTAGGTTCATTGCAGTTTATGTATTTTGACCGGATACAATAAAGAGTTGGGCCTACAACCTCAACAATTCTTATAATGTACGTAATGAATTACAATTTTCACTGTTATATTTTAAGAGGTCTGCCTTTGCTGGCAGGACCTAGTATTTACAGTGCACTATGTCTTCTAGTATGGGCTAGAGCAATTTTGTTACTTTCATTGATCTGTCTCTGTCTTATCCTTGGCTTTGACAATATGAAAGTGACTGAGGTAAGGGCGATGCTAGTAATGCCATTCTTTGTGCAGCCAGTCCCTGCAATGAATGGTGTGAAAACGTTGCTCATAGGGTCGGTTGATGCATGCATTTCAGTGGGCTTGGCAGACTGATATGTAATAGCAACTTCTGGCTCGGTGAGGAAAGCAACGGGAAACTACCTCACTCCTCATTTCCCTAGTACGCCTCTTCAGTGATGCCTAGGCCATCTATGACAGCTGATGGCAGAGCTATTGAGGATCCAACTAGCCTTAGGGCTGAAGACTGAACACACATTTTAAGAGGAGCTTTTGGAAACAATTCTAATATAATACTGAGTTAAGGTGGATAAGCTGTGGCTTGTGGTTGCTTGGGTTTAAATTATCTGATAAACGCGCCAATAATCCAAGCATGCTTACCGGGAATAACATCAATTAGGTTATTTATATGAAGGCATACTGTACATCTATCTGGTAGATACATTTGCATTGTGGTTCTACTTTAATCTTGGATAGTAAATATCTTTGTTCTCACTCGTGATGAAACTCCCTCCCCATTCAGATGTTAGCTAAGTTTTAAATACTATTTTCAGAAATTCAGGGAACAGGGAAAGTAACACACTATGCACAAACAAGCAACAAACGTGTTGAATTAACGAAATATATTACGTTTCGCAGAATGAATAAAATAAATTTTACTTTAAGAAATGGGAATAGGCCTACTGTCATTCCCAGTCAAGGAATGGTAAATCGTAGCTCGTAAGCCTAAACCATGCATCTTTGTAAATTGCAACACAAAACGTGTCAGTTTCCTTTGAATGTATAAATAAAACTGACTGTCTTTATCGAGCGCAGTAAAAATCAAACTGGATTATCTTAAAAAGGTTCGTTTTCTTGCAATTATAGCTTTTTTCTAAAAATACTGTACCCCAGTCATCCTTTCGCCGAGTAGTGGAGGAGAGCTTCGTAATCACAAGGTAAGGTAAGGGTTATTCTGCCCGAAGGCAGGTCCGAACCTCCGCAGAGGTGTTCCTGAGCCGGAGTTTACGTGCGGTAGGGTGGCCAGTTCCTTTCCGCTCCTGCTCCCTCGCTTCCCTGCCAAGTGTGTCCGCTCTCTCGCTTCACTGTGACGTATGCTTGCTACGTAAGCTGCCCGCATTTACGTCCGGCTAGCCTCAAAGAGCGCCCTGCTGAGCACCTCTGATTTAGATCATACTTTGTGGTGGAATTTTTGGCGAACCTATTTCTATTAATTTCGAACGAATACTGATTTAGAGTTTGTATTATTTCACAACAGCAAAATATGTCATTAATACTGCTCCCCAATGCAAAGAATTTGATTTATTAAGTAATTCGGATATTAGAATTTATTAAAGTGTGTTTTATGTTTCTAATATCCCGGTTTAAATTTAATATCAGAACATTACGTCCAGCTCTGTTACTGAATGATCAGTGTAGCGGTCTTCGATTCAGAGGCTCCAGGGTTCGACTCCCGACCATGCGTGGTTAATTTCTCAAGTTCGGGAACCGAGTATTTTCTTCATTAACCCACCGCACAGACACATGGTGGAAAAGTACATATCTCCGCACAGGATTGGCTTCAAGAAGGGCATCCGGCCGTAAAACTGGGTCAAGACGACCCCACAAATATGTGGTAAAAGCGGAAGGAGAAGAAGATAAAGAAAAGAAGAAGAAGATGACTCCGTTAAAGCATCGTTCATGGCTTTGAATTCTTCGTAATAACACAGACAATATTTCCCACCCTTTGAATATCCAGCGAGGGATACGTAGTAAACAAATTTACAAAGCAGTATTCTAGTACTGATTGAAAAAATGAACCTAGAATTCATAGTCATATCAGGAAGGCTTAGCGTGTTATGGGCCAGGACACTGCAGTTAGTGACTTTAGACTCAGAAGACACGTGATTCGAAGCCAACCATTGGCCAATCTTCAAACGATCATTCGTCTTTTTAACCTAGCAAACATATATCGCCCTCATCACGTTAAACTAAAAAGCAATTACTTGTTCCCCTTCAGCAATGGTGGTTATATATTGCTTCTGGTGAAATGAACTAGACCAATTATGTTTGCGTCCTTTACTAATAAACTGTGTTTCCTTGTCCCCAAAAACAACATCAGTTAAATTCTTAATCGGAGTGTGGAAAGTATGATTAGTCTCAATATAAGTAGGGCATTACTTTGGCTGATTTTTAATTATTTTGTTTAAAGTAAGATTGTGAATTTTTTTGTTCAACATTTCTTGTTTTATGTCTAAGATTTTTTGAATTTCGGTATTGACGAATCTCAAAAAGGAATCCGATTCAAGGGGGGCCATAAGGGAGGAAGATTCTAGATGAGAATTATATAATTTAGAGTTTAGTAAAGACTTTTTCTACATAAAAACATAATTTTTATTTTTGATCCACAAAACGTTAGTTTTTTCTTGGGTAGGTTTATGTCATTTTGTTGCACAAGTTTTTTTCTGAACTGAACTTAAAAATTCAGGAGTAAGGTTTTGATTTAAACACTGTTTTAGAAAAGTAATGTACTTGCTAATTTTTGACACTTTAATTTTTAAGTCTGCAAAGGCGTTTGATCAATTTTTTGCCTGGTTGGCTAAGTTACAACTTATAAATCTCATAAGACCGATTATTAATTAAAAACAGTACTACTTATAAACCTCTAAATTTAAGGTGGATTGTGTTACATAAATAGCAATAAAAAACAAATACGTATTGGTAGGAGTGATTCTCCATTCAACCTAATCTTAGTTGAGTTGATTCCAATACGGGACAAAAATGAGATTTATAAGTTGTAAATTAGCCAACCAGGCGAAAAAGTGATCAAACACCTTTTTGAAGTTAAAAATTAAAGTGTAAAAAATTGGCAAGGACATTTTTTCTAAAACAGTATTTAAATCAAAAACTTACTCCTAAATTTTTCAGTTCAGTACAGAAAAACCTTGTGCAACAAAATGGCATAAAGCTACCCAAGAAACAACCAACGTTTTGTGGATCAAAAATGAAATTAAATTTTTATATAGAAACAAGTCTTTACTAAACTCTAAATTATGCAATGCTCATCTAGAATCTTCTTTCCTTATGGCCTCCCTTGAATGGGATTCTTTTTTGAAATATGTCAACACCAAAATTCAAAATATTATGGACAGAAAACAAGAAATTTTGAAAAAAAAAAGCTTCACAATCGTACTTTAAACAAAAAATCAGCCAAAAGAATGCCCTACTAATATTGAGCTTAACCATATTTTCCATCCTCCTATTAAGAATTTAACTGATGTTGTTTTTGAGGACAAGGACACACAGCTTATTAGTAAGGGACCCAAACATAATTGGTCTAGTTCATATCATCAGAAGCGATATGTTACCACCATTGCTGATGTGGAACAAGTAATAGCTCAACTCCCAGTAAATAAACAACCTGAGATTAAATATGAAGTTGAAAAGACACTTCCAGAATCTTTCTAAAGACCTCAAAGGTTTACAACGATCTTATAATCACAAAGGCCGATAAAGTTAATATGTGCAAGAATTAATACTTAGAAAAACCGAAGCATTCTTTTCAAGTAACACCTTTACTAAGACCCTACCAATTCTATCGAAAGAAGATTGAAAGAGTTACTTAAGAACATTAATTTCATCTTTAATGATAATGAAATCTCTGGTTTAATTAGTATGAACCCACCCTTTAGCTACAGCTTTACCCAAAATGCACAAACCCGATACACCCATAAGACCGATTATTAATTTAAAAAACAGCCCTACTTATAAAACCTCTAAATTTAAGCTGGATTATGTTACATAAATGCATAGAATAGCAATAAAAAGCAAATGAGTATTGGAAGGTGGGATTCTCCATTCAGCCTATGGTATCATTATATGAATGTACTTAAAATTTTGCTTTCCGCCCGGTCGTAACTAGTAAGTTCTTTCTCCCTAGCCATTTCTGGTCACTTTTAGTACTCAGTTTTAGCCAGTTTCTTTCACCTAGTACTTGTGATCAGCAGGTTAAACCAGCTGCGACCAGTAGAACGTAATCAGTGTGAGAAGTAGTGGAGTTGTGCAATGGAACAACGTGTGAACAACCTCGGCACGAAAGGGAGAGTGGTAAGCGTACCTTCGGCCAGATTTTCTCCCAGCAATAAATCTGGTACTCAATTTTGGTGTAGGCCGAGTGGACACCAGGTTCATGTGCCTCTCCAAAAATGGGAAAATTATTTCTAAATTTTTTTGCTTTCAGGTGAACTGACCACATCTTTACCGCATCGAATAGGTAGCCGCTGTAGAAATATGAATGTTACTAAATGTTACTCCCCTCCCACCCACGTCTCCTTTCTTAAGAGAAACAACAACAGGTGCTGTATGGCATACACATTAATGCCACAGGTAATAACTGCAAGCACAATGTTTTACCATTACGAGACGTCAATTGTATGAGTTCAGTACTAATCATTTCCACAAGAATGCGGTGAAGTAATTAACACATAACAAGTTGTAATGAGATTCCTGATCAAATTGATTCTGTTGTAGTGGGATGACTCTGGGAGACTGCAACAATAGACAACATGGCAGTTAGTACTGTACAAGGACAGGAGACGGACAGCCCGTCATCTCAGCTTCTAATCTCCAAGTCAAATCCCTGCGACCCACCCGCTAAGGCATCCACCTGGCTCCTTCGACACATACTTTCACTTAACATTTCCAGTGACGGCGGGGACCTTGGTTTGAATCCTGCTCAGGGCGGCCCTTTTCTTGACGGACGACTGAATGGAGTAGTGATGATTCAAACGGTTTCTCATGGGTCAGGGTTGTTGTAGAAGCAATATAAAGCTTGAGTAATCCTGAACGTTCGAGGCCGCCGATAGTTCACACATGATAACACGCAGTATCTCATCACCAAGCTCCACACCGTGACATATATAACGATGTTAATCAGTATTCCGTCAGACTGTATTCAATAAAATAACATGTGGTTAAAATGGATTAATATCAGAGTTACATTGTCTATTAATACTAATGACCGGGCGAGTTGGCAGTGCGTGTAGAGGCGCACGGCTGTGAGCTTGCATCCGGGAGATAGTAGGTTCGAATCCCACTATCGGCAGCCCTGAAAATGGTTTTCCGTGGTTTCCCATTTTCACACCAGGCAAATGCTGGGGCTGTACCTTAACTAAGGCCACGGCCGCTTCCTTCCAACTCCTAGGCCTTTCCTATCCCATCGTCGCCATAAGACCTATCTGTGTCGGTGCGACGTAAAGCAACTAGCAAACAAAAATTAATACTAATGGATCGGACGAGATGGCCGTGCGGTTAGGGGCGCGCAGCAGTGAGATAACATTCGGGAGATAGTGGGTTTGAACCCCACTGTCGGCAGCCCTGAAGATGGTTTTCTGTGGTTTCCCATTTTCAAACCAGGCTGTACCTTAAGGCCACGTCCGCTTCTTTTCCACTCCTAGCCCTTTCCTATCCCATCGTCGCCATGAGACCTACCTGTGTAAGTAGACGTTAAGCAAATTGTAAACAATAAAAATAAAAGCAACTGAGCATTAAAAATGTTCCTTCACGAAATGTGGAAAAGAGAACTATCAGAAGATGAAGGAGAAGTAAACCATGAGATTGCTTACAATGTATACAATAGTTATTACTATAATTACATCCAAATAAGTACATATTTTGTCTAATGTAATTGAGTTTATTTCTTTTCAAAGGAATTAGCTTGCTTCTTAAACTCCTTGCTGATGAAGTCTAGGCCTCCGGATCCCAAGATAGCGGGTTCAAACCCGGCAGAGGTAGTCGGATTTTTGAAGGGCGGAAAAAAAGTCCATTCGATACTCCATGTCGTACGATGTTGGCATGTGAAAGATCTCTCGTGACACATTTGGTGTTTACCCGACAAAATTCATTAAATCTCAGCCATAGACGGCCAAGAGAGTTCCGGTTTACTCTGTCTGCCATCTAGTGGGCCTAGAGTAAAACGGAACGTCGAAATTGACGAGCAGCCAGCCAGTAGCCAGATGGTGTCAAATCGAAATGACTGCACACGGTAGCTGAGGCCATACGATTATTATTATTATTATTATTATTATTATTATTATTATTATTATTATTATTATTATTATTATTAACGTCGATGTTTTTCTGAGCTGCCGGACTCGTGACTGATACATCCTCAAAATGTCATTTCCTTTGTTTGAGTACCGATACAAAACTTGCTGTGTGAGTGCTAACGTATAAAAGATTGATTATCTTCATCAATTGTCTTTGTTGATCGCTCTGCTATCACGACATGTTCATCCAAATGACCACTCGGTCCTAGTTCATCAGTAAATTTCACCGCTTTCAGATTTTTCCATTTGATAGAGCTCTCCAAAACACGCGTTTTGATAACTTCACCTTTTCTCCACCTTCAATACTTTAGTCACAATTGAGTGAAAAATCTTAACTTGACGTTCATGCTAAAGTGGGGCCCCTATAGGCCTACTGTGTGATATAAGAAACATTTTCAATGTTAAAACTAATGGAACCGAGAACGTGAAAATTATTATTATTATTATTATTATTATTATTATTATTATTATTATTATTATTATTATTATTGTTATTATTATTATTATCATTGCTATTTGCTTTACGTCACACCAACAAATATAGGTCTACTGACGACAATGGGATAGGAAAGGCCTAGGAATTGGAAGGAAGCGGCCGTGGCCTTAATTAAGGTGCAGCCCCGGCATTTGCCTGGTGTGAAAATGGGAAACCACGGAAAAATATATTCAGGGCTGCCGACAGTGGGGCTCGAACCCACTATCTCCCGATTACTGGATACTGGCCGCACTTAAGCGACTACAGCTATCGAGCTCGGTACGAGAAAAAAATTACGCTGGAAAACGAACTTTTAGCTCTTTTATTCATCCTAATGTATAATTTTGAAATTTTGTTAGTTTATCTCAACGGATCCACATAACCTTCATCCACGTAACTTTAAACTGGCTTCAGCTTATTCCAAATATGTTCTAGGGTCGCTGGAGTCATTCAGCCTCAGTTTGGTTATGGTCGGGATTTAAGGCCCGATGCACTTCCTGGCGCCACGTGATCTTTCAGGTGAAAATTACAACTCAACATCGACCTGGATTCGAGCTTCGGCTCTCTGGGCGAAAAACCAACAGTCTAAGCCACTCCGCTAATCATGACTGGATGCACGTATTGAAATTAAAATAGCTCATCACCAAATATTTTGCTTTCATTTGACAATGTATGCTATATTACTTTAAGATTTTAGCACCAAGTTCAAACCCCAATATCGTCAGCCCAGATAGTGTAAATTAAGACCACAGCCACTTCCTTTCGAGCCAAAGTCCTTTCCTATTCCAACATCGTCGAAAATATATCTGAGTTAAGTCGACGTAAAACTACTAAAAACGAAATTAAAAAATTGGCGTCAAAGCGGATTTGGTATGAAGTAAATTCAGTCTGCTATAAATTTTCAAGACTAAATGAAAATTTTAGAATTAAATAGTCGGGAGGAAACAATTCACAGTTTTGTTCATTATAAGTATGTCACAAGCTAATGCAAATGCATTTTTATTAGAGCCCTGCATGATCAGACTATGAAGATCATGGATTTTAAGTGAAATAGTCTGACGCCAAACGTTTCTGCGATGAGTGTTGTATATTAAACCAAACCAAACCCCATGGCACTACAGCCCTTCAAGGGCCTTGGCCTACCAAGCGACCGCTGCTCAGCCCGAAGGCCTGCAGATTACGAGGGGTCGTGTAGTCAGCACGACGAATCCTCTCGGCCGTTATTCTTGGCTTTCTAGACCGGGACCGCTATCTCACCGTCAGATAGCTCCTCAATTCTAATCACGTAGGCTGAGTGGACCTCGAACCAGCCCTCAGGTCCAGGTAAAAATCCCTGACCTGGCCGGGAATCGAACCCGGAGCCTCCGGGTAAGAGGCAGGCACGCTACCCCTTCACCACGGGGCCGGCTGTTGAATATTATAACGGAGTAAAAAATACCCGGCCGAATATGTTTGGTCCTTTCTATTTATATGGAAAGTGTCCCTTCTGGCTTTCCTTGTTTGGCGTGGAATCCTATCATCACCACCACAAACAACAAAAACAACAACAATAACAAAAACAACAACAACAACCGCAACAACAACAAGGTCATACGGCATGGTTCTTTTTTTGCTTTAATTGTCATTATGAGTGTGCAAATAATTTTGTGTCAATTATTATACACTAGTCATACACTTCTACTTTTCCCACACCTTCGGAGTCGCGTGTACGAACTCACACAGACACACGCGCGTGCCCCTACATGGAGTTAGCCCTATTTTACGGTCGGATGCCCTTCCTGACGCCAACTGAATGTTAGAGGGATGCGTGTTGCTGTGGCGTGTTGTGTGAATATGAAAATGAGAGTGTTGAGACCACAAACACCCAGTCCCCGAGACAGAAGAATTAATCAGACGTGATTAAAATCCCTGACCCGGTAGGAAATCGAACCCGGGACCCTCTGAACCGAAGGCCTCAACGTTGATCATTCAGTCAAAGAGTCGGACTATTATACACTGATATAATTATGTTTTTAATACAATTACAATATTGTGAGAATGCAAAATGTGCCACATGTAAATAATTTAGAATAATTTAGGATGGGAAGATTGGAGGGGATAGACAAGGAATTGGAAAGGAAGTGGCCGTGGTCTTAAGATAACCACGCTTATAACAATAAACTTACAGTTAAGAGCTTCTTTCTTTCTTTCTTTTCTTTTCTTTTCTTTTCTTTTCTTTTTTTCTTTTCTTTTCTTTTCTTTTCTTTTCTTTTCTTTCTTTCTTTCTTTCTTTCTTAATCTGTTTACCCTTCAGTGTTGGTTTTCCCCTCGGACTCTACCACCTCAAGGACAGTGTCCTGGAGCGTGAGATTTTGGGTCGGGGAGATACAACTGGGGAGGAAGACCAGTACCTCGTCCAGGCTATGCTGAAAAGTGGCCTTGTGTTAGGATGGGAAGACTGAAAGGGGTAGACAAGGAAAAGGGAAGGAAGCGGCCGTGGGCTTAAGTTAGGTGCCATCCCGGCATTTGTCTGGAGGAGAAGTGGGAAACTACGGAAAACCATTTCGAGGATGGCTGAGGTGGGAATCGAACCCCCTTCTACTCAGCTGATATCCCGAGGTTGAGTGGACCCCGTTGCAGCGGTCGTACCACTTTTCAAATCTTGTGGCAGAGCTGGGAATCGAATCCAGGCCTCCGGGGGTGGCATCTAATCACACTAACCACTATACCACAGAGGCGGACACAGTTATGAGCTACGAATTGCAAATACCTATGGATACAATTTATATCGTCAGGCAAGAATCAGTACCACGCAAGGAAAAGACGCACATATTACACCAGAAGGAAAAAGAACAAGAAATGAAACTGTAAACATGGTACAGAACTCTTAGGAATTGATCTCTTATAATGAAATACTTCAAATGTTCTTTTAAGTAGGAGAAAATACATCGTACGGATTTGTTCATGTTAAGCGATATTGAACAACCGCATTTAGCTGTATTCTGTTATTTACGCGGGGTTGTTTATTAAACTAGGGTATTTGCAGGAGAAAGTCGGTCAGCAATGAAATGTTCGGCCAACTGCAGTCGTCGTATCATGTTCGCTGACCGATAGAACCCAAACCGAATCTACACCATCTTCTGCAGGACTCTGTAATCTCCATACAGTACCTAGAGGCCTTTGGATAAATGTGAGGTAAAGGCATCCATTACTCGTAACCAAGTAGGTGATAGTGTTAGCTCTGTCCAGTGACATTTGAAAGAAACCGAACCAAACCCCATGGCGTAACAGTACCGAAGGGCCATGGCCGCTGCTCAGCCCGAAGGCCTACAGATAGCGAGGTAGCGTGTGGTCAACACAACGAATCCTCTCGGCCGTTATTCTTGGCTTTCTGGACCGGGGATGTTATTTCACCGTCAGATAGCTCCTGAATAGTAAGCACGTAGGCTGAGTGGACCTCGAACCAGCCCTTAGAACTAGGTAAAAACCTCATCTGGTCAGGAATCGAAGCCGGAGCCTTCGGAAAAGAGGAAGGCACTCTGCCCCTACACCACGGGGCTTGCTCCAGCTACCTTTGCCTATAAACATGATACTCCTTATGATGTAGGCTGAGTGAATCTCTCTGTCTCTCCAGATGTGCTAACTATGTTTCTAAATTTTTCGTCTTCCTGACACACGAGCACGCCTTTATCGTCTCAGCTAGGCAGACCCTTCAAGTTTATGAACGATAAAAAAAATATATGAAATAGAGTTCCTTGATCATTCGTCAGCAACACAGATCATGGAAGTGAATAACTTGTGAAACGCGGGCAATTAGTTACGACGTTACCATAAAGAACACTACGCTTCTCTTTTCCATTTCAATACTCAGAAAATGCTAAAAAGTTGCTGGAAGTTTTTGAGGAGAAAGAGAATTGACAAATTACTGCGAGAGAGCCCCAGCATTGTCTGGTTCATTAACATTAAAAATAAGGTAGACACGAAAAAGAAACCGGATAACTTTCAGATGTTCACGTCAGTGAAAAGAGTCAGAAATGGCTGGCTGAAGGACGAGAATGAATTTACCATTTTGTTTTTGGTTGTACATGCACCGCAAAACGTTTTGAAAAAATGAATTTCAGATATTGATGTAACTTTTAACGCTAACGTCACTCGAAATGGAGTTATCGTAATTGTTAATTAATGTTAGGAGGGAACGAGCTTTAAGCGAACAAGTTGTTATACTTTATTTTAAAGGCGTTGGAAATCGCGTTCATAAACTCATATACTTGTTGTTGGAGTATGTCTATGTCGCTCTGTCGAAGAGCAGCAACTAGGAGTAAAGATGTGACCGAACGAGTTGCCTACGCGCTCTGCGTCAGGTAGCAATGAACTTGCATTCGGGAGATAATGGGTTAGAAGCCCACTGACGGGAGCTCCGAAGACGGTTTTCCGGGGTTTCCCATTTTCACACCACTTAAATCCTGAGGCTGTAACTTAGTTAAGGTCACGATCACTTCCTTTACAGTTCTAGGCGTGTCATATCCCATCGTCGGTATAAGACCTGTCTGTGTCGGTGTGACGTAAAATAAAATAACAATAATGGAGTGGAGACGTGATCCGGACAGTGAAATTAAACTTTATTCCAATCTTCATTTCATAGAGGCAAGTGACCCCTATGTCATATGCCATCCCAAGATTCACCTCATGTTGAACTAGGAAGCCGCGAAAAGTCTCCTCTGGGATAGTCGAGCATGACATTTAAATCCATCTCTCTCTGCTCAGTTGTCATCACACGACTGGACAGGCCGACATCCTGTTCTAATCACAACATCACGATTAGGATCTTCCCTGGAAGAATACTTTTCACATAGGTTAACTCATTTTGAGTTCAAGATTTCTATCCACAGTTCTACAACATTCGTAGCCAAATAGAGAACATGATGGAAAGCGACGTTTAGTTTCTAGGACGTAGGGTATAAAGCCATGTTTTAACCAGCGGAAGACTGTCAGCTTGGAAACACGAAGTAGTGACCACGGTTTCCGTAGCTTCCACTTCTTTCTGATGGGATCCTAAGTTTCCTCTTATGACAATAATCACCACCACCTTTCGTTTCTGGAGGTAGGAACCAATCGCATTATAGATAGATTCAATCAGAGGTAGAGTATGGGGAATCTTTCGCTTTCCATAATATGACACTTCTTCATTTCGCCCTCTGAGAGAGAGGCATCAGTTACGTCTTCATTCCGTGGGAAGGAAATATCTTTATATATACTCTCTCTTGCCCTCATTACGGAAGTATTGATCATGTATTTTAATGTTCAATCGAAATTATCCCGTTTAGTCAAATATCATGATTACTTTCATCCATTTCAATTTGAATTCCAACTAAAGATCCTTCAATTAACTGTACGAAACTAGTTCCAAAGTTTAAAAATACTGGTGCTAATTACACACACACACACACACACACACACACACACACACACACACACACACACACACACACACACACACACACACACACACACACACACACACACACACACACACACACACACACACATTAACTTATTTTTAAACAGTTTCGACTTAGATGTTCGGATGATATTAGAGAGTACAACTTCTTAATTGTTAAATATTACAGTATTGAAGATTCATTTAAAGTGCAGTGACTGTTGGCCATAGAATGAGCTTGTGGAACAATACTGTAATTCTGATAAAATTTAAATTGATTATCTGACAATGGTTTCTTTAAAGGAATCGAGTTCAGTTATTTTAAAACTCCAAAATATTGTTCTCCTTTCGTGTAGAGTATATATAACTGTGAACCCGTAATACATAAGTACACAAAACATTTAATTTCAATTTACATGTATTATTTATTTATTTATTTATTTATTTATTTATTTATTTATTTATTTATTTATTTATTTATTAACCCATTAAAATTATTTTAATACATAGGCCTATATATTTAATTTTTAGGAAATCTATCACTACACAAATACTAAAATGTAAATAATTTTTAAAGCAATATTCTTAGTTCGAGTGACATAAGGTATGACCTTTAGAGGAGCAATAAGAATTTTGCTTGACATTCAAATCTATATTAATTTCAATCATCGACATAAGGTTTATTTGGATGACAGATTTATTCACGTTAGAAGGCACAAATTACTTTTACTATTTACGAGTTAACTTTACAGAACAAGACATATATTATATATGAACACAACTGAATTTGTGCTGCTGTAAGTGTGAAAGATGTAACAGGATATTGCAAAGGTCAATAAATTACGAAGACGACTCTTATTACTGGTAAAAGAATATTTTTGTTTTCAAAATAACACCCAAATTCAATATATTATACGATCCAGTAATCATTTTACAAATTAAGATCTTGATGTTATTAATAGGATTAAGACTCTGTTTCAAAGTTCGCCACCGAACTTTAATGGTAAAAAAAAAAGAAAAAAAAAAAAAAAGAAAATGAAATGGCGCATGGCTTTTAGTGCCGGGAGTGCCGGGAGTGCCCGGGGACATGTTCGGCTCACCAGGTGCAGGTCTTTCGATTTGACTCCCGTAGGCGACCTGCGCGTCGTGGTTACGATGAAATGTTGGTGAAGACGACACATACACCCAGCCCCGTACCAGAGAAATTAACCAATGATGGTTAAAATTCTCGATCCTGCCGGGAATCGAACCCGCGACCACTGTGACCAAAGGCCAGCATGCTAACCATTTAGCCATGGAGCCGGACACTTTAATGGGTTAAGTAATATGTCAAATTTTGTGGAGTTCCAGCTACAATAATCCAATCTTTTCTTTAGTTTCTACCTAATAAACACATAGGGAAACATTAGTTGTATTTACCAAATTTAATTTTGTAAATGTCATATAAACAGTACGAAAGAAACGATTTCTTTTATGGCAACTTTATCAGTTCTGAAGTAAAATTAGGTCCTTGAAGGTTATAATTAAGAAGCCATTAACTAAATAAAACATGATGGGATTCAGCGAGGGATCCCACCTCTACCGCCTCAAGAGCAGTGTCCTGGAGCGTGAGACTTTCGTCGGGGATACAATTGGGAAGGAGGACCAGTATCTCGCTGTGCTGAACAGATGCCTTATAGGGGGTTGGGGAGATTGGAAGGGATAGACGAGGAAGCGGGAAGAAGCGACCATGGCCTTAAATTAGGTACTATCCCGGCATTTACCTAGAGAAGTCCGGCTCCATGCCTAAATGGTAAGTGTGCTGGCCTTTGGTCAGAGGGGTCCCGGGTTCAATTCCCGTCAGGGTCGGGAATTTTAACCATCAATGGTTAATTTCGCTGCCGCGGGGGCTGGGTGTATACAGTATGTCGTCTTCATCATCATTTCATCCTCATCACGACGTGCAGGTCGCCTACGGGAGTCAAAGCAAAGTACCTGCACCTGGGGGAGCTGAATATGATTTCGAACACTCCCGGCACTAAAAGCCATACGCCATTTCATTTCATTTACCTGGAGGAGAAATGGGAAACCACGGAAAACTACCTCAAGGATGGCTTGGGTGGGAATCGAACCCTCCTTTACTCAGTCGACCTCCCGAGTCTGAGTGTACCCTGTTCCAGTCCTCGTACCATTTTTCAAATTTCGTGACAGAGCCGGAAATCGAACCCGGGCTTCCAGGCATGGCAGCTAATCACACTAACCACTACACCACATAGGTGGACCAAGAAGTAAATTACGAGTAAAAATCACGTTTCGTAAAAAGTATTAACAATTTTTTCGTTACAAATACTTCCAGTACTTTTCCTCCATTACTTCCCAGATATGATCATTAGACTAATTCCATGATATTGTACGTTATTCACTCAATGCAGTACACTCACATCAAAATAAATTTAATATTCAAAGTTTCATTGCTGACGAGGATTAAATACACTATGCTTTCAGGTTATCTTTGGATTTGCCCGCGATTGTCGTTCAAGTTAAAAAGTACCCACGTTCCATCTTGGAACTAACTCCTCCTTTTATGCATTAAGACTTCAGATTTCAATCATGGCTCCCTTTAGATGAGTTGAATGTATCCGGAAAAATGTTCAGGTCTTTGAAATTGGGTTCCTTATATCGTAATTTAACTACACATGTTTATATACCAAATTGAAATGATTGAAAGGTAGTTGACTAATCTGAAAGAATGTATTGAATTCTGTTTTTAAAGTAATTAAAATATTTCTTCTATAAAATTATAGAATTCACAGTGTAAATGAGTGAAATAAAATATAATCCTCATGAGATCTGTTCCTATGAAACTGCACGTCCAAAATCAAGTGGGATATCTTTAAGAATGCAGTTTAGGTAATTATGTTTCTATATTTATTTTTTCCTATTTACTCCATTTCATAGAATAAAACTTTCATTTCCACTATGTACCGTATATCAATCAAAATCATTTTTGCAGTACCCAATTTAGAATCTATGGAATATCTGATATTATAAAATGTTTTAGGGAGTTTCTATGTAGAAGGTAATATGTTCGTAACTGCCCATTTTGAACGAAAATCTACTGGATTTAATTGATACTAAATTATTTTAAGGAACCTACTTCTGTAAATTTGAGTGTTCCTTCTGAGGCAACTGCCACACCCTGCTATTCTTCCGTCTAGATCAACAAGACCCGCCAGCCTGGGGATTTTAGGTGGTTTTAGGTCCTAAATGACAGACCACTGATGAAGGGTCTTTGGGATTCTATATCAACAGGTTAGACTCTAATACACCAATCTGTTTTGTGTGAATGTAGATTCTTTTCGTGTTGTGTGCTGAGTTAGGCAGATTATATTATCATTATCTTTTGATTCGTAAGGATGTTGGTGAGTCTAAAACTTACTCTTCTCCCAGTGAATCTGATCGACATACTAAATTATGTCTTCTTCTTGTTCTTCTTCCACTTTTCCAACACTCTAGTCGGGTCGCTGTTGCGAACTGTGTCATACATGTGGATTCGGGCCTGTTTTACGACAGGATGCCCTTCCTGACGGCAACCCTGCATGGAGGGATGTATTAATGATTGCCCGTTGTTGTGGTGTTGGGTACTGTGACCCGTGTGTGTATATCAGGAGGAGTCTAATAAGACAAGCACGAATACCTAGTGCCCGACTCAGAGGAATTAACCAGACGTGATTAAAATACCTAACCCGGCCGGGAACTGAACCCGAGGACCTTCTGAACCAAAGCCTTGACGATGACCATTCAGCCAAGGAGCCGGACATACTGAAATGTGTCTACCTTTATATTATGTGTACGTTAGCCCTGATTATTTCATGCCTGCCAACATCATTGCTGCAATGGGGTAGTTGATGCCTTTCTGTTCGCGAGATAATGGGTTCTATTCCGGCCCATTTCAATACCATTTAAAAGCGCGTAAATGCGACAACTGCGTTAATAAAATCCCGCGGACAAAATTCTGACAGCCTTGCCTCTCTTAAAATCTACAGGAGTGAAGCAAAGTAAAACAGCGACATTAATATTAATTGATTCTTGTCTCTAGTCTCCATTATATGAAGTTAAGACATTGCCTTCGGCCCCATGGTCTAGTGGTAGCTATGCTTTCTCCTACCTAGAGACCCCGGGTTCGATTTCCTGCCTGGTCCGGTTTATCTTAACCTAGATTTGAGGGTTGTTCGGAGGTACACTCAACCTATCTGAGAATAATATTGATGAGCTATCTGACGGTGATACAGCGGCCCTGGTCCAGAAAGCTAAGAAAACCTGGTAAGTGGATTCGTTACGCTGACAACATGTCACCTCGTAATCAGCTGGTCTTTGGTCTGAGCAGCGATCACTTGGTCTGTCAAAGGCCATCTGGGGTAGTAAGATGGGTTTTATGTATTTAAAGCATTGTTACTGGCTTCTCACCAAGACGACTGTGGTTCGAATCCTGACTAATGCATGTAGGATTGTTTTCAAATGAAATGTCACATCCCTGTGGTTTTGATTCGGTGGAGGTCCAGTGTCTGTGATCATGATATCAACACTCAACAGTCACGGGACTACAAAGCTTGCTTGCTTTCCTGTACGAGGTCAAGAGTAATATTTAGATGATGTAATGCATTTCCTCCTTTGTTTTACGCAGCACACTTTATCATGAGTCGGAAGTGAACTATGGGCTCAAAACCACAATCTTGGATCTTAGCAGGATACTTTTGTTAAGTACGTACGCGTACTGTCTTGCTAAATTTTACTATCAAGAAATTGTTACCACACGATATATTTACCTAATTCATGTCGGTTTCGGCTCATTAGGTTACTATCATCAGTGAAACGTTATTATGGGTTATAAATTAAGCGTATAACATTATGATACAAGTTAAAAGATGTGCTGTTGTACACTTAATTTATGCCCCCTAATAATGTTAGGCTAGTGATGGCAAGAAATGCAACACAAACCGGTTCCTATTATATAACTAAAACCTTTACCTTGTATTTTAAGTAAGCATAGCCGTCATCTTTTATTCTTCCTCAGCCTCCCCAACCCCATCACGACTATCATCATAATTATTATCCGCTTTGTGAATGAATACCAGTCCTTCCCTCAGTAGATAAGGGAATGCGTAGGTGTTATGCGTTCGCGATAGGGGTGTAGTGGTCGCTTGGATTAGTAGGCTGGCCACTACTAAAAGGGTCTCCACTGACTCTTCGGAGAGATTGAGAGAAAGTGGATAGAATGGGTAAGGTAAGGGTGTATTCTGTCCGAAGGTAGGTCCGAACCTCCGCAGAGGCGTGCCTGAGCCGGTGTTTACGTTAGGTAGGGTGGCCAGTTACTTTCCGCTCCTCCATTCCCTTACCCCTCCCCCCCACACCAACAGCGCGTGGCAATCCATCCACTTCTTGACCACGTCCAATGTTGCTTAACTTCGGAGATCCCACGGGATCCGTTGTGTCAACATGGCTACGGCCGTTGGCGAAAGAATAGAATAGATTAGAATAGAACACTCCCATCCGCTAGTTTCCGATCGCCCAAACTGAAGGAGAGAATTTGTTTATTGCAATTCATTACATTCGATACATGCATTACATTCTCCTCCTTACAACTATTTGACTATTACTACACTAAATATAATTTTCTAGCCTCTCGGACAACATGTATCTCCCCCTTCCTAAGCTTATTTAGCGCTTACTTTTGTGTCGCAAGTCTTATAGAGTTACCCTACAATTACAACATACATACCGAGCTCGATAGCTGCAGTCGCTTAAGTGCGGCCAGTATCCAGTATTCGGGAGATAGTAGGTTCGAACCCCACTGTCGGCAGCCCTGAAAATGGTTTTCCGTGGTTTCCCATTTTCACACCAGGCAAATGCTGGGGCTGTACCTTAATTAAGGCCACGGCCGCTTCCTTCCAACTCCTAGCCCTTTCCCGTCCCATCGTCGCCATAAGACCTATTTGTGTCGGTGCGACGTAAAGCAACTAGCAAAAAAAAAAAAAAAAAAACCATACATGATGACTGAATTGAATGAGTGAATGACTGCATGAATTTGCTAATGGATGGTTTCATGTTTGAATTGTTGTCGTGCATGATGAATGCATAACACTCTCCTCACCCAGTCACGGATACCCACTAACTGGGTAGAGAGCATTCATTGCTGAATGGGAGATTGACTGAGTTAGTGAATGACTCGATGGACTGAACTGAACATTCCAATATGAGTGAATGAAATGCCGACTGCCTAAATGAATGAATGAATGAATGGATGGATGGATGAGTGAGTGCATGAGTAGCCGGGCTGAGTGGCTCAGATGGTTGAGGCGCTGGCCTTCTGACCCCAACTTGGCAGGTTCGATCCTGGCTCAGTCCGGTGGTATTTGAAGGTGCTCAAATACGTCAGTCTCGTGTCGGTAGATTCACTGGCAGGTTAAAGAACTCCTTCGGGGAAAAATTCCGGCACCTCGGCATCTCGAAAAACCGTAAAAGTAGTTAGTGGGACTCAAAGCAAATAACATTATTAATGACAGAGGGCACAAACGAATGGACTAGATGCCAAGTCCGAGAGAGGAAGTGAGGTTGCAACCTGCCCATTTCAAATTCCAATTACAGGCATCACACTTCGGCAGGATACAGCTCTTTGGCTGAGTCGCCAGTGTCGAGGGCTTCGGTTCAGAGGATCACAGGTCCGATTTCCGGCAGGGTCAGGGATTTTAACCAAGTCTGGTTCATTCCTTTGACTCAAGAATGGGTCTTCGTCTTTGTCCCAATTCACACCTCTTCATATACACACAACATACCACACTACCAACCACCACAGAAACGTACACTAGTGAATACCTTCCTCTCCACAATGTTGGAGTTAGGAAGGGCATTCGCCCGTAATACAAGGTCAAGTCCACATGGGTGACACAGTTTGCATAAGCGAGTCCACCGGGGTGTGAGGATAATGGAGTGGAAGTTTCTTTAGCAGGAGTGGTGTTAATAGTTGTAATACTGTATGTGGCAAAACAAACGGCACTGAAGTGCTATTTAATTGCTTTGGTACTGTATGTGTAGGCTACCATCACGTGTTTCACATTGTTCATGACACTTCTGAAGATTATTGAACATATTGATCAACAAATGTTGTAATAACTTTATCTTCTCGCGTAATTTGGGAATATTTCTAGGTGGGCCATCAGTCTTAAAAAAAATGATTTTTTCAACATGCCCCATGTGAAGGTATCTGAGACCGTAAGATTCTGGGAGCAAGGGTACGGGAATTGAGTTTCACGAGAAATTAGGTGATTTCCAAAGTGTCGCTAAAAGGAGACTGACTCCCCTGCGGTGTGGGCTGTTGCTCTAGCCCGCTGCATCCATTGTTGTTGGAGTAGTAAGTTTCTGGCTCGACCAAAACAGCACAAATACCTGGTCCACTGTTTTTGGATTATGTTCAGCATCCCAGACAAAATAAGGGTTCAATATTCCATGACCGTTCTTTAACGTGAAACAAACTCTGACTCAGCCTAGGCCGAGCGACCGGAGGCCACGGGTCCCTTATACCATTATACTCAGAAGGTATCCCTGAACAACCTCCGAAACTTTGTCGGTGGAGTTCGGCTTCACCCTGTATGTAGGCCTACATGACGGAAAACTAAAAATTGAATTTCCTTCGTATTACGGATCGAATCCGGGGTCTCCTGGTGACAGGCTGGCTCGCTACCTCTACACCGTGGGGCCGGCTGCTATCCAAATGCGGTACCTAAAAATGAATGTTCATAACTTCAAATAGGAAATGTAAATACACACTTACTGTTAATTTATTCTGGGGACTTGAGGTAACTACAACAATTGGTTCCCGGTATACTGCTGTATATATATGTAGGAACTGTCTGATAATGTGTGATGTTACGATGTCTCAATAGTGTGTACAATAGTAATCAGAGGGTCAAGAGAAGGGAAGAGTGACCCAGGACTCCATACACTGCCGTAACCGTTGCCGTAAGTGAACGTCGATAAATACATTGAGGATAACCACTGTCTTGCGCCCGGACTTGATTATCAGAACTCTGTAGTGCTATGATAGGGTGGACTTACAGTGATTTCGCTGCGAAGATAAAGAGCTGTAATATGAATCTGGAAGTATAAAGAAATTAGTTCTGAAGCGTCACATACGAGCTATTCTACAGGAGCATTTCGTGCACCTATTACCTTACGTAGGGGCTGACTAGCCGAGGAGAAAAAGGCGTGCTCAGTTAACCTATCAGGATGTGGATTCGATTCCCCATCAGAAAGTAAAAAAAAAGTTAGAAACTAAATTTACATTTTTGGAGAGGTACACCGCCCTAAGTACATGGCTTACACCAAAAGTGAGTGACATATTAATTCCTGGAGACAAAGGCGGCCGGCCGGGCATAGAGCTAACCACTCTGTCACTTAGTGCCGGGGTTACGGATAGTGGAAGCCTATTCCCTCCAAGGGCCTCAATGGCCTGTACGAAGATGGCTTGACTTCATGGGTACTGTCTAGTCGAGTTGGCAAAGGGGTCCTTTAGTCACCCGGGAGAAATGGGTTTAGTTCTGTCGAAAATACGTGAAATTTAGAAGCAAGGCTGTTAGTCCTCGGGAGGTACATGGCATCAGAATTCTCTCAGACTACAACAGGAATACCACTCTATCCGAGTTGAGGAGTGTCTGTTCAAAAGGTGCTATTTCCACTTCCAAAAATAAATCAGTATTTCGTCCACATGCTAAAACTGTAGTTGATTATTATCGATTGTCATGAGCAATCCAGACCAGGAAGATGTAATTCTTTAAACGTTGTACCAAACCTTATCGTGGTATGTTCCATTTGCCTCTCATTTTACGTTCGTTGTGGTTTCTCCACAACTTTTTAAATGTGGAAATAGCACGTTTTGAACAGATGCTCCTCAGTTAGTATCGATGTTACGAAAAGTGGAATCTTCTACCACTTTCTCCTGCATGGGTCTCCATGGTCTGTAATGGAGATGGCTTTTTCTTCGTAGTTGCTCCATGTCCTTGTAAAGGTTAAGCTTACCGCTATGATTTGAGCCAATGAGAAGAACTCTATTGATGAATGAATGTCGTTCGTTCCCTCCAGACAGCTGGAGAATGACTCTACACAAGCTGTGAACACATTATTGCTCCAGGAGGAGGCTGCAAGTCGTCACCACCCACCCGGCCCATTGTATGCTAATGAGCCGAGCTTCATCATCCCACATAATTGTCACTCCGCTCCGCGAGGACCCTGCTAGGTCCTGCCAGACACGCGGCCTGCGAGCATTGACTCGGACTTGCTCCATCTTCACAAGAAACTGTCAACCTTAGAGACTCGAGCATCACCCAGAACATCGCAGAAATGCACAGACTGCACCACTGCATCATCATCTCACTGCTCCACATATTTATATCTACCACCTAGGATGCCAGATCAACACTAGCGATACCAACGGGGGTTAGTTTATCCCCACCTTCTCTATTATTTAAATTGAAAATATATACAATGTCTTCAAAAGATATGAAAATATTATTTTTGTTGTGAATTCTTGTGCCTATTCTGATATTTCGATTTAAATTCCGAGCGAGTTAGCTACGCGATTTGGGTCACCTAGCTGTCAGCTTACACTCGGGAGATAATAGGTTGGAACTGCACTGCCAGTAGCTCTGAAGATGGCTATCCGTGGTTTCCCATTTCCACACCAAGCAACCTTAATTAGACCACGGTAATTTCTTAGTTATTCTACGATCACCAAAAGACCTGCTTGTGTCGGTGAGATGTAAAACAAGTGATATGCTTAAAAATGAGAAATTCATTGATGCTTCATGTTACTACAGTATTATTTATTTAACAAGGAAGGTATTTTTAAAATGGCTAGGCCGATTTGGTAGTGTAGAGTGTTATTATTTTCTCTGCTATTTTTCAAGCCTGCTATATTTCCAGTAACACATCAACAATGGGCATACTTTAAAATTTATTTTACTACTTCCACCTATTTGTAGCATCAGATCAGCAATTTTAGTGATTTGTACAAGTGTACAAGTGTAAGTACAAGACTATGAGTGTTATATTGAAGTGACAGTTGAAAAATGATCGAATGACATTTTACTATTATTGTATATGTTTATGATAGCACAAATCGTCCATAACTAAATATATTTTTAGTGATCGCAATGTATCCCCCAACTGGTAGTACATTTTGTTTGAAATATCTTGTTATTATTTTTGGGACAATACTCTACAGCTAAAGAGAATTAATGTTATAGATTAAAATTCTTTTGTAGTGAACTCTGTTAACGTGACACCATTCTCATGGACGCCCATCGGCGTCAACTCAAAAGAGTTGCACCAGAGCCTCTCCGGAGGCCACTCGCCATTCTAAGATTCTTTGTTGCAACTTGCTTTGCGTCGTACAGACACAGATAGGTCTTATGGCGATAATGGGATAGGAAAGGGCTAGGAGGGGGAAGGAAACGGCCGTGGCCTTAATTAAGGTACAGCCCCAGCATTTGCCTGGTGTGAAAATGGGAAACCAAGGAAAACCATCTTCAGGGCTGCCGACAGTGGGGTTCGAACCCACTATCTCCCGGACGCAAGCTCACAGCTGCGCGACTCTAACCGCACGGCCAACTTGCCCGGTCATTCTAAGATTAGAGCGCAGTAATGGCACCATTTCAGTTTTTAGCAACTCCTGGTCAATAGCACTTCTTGGTCTTTGGAAAATATTTTTTTCCTGCCAAGATGAGGATCTCTGAATGGAGAGCCACACTTCGTCTAGCCGCACACTCAGGAGATTACAAAGGACTGTGCTTTGTGTAGTAACAGACAGAACATAGAAATACTTCTTCTCAATCAATTATCACTGATCCATTTAGGTCTGTCGCCCAGGTGGCTGATTACCTATCAGTTGTTTACCTAGACCTTTCTTAACTGATTTCAAAGAAGTTGGAAATTTATCGAACATTTCCCTTGGGAAATTATTCCAATGATTAATTTCTCTTCTTATAAATTAATATTTGCCCCAATATGTCCTCTTGAATTCCAACTTTATCTTCATACTCTGATCTTACCTACCTTTTAAAGCTCCACTCAAGCGTATTCGTCTACTCTCCATTGACTGCTCGGAACATACCGCTTAGTCGAACAGCTCGTCTTCTTACTCCCAGGTCTTCCCAGCCGAAAGCTTGCAACGTTTTCGTAACACTGTTCTTTTGTTGGAAACCACCCACAACAAATCGTGCTGCTTTTCTTAGTATCTATTCCAGTTCTCATTTGAAGTAATTGTGGTGTGGGGTCACATACATTGGAGCCATACTCTAAATGGGGTCTTACCAAAGATTTATACGTCCTCTGCTTTACATCCTTTCTACAATCCCTGGATACTCTCATAACCAAATGAAGAGACCTGTAACCTTTATTTAGAACCTCATTTGTGTAATTGCCCCCCAGTGAAGATATTTCCTTATATTAACACCTAAGTACTTAGAGTGATCCCCGTGAGGGAGATTCACCCCATCAACACTGTAATTAAAACTGTGAGGACGTTTCCTGACTTTCCATCCCGTTTGTCACATACCATTGTCTGCTGTTTATTTCGCAACGTTCTCGATGTCATTTTGTAGCCGCTCACAACCTTGTAACTTATTTACTACTCTATACAGTGCAGAGCCTCTCAAACGCCCAAAATATCACGCGTGCAAACTGAGGCGCAGAGGTCCTGTGCACAGTGCATCGGCTCCACTCGGCTCGGCTTGGACCAACGCTTCGTGTCTGGGCTACTCGGCTAAGCTCAGCTCAACTCGGCTCGGATTTGGAGCGCTACGGAGCAAGTGAGGAAGGGGGGAGACAGGCGGAGTGAGCGAGACAGGCGTGGGGAAAGAGAGAGACAGCGCTATTGCTCCAAGTCGACGAGTGGGGGTCTACACTCCTGTCAAACAAGCGAAGTCGTCTTTTGCACCGTGCACAGCACAATGCACTGGTGCATGCACCCTGAGAGGCCCTGCGATACAGTATAACATCATCCGAATAAATATTTATCTGTGATTCTAGTTCTTTACTCATACCATTCATACTTATAAGAAAACATAAATGCCCATTGTTACTACCCTGTGGGCCACCCCTCTTAATTGCTATAAGATCAGATAATGCTTCACGTACTCTAATTCTCTGAATTATATTTTCTAGAAATTTAGCCACCAATTCAACCACTATTTTGTCTACTCCAATAGCTCCTAAAAGCATGTTGATGGTACTAAAACTTAATCAAGGTGTTTGCTTTGAAACGTGCTATACAGAGTAAAAATAAATAATAGGACCATACCTACAAATTCTGCATTTCCAGTATTTAGGTAATAATATAAAATGTTTTATTTCAGTTTGAGATAAAAAATATTTAGTCTTAAGAGTACTTAGCAATTTACCCATCCATATTCAGAAAAACATATTATCCTAGAAAAGTTACATAACCAAGCAAACTTACTCGCCTGCTAAAAGTTAAATACCAAGCTCCATAGATGCAGTCGCTAAATTGCGGCCAGTATCCAGTATTCGGGAGATAGTGGGTTCGAGTCCCACTGTCGGCAGCCCTGAAGATGGTTTTCCGTGGTTTTCCATTTTCACACCAGGCAAATGCTGGAGCTGTACCTTAATTAAGACCACGGGCGCTTTCTTCCTACTCCTATCCCTTTCCTGTCCCATCGTCGCCATAAGACATATTTGTGTCGGTGTGGCGTAAGCAACCTGTAAAAAAGAAAAGAAAAATAATTCGTACGTTTTCCAGGATATCCTTCTAAAGGGATTGATATCAAGAGTTATTTTTAGCTAAACAAGTTTAGCAACGTTTGATTCAGAACATTATTTACTTTTCTCTTTTTAGGGGCTGTAACTTTTATTGTTGATGATGGTTATGACAGAAGTCTACAAAGTCGTATGATTCGTATGATTCAGTTCGCAGGTCTCCCATTTTTGTGACAACTCTGTTACCTTTCCCTACCTATTACAGTCTACATCTACTGTAATCTCTTTGTGTCCAATGACTACATTTAATCTATCCCTCTTACCCATATCAGGAGCTGCCTGGCCGAGGCGGTAAAGGCGTGCTCAGTTCGCTCGGAAGGACGTGGGTTCGAATCCCCGTCAGGAAGTCGTAAAACGAGAAACGAGATTTCCACTTCCGGGGGTGCATATGGCCCTGAGGTTCACTCAGCCTACACCAAAAATGAGTACCAGGTTAATTCCTGGGGGCAAAGGCGGCCGGGAGTAGAGCTAACCACTCTACCCCATTACGTGCCGAGGTTAACAATGTTGGAAGCCTTTACCTTCCACTCCTCCAAGGGCCTTCATGGCCTGTACGGAGGTGACTTTGCTTTGCTTTGCTTACCCATATCATTCTCTCAGTTCGTGAGCTTCTTGGAGATAAGTATGTAGTATGCCCCAAAACAGAAAAAACACCAAGTTGCTTCATTCCACAAACTTGACGTAGAATTTTTTCTCTCAATTCAAAATCCCGTGTTCTTCTTGGATGTTAATATGTAATATGTATACCACGTTCCAATAAAAAAAATATCCAAATTGGTCTCATCTCACAGACTCGACATAAAATTTCTTCCTTTGTGGTGAGATCTTTCTATCTCAAATTCAGTATTCTTCTGCAACACTAAATTATCAAGGTTTCTAATTCTTTTTCTTTTGTACCAATCGTTTTATACAACTGATATGCCCCTGTAAAAATACTCAACATTGCTTAGCTGTGTAGATGCTGCTACACGGTTGAAAGCAACGGGAAACTACAACCATAACTAACTACCGAGGACATGCAGCTCTCTCCGTTATGAATGATGTACTGATGATGGCTTCCTTTAGAATTCGCACGTTAACACGTAACGCCCTCCATCTAAACAAATCTGTCATTTGTAGAATTACTTTCCTCACTTGGGCTGGGTCTAATTATATACAAACTTGTACGTAAGTGAATTTCGTCCCTAGCATTGCACGAGCTAAAAACTGAGAATCATCGTATTGCTCATTTTCGACCAGAGGATCAATAATAAGAGCTGATGTTAATGCCAGGTAAGGCAGTGGTGCTCCAACTATTTACTTTCAATATCTTTTACATACGAACGAGGTGGGTACGGAGATGTAATCCCTTACTGAGTCTTCGTCTTCTTAGTGATGTCCCATTGGGGAGGACTCGTCTGGCAGATCAATGCATGCCACTTCTTTTATTCTGGTACATGTTGCGATCTATTACAAGATGGTTGGTTGAACTCTATATGCATCTGAGTGAGAGCTAAAATATTCCTTTTGTAAGAAGCTTTGGTACGGGCTTTTTCATTTTTTGCTAGTTGCTTTACGTCGCACCGACACAGATAGGTCTTATGGCGACGATGGGACAGGAAAGGCCTAGAAGTTGGAAGGAAGCGGCAGTGGCCTTAATTAAGGTACATCCCCAGCATTTTCCTGGTGTGAAAATGGGAAACCACGGAAAACCATCTTCAGGGCTGCCGACCGTGGGGCTCGAACCCACGATCTCTCGGATACGGGCTTTTTCATAGGAGCCAAAGAGATTGTAACAGTCTACACGCAAGAGATAATAAAAGTTGTGGAATTTTATCACAGTTAAGTACCCATACTCGTCGTGCACATTTTCCAAGATTCACTCTGTATCTTATAAATCATTTGTGTTTCCCTTAAGTCAGCTTCTGGTTTTGAAAGATTTACAAAATTAAATATTACTCTTGAAATATTTGTAAGAATTAATGTTGCATGTGGCCTTTCACTGACACGTGAACTGGCCTCTTCTTGTGTGTTCCTCAACTCCTCAGAGGATAACCTTTCTAATGTAAATTAACAGAGCAGGAAAAGGTAATCTGAAGTAGTAGTTAAAATCACGCCTTTCACGTTATAGACTAGCAGTGAGGCAGAGTGCTTATAGGTTGACGACTCCCATGTTTCAAGGGACCTAACTGCTTAAGTCAGGCAAATGGATCTGATTACAACAAGTACACCAGTTAGTCTAAGCGATTCAGTTATTGGGAGAACAAGTATACGAATAAATAAATAAATAAATAAATAAATAAATAAATAAATAAATAAATAAATAAATAAATAAATAAATAAATAAATAAATAAATAAATAAATAAATAAATAAATAGATAAATAAATAAATAAATAAATAAATAAGTCCGAATCATCCTTTCAGTTGGAGAAATTCCTTCAACATTGTAGTTGACAATTCAGCTATTTTCACATTGTGAGACGATCCATCCATGAAGGATATTATTTTTATCATCCAATTTTATTCTGTATGTGTACATACTAGATTGCTTCAGCTCTAACTTACATTTAAAAATAAATATAATGCAGTCACTATCCACCCCTGCGAACCATGTGATCTTGCCACGGTTGGGAGGCTTGCGTGTCCCAATGAAATGAATAGCCGAGCCTCAGGTGCAACCATATAGGGTATATGTCGGGAGACCAGACTAACGAATAGATCATAGAAAGGGGGGAAGCAGCCTTTCGGAAGTTGCAAGGGCGGCAGTCTAGATGATTGACTGATATGCCCTTGTAATAATACTCAACATGGCTTAGCTGTGTTGATACTGCTACACGGCTGAAAGCAACGGGAAACTACAACCATAACTAACTCCCGACGACATGCAACTCTCTCCGTTATGAATGATGTACTGATGATGGCTTCCTTCCGGGTAAAATATTCCGGAGGTAAAATAGTCCCCCAATCGGATCTCAGGGTGGGGACTACACGACAGGGGCCATTATCAGAAAGATGGATACTGACATTCTACGAGTCGGAGCGTGGAATGTTAGAAGTTTGAACCGTTGTGGTAGGTTAGAGAATCTGAAAAGGGAGATGGATAGACTAAACTTAGATGTAGTTGGTTTAAGTGAAGTACGTTGGCAGGAAGAGTAGGAGTTTGGTCAGGCGACTACAAATTTATCATCACAAAATCAAACAGGGGAAATGCAGGAGTTGGTTTAATAATGAATAAGAAAATAGGGCAGCGGGTAAGCTACTACGGCCAGCATAGTGAAAGGATTACCGTCGTCAATATAGACATCAAACCAATGCCCACCACAACAGTGCAGGTCTCTATGCCTACTAGTTCAGTAGATGATAAATAAATCTAAATATTATATGAAGAGATAGAAGATTTAATACAATATGTCAAAGGTGACGAGAATCTAATTGTGATGGGAGATTGGAATGCAGTGGTAGGCCAAGGAAGAGGTAATGCAGTAGGAGAATTTGGAATGGGACAAAGGAATGAAGTAGGAAGTCGGCTGGTTGAATTCTGCACAGGTCATAATTTAGTCCTTGCTAATACTTGGTTCAAACACCACAAAAGACGGCTGTATACGTGGACGAGACCTGGAGACACTGGAAGATATCAAATAGACTTCATTATTATTAGGCAGAGATTCAAAAACCAGGTGTTAGATTGCAAAACCTTCCCAGGAACAGACGAGTATTCTGACTGTAACTTGTTGCTCATGAAATGCCACTCGAAGTTGAACAAATTGAAGAAAGGAAGGAATGCAAGGACGTGGGATCTAGACGAGTTGAACGGAAAGAGTGTGAGGATTGTTTCAAGGAAAATATTGCACAAAACTATATGAAACGGCTGAAGGGAACACAATAGAGGAAGAATGGACAGACGTGAAGAATGAGGTCACTAAGGCTGCTGAACAAATGCTAGGAAGAAAGAAAAAATCACCTAAGAATCAATGGATAATTTAGGAGATACTAGAACTGATTGGTGAACGATGTAAGTACAAAACTGCAAAAAATGAAGAGGGAAAAAAGGAATACAGGCGATTAAAGAATGTAGTGGATAGAAAGTATAGGACAGCTAAGGAAGAATGGCTGAAGGAAAAGTGCAAGGATGTTGAAGGTTGTATGATCCTAGGAAAGGTACATGCTGCATACAGGAAAATCAAGGAAACCATTGGAGAAAGGATAACTAGGTGTATGAATATTAAGAGCTTATATGGAAAACCACTTCTAGGGAAAGATGACAAGGTAGGAAGATAGCAGGAACATATCCAGCAGTTGTATCAGTGTAAAGACGTACGTAGATGATATGGTTCTGGAACAAGAAAGGCTGTTGATGCTGATTAAATGGGGGGGGGGGGGCAATTTTGAAGTCAGAATTTGACAGAGCTTTGATAGACCTAAATAGGAACAAGGCACCTGGAGTTGATGACATTCCCTCTGAATTACTGACTGCCTTAGGAGAAAACAGCATGGCGAGGTTATTCCATTTAGTGTGTAGGATGTAGGAGACAGGAGAAGTCCCATCCGATTTTCGCCAGAATGTTGTTGTACATATTCCTAAAAAAGCCGGTGCTGACAAGTGTGAAAACTACCGGACCACTAGTTTAGTATCTCACGCTGCAAAATTTTAACACGTATTATTTACAGAAGAATGGAAAGACAAGCTGAAACAGTTGGGAGAAGATCAATTTGGCTTCAGAAGAAATGCAAGAACACGTGAAGCAATTCTGACTTTACCTCTGATCTTAGAGGATCGAATAAAGGAAGACAAGCCCACGTAGATGGCGTTCGTAGATCTTGAAAAGGCATTCGATAATGCTGATTGGACCAAGCTATTTGAGATTCTGAAGGTGATCGGGATCAGATACCAAGAACGAAGAATTACCTACAATCTATATAAAAATCAGTCTTCAGTGATAAGAATTGAGGGCTTTGAAAAAGAAGCAGAAATCCAAAAAGGAGTGAGGTAAGGCTGCAGTTTGTCGCCTCTACTTTTCAATCTCTATCTATAATTATAAAAGGAAGTGTTTGTCTGTCAGTCTGTCTGTGCGCGATGCCCAGCAAAATCTACAGCTCGCAGAGATCTGAAATTTTGAACATAGGTAGATGGAAAGGGGTCCGAATGCACCTCGAAGCCGGAATTTTCATTTTCGCTTTCATTGGTGAGTAATGAACGAAAAACCATCGGAAAACGTGCATTGAGATATGGCAATCCAACGTGCTGTCACCAAGATTAAATGCATCGAGTCGCTGTCGCTAGGCAACGTACATAGAGATAGGTAGAGAACACAATATTCAAGGAGCCATTTTATGTCCAGGACGTAGGAAGCTGTTTTTGGTCTTATATGGTGTGAGGGCATATAACGGTGTTGATGATGATTCGTCCGTCGGATCGCGACGTTAAGTCTTGAGGTATTCGAGAGGAGTGGCATATGTGCCGGCGCCGGGTTTCATCCTCTTCATTCTTGCTATCATATATCATGTCATTCATTTCTTTCAACAAGCAACTTTTACAAGAATTACCCGATGTTCTACACAGTTACAAGTCTATCGACTACACAGCAGAGCTTCGAAAGACTTGGAGTCACCTGGAGTACCCTCGAACATCTTAGAGCGGACGATTGTGGCACCAATTATCCTTCATAAGAATAAGAATCCTGCCCTCTGCAATGAACACGACTCTGAAACTGATGACTAATATTATTGAAGCCATTCTCAGGATTGGGCATGCCTCGAGCGAGGTAATATTCATTCCTCGGATTCGAATAATTTCTTCGGATATACAGTTTAAGTTTAGATCTCTGCAGTGTTCAAAATAAAATTTATCTATGTAATAATAAAGCAAACATAATCTTCTTCTTACTATATATAAAAATGGATGCATGCATGTATGTGTGTGTGTAAATGACACATTTCCTCCTAAACCACTGGAGCAATTTCATCCAAACTTGGTACACTTATGACTTACTATCTGGAGACGAGCACTGTTGGGGTAAGCCATCCGTAGCTCTATTAGGGGAGGGGGATCAGGGGGGGCAACGTATAAAAATAATCGAAAAAGTGCCGAATCCACAGTTTTCGAGGTCGCTGAGATAAACGGTGACATTCCTCATTTTTCAAATGTCAAAGTTCAGCTCCCTTTCGCATGGGGGGCGAGGGGGGAGTGATATATAAAATTAAACGAAAATAATGTCGAATACGTAGTTTTCGGTGGTCGCCGAAGTGAATTATATACTCTGGATTTTTAGTATCAGGAGACAAACAACGTGGGGGTAAGAAAGCCCAGGAACCCTTAGGGGCGGAGGGGGGCGAGGGGGTTCAGATAAACAAATTAACGAAAATACTGTCGAATCCATATTTTTTGGGGTCGCTGAGATGAATAGTGACACTCCGGATTTTTTAAAAGTTCAAGTTCAACCCTCTTTGGGGTGGGGGCGAGGGGGAGTGACATAAAATTAAACGAAAATAGTGTCGAATACATAGTTTTCGGGGTCGCCAAGGTGAATTGTACACTCCTGATTTTTAGTATCAGGAGACAAACCCCGTGGCGGTAAGACAGCCCACGAACCCTTAGGGGCAGGGGAGGGGGGCGAGGGGGCTGAGATATAAAAATAATCGAAAATAGTGTCGAATCCATATTTTTCGTGGTCACTGAGATGAACAGTGACACTCCGGAATTTGTTAAAGTCCAAATTCTGCCCCCTTCGTGGTGGGGGGGCGATGGAAGAGTGATATATAGAAATAATAATGATATATAGAAATAATAGTGTCGAATATATAGTCGCTGAGGTGAATAGTGACACTCCAAATTTTTAGTATCAGGAAACAAACCACATGGGGGTAAAACACCCCAGGAACCCCTAGGGGCGGGGGGGGCAAGGGGACTGAGATATACAAATCATCGAAAGTAGTGTCGAATCCATACTTTTCGGGGTCGCTGAGATGAATAGTAACATTCCGATTTTTTAAAACTCAAAATTTAACCCTCTTTAGGGTGGTGGAAGGGGGAGTGAGATATATTAGTAGTCGAATATACTGCCGAATGCATAGTTTTCCGGGTCGCTGCAATGAATAGTAACATTCCGGATGTTTAAAGTTTAACTTCAGCCCCCTTTGGCATAGGGGGTGAGAAAGGGTTAAAAAATAAATTGTCAGAAATGACCGAGATAATGGACGTGTGTATGTTCCTGACGTAAATTAGTGAGACCATTCTAGGCATCTTAGAAATTTAAAACTTGGTACCAGACAACCTGATGACTTCAGGATCCCTAGAACAATCTCAAATTCTCATAATTCTCTGAGGGGTACATGCTGGGAGTTTCAAACCTGCATAAGAACACAGTCGGTGATATATATCCAGAACCTACAGGTTTTATGAGCTTAAAAGTTTCCTTAAAGTCCTGATTTTTAACCCACTCCCCCATATCAAGATCGCAGCACAATCTTCCAGACAAGTTAGAAAATTGAAATTTTGCAAAATTATAGCTTTTAGCAAGTAACCGACGGAAAATTTACGAGATGTTTAAAAAATTTTATTTTTTACCCCCGAAAAATATCGAAATATGGAGGCAATTTTAATGACGGTGCAGTCCTTCCTTTCGATGTATTTCGTGGCTAAACGGTAAGTCGTATCACAAGACGGATGGCACAATCTCAGTTCAATTTGGAATGATCTACAACTTCGGTCCTATGACCTTTTGTCGTATCTCTATCCCTTATATTAAATTTGGCTCTATTTCTGGACTTACCTAAAATTTGCACCTTGTACACGTACAATTGATTTGCTTTGATTCACTTATAGGAAAGATGGGATCATCAAATTCTACACGAATATTGGCCCACCCAGTAGCCATACGTGAGCCAAATTCTATGTTTGAAGCTGTCGCATAAGTAACTGAAGAGTAATGCACTGTGTGAAAATCTTACACAAATCTCACCCTATTCAACGCGTCTAAAACATAATGAATTGTGGTAGACAAGTGCACCTGTCGTTATCATCACAACACCACAACTCGCACTTTACATTGGAAACATCGTCTGCGGAACTCCCTATGCATTTCCTCGGATAACGCCAATTTACATGCAATTTAAAAATTATTATTAACTTCATGTACAGTAATTTACTTCGATATCCGTATACAATATGGAATACCGTAGCGAAGCACGGGTACAATTGCTAGTATAATTATAAAAGGAAGTGTTTGTCTGTCTGTCTGTGTGTCTGTGCGCGATGCCCAGCAAAATCTACAGCACGTAGAGATCTGAAATTTTGAACATAGGTAGATGGAAAGGGGTCCGAATGCACCTCGAAGCCGGAATTTTCATTTTCGCTTTCGTTGGTGAGTTATGAACGAAAAACCATCGGAAAACGTGCATGGGGATATGGCAATCCAACGTGCTGTCACCAAGATTAAATGCATCGAGTCGCTGTCGCTAGGCAACGTACATAGAGATAGGTAGAGAACACAATATTCAAGGAGCCATTTTACGTCCAGGACGTAGGAAGCTGTTTTTGGTCTTATATGGTGTGAGGGCATATGACGGTGTTGATGATGATTCGTCCGTTGGATCGGGACGTTAAGTCTTGAGCTATTCGAGAGGAGTGGGCATATGTGCCGGCGCCGGGTTTCATCCTCTTCATTCTTGTTATCATGCCATTTCTTTCAACAAGCAACTTTTATAAGAATTACCCGATGTTCTACACATTTACAAGTCTATCGACTACACGGCAGAGCTTCGAAAGACTTGGAGTCACCTGGAGTACCCTCGAACATCTTAGAGCGGACGATTGTGGCACCAATTATCCTTAAGAATAAGAATCCTGCCCTCTGCAATGAACACGACTCTGAAACTGATGACTAATATTATTGAAGCCATTCTCATGATTGGGCATGCCGCGAGCGAAGTAATATTCATTCCTCGGATTCGAATAATTTCTTCGGATATACAGTTTAAGTTTAGATCTCTGCAGTGTTCAAAATAAAATATCTCTGTGTAATAATAAAGCAAGCATAATCTTCTTCTTCTTCTTCTTACTAAATATAAAAATGGATGTATGCATGCACAGTATGTGTGTGTGTGTGTGTGTGTGCGTGTGTGTGTGTGTGTAAATGACACATCTCCTCCTAAACCACTGGAGCAATTTCATCCAAACTTGGTACACCTATGACTTTTTATCTGGACACGAGCACTGTGGGGGTAAGCCATAAGTAGCTCCCTTAGGGGTGGGGGCTCAGGGGGGCAAGGTATAAAAATAATCGAAAAAAGTGCCGAATCCACAGTTTTCGGGGTCGCTGAGATGAACAGTGACACTCCCCATTTTTCAAATGTCAAAGTTCAGCTCCCTTTCGCATGGGGGCGGGGGGGGGGAGTGATATATAAAATTAAACGAAAATAGTGTCGAATACATAGTTTTCGGGGTCGCCGAGGAGAATTGTACACTCCGGATTTTTAGTATCAGGAGAAAAACCACGTGGGGGTAAGACAGCCCAGGAACCCTTAGGGGCAGGGGGGGGGGGGCGAGGGGCTGAGATATAAAAATCATCGAAAATAGTGTCGAATCCATACTTTTCGGGGTCGCTGAGATGAACAGTGACACTCCGGAATTTTTTAAAGTCCAAGTTCAGCCCCCTTCGTGGTGGGGGGCATTGGGAGAGTTATATATAGGAATAATGATGATATTGCACCCGTCCACCTCCCGAGTCCCAGACTAGCATTTATCTCATTGGTGTCGGTTCATTATTTAAGTCATCAAATATAAATATAGCGGCATCAATGAACACGGGAATGAACGGAGCAATTTAAAATTAAAAATGGGGAAGGCTCGATTGTAAACTTGAATTTAAGGACTCCATGATAGGACTAGGAAGTGACTGTTAACTTCAAAAAGGGCATCATCTAACTACAATAAAAAGATTATGAGAATGGTTTCTTTTGAAATAATTTGCCAGAAGGAGCAGTTTATTACGCCACCCGGCGTACGAAACTTTGATACATTTGGCAGTGATATTTAAATTTCCACACATGTTACATAAACAAATCACTTGCTATACCACAAGTGGTATCAATATCTTGCTGGGTTGCTTCTGAAAGAAATTACAAGCGGAGTATAACTTATGAGTCGATTCCATTTGAATCGAACCGTTGTTCAAGGATATAGCTTCCTTCTATCGGGAGCCCGAGCATAACCCATGTTACGGTCGGCTTCCTGATTTAACTAAGATGATGTACCCCGGCTATATACATTTTTCCGAGACCGGTCCTCGGACTGGGTAATGTTTCTCGTGAATAACGAAAAATGGATTACACGGACAGTTCCTATCTTACGATGTCCAGCTGATGCCATACCACTGAATTAGCATTTATATTTTATTTACACATGATTTGAGATGGCACAAAGTAGCCTCAGTAGACTACTGCCACAGAGGAGATATTTTCAACTACACTTCTGTATTTCAATAAATGTACTATTTCCCTTCATAAATCAAATCATGATTGACTTTGGGCCTAAGTCACTCGGGTTCATCTTCCTCTTGCCCAGGTAAAAAAAATCTAGTGAGCATCATGAGATTTTTTTTAATGATGTGTTCATATCATCACTATCATGATTTGACATCGGATCTTCTGTTCTGCGACGGCTATTGATTTCATCTCTCAGCATCTGGTTCCTGAATCTTAACTCATCGTTCTGTCTTTCGATTTGATGGATCGTATTGACAAATTCCTGCACGTCTCTGTCTATCTCTCCACACTCCGGACATGGCCTTGCTTCAATTGGTGTATGGATTACTTGGACTTCTTCTTCCCTTCCGTCTTCTTCTTCATCCTCTTCTTCGACATCATCTTCTTCCGGCTCGTCATCTGTTTCCTCTCGTTCGTCCTCTGCTTCCAGTCACATCCATCTACCCTTGATTTATCGTTCGTTGTCGACTCCTTCGCCTTGGCTGACGTCCTGGATCGAAATTTTTTCTGGGCTCCGGTTCAGTGGTTGACCTCTGCCCCATATCACATGTCGTCCTCTCTTCCGTCGCTGTCTCGATTATCCTAGTTTGTGGTCGTCTATGCCTGGGGCGTCTCTGGTTATAATAATACATATTCTTCTCTAACTGGCACGGCAAAGTCTCCGTCTGTACTGCCGTAATTTTGTCCTCAATGATATTGTTTGCCTCCCGGCTGAAGCCTGTCGGGTTAACATGTCCTCGGGCTTCGAACCTGGAAGTTTTATCAACCGACATTTCTATCTCATGGACCACTGATGATGGGATTGCATTTGGCAATGTAGAAGATCCATCTCCTATTTCAACTTCCTGTTCCGTCGTTTCGGGTTGCGATCTGCCTTCCTCTTTACGGATTCCCTGGTTTTCATAGTTTTCCTCTTCTTGCTCTTTGATGTGGAAGTCTTGTGCTGATCCTGGTTGATCTACCGTAATTTTGACTACTTCCATATCCTTTCTAAACTCTTCCGGCTTCTCGGGATTTTCGTCTGACCTGGGTTCGGTCACTGAAATGTTCTCCGCTTGTACTTCGTTATCACATGCGGTGCGCGCTTCACATTTTTGCTCTGCTAACGGCGTTTTATTACTATCACTTACGAGTGGCCTTTCTTTGCGTATCATCGTTTCCAACCTATTTCCTATTGAGACCCTGGTGGCCAGCAATTGATCCATCTTCAGAGTTAAATTTCGTATTAAGTCCACTAACGTGCTATCGACCACCTTTCCCTGTCCATCTACCACTATGATCTGGGATCGCTCCCATCGCTCCCAACCGTCGGCAGACATTATAATTTTTCTTGAGAAAGCAAAGGGCCGATCGGCCTCTCACCTTGCTGCACACGAAAGAATACGCTATTGGGTCTAGGCCCTATCCTATGATATTATACCCCTACACTGACTTTCATTTAACAAAAAATTTTTGACTTTGAAACTTGTTTACATTTGCCCGTCATTCACTTTGAATGCTGGCTTGCGCCTAAGATTTCACAATAAACTGCTCCAATATAACAACAACAACAACAACATTAAAAACAACGATGAAGTTGGAAATATCCTGCCCTGAAATACGTTAATTTTAATCTATACCATCTCAACCTCTTTTTTTAAATAATAACTTGAACTGGTGCTCAGTAATATTTTTACCATTTCAAGCCTTCCTACATTACTGTTTATAATATTCATCTCATGACCAATGACATTTAAATGGAGTCCTGAATTACCAAAATAATATTAAATTTCATATGGAAAAAAGAGAAACATCAAATCTTCGAGCTTATTGAATTTTGAATCATTGCCTAACTTGAAGAGATTAGCAATTGATTATATTAATAAACTAGTCAAATCTAGCCCCGTTCGAAACTAACCTTACTCTAGCATGATATTACGTTACCAGTGAACACGCACTTGACCGTGATGCGGTCATCAATTAATTAAATCAAAAATTAAAAATATAAAATTAAAAAAAGAAGTATAAAAATTTTACAATTGATTAGCAATGATCTTGGCCTCTTTCTAATGCAATCAAGCTTCCCAGTGGGCACACAGTAAAACCCCACTTTAAACCAGCCATATTGCTTCTGGCCCAACTGTAACATGTCCTACAATTGGTCATCATTTTACTGATGTCAACCAACATGACTCGTAGTTCTTCCCTTCATTTGTTAGGCCCTCTCTGCCGTTCTTAAAGCACCACGTTGGGCAAACCATTTTGCACCCGTCCACCTCCCGAGTCCCAGACTAGCATTTATCTCAGGGGTGTCGGTTCATTATTTAAGTCATCAAATATAAATATAGCGGCATCAAAGAACACGGGAATGAACGGAGCAATTTAAAATTAAAAACGGGGAAGGCTCGATTGTAAACTTGAATTTAAGGACTCCATGATAGGACTAGGAAGTGACTGTTAACTTCAAAAAGGGCATCATCTAACTACAATAAAAAGATTATGAGAATGGTTTCTTTTGAAATAATTTGCCAGAAGGAGCAGTTTATTACGCCACCCGGCGTACGAAACTTTGATACATTTGGCAGTGATATTTAAATTTCCACACATGTTACATAAACAAATCACTTGCTATACCACAAGTGGTATCAATATCTTGCTGGGTTGCTTCTGAAAGAAATTACAAGCGGAGTATAACTTATGAGTCGATTCCATTTGAATCGAACCGTTGTTCAAGGATATAGCTTCCTTCTATCGGGAGCCCGAGCATAACCCATGTTACGGTCGGCTTCCCGATTTAACTAAGATGATGTACCCCGGCTATATACATTTTTCCGAGACCGGTCCTCGGACTGGGTAATGTTTCTCGTGAATTACGAAAAATGGATTACACGGACAGTTCCTATCTTACGATGTCCAGCTGATGCCATACCACTGAATTAGCATTTGTATTTTATTTACACATGATTTGAGATGGCACAAAGTAGCCTCAGTAGACTACTGCCACAGATGAGATATTTTCAACTACACTTCTGTATTTCAATAAATGTACTATTTCCCTTCATAAATCAAATCATGATTGACTTTGGGCCTAAGTCACTCGGGTTCAATATATAGAAATAATAGTGTCGAATACATAGTCGCTGACATGAATAGTAACATTCCGGATGTTTAAAGTATAACTTTAGCCCCCATTGACATAGGGGGTGAGAAAGGGCGAAAAAATAAATTGTTAGAAATGACCGAGATAATGGACGTGTGTATGTTCCAGTATGACTTTCAAGTATAACTTACTACCTGGAAAACGTACTGTGGGAGTAAGACGCCCCTAGAACCACTAGGGAAGCGGGTAAAATATTATCCACACTAATAAATGGAAGTCTGTTTGGCGCGATCTATATATACTGTACTACACTGACTGACAGTG
Source organism: Anabrus simplex (assembly GCF_040414725.1). Lineage (NCBI taxonomy): Eukaryota > Metazoa > Arthropoda > Insecta > Orthoptera > Tettigoniidae > Anabrus > Anabrus simplex. The sequence continues at coordinate 1,114,763,222 of NC_090265.1, read as the reverse complement.
ACAATGCAACACCAAGGAGGAGTGGTTCGAAAGGGATGAAAGTTGGGGAAAAAACAGAGACGGCACGGATGAATAATTGATGTTTATTTCAAACCGATATGCAGGTTACACAATGCGCACGGCATCGACTCAGTAGGATGTAGGACCACCGCGTGCGGCGATGCACGCAGAAACACGTCGAGGTACAGAGTCAATAAGAGTGCGGATGGTGTCCTGAGGGATGGTTCTCCATTCTCTGTCAACCATTTGCCACAGTTGGTCGTCCGTACGAGGCTGGGGCAGAGTTTGCAAACGGCGTCCAATGAGATCCCACACGTGTTCGATTGGTGAGAGATCCGGAGAGTGCGCTGGCCACGGAAGCATCTGTACACCTCGTAGAGCCTGTTCGGAGATGCGAGCAGTGTGTGGGCGGGCATTATCCTGCTGAAACAGAGCATTGGGCAGCCCCTGAAGGTACGGGAGTGCCACCGGCCACAGCACATGCTTCACGTAGCGGTGGGCATTTAACGTGTCTTGAATACGCACTAGAGGTGACGTGGAATCATACGCCCCGCGTTGTCTAGCGGTAGGGCGCTCCACAGTTACTGCCGGATTTGACTTTTCTCCACGCCGACGCCACACTCGTCTGCGGTGACTATCACTGACAGAACAGAAGCGTGACTCATCGGAGAACACGACGTTCCGCCATTCCCTCATCCAAGTCGCTCTAGCCCGGCACCATGCCAGGCGTGCACGTCTATGCTGTGGAGTCAATGGTAGCGGTAGTCATCTGAGCGGACGCCGGGAGTGCAGGCCTCCTTCAACCAATCGACGGGAAATTGTTCTGGTCGATATTGGAACAGCCAGGGTGTCTTGCACATGCTGAAGAATGGCGGTTGACGTGGCGTGCGGGGCTGCCACCGCTTGGCGGCGGATGCGCCGATCCTCGCGTGCTGACGTCACTCGGGCTGCGCCTGGACCCCTCGCACGTGCCACATGTCCCTGCGCCAACCATCTTCGCCACAGGCGCTGCACCGTGGACACATCCCTATGGGTATCGGCTGCGATTTGACGAAGCGACCAACCTGCCCTTCTCAGCCCGATCACCATACCCCTCGTAAAGTCGTCTGTCTGCTGGAAATGCCTCCGTTGACGGCGGCCTGGCATTCTTAGCTATACACGTGTCCTGTGGCACACGACAACACGTTCTACAATGACTGTCGGCTGAGAAATCACGGTACGAAGTGGGCCATTCGCCAACGCCGTGTCCCATTTATCGTTCGCTACGCGAGCAGCACAGCGGCGCATTTCACATCATGAGCATACCTCAGTGACGTCAGTCTACCCTGCAATTGGCATAAAGTTCTGACCACTCCTTCTTGGTGTTGCATTTGCTCTGTCAGTCAGTGTATATGTATACATAAATTAAGGCATAAAAATGAAACCAGATGTAAATTAGTGAGACCATTCTAGGCATCTTAGAAATTTAAAACTTGGTACCAGACAACCTGATGACTTCAGGATCCCTAGAAAAATCTCAAATTCTCATAATTCTCTGAGGGGTACATGCTGGGAGTTTCAGACCTGCATAAGAACACAGTCGGTGATATTTATACAGAACCTACAGGTTTTATAGGCTTAAAAGTTTCCTTAAGGTCCTGATTTTTAACCCATATCAAGATAGAAGCACAATCTTCCAGACAATTTAGAAAATTGAAATTTGGGAAAATTATAGCTTTTAGCATGTAACCGATGGAAAATTTACGAGATGTTTAAAAATTTTATTTTTTACCCCCGAATAAATATAGAAATATGGAGGCAATTTTAATGACGGTGCAGTCCTTCCTTTCGATGTATTTCGTGGATAAACGGTAAGTCGTATCACAAAACGGATGGCACAATCTCCGTTCAATTTAGAGTGAACTACAACTTCGGTCCTAGGACCTTTTGTCGTATCTCTATCCCTTATACATTAAATTTTTCTCTATTTCTGGATTTACCTAAATTTTGCACTTTGTACACGTACAATTTATGGCTTGATTCACTTATAGGGAACATGGGATCATCATATTCTACACGAATATTGGCCCACCCAGTAGCCATACGTGAGCCAAATTCTATGTTTGAAGCTGTCGCATAAGTATCTGAAAAGTAATGCACTGTGTGAAAATCTTACACAAATTTCACCCTATTCAACGTTTCTAAAACATAATGAATTGTGGTAGACAAGTGCACCTGTCGTTATCATCACAACTCCACAACTCGCACTTTACATTGGAAACATCGTCTGCGGACCTCCTTATGCTTTTTCTCGGATAACGCCAATTTACATGCAATTTAAAAATTATTATTAACTTCAAGTACAGTAATTTACTTCGATATCCGTATACAATCTAGAATACCGTAGCGAAGCACGGGTGCAATTGCTAGTGTTTATATAAAACATGCAGTAAAGGAAATCAAAAAGGAAATTGGTAAGGGAATCACAATCCAAGGAGAGGAAATTAAAACCCTGAGATTTGTTGATGATTTTTTTTTTAAATCTGAGACTGCAGAAGATCTGGAGAAATTGCTGAATGGTATGGACAGAGTCTTGTGTAAGGAGTACAAGATGAAAATAAATAAGTCCAAAACAAAGGCAATGGAATGCAGTCAAACGAAGTCAGGTTATCTAGGATATTTTAAATTAGGAAATGGAGTATTTAAGTAGATGAATATTGTTACTTGGGTAGTAAAATAACTAACGATGACAGAAGTAAGAAGGACATAAAATGCAGACTGCCACAAGCAAAGAAGGCCTTTCTTAGGAGAAAAAAATTTCTCACTTAGAACATTGATATAGGAATTGGAAAGACGTTTTTGAAGAATTTCTTATGGAGAGTGGCATTGTAAGGAAGTGAAATATGCACGTTAACTAGCTCAGAAAGAAAGAGAATAGAAGCTTTCGAGATGTGGTGTTACAGAAGAATGCTGAAGGTGAGACGGATAGATCAAATCTCGAATGAAGAGATACTGAATGGAATTGGTGAAGTGAGATCGGTTTGGCTGAATTTGATGAGAAGAAGGGGTAGAATGATATGACACACTTTAAGACACCCAGGACTTGGTTTTTGAAGGAAGTGTAGGTGGTAAGAATGGTAGGTGTAGACCAAGGTATGAATATGACAAGCAGATTAGAGCGGATTTAGGATGCAGCCGTTACGTAGAAATGAAAAGGTTAGCACAGGACAGGGTGGCATGGAGAGCTGCATCAAACCAGTCTATGGAGTGATGGCTCAAACAACAACAACAACAACAACAACAACAGGTGTACTCGGTAGAAGGTGAGTTTGAAATCTGTCCTCGTCAGATGATTTCCCTTTTTTCACCACAAACAGATACCAGGACTGTACCTTAATCGATGTTACTACCTTCACAGTCCTAGCCCTGTGGGTTGAAATACTTTCAAACTTATTGTTATTGAACACCATGCGAAATTTCAACTTTTTACGGCAAATACTTTTGGGGGAATGGATATTTTACTTTTCGGGGCTTAATCACCGTTCCATCCCCTTAGAAATGGTATTTCTCTAAACCCTTTCTTAATGATCATTTAGCTCATAATGGTAATCATCGAGCGAAATTTGATCTTCCTACATTAGGGGTTTTCGGAAATACAGTGAATTAGTGGGTTTTCGCTGTGATGCACATATAAAAACTAAATGAAAATAATATGAAGGAAGGAAAAGAAATGTGTTAAAGCTAACCTCAATGGTGCGCCCGTTAGGTGATGCCCTTTCGTCTTCAAGATAGTCGTTTATATCTGGCTGAGGTCGGTGACATTTGAGGATGTTTAAATGCGACAGCTATGTGCCCTTGACCTCTAGCACGTCAAGGAACTCCTACAGAATTAATATCTGTTTGTTGACATCGTTGATAGAATGGACATTTAACACATAACATGTAGAATGGATCGTAATGTCAACCAAATGTCTCCGTACAGTCCATGAAGGCTCTTGGAGGAGTGGAAGGTAAAGGCTCCCAGTATCTGTAAACTTGGCACCAAGTGAGAAAGAGTGGTTCGTTCCATGTCCAGGCGTCCTTGCCTTCAGGAATTTACCTGGTACTCATTTCTAGTGTAGGCTGAGTTAACCATGTGGCTCTCCAGAAGAGGAAATATCGGTTTTACATTTTTCGACTCCCTGACGAGAAATCAAATCCACGTCCTTCCGGGGTGACCTAACACGCTTTTACTGCCTCAGCTAGATATTCCCTCAAGTTAAGAAGGAACGCTGTATACAGCCGGGGGTCTCACGGTCATCAATCCATGGTAACAAAACGCGAGGCCCTAGACAAACAGTTGTCTGTCTGTTTGTTTGTTTGTTTGTTTGTTAGGTCATGAGAGCGAAGGCTGATTGGATCCTCAAATAGCATCACCAAAAGTTATGAGTTATAGGGAAATCGCAAAACCCACGTTGGAGCCAAAATGATGCATACTAGGCGGGATGAGGAGTGAGGAAGTTTGCCATTGCTTTCCTCACTGGATCTGAAAGTGCTATTACAGCCCGACTCGCCTATGAGTAGCAAACTTTACTTAACACTCAGACGCACTAATTATGCACTGAAAGTCGTTACTCAGCACCACCGTACCTCCGTAGCTTTCATACTGCCACAACCTTAAATGAGACTGAGACTTTGGTGGAAGCTACATTTTTCTTTCTTTCTTTCTTTCTTTCTTTCTTTCTTTCTTTCTTTCTTTCTTTACACTTAGCTTTACGTCGCTCCGTCAAAGACAGGTCTTATCGCGACGACGGGGTAGGAAAGGGTTAAGAGTGGAGAAAAGCGGCCGTGGCTGTAATTAAGGTACAGCCCCAGCATTTGCCTGATGTGAAAATGGGAAACCACGGAAAACTCTCTTCAGGGCTGCCGACAGTGGGTTTCGAATCTACTATCTACCGAATGCAAGTTGATAATTACGTGACCCAAACTGCGCAGATACTTGCTCGGTGACACTATATTTTTTTCTGGTCTATGCCAAAAGACAGATGCAAAAATATTGCGTCCATCAAGAAATAGCAACAGTCTACGGAAGCAGTCATCGTGAAAGGAATTAAAATCTGCTTGTGCCTGCACACCACATGGAATACAGTGCATTATCTGATGAGTTGTAGGGGGCACGAAAGAGGCACCTCCATTCTCCTCTCTCTCTCTCTCTCTCTCTCTCTCTCTCTCTCACACACACACACACACACACATTTCTAGTGTAGGCTGAAAGGGGGATATTATGCTGGGCCCACGGTTAGTGATGTCCATAAAAAGAACGGTTGAGTTGGGCCCATAGTCAGCTCTGAGTGAGATTCGAATTGCCCCCATGGAACTGCCCCCCAGTAGTCACAACTTATGGAAATCAGTTAAAATAAGTTTTAAAATGCGGTGTAGAGTCCATACTCAGAACTAGGTTAGGTTAGGTTAGGTTTAATGATTAATTAATGTATTCATAAATTAAAATTTTAAAACCTTATTTCATGTTTGTTAAAAATGCGTTTTAATTAAGATATTATTATGGTAATCATTAAACGAGGATATAGTAATTTCAATAACTGTCTTTAATTGATATTAAAATGTAATTTTGATACTTGTTAATATTAATAATGACATTCAGATAAAACGAGTCCGACTCATTGGCTGAATGGTCAACGTTGAGGCCTTCAGTTTAGAGGGTCCTGAGTTCAATTCCCGGCCAGGTTGCGGATTTTAATTTCTTCTGATTAATTCTTCTGGTCCGGGCACTGGGTGTTTGTGTTTGTCCCAACACTTTCCTCTTCATATTCAGACAACACACTACACTACCAACCACCACAGAAACACGCAATAGTGATTACATCCCTCCATATAGTGTTGGCATCAGGAAGGGCATCTGGCCGTAAAACAAGGCAAAATACACATGTGCGACATAGTTCGCACCCGTGTCCCTGCAGGTGTGGGAAAAGCGGTAGAAAAAAGAAGAAGAATAAGAAGAAGAAGAAAGATTCAAATATAAACGAGCGGCCAAATATTAACAAGTGGGGAAATCTATCCCACTGAACAGGGGCGCAACTAGTCCTCGACTCTTCGAGGATCCACGGTAACACGCACGGGAATGTTTTGACCGTGGGCCCAACACGAACGTGTCCGGCTGTATAACTGCTGAGCAGTTTTGGAGTTGTCCTCTCTACCAAATGGATTTACAGGTCCAGGAAGCCTCTTTCGGATAAATGGCTAACTAGTAAGACTTACTGGAGGAGCAAGAAGTAAAAGTATAGTGGTAGTCTGTGTACCTGTTAATAAATGACTGTAGAGAAGTCGAAGCACTTTACTTCCAATATATGCTATCAATTACTATCGAAGCAAAGATTTCCCGGTGAGTAGGCAAGCAGCTTGTTGAGACACGGACACGAGACCTCTCACCTGAAAGTGAAATCTTTGGATAGACGTGGGAACGCGTGAGGCGCAGAAGTCGCATCACATTACACGGGTCACAACCTGCCTCTCGGTAGCAAAGAAGATCATTTAGGAGCGCGCAAAAAGAGAGCTGCCTGGCATTTCAGCTTTTTCTTGTCCTTAATGCTGTCTGCACTGACTGCTCACCTCTTGCACCATCAGTAACACTGCACCAACTACAGTTAACTGAAACCGGTCACCATTGCACCAATCCAGTTTAGTGTGCGGGATAATTGCCTACTGCTTACTAAAACATTCAATATAAACAAGGCGGAATTTGAGAAAAGAAAATAGCGCTTCATGGAAATTGATTCTGATTTAAGCATATTAAAGGACAAGAACACCCCATAGCCTATTGAAGGAACATTTTCTTTCACGCACGTACCGGCACGTTCACTATCGCATGAGTCATGTGCCGTACGAAACGTATTTACTTTAGTTATTCCCGGTTTCTGGAACGTGAGATATCGAACCTATAGCCGTATCGAATGGTTAACGTGTGATTTTGCGTTGCACGAACGTAAGATACATCTATCGGTTCTATAAACCGCCTGCTAACTTAGAGGGCCCTGAGCAAGATATATTTATTCGTTAAGTTTGCGGGCGCATACACAGTACTGTATTCTATATCACCAGCTAGTACATTGTCTTTGTGCTTTCTCAGGTCTTTCGCCGAAGAAGTTCTAGACATGATTAACGTTCTAGAACGACGACGATTATTATCATCGTCGGTCTAATGTTCTTATGATGCATAGTGATGACGAACTGAATGACATATTCATACTAAACAAATATACTATCATAGATTTGGTCGAGGTTACAGACGACAATCTACGTCATGTGAAAAATAGTTTTCCATTGCCCCCTCTCGATCAAATATTAATTACGATAAGCTTTCATGCTACTGAGTCTTATCAAACTTGTATCTCTGACTGCATTAGTGTCCATAAAAGCACTGGTACCAATAACTGAGGATAAGAGATAATTACGAATTTGTAGTAGGTAGTACTGTTAGCCTACTTACATTGGCAGTGGGTATATTCTTTTATTGTGGGACTGTTTTAATGGACGATATTACATTACAAGGAACTAACATTTTATGCAAGTTAATTACGCGATATTTATCACTATATTGTGGTCAAACAATGGGTATATTTTGGAATAACAGGGAATAGGTACGGTATGTTTATAAGGCTCAGTACGTACTGGATGACGCATGCACGTGATATGTTGCTCATGTGCATATTCCAACAGAAATCCTCAAACAATGTGAAATTCTTCTGACTGTCCTTAAACCGTACGAAAGTGACACCCGCGCCTCCAAGAAGTAGTCGGAATACCTATTTCTCGCTGCACGAAAAGCTCAAATACGACGTATTAATCGTGCGCATGCGTGTGACAGTCTATGGAACCACGGCCGACTGGACCCCTCGCTGCGCTTCTAAGGAGCTAGCTTGAGCGACGCATCAAGTCGGCCGTGATGGAATGAATCTTATGGACAAAAACAAAGCAATGCGAGGGGTGACGTCTAGTGAGTAGTTATGAAACTTGATTAACGAGCCAATAGTTAACGGTTCGGTAACTTGACTGCTAATACGCTGTGCAACGCAGCGAAGATTTATCGAGTCGACAGCTGTAACAAATCAGAAGCTATCGGAGAGATATCTCACCATTCCAGAAACCGGGCATTAATATACACGTACCAGTAGGTCTACACGTACGTTGCGATCCTTTTTACAATACGACATCTGTCTTTCCTCTTTTTAATTATGCCCCGACTTGATGTTATTCATCGTGAACAATATATTTGTATCCCTATGGCTGTGTCTGTGACATCTCAATTTTGTGCTTTCTAAACTGTAATGGTGGGGTCCAGTCGTTCGCTGAATGACGAAACAATATTACGAGTTATTGTTAGTGCCAAGTCAGATATCTATGAACATTTCAGCAACATTTTGGACAGTGCCAACGGAAATTCAATTATTTTGTCTTTTACAGAATACCGATATTGTGACCAAATGTAATGTAAGAAGTGTAGGTTTACAGAAATGTGCTTCTCAAAAGAAAAAATCTCAGGAGAGGGATCAATTCTAGATGTTAGAAAACTAGTACTTAAAGGGTTAAGGGCCCTGAAGTAGTGGAGGGTTGCCTATATGCTTTCAGTATTGATTTGTCAACCCACCTTAGTCCCCAGGAATTAATCCAGCAGGGTCTGCTAATTTCTAGTGTAGACTGAGTGAAATTCAGGATAACGTACCTCTTCAAAAGTAATGCTTGACTTCGTGAAGGAGAATTGAACCCACGCCCTTCTGGAATAATAATAATAATAATAATAATAATAATAATAATAATAAGAAGAAGAAGAACAAGAAGAAGAAGAGGGATGTTGCCATTGATGCTTTCACGGCCCGTACTTATAGACATGATACTGTATAGGCTTTTGGGCTTATGCCGTGTCAAGAAAATAATTCTTTACGTTTTGCCAACGGCCGGAGCCGTGTTGAAACACCGAATCCCGTGAGATCTCCGAAGTTAAGCAACATTGGGCGTGGTCAGGAGTTGGATGGGTTGCCACGCGCTGTTGGTGGGGGGTAAGGGAATGGAGGAGCGGAAAGGAACTGGCCACCCTACCGCACGTAAACTCCGGCTCAGGAACACCTCTGCGGAGTTTCGGACCTGCCTTCGGGCAGAATAACCCTTACCTTACCTTTACGTTTCGCGGAGAACTGTGCTCTGCGTCATTAGAAGGATCTCGACTGTCCACGTGAAAGGCTTCTTAAACAATGACTTTTTGAAATTTAGACGTTATAATAGAAGTGGAAATGGTACGTTCCTTCGTCACCAGATGGCTCCCCGAACGTGGCACAGCGCTAGCGTTCTAAGCGGAAGCTGAACGAACCATCAGAAATCAGTCTAAGAGGGTCACATAACATGTGTACGTAACATATGACATTGGCAGGTGTATGACATTGACATAAGCTTGGAATGAAACATCTGGCGATGAGGAACGTACGAATTTGCACAACACCCAAACGAAATAACAATAGTCCCTGTCCCTTCACTTCTAGAGTCTCCAGCAATCTCCTTTCCAATCCAAGCTGTTGCCGGATATCCACATTCCTTATTTTATTTTGTTTTTTGTAGACAAGAACGGAGGAACTTCATGTCTGTTGCCTGAAGACGACTTTTTGTTGGTCCAGTAAGTGTTGCTGCTTCCAGGCCATACGTACTAGATATATTTTGTACAAGCTGATTTTTTTTTTTTTTTTTGCAAGTTGCTTTACGTCGCACCGACACAGATAGGTCTTATGGCGACGATGGGACAGGGAAGGGATAGGAGTGGAAAGGAATTGGCAGTGGCCTTAATTAAGGTACAGCCCCAGCATTTGCCCGGTGTGAAAATGGGAAACCACGGAAAACCATTTTCAAGGCTGCCGACAGTGGGGTTAGAACCCACAATCTCCCGAATACTGGATACTGGCCACACTTAAGCGACTGCAGCTATCGAGCTTGGTCACAAGCTGATCTTGGAAACTAACGGAAATGTTTCATCCCAAAGTAATTGACGTACAGCGTGATAGAATTTAGAAGCTTTCTGTATTCTGTTGCTAATCTCTTCATGTATAGTATTGTCTGATGACAGAACACTGCCTAAATACCTAAATACTGTAAGTTGTCTACAATATCCATCTCGTCATCTCCAATTCTCAGATGAACATTTGGAGAGTTTCTATTCATCAACAAGCCAATTGCCTTCGCTTTGCTGATTTTGAGACCTAAGGCTGTAAAAGCTTCATGGCAGTGATCTAGTCTAGTTTGTACTTCCGCTTCTGTCTCACCCCATACCATTACATAATCAGAAAAAACCAGAACATTCGTTGTTGGGTCCTTTCTTTTAAGCGCTTTTAAAACTTCATCCATTATGATTATGAAGAGAAGTGGTGAAGAACAACTTCCTTGCTGCACTCCACTCTTCGTTTTGAACCAACCTGACCTTCCATCCTGGACCTGGACACAACACTTGGTTTCATAATATAATTGTTGTACTCGTGCTATGATGTCATCGGGCACTTTCTTATGTCTCAAACATTCCAATATATGCCTGAGTGGTACACGGTCATATGCTTTTTCGATGTCCAGAAAAACAGTTATAAGTGTTTTACCTTTCTCTCAACACTTCTCATAGAGAATTCTAGTGGCATAAATGAGGTCTATAGTTGATCTACGAGGTCTAAATACATGTTGTTCCTCCTCAAGTGTAGGTTCAACATATTTTCTAATCCTGCTCTCAAGGATGGATTCGTAGATTTTGAGGCCGTGTGACAGCAGAGTTATACCTCTGTAGTTCGTACATTTCTTTCCATCACCTTTTTTCAACAACAGGATGATGACTCCTTGCTTCCAGTCATTGGGTATTGCATTCTCTTTCCAGATTCTATTTAGTACCCTGTGCATCCACTGTTGTCCAACCTCTCCTAGTGCTTTGATCATCTCAGCACTTAATTCATCTGATCCAGTTGCTGTGCTGTTTTTCAGCTTAGATATTGCTGTCTCTACTTCCAACCATGTCAGACTAGTGGTATTTGTGTTGCCAAAATCATAAGGTTCGTCGTCTATATGGAGTGACACATAACAGTACAGCAAAATTTCAAAGTGCCTTTGGAACTCCTGTAATATTTTGGTCTTATCCCTAGTCACCTCACCATCAGGAAGTTCTACAGATTGGATAGATTCATTTTGAGTTCTTCTATTCTTAACAATACTGTATAACAGTCTTTTATTTCCATCCTGCGTTATTTTGTTAGTCAGATCTTCCTTGCATTTCTGCTTTTCAGCTACAACCAACTGTTTGACCTGTAATTTTTTCTTTCTGTAAAGTGACAGCTTCTACTCTATTTCATGTTGATCTCTGCGTGTTATTTCTTGATATAAGGATATTCTTGCAGTGTTTCTGTCATTGATAGCCTTTTTAATATCATCATTCCAGCAGGCAGTTTCTTTAGGTTTTCTTATTTGACTGTCGTCCACTTACTTTTTCTGCTGTACCAATAACAACCTTCTTTAGAGTATCCTATTCTTCATCTACCAATTTCAGTTCTTCTCTCAGTAACAACCTGCGGACACCTTCCCTGAATTCTTTCTTTACACTTGGCTCGGGTAGTCGCCGAGCTTTTATTTTTGGGACTCTTTTGTTACAGACTTTGGGAGGTCATTTCTCTGCAATAACTGCAACCAACAGTCTATGGTCTCCACCAAGGTCTTCACTTGGAATGACTTTGACATAATTGACATTTTCCCATACATTTTTATCTATCAGAATTTAATCTATTACTGTACCTATTTTATCATCCCAGCTATACCTTGTGATTTTATGGGAGTCCATTTTCTTGAACCAAGTGTTACTCACTTTCTCGTGGATAGATCTATCATACATTCTCCCTCTTCATTTCTGTTTCCCATTCCATGAGGGCCCAGTGTGGATTCATATCTCATTCGTTGTGAGCCAACTTGTGAATTAAAATCATACATTACAATTAGATTGTCATACTCAGTTTGTTCTTCCATGTTATTAAAGAAGTTGGCCTTTTTACTTCTTTTGAGCATCCTACCTGTGGAACATAGACTTGGATCACATTGTACTTTTTCCCTCCTAAGTTCACAGATAACTTAATTATCCTTTCATTAACAAATTCAACTTCACTACAAGCATCTATGTCTTTATGTATTAAAAATCCTACTCCATTCTTAGACTCTACTTCATTTCCAGACCAGTAGAGACTATAGTCCAATCTGACATTCATTTTCCCAGTTTTCTTTCACTTTGTTTCACTCAGGCCCATGATCCGAAGTTCCCTCCTTTCCATTAGGCTGACCAGCTCTTCAGTTTTGTTTGTCAATGTCAGGATATTTAATGTTCCCACTTTGATACTTTGTTTTCGTTTGGTTTGGGTAGCTGGTGTAACATCGGGCTGTAAACCGTCATTCACACCAAACTGAGGTCGTCGTCGTGAATTCCTATATTCGAGGCTCGTATTATTCCTGAAAGCAACTTCTTCAGTAATCCCTCTGTTGACCTGCTAAGCCTAACACAGACGGCGATATTCTTTCAGGGTTTTCTCCCTTAGCCTTTTGTGTCCAGTCACCTCAACGTACAAGGCAACAGGTTGTTCTCATATTAATCCCTGAATACAGGGCTGCCTCTTCCGTCATCTCCACCGTACCGAAGTCCACCTTCTCCGCTGTAGAAGTCGTTGAGGTCTTCACTCGTAACCCTGAGCTGGGACCCTTACGAGATGTTACACACCGGGTCAATATGCTCTGGGACTCACATAGGCAGGGCCCCCTCTCTGGGTAGGACTTAGAAAAGGGTCCCTACCTGCTACCTACGATATGCCATCTATATGAAGGTAACTTGACCTTCCGAGAGGGATTTGGTCAAATTTGAATAGAATTCAGATCAATCATGGTATACGTGCTGATTCACTGTGCAACTGGTATAAGTTGCTCTCTCCTCGCTGTGATTGTGAAGCTGAGATATCTATATAAACAAAGTTTTTACAGAAAATCAATGGAATAAGTGATAATTGAAATAACCTGTTCTGGTTTGCCTATAAACCCCCAGTCTGTTCAGTTATTTTTAAATCATATGCATATCTAAAGCTGCTCCTGTATGAGTATCCTATAAATATTAATTTTGGTAGAGATCTATCCAGCCGTAATTTCGTTTGTTTTGCCAAATTTTCAGTATTTATCCTTTCTAGGTCAACTCAAGACCGTATTAGTAGTTCTTAGCCTTCGTGTCTGTTTGTCTCTGTTTGTCCGTCTGTTCCACCATCGCGGCGAAACGGCTGGATAGATCTCTACCAAAATTAATATTTATAGGATACTCATACAGGAGCAGCTTTAGATATGCATATGATTTAAAAATAACTGAACAGACTGGGGGTTTATAGGCAAACCAGAACAGGTTATTTCAATTATCACTTATTCCATTGATTTTCTGTAAAATCCGCAGACTACATGTGAAACGTCCCTTCATGTTAAACTACTTGTGTTATGTACATAATTTCGTATACTCTTTAAATGACGGAGAAAGTTATTATTTTCTGCGCTTTTCGTGCTCTGCGTTGGAAGACGGACACACTCGCAGACTGACAACGAATCTACCAGTTACGCTCTGGCTGCTTGCCAACAGGGAAGTAACGTAATACCATTTTCGTCATCATTCCTGTAAACTCGTTGTTGTTTCCTTGAGTAGAAGGTGAGAGAGACGACAAGCTGTCATTCTGCGGGATATTTGCCGAATATCGTTGGAGGTTTCAATCGTCTTCGAATAGCATTAAGGGTGGCTGTTAATATTTCAACAGTACCGCTTAATGTCGCCCATTATTTCACACCGTATTGTGTGTTATGTCATTTGATATACTTTTTACTGTATTTCTCTTCTGCTTCCATTTTCTGCTTTAATTTCTTGCCTCTGACTTGCCTGTTTAGGCTGAAGTAATAATAATAACGCCACAAATCATATACTTATCTGTTTACCTAGGAATCCCTGCTCCTAAATTTCTTCTCTGTTGCCGCTTTCTTAAAACATATATCATCACAATTTTGTGAGGGACATTTCATATTTCCAGTACATCCGCTTTTAATTCTCAAGGACTAAGATGTGAAAGAACAACATTGGATTTACCCGATTTGTTTTACCACAATCTCTCTGCAAACGACATTTGTACTACAGAACAGAAATTTACATACGATCCTCCACAAGTACACATTTTTCATATTTCAGGTGGTGTCTATCCTTTTGAGCACAGAACCCGAATCACACTCTGCAGTTCAACTGTGGGAGCATTCGACCCTTAGGGATAAAGTTATACGGGCGCACCGAGCCAAGTGGCTTCGGCTAATGGTGGCCACGGCTTTACCGTAGCTTTACAGTTCAGCATTTGAGAGGAGGTGGGCTGGTCCCACCATCAGCTGCTCTGCTAATGGTTTTCCGTAGTTTTCCATTGCCCTCAGTAAGGCGAATGACGGGAAAATTTATTGTATAGGTAACAACCTCCTTACTCTCAACTCGTCTGCACCTCAAGTCACAGCAGCACATATCCTGGCCTAAGAGAGGGCGTCACCCTCCAGGGGGCCGACCATACTTCACATCACAGTAGGGAATTATGAATAGTACTGTAGTGATATGGCGTCGAAGATGTGAGAATTTGTTTACTTGCTTTATATCGACTTCTGAATATAAGTAATTACGACTCATGTTGTGAGGAACCATTGAATAGAGATTCTTTCGCCCTACATAATGGCACCATTATGGTAAACATAGGACCATAAGAGCAGAAGTTTCATATTTTCAGAAGACAAGGCAGATGAATAAATAAATAAATAAATAAATAAATAAATAAATAAATAAATAAATAAATAAATAAATAAATAAATAAATAAATAAATAAATAAATAACGGGTGATCTGATCGGAGTAATTCTGGTGTCAATCTGTGCGTAAACAAACTGACTAACTAATACAATAACTTGACATAATTCCTGTTATTCCTGGGTGCATCATAGGGCCCATACAAAAGCTCTCCATCTGACTGGATTTGCTGCTACAGTTTTTATATTCTTCCAGGACTGACGCCGCGCCGCCTCCGTTTCCACTGTTCGACACCAAGTTATCCTTGGTCTCCCTCTTCTTCTAGCCACTTGTGGATTCCAATCAAGAGCCTGTTTTGGAATGCTGTCAGGACCTTTACGCAGTGTGTGACCTATCCATTTCCATTTACGTTCTTTTATCTGGAGTTCAGCCTTGCGTTGTTGGGTACGCTCCCACAATTCCTGATTTGATATAATATCTGGTCATCGCACTCCTAGGATGGTTCTTAAACATCTGTTAATGAAAGTCTAGACCTTGCGTGTTATATGTCATCTTCCATGTCTCACACTAGTAGAAGAGCACTGATTTCACATTTGTCTCAAAGATCCTCAATTTAGTCTTCGTTCTCAATTCTCTGGACTTCCACACCGGCCAGACTTGAAAGTCCAAGTTTCAAGCTATAAGCAGTATTGGTGAATTTTTAAATTTTTAAAATTGATCGTTTTGTTGAACGTCAGGTGTTGACTATAGGTATTCGATAGGAAATGTACCAGAAAGGACACGGTTCAAGTAAAGAGAAGCAATAACTGAATGACTCCATGGTCAACAAACATGTCTAAAAAGTTCTATAACCCATAAATGCGAGTGCTCTGAGACTGAGCTAGAACAAAATTGGCTCTGGTGTCTCCCTATCCCATTACCCCGCACTCAGCACCTGACTCATTCTATCTTCAGCCGTTCCATACTGTACATTTCAACACATGGATGTCTAAAATACACATCCTCTAATTTACACGCCTTTTTATCTCCATTCTGAGACACAAAGTCCTTTTGATTCTCGTAAGTGGTGGTAGGACTAAAGGACCAAGAAATGCACTCACGGGTAGTAGACGGTATGCCCTGCTCGTTCGTCATTTGTTTCATTTTCTTAATGGCAATCTATCCACTGACAGACGATGTTGTCTGCTGTTTATTTTTAATATTAAATATGAATTTAAAATTTCCTAATGAAGGAATGTCCTGAAACCTTGGTTCGTTTCAACTTTAGAAGTTGTATAACGTTTCGAAGTTCATGATTAACGAATTACGTAGTGTAACTTTGTAATGATGTCACATCTACGAACATTAATTCGGGAAAAAACGTTTTTTATTTTATAAAATTGCTGTGAAGAATACCGTTCGTTCCGTTGGGATCGGATGTAAACCAAGGGAACTAAAAGTAATTGTAATTGCCGCTGCTGAGTATGTGTTGCGGGCGAAGGAGGGTGAGGACTATGGGGACATGATTGAATAATGACGATAACTATTCAAAAGGAAGATAAACTGGAGTGCACGACTCTTATTGCCTTCCAATATATTGAAGTAAACGTCATCTGTAGCCTACGCATACCACTAGTTTCCTTGAGGAAACAGTAGCTGCATGCGATTCACAGGAAAAACTTAAGAAAAGTATGACCCGCATTGTAAAGGTCGGCTCGAACCTGACATGCCCTATAAAAATACTACATTTGATCGTACTGAACATTTCACAAACTCTATAAAGCTATGTACCCTGAATCACGGAGTGACCTATAATTTGAAACTGGAACCTGAAAAGGAAATAATTAATCAATTCAAGTTTGAAATATTTACTTCTATGTTATGAGCTGAAACAGGGTCTTATAACTCACAAAGGGCTGAAGGGATATCGCATTCAGACAGACTAGTAGTAACCACTGTTACGGCGGTTTACTAATGTCGTGCTTATTTTACGTACGGTTCTAGCTTTAAAACCGGAGGTGCACATGGCGCTGAGGTTCACTCAGCCTACACCAAAAATGAGTACCGGGTTAATTCCTGGAGGCAAAGGTGGCCGGGCGTACAGCTAACCACTCTACCCAATCAAGTGTCGAGGTTATAGATAGTGGAGAGCCTTCATGGCCTGTACGAAATGACATTGCTTTGCTTTACTTTTTCTAGCCTTAAAAGTAATTTAAAAATCAGACATCAGAATCTTACAGAATTGAACGTTGAACAAAATCGATAAAAATTGGTTGCGATATTTGATAGTTCACATGCTATCAACTTTGGCTTCTTTCCGCCCCCTTTTCTTCAGTTCTTCTTTCAGATCAGCGACTGTCATCGCACTTACATTATTCTCCTTCTCCTTCACAGGGGATTGCCGGATGAAGAGTGGGTCTTGGCCTACAAGTGGCGACGGCTTGCACTCCGACCGACCAACTAACCAATCGAGCAGAGGAGGGGTGGCCGCGGCTCTGCCATGTTTTTAAGCCTATGCATTCGGGAGACGGAGAGGGGCTGGTCCACATTGTCGACTGTCCTGAGAATAGTTTTCCATGGTTTTCCATTCTCCTGCACTAAGGGACAGTTCGTAGTGTAGGCCACCAACCCCCTAATCTTCTCCGAACATCTCCTTTGACTGAGAGACGGCGTAACCATCTGGGAGGCCCTCTGTTCCATTCAAAGACAGAATGAATACGTTTCAGCTCTAGTAGTCCTTCGCAGCATAGTTGTGGAGAAAAACTTCATTTTCTTTAAGGGGAGTCGGAAAGAAAAAAAATTAAAATAACTTTTTCCAAATGTTGCCTCATTCAATTATTTGGACTCTGCTGATTAAAATGGTGTATAATTTATTTTAATACGACACATGGAAGCATTCTAAAGAAATATTTAAAAATATCAATGCATAAGTGTCAAATTGGGCAACTTAGACATGTTTATTTTTGAAAATATAAATATCTGGAACCTTTTAATCTAGAAGGCTGTGGTTTCCACTGTTCTATTCCTGAATGTTATGCGCAGAGGTTTCCGGCACTGCCATAACATACATTTCAATAGTTTCGATTAAATAGAGTTGCTTTTAGGCACTGTTGTGAGTAAATGTGCGAGTGAACATTCTGTTTTACTTTGAAATCATATTCTAAAAAATGACTTTTTTCCACATGTTTCACCCATTATCTCAGAAACTACACTGGATAGGCAGTTCATTGTTTGCAGAGAGTAACGTTGTGCCATGAAACAGCTACTGAACCTGATAAAAGCACTTCACATGTGTAGTTTCATATTTACATATATTTTTAATGACATTTTTTGTAAAAAATTTGGAACTTATTAAACAAATTCATAACTTTACAATCGTTTGCTCTAACCATTCCATCCTGGTTCAGTACTTATAGAAAGGGTGTAAATATAAGTAGGAAAAATATCAAAGCTCTAAACTTAATACTTCCTGAGAAAACGGAGCATCTTTTCTGTCAAATTAACATTATCAAGATAGGGCTTTCCGACTCCCCTTAAATAAAAGTATTGGTTTGATGATCACAAATTTTGTATAGGTTATCGTATGAGGCAGATGAAAAGCTGGAAGCGTATACCGTCTAAGCCTACATACAATTAAGTAGCGGACAAGTTTGGTGTAACACATTCCTATTAAAATGAAACCTTTTGTGCAATGGACATATTCAGGCTAGTACGATATAGCTTTTTCTTCGTAAACCTAAGTAGTATATTAGAACTAATATCTCCAAGGAAATGTCTAACGGTGCACTGAATAAGTTACAAACCTTGAACTACTTAGCAGCGTAACGAGGTGCTTAATTTAGCAGACGATTAATTAAGGCAAAACTGCATGCCTTTATGGTGAAGATTACAGCGTGCGGGACGTGGAACTGAATGTTAACTGGGCGAGTGAAGTACTTATATAGCCTAATGACACATCTAGATCATGCATATTTTGTAATATAATATGCTAATGTAGCAGGGTCTCTAAGTTAATCAGCATTTATTTAATAGAAACGGCTTTTATCGCGACTGAAATTGATCTGTTCATGTGAGCAAAAAGAAACATGGAATACATTACCCAGAAACAGGTTCTATTTTGTTTTGAAATTAACGTCAGGGAACAACATAGTATGACAAATCGCTTGCATAATATTATGCAGCCTTCATCTGTGGTGGTGGGGGCTGGGTGTTGTTAAATTGTGACCGCAGGTCAGCTAATTAAGGGCCCAGTCCCCGCAGTACGCTATGCTTTTAGGATGAAAGCATTTTTTTTTACATAAATACTTGTTTGTCAGAATAACAACTGAAAAAATCACAATTATTTAAAAGAGATGATAATTTCGAATTAGTTTCACGTGAAGTATCATAATCCTTGTCACTGTATTGTTCCATTGTACCGCATGTTATATTACTGACTGAAGCTAAGAAATGTTGTCTTAAACTTTTGACCTTATCCAGTCGTTCTCAATAGAACTGTATAATAATTTGGGACCAATTCAAAGTGAACGAAACGTTCTAATAAACGCAGGGCATCACCTTCTGGTCAAAATTATCTCGAATTTCTTTTCCGAGGGTTACTAACTGGCTTCTGTTATTAGTAATACGTAAAAAGAGATATTATGTCATCAAATATTGCAATATTCTTCCAGAACTGGTCCCTGAGGGCTTATGTGATGAATTCTTTTCAGTTATTAATTCTCCACTTAACCTTAGGTGCAATAATTCCTTATAGCATCCTTCGTCGATTTATGTAGCATACAGTACATTATGTGGAATAGCTTCCATTTAGTAGTAGTAAAATTAATACATAGAATACGTTTAAAACCTCAGTCTTCAGAATCTACCTGCTATTTGGAAAATCATATCTTTGGGCACGTAACACGGAATTACTGGGTACTAAATGCCGAAGTGTAACAATAATAGCAACCGACGCGAAATCGGGAGGTTGTAGGTTCGGATCCCACTGGTGTCTGGTTGGCCATTTTTTTCCGTACTTAACATCTCTTCAACACGTACTAAATGTACGTAACACGACCTAATAAGTTGAAAGTCGGTTTCGATAATAATAGGCTTAATAATAATAATAATAATAATAATAATAATAATAATAGACCGAGGGAGTTGGCATTAGAGTAGGGGCACGTAGCTGTGAGCTTGCATTCGGGAGATAGTGGGTTTCGAACCCCACCGTCTGTAGCCCTGAAGATGGTTTCCCGCAGTTTGCGATTTTCACACCAGGCAAATGCTAGGGCTCTACCTTAATTAAGGCCACGGCCTCTTCCTTCCCACTCCTAAGCCTTTGCTATCAATCGTCGCCATAGAACCTATCTGTGTTGGTGCGACGTAAAGTAACTTGTAAAAAAATAAAAATAAAGTTAGAAGCAAAGACCGGTTATTCGATACGGATCAAACCCGTACGACATAAGGGCGTACGAAAAATCAAGAAAAGAAGAAGAAGAAATCATATTTGCTTATTCACAAAATTTGACCCGTTTATTTCGGTAAGTCAATCCGATCACGTGCTAATGCAACGTCGATTGTAAAGATGAACCTTTTACAGCTTGTCGGCTTATATGTTGTCCGCATTTATTCTATCCTGAGGATCTAGTATAGATTTGATTTTGACGGGGGTTCTAATTATGTTTGAGTTTCAGGATATACTGTATAATGAGTAGAACAAATAGCAGTTTAGAACGTGAAGTCACGAATTCCAGGCAAAACAATTCGAATGAGTTTAAATATCCGTATAATAATTGCGACTTGAACTCTCTTCAGTAGAGTAAGTTATACACTAGAATGAAAACGCACGGTTGTATTCTCGACAGTTAGAACGGAAGTAACGAGGTTCTGTATATGGTTTAAGAGGGAAATTTTCATAATACAATCAGCACAGGTAATCAAAGAGAAATTGAAAGAGCAATAACAATTGAACGGAAGTAAGGAAAAGCCCGATAATTAACCGATAAGTTAATCGGAGTTTATTTTCTGAAATGGTGAAAATGAAAGTAAAGTGTAGATCATCCATATAAACAAAAGAGACAACTATTTAATTACCTAAAACATACAAACTATATTTAAATGTTATAAATTGTTAATAAATGGATTTCTGGCTAGTGTGTAATGTTGTAAAAACATTAACTGGAGCAGAAAGGAAGAGGCTATAAACCCCTGAAATTTTAAAACATTAACCTTTTCTGAAGTAAGTAATTCCTTCGAATCGGAAACATCATCTGTTAGACTAAAAAATAATCTTCTAGTATTTTCCGATGTCGCAACAAAATTAAAATATTCGAGAAAAAGTTCTCTTCATACATATTTTTCAGTGTGTGAGTACTGGACCAGCACTTTGGAAGTCATCTCATACCAGCATTCCACTCTGGTGACTTCACTCTGCCCCGAACTAAAAACTGCCTAGGGACACTGGAACAGGGCACTCAGTCTCAAGTAAGAAATGAACAAAGTGACATTTTCGTGGTTTTCGTTACTGAAGTTACAGGCGAATATCGGGATGGTACCTGGCATGTAGGCTACAGAGGCTTCCGTCCCTGTCCAGTTAGTAACACATACACCAGTATTGCCACCACAGCAGCAAAATAATATCTGATACTAGCTTCGCACGGGAGTAGTTATGAATTTAAGGCGTTAGGCTACTTTTAACCGATAACTTATAATATTGTCCTTGTATACGGCATTGGTCGTTTATCCTCCGGCAGTAAGTACGAAGTCCGCCTCTGTGGTGTAGTGGTTGGTGTGATTAGCTGCCACCCCCGGAAGCCCGGGTTCAATTTCCGGCTCTGCCACGAAATTTGAAAAGTGGTACGAGAGCTGGAACGTGGTCCACTCTGCCTCGAGAGGTCAACTGAGCAGAGGTGGGTTCGATTCCAACCTCAGCCATCCTGGAAGTGGTTTTCCGTGCTTTCCCCACTTCTCTTCCAGGCAAATGCTGGGATGGTACCTAACTTCAGGCCACGGCCGCTTCCTCCCTCTTCCTTGTCTATCCCTTCCAATCTTCCCATCCCCCACAAGGCCCCTGTTCAGCATAGCAGTTGAGGCCGCCTGGGCGAGATACTGGTCATCCTCCCCTGTTGTATCCCCGACCCAGAGTCTGAAGCTCCTGGACACTGCCCTTGAGGCGGTAGAGGTGGGATCCCTCGCTGAGTCCGAGGGAAAAACCAACCCTGGAGGGTAAGCAGATTAAGAAAGAAAGTAAATACGAAAAGAATTAGTTTTACGAAAAGCTGTCCAAGAGAAAAATATTCTCCGCTGAGATCAACTCCATCCACGCTAAGTATCTGATCCTGCGCTTTGTTTGTTGTCATGCTAAAGCAGAATTTTACAGGGAACTGGACTCGTTTGAAGTTAAAAGGCAAATCTGAAGGAGTCATAGGTATTCTCGGTATTAAGACAGTTTATCCTGTACCACAGCCAGTTAAAATATCAATTTCAATCAAACAATTTCTTCAGTTTTTAGTACCAATCGCGCCCCATTGCATAACTTTGGTGGGTGTAGATCACGTAACAATAAAATAGACATCCCCATTTTCAAAATCAGCTTATGTGGTGCCACGTCGGAAGGATGTAAAGAATTTAGAAATTCGTAATGAATAGCTTCTTCATTATCAACTACTGTGTCAACGGAGTAATATTCTTGAACCTTGGCAGTGAATTTGGAGAAGACCCTTTGTCTTTGTAAAATCGTTCTTTCTCTCTCCTGTGACAATCGAGAAACTCTTTTATTGGTCAGTTTCAATAGAATCAATAGTCCAGCTCTATGGGAAAATTATTGAATGTATTATTATTATTATTATTATTATTATTATTATTATTATTATTATTATTATTATTATTATTATTATTATTATTATTATGTAATTAAATATGTAATATTCATAAAATATGTAGTAGTACTAGCAGTCGAACCCGTTCTTAGCACGGGAATTTGCAAGATTACACGTTTCCTACATGAATTTATGCGAAGTTACATGCCTGTTTTCATACGTTTAATACGGCATATTAAACTGATAATTTTCTACCAAAGCACATGGCAGTAAGGTGAATTACGATAAAGATGCTTAGTTGCTAGCTTCTCTCAAAGGTGGCCGTATCGTATCCCGGCTAATGCGTGTGGAAGTTTTGGAATGTAGATAGTAGTAGATATTTATTGAACATAACAGGCGAATTTGCCCCGATACATGTTCACATGGACAACTCACATAATATTAACACACAAAATAAAATGAACAATAAAGGATAATAAAATAAAGCAAGAAATATACAACCAAGTACCCATAATAATAATAATAATAATAATAATAATAATAATAATAATAATAATAATAATAATAATAACAATAATAATAATACTCAAACAACCAAACCCCATGGCACTACATCCCTTGAAGGGCCTTGGCCTACCAAACGACCGCTGCTCAGCCCGAAGGTCTGCAGATTGCAAGGTGTCGTGTTGACAGCACTACGAATCCTCTCGGCCGTTATTCTTGGCTTTCGATACCGGAATAATAATAATAATAATAATAATAATAATAATAATAATAATAATAATAATAATAATAATAATAATAATAATAATAATAATAATAATAATAATAATAAACAAAAATCTACCTAGAAAACAACTAATCTGGTCCTACCTTGACCTTGCATTCACCACATGGCTGTCAGAACATATAGTTCTGCAAAAGAAGAAAACCACTGACATTACATTACAACAGATTCAGCTCAAGTCCTTGTATACACAATTGTTTACTTCGCATTCCTTGTTTCTTAACTGGCTTACCCTGGATTTAAAGTACACCAAATGACAACAATCGCATACTTTCCAGCAATCTCGCAAACGGCAAGGCCTCTACATTTCGTACATACAATATCACTGAATTACTTCGCAATCTGAATGCACAGCGCAGTCACTCGGTCTTACTTCACCTCCAGGCGCGAATCCTACATTCTTCAATATGTCACCAGAACTTCGCTTACTGCTGAACTTGCCTAACAAACTCAACCACTGAATACTGTTAAACATGACCCCCATAAACATTATAAACACCCGTTCCAATTCCCAAACACATACCTCCTTATTTCCTCCAAGCTATACTCACCATCATTGCCCTATGAATCTCTTTCTTCCATTTTTCTCATACATGCATTTTTAACCGCACATAAATACCTGTTCAATTCTCCTCCGTCTTCCCATTCCTTAATAATCAACTTTATAATACTCCGCTCGTCCCATATTCCTAACATTTCCCGACGTTTGGCACTCAATAGACTATCTTTGATCTTACTTATTTCTTCACAATTACATAATAAGTGAAAATCGTTGTTCTCTGCCCCACAAAGTATACATACCGACTTCTCTCTACATTTTAACCATCCCTTATTTTTATGAAGCTCCAATAGCCACCAAACCAACCCTCTCCTGTTTAACCTCTCAACGTTTCTAATATTTATCCCCGTTACTTCTTCTACTTCATTAAAAACACTAAGAGAAACTCTACTTTCAGCCAATAATTTCTGTCTATACATCTTTAATCCTCCTTGTCAGTACCTTCCTCCCTCTAGCTTCTGTCTTCGTCCACACCTCTTTCCACACGTACCCCAAACATATCATCTCCAAATATCGCTTAATTTTTTCAAGCCAGCCGCCCTTATACATGCTCTTTCTTTGTTGTTCATACGCGGCCTGTAATACCCTCCCTTCTTCCTGTCTTTTTAAATTCATCCAATATCTGACTATTCTTTTCACACACTCAGATTCCAAATCCTCCCCACACATTAGTTCTGCCCCTGCACAGTGGCAGCCCCATCACCATCTTACCGAAGTTACTTATAATTCTTCTTAATTCACCTCTTTTCTCATCCAATCCCAATACTTCCGCGTCGTACAATACCCTACCCTACCCGGATATTTAACTAACAAGTTTTTTGACTGAGGCTGGGGCTGCCAAACCTCTGTTTTTCGTCCTACTACTCTGATCATTCCAAGTTCCTTTACTGTTAATAATGACTCCTAAATACTTCGTTACTTGTTCCAACCTTTCTCCCCGCAGGACCCATTTCCCGTCCTCCCCTCATCCTTTGTTTTCCTGGGCTACTGGCATTTTAGATTTATTCCCATTAATTCTCAGGTCCCATTTCTTCGCGAAAACCGACACTACATTTAAAGCTTTCTGTATCCCTCCTGCAGTTAGAGTCATTAATATTACATCGTCAGCAAAAATCAATCCCGGTACCTCCAACCCATTAATTACAGGCACGACCCAATTTATATCCCCATGCCCATCTAAGATATCGTTAAAAATAAAATAAACAATAAACAATATTCAATAAACAATATTCCCTTGCTTCAAACCCACCTTAGACTCTGAGGGTCTGCTAAATCTATTGTTTCCCAATTTTACAAAAAAACCTGACCACCCTATATATTCCCTCCACAGCCCTCATCATCTTTTCCGAAACCCTCAACCTACCCAATTTCTCCAATAGAGCTTCTCTATTCCCCTTATCAAACGCTTTTTCAAAATCAATTGCTGCCACATACCCCTTACTTCTATACAAGCTCTTAAACTTCTCTAAGATTGTCCTTACTATCATTATATTATCCACTGTTCTTTTCTTTTTTCTAAATCCTCCTTGGTAATCTGTCAATATTTCATTTCTTTCGGCCCATTCACTTAACCTGTTCGCCAACACCTCCATGCAAATTTTACTTAAGGAGTCTAACACAGATATTCCTCTATAATTGTTCAAACTATTCTTACTATCCTTTCCCTTACATATTGGACATACAATTCCTATTTCCCATTCCTTCGGGTACTTCCCCCATCATAGATCTTATTGAACAGTTTAACTATGCCCTCCATCATTGTCCCATTTTTGCTCAGTTCTTTCCAATACTTGTTATTGATCCCATTACATCCCCCGGCCGATTTGCCCCTGATTCTTCTTATCACTCTCAAGAGTTCTTCCCTTGTAATTTCCTTGTCCAGTTCACAACTTACCACTCTTCTATTCCTCCAAATTATTTCTTCCCCCGTCTCCCTCCATCATTCTTCCCCCTTACCCCCAAGTAATTCGCCAAAATACCTCACCCAATGAACTTCCTCAATGCTCGTTCCCTCTGTACTCCTTCCACCCTTAATTATTCTATTAATCCTTTCCCAAAATTTTTCAATGCTGTTAGTCTCATAATCTTTATTTATGGCTTCAGTTTGTTCCTCTAGCCACGCCTTTTTTACCTCACAAATTTTACTTTTATACTCCTTCCTCAACTTACAGAAAACCTCCCTTTCTGCACTCTCACCTTTCTTTCCATACCATTCTAACGCACCCAGCACCCTCCTCCGATTCCTTCACACTCTCCATTAAACCATTCTTCACCCTCTTTCTTTTTCCTCTTTCTACATTCTACCTTCTGCGCTATCATCTTTATTGGATGTAGCAGCAATTCCAAGGTTCTATCAATATTATTCTCCTCTAACGCACCCTCCTAACCATTTTTCAGAAATTGTAATTCCTCTTTTGCTACCCTTTATCAATCCCGTCCCACTTTCTCCTGACCATTTGTACTTGTTATATCCACTCCCTAATTTACCCTTCCTTCCTTATATGCGTCTCTTCCTCCCTTTTCAACATAACCCACACTGGGAAATAGTGTGGTTCAATCCAGTCGCCTTCTTTCATCCTTACAACATCCTCCAACACTCCTTCCGAGCTTAAAACCATATCTATCACACTACCTCCCTTCTCTGTAACATATGTCAATTTCCCCGCCCTGTCACCCTCCATCCAACCATTCAGAATATACAAATTTCCCGCAGCGCACATCTCTAGGAGCTTCTCCCCATAATTGTTTATAATTTTATCCTCACTACTTCTGCTTTTAAACATACACCCTCCATCTTCCCTACTATATACTGGGCTCTGTTCCCCTATTCTCGTGTTCCAATATCCGAATACTTATTTGCATATGCTGAACTACTAGGATGGCAATATACGAACGCTAGATCCATCCATCCATCCATCCATCCATCCATCCATCCATCCATCCATCCATCCATCCATCCATCCATCCATCCATCCATCCATCCATCCATCCATCCATCCATCCATCCATCCATCCATCCATCCATCCATCCATCCATCCATCCATCCATCCATCCATCCATCCGAAAACCGTCAGAGGTGTAACTTAATCAAGTGCAAAGCAGAGAATTTCGATTTAACCATGAAATTTCCCATGTTTAGATTGTACGATTTCTTGTGATAAAGAGGATTACCTGAAAATTTACCGAATTCGGTGTGGTTATACGAAGCTTCAGGATCGCTCTGCGGAGACCACGTAACAATATATCGAATAGAACAGTTTAAAATGAACCAAGATTGCCATCTCGTTTTTAATATATTATGACACCGTCTACCTTTACCTCATAAGAATCTTAAAAGAATAAAAATTTTAATACTAATCAATATGATTTTTATCACATAATTCAGAATGTTATTGGCACTATTTTTTACAATTTGCTTTACGTTGCACCGACACAGATACGTCTTATGGCGACGATGGGACAGGAAAGGGCTAGGAGTGGGAAGGAAGCAGCCTTGGCAATAATTAAGGTACAGGCCCAGAATTGTTTTGACGTGAAAATGGGAAACCATCGCAAAACCATCTCAGGGCTGCCGAAAGTGGGGTTCGAACTCACTATCACCCGAATTCAAGCGCACTATTTGCTTTTCGTTTTAAACATATGACAGTTTTATTGCTCTCTTGTAAAATTAGGTCTTTGTCTCCTTTCTTAAGCGATTATATGAACTTTTGCTCTATTCTCAATAGTCTACAAGTAATAATAATAATTTATATTTCAGTTTTAAAACACTTTACTTGAGTTACTTCTGTAGAAAGAATAAAATAAGATAAATTGTCTTTAAAAGTCCTTTTTTGTTTGTCTTGTGTTTCTAAAGCTGAACATATTGGCCTATTATTATGCCACACCAAAATGTAACTCTGTCGTTCAAAATTTTAATATTTCTGTTCGAAACGAGTATGAAATTCGAAACTCATTTTGAGCTTCAAACACGAGCCGTTTAAATAATGGATTATTTGTGGAGATTGAATTCAATTTTACCCTTCAAACGACAGAAACTAAATACAAAAACAGCTTTCAAAATATTCTCACTCTCTAAATATTGTGAATAGTACGCAAGTTCATCAGAGATATTTTGCTGAAAATGTCTTCAGAATCAACTCCGTAAGTAGAGGTAACTCCTCATGAACCACGCTGTATATCAATTATTTGGAAATGACATGAACTGATACAAGTGTTAGAACAAAGTAAATAAAGCAACTTATTATAAAATTACGTGGCATTTCGGACAATCTCGTGTTAAATTTCCAACTTTCGCCCTATGGGAAATCTCGGAGTTGGTACGACTTGTATGTGAAACAGATTTTCGACAGTCTCTCGTTTTACACAGTAGATCAGTAAGCTGCAGGTAAGGAAGTGATGATGGCTCCATCGGTCCGGCTGTCAGCAGTGTTGTCTCCGGCAGACGGGAACAATGGCTCTCAGAGCGGCTGTTCGCTTATTAAACTGGGCGAGATCCCAGCCCGTCACGAAGCCAACAGGGCGGCATCAATAGTGACCCCTGACCCCCCACTCTCAACCCACACTATCATTAGAAATCTACTTTGCATATGTTTACAACTTGTTGTTGGGGGGACCAACAAGACACGGAATGTCATTTTTATAACATTGCTTCTCATCTTTCTAGAAAATAAAATGGAAAAAAAGAAGAAAATATATGGCCAGAATAAAATTTATGGTGATAATAGCGCAAGAACAATTCTAATGACCTGTAAAAACATTCTTGGATAGCATGGCATGTGGTGTGAAAAATAGATTTGTTTATAGTTTTACGAAATGACATATATACTACTGGCTTTTGTGTGATCACCGTAAGCTTGCGTGTTAACGTTTATAACCTGCCTCCTACTGAAAGCTAAGCTCCCAATTTATTATCGATAGCCAGCACATAACTTATTCCAACAACGACTTTCTTTAGGACACTAACACACTAAATGCGGCGGTCACCTGGGCTTTTGAACACTCACTCCTTAAAGTACGGAACAGACCGAGAGCTTTTATAACAGTTACCATATTCACTAACTTGTTGTACTCAGCAATTATGACCTTCCTACAAGCAACAGGATGAAGATAAGTTACGAAAATACATTAAGCATAAAGGGTATAGAGAATATATTTTAGAAAAAGCTATTGAAGTGTCGGTACGACACCTTTCTTGGGAGTCGGTGCGATGGTGTCTTCTGAGTGTTGAGTTGAGATCTTCTACAACACCAATCATGCTCTCTGTCTTGTTGTATCTAACAACTATGAATTTGTTACAAGCCACAGAAAAAATATCAGTAAAGAAATAACATTTCAAAACAGGAAAATTAGATATAAAATATTTTAGAGAAAGACGGTTGAAGTATCAGTACATCACTTTTCATTGAGAGTCGGTGTGATAAAGATAACATATTCTGCGTGTTGTGCTGTATGTACAGGAGCGAACTGGACACTGGAAGAACAGACATGCGCACTCTGAAGCAGAGTAACTGTAGTGTATTGACATTCTACGAGGATCATGCTGCCCTATTTCACACTCATAGTGGTACAAGTTTCGGAATACAGTATATCTAAGATATGCATCCGTTAAGAGTCCAGTTTTTTGGATGAATGGTAGGTGTAGCGATTTTCAGTTCAGGGAGTCGCGCGCTCGATTTCCGGTCACATTTGAGTATTTTAACCCAGTCTGGTTAATTCATCTAGCTTCGGGGATGGGTATTTGTGTATGTCTGATTATACATTTATATTTACATACCACATGTCACACTAACAAATATAGTAAATATATCACTCCTCGTAAGATTGGAGTTAAGAAAGTTATCCGGCCGTAGAAATCGGTTTAATCCACATGTAAG
The DNA here is from genome assembly GCF_040414725.1 of Anabrus simplex. Taxonomy (NCBI): domain Eukaryota; kingdom Metazoa; phylum Arthropoda; class Insecta; order Orthoptera; family Tettigoniidae; genus Anabrus; species Anabrus simplex. Next base: position 1,114,733,410 of record NC_090265.1, on the reverse strand, counting down.
GTCGATCCCTAGTAATTGAGAAAATACCAGGTAGAAGATATTTTGGTTAAGGATTTAACAAGCAATCACATGACTATCAAGACAAGGGAGACGTTTAAAAATATGTTCTTTGAACTATACTGAAGTACGGAAATGAAAGCTGGACTAAGGGAATGAAAGCAAAAGGAAGTCCGGAAGCAGCTAAAGTGTGGATATGTAGAAAGATCACCACATCAAGCTGGACTGGAAAGAATACTTACTTGAAATTTTTCAAAGGAATCAATGAAGAAAAGACACTCATCAAATAGATGAATGGAAGAAAATACAATTAGTAAACCATGAACTGAGACAGAAAACTTCCTCATAAACATTTTGGAAGGAAAGTACTGTAGAACCCCGTTTATCCGAAATAAAGGGGGCGGAGCCACTTCGGTTGACGCGTTTTTTCGGATGACGCATGGTAAATATATTCGGAAGTTAAATGTCGAAATAAAAATGCTTAAACTCTGTTTAAGCAAAGGTGCATATTATATATTAACAAAAATGTTTACATGATGCCACTCATTGTATAAAATCAGTGATTTTCTTCTGAATTTTCTTAGTGCAGCGCTGTCGTGCAGCTATATCGCACCACCGTTTAATCAATAATACATCAGCTGGTATAGATTCATCGCTTTGTTCAACAATGCGCAAAGCAATCTGAAATAGTGAAATAATTATTTTGTTACTACTGAACTGAATAGTATGTACAGTGTGTAGTTCCTCCTACAGCTCGGTCATTATCTTCATACTTACCTTTCGGTGAGTAGGAGTTAGTATACTTAGCTTCCAGATCGTTGACACGTTTCAGATACCCGCTCTGTCATGGATTAAATATTGCATTGGGTTTCTGAGAAGGGCTTGGGAAGAAACTCACACTTGGTCAACCTAGAATTTCTTTGTTCGTGTTTTCTGTATTTGAACTCCTGACGAGTACCAGAGTGGGACCCAACAAAGAGACAATGGCCACTTCCTACCCAATTCTAGCCCAAGTAGTTACAAGTACTCATGCGGGTACACACACACACCACATCCTTAGAGTAGGTGTGCGATTTTAATATTAGTTCAACTTGTGAATGCGATCATTACTTAGTTAGTTAAAAATGTGTTCCAGATCTCACCAAGGCGACTGTGATTCGGATTCCAAGAAAATGTTACGAAGGATTGAAGAAATGGAAACGCACCTTGATACTGGTTCGCGTTCTGAGTAAAAATTTGAAGTCTCGTGAGCGTCTGTATCAGAACAGAAGGAGCTAAACTATTTTGTTGGGGTATGTATTCTGAGTTCCCGGAAGACACTGAGGGATTTTGTATTATTATTATTATTATTGATTTTGAAATCAGAAGTGTAGAATTCATTTGTACATTTAACAGGCTACATTTGTAACTTAGCGTTTTATATCGTTTTGAAGAAAACATAGAATTTGTGTTAATTCTGATAAATAGGTGATGTATTTTGATAACATTAAAGTGAAATAAAAAAACGTATGTACATAGAGCTAATCACACAATGAAAATTAATAAAGTAATAAAACTGTGGAAAGAACAAATTTATATTGATGAAAAATCAAAATAATGAAAAGAATATATAAAAAATAAACTTATATCACATTCACGAATCAGTAACACTGCTTAAGGTAATCATGAAAGGTAGCCGAACATTTTTTCCGTCATTCGTGCTTTCCTATCATTTACAATTAAATTATATTTACTGAAATATCTTTCAGCGCCTTCAATCATGATAGGGCCACAAATATACATCAGAGCTGCTTTGGTCAACTTCCAATATTTTAAATTAACGGCCAACAGCATTTACAGGCAGTCCAAGGGTTTAAATTTCAAGAAGAAAAATAAGAAACATAAATAAATCTATTTGAAAAAAATGTCGTACTTATACCTCATTTTAGTACAAATGTCACATTTTTAGTAAATTTTGCATTTTCTTGTTTTCAAAACATACCGTACTAAAAAGTAGTTTACAGATAGTGAGAAATAAAAATACAGAAGTACAAGCCTTTATAAGCATCTCGCGTAATATTGCTATTGTGAAAAACATTTAGGTACTTTAGGCCGGTTTTAAACGTACTTTGATATACAACTGAGTTTTGTGATATTTGTGTGAGAAAAGGGATGATTGTTATCGTTTGTTTTTCTTTATATAAAGTGACTTGATTTCTTTTTTGCTGTTAGTATGAAAGCTAAATTATGCTTTTAAATCAAGGCTGACTGCCTCCTCTTCTCTGCCTACTATTGATGGACAACTGCCATTTACAAGACCTTAGTCTCAGGAAATTCTACACCTTAACTAATATTGTGAATCTTGATTAGTATGATTACTTTACCGGGCGAGTTGGCCGTGCGCGTAGAGGCGCGCGGCTGTGAGCTTGCATCCGGGAGATAGTAGGTTCGAATCCCACTATCGGCAGCCCTGAAGATGGTTTTCCGTGGTTTCCCATTTTCACACCAGGCAAATGCTGGGGCTGTACCTTAATTAAGGCCACGGCCGCTTCCTTCCAACTCCTAGGCCTTTCCTATCCCATCGTCGCCATAAGACCTATCTGTGTCGGTGCGACGTAAAGCCCCTATCAAAATATGATTACTTTGTCAACTGCTATCAGCTTATCAAGATTTCAGTTAAGAGAACAAAGATACCTAGAGAAAACAGTGGAATATCACTATTGGGTCCTTACTCAAACGTCGTCACTTTAAGTTCGTAAATACACACAGGAGAAAAAAACACTTTAAAAATCAGTTCAGGATGTAACAGTTTAGATCAGGGCCTCTCAGGGTGCATGAGCCCGTGCACTGCACGGCGCAAGGTGCAGAAGACGACTTAACTAGGTTGAGCAGAGTGCAAACCCCCACTCCACATCCCCTACACCTATCTCACCCGTTCGGCCTGTCTTCGCCTTCTCCACGTTTTCCGCTTATTTTCCCCTCACTGCGAAATGTGTATGTGCGGTGAGCAGTGTAACTGTTGTATGGGACAAAGTTACCGGTGTTAAAACACTCTTCTTTCAGTTTGGTTTGAGCAGACAATTTATCTTCTCTAGTTCTTCTTTTCCTTTATCTTTGCAATGATACCAGTTATGCCTGGAACAAGGGACTGGCTGACAGCAATTCTGAGAGTCTTCTTTAAATTACAATCAGAAACAGGCCTACTCGCACGCAATCTAGTTTTCGTACAAGTCAAAACAGGAAAAAATACCTTTCGCATATGCATGTGGAGCCAAACAGAAATAATCTTAGCTGCTTCTCGAACCTGCTTAGGAAAATCTTTCTACGACAAATTCTCGTAGAATTTGAGCAAAGCCTTTGTATTGGAAAATAGATCTCTTTGATTAACTTATCACATACTTATTATCCCACGGATTAAGCATTTGGCTTTATCGTCACAACTGACAAAAAAATACGAAAGTTCCCAGTTCGATTGAAATGGACTTTCGGAAGTCTTTGCTTTCTTCGAAACAGGTTGCTCGATTATCATGTTGTTGTCTTGCGCTTATCTATTTGACTGATAAACAAGCCGTCTATCACCGAACGCTTCGTCGCTCTCAGCACACTGCACTACCCGAGTTGAGCCGAGACGGACCGATGCACAGTGCACGGAGTCCCTGCGCCTCGATTTGCACACGTTATATTTTGGGCGTTTGAGAGGTCCTGGTTTAGATTGTCTCTCACGAACATGTTCTATGGCTTTCATTTCAATCTTATTACTAAGTACTTGCCTGTTTACTGGATCCATTGCATCGTAATTATGCAATTCGTGACGTTCAACAATTTCATATTTCCTATTCATTTCAATAAAAATCTTGCAGGACTTTAGTATACAACTCCATCTCTAAATATTACCGAATAAGTGTTAACGAAAGGAATATTGGAAACCACGTATAACGTATTGGGTTTCCTTTCTCACCAAGAACAACACTTTCTTCTTGTTCGGCCATCGTTGTGAAGATTATTCAAGGGTCGTGTGCTAGTGACTGAAATGACATTTAGGTACGACCGCGCCTATTTATGAAAACATATCATAAAATTGGTATCATTACCAACATAAAAATATGTCAGTACCAACATGTCCGATTCGGTATCACTAACAACACAAAAACATGTCAGAATCGATATCATACGAACATGAAAACATGTCGGATTCGATACGACGGCTAGTTCATAAGACAGTAACAGTAGGTAATACATACATACACCTGATAAAATTTATGTATATACCTGCTTAGTTCGGACCAAATTAGTACTGTTGCGTTCTGGACCCCGGAATGAATGTGTGTGTTCCGCATATTTCACTTGTGTATCTGATGAGACCGAACTAGAGTAGAACGCAGCCCGGAAGGCGGTTTCGTTGCGCAGAGAGAGACAGAAGTATGAGGTGCGGTGATGCCAATGTGGCTACTCATAACAGCATGTATGTGTAAACATTTTTTCATCCAGTTATATCCTTAATTCCAAAGCGATGACCTATATTTTTGTGTGCTTAAACGTTTTCTAAAAGTCCAAATTAATGTTTAACATCAAACCCCGCGAAAGTGTTGAGGAAAATTTTCGAGATATTAAGGGAAGTAAATGGACGGTCCAGTTTCAATGCCGTAGGATATTCGCCGTTTTTATACATATCAAATATTGTTGTACGCAGAACATTTTTAATGAAATTATCGAGGACCGTCACTGGCTTCTTCCTCTAAGGGTTCTTCTCTGGCGACCTGAACACCGCATTATTTTTATTTCCGAAGCTTGTTTTATCCTCTGTACTGTTTGCAGGCCGATACCACACGCGAGTGCTGTCTTCTTTTGAACCGGGGAACATGGCGTTCCTCACCTTCTCCGCCTATGAACGCCTGCTGCTGCATGCTTACCAAATACAAATACACTTTAAACACTATTTCCCTCGCCTGTCGACGGAATACTTGTTATTTGCTCTTCCTGGATCTATCGTACACACGCAAATAGTTCCCTAAATTCGTTGATTATGATATCTATATAAATAAAATAACTTGTCCTGACTGACTGACTGACTGACTGACTGACTAACTGACTGACTGACTGACTGACTGATACATCATCGCCGAGCCAAAACTACTGGACATAAAGAAATGAAATTTTGGATATAGATTCATATTAAGATATAGGTCCTCGCTAAGAGAGGATTTTTGGATATTCCGTCGCTAAGGGGGTGAAAAGGGGGTTGAAATTTTAAAATGAGTGTATCTACATCTCAAAACTTTAAAAGTTTACAGATGTAAAATTTGGTATTTAGAATCTTCTTTAAAAATAAGGAAACATGTATTTTTTTGTTTTCAGAAAATCCCAACAGGGGGGTGAAAAAGGGTGAAAATGGGGAAAAATGGGTTGAATGCCTTTATTTTTTTTGCTAGGGGCTTTACGTCGCACCGACACAGATAAGTCTTATGGCGACGATAGGATGGGAAAGGCCTAGGAGTTGGAAGGAAGCGGCCGTGGCCTTAATTAAGGTACAGCCCCAGCATTTGCCTGGTGTGAAAATGGGAAACCACGGAAAACCATCTTCAGGGCTTTCGATAGTGGGATTCGAACCTACTATCTCCCGGATGCTGAATGCCTTTAATCTGGATACAGGTACTTATATCTCAGAAACTGAAGATATCACAGTCCTGAAAATTGGTACACTTGATCTCTTTTAAATTTAAAGAAACACGTATTTTTTTGTTTTTGGAAAATACAATTAATCGGAGGGTGAAAAGGGGTGAATTTTTAAAATGAGGGAATGTATATCTCCAAACTTTTAAAGTTTGCAGATGTAAAAATTGGTATTTAGAATCCTCATTAAAAATAAAGAAATACGTGTTTTTTGTTTTCGGAAAATCGCAATAGGAGGAGTGAAAAGGGGTGAAAAAGGGGTTGAATGCCTTTAATGAGGCTACTTATATCTCAGAAACTGAAGATATTACAGACCTGAAAATTGGTGTTTGGGATTTCTTTTAAAAGTAAAGAAACACCTATTTTTTTGTTTCTGGAAAATCCAATTAAGGGGGGGTGAAAAGGGGGTAAAATTTTAAAATGAGTTTATCTATATCTCAAAACTTTTAAAGTTTATAGATGTGAAAATTGGTATTTAGAATCTCCTTTAAAAATAAAGAAACAAGTTTATTTTGTTTTCGGAAAATCCTAATAGGAAGGGTGGAAAAATGTTGAAAAATGGGTCGAGTGCCTTTCATAAGTCTACTTATATTTCCGAACCTGAAGACATGAAAATTGGTGCTTGGGATCTCCTTTAAAAATAAGGAAACAGGTATTTTTTGTTTTTGGAAAATCCAATTAATGGGGGGTGAAAGGGGTGAATTTTTAAAATGAGTGAATCTATATCTCCAAACTTTTAAAGTTTGCAGATGTAAAAATTGGTATTTAGAATCTTCATTAAAATAAAGAAATACGTATTTTTTGTTTTCGGAAAATCGCAATAGGAGGAGTGAAAAGGGGTGAAAAATGGGTTGAATGCCTTTAATGAGGCTACTTATATCTCAGAAACTGAAGATATTACAGACCTGAAAATTGGTGTTTGGGATTTCCTTTAAAAATAAAGAAACACCTATGTTTTGTTTCTGGAAAATCCAATTGACGGGGCGGGTGAAAAGGGGGTGATTTTTTAAAATGAGTGTATCTATATCTCAAAACTTTTAAAGTTTATAGATGTAAAAATTGGTATTTAGAATCCCCTTTAAAAATAAAGAAACACGTATTCTTTTGTTTTCGGAAAATCCAAAGAGGAAGGGTGTAAAAGGGTGAATAATGGGTTGAATGATTTAATGAGGCTACTTATATTTCAGAACCTGAAGATATTACAGACCTGAAAATTGGTATTTGGGATCTACTTTAAAAGTAAAGAAACACGTATTTTTTCGTTTTTGGAAAATCCAAATATTGGGGGTGAAAAGGGGGGGTGAATTTTTTAAAATGAGTGTGTCTACATATTAAAACTTTAAAATTTACAGATGCAAAAATTGGTAGTTAGAATCTCCTCTAAAAATAAAGGAACACGTAGTTTTTGTTTCCTGTAAATCCCAATAGGAGGGGTGTAAAAGGGTGAAAATGGGTTGAATGCCTTTAATGAGGATACATATATCTCAGAAACGAAATATATTACAGAACTGAACATTTTTGTATGGGATCTCCTTTAAAAATAAAGAAACACGTATTTTTTAGTTTTTTGAAAATCCAATTAATGGCGGTTAAACAGGAGTGACAAATTGGGGTGAATTTTTTGAAAGACTATATCTACAGAATATCTTGGAAACGTAAAATGTTACAGACGTAAAAAGTGGGTGTATGAAATCTCCTGTAAATGTAAAGAAACATAGGTGATTTGTTTTTGCAAACTCCACTTAAGGAGAACTCAAAAGGGGTGAAATTTTAAAATGAGAATTTTTACAGTATATCTAAAAAAACTTAACATGTTACTGAAGTGAAAAATGGTATTTTTATCTCTATTAAGCATGAAGAAACGTGTATTTTTAGTTTTCGGAAATACCACTTGGGTGGAGGGGAGGGGGGTAAAAGTGACTGAAAATGGTGTTGAATTATTTTAATTAGGCTACTGATATCTCAAAAATGAAGATGTTACAGACGTGAAATTTGATATTTTGCAATCTGCTTTAAAAGTAAAGAAACGCGTATTCTCGGAAAATCCAATGAAGGGTGTGTGTGTGTATGTGATAATTGGTATTTAGAAGATCCTTTACTATTAAAGAAACAAGTATTTTTTGCGGGAAAATTCACTTGGGGGGGGGGGGGAGTAGTGTGAAATGAAGTGAAGAAAGTAAATTATTTTTATGGAGATACTTATATCTCAAAACTGAAGGTAATAGACGTGAACATTGGCGTTTGGACTCTCCCTTAATCATAAAGAAACAAGCCTTCTTTTAATTTTTTTCGGGAGGGGGGTTGGCGGTAAATAAACTTAACGGCGGTAGGGTGTAGAAGGCGGTGAGACCAATTGATTTTACTGTTATGAATGTACTTATAAGGATCCTCCGTTGCTCAGGCGGCAGCACGCCGGCCTCTCACAGCTGGGTTCCGTGGTTCGAATCCCGGTCACTCCATGTGACATTCGTGCTGGACAAAACGGAGGCCTGACAGGTTTTTCTTCGGATACTCCGGTTTTCCCTGTCATCATCCATTCCAGCAACACGTAATAATAATAATAATAATAATAATAATAATGTTCCGGACCGTCATCAAATGTGCGGACCGCGCTGGAAACGGCTCCTGGACGGGTAATGACTACGAATGCAGTCCGGCCGCGGGTTCAGTGCCGCCAAGGCACCCAATATGACACCACGCCGGATCTCCTGAAGGATTTTATCCATATTAAAAATGATTATAGGAAAAGATGGCAAAGACTTACGGACCCAACTGACCGGGAGGAATACCTGAGCCTAGCCCGGGAAGTACGAACTCGATTGCTGGAAAGGAAGATTGAAAAATGGGAGGAAACGTGCCGTAAAATAACAGAAAACGAGTCAGATCAGGAATTTTGGTGGATTTTCGCAGAAAACGAGTCAGATCGCGAATTTCGGCGGATTATATATCTAAAACAATAAGCATTCAATTATAAATTTCAGTATAATACCGTAGCGAAGCACGGGTATCTTGCTAGTTTACAAATAAAACTCGAAACATTCACTCGTGACCCGCACAAACTGGCACCTCTTACTGAAATGATTCTATTGGCTCAGCGGAAAACACGTCATACTACAAAGCACGCGAATGTTACTGCTCAACCCTCTTCAAACCGCCTTCCGGGCTGCGTTCTACTCTAGTAGGAAGCCACATACAAGGGATTCTCTCTTTTCTTTCCATTTATTTGTTACAAATGATTGGCATACATGCTGTGTGTTCATTCTCTGACAAAACTGCATATCGTTTCAGTTTGTTTAGCGTTTCTCTCATTTTGGAGCAGGTTATCATCAAAGAAAGAATACCAGAGTGATTACGTAAAGAAACCTGTGCTAAACCTTTTTAAAAATTCATATTTTGTGCAAGAAACCAGTGTGAATCTACTGCGTCGAGGAAACTTGCATCGGTTTCGATTTGTATTCCATTTGACCAAAAATCAGATAAGTCTTGAGTATTAAAAAATAGCTGTTAGTAAGTCGAAACGAATTCCAAACTTTACCTCAGTGCAGCATGATGTAACCTCTTCACAATCATCAGTAAGTACTGCGGATAAAAACACGGAGCAGCCAACCACTGAGAAACCAATATCAAGGATATTATGTTAACACGATGGAGCACATCGGGGGCGCGTACTAGTTTACGAAATTTCCTTCAGAGGTGCCTAAATCTTATTTTAAAATTTCCTTCCTGGTATGCTACACCATGCATTCACTGATTATAACAGTGTTTAACATCTTGGACAAAATAAACTAATATTGTGTAAAATAAGTATAAAACACATCTTAGATGTAATTAGAATGTATAATGAAATGTAATAACAGACAAACTAAATGAATCGTTTGTTTCAGAAACGACACTTCTCCAACGTACCAAATTGTTCAGAAAACAGGAAAAACTGTCTGTAGTGTGTAATGTCATATCTATCCTTCCGATGTTTATTATGCTTATTCTACTGTTGAAATGACTATGACAGATAGGTTGTTTGTATGAATTAGTCCAATACGTTCCTTTACAGACTTTGTTGGAAATGGTGGAGACGTGCTGTTTCTGCAACAAACACCATTATTGAGAATATAAGGAAGTATAAAGTTGATTTTTAACATCATTTCAATTTCAAATGGAACTTTATTAAATAAAGTACAAATTTTGTACTGAGGAAATACAGTGTTTAAAACCATTATTTAATAGTTATTTGTAAGACTTACTTATTTGCACATATTATGATTATACCACATTGTATAGAAAAATAAACAGAAGAATACTCCTTTTATGTCCCTTTCCAAAGTTCATAAAACAAAACAACACAATATAATACAAGTAACATGTAAGTCTCTTATCTTTGAACAATGCTTCTCACTTCTATTGCGCTGATGTTGTCCATGCAAACGGTTCATACAAAAATTCATGGTGTTCTTCTGGTATGTAAGATTCCAACTTCTTTATGTCTGCTAATTTCTTTTTATTTAATGGAACACAGCCTTGTGGATAAGCAAGTCTAATTGGTAACACAGGGTGACAGGTTTCAGAAATAAGCAATTTGAAAGTATGAACGCACAGTCCATCAATACAGTATTTTCCTAAGACATGATTTGCCTCATACTGAAACTCCATAAATTGATTTATATGAAACGCGACTTTTGGATCTCTTTTCACACCTCTTCCTATCGATTCAAGTGAAGTAAAAACAACACCTCTCCAGGATAAGTGTTCTTTCTGCACAAAACGGAATCTTTCTTTCGCGACTGACAGGCAGAGATATATGGTAGAAGTGTTTTTTCTGCACAAAATGGTAGCCCTTCGTGCATTAATCATGGCAGTATTAATAACTCATATAGTGTTAAAAAGTGGAGTAGTGCTGTTTCTGCAACAAACGATTCAAATGTAATAAGGATTATTTAAGTGCCTGTATCAAAACAAATTTGATTACATTAAACTAACACTCCCTCTTCAGTTTCTGGTCAACGAGAACTAAGGGGGAGAGCTTACCCCTTTTCTATTCTAAAGAAACGAAGTCTTCATTTCCGCAGTGTAATGGAATTTTAAGAGGGGCTGCCTGGCCGAGGCGGTAAATGTGTGCTCGTTTCGCCCAGAAGGACGTGGATTCGAATCCCCATCAGGAAGTGGTAGAATTTAAGAAACGAGATTTCCACATTTGCACATGGCCCTGAGGTTCACTCAGCCTACACTCGAAATGAAATGAGTACCAGGTTAAATTTCTGGGGGCAAAGGCCGCCCATGAAGTGCCGAGGTTACGGATGGAGGAAGCCTTTACCTTCCACCCCTCCAAGGGCCTTCATGGCCTGTACGAGGATGACTTTGCTTATTCTGGAATTTTAGTGGTTGGGTCGTGAATATTATGGCTCAGCATTTCTGTTTAAGAAGTAAGGGTAGTTGGAAACTACTAGCAAGTTATGGAGACCTGAGCGAAATAAAAGTCAATGCTATCTTCGATTATGACGTTTCAACATCCTGCACCGATTCTCGCCACAATGATATAATTATTAAAAGATATCGAATACCGTTAAGATGTAGAAAAAGATTGATTGGTTTGATGTCGGTAAAGAAGTTATAAGGTACAAAATTTGACCAGAAATAGAGAAAGATATGATCAAGAATGCAAGAATGATACCACGAAGGTCACGGAAGTTACGTACAGCCACGCTGGGATGACTGTAGACATACCTTTGTCTACCATGGAAAACTGTGTTGACTTCACCTTAACAGGGCTCTTTTTACGGCAATTTTGCGATTTTATATCAGAAAGACTGAATTGTTCTTAAAGAAAATTTAATTACAGAATTTTTATTAGATCTAACTGAGAGTGGATTGTACTTTTGTTATACCGGTCAAGTCTCAAGGCTACTACCATAAGCAATCACATAATTTGTATATTTGAGCGAAATAAAAAAACTACTCGTGTGAGGAAGGTTACTTGTTGTGACCTTGCCTTCAGTGCATTTCTATTAATAACGTCTCGGTTTATTTTCCTACTGCGATCATGACGTTTTCTTATCACCACGAGTAGTTAATAAGAAAGGAAATGAGACGCCTGCAGGTCTTATGAAGACATGCAATTCGCGTATTATAGACAGGATATATTACGAAAGAGGCAACCATCTGTCACTTCGACATTTTACAGAAGCTTGCAAGTGTTAATGACCATGACAAGGTTTTGCAAGGAGGTAGCAGATCTGCATAGGCTAACGCAATCACGAGGATTACAAAGTCGATCGAAGGACATAGATTAAAATCCTTAATGTACTGTATATTATTTAAATAGTACTGTTACTCATGATACACCAGTCTGTACCTGCGAAACATTCTCTTTGCTCAGTTTAACGTTGACTGTTATGATTAATACCATCTTGCCTGTGTGAGAGTCTTAAGACACACTGGTTGGTGATATTTCATTCTGAAGATGATTCAGAACCCACGTTTTTCTAAAGATACTTCTTGTCGATCTCACCTTCTATTCTTTATATTTTGATTTTGTATACAGTAGTCCATATAACATCACATTATATAATTTCTAGCTGGCTGACGTCGAAGGAATATGATGTTCGTTATAACACCCCTTCAGTCCTTCACATCATATACGATACGTTGAATTATTCTTTTCACGAAGCGTTATGCAACTTGTAACTTTGTTATCATAATATTATGCTATACAAATTTCCTGTACACTATTCATTTTTGTCTTAAATCAGGCTTTCAATTTCACTTACGTTGGATAAATACTAGTAAAATGGAAATTTAGAATGTTAACGTATGATTATATAATGTTTCATCGGACCGGTAGACACTTTATAATTACTATTTTAGACTAAATATCGGTCGCTTCTCATGATAGAAATGTGTAGCCGTCACTGGATTCAAACAAAGTCTGGTTCGAATCCCAGTCAATACATGTGGGACCTTTGTTGTTAAAAGTCACATTCCTGTAGTTGAAAGTGTAGATTCTTCGGCTGTGATCACAATCTCAGCTGGTATTTAAAAGATTGTTTGTTTCCGTTCTGCATAGGATGTATGGGACGTCGGTAACGTATCTCCACCTATATATCAGTTTGACAGTTGTTTAGTTGTTTCCATATACAGTACATACAGGGTTATTCACCTAAGAAGTTGCACGGAAATAACGTCTAAACCATTAAAGATATGGTATTCTGTTTTCATATTCGTAAATTATACCCAGAGACCTGTAAAATATTGTGCTACGTATTCTCATGGGGTGATTAATAACCGAGATATCGATACTAACTCCATATTTTAAATAAAACGGCACGAATACACATAGCTGGCCTAAAAATTCAACAGCGTACAAGTTCAAATATGTAAGTATTTTCGATATCGGACAGTTATGTTCTGGGATATCAATAAAACTCGTATTTGGGCTTTTGCGTGCCGCATCAGATAGCCTGAGGTCGGCCAAGGACGTATTGGCAAGCAAGCTGTTTCCTGGCATTGATTCCAGCCACAGAACGGATACCAGGTATGTACTGTATCCTGTGTTATGTTTATTTCTCAATTAATACAATAGTATGTACTATACACTCAAACCAGTGATAATTATAACTTTCGTTATGCTCCTTTGAAGTCAACGTGATTATGTTTATTTCTTTTAAAAACATCGACCCTCCCTGTCCTGCCATGAGTTCACCTGCCATATACACTTCATAAACCCATCACATGTGTACGATATGCTTACATGCCTGTGGCTGAAATCACACCCAGGTAGCAGCTTGCGCGTCAATATGTCCTTGCCCGACTGCACGCCGTCTGATACGGCATGCAAAACCGCGCATGCTGTTCTTATTGAGATCTCAAAAAGTAACTTTCCGATTTTGAAAATACATATTTGAAATTGTACGCAGTTGAAATTTTAGGCCAGCTGTATGAATTTGCTCCGTTCCATTTAAAAATATGGAGTTAGTATCAATATCTCGGTTATTAATCACCCCATGAGAATACGTAGCACATTATTTTACAAGCCCCTGGGTATCATTTAAGAATATGGCAATAGAATACAGATATCTTTAATGGTTTAAACGTTATTTCCATGTAATTATTTTTGGTGAATAACCCTGTACACATTGTACCGTAATTTTTGTTAAATTGTGTTTTTTGAAGAGGTATATTCGTAAAAACAAACTCATAAATAGGACGTTAGAACAGAGAAAACGCTTAGAGTTTACAAGATAAACATTTGTAATGGACGTACTGTGTTCGTTTCTCCCCTCTGAAATATTTAAGAGATATATTGTTCGAATTGGAATTCAACGTTGAAAATTACCTCCGTATAGACATTGAAAACACCAATAGAAACGTGAACGCTAGCTGATTGTGAGTTCAGTTTACTTCTAAAAAACAAAATACAAATTGGAGGCCACCAGCAATAGCTTCTTCTATTCGTGGAGTCATGTTTAATCTATGGAGAAAAATAAGACTTCAAGATCATGGTGTAACATGTAGGTAGTATCGGACATATCTGAGTTAAAGTTGTTAGTAAATCTATGAACGCTCTTATGCCGACCAATCATGTCAACACTTGATATCCTAACCTTTAACACAGAAGGAGAAAACCTAACCAGTTGTGTTGCCAAATGTACATAGAGCAAATCAGCATGGTGAAGCAAATTATATCTCTAAATTTGTACTGTCAAATTACTTGAATCTGTTCTTATTAATTAAACAAGTTTTTGCAATTGTGGTTATAAATTTTACTACGAAATATACTCATAATCAAAAGTAAGGCAAAACAAATATTTTACAGTAGTGATTAGCACATTTGACCCATTTTGAACTAATCCGACACTTGTCCTGCCTCATATTATGTACTTACAATCCTCACTTCAGCTTCGAAATGTTCGTGGCATGGATAACTAACGAAGTGAATTATGTTCTCGATGAAGGAACGTAATTACGTTATTACACTAAAAGAGAAGTTGTAATACTGAACGATAGCACAGAATATTTACTGTAGGTAATCAGAAACCATGAAACCCAGACCCGTTTTCACACATTTCTGGATGATTGATATTTTATGTATAATTGTCGGTAAGTTAAAAACTATTAAAGCACATGTTTCGCACATTCACAAAATCCATCAGGAAAACATAATATCATATTTTAAGCAGGAGGTACATGAGAGTACATGACTAAAAATTTGAACACTTGCACAATCCGTAAATATGTAGCATTCTCTGCACATTACCATGCAACATTCTGTTGGCGCCGGTTACACTTGTAGTATGCAACCCGCTAGACATGACAGAGTAAAAGCCTTTGCAGAGGAAGGTTTAGCAGTCGTTGCTTGCGAGGCAATTCGTAGAAAACTCGATTATTAATGCAAACATTTTTAGTAGTTTAGGGGGTAGTTACTGTACAGGGAAACGGAAAGAACTAGCCAGCTAGGGAGTACTTCAAGGTCAGTGTGCAGGAAATGTATTCACGAAACTGCTGACCTCAGCTGTTAGCTGTTCTACTGTTTCCAAGATAACGGATTCAATCGCGGCTCAGGCCAGACGAATTTGAGGGAGTTTTATGTGAAAACCTCATGTTGTCCGCTTTCGGAACGTTAAATAGCTCCTCGGGGACAAAAGTAACAGTCTGACGTTCTATAAAACCTACAACAATTGACAGGACGTTAAAGCAATATTGATATCTTGTTGATTTGTTGATCATAGCGACAGAACATTCATTTTTTTCTGGGATTCAAACCACAGGGAAGAAAAATTTTATTTAAAATGTCTCGTGCTTACATTAATTAGAATTGGAATCGCGACCACCTTGGTTAGAAGCCAGAGAAAATGGCACTCGGCAATGAGCCGTTAAACTGCTATTATTATTATTATTATTATTATTATTATTATTATTATTATTATTATTATTATTATTATTATGTCCGACTCGTTGGCTGAATGGTCAGCGTACTGGCCTTCGGTTCAGAGGGTCCCGGGTTCAATTACCGGCCGGGTCGGGGATTTTAACCTTCATTGGTTAATTCCAATGGCCCGGGGGCTGGGTTTTTGTGCTGTCCCCAACATCCCTGCAACTCACACACCACACATTACATTATCCTCTACCACAATAACACGCAGTTGCCTACACATTGCAGATGACGCCCACCTTCATCGGAGGGTCTGCCTTACAAGGGCACTCGGCTAGAAATAGCCACACGAATTTTATTATTATTATTATTATTATTATTATTATTATTATTATTATTAGCTGGCCCCGTGGATTTCTAAACCGGGGCTGCTATCTCACCGTCAGATAGCTACTCAATTCTAATCACGTAGGCTGAGTGGACCTCGAACAAGCCCTTAGATCCTGGTAAAAATCCTTGACCTGGCCAGGAATAGAACCCGGGGCCTCCGGGTAAGAGGCATGCACACTACCCCTTCACCACGGGGTCGGAAGGAAAAAGAAAGGTCGTATAAATATTGGTAGCAAACCCAATATCTTCGGAGTTATGATCCGCTACCACTACCGCCAATAATCACCATGTCATTGATATACTCTTCACAACATGTTCTCATTGTGACCACCATCCATTTCAATGCAGCCTTCCACACTAAGTCACGCATTCGTTGGAACATCCCTGGTTGTTGCCAGATTCCATCACAGGCATTAAACACATGTTCTCGTAGTGTATCCACTTCTTGTATGGGAACTGCAGACACCATGGCATTTACATGTCCCCAAAGCCAACAATCTAAAGAGTTAAGGTCAGACGAACGGGCAGTTCAATCGCTCATTTCAGGTGTCACCTAATCCTAAGCAATAAATGAGCTGGTGACCCATCATAATAAAATCATAACCCAACACGCTAGTAGGTTCACGACCAATGTTCATATGACCTTTTTTCCTTTGTTTGTTGCATGCTGCCTCCTCTGTGGAGATTGGAACTTTTTTCAAGGACACTCAGCGTATTTAAAGTTTGGGGCTTACTTGTTTGTTTACTAATTTCTGAATCCCCATCATCGATGTACTCTATTTTATCGATTTTGCGCGTAAAAATGTGAATGCCCTCGGAACCACGATCAATTCATCACTGTTAGACAAAGCCTGTGCAGCCCTGTAACACTGGCTCCATTGTCGGACGACTTATTGCCACCACTTTTATTGTGTGGAAATTCACTTCCTATGGTCTCCATTAGGATACAAAAAGCGACTGAAATTCATGAAATTCTGTGCTCTTTCATAGTAGGTTGTTCAGAGAAAAGTTCTGTAGAAAATAATACACGCCACAAATCCACCGAGTGTTTCTGATAGGCTTTTATGAAGGTGAGAATTCTTTTGATTCTCAAGGTTTTCGAGTAGCCAGCCCGCGGTCTGGGAATATTGAACCTGCCTCTTGCATGGAGATCCAGGGTTCAATTCCCGGCCAGTCATGGATCTGAGCGCTGGTTTGAGGTTCATTCAGCTTAAGTGAAAATAATCGAGTCTCTATCTGTCGCTGAGATAGAGGCCCCAGTCTACTACGCTAAGCATAACGGCCGAGAGGATTCGTCACACTGACCATGCACCACCTCGTACTCTGCAGACTTTTGGCATGACGAGCGATCGCCTGGTAGGCCAAGGCCCATGAGGGCTGCAGCGCCATTTCGGATCGGCACGGTAGCATCAGCCATGGTGATCTTTGTGTGTTCTAGGACAGCCTCTTCTAATCTACTTGGCAGAATAATATATTACAATTCTATTGAAACTTGGAAACAAGTATTTGTACATTTTTCGTATGTAAAAGAGTAAAATTAGAATCTAACACAAAAATATTTCATTTTAAATTATGTATAAACTTCAAATTTTTGATAAGGTTACTTAGGTGTTCGAGCCAATTATCTTCCAAATGCAAGCTCACAGCTATATAATTGACTGCTAGTTGCCTTACAATAATAAAGGCCGTTTCACACTGTTGAACGATCGTCGGCAACCAGTCGCTAAACGACCAAAGCCACTTGATAAGGATGTTCATGAATATATATATATATACAAGTTGCTTTACGTCTTTACGCCTTAATTAAGGTACAGCCCCAACATTTGCCTGGTGTGAAAATGGGAAACTACGGAAAACCATCTTCAGGGCCGCCAACAGTGGGGTTCGAACCCATTATCTTTCTAAATACTGGATACTGGCCGCACTTAAGCGACTGCAGGTATCGAGCTCGGTCCATAAATATTTCGATGAACTGTGAAGCGCCTCAAGACCATCAATTACTGGACTGGATACCACCCTGAGACAGTGCATATCCGTAGATATGCATACATGTGTGATTTTGTGTTAAATCCGATTAAAATAAGAAAAATATTAAATCAAACAAATCAACTCAAGTGATTGCACTTGAAACTAAAATCCAATTAAGAGTATTTGTGAAAAGGTGTTACATAAAAGAACATAAACACAAGCAGCATCAATGGAACGGATTTAAAGAAATTAACGAACAAAAACATGAACGACAAATTTATTACTGAAAATTTCAAAGAAGTACACGTAATAATCGGTATTTCTTTTGTCATCAGAAGTGTCAGATGAAGGATGTTTATCCGAAAATCCTCGTCGTTGACCTGGAGGAGAAGTTGTGTAATCACCAGTTTGATGATAAACAAATGATTCATTACCCCATGGCGTAGAGGGATATGCAAGTGATACCGTGAAGGGAGTTTTGTATTGCTTGTATTATTTGTATTTTGGTGGAAGTTTCATCATATTCGGGAAACTTTCTGAATGAGGATAACAGTGATACCAAAAGCACCCTGTGCTCGTCCTTTTCTAAGGCAGCCTTCGTTCTGTCCTAGCATCGACAGACCTTCGCAACTCAGTAAACAACAATGATCAGCGTCAGTACTACAGAGTCTTTGTCCTTTCCCTCTGGTTGCCGAACGATATTCCGGGTATGGCCCAGTAGCATTTTGGTCGGATGAACCATCTTCTTCTGTCATGTTGTTTGCAGAACTTGAGATTTCAGTATTGGGTTTAAAAATGAAAGTTTGGCAATAGAATATTTATTCACTCTTTCTTTGATGCTGCAGTACCACTTTTAATGCTTTCCAATCGTCTTACCTCTCTTGCGAAGCAGCTTCTGATATTTTTCCATTTTGTTTCTTGGAGAGATATCCCTGTGATTAAAGAAGGAATCAACAACTTATATCCGAATAATAAATAACCAGTTTTTGTTTAAAGATTTCTACCTTTTATTAATCCAACCACATTCTTTGTTACACATATCTGGCATTCGAGGGTTTACATTACTCATTTAGAATCGTAGTATCAACAATTTCTGCAGTAACTAGGGAAGTCACCAATTTCATCTGGCATACTTTTAGACATACATGTTTACCTTTACCTACGAGGGAGAAATGGCTTGACTTTCTGTTTTTTTTTTTCTACAATTGGCTTTACATCGCACCGACACAGATAGGTATTATGGCGACGATGGGATACAAAAGGCCTAGGAATGGGAAGAAAGTGGCCTTGTCCTTAATTAAGGTGCATCCCCAGTATTTGCCTGATGTGAAAATACGAAACCATGGAAAACCATCTTCAGGGCTGCCGACAATGGAGTTCGAACCCACTATCTCCCGGATGCAAGCTCACAGCTGCGCGCCTCTAACCGCACGGCGAGAATCGGGTTCAACGCCAGGGCAAATTTTCCCAGCGTCATAGGGGCGGTGTATGCCATACACATTCGGGCATTCAAACCATTTCACAGTGGGTCATTGTATTACAACTGCAAGCATTCCTTTTCAATAGTTATACTTGTAATTTGCGATGTGGATTACACATTAATTTACGTGGACATAGGATCATAAACATTTTAAAGATACTAATGAGCAATGGACTAGATATTCCTGAAAACAAACCGAAATTCTCAACCGATGCGATGCTTGTACCACATTTTATTGTTGGCGATGAAGCATTTGGTCAGTTTGAAAAATAAATGCGTTTTTTACATAGGCTCTAATTTAATTCCAGAGAAAATAATGTTTGATGTTAGACTGTCTATAGCTCGCTGTTATATCGAATGTGCGTTCGGTTTACTAGCAAATAAGTAGCAAATTTTCCATAGAGACATGAATGTCGATATTGATTTGGCCATGAACATAACTAAAGATTGTTACGATCTGCATAATTATGTGCGAGTAAGAGACGGATATCAGTATGAAAATATTCTGACGATTCCCGTATTCCAAAACACCGTACGGCATGAAACAAGAAGAGTAAGCTGACGTGGGTCCTGTCACACGGAATTATTGTGCAGATTGTTTTATGCATGAGTGTGGATTGGAATGGCTAAGCAATGTGATTTAACTTTTGTTCTTTAAAATGCCTATATACTGTAATCCACTGAATAGAATAGAATAGAACAGAATAGAATAGAATAGAATACTCCCATCCCCAAGTTCTGGATCACCTGCAAATGAGGGGAGAGTAATCATTTATTGAAATTCATATTATTCCGATACATGAATGCTTTCCTTATTACATTTAAATTTATCTACCACTACCTCAAAATTTACACTTACACCTAATTACAATTTCCACCTAATCTCTAAATTGTAGTTTAAAAAACGTATTTATTTTTTCCTAGGCATTAACATAATTCACTACTTGTTGTCCGTAAAACTGGATAGATAGTATTGGCATAGTATGAGAAATTAAACCCCTACAGAGGACTTGTGCGTTTTGCAATGCATCCATATATTGAATACATAAACAAATATCTAAGAACATGAGTGTTCAATTTTACTTTCCTAGATATTTTTGCACCGGGCGAGTTGGCCGTGCGGTTAGGAGCGCGCACCTGTGAGCTAGCATCCGGCAGATAGTGGGTTCGAACCCCACCGTCGGCAGCCCCGAAGATGGTTTTCCGTGGTTTCCCATTTTTACACCAGGCAAATGCTGGGGCTGTATCTTAATTAAGGCCACGGCCGTTTCCTTCCCACTCCTAGCACTTCCCTATCCCATCGTCGCCATAAGACCTATCTGTGTCGGTGCGACGTAAAGCAACTAGCAAAAAAAAAAAAAAAAAAAAAAAAAGTTGATGCGTTAGGAAATCCTTCAACGCCAAACAATTCCACAACTTCTTCCTACTGTATTTTCTTCAGCTCCCTGTTTGCATAATTGGGACTTGCAAGGTCTGAAATGGCTTTTCGTGACATACGGCCGAAATAAATCATTGACTATCAAAACTCATCATATACAGATCACTTGAGCGGCATGAATAAGACTGGAGAAAACAAGAAATTAAGAATACGTCACTTCACAGAGCTCTGGTCGCTGTCTGAGTTGCCCACAATGTAAACACGAGACTGCCATCTATGCATACCGTCGTCGTTGTTCTCCCGTGCATAGCTGTCCCATTATCGGTCGACGTCGGCCATTATACTGTATAGTCGCGGTCGCCCTCGTGCGTAAGCATGTAGTTAGCTTTTCTACCTAGTGGTAGAAGGAGTTCAAGTGGGCGGCTCAATCCCGTGGTATTTAAAGCTGCTCAAATAAATCAGTTTCGTATGGGTAGACTTACCAGCACGTGAATAAATGTTTATTCTGGTACCTCGACGTCCCCAAAATCAGTAAACGTAGCTGGTGAGATGTAAAACTAATAGCATGTTTATCCAAACTGGACGGTTTTTCCTATTTGTTTAATGTCGCACCAACATATAGAAGGTTTTCGGCGATGGAAGTATGTGAAAGGACTAGGACTAGGAAAGTACCGGCCGTGGCTTTATTTAAGATACAGCATTTGCCTGGTGTGAAAATGGATAACCACGGAAAACCATATTCACGGCTGCTGTCGGTGAGATTCGAACCCTCTCTCTCTCGAATGCCAGCTCACAGCTGCGCGATCCTAACCGCACGGCCAACTCGCTTGGAACTGGATGTTAGGCCAGAGAACACTGATCAGGCATCCGAGCCGGAGTCTATTTGTGGTAGAGAGGTTAGTTCCTTTCTGCTCCTCCTCTGGCCATCAGCGCCTGGGCTACCCATCCATGTGGTGACCACGTCCACTGTTGCTTATCTCTAGAGATCTTCCGGTATTCGGTGTTTTAATGTGGTCGTTTGCAGTCATCTTACAGATTTGCGAAAATATGAGATCTTCTTTTTCTTCTTCTGCTCCTTCTTTATCTGTTTATCCTCCAGGGTCAGTTTTTCCCTCGTACTCAGCGAGGGATCCCACTTCTACCGCCTCAAGGGCAGTGTCCTGGAGCTTCAGACTCTGTGTCTTGGGATACAACTGGGGAGGATGACCAGTACCTCGCCCAGGTGGCCTCACCTGCTATGCTGAACAAGGGCCTTGTGGGGGATGGAAGGTTTGAAAAGGATAGACAAGGAAGAGGGAAGGAAGCAGCTGTGACCTTAAGTTAGGTACCATCCCAGCATTTGCCTGGAGGAGAAGTGGGAAACCATGGAAAACCACTTCCTGGATGGCTGAGGAGGGAATCGAACCCCCCTCTACTCAGTTGACCTCCCGAGGGTGAGTGGACCCTGTGCCAGCCGTCGTACCACTTTTCAAATTTCGTGACAGAGCCGTTAATCGAACCCGGGCCTCCAGGGGTGGCAGCTAATCATACTAACCACGAAAAGATGAGATCATCCTTTCTTGTTCAGGCAAGTGAACCCTTGTCTATACAGAAGTCAGGCTGGCACACAGGCAGTAGTTTCTTCACTATTTGTGAAAGTGAACGAGATACAGTTAGTGACTGAGAAGTTTACGCAGATAGGAAACTGTATACCGCTGAGCCATGGAGACCAATTAGGGCAGCAGACAGCTTTCCCAGCGCGAGTAACGCAGCAGTCCCAATACAACCTTCTACACTGGTACTTTAATATAAGCAATTTAAAACTTTCCATTCTTTACAAAACATACTAACAACTTACCAACTGTGAAGAAGAACGCCTCATTACAAGATCTTCCTAAGTGTTTGTTCTCTGGCTAGTGTGATGTAAAGCACCTGCATTACGGCTTTTTTTTTCACAGAACTAATTATTTTCAAATTTACATATTTTCCCTATTATTCTTTACGTGCAAGTGAAAATATAACCGGGTGAGTTGGCCGTGCGGTTAGGGGCGCGCAGCTGTGAGCTTGCATCCGGGAGATAGTGGGTTCGAACCCCACTGTCGGCAGTCCTGAAGATGGTTTTCAGTCATTTCGCATTTTCACACCAGGCAAATGCTGGGACTGTACATTAATTAAGGCTACGGCCGTTTCCTTCCCATCCCTAGACCTTTCCTATCCCATAGTCGCCATAAGATCTATCTGTGTCGGTGCGACGTAAAGCAACCAGCAAAAAAAAAAAAAAAAAAAAAAAAAAGTGAAAATGTTTGTATATGTTACCTTGATCGTAAGATGAAGGCTATTATTTTACATTCTCGTAATAATAATAATAATAATAATAATAATAATAATAATAATAATAATAATAATAATAATAATAATAATAATAATTTGTACTGGACTGGAAATTGAATCGTTTGCGCAATGGTGGGCCTGACGAAACAATCAGAAATGCAGGCCAACTCAACTTACAAAAAGTTGATAGACCTACCTTAATCAGGAACTACAGCTGCGGGTGATCGCGAAGGAGTGATGTTTTTATGCGATGTAATATTGATTCTCGTACTGCGAAAATAGTAATAGCCCAGCTCAATGTAGTTTACACTGTATTCACTAGACCACTCTCCGTTACTGCCGTGATCATCAGTCAAATCATCTCCAAGACTCTCTGCACCGGGCGAATTGGCCGTGCGTTTCGGGGTGCGCAGCTGTAAGCTTGCATCCGGGAGATAGTGGGTTCGAACCCCACTGTCGGCAGTCCTGAAGATAGTTTTCCATCGTTACTTATCTTCACACCAGGCAAATTCTGGGGCTGTACCTTAATTAAGGCCACGGCCGCTTCTTTCCCACTCCTAACCCTTTCGTATCCAATCGTCGCCGTAAGACCTAACTGTGTAGGTGCGACGTAAAGCAAGTAATATTAATAAAAAAGACTCTCTGTGGATTGTTTTAAATTTCTTATCACGAAATGGATCTCTAGATGAGATCCGTGTGCACTTGAAATGTTCCAATATAAAAGGTAGCTTCAAAAAATAAGGTAACAAGTGATTACTGGAAGGAATTTTATTTTACAGGCAAATATAAGGATACAGAGTTGTAGGGCACTGATACGCATTATGATTCAACACAGTCACCATTCTTGTCCAAGCCAAATGCCAGATGGGGGCTGTAGGTAGGATGCATGCAGTTTGGCGGAGTCGTGCAGCAACACGCCGCCTATTGAAAGAAGTTCAAATCGTTTTATGTGAATTGCTACCCGCAAACGTTCCAGGGTGTCACAGTAACTGGCAGCATTCACTGTTACTCCGCCGGTGAGGAAATCGTCCACTTAGACCATCCTCCTTACACCCCTGACCTGGCACCCAGTGACTTCGGACCGTTGAAGAAGTAAGGCGGTAAGTGATTCAACGATGATACGGCCGTTCAGCGAGCCGTCATGACGTGTCTTCAGGGACGGGATGCAGATTTCTTCCATGCCAGTATCGATGCTTTAATGTATCGTTGGAAGAAGTGCTACTCTAATGCTCTGGATCCTTTATATCTGCCTGGAAAATAATATTTCTCCGTGCAAGCTCCTGTTTACTTATTTTTGAAGCTCTTTTGTTAAAAAGTGAAATATATTCAGGAGGAGAAAGGAAGTCATTAGAACCAAACGAACGGTTTTATCCTGGAAAGCAGGTAGCAGCGAGAGATGAACGGTGACTGTTTTAGAAGTCTACAAGCAATTTACACGAGTCAGGTGAGGCTATATTCTATCCTACTATAGCTTACTACAGCTGTGCTGTGTCACGGTATAATTTAGATAACAGGCATTCCAATGAACTATTTGACCATAGCTGATAACCTGTCTGTGATTGAAATGTTTGTCGAAAGTGTTATGTCTAGTAAGAAGGAACTTAGAGAGAAATATTATATGACATATTACATACAAAGCTGTTAAACTCGTTCATGAAGAGCTACACAAGCAGAGGGAAGCCTAGAAGCAAATAGTTCGATCGGTATTTCATGGAAAGAAGAGTAGAAATTGAAGGTGAGATAATGCTACCTGCAAATAGAGTCATGAAGACACTTCGTTCGTTCACAAAGACCTGGGTTAACAATCTATTATAAAATATATATGTATACTGATGTAGTCCTACGTATGACCCTTTTCTTCTGTTAGGTGTTCAACATACCACTGCTTAATGCAGTTTTCGAGGATCTTGGATGTGGGAAAGAGGCAAAACTGGAAAGGTAGCGGTCGTGGCATTGGCTAAGGTACAGGCCCAGTATTCACCTGGTGTGAAAATGAGAAAACACGAATTACTATATTCAGGACTGTGGACCGTGGGGTTCGAACCAACCATCTCTCAAATGCAAGTTTACAGCTAAATGCACCTCACCGCATATTCAACTCGTTTTGAGTATTTACAAATGTACGTATGCAGGAATTAAATAGTTATTTTCAGGATGGCGGACATCGGATTCGAGCCCAGGTCGGTGCATAATGGCAATTTCGTCGTACCCTTAAACGACCTGAGTTATGCTGACAGTTTTCCGCTGAGCTAAATGTTTCAAGAGCCATTAGAGTCTCAAATAAAGACATATTTCCAATGGTAATGTTACTGATAAGTTCGTGTGTTGAACAATAGGAAACTTTGAATGAAATTAGCTGTGTAAGCCTTATCAGGGGCAGCGCCGTTGATGTGCGATGTACTCTAGAATTAAGCGCAAATTATGCAAATGATCCATTAAGTAAATACTATGGAAATATTTAAGGACCCATTCGTTATAATTGTTTAAGTCCATGAAAATAGATTTTAGATTATGTGTAATGATCCATCATTATCCCCACCCGTATCCTGTATCTGTGGTTTCATAGGGCGTTGCGCATAAGCTGGCAAAGGCGTGTTGAACACAGTGCCACTTGTCAGACGAGGGCAGATAATAATACTATATTGTATTAGTGCTAAACCTGATATTCATGATCAATATTTCTAACTAAACAAGTTTCGGATGTCTCAGTATCTCTCTCCTTCTGGCAAAATTTTGTCTAATCTTCCGCCCCTTGGCAATTTTACTTTGATTCAGAATCACTTCCTTTGGCATCCGATCAACAACCCAATACCAACATTCTTCTGTAGCACCACATTTCAAGCACTTGTATGCCTTTCTGTACCAGTTAATGTCCATATTTCACTTCCACGCTGTGCCATGTTTCACGTAATATTCCTATGAACTATATTTCTAATGCACATATATCTGCAAGAATAGGAAAAAACTGTCTTCTTCAGAAAAACTCGATCGAAAATGTCTAAATTCGAGGTCTTCTTACTTCTGCTATTATTCTTATTTTACTATTTAAATTCCTATCCACACAAATTTTATTTAAGACTTCATACATACTCAATATTTTCCCCTTAGGACTACTTTTGTTTAACAATCTTCATCTCGTGCTCTTTCAAGAATGCGCCCATAACATTCAGCGGCTTCTCCAGATTTTTAGCAGAATGACAATATTACCGGTTGAGATATCAACTTCCTCTCTTTGAACTGTGAATACATTTCCAGTGCTTTACGTATAATACTTAACCATCCTTTCTATTTATATATTAATAAAACACTGGTTATTTGCAACGTTGTTCTTTCGAAGATCTATCCATCCTTTTCTTAAACATCGAGTCTGCTCCAGTCTGCTTTACAGACTGATCATAGATATTCTTGTTTGTCTATACTTGACAAATCACCTTCAGAATCCCGCCGAGCTTGGATCTCTCAACGACATCAACTGCCATTTTCCAGATCTACAAATGCCATATTCATAGGCTTTATCTCTACTCCATCTTCTAGGACCACACTTAGAAGCAGAATTGCTTGACATTTTCTTACAGTAGTTTGGAAACAAAACTGGTCGCCTAATTCGCCGTCAAGTTGTCTGTCCTCAAGACGATGGTGGGGATTTTAGTTTCAAGAGGAAGTACAACTACGCAATCATTCCCCCTTAATTCTAATCAGGAGGTAAGAAATGAAAAGGTTCGCGTTGGAAGACAACAAGAGTTGACAAAAGGATATCAGATAGGAAAATTAAAACAATGTCAGACCTAGCTGAAGGATCTTTGGACGCCAATACACATTCCCAAGTCACCTCTATCGTGGATGTATTCTACCCCACAACTCACAGAGGCCTTCCTCAGGATATACGGCTGTAGTTTCCCATTGCTTGCATCAGCGTAGTGGGAAAAAAACTCGAGTTCTCAACCTGAGGTAGTGCAGCTTTTTCCAGACACACCCCCAGTGGCGGTGATCTGCATGTACCATTTCAACCACATACCAGTCTTCCTGCCATTTTTAAATTTCTGACAGTACCTGGAATCGAACCCGAGACCCCGAGAATGGCAGATGATAACACTAACCGTTACACTACGGAGGCAGACAGCGCGGTGGTATTAATGTAAGTTAGTTAAGCCATGATGAATAATATTGCAAGACTGTTTGTCAATCTTCCAGGCTGTTGCCTTTCCACTTTCTAAATTGGCTGCTGTCCCATTTGTCTCATTTCTATTACCTATACGTTAGACCAGCAGGTATCTCTCCCAAATACGTGCCTCTACTGTGTCATAGTAACACACAAGCCTCTTCACCACAGCAAGTATATATATGAATGGAAACTATCATTGGTAAACCAATGTAAATATCTCAGAATCATTTTTCAGACCAGACCAGAGTAGCTTACACACGCGAGAAAGGACCATAGCAGCAATACGGGCGATAAATGACATTCCCCATCTCAATCGATTATCCTTAAAGACAAGCAAGTAAACATTGAGATTCAAGATTGTTCCAACAGTGGCGTATGGTCTAGAGCCTCACAAGGGAGTATTTAACTAAGAGTAATCTGCATAAGCTAGAACAAGTACAGTTCATGTATTTCAAAAGGGTTCTATGTATATCAAAATATTCCCCGCCAAGATTGGTACATGAGATGGAAGGACAGCCCTTCTCCATAGAAGATTGTTGCGACTCCTTTATAGGAGGTGCCCCTAAAACACGCTTCGGAGATCAATTCATTTTCTTTGAAGATTACAAGAGAAAGATGAAATATTGAAGGTGAACACTTGCTGTAGTTAGACAGTGACTGTGATTTAAACTTGACTCATAATATAACCATTTCTTGGGTCGGTGGATGCAGAGTGGGTTTCGACCCTTGGGTTTCGTCCCTTAAGAGGCCACGGCTTGCCCGTGGTCCAACAGCTCTGTACTCTGACCGGCCAACAGAGCAGAGGAAAGTTGGCCACTGCTCTACCGTGGCTCTACGCCTCTACATTCGGGAGACGGGCCTGGGGCACAGTGCCGGACTTCACGCCTGGCCCCACACGTCGGCTGTCCTGAGAATGGTTTTCCGTGGTTTTCCATTCTCCTGCACTAAGGCGAATGCCGAGACAGTTCGTAGTATAGGCCACAGCCGTCCACCCCCTCACATTCCCTACACATCTATTCACCGTAACAAATCTCCCGGCCTGAGATATGGCGTCACCGTCTAGGAGGCCCGCCTCCCCCTTCAGGGGAGGAATGAAAACGTTTAGTAGTAGTAGTAGTAACCATTTCTTGTTGGCAATCGGCACAGAGAAACTGGAATGTCAGTCATGTGTTCATTCCATTTGTAAATGGAAGTGGGCATTGGTATTTGTTGGAATTTCATGGAAGAAATGGAAGCAACAATGACAATCTGGGTATCACTGCAGAAGAGGGAATGTTTGGTGAATCACAGCATTTATGTGGGCTGCCTATCAGGAATATTCGATTAAATCACGCGCCTGACGATCAGGGGATATGGGCTCGATTTTGGAGAGCAGTCTCATTTTTCATGTAGATTTTTTTCAATCTCAAATTTGTAACAGTTTTCGTGGACGATTTTTCCTTTGCCGATTCAAAAGTTTCCCACTAGAAAATCTATATAAATAAAATCGTAACGACCGTGTGTCTGTACATTGATTATTTTGGCGAATCTTCCGTACAGTTATCCGTTTCAGGTGTAATAATGACCATCTGCATCATTTTTAGCTTTGGTGTCTTTTTGTCTGTTTGTCTGTTTGTCTGTCCTTCTATAACTTGAAAACTACGGGATATATTTCCACCAAACTTCATATTTAGAATATACCTGTCCTTGGGTAGGTTTAGCGGAAATATCGTTTCTAAATCCCTGAACTGAGTGGGGATTTTTACGAAACCGAAACCGTGATTTTGCACTCCCTCAAAATATACACAACCGAACTTAATGGAAATCTACCTGCCTTAATGAAAATTAATTTCTAAACTTTTTTTCTCATGTGCATCATTTCGATAACAGTATTTAATAAGGGAGATATCATTAACGGACCGTTTTTCGGTATAAATACCAGCGGACTTAACGTAAGAGCGGATGCGTGTAAAGCGTATTTCTTGCAACTTGAAAACTACTGAAGATATTTGAACCAAACTTTATATATAGCATCCATCTGTCCAAGGGTAGGTTTCCTTGGTGTCAGTTAGTTAGTTAGTTAGTTAATTTGTTTGTTTGTCTGTTTGTCTTTGTATAACTTGAAAACTACTGGATATATTTCCACCAAACTTCATATTTAGAATCCACCTGTCCTTGGGAAGGTTTTGGGCCAAATATTATTTCTAAATCCCTGAACTAATTGGGGGTTTATACGAAACCGAAACCGTGATTTTGCACTCCCTCAAAATATACACAACCAAACTTAATGGCAATCTACCTCCCTTAATGGAAATTATTTTTTTCTAAACCTTTTTCCTCATGTGCATCACTTCGATACCAGGATTAATAACGGAGATATCATTAACGGACCGTTTTTCGGTACAAGTCCCACCGGACTTAACGCAAGAGTGGGTGGGCGTAAAGCGTATTTCTTACAACTTGAAAACTACTGAGATATTTGAACCAAACTTTATATTTAGCATCAATCCCTCCAAGGGTAGATTTTAAGGTTTATACCATTTCAAATTCCCGGAATGGACTGGGGTTTTATAGGCGACCGAAATGGTGATTTTTACTCTCCCACAATATATAAAGTACAAGACCAACCTGACTGCAAATCGATCAAACTGTTTGGAAATCCAATTCTAATTTCTTTTTCTCATGTGCATTTTTCAACGGGAGGATTAATAAGGGAGATAACATGAAAGGTCGGTTTTCAGGCTAAGTCTAGCGGACATAGCCCAAAAGGTGTTATACGTATAGCAGATTCCTTATCTATCTAGATAAATCTTATCGTAACGACCGTGTGTCTGTGCATTGACTATTTTGACGAAATTTTCGTACAGTTTTCCGTTTAAGAGGTAATAATGACCACCTACATATTTTTTAGCTATAGTTTCCTGGAAGTCCTAAATTTAACCCCCCCCCCCCCTCAGCCCAAAATCAAGATTGCCTCACAATCTGCCACACGAGCTGAAAAATTGAAATTAAGCAAATTTATAAGTTTTAGCCGGTAACGTAAGGAATACTTCCAAGATCTTTAAATATTTCACTTTTTATGCCGAATAATATCGAAATATAGGCAATTGAATTCGAGGTATTTCGCGGCTAAACGGTAAGTCCTATCACAAAACGGATGGCACGATCTCCGTTCAATTTCGAGTGATCTACAACTTTGGTCCTGTGATATTTTGTCGTCTCTCTCTCTCTCTCCCTTATAGGGTAGATTTGGCTGTATATTTCGATGGTTCGTTAATTTTGTGCTTTTTACACGTGTATTACTTAGTTTGACACACTTATAGGAAAGGTAGAGTCATCGAATTTGGCACGCACATTTACACGACCAATGGCTATATGCGAACCCAATTTCATGATTCTAGCTTCCACATAAGTATGTGAAAAATAATGTAAAATGATGAAAATGTAGCCAAATTTCACCCCATTCAAATATCGTAACTCAATCGAACCGATAAATATGTGAGATACGAAAAAAATGTTTTAATACCAAACATGTAGAGCGATAAAAGGGACGTCTGAGGGTGCAAACCGTTTGTTAATATGATGTACCGTTTAGGAGCAGTAAATCTCGAAATGAAGGTTTGCACTTTCAAACGTGCCCATGCGTATCTGTCATCTATATAAATATAATCGCAACGACCGTCTGTCTATACATTGGATATTTTGGCGGAATTTCCGTACAGTTGTCCGTTTCAGTTGTAATAATGACCATCTGCATATTTCTTAACTTTGGTGTCTGTTTGTCGGTTTGATTGTATGAGTTTTTATAACTTGAAAACTACTGAATATATTTCTACCAAACTTTATATTTAGAATCCACCTGTCCTTGTGTAGGTTTTAGGGCCCGTATTATTTCTGAATACCTAAATTCACTGGGGGTTTATCCGAAACCGGAACCATGATTTTGCACTTCCTCAAAATATGCACATCCGAAATTAATCGAAATATACAATTCTTAATGGAAATTCATTTCTAAAACTTTTGATCTCATGTGAATTTTTCTACAGGAGGATTAATAAGTGAAATATCATGAACGTTGGTTTTGCAGGTTAAGTCCAGCTGACGTAGCCAAAATGTGTTGTACGTGGAGCAGATTCCTTATCTATCTATATAAATAAAATCGTAACGACTGTGTGTGCCTGTACATTCACTATTTTGGTGAAATTTTCGTACGGATAACCGTTTGAGGGGTAATAATGATCATCTGCATATTTTTTGGTTTAATTTCCTGAAAGTCATAATTTTTACCCCCTCACCCAAAATCCAGATTGCACCATAATCTGCCAGACAAGCAAGAAAATTGAAATTTGGCAAAATTATACGTTTCAGCCTGTAACGGACGAAAAACTTCACAGATCTTTAATTTTTTCATTTTTTATCCCCGAAGAATATCGATATGGAAGCAATTTTAATGATGGTGCAGACCTTCGTTTCGAGGTATTTCGTGGGATAAACGGGAAGTCCTATCACATAACGGATGGCACAATCTTCGTTGAATTAGGAGTGATCTTCAACCTTGGTCTTATAACTTCTTGTCGTATCTGTATCGCTTATACGTTAGATTCGTCTCTATTTCTCGATTTTAAGTAAATTTGGACTCTTTACCTATATAATTCATACCTTCAATCACTTACAGGAAAGATAGTATGATCAAACTCTACACGAACATTGGCCCACCCAGTACCCATATGTGAGCCAAATGCCATGTCACATAATTATCCGAAAAGTAATGCAAGGTAAGATAATCTTACACAAATTTCAACCTATTCAACGTTTCTGACTCAATCTGACCCATGAATGGATGAGATGCGAGAAAATATCATAGGACCAGCCATTTAGATCGCTAAATACTGCGCCTTACGGGACAATCCTTTGTCAATATGACGTACCGTTTAGCAGCAGTTAATCTGTAAATGAAGGTCTGCAATATTGTAAACATGCATATACTTTCGTATGTCCATCTATACATATTCATTGATGTAGATTTGTGGCGATCGAGAAAGGGTGTGTCTGCTATTGTAATCAGTACTCCCTACACCGACTTTGACTGCTGGATGTAGGAATGGGGTCCTTCTCCAACTCCTGTGTAACTGGCATTAGTAAGGAGGGCCTACCATTTTAGTGAATAAATCACTTCTCGATTTGTCTTGCAGAAGGCAAGGAATCATGCAGTTTTGTTCAAAAGTCCCCTACCCTATTGTGTTTGGCTCTAGGCCAGGGTGCCCACCATTATAAACAAATGATCCAATCTAAAATTTGACTATCATTAGGCATAGTGGCCTGTTATTTTCATGGAAACTCACTAATTCTGTGTGACGGGCAGTAAGGTTGCTGGCAGCAGTAAAAAGGGCATGTCATTATAATGATAACTGCACAACTCAATTTTGCCTGGTTGTAGGTAA
The DNA here is from genome assembly GCF_040414725.1 of Anabrus simplex. Lineage (NCBI taxonomy): Eukaryota > Metazoa > Arthropoda > Insecta > Orthoptera > Tettigoniidae > Anabrus > Anabrus simplex. The sequence goes on along the minus strand of NC_090265.1, from coordinate 1,114,700,794 downwards.
GTTGCCTGCTGTTATAATAAAAACTCCTCAACTGTAATCTTTCTGAAAGTAGGAAATGGGTCAGCCATTGTAACTAAAACTCCCCAAATCGATTGTGACCGCGCAGTAGGCAATGGGGCCTGCAATTATAATGTAAACTTGCCAACTCGATTGTGAATGGCAGTAGGCAAGTGAGCCTGCCGTTATCATTACAACTCCGCAACCCTCACTTTACATTGGAAACAACGTATGGGGACCTCTCCATGCTATTTCTCGGACAAGGCTAAGAGACATGCAATTTTAAAACAATTTCATTTACTGCACGCACAATCTTTACGTCGATATCCATATACAGTGTAGAATACCGTAGCGAAGCACGGGTACATTTGCTAGTATTTTATAAAATACTGTTATTCATTGAAGCTCATGTTCAGAGATTACGTGTAAAATGAAAGTAGGCAGTATATTTGAAAGTCGAATTTGGTCTATGAAACACGGAATAAATATTGAACCCTTTGGTCCATTTTGAGGGATACCTACCTTTCTTACCTATCAGCAAAGTTCATGAGATCTGTCTCTTGGGTCGTATCGGGTTCTTCGTCACTTGCTGAGGTAAAGGTAGGGTTCAGTAATTCTAATCTATCTACTGGAATAAAAGGTCTATTTAAAAGATTCCTATTTATTCAGGAAAATTCTGAAGCAATCTGATATGTCAACGGTATCATAGAAGTCAACTGTGTCCACTGGACACCACAATCATTTTAACATAATGGTCAGAACACTGGTGTGAGACTTTAACGTAACTGCCTGATGGGCATTCTTACTAGAAACCATTGTCTCAATTATTAATTATTTAAGAAAGTAAAGTCTGGAAATCCTTGAATTCGGCTTCCATGTGAGACCACATGCACCATCATAGTGATTCGTTATGGTCCAGCCCTCGTAACACGAACTCTGGACTCTGGGTATAATTAAGGCAGTCCAATTGGTGTGTGCCACACAGTGGTTCTACGGCATGGACCCTTAATTGAATCGATGTGACCTGCGTCTATGTCATGGACCGACATCTAATCTTCTAAGTTACTTTAAAGTCATTGTGGATAATGACCGCAAGGAAATGAGGCTACAATGGCATACGGCCCTAATCTAAGTCACTGAGGTTGATGACCCCATGACCTTCCAACTTTCTAGGCTGAAGGCTAAACACAATTAAGTTACATCGGTTGATGACCAAAGTTTCCACTTTACTATCCCAGCACATTCACTGCTCAATCAATCAAAGTTCAATAATTACAACAATAGCAATGCACACAAACTTTGTGGCAGAAAAATCCATTTCCTTCGGATATGTCCCCTTAATCGTTACTTTATTTTTTTAATATTCCCCAGAAAACAAACTAAAATTTCCAGAATGCATCTTCAAGTTATTCGCTTGATTAAAGTTATTTCAAAATGCGGTTTCACTGAATTTAATAATTAAATAAATTTAAATGATTTGACGAAATGTTAAAGAACAGTAAATTTTATCTCCGCGGACTCTGGTTTCTTCACAAATTCCTACGCAGCTGTGATGTAAATTCAATCTTGTGATATTTATCTGGCTGGAAAAGAATTGTTACATAATTCATGTCCAGTTATATATCTTGTCTCCTGATCTCACACTTTTAAAATCTAATCTAGTCCTAACCGTTATTAACACTTGGATATCCTAATAATCTACGTACAAACCAAACAACTCGTCATATAATTACGATGTCATCTCTCGTCATACCATTCATGAATTTTGCACACCCCTCACAGACAAACCGATCATCACAACCATCGCTCTATATTTTGGACAACCCTGAATTTGGTTACTCTGTTCCTTATACTCAAATTTCGTGATTTCAAATGTTCATTACGTCCCCAATTAAACAAATTTTACAGTATTTCACAATACTCAGATCATTACCGGCTATGAATTTCAACTAAATCCAGCATTTTAACGTTTTCCTCGGCCGAGAATACAGTACAATCTCAATTCCACGCCTGTCCCGTTATCACAGCTGAGGCCTCTCGTCCCCAAGTTCGCTTGGCAGTAACATGAAACACCTGGTTTATTCCAGTTGGCTGGCTTCTCAAAATGCTCTCTTTAAACTCTGCCGACAAAATTAAACAAATACGATATTCTGACCAACAAAATGCACAGATTAAGCTTCAAGATGCCCACACTAATTATACGCGTCGCTAATTAATACCGCTATGGATTTCTATGTATTTTTTTCCATTCCCAACATTATAAAATATACCTCGGGCTATCGTGTCCCGGCTTCAATGACAGGACTCTAACCTGATTCGCTCATCTCATCTCAACTCATATAAAACATTCCTCGGGCTTCCGTGTCCCGGCTTCAATGACAGGTCCAACCTGATTCACAAATCTCATATCAACAAAACTAACCTCTGTTTCCCAGATCCACAATTATCATCGACAAAGAACTGGAATAAAATCCTCACTAGAAATCTCGACGTCTAATATCGCACAATGCATTAATCATGAATAACTTCGCATAAATGATATCGTATTTAATAACTTGATTTTTATGAGAAATGACTGAAACATTCTACTAGATCTTTTTATTGTCAGTCAGACACAGTTTAAAATGGGCCTAGAAAAACGTTTCTCTCCGTGACCAAATTCATCACCCTAGGTTCTCACCCGACAGCGCGCTTCCACTCGATTGAAAATGAGTAACCATGGATTATTATTAACGTCAAATTGCAGACAGAAAAATTTTACGTCGAATGAACATCTTAATTTGACATCACAAAATATAGGCAGTGCACTCACAAGGATGGCGATCTACATTGGTCGTGATATCACTTCGAAACCCTATTCAATAACTTTTACAACATTATACGGCACTCGCAAGACTTCAAAAATGTATCCAAGTGGGAAATAAAACAAATGACTCTTTTAGTCGTACTCTCACATTTACAAAACTTAGTAGGGGTGACCACTGCGTCGTATATCCCCATTCAAATACACTTTTAGAGATCATGAGACAAGATATAAGAGGTAGTAAGATGGAAAGTCACCTACCTCATGTAGTCACACCATTGTTCGTCATAGGGCTCACCTGCGACCCTGGCATTTTATTTAGCCATTTTTACATTCATGGCTGTACATATCATTATGTTTCTTCAGGTTTCCTGGAATAAAGCATAAAAGAAAGAAAATACCCTTCACTTGTTTGCTGAGCGCACACGATGGACTATAATTATTTCCGCACACGAATTACTTAATCACATTAGAATTTATTCAGTACTTTGAGCGTCCTATCTGGTACAATTATTTCACTCAAGAAAACTATCTCCTCATGGAGACAAGACCTAGCCACAATGGCTAAAATCTGCAGTTGAACTCAGTCTACTTTCGTTGTTTGATTTCGCAGAGCAGCTCAACAATTTTTCGTCCGCTTTGTATCACAAATGCCGGAGAAGGAGACTTCGTCATGGCGTCCCTTCATATTTATAGCAGTTACCCCCTCTCTTCGGATATCTCCCTTTGCCGCCAAGAAAATTTCTATAGATTTTCTGACTTAACTAAACTGTAATTCCAAGAGTTTCGAAAGTGACTACTTGCTTGCTACATTTCTGGCGGTAGTGTTCATGGACATTTAACATTTTTACGGGTTCGATTTGTGAGATGATTGACCTCCTTTGATAGGCACTATATTTTTTTGACTTGGCTTGGATCACGCCATGTACACGCGCTTTGAAATAGTTCACAAAAATGACTTGAGATTCTTCCGCCGTCGACACGTGTGGCTGACGTCACGTACCCCAGAGCGTGGGACCGAAGGTAATCACCCCCTCGTCACGTGTCAAATCCATGCTATCAAGAATCCAACTTTTAAATGATTGTCGATTTATGCATAATGTTCTTAGGGCACAAAGGTCATGGGTTCAATATTAAATAAACTGGAATACGGAAAGGGAAAATATGAAAACTTTCAGAGATTCTGTGTTAATAACAGCTCTTTAGATGTGAGGTGTAATTATAATTACTGAGAAGAAACACAAATTGAAGAATTTGTGGGTTCGACTGACAACTGTAATGAAAAAGAAAAAAAGAAACAAGACTATTGCAGTATGGATATAATAGAACGTTGACGATCTCAATATATAAAGAGGTAAACTTAGTTTGTATGTAATGATTATATCTCAGGAACTGCAGGACCGATTCTTAAAATTATTTTACTATTGTAAAAATATATTGTCCCTGAGGGACATGGGCTGTATTTTATTTTCAAAACAATTCGAGGGGGAGGGCGACGGGGGGAGATATAAAAATAATAGGCTAATATAGGCGAAATATCGAATATGTCATACAAGGACGAGACAAAGCTCATTTTAAGCCCTTTGTCGCAAGGAACAAAACTTGGTATGCCCTAAGGGCCCAAAAACCATCTTTGAAGGTCCTAAAACTAACCGTTTTGAAGATATTGGCACCACACTACCCCCCTTCTAGGAATCGGATGAATACTCTAAATGTACTGCCGTAACAATGACAACGTCAGCTCCAGGATTCTAGAATAGCGAGATTATGCATGTACGTTTGGACATAGCTGCAAACCAAAATTTTACACATATGACTTACTATCTGGAAGAACTATACTGTTAAGACACTCATAGGACTCCTTTGGGCGGGAATGGAAAGGTGGCGGAGTATAAACATAATAGAAAACGACCTATATTAATGTAGAATCCACATATTTGGGAGTCGCTGAGGTGAATAGTCACACTCCAAATATAATTTAAGTCTAAGATCATCCCCATTGGCACGGCGGTTAGAAGGGGTGAAAATAATATGTGCAAAATGATCGAGATTACGGATGAAAGTGTGTATGATGTTCCAGCATAGCTCTCAACCAAACTTCGTACATATACGACTTACTATCTGGAAAAACGACTGTGGGGGCAAGACACCTCTATCACCCAGATACTAATAAAGTGTGTACGTTGTTCTCTCATAGCGCTCAACCAAACTTCGTACATATACGACTTACTATCTGAAAAAACGACTGCGGGGGCAAGACACCCCTAGCACCCAGATATTAATAAAGTGTGTATGTTGTTCTAGCATAGCTCTCAACCAAACTTCGTACATATACGACTTACTATCTGAAAAAACGACGGTGGGGGCAAGACACCCCTAGCACCCAGATATTAATAAAGTGTGTATGTTGTTCCAGCATAGCTCTCAAACAAACTTCGTACATATAGGACTTATTATCTGAAAAAACGACTGTGGGGGCAAGACACCCCTAGCACCCAGATATTAATAAAGTGTGTATGTTGTTCTTGCATAGCGCTCAACCAAACTTCGTACATATAGGACTTACTATCTGTAAAAACGACTGTGGGGGCAAGACACCCCTAGCACCGAGATATTAATAAAGTGTGTATGTTGTTCTAGCATAGTGCTCAACCAAACTTCGTACATATAGGACTTACTATCTGAAAAAACGACTGTGGGGGCAAGACACCCCTAGCACCCAGATATTAATAAAGTGTGTATGTTGTTCTAGCATAGCGCTCAACCAAACTTCGTACATATACGACTTACTATCTGAAAAAACGACTGTGGGGGCAAGACACCCCTAGCACCCAGATATTAATAAAGTGTGTATGTTGTTCTAGCATAGTGCTCAACCAAACTTCGTACATATAGGACTTACTATCTGAAAAAACGACTGTGGGGGCAAGACACCCCTAGCACCCAGATATTAATGAAATGTGTATGTTGTTCTAGCATAGCGCTCAACCAAACTTCGTACATATACGACTTACTATCTGAAAAAACGACTGTGGGGGCAAGACACCCCTAGCACCCAGATATTAATAAAGTGTGTATGTTGTTCTAGCATAGCGCTCAACCAAACTTCGTACATATAGGACTTACTATCTGAGAAAACGACTGTGGGGGCAAGATACCTCTAGCACCCAGATATTTATAAAGTGTGTATGTTGTTCCAGCATAGCTCTCAACCAAACTTCGTACATATACGACTTACTATCTGAAAAAACGACTGTGGGGCAAGACACCCCTAGCACCCAGATATTAATAAAGTGTGTATGTTGTTCTAGCATAGCTCTCAACCAAACTTCGTACATATACGACTTACTATCTGGAAAAACAACTGTGGGGGCAAGACACCCCTAGCACCCAGATATTAATGTGGGATCCATAGCTTTCAAGGTCCGCGAGAGGAACTGTGACAATCTGGATGCCGTTTAAGCCCCAATCGGAATGTTCAATATGACCAAGATGATGGATGTATGCGTGTATGCTCAAGCATAACTCTTAAGCAAACATGGTACACATGCGACTTACTCTCTGGGGAGGGAATGACATGCAAAATATGGGTATTGATCCTGTCGAAAAGTAGTGTACTACATAAGCTTAACATGTTACAGGCGTGAACATGGGTATTTGGAATATCCTTTAAAAACAGAGAAACACATTTTTGGTTTACGTAAAATCAACTTTAAGAGGATGTGGGAGTGAAAATAAGTGAAGGAGTTGAATTCTGTTTATGAGGATACTTACACCTCAAAAACTGGAGAAGTTACAGACGTGAAAATTGGTATCTGTAATCTCCCTTAAAAATAAAGACAAAAAGACGACTTAAGGGGTACGGTGGAAAGAAGTGAAGAAGGAAGTGAATTATTTTTATGAGGATACTTATATCTGAAAAACTGAGGATGTTACAGATTTGTGGTATTTGGTATTTTCTTTAAAAATAAACACTTTTATTTTATTTTCGCAAAATTCATTTCAGGGAGTGAAAAGAATTGAAAAAGCGCGCGAATTTTTTAAATGAGTATATCTAATAAATTAAAATGTTACAGACTTGAAGACCGCTATTTGGAAAATCCTTTAAAAGTAAAGAAACACGCACTTTTTGTTTACGGAAAATCGACTTCGATGGAGAGGGTTGAAAATTAATGAAGGGGCTGAATTTTGTTTGTAAGGATACTTACATCTTAAAAACTGAACATGTTACAGACGTGAATATTGGTATTTGGAATTTCCTTTAAAAATAAAGGAATGTGTATTTTTTTATTTTCGGAAAAAACACTTATGTGGTGAAAAAGTGGGGTGAAATATTTTTATTAGGCTAGTTATATCTGAAAAACTTGAAATGTTACGTAAGTGAAAATTGGTATTTGGATTCTCCTTTAAAAGTAAAGAAATACGTAATTTTTGTTTTCAGAAAATTCACTTAGGTGGATAAAGTAATCGTTCTTTGGTACTGCACTATGACATTTTTTAAATTATAATTATAAATTAAATTAAATTAAATTAAATTATAAATTATAAAAATTCACCGAAAAATTCAGTTTCGTTTACCCCAGAACCTCTTTTATCAAATTATGAAATCCACGCGAATAAGAAAAAATGCCAGCAATAATAAATCTCCATGTTTGTACGTTTGCCTGTCAGTTTTTCGCGTAAGAACTACTTGACTGGTGTAGCTCAAATTTGATAAGCCTATATCTTATACCTTTGGTTAACGAACAGGTTACTTACTATCACACTATCTTTTAAGTGGGCTATGTAGTGAAAGAAAATGTGGAGCAACTCAGAGGTAAACGTACGCTTGGAACCCTTAAAAATGAATACGCTGCCTAAACGGTTAATCCTATTGAACAATGGAGTGCACAATGAGTACGGGAAATTCGATTTCCTAGAAACATTGTGTATGAATTTTCTTTGTATCTCTAATATCTTTCGAGAAAAAATACTTTGCTGTGTTCTGGCTAATGCTTTATCCTTGGTCTCTTTGTCTTGGTTACCAAGTTGGAAGGTATTTGAGGTGCTCAAAACGTCAGCCTCGTGCCGGTAGATTTACTGGCACGTAAAGTAACTTCTGAGGGATCACATTCCGGCACCTCGACGTCTCCAAAATCCGTAAAAGTAGTCAGTAAGACGTAAAGTCAATAACATTATTCGTTTGTTTTGTCTTGGTTCCTTTCACGTAAAAAACTGCTTGACGGACTGTGCTCAAATTTGGCAAGTACACAACTGGAACCTTTGGTTAAGATATAGGCTACATACTATTACAGTGTATCTTAAATAAGGGGTACCTGCAGGAAAATAAAATGTGAATTAAGTTATAGGATAATGTACGCCTGGGAACCTTAAAAGGGAATACACTGTTAGTCCTATTAAATAATGGTCAGCGACTGTACATAAAATTCTATTTCGTAGAAAAAAGTTTCTAAATATTTCGTTCGTAATTTTAACAGTAATCCAGAAAAATATGTTTTTCTGTGTTTTACTAACACGCTATCTCTGAAGCAAGTCGAGAAAAACATACGCCTGAGACTCTTAAAAGGAAATAAGCTGCCTGAACAGTAAGTCCTATTAAACACTGAAGCAGAGCAGGTGTAAATTCGATTCGATTACTCCAAGAGTATTCGAGTAAAGAATGATTCTGTTTTGGCGCAAACTTTTAAGGGTTGGAGTGTTTTGTCCTTATTATAAACGAAATTCTTGCCATGAGCGCTCAGGAAGAGTGTAGTACAGAACAGTATTATTATTTAGGTCACATTCTTTATTCTTCCAATATTACGTCGTTGATCAATGAAATAAAGACACTGAGTATTGTACCCGCTCAAAGCCTGAGTCCCAACCAGCATTTATCTCAGGGAGTGTTACGGTCCGAATCTATCGCAACTAATAAACAATAAAAAATATATATTTTGAGATATAAGATCTCCAACTAAATGTAAGGGCGCCATCCAATCAGTACTACAGGGTTGAACGGGACACGCTAATCTTTAACTTTAAGGCTCATTATAAAACACACAAATTATATATATTCAGATCAGAGGGAAATTATGAAGGCTCCATCCTAGGGATGGGGACGGATATTTAAACGGTCACCAAGGGTTTACTATTCTACAAGAACAAGAACCTGGAACTGTTTCCTTGCAAATGCTAAAGGAGCATTTTATTTAAGTAAACAAAATAATTTTTACACACAATCAAAATCTGTTGATCCTTGATTTGCCGGTAATTTGGCAAATTATTCCTGAAAAATGATTACATACTATTTATCACTTTTGACCACCCTTCCATTTGGGTGGTGGAACCGATGATATCTGAAGGTATCAGATTTACCTTCGTTAACACCATGACCATATTTGGTCGTGGACCAATTACCTGTTGGCTAAGTGGGCGCGATCACATGAACTACGTTATGGCCTCCACTTTGATTGAGATGTGACCAACCCGGGAAACTACAAACTCTCCCCGGGTTCCTAACCAAGATATGCTAATCGTTAGTTGAAGGAAACGACAAAGGGACTCTAACCTAATGGTCCAGATGTAGGGATTTGCCTTCATTTTACAACTATTAATTTAACTTATTATTCACAACAATTGACATTATTACGTCAATTCGCCAGCTGACTTCCCTAGTATCATTCATCATCAGCATCCGAAATAATAAAATAAAATAAAAAATATTATTATTATTATTATTATTATTATTATTATTATTATTATTATTATTATTATTATTATTATTATTATTATTATTATCAACATTATTATTAATAGTGGAAATCGTGATTATCGCAACCCGTAATCATCCTCGCTATAATACTTCAACTTTTCGCTCTTATTATTCTCATCAAAAAAATAAAAATAAAAAAGTAGCTTCCTTTTTATTCTTCTTCTCCTACTTCAAATATTCTCCTTATTATTATTATTAGTTAAAAATCTCAAATTTTTCATTTCAACTCCCAACATCATTATTGTGTTCATAAATAAATTTTTAAAAAATTCTTCTTCTTCTTCAAATATTTATTATTATTATTATTATTATTATTATTATTATTATTATTATTATTATTAATTTTTTAAAAAATTCTCTTGTTACACGGTAGACCACTCTTAATATGTTTAACGCATAACCCCTTTTACAATTCCGATTTATTTTGGCACTAATCAATCCAGACATGATTTACTTGGAATATTATTATTATTAATATTCTTATGCTTTAGAGAATCTTTATTTTTATTCCCCATCTTTATAATTTAGTTACATACGTTCTCTCCCAAACAGAAATCACCAAGATCCGAATTCACATCGGTCGGGACATAATAGTGTTCGAACCCGCAACCTTATTTTCGTACTGTCGTTAATTCATGGAGACCATATGCTCCTAAGACAATTCTCAAATCCCATAACACATCGCAGTTGGGCAAATAGCTCCAATCTCTGCAAGTGTTAAATTATTCCTTCCTTTTCCATTTTGAAGTCCATTTATCCATCGGAACTCTTCAAAACATTTTCATTAATTAACCCTCGGTGTGTGGACTCTCTTCTGCCACTCATACCACCGGTATAGAAATACAACCTCTATGTAGGCCTTAAGATCCATCTATTTCTTCATCAACATCAGTACAATTCACTTTTATTTCGGGCCGGATTTCTATCCCACAAAACTACAAATCTCAACTTTTGGCTCAAATCACTCTGGGCCTCAAACATAGCGTGACCATATTATCAAAATGCCTATCTCGTTTCTACCAAATTTATTTATGATTATTAGGGAGTCCAAAAACGTTAAATCAACAATTAGTGTTAAAATCGGATTCAATGCCCAAATTAAATATTCATGCCACATAATATCTCCACATTTAAATAACATTAATTTGCAATCATTCTATCCAACTAGGCCCGTGCCTTTATTCTCAAAGATTATTATTAAACACGCCTTTACACATTACCCAATATTAATGTAACTACTTCGACCCTTGTACAGATTATTATTTTGTCCACTGGCGAACTTCGCGATATTTACAAACAAATCAATGGACTTCATTCCGTCCCACAACAATTTAAATCACTTGGCAACCCTACCTCTGGATTATCTTAACAACATGCCTTAATATCTATAAAAGTTCCGATACTGGAAAAACACTTTGGAAGCACTTCTAAATGAATATTAACATTATCTTTACGTGAAACGTGCTCCATATCATATCAAACAACTCAAGCACTTGAATGAACTACTCAACCCTACTATACTCTATTTAATAATCAAAATTATGATGAGTGCTCGATCTAATCTATATATATAAAAGCAAGTCGGGCTGGAGCGATGTATATATAAATATTTAAAAATGAAAAAAGACGTGAATTAATGAGGCACTTCCAGAAATCTCAGAAATTTGAAACTTGGTACGAGGGAAACTGATCACCCCAGGATCCCTAGAAAAATCGGAAATTCTCAAAATTCTCTGAAGGGGGCACGCTGGGGGGGCTCAAATTTTGGGCTCAGCATAAGAACACAGTCGTATAGTATATCCAAAACGATAACCTATAGGTCTCGTGGGCTTAAAAATTTTCGGGAATTTCCTCATTTTTATCCCCCATCCCCCCAAATCAAGATGGCGGCACAACCTGCGAGACGAGGTAGACAATTGAAATTTGGTGAAATTATAGCTTTTGGTCCCTAACCGACGGGAAAATTCCAATGTGTTCAAATTTTTCACTTTTTAACCCCAAAGATATCGAAATATGGAGGCAATTTTAATGACTGCGCAGACATTCCTTTTGAGCTATTTTTTGGCTAAACGGTAAGTCGTATCACAAAACGGATGGCACAATGTCTCTTCAATTCGGAGTGATCTACAACTTTGGTCCTGTGACATTTTGTCGTATCTCTCTCCCTTATACGTTAAATTTGGCAGTATTTCTGGATTGTTCGTAAATTTGGTGATTTTTACAAGTATATTTTATTGTTTGACACACTTATAAGAATGATAGTATCATCACGTTGTGTGCGCACATTGGCACGATTAAGGGACATATGTGTACCAAATTTCATGATTCTAGCTTATACGTAAGTAGGCAAAATGTAATGTAAAATGTTAAAAATGCACCCAAATTTCACCCTATTCAAACTGTGAACTCAATTTACCCCCTTAATATGGGAGATACTAGGAAATGGTTTAGAAACAAACATGTAGAACGATAAATGAGGCGTCTGATGGCGCAAACCGTTTCTTAATATCATAAACCGTTTAGGAGATATGAATCTCGAAGTGGAAGTCTGCACTTTTCAACGTGCTCATGCTTATCCGTCATTTATCTATCTATATAAATAAAATTGTTCGTGTCTGTTTGTTTGTCTGTCTGTTTGTCTGTTCCACCATCACGTCGAAACGGCTGGATAGATCTCAACCAAACTTCATATTTAGAGTATACTCATCCCGGGGAAAGTTTCGATATGCATATCATTTTAAAATCTTTGAATACACGGGGGATTTATAGGAAAACCAGAATGGTTTTTCCACCATCACATCGAAACGGCTGCATAGATCTCAACCAAACTTCATATTTAGAGTATACTGCTCCCGTGAAAGGTTTCGATATGCATATCATTTTAAAATATGAATACACGGGGGTTTATAGGAAAACCAGAATGGTTTTTCCACCATCACGTCGAATCGGCGGGATAGATGTCAACCAAATTTCATATTTAGAGTATACTCATCCCGGGGAAGGTTTCGATATGCATATCATTTTAAAATCTTTGAACAGACAGGGGTTTATAGGAAAACCAGAATGGTTTTTCCACCATCACGTCGAAACGGCTCGATAGATCTCACATAAACTTCATATTTAGAGTATACTCATCGCGGGGAAGGTTTCAATATGCATATCATTTTAAAATCTTTGAATAGACGGGGGGTTTATAGGAAACCCACAATGGTTTTCCTCCATTTTCTCTTATACTATTGATTTTCTGTATACTTCGTTTACCGTACGTGAAACGTCTCTTCATTATAAACAACTTTCGTTATGTTCATAATTTACCTTACTCTTTACATGACGGAGAAATTTACAATTTTCTGCTGGTACCATGCTCTGCATTGAGTGACCGACAGACCGACAACGAACCTACAGGTTACCATGGCAACGTCTCTGACTGCATGCCAGCAGGGAAGTAACGTATTGCCATTTTCCTCATCATGCTTTTAAATTCGTGGTTGTTCCTTGGGTAGAAGGCAAGAGAGGCGTCAATCGGCCTATCTTCGGGATATTGGCGGAATATCGTTGGATGTTATAACCGCCTTCGAATAGATTAAGTAATAACACCATTAGTCATCTTCTTATTTTTTGTTTACCTAGGAATCAATGGACCTAAATTTCTCCTCTATTACCGCTTTATTATATCCATAACTCACACTAGCATAATTTATTGAGGGGCATTTGATTTTCCAATACATTAACTTGGTATTTACATATTTGTCGTTATCCGGCTGTCCTCAGTTATAATCCATTTTCTATTACTTTCAACTTTCTTAACTGTATTATTTTCTTCCTTAATTACGCCGTATGTACGCGAGTGCTTCAAACTACTGGATGTATTTCCACCAATACTCATATTTAGAATACACCTATCCTTGATAGGTTTTAGGGCAAATATTGTTTCTAAATCCCTGAACTGACTGGGGGTTTATACGAAACCGAAACAGTGATTTTGCACTTCCACAAAATATACACAACCAACGTTAATTTAAATCTACCTGCCTTGGTAGAAATTAATTTCTAAACCTTTTTTCTCATGTGCATCATTTCGATACAAGGATTAATAAGGGAGATATCATTAACGGACCGTTTTTTTTGTACAAGTCCCATCGGACTTAACTCACGAGCGGGTGCGTGTAAAGCGTATTCCTTACAACTTGAAAACTACTGAAGACATTCGAACCAAAATTCATATTTAGCATCCACCTGTCCAAAGGTAGGTTTTAAACGTAAATAACATGTCATGTTCCGGAATGGACTGGCGGTTTATAGGGAAAACAAATGGTGATTTTACTCTTCCACAATATATACAGAACAAGACCAACCTGACTGGAAATCGACCAAACGTGATGGAATTCCACCTCTAAACCTTTTTTTCATGTGCATTGTTTCGTCAGGAGGATTAATAAGGGAGATAGCATGAATGGTCAGTTTTGCAGGTTAAGTCCAGCGGACATAGCCAAAAAGGTGTTTTACATGGAGCAGATTCCTTATCAATATAAATCAAATCGTAACGACTGTGTGCCTCTACACTGACTATTTTGGCGAAATTTTCGTACAGCTTTCCGTTTAAGGGGTAATAATGACCATCTGCATAATTTTATTTTAGTTTCCTGAAAGTCCTAATTTTTACCCGCCTCGCCCAAAATCCAGATTGCGGCATAATCTGCCAGAAGAAAAAGAAGATAATTGAAATTTGACAAAATTATACGTTTTAGCCTGTAACGAACGGAAAATATCCAAGATCATTAAATTTTTCACTTTTTATCCCCGAAGAATATCGAAATATGCAGGCAATTTTAATGATGGTGCAGACCTTCGGAAATTCCTATCACATAACAGATTGCACAATCTCCGTTCAATTTGGAATGATCTACAACCTTGGTCTTATGACTTTTTGCCGTATCTGTATCCCTTTTACGTTTGATTTTTCTCTATTAATGGATTTTAAGTCAATTTGGAATTTTCACATGCATAATTCATACCTTCGAATTACTTACATGAAATACAGAATCATCAAACTCTTCACGAAAATTGGCCCACCCAGTAGCCATATATGAGCCAAATGCTATGTATGTATCCGAAAAGTAATGTAATGTGAGATAATCTTACAAGAACGTTACCCTGTTCCACGTTTCTAACTCAATTTGACCCAAGAATAGATGACATATCATAGGACCAGCCATTTAGGCCACTAAATCCGGCGTGTCTTATGGTATAATCCTTTGTCGATATGACGTGCGTTTAGTAGCAGTTAATCTGTAAATGAAGGTCTTCAATATTCAATATTGTAAACACGCATATACTTTCGTATGTCGATCTATATATATTCACTGATGTCGATTTGTAGCGATCGAGAAAGGGTGGGTCTGCTATTGTAATCAGTACTCCCCACACCGACTTTGACTGGCAGTATGAAAGGGTTCCTTCTCCAACTCCTGTGTAACTGTCATTAGTAAGGAAGGTCTACAATTGTAATGAATAGTTCACTTCTCGATTTGACTTGCAGAAGGCAAGTGAGCATGCAGTTTTGTTAAAAACTCCCCTACCCGATTGTGTTTGGCAGTAGGCAAGGGTGTCCGCCATTATAAAGAAATGTCCTCATCTAAACTGTGACTGGCATTAGGCATAGTGGCCTGCTATTTTGATGGAAACTCACCAACTTGGTGTGACTGGCAGTAAGCTGGCTGGAAGTAGGAAAATGGGCCTGACATTATAATGATAACTGCACAACTCAATTTCGAGTGATAGTAGGGTAATTGCCTGCCATTATAATAAAAACTGTAATCTGTGTGGAAGTAGGAACGGGGGGCTGCCATTTTAACGAAAACTCCCCAAATCGATTCTCTCCGCATAGTAGGCAATGGGGCCTGCAATTATAATGTAAACTTCCCAATTGTGAATGGCAGTAGGCAAGTGAGCCTGCCGTTATATCACAAATCCATAACAAACACTTTACATTGGAAACAATGTACGGGGACCTCCCCATGCTCTTTCTCGGATAACGCTAAGAGACATGCAATTTTAAAACAATCTTATTTACTGCATGCACACTATTCACTTCGATATTCGAATACAATGTAGAATACCGTAGCGAAGCACGGGTACATTCGCTAGTCATGTACATATTAATTTGTCCCTTTGTCTATCTATCTTTGAATTTATACGTGCCGGAAACGGCTCGTTTTACAATCAAGTTACCATGATAAAATAATATGATTTCCTCCCCCTAACGATAGCAATATACAAATTTTTGAAAAGGTTACTCATCTCTTTTTTGTAGTCTGCTAAGCCGGACGAGAAGCACAGGCCCCGTCCAGTCTTAGCCCTGCATTCCACTGGTATTCATGCCAGCTTGAAGAATTAATCCTTGACCCTTTTCAACTTTACACATTTTGAATAAAAACAAATAAAATAACTGTTGCACTCTGGAATAATTTCCACCCTAAATTCTACTCACAAATTTTACACTCTCGGCCTTGTATCTAGCCCACTTAATGTAGATATACATTCTTCATTCCTTTTCCGGACACTAGGAACATGGGATACCTCGGGATCCCCTTTACAACGACCCGTGCGCGCACTTGAATTTCCCGTCTCATGTTCGTGTAGCTGACCAGGTATCAGTTTAGAATCGACTGTTTACTAGGTGACATAAACACTCGTGACCGTTCTCACGTAACGCACTTCCTAATCTGTTGGTAGAATCTCACACTCCGTAAGTTATGCTTTACTGAGTCCTGTCTATTTGAAACACTTCATACTAGTATACTGCTCAAGACTGTAATATGAGCTACTTCACGTCATGAATCACTGTACTATGTAACAATATAATACTTCGAACCCTACTCCACGAGTAAGTACACACACCCACCCCTGGCGTAATTACGGCTCGAACAAAATATCAGAAGTTGTCACGCACCCCAGGCGTGGTATCCGCTCGAACGCTTTGTCAAAAGTAGTTGTCAGTCCTTGTCCACGACCTCATATTTATACTTGTATCCCCTCTCTTCCGAGTTCAAGGGAAGTTATCTTAGGACGCGCAGTCCCGATATCCTCATATGACTATTTGCGCCTTTGCCAGTGGCTTAAACATGATATCCAATGATGTAATTATGTTCTCAAAGGCTTTATACCAATTCTCAACTATTATCGTTCGCTGGTAATGGATATATTTGCGAATTTAGCTGCCGTATCCCGGCCTGGGATTTCGCGCTCTATTGTGGCGTCCTTTGCCTCCAGCCAATCAACGAATAGCGTTCATGAATTCTCAGAATTTCACCATGCAATCTCCCGCAATTATTAACTTTTTATAAGTTTTATAATATAGTAAGGGTCCTAAATTCCACCTTATTCTGAATTGATAACTCATTCCCTTATATCAGTTTAATCCCAGGAGTTAGCCTCGCTAGTGCTTCTTACAATACGAAGTTGTCGCCTTGCTTTGGTCAAGTGAATTTTTCCATTGGTCCACCTAAATCACGGGACCGGGAAGGCTCATATTTTTTTCTTCCAGTGCCAAGCCCGCGTTCAACTCCCGCTAGTACATGGAGATACCCTGCCTCATTTCTTAGAAATCTGCACCCGGCACTCTGCGCTGTGGCCACTACCTATTCTGCCCGGGGCTATGAAAACTTTCCGCAACTTGTCAACAACTCGTGCCTTTCTCTTTGCCCCTTCGTCACAATTTCTGAGAATTCGAATTCTGTCACTCATTGTGTTTGTTAAGCTCAGTGGAGACAATAGTCTGTGCATGTTTCACCATACCATCTCGGCCTGGCCTGCTCTTACTGTATGTACAGTAAGATATTCTTTATTCTGAAAATGAAATATATATTCCTCAATAATTCATCATAATTGCATGACGCTTATCACACCCCCACCAGGGCGCAGTATATGAACGGCCGACAAAATCTACCTGCCCTCCTTATACCGTTCTTGACAATTGCGTGTGAAACCCAGCATAACAGCAGACACTCACTCTCCACCTACCTTTTTACATCCTCTGAAAGACTGTCGCTGTGATTTTCTCAAAAGTATTAACGGATCCGCTAATGGACAGAAAGCCAACACGACAGCAATATTAACGCAATGAAATGTCCTAGCACTTCCCATTCCAGAGTCGCCGGAAGCTGATGTGTTAGAGGGACGTTAACGCACACGTCAAAAAGAAACATTCTCCCGGGAACATTTTAAAACTAAAAGGGTAGGTAAATAAAATTCTCAGTAAATATCGACTCAAATATTTGCAAGTGATACCAATATGTTTCTCTCTACTATCGAAATTCATTGCTTCATTATCTTAAATATCGTCTAAATGTAATTTATGCCTTACAGACGCAAGTAGAAACTAATTCATATCTTAATGTAATTTTTACTTTATATGTGTTCTCTTAATCTAAGCGAAGCATACCTCAAGGATTTCTGTAAATAAAAATATATACTTTCCGGGAAAGTGACCCATAACAATTGTCTCAACTGTTACAAAAATAAATACTCACTTTCGTGAGGATACACAGAATTTGTTCCCCATTTATTGCGGCCATCAAGTCATGGTTTCAGGTACGCCCATTTTCTTAATGTTGACATTTATACAGTTAAAATTACAGCTTACTTTTCACTTTTCACGGTCTTGAAGTCTTCAGACCCACTGCCCTGAGTTTCCGCGGGACGTACTGCTTCATGCTAAATTTTCCTGTAAAAGGTATGATCTGTTCATCGATACTGTAAGATCTATCTCCCCTTTCAATTTTCAAGCATCTGTTCCTAACCTTATCAATTATCGGCTGAACTTTCCAAAGTTTTTTGACTTTCTTGACTTCATATGAAATCTGGTACCTAAATTAACACGCAGTGTAAATACCTTATTGTTTGACATTGAGCTGGCTGGCTACGGGATCGTTCCTAAACCTCGGACTCCACATCATCCTCAGACTTGGAAACGGTATGCAACCAAGTAAATAGTGGATGCCAAAAATACTTTCATTTCCACTAGCGTAGGCGGCGGTCGTAATTGCTCGTTTTTATATTGTAAGTAGTACTGGCTGTTACACAGTGCTACTGCCTCATAGAATTCTTCTGGGAAGTACTCCTGGATGTACATTGCAAGAGTTCGAGGTTCCTGGAACTGAATAGCAGTGTTGTGAACTCTAGGAAGATTTTGCAAATGCGATGGTGTATTAGTCCATTCCAGCCCACTGTCACTGTGACTGTGCTCGTTTTCACTTCCTACATTTACATCTGATTCACTGCTTTCGTGATCAACATCAACATTAATTTCTCTGGATTCAGCCCAGTCTTCACTATCACTGTGACTTAAACCGAGGTCTGAAGTGTCCCCTTCAATTATCTGCAATATGCGGTCTGGATCATTCGACAAATCCGACTTGTCCATCTCAGAAAATTTAATTCGTCAGAATTAAGACCCAACACTCGCATTCGTGAAGGGATATAGCTACTCGTATTCTCTTATGAATAACAATCTCAAATAAATGTATATTTTAGAGAAATTAATATAGATTTTAAACCAAAACATTTAAAATAGCATTTCAAGAACTTACCAGTGAATATCACTAATTATTACTCAGTTATGAAATGAAAAATGATGAGGTGTAGCCATCCTGCCCTTTACCAAGTACAACACACAAATTTTTCAGAACTGTCAACCCCAATACAAGAAAACAT
Source organism: Anabrus simplex (assembly GCF_040414725.1). Classification (NCBI taxonomy): domain Eukaryota; kingdom Metazoa; phylum Arthropoda; class Insecta; order Orthoptera; family Tettigoniidae; genus Anabrus; species Anabrus simplex. The sequence goes on along the minus strand of NC_090265.1, from coordinate 1,114,681,529 downwards.
TGTAAAAGGCACTGACTACTTGATCCTCAGAATCCTCACAATCATGTGAGACGGGTCCCAACTCCACCACAACTAAAGTCTAGCATTAATACAGTGCAGAAACGACACTCACAAAAGTGAGTACCAGGTCTGTGAGGGATATTATCTCTATTATATGCGAATTATTCTTGCCTATTGGGTTTTCTAGCCTTTATTGCCTGGAGAAATTTATTAAATGCAATTAAATGCATCCCTTATCCCTCGAGCCCATAAAAAGTATTTGTCTATTTTCTCCCCCAATTTGCCTTGCGCTTTAATGCTGAGGTTCTTTATATGCCGTAGTTTACGTCTGATACTGTACAAACCAAAAATAGCACATTAACCCCCGTCTCCCGTCCCCTTTAGTTCATAAAATAATTTGTATCTTAGTTTCTTCCGCTTTTTGGCTTGAATTTAAATACTGAATTTCCCAAAGTTATGTTCCGCTATTTTCCCGTGATGGTGTTGAGCAGGGCCGTTCGACATGGAAACCCTGTTGTCATAAGAGCAATACCGTTTTCTTAACATGGAAAGATGTCCGCGCCACTCTTTGTTTGCACCAAGGAAGAACAGCGTGGTCTGAGGGTGTGCCAGGAGAGGAAATTCATAGAATACTTTCAGCACAATACGGGGACAATGTTTTGTCATAGCGAAGTATGTATCGGTGGATTGAACAGTTCAAAAGGGATCGGCACGAGCGTGAAGGATGAGGAAAGATGCAGGCTTCCATCTGCAGCCGTAACTGATGACAGTATTGAACAAGTGCGTGATATGATCCTGAATAACAGACGAGTGACTGTTGATGACGTGGCAAACCATATGCCATGGTTCTGGATATGAAGTCTTGCATAACAGGATTAACTTTCACAAAGTCTGTTCGAGATGCGTTCCAAGACAACTCAATGAAGAGCAGAAGCGCAATCGAGTGAGAATCTGTCAGCACCTACTGGACCGTGTACCTCCGGAAGTGGAAATTTCGTTTCTTAAATTTTACTACTTCCTGGCGGGGAATCGAACCCACGTCCTTCCGGGTGAACCGAGCATGCCTTTACCGCCTCAGCCAGGCAGCCCCTCTTAAAATCTACTTGCTTTTAAAATGCCATGTTTAGTGATGTTTGCAAAATAAAATCATGAATCATTGAGTAGGTAAGGTAGGGGTTATTCTGCCCGAAGGCAGGTCCGAACCTCCGCAGAGGAGTTCCTGAGCCCTAGTTTACGTGCGGTAGGGTGGCCAGTTCCTTTCCGCTCCTCCATTCCCTTACCTGCACCTTACAGCGCGTGGCAACCCATCCAACTCCTGAGCACGCTCAATGTTGCTTAACTTCGGAGATCTCACGGGATCCGGTGTTTCAACACGGCTACGGCAGTTGGCAATCATTGAGTCAAATGTATTAATAAGTATTGTAATCTAATACCTAAATGGAGTCAAATGAAAGGGTTCAATATGGTTTTATAGGAAATTAATGGCAGACTAGGCAGTAAATAGTAATAAACAAGACCTTAATTGACACACTAGTCGGTAAAGGTTTACCATTCCCAGTATAAGGTTTCTTTTGCGTTTCTCGCTCAGTTGGCGTGCGGTAGGAAGCATATCGTCGTTGCCCTTACTAAAACCACTTCATGAAATATTTTAGCTTTGGCCGATAAGGTTCTGTCGTTCAAGGTTCAATGAAAATGAAAACCTACAACCTGTTTTCCAGTCATTGGTGGGTCAGGGATGTAATAAATGAATCATATATAGGCTATTAGTACGATGGGGTTGCCACTCCCAAAGTGATTTATTAATGACTGATAGTCCGACTCGTTGGCTGAACGGTCAGCGTACTGACCTTCGGTTTAGAGGGTCCCGGGTTCGATTCCGGGTCGGGTCGGGGATTTTAACCTTAATTGGTTTATTCCAATGGCACGGGAGCTGGCTGTATGTGCTGTCTTCATCATCATTTCATCCTCATCACGACGCGCAGGTCGCCTACGGGAGTCAAATAGAAAGACCTGCTCCTGGCGATCCGAACCCGTCCTGGGATATCCCGGTACTAAAAGCCATGCGACATTTCAATGACTGATAGATGCTATGAAATGAGAATGGAGAGTGCTTCTGGAATGAAAGATAACAGGGAAAACCGGAGTACCCGGAGAAAAACCTGTCCCGCCTCCGCTTTGTCCAGCACAAATCTCACATGGAGTGACCGGGATTTGAACCACGGTATCCAGCGGTGAGAGGCCGACGCGCTGCCGTCTGAGACACGGAGGCTTTTCAAGGTTCCATCTTATGTGAAAATTGTCAAACAATTCTCGCTCTTCATAATACGTGTGCTGCGGGTCAGTATTTCACGCGTATGTGTGTGTGTTTTCTCATTTTGCGTAGAATACGTGCGTAGTGTCGGAACCAAACTTCGTCCCGGCGAATGTTACAAAAACATGAACCTATTAAAATCGAAATAATTTCTACGCATGCCTTTGCTGGCGAGACGTAGTGTTTACAGTGCACTATGTCTTTTGATAGCCTATAGGCTAGAACAATTTCGTTACTTTCATTGATCTGTCTAAGTCTTATCCTTCCTTGGCTTTGACAATATGAAAGTGACTGAGGTATGAGCGATGCTAGTAATGCCATGTCTTATGCAGCCAGTTCCTGCTATGAATGGTGTGAAAATGTTGCTCATAGGGTCGGTTGGTGCGAGCATTTCAGTGAGCTTGGCAGACTGATATGTAATAGCAACTTCTGGTTCAGTGAGAAAAGCAACTCCTCATTTCCCTTGTGCGCCTCTTCACTGATGCCTAGGCCATGTATGGCAACTAATGGTGGAGCTTTTGAGGATCCAACCAGCCTTCGGGCTTAGGAATGAACATATATACCATTTCTACACAACATGAGTGACTACATTGTAAATATGAAGCATCATTGTAGCTAGTAACAAGGGTCTGACCTGAGTATGACTTCATCGTTTGCTACAAAAACGCCATGCCGCGCGGCTCGCAATTAGTGACGCTCCGGCGTGGCAATGTATCATGTGAAGTTTTCTCAGTGAGTTCTACAAGCACAGTTTTTGGGGAATATTCAAATAGAGAACATATGAGAAAATTATAGTGTGAAGAAGCTGGAAAATGTTTTTCTTTCGCAGAGTGTTGTGACACGAAAGTGAAAATCCAAAGCCTGTTTCCAGTCATTCGACCGGGTCAGGAATGAAATGAATGAAGCCACCGTCTAGTGGCGAGTATAGGAACTGTGCCGGGTGCCGAAGTTTATCGCACTATGGGGCAATGATTAATGAATGGCAGATGAAATGTTATTGGAGAGTGTTACTGGAATGAAAGATGACGGAGAAAACCTTGTCCCGCCCCCGCTTAATCTAGCACAAATTTCACATGGAGTGATCGGGATTTGAACCACGGAATAGGCCGGCGCGTTGCCATCTGAGCCACGGAGGCTCCAAAATGTTGTGATATATTGAGAATAAATACCTTCAGAATGATCGAAAGCACATTCGATAGGATACTGTGGCTTGTTATAATTCCAAAACGTTTAAAATTACTGATGTCAAACGTCAAAAGGCTTTCTCTCTCTCTCATTTTTTTACAACTTGCTTTACGTCACACCGACACAGGTAGGTCCTAAGGCGACGATAGGATAGGAAAGGCCTAGGAGGGGGAAGGAAGCGGCCATGGCCTTCATTAAGGTACAGCCCCAGTATTTGCCTGGCGTGAAAATAGGAAACCATGGAAAACCATATTCAGGGCTGCCGGCAGTGAGGATCGAACCCACTATCTCCCGAATGCTAGCTCATAGATGCGCGCTCCTTTTTTTTTTTTTTTTGCTTTACATCGCACCGACACAGATAGGTCTTATGGCGACGATGGGACAGGAAATGGCTAGGAGTTGGAAGGAAGCGGCCGTGGCCTTAATTAAAGTACAGCCCCAGCATTTGCCTGGTGTGAAAATGGGAAACCACGGAAAACCATTTTCAGGGCTGCCGACAGTAGGGTTCGAACCTACTATCTCCCGAATACTGGATACTGGCCGCACTTAAGCGACTGCAGCTATCGAGCTCTGTATGCGCGCTCCTAACCGCACGGTCAACTTGCTCGGTAAAAGGCTTATTGGGAGTGTCTCAAAGTTTAGACGGCTGAACGTCGTGAGAGGATTTCCGAGCAACTGGAGTGCCAGCCGAGCACATCTACTGCCCCTCAGGTGGTAAATATTCAAATTCATTTCGACAATACCTATCACGCGGTACGTCAGAAGTTGCGGCCGTGACCCCGACGCAGCCCCATTAGAATTGTTTATTCTGTACACCAGGCTGCTTGCTGACTACCATGTTCATGGTACTTCCGGTCGACAAGGTAAAAGGATATCGTTGAACTTTATCGTTGCTTGGACCTGCGTGCCTTCAAGAAATAACGAGGAAAAGTACCCAAGTCGTAAAATGAAATATCTCCATTTTATTTCCATGAAACATCTCTCACGTTACAAAAACACATACCAGCTTCTTACCGTGCAACAGGTTTCTAGAAATCGTCACAATGTTCGCATCCCGTGACAGGTACCTTACTTTTACGATCTTCTGCAACTGTATTCCTACAAAACGGATGACTTCTTATAGTAAAGATAAACACTGTTTGTAAAGCCCTCTTTTTTTGTGGGAAAGGAATCATCAACAACCTACCGAATCGTCCTTCCAAAATGAAGAAGAAGAATGTGCCTTACCTCCCACAATGGTTGGCACTTTACTGTGTTGCCGACCTAATAATAATACTTACAGCTCATTTCGCTCATCTGACCGGGAAGGAACATTATACCTTCATTAGCCTGCCTGGTTAACGGTCTCGACACACCCCGGTGAGCATTGAAGTCACCGACATTGCCTGCTGCTGTCACAAGAAGTTCACAGTGTTCTTCGCACTCAGGTCAATCTACTACTTTACTGAATAGCAATAGAGAAATTAATTTGAGGAATATTCTCAGAATGTTTTCCCTTATCTTGTGTCCTGTGGCTGATTTCATTTCCTCTTCAGGCAGACATCTGTACGAAAGTACCAACCACCATGCGTGGAATGTACTAGGTACAGACTGGATAGGCATGAACTTGGGAGATAACTAAAGGACAGATTTTTGAAATTTAAGAGTAGGAGTATTTCTCCGTTTGCAAGGAATGAGAGAGAAGAACTGTAAAGAAAGCATCCTACTAAGAGCGATACCCAAAGCTGCAAAGTTTGAGATCGTTACGAAGGATATCAAACACATCCCTTAAGCTAAAATGGTACTGTCACTTCTGACTTGATGGTCAAATAGAAATTGAAGATGAGAAGGCACTACGCTTTCTGGATATTCCAATGCAGCAGACTATGGATAACACTGCATCGCGGTCGGTCAATGGAGGAAATGCCACTGGTGCTTATTTGGACAGCTCTAGAAGCCGCCTGAAAGAAATGTCAGAGAGGAGGAGCAACAGTTCTTGGCTTCTCGGTGCTGGGGATTATCATTTATCACGGTCGCTTCCTCCACTCCTAGTCCTTTCCTATCATCTCGGTATCATAAGACCTATCTGTGTCGGTGTGACGTAAAACAAACTGTATTTTTAAAAAACTATCAGAGTAAGTAAACTAGAAGTGGCTAACGGAGGTTGGATAGGAAAGATGAGAGTAATGAGCCTGGCAAAATTATATGGACACAGTGCCAGACTTAACAAAAAGTTCCGATATTGAGAGCCCCAGAGGAGTTACCCCGTTTTAGTTGCCTCTCGCAAAATGCAGAGTATACTGTGTATGTACTCTAATATTCTACTCACAGAGTAATCTCAATTTCTTCGGTCTACTCGACATGATAAAATACTTTCATCCAACATAGAGTCCAGACCTTTTCTCGCAAGCCACTGACGAAGAATTCACATGCTTTATAAATATCGTTTAATAATTTATGCCTAAGAAATGAACCATATTAATCATTAGAATCTACTGAACTTGTATGTGTAATACATAGCACAGCATCTCTTAAGTTTCCAGTGACTCACTTTTATTGTTCTGATATCCTTGTTCTTTTGTTACGCAACGTGTAAAGAAAGTTAAAATAGTAATTGTGGATAAACACTTGAGTGCCTGAAGCAGTCTGAAAAAATAGGATTGGTAAACTCCAATACATTTTTGTAAACTCCTTCAAAATGACTATGTGAATACTAGAATATTTTACTTGATGACCATAAGGGGTTAATGTAAACGATTTGCGTTATTCAGCAATGAAGGCCTCCCCTCAATTAAGGATGTAACCAACAAATTAGTACTTTTTCAGGAGCGACGTAAATTACTTTCGAAGTTACACTACTTTAACCAAATACATATGCAAGTGTATAAATGAATTTGTCTATTACAACAACATCTTATTGTTATAACTGAAGGTTTTAAAATCATGTGTGAATTGTAAGTGATACAATAGAAAATTATCTGCAAGTAGGCCTTACATTTGTGTATAACAGAAGAAAAATCCTATACATACACTTCGAACCCAAATGATAGCAAATAATATTAGTGTAACAATCAAAATAGCAACAATAACAATAAAATGTCAAGAAAATACTTCAAAATATACATGTGATTTCGTCTATGGCCATTATTTAAATTATCTTTTATATTAGGTAATGTACTAGCACAAGAACTGTCGACCATCTTGACTGATGTTCCATCCTTACACCACGGAGGGCAAAGATCTGCTGGCCCTAAACTAGCTTGAAGTTCAAATGTAAGACATAAGATGACAGCATAGCATAGAGGCGTGATGATACACCCCATTTTCACTGAAATCTCGTTATTCAACATTTGTTGGATACATCATTATTCCGGGGAGGTATTCAATTACTTCAATATGAACTTTTTCCGAAGTTTACCAGCACAAAATTGTCCTGAAGAACTTGACCAGACTTAGAAAAGTGTGTGACGTATGGTTTAGGGACTATGCTTTAATACACACAAAATAGTGTATGCAAATTGGTCAATAGAAACTTTGTTGATCTTGACCGTACTTCACGTCAGGTCAGTAAATATGCAATTGCAGCGGTAATGCCATCCATCGGAGATGAGTGGCAGCCAAAGAGAGAGTGTCCATTTCTATTAACAACAGTCAGTGCAATCAAAAAGTGAAGAAGGATCCAGGATTCAATACACATTAATATTTTATGTAAGTTATGAAATGAAATGGCGTATGGCTTTTAGTGCCGGGAGTGTCCGAGGACATGTTCGGCTCGCCAGATGCAGGTCTTTTGATTTGACACCCGTAGGTGACCTGCGCGTCGTGATGAGGATGAAAGGATGATGAAGACGACACATACACCCAGCCCCCGTGCCAGCGAAATTAACCAATTAAGGTTAAAATTCCCGACCCTGCCGGGCTAATAAAATTTTAGTGCAGTTGATAACGGAAATTACCTTGTAGAGCTTGCGTCAGGTATGACATAGTATTCGGGCTTTAACAGTTGTTCTAGTTGATTGATGTACGATTAAAATGGTGATAATAAAAAACGGACCTTGTAAAACTGAAAGTCGTACATACAAAAATTCTATTTAAATCTTAAAGTGTTTATTTGAAATATAAATGAATGATGAATTCCATCAAAGTCGAAAATTATACTCAACTGTCACTGAATCGGTCGTAGTAATGAAAACCATTATAACTTCGAGTTTTGATTCCCACTTTGGAAATATTCGAATATTGTGAAATACCGTGAGATTCCGGTAGTTTAGTTGAATGGTCAGTGAAGAAACCTCCAATTCAGAGGATCCAGGGTTCGAATGCTGGCCGGGTCGGGGATTTTTATCCATCTAGGGTTACCATTTTTGAAAATGAAAAATCTGGGGGTTTACCATACATACATACATACATACATACATACATACATACATACATACATACATACATACATACATACATACATACATACATTATCATTATAGACTGTTATGCCTTTCAGCGTTAAGTCCGCAAGCCTCCGTGAATTTACTAAACATCGCCACAATCCTCGATTTGCAACTAGTGTTGTGGCCTCATTTAGTTCTATACCTCTTATCTTTAAATCGTTAGAAACTGAGTCTAAACATCGTCGTCTAGGTCTACCTCTACTTCTCTTACCCTCCATAACAGAGTCCATTATTCTCCTGGGTAACCTGTCCTCTTCCATTCGCATCACATGACCCCACCACCGAAGCCGGTTTACGCGTACAGCTTCATCCATCGAGTTCATTCCTAAATTATCCTGTATCTCCTCATTCCGAGTAACCTGTCATTATTCCCATCTGTTTGTACCAGCAATCATTCTTGCTACTCTCATGTCTGCTACTTCTAACTTATGAATAAGATATCCCGAGTCCACCCAGCTTTCGCTCTCGTACAGCAAACTTGGTCTGAAAACAGATCGATGTAAACATAGTTTCGTCTGGGAGCTGACTTCCTTCTTACAGAATACTGTTGATCGCAACTGCAAGCTCACTGCATTAGCTTTACGACACCTTGATTCAATCTCACTTACTATATCACCATCCTGGGAGAACACACAACATAAATACTTGTAATTATCGACCTGTTCTAGTTTTGTATCACCAATCTGACATTCAATTCTGTTCAGTTTCTTACCTACTTACATCAATTTATTCTTCGAGAGGCTAATTTTCATACCATACTCATTGCACCTCTTTTCAAGTTCCAAGATATTAGACTGCAGGCTTTCGGCACAATCTGCCATTAAGACCAAGTCGTCAGCATAAGCCAGACTGCTGACTGCATTTCCACCTCACTGAATCCCTCCCTGCCATTTCATATCTTTCAGCAGATGATCCATGTAAACTACGAACAGCAAAGGTGAAAGATTGCAGCCTTGTCTAACCCCTGTAAGTACCCTGAACCAAGAACTCATTCTACCATCTATTCTTACTGAAGCCCAATTGTCAACATAAATGCCTTTGATTGATTTTAATAATCTACCTTTAATTCCATCGTCCCCCAGTATAGCAAACATATTTTCCCTCGGTACCCTGTCATATGCTTTCTCTAGATCTACGAAACATAAACACAACTGCCTATTCCTCTCGTAGCATTTTTCAATTACCTGGCGCATACAGAAAATCTGATCCTGACAGCCTCTATGTGGTCTGAAACCACACTGGTTTTCATCCAACTTCCTCTCAACGACTGATCGCACCCTCCCTTCCAAGATGCCAGTGAATACTTTGCCTGGTATACTAATCAATGAGATTCCTCGATAGTTGTTGCAATCCTTCCTGTTCCCTTGCTTATAGATAGGTGCAATTACTGCTTTTGTCCAATCTGAAGGTACCTTACCAACACTCCATGCTAATTTTACTACTCTATGAAGCCATTTCATCCCTGCCTTCCCACTATACTTCACCATTTCAGGTCTTCTAATTTCATCTATTCCTGCTGATTTATGACAATGGAGTTTATTTACCATCCTTTCCACTTCCTCAAGCATAATTTCACCAACATCATTTTCCTTCTCCCCATGAGCTTGGCTGTTCGCAACACTACCAAGATGATTTACTTTTACATTGAGAAGATGTTCAAAATATTCCCTCCACCTCTCCAGTGATTCCCTGGGATCTATTATTAGTTCACCTGAATTACTCAAAACACTGTTCATTACATTTTTCCCTCCATTCCTAAGATTCTTTATTACTGTCCAGAAAGGTTTCCTTGCTGCTTGACCTAGCCTTTCCAGGTTATTACCAAAATCTTCCCATGACTTCTTTTTGGATTCAACAACCATTTGTTTTGCTCTGTTTCTTTCATCTACGTACAAATCCCTGTCTGCCTCGGCCCTTGTTTGGAGCCATTTCTGATAAGCCTTCTTTTTACGTTTACAGGCTGCTCTCACTTCATTATTCCACCAAGATGTTCGCCTTTTCCCATCTGTACACACAGTTGTTCCTAGGCATTCTCTTGCTGTTTCTACTACAGCACTCCTGTATGCCACCCATTCACTTTCTATATCCTGAACCTGCTTACTGTCCACTGTATGAAATTTCTCACTAATCATATCCATGTACGTCTGTCTAATTTCCTTTTCTAACCTTATTCGTTTGCAGACACACTTTCTCTACCCTAGGCCTAGAGATACTTAGTTCACTACAGATCAGATAGTGGTCTGTACCATCGAAAAATCTCCGGAAAACTCGTACATTCCTAACAGATTTCCTGAATTCGAAGTGGTTAAGATATAGTCTATTATGGATCTTGTACCTCTCTCCTCCCATGTGTAGCGGTGAATAGGCTTATGCTTGAAGAATGTATTCGTAATTGCTAAACCCATACTAGCACAGACGTCCAGCAAACGCTTACCATACCCATTAACTTCCACATCTTCCCCACATTTACCAATCACCCTTTTGTATCCTTCAGTTCTATTCCCATTTCTCGCATTGAAATCGCCCATTAGTACTATTCTATCCTTGCTGTTGACCCTGACCACGATGTCACTCAATGCTTTATAAAACTTGTCAATATCCTCATCTGCACCCTCACATGGTGAATACACGGAAACAATTCTAGTCCTAATTCCTCCAACGGACAAATCTACCCACATCATTCGCTCATTTACGTGCCTAACAAAAATTATATTGCGTGCAATGGTATTCCTGATAAAGAGCCCTACCCTAGACTCGGCCCTGCCCTTTCTAACACCCGTCAAGTACACTTTATAATCTCCTATCTCTTCCTCGTTATCTCCCCTTACGCGAATATCACTTACTCCTAGCACATCCAGATGCATCTTCTTTGCTGACTCAGCTAGTTCTACTTTCTTTCTTCCATAAGCCCCATTAATACTGATAGCTCCCCATCGAATTCCATTTTGTTCGCCAAGTTGTTTCCAAGGAGTCCCTCGCCTGTCAAATGGTAGTGGGACTCCGTTACTCCCATAGGACCGAGGCTTGCTTAAAATGTTCTAAGCTCGGTAAATTCATGAAGCAGGATGCTACCCTACTTGCACATAGTTCAAGTGAGGATCTCTCCTCTAAAGGGTTATGGACCACCGGTGAATTATAAAGTCCTAGCCGCCTGAGCACAAGGAGGGCCATGACTCAGAATATGTCCGAGATGTCCACTCCCATTCCATACCAACTGGTATCCCGACTCTCAGGACCACTTACTAGGCCACTCAGCCGTTGCCCATGGTTCACGAAATAGGACGTGACTACAGTAACCCACACCATGAACTACGGGTTTAGCATACTACTAAGTTTAAAAACTGGGGATATTGATATCCAATGGTATTTCACAAATTTTTCAGTGGCTTAGGCTCTTTTTTTTTTTTTTTTTTTTTTTTTTTTGGAAAATCCGTGATTAGCACCTTTTAAAAATACCACACCTTTTTCCACTGCTTGTCAGTCTGACTCTTAAAAGTACAGGGTATGAAGATTTGACCGGAAGGTTGGATGATCATAGGTATTTCCATGTATTTACTGCCAGGGATCAAAATAAATTAAAATTATATATATAAATATATGTGTCTGCCTCTGCGGTGTAGTGGTTAGTGTGATTAGCTGCCACGCCCCGAGGCCTGGTTTCGATTCCCGGCTCTACCACGAAATTTGAAAAGTGGTACGAGGGCTGGATATGGGTTCACTCAGCCTCGGAAGGTCAACTGAGTAGAGGGGTTGGATTCTTACCCCAGCCAACCTCGAAGTGATTTTCCGTGGTTCCCCACTTCTCCTCCAGCCAAATGCCGGGATGGTACCTAACTTAAGGCCGCGGCTGCTTCCTTCACTCTTACTTGTCTATCCCTTCCAATCTTCCCATCACCCTACAAGGGCCCTGTTCAGAAAGGCAGGTGATGTCGCCTGGGCAAAGTACTTTTCCTCCCCCTAGTTGTATCCCGACTCAAAGTCTCACGCTCCATGACACTGCCCTTGAGACGGAAGAGGTGGGATCGACTCCGAAGGAAAAACCAACCCTGGAGGAATAAATGATTAAGAAAGAAAGATTATAAGCTATATAAAATAATCTGATAGACGAAAAAATCGGGATATCTAACAAAACTGAACGGGGTTTGTGGGAAAGATCTCAAAAACGGGTGGTCCTCGGGGAAAACGGGCACTGAAATGGAAATGGCGTATGGCTTTTAGTGCCGGGAGTGTCCGAGGACAAGTTAGGCTCGCCAGATTTGACACCCTTAGGCGACCTGCGCGTGTGATGAGGATGAAACGATGATGAAGACGACACATACTCCCAGCCCCTGTGCCAGCGAAATTAACCAATTAAGGTTAAAATTCCCGACCCTGCCGGGAATCGAATCCGTGACCCCTGTGGCCAAAGGCCAGCACGCTAACCATTTAGCCATGGAGCCGGACAATCGGGCACTATGATAACCCTATCCTTGTCTCGGCAACTGGGTATTTCGTCTTAATACACATCTACACACAACCCGGTGCCTATCATTACACAAAAACTCAATAGCAACAGGGATTTCTGTGGTCGAACCCATGGCGTCAGAAAGGGCATTTGGCCGTAAAACGGGACCTATCCCACATGTGCGACGGAATTCGCCCGCGCAGTCCCAAAAGATAAGGAAAAGCGGTAGAAGAAGATGGGTTTTCTTGAGTTGCTTAGCCTGAGTGAGGGTTGAGTAGAGTATTTTCACCCTCTCTTTGTCCCAGCTTTGAGAATAATAAATGATATAACGCCACTGTTGTTGTGCACGTGTCTCGTGCTGTGTAAGACCTGTTCTGCTGAGATGACCTTTACCTCTACAGCTGTAGATACCCATCCCATGCTAACTACGATTGTTATCAGAGAAATTTGCATTCACGGGATGCGGCGAGGTGACGACGTACTTGTATATATCGACGTGCAGTTCCTGGTCACGCTGACAGATGGCCCTAGCGTGCTGTACCGAGTGAGGGATGCTAATTTATGACATGAACACGCCCACCGAGTTTCATCTGTCAAGCATTGGTTCCAGGAAACGAGCGAACGGGAATGTGAAAGTTTTTATGGCCTCTTCTACTGCGTGACACCCCACCTGCCCGCGGTCTTCTTCTCCTTCAGACATCCTCGATGAGCTACCACAGCTACATATCAGCAGTAGGTAGCAGGTCGTCATCTGTGAGGTGGTGGTGATGAGAAAGAGAAAGTCCAATCGGAGGAAGAAAATCATTAGGAACTTACGCTTTGAAAAATAATGCTTATTAATCGTCATCATGTGCCAGTTACTGAACATGTAAACTCATCTTCACCCAAGCGAGAATGATCCCCTTAAAACCGGGCGAGTTGGCCGTGCGTGTAGAGGCGCGCGGCTGTGAGCGTGCATCCGGGAGATCGTGGGTTCGAGTCCCACTGTCGGCAGCCCTGAAAATGGTATTCCATGGTTTCCCATTTTCACACCAGTCAAATGCTGGGCTGTACCTTAATTAAGGCCACGGCCGCTTCCTTCCAACTCCTAGGCCTTTCCTATCCCATCGTCGTCATAACACCTGTGTCGGTGTGACGTCGTAAAGCAAAAAAAAAAAAAAGTCCCTTAAAAGCGGAGGGAGAACGCTGCCACTATTTGAAACCCGAACACGGAAAAAGGAATAGGACGACAATCTCCATGCTCGACAGCCTCTGTCTTCCACGTAGTAGACCTACTCATTTCTGCAGTGGGCTTGGCGAATTCATGACCATGCCCCTCGACTTCGAGTAAAATGAACTCTTCTTCCGTATCTCTCAGTGACTATTATTCTTTCTTTTTTTTTAATTTGGCCAGCTCCTTGACTGAATGCCGACTCCGCAGTGTAGGGGTAGCGTACTGCCTCTTAACCGAAGGTCGCGGGTTCGATTCCCGGCCAGGTCAAGAATTTTTACCTGGTTTGAGTTCCACTCAGCCTACGTGATTACAATTGAGGAGCTATCTGACGGTTAGATGGCGGCCCCGGTCTAGAAAGTCAAGAATAACGGCCGAGAGGATTCGTCGTCCTGACCACACGACACCTCATACTCCAGGCTTTCGGACTGTGCAACGGTCTCTTGGTAGGCCATGGCCCTTCAGAGCTGTTACGCCATGGTGTTTGGTTTCTTTCCTTTTTTTCCTTGACTGAATGATAAGTGTTTGAGGTCTTCGGTTAAGAGGGTTGTGGGCTCTATTCCCAATCAAGTCGAGGATTTTACCCTCTTCTTGTTAGTTCCTCTAACACGGGAACTAAGTGTTTGTGTTTGCCTCAACGCACTCTTCTTCATATACTGTACATGCAGCGCACCGTAATATCAACCACCACAGACACTTCGCGATAGTGAATACATCCATCCACATAGGGTTGGCATCTGAAAAGGCGCATCCAGCTTCAAAACGGTGCCAAGTCCACATGTGCAACACAGTTCACACCCAGTACCCCACAAGCGAGAAAGTAAAGCGACTAAATAAGAAATTTATTTATTTATTTATGGAGAAGTTAACGTTTCTGTCCCTCTGTTACGTGTAACACAGTATAACTACATACAATACTTTTTACAATATAATTTTAAATGTAGTGGTAATAAACCACAAGCTATGAAATAACGAATAACTGAACAAAGGGAGTTAACAACCGTTCCATAAATAAACTAAACCCATGCCGCTAAGGCTTGGATTAGCAGTGTCCTACTAAGTGACTGAAGACTTGAAGAATGTGAGATGTGAGATGAAACGTGGTTATTATTCACACGTAGGCTGAGTGGATATAGCCATCAGATTCTGCTAAAAATCCCTGACGTTGTCGGGAATCTAACTAGGGTCCTCCGGTTAAGAGGCAAGCTTACTCCTCTCAAAGCTCGAATATAAGGCATAAGGAAATGAAATGAAAGTATAGAGTGTAAACTTACCTGTTTTCTCAATTCTGTTGGAACCACCATACAATGCCGGGAAAAGAAAAAAATCATATATCTCAACAGCCCCGAAGCGCCTTGGCCTACCAACCGACCGCCGCTTAGCCTACAGATTACGAGGTGTCGTGTGGTCGGCACGCTGCCCCTACACCGCGACGCCGGCTTGATACAATGTTGAACAAACATATATGTATTTATCTTATTACTTTTATGCAGGAAGCCTCCATGGCTCAGGCGGCACCGCACCTGCCTCTGTTCGCTGGATACCGTGGTTCAAATCCCGGTCATTCCATGTAAGATTTGTACTGGACAAAGCGGAGGCAGGACAGGATTTCTCCGAATATTCCTGTTTTTCCTGTCATCTTTCATTCCAGCAACAATCTCCAGTACCATTTCATTTCATTAATCATTTCCCCAGTGAAGTGCGACAGGCTTCGGCAGCCAGCACAATTCCTATCCTCGCAGCTAGATGGGGGCTTCATTCATTCCATTCCTGACCTGGTCGAATGACAGGAAACAGGTTGTAAATTTTCATTTCATTTCCACGTTTATGCCGGAAGTGTCCTAGGACAAGCTAGCTCACCTGGTGTAGGTCTTTCTATTTGACGCCTATGCGTGACTTGTGCGGCGTTTGGATGTGGGGTGGGGTGATGATGATGAGGATGATGATGATTATGATGAGGTCGGGAGAGGGTGAACCAGGTGTCAACACGTGGCCTACTCCTGTCGAATAATACCAAGGGGGTCTGCCTCCGTAGCGTAACGGTTAGAGTCATTAGCTGCCGTTCTCAGGGGCCCGGGCTCGATTCCCGGTACTGCCAGAAATTTATCAATGGCAGAAGGGCTGGTATGTGGTTGAGATGGTACATGCAGCTCACTTCCATTCGAGGTGTTCCTGGGAATAGCTGCATCACCTCGGAATGAGGAAACGGGTTTCCACACCAAGGGGGCTGTTCAAGGCGTCACTCCATACCAAATTCGGCTCCGTGCCTAAATGGTTAGGGTTCTGCCCGTTGCTCCAGGAGTTCCCGACTTCGATTCCGGGCAAGGTCGAGGATTTTAACCTTAATTGATTAATTCGTCTGGCTCGGGTGCTGGGTGTGTGTGTGCCAAATTCACCATTAGAAATCACAGAAATTCAGGTCTCTATAGTGAACCCTTTGGTCCACTATGAAGGATACCTACCTTTCTTATCTATCAGCCAACAAAATTTCATGAGATCTATCCCTTGGGTCGTTTCGGGTTCTTCGTCACTTGCTGGGGTAATAGGTAGGGTTCAGTAATCCTAATCTATCTACTCAAATGAAAGGTCTATTTAAAAATATTCCCATTTATTCATGTAATTGCTGAAGAAATAATAATTTATAATCAATATAATTTGGACTATCATGTCCACTTGACACCACAATCGTTGTCCGACTCGTTGGCTGAATAGTCAGCGTACTGGCCTTCGGTTCAGAGGGTCCCGGGTTCGATTCCCGGCCGGGTCGGGGATTTTAACCTTAATTGGTTAATTCCAATGGCCCGGGGGCTGGGTGTTTGTGATGTCCCCAACATCCCTGCAACTCACACACATAACACTATCCTCCACCACACTAACACGCAGTTACCTATACATGGCAGATGCCGCCCACCCTCATCGGAGGGTCTGCCTTACAAGGGCTGCAATCGGCTAGTAATAGCCACACGAAATTATTATTACCACAATCGTTTAATACAGACGAGCTGAATACTGGTTTGAGCCTTTGACTGAACTGCCTGATGGGCATCCTTACTAAAAACGATTGTCTTAATTATTAAATAAAGAAAGGAAAATCTGGAAATCCTTAAATTCGGCTTCCATTTGTGACTACATGTACCATCAAAATGATTCTTGACGGTCCAGCCCTCGTAACACGAACTCTGGACTCTGGGTATAATTAAGGCAGTCCAATCGGTGTGTGCCACACAGTGGTTGTACGACATGGGCCCTTAATTCAATCGATGTGACCTGCGACTAAGTCATTGACCGATCTTCAAACTTCTAAGTTACTTTAAAGTCATTGTGGATGATGACCGCAAGGTAACTGATGCTACAGTGGCATATGGTCCTAATCTAAGTCACTGAGGTTGATGACCCCATGACCATCCAACTTTCTAAGCTGAAGGCGAAACACAATTAAGTTATATCGGTTGATGACCGATCAATCCATTACCTTCGGATATGCCCCCTTAATCGTTACGTTAATATTTAAATATTCCCAGAAAAATGAACTAAGATTTCCAGAATGCATCTTCAAGTTATTCGCTTGGTTTAAAGTTATTTCACAAATACGGTTTCCACTGAATTTAATAATTAAATAAATTTAAAATGATTTAATGAAATCTTAATGAACAATAAATTCTATCTCCCCGGACGAATGGTTTCTTTCACAAGTCCCTACTCAAACGTTTGACGAAATTAATTTTTATTCACTTTATGATTATCGCCTGTTTTTATCGTGCAGCTGGAAAAAATTTACATCATTTATTTCAGTATTATATCTTGTTTCATGACATCACACTTTAATCTAATCAAATACTAGCCATTATTAATACTTGGATAACCCTAATAATTAAGTACAAAACCATAAGTAACTCCCCGTACAATGTAAGCCGATTACGATGTCATATCTTGTCATAACATTTCATAAAGTTTTGTGCACCACTCACAAACAAAACAATCATCGCTACCACCACTCTATATTTTGGACAACCCTGAAATTGGCTAACCTCGCTCATTATACTCTAACTTCGTGGTTTCAAATATACATTACGAACTCAATTAAACAAATTCCCAGTATCTAATAACCTACACGTTATTCCCGGATGATATTTTCAACTAGATCTCGCAAATAATGATCTCTGTTCCAAAGAAGACAATCTAATTTTAACATGTAGCAAGCGCGCAACCTCGTTACCTTCGAGCGGCGAACTCCGATCAGCTGGCGGCATTGAAAACAAACGACCCTCACCCTGTCTGTCAGTTTTAATATGAAACACATGTCTTTCGCCACGCTTGACTGGCTTCTAAGAATAAAACCTTAGACTTCGCAAAATAGAATAAAATACGATATCTCTGACCAACAAATATGCACATAGATTTTACTTTTAAATGTCCTACAGTAATTGTACACGTCACCAATTAATACTTGCGTGGATTCTCTCACTCTACTTTCCATCCCAAACAGTATATAAAATCTATCTCGGGCTCCCACAAAAGTCCCGGGTTCACTACAGGCTTCCAATCACCTGATTCACAAATCCTATCTCAACTCATACGACAAATCTAACCTCTTATCTCAAACTCGACGACTCTCACTGACCAAAAGAACTAGAATAAAAATACTTAGAATCCACGACGCATAATTACGCACCAATACTTTAATAGTGAATAACTTCGCATAAGATGATCTCGTATTTTAGAACTGGATTTCCACAAAAATGACCGACAAACTTTACTGTTGTTTATTGTTACATAGTCACAGTTTAAACGATCATAGAATATCGTTACACTTCGTGACAAAATTCACCGGTCTTCACTACTCAACACTACATACAGTGCTTCCACCCGATTGAAAAGTAACCACGGATCCTTTTGCACCAGTTCCATCAAAATTCAAACAGAATAATTTTACGTCCAATAAACATCTTAATTTGACATCGCAAAATATAGGCAATAAATTCTCGGAAATGACGATCTACTTTGGACGTGATATCACTTCGAAACCCTCACTAATAACTATTTACAACGTTGCACGGCGCTCGCAATACTTTAAAAATTTATCCAGGCAGGAAATAAAACAACTGACCTTTTCGTCATATTCTGACATTCACCAAAAACATATGGGTGACCAACTGCGTCATAAATATCCATTTCAAAAACATATAAGTTTGACATCATAAAACAAGATATAGTAGGTGGTAAGATGGCATGTCACCTACCTTATGTTACGTCAGTTTCCATCTTTGGGCTCACCTGCGACCCTCTGTCATTTATTCAACCATTTTTACATTTCTGGCTGTGCATAGCATTTTTCTTCCTGTTTCCTGGAAATAAAGCATTAAAAAAAGAAATGCCCTTCACTTGGCGTCTTTGTTGATCGCACTAGACCGATTGTGTTTATTACCCGCACACGAATTACTTTCTTTACCACACAAACATTTATAAATTTTTCTTCGGTATCTTGACCGTCCTTTTTATACAATTACTTCTGCTCAAAAACCTATCTCCACATGGAGTCAAGACCCCAGCTATATCGGCTAAAATCTGTTTGTTGGACTTAGTCTACTTCTTGTCGATCAATTTACAGAACAGTTCAACTCCCTGTCTTCAGCCTCAACGATACAAATGCAGGGGTTTCAGCATGGCGTCCCTTCTTAATTATAGACAGTACCCCCTCTCTCCAGGCATTTTCCCTTTGCCGCCAAGAAAATTTGCGTAACTTTTTCGACTTAAATGTCTGTATTTAAGAGAGTTTTTGATGTAACCACATACTTGTTACGTTGCTAGCGGTAGTGTTCATGAGCATTTAAAATTTATTCTCATTAAATTAACCGGTTAAATGACCTCATTTGATAGGCACTATTTTTTTGTTGACTTAGCGTGGGTAAACTAGACACGCGCGTCCTTCTGAAATAATCCACAGAGATGGCTTAGCAGTCTCAAATCCGTCTTAATAAAGACCATTTGTCTTATAGATAAATACAGGACCCTCATTATACTGCGTTCACTACTAATTCTTTCATTTAAATATATTTATTCAACATAAACTTTCTTCTGTATCCTTCCACTGTTGACACGTGCGGTGACGTCGCATCTCAGAGCGTGGGGCAGAAGGTAGCCACCTCCTTGCCACGTGACACTTCCGTGATAACAAGAAATGGTCAAGCTCCTGATCACAATTGACCTGGAGCCTCATGTAGTAACTTTCATACTTAAAATTCTTAGGGCACAAAGGTCATGGGTTCAGTAGACCGTCTAATCGTAAAAGACCTGCACCAGGTCTCTCCGGAGGCCATATTCTATTATTTATTCATACTCCATATGAACAGTGCGGAAAGGTTTGGAATTAAATCCAGGGTTTTGGCGCGCAATGTAGTGATTGGAAATTGCATAACACTCTTCTACCCTGCCGGCCAACATTCTGATGGTGACATTTTTTTCACCAACGGGATTCGAACCGGATAACCATAATATCAGACCATATAGACTTGACAACTTAAGGATTATGGCCACTAGGCAGGCTCTGAATAAAAATTGTGGAAAACTTCGTTTCAAAGATTAAAGAAAGAAAAGTTGAAAGAGGTGAATTAAGATACATTTCCACTGGCTGGTCTTGTAATCGGGAAGCATAATGAAATGTTGTTTCTAGTAGAAACGAACAGTTGGTGCCCCGTTGATTCCCATCTTTTGGTGGCATTAGTAAAAAAAAAAGGAGAAAACTGAGATTGTAGCATGAGTCACTGCACTAAAACCTTGCGAAATTGCAAGAAATATATAAGACTAGCATGGTACCCGTGCTTCGCTACGGTATTTAACTGAAATTTATAACTGCATGCTTATTGTTTTAGATATATAATCCGCCGAAATTCGCGATCTGACACGTCTTCAGCGAGAATCCACCAAAATTCCCGATCTGACTCGTTTTCTATTAGATTACGGCACGTTTCCTCCCATTTTTCAATCTTCCTTTCCAGCAATCGATTTCGTACTTCCCGGGCTAGGCTCAGGTATTCTTCCCGGTCAGTTGGGTCCGTAAATCTTTGCCATACCGTATATTCCTATAATCATTTTTAATCTGGATAAAATCCTTCAGGAGATCCGGCGTGGTGTCTTATTGGGAGCCTTGGCGGCACTGAACCCGCGGCCGGCTGCATTCTTAGTCATTACCCGTCCAGGAGCCGTTTCCAGCGCGGTCCGCACATTTAACGACGGTCCGGAACATTATTATTATTATAATTATAACTATTATGTGTTGCTGGGATGAATGATGACAGGGAAAACCGGAGTATCCGGAGAAAAACCTGTTCCGCCTCCGTTTTGTCCAGCACGAATGTCATATGGAGTGACCGAGATTTGAACCACGGAACCCAGCTGTGAGAGGCCGGCGCGCTGCCGCCTGAGCAACGGAGGATCCTTATAAGTACATTAAGAACAGTAAAATCAATTGGTCTCACCTCCTTTTACACCCCACCGCCGTTAGTTTTTATTGCCAACCCTCCCCCCCCACCCCCCAAAAAATTAAAAGAAGGCGTGTTTCTTTATGTTTAAGGGAGATTCCAAACACCAATGTTCACGTCTATTACCTTCAGTTTTGAGAGATAAGTATCCCCATAAATATGATTTACTTTTGTCACTTCATTTCAAACTACTCCCCCCCCCCCAAGTGAATTTTCCCGCAAAAAATACTTGTTTCTTTAATAGTGAAGGATCTTCTAAATACCAATTATCACGACTCTAACTTCTTCACTTTTTGATTTATGTGTCCTCATGAAAGGAATTCAACTCCTTTACACTCCCGCCCCCCAAGATGGTTCCCCCCCCCAAAACGCGTTTTTCTTTGTTTTTAAGGGAGATCCAAATACGAATTTTCACGTCTGTAACAACTTTAGTTTTTATTAGATGTATATATTCTCATACAATTAAAGTCAATTAATTTTTTAATTCATTCACCCCCCTCCACTCCCGCTTCATTGGATTTTCCGAGAATACGTGTTTCTTTACTTTTAAAGCAGATTGCAAATATCAAATTTCACGTCTGTAACATCTTCATTTTTAAGATATCAGTAGCCTAAATAAAAGAATTCAACACAATTTTCAGTCACTTTCACCCCCCCCTCCACCCGAGTGGTATTTCAGAAAATTAAAAATACACGTTTCTTTATGTTTAATAGAGATAAAAATACCATTTTTCACTTCTGTAACATGTTAAGTTTTTTAGATATACTGTAAAAATTCTCATTTTAAAATTTCACCCCTTTTGGGTTCCCCTTAAATGGAGTTTCCAAAAACAAATTGTAATAATTTGATGACTACTGATAAATAAATATAATAAATAAATAAAATATAAATATAATTACTCAAAAACTTAATAAAATTAATAAGCATAATTAACCGAAATGTCCGTAGTATGGGCGCCAGAGTTCACCAGAATGGATCCCTCGAATTTGGATAAGAGCATGATAAACTTTATATCCCAGGGCGTGTACATAATGCTGCGTACTGGTACATCTGCTGCAGGCCTTACCTAACCTCCTGAAAACGACTAATTAGGTAGGAACTGCACCTAGGTTTATCAATAACACTGATTCTAAAATAGCTAACTATATTCTGAACAAATTCCGTGCATGAGCACCTCATCAACATACAACATTAGACATATAATACACACATAAAATATTGCTGGAAGACTCCATATTTACAACAACAACAATAATAATGAAACTCGTGGGAAAACGAAAGTGAGAACTAAGCTACCATTTGTAGATAGTCCGATGAACAATGTACATGTATGAAGATAAATACCCTTCACTGTCTCTATATCAATTCGACTTACCGATTCTAATAATCGGCAGTTATCACTTCACACAGATACTGTACCTTGTACTACTGTGTTCACATATTTTAACACTTGTAAAGATATATACACACGTCTGTCGATCCTCAACATATAAATTTATGGAAAGTCTGAGATAGCTTTCACCAACATATAATGCTAGGCCGCCACAAGTGCTGCAATACTTAATGCGCAAGCACTCTCCACAAACATAACACGACTACGCTCCACGAACGTTTGAAGTCCAGTCCATTGCTGCCGTGTCACTCCCGTACCGTGTATCAGCACCACTTCCTTCCCGTACAGTGCCTCAGTTGTAGTTGTAGTTATCTTCCTTCTCGTTCCTATACAATCACCTTCACAATCACCCTTACAATGTCTCCTTTACAATCTCCTATACAATCATCTACAATCTCCTATACAATCCTCTGGTTGCCGCCGTATGACCAACCTTTATAGACATCAACATCCCCCTCCTTTCAGATGAGACGTCTGGATTGGTGCTTGCCAGCCAATCATGAGTGATCTCAAATCAAGACCAAGCCCTGAACTACTTCTTCCTCCCAAGACAATAACAAACTCTGGGGAGTTTTCATGAATCACCAAACTTTCCTGGTACAACAACAAGCTTATCTCATCAGGCTGGGATATATACATGAGTAAATGGAATTTCCTGACACAAGTACATCACAACAGACACTGGGGTAGCCAGATGACTCATTCAAATTACCAGAGTTATTAAAGCAAGGTTTTCCCACTCGTGCAAAGCAAATTACTCATACCTACATATGTGGATATCTTCCAGCTTACCAATATAAATGTCAAAATATACAAATGAAATAATAATAATAATAATAATAATAATACAAATCGAATACTGACAATAATATCTCTAACTTCTACATATAATTCAGGGGTGTGATATATGTACTATCACATAACGCCCCCTTGGTGAATCGATGATATCACATATTATGATTCACCATCAAACAGAACTTCTTACATAACCTTATAATGACATAACTGAACACATAATTTACAGTAATAATGATATATACATTGCGTCTACTGCATTGTATTCGCACACACGAAATACAATTTGTCCAAACAATAATAATAATAATAATATGGCTATATACACGCAACTCTGATTGTTTCACATACCATTGAATACAATCCCTTCTTACTACTGTACACATAACTCAAAATTGATAATATATACCTCCAAGGTGCAGATCCTATCTCTTATATCTGCGAAGGCTATAGATATTAAATGTCCCAAGGACCTTATTTTCAGCGGTTAGGAGCCTATAAGCACACTTGCCTATTCTACTGTCCACAGAATACGGACCCTGATATAATGAAAAAACTATACATTAACTGAACATGGCATCGATAAGCGAGGAATGCGTACCGCAATAAAACTAACTACTTCTAGAATACACTCTATCTCACACACAAAGATTCGTACCATCCAGTCACACAAGAATCATACAAACTTTCATTCGGAACATAGAAATCCCAATTTCTGAAATGCGCGGGAATCTCACTACGTTTACACTTCCACAAAACCATAATTAATGCAAGCAAACAGATCACATACTTTTTCACACATTCCACATCGATATCACTCAGCACGTCATTCAAATCATTCACACAACTCTCAGACTTAAATAAAACATTACGCACTCGCTTGGATGGACTTTCTTTCATCTCACGCACACTTCCATTCTCACACACGCTCACTCTATTACTGAAATTCTTACCATAATACACTTTGAAATTGCTGTCATTACTACTTAATGACCCAACAATCAAGTCATCTTCACCACCTTCCATATCAGCTCCTACTTGCACCAGTTTCATGCCAACAACACTGCTACTTTCGACTCTCTTATCAGAAGTTTCATTAATCTCAAAGTCACCATTTTCACACATAATGGACCTAACTTTACTCTTCTCACGTACACTTAAATCAACAAAAACATCCTCATGATGTATACTCTGTGAACACACTTCACTTACTAAACAACCTTCATCAACTTCACAAAAAACTTCACTTTCAATTTCAGAAACTTCCACAAGATTATCGATCGCAACACCGCTATTACCATCACCACTAGCACAAAGTAAGATATCCGACACAGCTTTCTTACCTTCATCACGCCCCCTATTCTCAAAATCTCCCTGAACACAAAACACAGGGTCATACAATAATTCCTCTTTCACGTCTACCTCGTAACTTACCTGTTTCATCGCGTGAATAGGAATTTCGGTATCGGACTGCCTATCTGACCCAACTAAGAAGTCCGATTCCGGTTTAAATTACTTGACGTGGACTGTTCACTATTATCATTTCTCTGCACTTGATCTGGAGGTCTTTGATCCGTACGCCCCCTACTTTCTGATTCCCCTTGATTAGGTCTTCTGCCATAATATTCCTGGTGATTACCTCCTTGGTTAGAGTGTCTGTTTCCCCTTCCGGAATTACCACCCTGATTCCCTTGCCTAGAATGACTGAAATTCTGATTATTCCTATCTCCCGCTACCTGATTACCTTGTCTCCCATTATCCCCGTAATTCCTACCTTCACTTTGCCTAGTCCTCCCCTGCCCTTCCAAAGCATCAAACCTCTCTAACAGCTGCTCTAATTCCTTGATCGTAACAATATTCTGCATACATGCAGCTAATCCGACCTTCTCAGGAAAATGCCTCAACATCTGGCGGACTGTATCTCTTTCCGATGCTAGACCTTCAATATTCTGGCTGATCAGAACATGCGCTAAGAAATATTCCGTCATAGACACACCTTCCTGAGGCCTATATTTGCCAAATAGCACGCGATCTCTTTCCCTTCCCTGAATAGCTTCACTCCAAAATTTAGAACTAAATTTCTCCCTAAATTCCTCCAAACTCGAAATACCCTGTCTGTAAACTTGAAACCAAGATCTCGCTTCTCCAACAAATGCAACATCCAACAGCTCATCAACCATACTCCAATCAATCAAACCATCGTCAAGATTCTTGCAAAACCGTTTCTCCACCGTTTTCAAGAATTCCATCGGATTAAACTGCCGGCCATTAAACTTGGGTAATTCAGAGTCCTTCGTACAAGATACGTACCTATTACATATATTGCTACCTACTTGGATTTGACTGATCTCCTGCCTTAACTTTACATGACATGCTATAATTCCTTCTTCAACTACCATTCTGGCATTTCCTTCTACTGACTTGAGGTCTTTCTCCAATTTCTCAGTCTTTTCATCTATTCGCTTCGCTAAAACATACTGGCTGGTTTTAATTCTATCTATTTCTTCGACTTTATCTTCCACTATTTTTATTCTTTTATCACATTCCTTGCTGTTTTCAACAAATTCCTTCCTAACTACATTAAATCGACATTCGATTTTCTCAGTCAATTCCAAGCGTTGAGATTCTACCTTATTATTGACTTCCTGAATTTCCCTGCTTTGATGGTCAAACTTCTGGTTTAATTCATCTATTCTACCATTCACAGCACTACTTAAACTATCAATTTTACTAGATAATTCAACACTCACTGAATTTAACTCCTTACTTTGATTCTCAATCTTACTGGACAATTCCGTACTAACTGAATTTAATTCACTATTAATACTGTATATTTCATTACTTAAAAAACTCAATTCACTCTTCAACTCTTTACTCTGACTATCAATCTTGCTAGACAATTCAACACTATTATTATCAATTTTACTGGACAATTCAACATTATTATTATCGATTTTACTGGACAATTCAACATTATTATTATCGATTTTACTGGACAATTCAACATTATTATTATCGATTTTACTGTTAATACTGCATATTTCATTACTTAAGGAATTCAATTCACTCTTCAACTCTTTACTCTGACTATCAAGTAGCGATTTAAGCATACTGAGCATTGAAGACTCGTCTTGATCCCCTACATTCTGAGTTTGAGACGGGTTACTCGATTCCTCACCGATCGTTGCAAATTGATCTTTCCTACTATCAGCCATTTTGCTACTCTCACTTAAATTAGATAAACTCAATGTGGTGGAATTCTTTTGACTTCTCTTATCCTGATTCTTAGTACCAGCAACTTTCAAAACCTCTCTACTTCTCAACTTTATAATACTGGACTCGCTACAACATTTCTTCATACTCCAAAATACACATGAAACATATAAAACACTTCACTGACATAGTTTGCAGAATTCCAACCACACCTGACAAGTGCACCTACGCTTATAAGCCTAACAGATGTACCAATCATTCAGCCACACGTTGGGAAGCCAATTGTAATAATTTGATGACTACTGATAAATAAATATAATAAATAAATAAAATATAAATATAATTACTCAAAAACTTAATAAAATTAATAAGCATAATTAACCGAAATGTCCGTAGTATGGGCGCCAGAGTTCACCAGAATGGATCCCTCGAATTTGGATAAGAGCATGATAAACTTTATATCCCAGGGCGTGTACATAATGCTGCGTACTGGTACATCTGCTGCAGGCCTTACCTAACCTCTTGAAAACGACTAATTAGGTAGGAACTGCACCTAGGTTTATCAATAACACTGATTCTAAAATAGCTAACTATATTCTGAACAAATTCCGTGCATGAGCACCTCATCAACATACAACATTAGACATATAATACACACATAAAATATTGCTGGAAGACTCCATATTTACAACAACAACAATAATAATGAAACTCGTGGGAAAACGAAAGTGAGAACTAAGCTACCATTTGTAGATAGTCCGATGAACAATGTACATGTATGAAGATAAATACCCTTCACTGTCTCTATATCAATTCGACTTACCGATTCTAATAATCGGCAGTTATCACTTCACACAGATACTGTACCTTGTACTACTGTGTTCACATATTTTAACACTTGTAAAGATATATACACACGTCTGTCGATCCTCAACATATAAATTTATGGAAAGTCTGAGATAGCTTTCACCAACATATAATGCTAGGCCGCCACAAGTGCTGCAATACTTAATGCGCAAGCACTCTCCACAAACATAACACGACTACGCTCCACGAACGTTTGAAGTCCAGTCCATTGCTGCCGTGTCACTCCCGTACCGTGTATCAGCACCACTTCCTTCCCGTACAGTGCCTCAGTTGTAGTTGTAGTTATCTTCCTTCTTGTTCCTATACAATCACCTTCACAATCACCCTTACAATGTCTCCTTTACAATCTCCTATACAATCATCTACAATCTCCTATACAATCCTCTGGTTGCCGCCGTATGACCAACCTTTATAGACATCAACATCCCCCTCCTTTCAGATGAGACGTCTGGATTGGTGCTTGCCAGCCAATCATGAGTGATCTCAAATCAAGACCAAGCCCTGAACTACTTCTTCCTCCCAAGACAATAACAAACTCTGGGGAGTTTTCATGAATCACCAAACTTTCCTGGTACAACAACAAGCTTATCTCATCAGGCTGGGATATATACATGAGTAAATGGAATTTCCTGACACAAGTACATCACAACAGACACTGGGGTAGCCAGATGACTCATTCAAATTACCAGAGTTATTAAAGCAAGGTTTTCCCACTCGTGCAAAGCAAATTACTCATACCTACATATGTGGATATCTTCCAGCTTACCAATATAAATGTCAAAATATACAAATGAAATAATAATAATAATAATAATAATAATACAAATCGAATACTGACAATAATATCTCTAACTTCTACATATAATTCAGGGGTGTGATATATGTACTATCACAAAATCACCTATGTTTCTTTACATTTACAGGAGATTCCAAACACCCACTTTTTACGTCTGTAACATTTTACGTTTCCAAGATAATCTTTCAAAAAATTCACCCCAATTTGTCACTTCTGTTTAACCGCCATTAATAGGATTTTCCAAAAACTAAAAAAATAAGTGTTTCTTTATTTTTAAAGGAGATCCCATATATAAATTTTCAGTTCTGTAATATCTTTCGTTTCTGAGATATATGTAACCTCATTAAAGGCATTCAACTCATTTTTCACCCTTTTACACCCCTCCCATTGGGATTTACAGGAAACAAAAAAATACGTGTCCCTTTATTTTAGAGGAGATTCTAACTATCAAATTTTACATCTGTAAATTTTAAAGTTTTAAGATGTAGACACATTCATTTTAAAAAATTCACCTCCCTTTTCACAACTCAATATTTGGATTTTCCAAAAACGAAAATATACGTGTTTCTTTACATTTAAAGTTGATCCCAAATACCAATTTTCAGGTCTGTAATATCATCAGGTTCTGAAATATAAGTAGCCTCATTAAAGGCATTCAACCCATTATTCACCCTTTTACACCCTTCCTATTGGAATTTTCCGAAAACAAAAGAATACGTGTTTCTTTATTTTTAAAGGAGATTCTAAATACCAATTTTTACATCTAAAAACTGTAACAATTTTGAGATATAGATACACACATTTTAAAAAATCACCCCCTTTTAACCCCCCCATTAATTGGATTTTCCAAAAACAAAAAAATACGTGTTTCTTTATTTTTAAAGGAGATCCCAAACACTAATTTTCAGGTCTGTAATATCTTCAGTTTCTGAAATATAAGTAGCCTCATCAAAGGCATTCAACCCCTTTTTCACCCCTCCTATTGCGATTTTCCGAAAACAAAAAATATGTTTTTCTTTATGTTTAATGAAGATTCTAAATACCAGTTTTTACATCTGCAAACTTTAAAAGTTTGGAGATATGGATTCACTCATTTTAAAAATTCACCCCCTTTTCACCCTCCCATTAATTGGATTTTCCAAAAACAAAAAAATACGTGTTTCTTTATTTTTAAAAGAGATCAAAAGTACCAATTTTCAGGTCTGTATTATCTTCAGTTTCTGAGATATAAGTACTGGTATCCTGATTAAGGGTATTCAACCCATTTCCCCATTTTCACCCCTTTTCACCCCTCCTATTGGGAATTTCTGAAAACAAAAAAATACGTGTTTCCTTATTTTTAAAGAAGATTCTAAATACCAATTTTTACATCTGTAAACTTTTAAACTTTCGAGATATAGACACACTAATTTTAAAATTTCACCCCTCATTTCACCCCTTTAGCGAAGGAATATCCAAAAATCCTCTCTTAGCGGGCACCTACATCTTAATATGAATATATCCCCAAAATTTCATTTCTTTACGTCCAGTAGTTTTGGCTCTGCGATGATGAATCAGTCAGTCAGTCAGGACAAGTTATTTTATATATATACTAGCAAGATACCCGTGCTTCGCTACGGTATTATACCGAAATTTATAATTGAATGCTTATTGTTTTAGATATATAATCCGCCGAAATTCGCGATCTGACTCGTTCTCTGCGAGAATCCACCAAAATTCCCGATCTATTATTTTACGGCACGTTTCCTCCCATTTTTAAATCTTCCTTTCCAGCAATCGATTTCGTACTTCCCGGGTTAGGCTCAGGTATTCCTCCATGTCAGTTGGGTCCGTAAATCTTTGCCATCTTTTCCTATAATATTTTTAATACGGATATAATCCTTCAGGAGATCCGGCGTGCTGTCATACTGGGTGCCTTGGCGGCACTGAACCCGCGACCGGACTGCATTCTTAGTCATTACCCGTCCAGGAGCCGTTTCCATCGCGGTCCGCAATTTGACGACGGTCCGGAATATTATTATTATTATTATTATTATTATTATTATTATTATTATTATTATGTGTTGCTGGAATGGCTGATGACAGGGAAAACCGGAGTATCCGGAGAAAAACCTGTCCCGCCTCCGTTTTGTCCAGCACGAATGCCACATGGAGTGACCGGGATTTGAACCACGGAACCCAGCTGTGAGAGGCCGGCGCGCTGCCGCCTGAGCAACGGAGGATCCTTATAAGTACATTAATAACAGTAAAATCAATTGGTCTCACCTCCTTCTACACCCCAACGCCGTTAAGTTTATTTACAGCCACCCCCCCCCCCCCCACCGAAAAAGAAAAAAGGATGCTTGTTTCTTTATGTTTAAGGGAGATTCCAAACACCAATGTTCACGTCTATTACCTTCAGTTTTGAGATATAAGTATCCACATAAAAATCATTTACTTTTTTTCACTTCATTTCACAATAATCTCTCCTCCCCCTAAATGAATTTTCCCGCAAAAAAATACTTGTTTCTTTAATAGTAAAGGATCTTCTAAATACCAATTATCACGACTCTAACTTCTTCAGTTTTTGATTTATGTGTCCTCATGAAAGGAATTCAACTCCTTTACACTCCCGCCCTCCAAGATGTTTTCCCCACCAAAACGCCTCTTTTTTGTTTTTAAAGGAGAACCAAATACGAATTTTCACGTCTGTAACAACTTTAGTATTAGATGTATGTATTCTCATACAATTAAGTCAACTAATGTTTCAATTCTTCCCCCCCCCCCCCTTCATTGGATTTTCCGAGAATACGTGTTTCTTTACTTTTAAAGCAGATTGCAAATATCAAATTTCACGTCTGTAACATCTTCATTTTTGAGATATCAGTAGTCTAATTAAAAGAATTCATCACCATTTTCAGTCACTTTTACCCTCCCTCCCTCCCCCCGCCCTCCACCCAAGTGGTATTTCCGAAAACTAAAAATACACTTTTCTTTATGTTTAATACAGATAAAAAAAATTCCATTTTTCACTTCTGTAGCATGTTAAGTTTTTTAGATATCCGTAAAAATTCTCATTTTAAAATTTCACCCCTTTGGGTTCCCCTTAAGTAGAGTTTCCAAAAACAAATAACCTATATTTCTTTACATTTACAGGAGATTTACACCCACTTTTTACGTCTGTCACATGTTACGATTCCAAGATATTCTGTAGATATAGTCTTTCAAAAAATTCACGCCAATTTGTCACTCCTGTTTAACCGCCAATAATTGGCTTTTCCAAAAACTAAAAAATACATGTTTCTTTATTTTTAAAGGAAATACCATATGCGAATTATCAGTTCTGTAATATCTTTCGTTTCTGAGATATGTGTATCCTCATTAAAGGCATTCAACCCATTTTTCACCCTTTTACACCCCTCCTATTAGGACTTACTGGAAACAAAATATACGTGTTCCTTTATTTTTAGAGGAGATTCTAACCACCAATTTTTACATCTGTAAATTTTAAAGTTTTAAGATGTAGACACACTCATCTTAAAAAATTCACCCCCGTTTTCACCCCCCAATATTTGGATTTTCCAAAAACGAAAAAATACCTGTTTCTTTACTTTTAAAGTAGATCCAAAATACCAATTTTCAGGTCTGTAATATCTTCAGGTTCTGAAATATAAGTATCCTCATGAAAGGCATTCAACCCATTATTCACCCTTTTACACCCTTCCTATTGGGATTTTCCGAAAACAAAAGAATACGTGTTTCTTTATTTTTAAAGGAGATTCTAAATACCAATTTTTACATATATAAACTTTAAAAAGTTTTGAGATATAGATACACTCATTTTAAAAAATCACCCCCTTTTCACCCCCCCCCCATTAATTGTATTTTCCACAAACAAAAAATACGTGTTTATTTATTTTTAAAGGAGATCCCAAACACCAATTTTCAGGTCTGTATTATCTTCAGGTTCTGAAATATAAGTAGACTCATGAAATGCATTCGACCCCTTTTTCAACCTTTTCCACCCTTCCTATTAGGATTTTCCGAAAACAAAATATACGTGTTTCTTTATCTTTAATGGAGATTCTAAATACCTATTTTTACACCTATAACCTTTAAAAGTTTTGAGATATAGATACACTCATTTTAAAATATTACCCCTTTTTTACCCCCCTTAATTGGGTTTTGCAGAAACAAAAAAATACGTGTTTCTTTATTTTTAAAGGAGATCCCAAACACCAATTTTCAGGTCTATAATATCTTCAGTTTCTGAGATATAAGTAGCCTCATTAAAGGCATTCAACCCCTTTTTCACCCCTTTTCACACCTCCTATTGCGATTTTCCGAAAACAAAAAAAATACGTGTTCCTTTTTTTTTAATGAAGATTCTAAATACCAATTTTTACATCTGCAAACTTTAAAAGTTTGGAGATATAGATTCACTAATTTTAAAAATTCACCCCCTTTTCACCCTCCCATTAATTAGACTAGCAAGATACCCGTGCTTCGCTACGGTATTATACTGAAATTTATAATTGAATTCTTATTGTTTTAGATATATAATCTGCCGAAATTCGCGATCTGACTCGTTTTTTGCGAGAATCCACCAAAATTCCCGATCTGACTCTTTTTCCATTAGATTACGGCACGTTTCCTCCCATTTTTCAATCTTCCTTTCCAGTAATCGATTTCGTACTTCCCGGGCTAGGCTCAGGTATTCCTCCTGGTTAGTTGGGTCCTAAATCTTTGCCATCTCTTCCTATAATCATTTTTAATATGGATAAAATCCTTCAGAAGATCCGGCGTGGTGTCATATTGGGTGCCTTGGCGGCACTGAACCCGCGGCTGGACTGCATTCTTAGTCATTACCCATCCAGGAGCCGTTTCTAGCGCGGTCCGCACATTTGACGACGGTTCGGAACATTATTATTATTATTATTATTATTATTATTATTATTATTATTATTATTATTATTATTATTATTATTATTATTATTATTATTATTATGTGTTGCTGGAATGAATGATGACAGGGAAAACGGGAGTATCCGGAGAAAAACCTGTCCCGCCTCCGTTTTGTCCAGCACGAATGTCACATGGAGTGACCGTGATTTGAACCACGGAACCCAGCTGTGAGAGGCCGGCGCGCTGCCGCCTGAGCAACGGAGGATCCTTGTAAGTACATTAAGGACAGTAAAATCAATTGGTCTCACCTCCTTTTACACCCCACCGCCGTTAAGTTTATTTACAGCTAATCCCCCCCCCCCAAAAAAATTAAAAGAAGGCGTGTTTCTTTAAGTTTAAAGGAGATTCCAAACACCAATGTTCACGTCTATTACCTCCAGATTTGAGACATATGTATCCCCATAAAAATAATTCACTTTTTTCACTTCATTTCACACTGCTCCCCCCTCCCCCTAAGTGAATTTTCCCGCAAAAAAATTCTTGTTTGTTTAATAGTAAAGGATCTTCTAAATACCAATTATCGCGACTCTAACTTCTTCAGTTTTTGATTTATGTGTCCACATGAAAGGAATTTAGCTCCTTTACACTCCCGCCCCCAAAAATGGTTTCCCACCAAAACACGTTTTTCTTTGTTTTTAAAGGAGATCCAAATACGAATTTTCATGTCTGTAACAACTTTAATTTTTATTAGATGTATGTATTCTCATACAATTAAGTCAATTAATTTTTCAATTCTCCCCCCCCCCCCACTTCATTGGATTTTCCGAGAACACGTGTTTCTTTACTTTTAAAGCAGATTGCAAATATCAAATTTCACGTCTATAACATCTTCGTTTTTGAGATATCAGTAGCCTAATTAAAAGGATTCAACACCATTTTCAGTCACTTTTACCCCCCCTCCACCCAAGTGGTATTTCCGAAAACTAAAAATACACGTTTCTTTATGTTTAATAGAGATAAAAAATACCATTTTTCACTTCTGTAACATGTTAAGTTTTTTTAGATTTACCGTAAAAGTTCTCATTTAAAAATTTCACCCCTTTTGAGTTCCCCTTAAGTGGAGTTTCCAAAAACAAATCACCTATGTTTCTTTACATTTACAGGAGATTCCAAACACCCAATTTTTACGTCTGTAACATTTTAAGTTTCCAGGATATTCTGTAGATATAGTCTTTCAAAAAATTCACGCCAATTTGTCACTCCTACTTAACCGCCATTAATTGGATTTTCCAAAAACTAAAAAATACATGTTTCTTTATTTTTAGAGGAGATCCCTTATACAAATTTTCAATTCTGTAATATCTTCCGTTTCTGAGATATATGTATCCTCATTAAAAGCATTCAACCCATTTTTCACCCTTTTACACCCCTCCTATTGGGATTTACAGGAAACAAAAAATACGCGTTTCTTTATTTTTAGAGGAGATTCTAACTACCAATTGTTACGTCTGTAAATTTTAAAGTTTTAAGATGTAGACACACTCATTTTAAAAAATCACCCCCCTTTTCACTCCCCAATATTTGGATTTTCCAAAAACGAAAAAATTTGTGTTGCTTTACTTTTAAAGTAGATCCCAAATACCAATTTTCAGGTCTGTAATATCTTCAGGTTCTGAAATATAAGTAGCCTCATTAAAGGCATTCAACCCATTATTCACCCTTTTACAGCCTTCCTATTGGGATTTTCCGAAAACAAAAAATTACGTGTTTCTTTATTTTTAAAGGAGATTCTAAATACCAATTTTCACATCTGTAAACTTTTAAAATTTTCATATGTAGATACACTCATTTTAAAAATTCACACCCCTTTTCACCCCCCCCCCATTACTTGGATTTTCCAAAAATGAAAAATACCTGTTTCTTTATTATTTTTAAGTAGATCTCAAATACCAATTTTCAGGTCTGTAATATCTTCAGGTTCTGAAATATAATTAGCCTCGTTAAAGGTATTTAACATATTTTCACCCTGTTCCACCCTTCCTATTGGGATTTTCCGAAAAGAAAAATATACGTGTTTCTTTATTTTTAAAGGAGATTCTAAGTACTAATTTTTACATTTATAAACTTTAAAAGTTTCGTGATATATATAGATACACTAATTTTAGAAATTCACCCCCTTCTCACCCCCCATTAATTGGATTTTCCAAAAACAAAAAAATACGTGGTTCTTTATTATTAAAGGAGATACAAAACACCAATTTTCAGGTCTGTGATATCTTCAGTTTCTGAGATATAAGTATCCTCATTAAATGCATTCAACCCCTTTTTCACCCCTTTCCTCCTTTCCTATTAGGATTTTCCGGAAACAAAAAAATAAATGTTTCTTTATTTTTAATGAAGATTCTAAATACCAATTTTTACATCTGTAAACTTTCAACGTTTTGAGATATAGAT
The DNA here is from genome assembly GCF_040414725.1 of Anabrus simplex. Classification (NCBI taxonomy): domain Eukaryota; kingdom Metazoa; phylum Arthropoda; class Insecta; order Orthoptera; family Tettigoniidae; genus Anabrus; species Anabrus simplex. Next base: position 1,114,646,074 of record NC_090265.1, on the reverse strand, counting down.
ACACTGATTTTAAAAATTAACCCCCCTTTTCACCCTCCCATTAACTGGATTTACCAAAAACAAAAAATACGTGTTTCTTTATTTTTAAAAGAGATCAAAAGTACCAATTTTCAGGTCTGTAAAACCTTTAGTTTCTGAGACATAAGTACCGGTATCCTGATTAAAGGCATTCAACTCATTTTCACCCTTTTTCGCCCCTCTTATTGGGATTTTCTGAAAACAAAAAAAATACGTATTTCCTTATTTTTAATGAAGAGTCTAAATACCAATTTTTACATTTGTAAACTTCAAAAGTTTTGAGATATAGATACACTCATTTTAAAATTTCACCCCCCTTTTCACCCCCTTAGCGACGGAATATCCAAAAATCCTCTCTTAGCGAGCACCTACATCTTAATATGAATGTATATCCAAAATTTCATTTCATTATGTCCAGTAGTTTTGGCTCGGCGATGATGAATCAGTCAGTCAGTCAGGACAAGCTATTATATATATATATATATAGATAGATATTCCCTCCAAAGTATGTGAAGAATTAAAAATTATTTCAAGTTGAGTGATTCTATCCTAGAAAACGTATAACTTGTAGACTATTGATCGCTCCGGGGTGAGTAGCACAAACTAGACCTTCTTTACATAGAGATAGAGCTGCTTTTACTCATTGGAAGGAAATGTGCCTTTGTAGACCTATTGTGCTACATACAGTAGCGTAACCAGGATCGGCCGATGGTGGTGGGGATTATAGTTACAAAATGTTGATAGAACATCAGGAAGGTGATGCGCGCATGCAAGGCGAGTCATTGTAAGGACACTAATGCAAGTGAATTATGTTAATATTCAGACTGCAATACGAGGTTTGTCCGGAAAATACGTATAAAAGTTGAATAATAACTTTATTTGACAATTATTCAAGTATTACAATATGGTCTCCTTCAAAGTACTCTCCCTGAGACAAGATGCACTTCTGCCAACGCCGTTTCCACTGTTGATAACATTGTTGAAAGTCTTCAGTTGTGATGCTGTTCAGTTGCTGTGTCGTTTCTCCCTTGATGGCTTCCACATCACCCAAGTGCCGCCCCCGAAGCACCATTTTGCATTTCGGGAACAGGAAGAAGTCACAAGGGGCTAAATCGGGTGAATAAGGGGGGTGGTCTGTCACGGTGATTGAGCTTCGGGCCAAAAACTCACGCACAACGAGCGACGTGTGAGCGGGCGCATTGTCGTGATGAAGGATCCACCTGCCGCCTTGTGCCAAATCCGGTCGAACTCGGGCCACACGAGCTCTGAGACTTGATGTTGATGCGCTGTTCCTCAATCAGAGAGAGCTCCATACCGACGGCAGGTGAAAACGGGTAACTTTCAACAAGCAGCCGCACACTGCTACTGACACGCAGAGCTCTCCGACTCGAACTGAGCGTTGAGAAGAATGGCGACAACAGCAGTGCCACCTGGCGGCGCCTCCACGATACGTGATACGTCACCCCGACGGATTTATACGTATTTTCCGGACAAACCTCGTACACTGCCAAATCTTACATTACAAGGACAGAACAAGGACAATATGATCAAATTCAACAGTTTTACAGCGAATGATATGTTCAGTTTACAATCTAAAATCCAAATTTTGAGCCTTCTTTGGAAATAAATTCAACAGATCTGTTGGTTCTACAATTACGTCTCTGAATGTCCATTTAGTTTATTATCAGTTTCTGTTTATATTATTTTCGTAACAATTCCAAGTGAGTGGGGGTTCCAACCGCCAGTAACCTCCCCCCCCCCCCCCTCTACTGGCTACATAATACAGTATCCGGTAAAACAAACAGTACGGTACTGAAATTACAAACATGCTCTGAACACAACGATACGTCATTATAACATGCAAGGTGACGACGACAACGAGTATCCAACTGCGTCAGCACAACATGTCTTCAAAATGTGCACCCTAACACCTCGCGCATTGTTCATAACGGTCCTGCAGATTGTTAGAACATGTTGACGAACAAAGGTTGCTGTAAAGACACAAAAATGATTGTATCTCCCCTTATAATTCCGAAACATGGATCATCTGACTGGAAAACGGATTTTTCAGCATGTCCCATATGTAGACATCCGGGGGCGTGAGATCTGGGGAGTGGGAAGTGTATGGGAATTGAATCGATCTCCAAAGTATTGTTACGAAAGAACATTGCAGTAGGCTACTCGGTCTGAAATTTGCAAAGAGTACTCAGCAAATGATTGATACAAACTGGACCATAGAAGTCAACAAAGTGAGACACATTTTGTCGTCTGCCGTCCAATTTAACAATCAATTTAAAATTTTCAGAAGATCTGGGACATTAACCTGTTTGCACACGCAGAAATGTGGTATACGGCACACATCTTACCGCTACACGAAAATTTCGCATGGATACTTATACAGAATACCAAGGCAGCAACTTCGGAAACCACAAGAACGAGGAGGACTAGGTCTAATAGACTAGTAGTGTCCGAAAAGGTTAAAGCCCTTCTCTTGATAGCTGCAGTCGCTTAAATACGGCCAGTATCCAGTATTCGGGAGGTAGTTAGTTCGAACTCCACTGTCGGCAGCTATGAAGATTTTCCGTGGTTTCCCATTTTCACACCAGGCAAATGCTGGCCCTTAATTAGGCCGTTTACTTCTCACTCCTAGTCTTTTCATATCCCATCATCGCCGTGGGACCTATATGTGATGGCGCGACGTAAAGCAACTTAAAAAAAACAACAATCAAGTCAATCATCTTGGCCAAGAACGGAATAATCTTCGCTCTAAGAAAGATCATCCCATCATCCCAACAAGACTTACAAACATTAGATAACAGATCCAGAAATCAGACCCACATTCTCAGCTATATACCAAAACCATCAACAGTAGACTGTCCGACTCGTTGGCTGAATGGTCAGCGTACTGGCCTTCTGTTCAGAGTCCCGGGTTTGATTCCCGGCCGGATCGGGGATTTTAACCTTCATTGGTTAATTCCAATGGCCCGGGGCTGGGTGTTTGTGCTGTCCCCAACATCCCTGCTACTCACACACCACACATTACACCATCCTCCACCACAATAACACGCAGTTACCTACACATGGTAGATGCCGCCCACCCTCATCGGAGGGTCTGCCTACAAGGGCTGCACTCGGCTAGAAATAGCCACACGAAATTAAAATTTAAAATCAACAGTAGACTAATGGAAAGCAAGCCAATCACGCTCCGTATAATGGTAAAGTTTCCAATGGAAGCTGGAATAACATTTGGAAGCAATATAAATCACCATACATAGCTAAAGACTGTAAAGTGCCCATAAAGCAGTCAACAAAATAACTGCGACAGAACAAAAGAAATGTCTTCGTGACATCGTACAAGATTCCTTTGCAGGATATGTGCAAGAATGAATACGCAGCACCACAGATATATCATCTGAACGAAAATACGTGAAATCTCCAGCATTATGTAGCGTGGAAACTGCTGCAACAACCCATACGACATCCGCAGGTGCATCCTCTTCCTGGATATAAATTTCAAGCAAAATTGTTTTGTACAGACATGGTTGTCAATGAAATTTCTCCACTACACACAGACGGACGAGAAACCTTCCTAACTGAGTTTTCTAAATCCGTGAAGATAGAAAACCTTTTCGTTCTCCTCAAGTTCTAATGTGTGTGAAACACGTGAAATTCATCTCACTGTAAAGGGAAGCACCCCAACAGCTCATGGCTGTTTATTATTATTATTATTATTATTATTATTATTTGCTATTTGTTTTACGTCGCACCGACACAGATGTCTTATGGCGACGATGGGACAGGAAAGGCCTAGGAATGGGGAGGAAGCGTCCGTGGCCTTAGTTAAGATACAGCCCCAGCATTTGCCTGGTGTGAAAATGGGAAACCACGGGAAACCATCTTCAGGGCTGCCGACAGTGGGGTTCGAACCCACTATCTCCCGAATACTGGACACTGGCCGCGCTTAAGCGACTGCAGCTATCGAGCTCGGTGCTGTTTATTTTAGATAGCTTAATTACACAAATACGAACTACGTCCCTGTTTTTTTTTTCCTTTATGTTAATATATTTAAAGTGTTATTTCAATATGACCATGCATGTTCACCTCATACTTCCTGCAACTGACACTTGGATGTGAACCTTAACAAGCTTCCAGTTACTGTATTGAGTGTAAACTCAATGGGAAGTAAAGGAAGAAAAACCATTTCACATAGACCGGTATGCGAGGGCATCAAGAGGTGAATATTTTGTTTTGTTACCTTGAGTATCTACGATATTTGTGACTTTTAAAACATTTCTTAAGCTGAATGGAAACTGAATTTAAATTTTAGACATAATGTAAATGTGTGTGCAATTTTTTGCTGTATAGGCTAATTTACCGTAAGCTAATTTACCGGGCGAGTTGGCCGAGCGGTTAGTGGCTTGCAGGTGTAACCCTGCATCCGGGAGATAGTGAGTTCGAGCCCGACTGTTGGCACCCTTAAGATAGTTTTTCGTGGTTTGTCATTTTTAACCCAGGCAAATGCTGGGACTGTACCTTACTTAAGGCCATGGCCGCTTCCTTCCCACTCCTAGCCCTTTCCTATTCCATCGTCGCCATAAAACCTATCTACGTCGGTGCGACGTAAAACAAATTGTAAAGAAAGAGAACTGTCCGCCTCTGTGGTGTACTGGTTAGTGTGATTAGCTGCCACCCCCGGAAGTCCGGGTTCGATTCCCGGCTCTGCCACGAAATTTGAAAAGTGATACGATGGCTGGAACAGGGTCCACTCAGCCTCGGGAGGTCAAATGAGTAGAGGTGGGTTCGATTCCCATCTCAGCCATCCTGGAAGTGGTTTCCTGTGGTTTCCCACTTCTCCTCCAGGCAAATGCCGGGAAGGTACCTAACATAAGGCCACGGCCTCTTCCTTCCCTCTTCCTTGTCTATCCCTTTCAATCTTCCCATCCCACCGCAAGGGCCCTGTTCAGCATAGCAGGTGAGGCCGCCTGGGCGAGGTACTGGTCATTCTCCCCAGTTGTGTCCCCCGACCCAGAGTCTGAAGCTCCGGGACACCGCCTTTGAGGCGGTAGAGGTGTGATCCCTCGCTGAGTCCGAGGGAAAACCCGACCCTGGATGGTAACCTGATTAAGAAAGAAGAAAAAAGAGCTAATTTAATAATGAGGGTTCTTTGTACAACTCAATTTGAAAAACTTTGTAAAATGATCATTAGTCATTTTATGTAAAATAAATAAAAGCTGAAAAGAAAAACATATTAATGATACTGTAAATGTCTGATATTCAACCGTTTTTTTTCTCTGTAATTTTCACCTATCTGGGGTCGGCATTTATGTATATGTTTATGTATGTATGAATGTATGTATGTATGTATGTATGTATGTATGTATGTATGTATGTATGTATGTATGTATGTATGTATGTATGTATGTATGTATGTATGTATGTATGTATGTATGTATGTATGTGTATTTGACCCTGTTTTACGGCCGGATGTCCTTCCTGACGCCGACCCTATGTGGAGGGATGTAGACTATAGCGTGTTTCTGTGGTGGTTAGTAGTGTGATATGATGTGTGTAGGTGAAGATATGTATTAAGGTTTCTCAAACACTCAGGCTCAGAGCTAGAGGAATTAACCAAACGCGGGAAAATCCCAATTCCGGCCGGGAATCAAACCGGGAACCCTATGAACTAAACGCCACTATGCTGACCGTTCATCCTCGGTGCCGTATGAACACTTAGCTATCTATTGAGCCTATATAGCAATAACAATTAATTTGGCTCCATTTCCATTATTCAGGTCCTTTATTGTAATGAATTCAATAATCTTCTTTCATACCGTCAGTCATGTCCTGGGATGGGTTCTAATACTCGCAAAATTCATTGTAGACAAGGAGAACAGCGATGAAGGTTACACCACGTGTTGTGTTCTATCTGTAGCACCAATCTTTATTGCTCCGTGTCTGTATTGCTGTTTTGTCCTCGTTTTAAGGGCCCGGCCGCTCATCGTAAATCTTTAGCGAGGTGGTAGTCCGCGTTATTAATTTGTTGTGACAAGTGTGACCGAACACGTTGATTTCACGGGAACCAAATGCGGGGACAGTCAGCCTCCCAGGTCAGTGCCCTCGCTTTGTGGAAACCATCCTCTTTTCTCCCTATAACAGGACAGTTCGTGTTACAAGAGAATAATTGTTGGCTTTCAACTCTGGCAGCAAACCCGAAGAATAGGGTATTCACGTTTCTAGAAATGGATTTCAGAATAAACGAATGAGATTTCAAGAGAAATATTCCTACTAAACCTTTATTTATATTCTACAAAAACACTCCAATGTGTACTAAATTTATGGTCTGAAATTTGATCGAACACTTTTGACTGGAGGTGTGGAACTTCATGCATTTTAAATGTTTAATGCTGCTTTCAATATAGTAACCAGACCTGTACACTCTCTTGCTTACCTTCATTCTGCTAGCAGAGTTGCGAAGCAATTGAGTGGAAGAAATAGACTTACTTGTAACGAATACTACTATACTTATTTTGATTTGTACTTGTTACTTTTAACAAAATTGAATTTTTACGCGTAATTTGCCCCCTTTCTTTTATAAGTTGCTTTACGTCACCGAAACGGATAGGTCTTATGGCGACGATGGGAGAGGAGTAGGAAGGAGGTGCCCGTGACCTTAATTAACGTACAGCCCCAGCATATTCGTGATGTGAAAAAGAAGAAATCACGCAAGACCATCTTCTGGTCTGCGGACAGTGGGTTTCGAACTCACTATCACCCGAATGGAAGTTCACAGTTGTGCGACCCTAACCACACGCCAGCTCTCTCGGTGAATTTACTTCTTGTAACCGTTACATTCTAGTAATTATAGTAATCGATACACATCGCATGGAAGCAGGAATGGTAAAAATTAAGTGATAATTGAGGTAACATTTTCAGTTTTTCTATAACAATACTAGTAGCTTCGCCAATCTTCGATGATATAGCCTACTTTTTTTGCCGCTTCAGTACTTCCAATGACAAACTTATCCTACAATATCCATAATTACTCTGGATATCCTTAAAATTAAACACAGGTATTCCTTCAAGTTCCCTTGCAGAACATCTTTTCAGCGAGTGAAAAATATATACTTCGGTTTAGCAATGAGAATTTTAAGATCACCGAGCGAGTTGGCCGTGCGGTTAGGGGCTCGCAGCTGTGATCTTGCATTCGGAGATATTGAGCTCCAATCAGACTGTCGGCAGCCCTGAAGATGGTCTCCCTGGATTCTCATTTTCACACCAGGAAAATGCTGGGGCTGTACCTTAATTAAGGCCACAGACGCATCCTTCCCACTTCTAGGCCTTTCCTATCCCATCGTCGCCATAAGACCTATGTGTGTCGGTGCGACGTAAAACACATTGTAAAATAAAAAATAAGAACAAATTATTTCGTAAAGAAAATAACAATTTTTTGAAATCCTAAGTTACTAACTAAAATGAAAATTATGGGAAAAATCACTTTGAAACTTCCAAAGTTCACCATCATCATCATCATCATCTGTTTACCCTCCAGGTTCGGTTTTTCCCTCGGACGTAGCGAGGGATCCCACCTCTACCGCCTCAAGGACAGTGTCCTGGAGCTTCAGACTCTTGGTCGGGGGATACAACTGGGGAGTATGACCAGTACCTCGCCCAGGCGGCCTCACCTGCTATGCTGAACAGGGGCCTTGTGGAGGGATGGGAAGATTGGAAGGGATAGGCAAGGAAGAGGGAAGGAAACGGCCGTGACCTTAAGTTAGGTACCATCCCGGCATTCGCCTGGAGGAGAAGTGGGAAACCACGGAAAACCACTTCCAGGATGGCTGAGGTGGGATTCGAACCCACCTCTACTCAGTTGACCTCCCGAGGCTGAGTGGACCCCGTTCCAGCCCTCGTGCCACTTTTCAAAAATTTCGTGGCAGAGCCGGGAATCGAACCCGGGCCTCCGGGGGTGGCAGCTAATCACGCTAACCACTACACCACAGAGGCGGACAACTTCCAAAGTTATCAATCATATTTAGTCTGAGTGATGATCACCACTTAATCTCTCAATGATATAAAAGAACACAAATTGAAGTCGGTAACGTCCTTTTCTTTCCAAGCTTTGGAATCATTCCAGCCCCATGCGAATTTGAAATCCCAAATTGACGGTAAGTGGAGTAATTGTAATTGTAATTTTTCTGATGAAATGAAATGAAATGAAATGAAATGGTGAATGGCTTTCAGTGCCTGGAGTGTCCTAGCACATGTTCGGCTCGCCAGGTGCAGTTGTTTTGATTTGGCACCCTGCGACCTGCGGGTCATGATGAGGATGAAATGATGATGAAGACGACACAAACACCCAGCCCCCGTGCCAGCGAAATTAACCAATTAAGGTTAAAATTCCCGAACCTGCCGGGAATCGAACCCGGGACCCCTGTGACCAAAGGCTAAGCATTTAGCCATGGAGCCGGACATTGTTCTAATAATTGTTGAAGAAGTAATTTCTTATTGTGTATATTATTTCTGCCCGCCTCTGCGGTGTAGTGGTTAGTGTGATTAGCTGCCACCTCCCGGAGGCCCGAGTTCGATTCCCGGCTCTGTCACAAAATTTGAAAAGTGGTACGAGGGCTCGAACGGGGTCCACTCAGCCTCAGGAGGTCAACTGCGTAGAGGTGGGTTCGATTCCCATATCAACCATTCTGGAAGTGGTTTTCAGTGGTTTAACACTTCTCCTCCAGGCAAATGCCTGGATGGTACCTAACTTCAGGCCACGGCCGCTTCCTTCCCTCTTCCTTGTCTATCCTTTCCAATATTCCCATTCCCCACAAGGTCCCTGTTCAGCATAGCAGCTGAGGCCGCCTGGGCGAGGTAGTGATCATCCTCCCCAGTTGTATCCCCCGACTCAAAGTCTGAAGCTCCAGGACACTGTCCTTGAGGCGGTAGAGGTGGGATACCTCGCTTAGTTCGAGGGAAAAGCCGATCCTGGAGGGTAAACTGATAAAGCAGCAGCAGTATAATATTTCTTAGGTAACTGTAGCCTGATGCAGGCCACTTATTTATTTCTTGTACTCTTCCCGCCACTACCTGCCAGATGTGTAAGCTAACTGATATCTCTGTTAAGTCTTCACCCTGGGGGCTGGTTGGATCCTCAGATAGCAACTCCAAAGTTTATGTGGTAATAGGGAAACGCAAAAACCGTTAATGGTGGCATAATGTGGCGTAAAATGCAAGATGGAGAGTGAGGTATTTCGATATTGCTTGTCTCAGCTAAGGGATATACTCTCACGTTTTGATGCGAGAGGTACAGTATTTACATACTGCGCAGTAGCAAGACCTTGACTGATGGTGATGAGGTTCCTCGCTCGGCATTGTGTCAAGCTAGCCTTTGCTCTTGTGCAGGTCATTATATACTATAGGGTGAGTGTACTATTGAATGACCAGATATAACTTTAAATATTTTGGATAAGCGTCTCAATCCTTCCAGCCAGGCATAGAGCATGTGAACAGGTAGTACATGTATCGTTTTCCACTACCGTATCTCAGGAACTTATGTTACTTAAGATATTCATCGACACTGGGGATTAAATTTTCGATTTTTTTTCTTGAAACTGATGTTAGAGATTCTACGGATATAGACTAGTGGATTTCTGGCGCAAAATAATTAAATGCAATATCTGGAGTGTAGTTTTCAAATATATGTCAAAAGTAACATGCTTTTTTTTTTTTGACTCTATATCTCTATTTCTATTTAAACTAAAGGAGTCATTGCACCTGCAAATTGCTCTGCAGTACGTTTTGCGTGTTGTACAGCAGAATAGCAGTTCTTATGGCATTGATAGGGGCGAATCTATTAATGTTTATATATAAATTAAATTATCTTCTGGGGAAAACAAAATGTAATTGTGGGAGCCGGACCCATAATTTCAATATAACCTTCTTTATCTGTTTAACCTCCAGGGTCGGTTTTCCCCTCCGAATCAGCGAGGGATCCCATCTCTACCGCCTCAAGGGCAGTGTCCTGGAGCTTCAGACTATGGGTATGGGAATACAACTGGGGAGGATGACCAGTACCTCGCCCAGGCGGCCTCACCTGCTATGCTGAACAGGGGCCTTGCGGGGGGATGTGAAGATTGGAAGGTATAGACAAGGAAGAGGGAAGGAAGCAGCCGTGGCCTTAAGACAGGTACCATCCCGGCATTTGCCTGGAGGAGAAGTGGTAAAACACGGAAAACTACTTCCAGGATGGCTGAGGTGGGAATCGAATCCACCTCTACTCAGTTGACCTCCCGAGGTTGAGTGGACCCCTTTCCAGCCCTCGTACCACTTTTCAAATTTCGTGGCAGAGCTCGGAATCGAACCCGGGCCTCCGGGGGAGGCAGCTAATCACACTAACCACTACATCACAGAGGCGGACATCAATATAACTACCGTACATTATTCGGCTACACAACATCGCTGCATTATTTATATTCATTTTAGCTTTAAAGCTAATAGGCCTATTTTAATTCATAGTGGACATATCATTTGCCCAAGTAACGACAAATATTGAGAAAAAGTGAAAGGTGAGAAAAATTCACTTAAAATTGAGGTACACATTAAGAGTAAAGTCACCGGGTTGAGTGGCTCAGACGGTTGAGGCGCTGGCCTTCTGACCCCAACTTGGCAGGTTCGATCCTGGCTCAGTTTGGTGGTAGGCCTATTTGAAGGTGCTCAAATACGTCAGCTTGGTGTCGGTAGATTTACTGGCATGTAAAATAACTCATGCGGGACTACATTTCGGCACCTCGGCGTCTCCGAAAACCGTAAAAGTTGTTAGTGGGGCGTAAGAGGAAAGTCACCGGGCGAGTTGACCGTGCTGTTAGGGGCATGCAGCTGTAAATTTGCATCCGGGATATAGTGGGTCCGAACTCCAGCGTCGGTATCCCAGAAGAGGGTTTTCCGTGGTATCCCATTTTCACACCAAGCAAATGCTGGGGCTGTGCCTTAATTAAAGCCTCGGCCGCTTCCTTCCCACTCCTATGTCTTTCCTATCACATCGTCGCCATTAGACATATCTCTGTCTCGATACGACGTAAAACAAATGATAATAATAATAATAATAATAATAATAATAATAATAATAATAATAATAATAATAATAATAATAATAATAATAAAGTCACTTTTTTACTCCTAAAATCTCCTTCTGCTTAGGTAGACCATATTCTTGGGGTTTTATGTTAATATTCTTCCTCCTGGCCCGTAAGTATCTGTCATTTTCGCCCCGGAGTACACTTATAAAGCCAGGTTGAGGTGCTCCTTATCTGCAGTACCTACGCCGGACGCTGTCTATTTGCCAAGATGTCCAGGTCTGATATACTGTTTTCTTGTTAAAATGACAACTACTTTCATTTCTGTCTGTATTGTTGTGCGTCCTATGTACACATCCTTTGGGCAACTTTGCCAAATCAAGCCGTCAGACGATTCATTGGGATTCTGTGTTTTGCCATGTTAATATTTCACCAAGAATACAACCTGGTTAGTTCTGCCATCTGCTGCTCATGAGGATGACTAAATTCTGAGTAGGAGAAGAAAACCGTTCATACACGACCCGCGCTTTGAATGAAAAAAATACTGAATTATCGAACAAGAAATGGCAAGCTGTCAAAGTGACAGCTGCAGAAACATTTGTGCACCGATCAATAAAATTTACATAAATACGCTTTAAATAACAAGAAAACATTGTTTGAAGTATATATTTCAGAAAACTAGAAAAACCGCACTTTAATATGCGCCAATAAAAAATGTGAATATTTTCTTGAAAATGACTGTAATGGAGGGTCGATTCCTTAATAACTAGTACAATATAAATATCAATCAATCAATCAATCAATCAATCAATACTGATCTGCATTTAGGGCAGTTGCCCAGGTGGCAGATTCCCTATCTGTTGCTTTCCTAGCCTTTTTCGAAATGATTTCAAAGAAATTGGAAATTTATTGAACATCTCCCTTGGTAAGTTATTCCAATCCCTAACTCCCCTTCCTATAAATGATTATTTGCCCCAGTTTGTCCTCTTGAATTCCAACGTTATCTTCATATTGTGATCTTTCCTACTTTTATAAACGCCTTTCAAACTTTTCGTCTACTAATGTCATTCCACGCCATCTCTCCGCTGACAGCTCGGAACATACCACTTAGTCGAACAGCTCGTCCCGTTTCTCTCAATTCTTCCCAACCCAAACATTGCAACATTTTTGTAACGCTACTCTTTTGTCGGAAATCACTCAGAACAAATCGAGCTGCTTTTCTTTGGATTTTTTCCAGTTCTTGAATCAGGTAATCCTGGTGAGGGTCCCTTACACTGGAACCATACTCTAGTTGGGGTCTTACCAGAGACTTATATGCCCTCTCCTTTACATCCTTACTACAACCCCTAAACACCCTCATAACCATGTGCAGAGATCGGTACCCTTTATTTACAATCCCATTTATGTGATTACCCCAATGAAGATCTTTCCTTATATTAACACCTAGATACTTACAATGATCCCCAAAAGGAACTTTCACCCCATCAACGCAGTAATTAAAACTGAGAAGACTTTTCCTATTTATGAAACTCACAACCTGACTTTTAACCCCGTTTATCAACATACCATTGCCTGCTGTCCATCTCACAACATTTTCGAGGTCACGTTGCAGTTGCTCACAATCTTGTAACTTATTTATCACTCTATAGAGAATAACATCATCCGCAAAAAGCCTTACCTCCGATTCCACTCCTTTACTCATATCATCCAATTAATGGGGGGGGGGGTTAAAAGGGGGTGAATTTTTAAAATGTGTATCTGTATCTCAAAACATTTACAGTTTATAGATGTAAAAATTGGTATTTAGAATCTCCTTTAAAAATAAAGAAACACGTATTATTTTGTTTGCGGAAAATCCCAATAGGAAGTGTGTAAAAGGGTGAATAATGGGTTGAATGCCTTTAATGAGGCTAGTTATATTTCAGAACCTGAGGATATTACAGACCTGAAAATTGGTATTTGGGATCTACTTTAAAAACAAAGAAACACGTATTTTTTAGTTTTTGGAAAATCCAATTAATGGCGGTTAAACAGGAGTGACAAACTGGGGTGAATTTTTTGAAAGACTATATCTACAGAATATCTTGCAACGTAAAATGTTATAGACGTAAAAAATGGGTGTTTGGAATCTCCTGTAAATGTAAAGAAACATAGGTGATTTGTTTTTGGAAACTCCACTTAAGGGGAACACAAAAGGGGTGAAATTTTAAAATGAGAATTTTTACAGTATATCTAAAAATACTTAACATGTTACAGAAGTGAAAAATGGTATTTTTTATCTCTATTAAACATAAAGAAACGTGTATTTTTAGTTTTCGGAAATACCACTTGGGGGGTGGGGGGTAAAAGTGACTGAAAATGGTGTTGGTTTCTTTTAATTAGGCTACTGATATCTCAAAAATGAAGATGTTACAGACGTGAAATTTGATATTTGCAATCTGCTTTAAAGTAAAGAAACACATATTCTCGGAAAATCCAATGAAGGGGGTATGGGGGTGAGAGAATTGAAAAATTAATTGACTTAATTGTATGAGAATACATACATCTAATAAAAACTAAAGTTGCTACAGACGTGAAAATTCGTATTTGGATCTCCTTTAAAAACAAAGAAAAACGCGTTTTTTTGGGGGGGCGAACCATCTTGGAGGGCTGGAGTGTAAAGGAGTTGAATTCCTTTCATGAGGACACATAAATCAAAAACTGAAGAAGTTAGAGTGGTGATAATTGATATTTAGAAGATCCTTTACTATTAAAGAAACAAGTATTTTTGCGGGAAAATTCACTTGGGGGGGGGGGAGTAGTGTGAAATGAAGTGAAAAAAGTAAATTATTTTGATGGGGATATTTATTTCTCAAAACTGAAGGTAATAGACGTGAACATTGGTGTTTGAAATCTCCTTTAACATAAAGAAACAAGCCTTCTTTTAATTTTTTTTTGGAGGGGTGGGGGGTGGCGGTGAATAAACGTAACGGCGGTGGGGTGTAGAAGGAGGCGAGACCAATTGATTTACTGTTCTTAATGTACTTATAAGGATCCTCCGTTGCTCAGGCGGCAGCGCGCCGGCCTCTCACTGCTGGGTTCCGTGGTTCAAATCCCGGTCACTCCATGTGACATTCGTGCTGGACAAAACGGAGGCGGGACAGGTTTCTCTCCGGATACTCCGGTTTTCCCTGTCATCAGCCACTCCAGCAACACATAATAGTAATAATAATAATAATAATAATAATAATAATAATAATAATAATAATAATAATAATAATAATAATAATAATAATAATAATAATAATAATAATAATAATAATAATAATAATAATAATGTTCCGGACCGTCGTCAAATGTGCGGACCGCGCTGGAAACGGCTCCTGGACGGGTAATGACTAAGAATGCAGTCCGGCCGCGGGTTCAGTGCCGCCAAGGCACCCAATATGACACCACGCCGGATCTCCTGAAGGATTTTATCCATATTAAAAATGATTATAGGAAAAGATGGCATAGATTTACGGACCCAGCTGACCAGGAGAAATACCTGAGTCTAGCCCGGGAAGTACGAAATCGATTGCTGGAAAGGAAGATTGAAAAATGGGAGGAAACGTGCCGTAATCTAATAGAAAACGAGACAGATCGGGAATTTTGGTGGATTCTCGCAGAAAACGAGTCAGATCGCGAATTTCGGCGGATTATATATCTAAAACAATAAGCATTCAATTATAAATTTCAGTATAATACCGTAGCGAAGCACGGGTATCTTGCTAGTTTATATATATAAGAAAACATAAAGGTCCGATAACACTGCCCTGAGGAACTCCCCTCTCAACTATTACGGGGTCAGACAAAACTTCACCTACTCTAACTCTCTGAGATCTATTTTCTAGAAATATAGCAACCCATTCAGTCACTCTTTTGTCTAGTCCAATTGCATTCATTTTTGCCAGTAGTCTCCCATGATCCACCCTATCAAATGCTTTAGACAGATCAATCGCGATACAGTCCATTTGACCTCCAGAATCCAAGATATCTGCTATATCTTGCTGGAATCCGACAAGTTGAGCTTCAGTAGAATAATCTTTCCTAAAACCGAATTGCCTTCTATCGAACCAGTTATTAATTTCACAAACATGTCTAATATAATCAGAAAGAATGCCTTCCCAAAGCTTACATACAATGCATGTCAAACTTACTGGCCTGTAATTTTCAGCTTTATGTCTATCACCCTTTCCTTTATACACAGGGGCTACTATAGCAACTCTCCATTCATCTGCTATAGCTCCTCCGACCAAACAATAATCAAATAAGTACTTCAGATATGGTACTATATCCCAATCCATTGTCTTTAGTATATCCCCAGAAATCTGATCAATTCCAGCCGCTTTTCTAGTTTTCAACTTTTGTATCTTATTGTAAATGTCATTGTTATCATATGTAAATTTTATTACTTCTTTGGCCTTAGTCTCCTCCTCTATCTCGACATTATCCTTGAAACCAACAATCTTTACATACTGCTGACTGAATACTTCTGCCTTTTGAAGATCTTCACATACACACTCCCCTTGTTCATTAATTATTCCTGGAATGTCCTTCTTGGAACCTGTTTCTGCCTTAAAATACCTATACATACCCTTCCATTTTTCACTAAAATTTGTATGACTGCCAATTATGCTTGCCATCATGTTATCCTTAGCTGCCTTCTTGCTAGATTCAATTTTCTAGTAAGTTCCTTCAATTTCTCCTTACTTCCACAGCCATTTCTAACTCTATTTCTTTCCAGTCTGCACCTCCTTCTTAGTCTCTTTATTTCTCTATTATAATAAGGTGGGTCTTTACCATTCCTTACCACCCTTAAAGGTACAAACCTGTTTTCGCATTCCTCAACAATTTCTTTAAACCCATCCCAGAGTCTGTTTACATTTTTATTTACCGTTTTCCACCGATCATAGTTACTTTTTAGAAACTGCCTCATGCCTGCTTTATCAGCCATGTGGTACTGCCTAACAGTCCTACTTTTAAGACCTTCCTTTCTATCACATTTATTTTTAACTACCACAAAACAGCTTCATGATCACTAATACCATCTATTACTTCAGTTTCCCTATAGAGCTCATCTGGTTTTATCAGCACCACATCTAGGATATTTTTCCCTCTGGTTGGTTCCATCACTTTCTGAATCAGCTATCCTTCCCATATTAACTTATTTGCCATTTGTTGGTCATGCTTCCTGTCGTTCGCATTTCCTTCCCAATTGACATCTGGCAAATTCAGATCTCCCGCTACAATCACATTTCTTTCCATGTCGTTTCCCACATAGCTGACTATCCTATCAAATAATTCCGAATCCGCGTCAGTGCTACCCTTTCCCGATCTGTACACTCCAAATATATCTAGTTGCTTATTATCTTTAGAAATGAGCCTTACACCTAGAATTTCATGTGTCTCATCTTTAACTTTTTCGTAGCTTACAAATTCTTCTTTCACCAGAATGAACACTCCCCCTCCCACCATTCCTATCCTCTCTCAACGATACACACTCCAGTGCCGTGAGAAAATTTCTGCATCCATTATATCATTTCTTAGCCATGATTCAACTCCTATTACAATATCTGGTAAATATATATCTATTAAATTGATAAATTGATACTTATTGATACTTGTAGAACAGGAAAAACTTATTGGCACTGTACATTTGCTAGTAGGCTAGGCCTACTATATCTCTTACACTTCGAAACTGCTGTAACATATGGAATTAAGAAAATGAAGTCCTTATAACTTGTTTTCATTTCTGATTTCTGAACATTTACCATTGGAAGAGTAGTCAACGAATACAACATAATAGTCATGCATCGATGTTCAAGTAAAGAGAAAGGTTACTACCAAATTTCTTGGATCTATCGTCGTATTTCGGAACACTAAACTAAATAATTCAAGTTTCCGTTCTTCAGACGTAAATTGAGGAAAACTTTGTATTCTTAGATCATTAATCTCAACGATTAATTGCAATGTAGAATTTTATTGTCCTTGTATGGCTATTTACCGGTGTACGTACTTATTTATTTATGCGTCAGTAACTGATATCGTATGGTGAGCCGTCTAAGCTTAAATTAATGCCATAAAGGTTAAAATCCATACCGAGTGAGTTGGCTTCTTGGTGAGTGTCACGTAGCTGTGAGCTGGTATTCGGGAGATGAGAGATTGAACTTCACTGTTGTCAGCTCTGAAGATGGTTCTCCGTGGATTTCCATTTTCACACCGGACAAATGCTAAGACTGTACGCTAATTAAGTCTACGGTTGCTTCTTTAGAGGACCTAGCTTTGTTCTATCCCACTGTCGCCGCAAGACCTGTCTGTGTCGGTATGCTGTAAAACAAAGGGCGAAAGGAAGTAAAATTCCAAATTGGAAACTTAGCATAATTTATTTCACTCGCAGAAACCAATAGGGTCAAGTCTTGTAAAACGGCCATATTTCGTTCTTTCAAATCTACCGCCTTCCTATCTGGAGAGGAACCCGACAGAGTGTATTAAAATCATTGCCATACTTGTTCGGCTTCCGTTCAGTTGTCTGCTATTGTCATGTCTGTTTTGTGCTTTTCTAAAGGTAAGTCTGACGAAGCCATTTTTATTTTTCGTGTTCTTGAAATATAATTCACTGTAGCAGTATGAGTTTTAAATTATAAAAGGTGAACATTGCCTGTTAAAGCATAGCCTTCAGTGAAGAGAAACGTAGTTCGTTACGGTAGATTAGTGCTGCTATATGTGAGATATGCCTTTGCTGGCAGGACGTAGTGTTTACAGTGCACTATGTCTTCTGATATGGGCTAGAGCAATATTGTTACTTTCATAGATCTGTCTCTGTCTTATCCTTGACTTTGACAATATGAAAGTGACTGAGGTATGAGCGATGTTAGTAATGCCATTCCTTATGCAGCCAGTCCCTGCGATGAATGGTGTGGAAATGTTGCTCATAGGGTCGGTTGGTGCATGCATTTCAGTGGGCTTGGCAGACTGATATGTAATAGCAACTTCTGGATCGGTGAGGAAAGCAATGGGAAACTACCTCACTCCTCATTTCCCTAGTACGCCTCTTCAGTGATGCCTAAGCCATTTATGACAGCTGATGGCTGAGCTGTTGAGGATCCAACCAGCCTT
This sequence comes from Anabrus simplex, assembly GCF_040414725.1. Lineage (NCBI taxonomy): Eukaryota > Metazoa > Arthropoda > Insecta > Orthoptera > Tettigoniidae > Anabrus > Anabrus simplex. The sequence goes on along the minus strand of NC_090265.1, from coordinate 1,114,627,853 downwards.
CGGGCTGAGGACTAAACATACATACATACATACATACATATGTGAGATAGGTAAGGTAAGGGTTATTCTGCCCGAAGGCAGGTCCGAACCTCCGCAGAGGTGTTCCTGAGCCGGAGTTTACGTGCTGTAGGGTGGCCAGTTCCTTTCCGCTCCTCCATTCCCTTACCCCCCACCAACAGCGCGTGGCAACCCATCCAACTACTGACCAAGCCCAATGTTGCTTAACTTCGGAGATCTCACGGGATCCGGTGTTTCAACACGGCTACGGCCGTTGGCTTATGTGAAATAGGTTGTGAATTATTTGGAAGTGTATGGTCTTGTGACACGGCCGGCAACCTGGCAGCTCCAGCAATTATGTCCTACTCCTTCTGTACCAAGGAAGAAAAATACAGGCAGAAGTCAAGAAGCCACAATTTTCACTTTCCCACAACACATAAGAGAACGAAAAGCAAAGAAAATGGCGAAAATGAACCCGAAAGCGAAAAATGGATCCGCACGAAACACTGATGATAGCAGGTGTGGATATTATGATGGACTCTTCAGCGAAGACCACGACAGGCAAATCTGGGTTTGTTGTGTGAGGGGCACTATGTGGTGTCACGAGAAATGTGCAAATACACATGGTGTAGCCTAAAAGATTTTGTGTGTGAAAAGTGTTCATGAACAGAATTTTCCATAGACGGCCATCTTACAAGACTGTCTTCTAATACGGCCGTTTTGCAATGATCCTAAATACGTTCATGTAAATTCATCTATAATACAGTTGTTTTGAATTCCTTCATAGTAAACATGTAGTAGTTATGTACCTTTCATTTCCACTTTAATTTGTCTTTGTACTCCTTTTCACCTTCGAATAAAATATACGAATATACTTTGGTGACCGTATTTGAGAACCTGGCCCTATTGCGTACTATCTCAGGGATTACAACTTATCTACGTATAATGTAGGAAATGCAAACTTGTTCTTTTTTTAAGTTTAATTATATATATGGTACTCGCCAATGAAACGGATGAAATTTATGCTACGATAGGAAAGAGCAAAACAGTCAGATAAATCCTCAATCCCGAGCCATGTGTAGTAGGCCTACGTGTCGTCACTTGCTTTTCATACTCGTTTCTTGAGTATACGTAATTTCTCTGCTATAGTTTCCCTTTACGTAATCATTCTCCAGTTACTTTCATCTGCACTGTTGTGAAATGTGCACAGTGTATGACTGGGAAGGGGGTTTGTTTATTATGAAGATTTCTCAGAATTAAGCACTGATTGCAGCTTTCCTAGGTCTATCACGGTGTTGAAAGAAGCATGGATGTACGTATTAGGGCCTATGAATTTGGACAAGATATATATGGATATATATGGATAGGAAACATTGTCCGAATGCTTGGCTGAATGGTCATCATTGAGGCTTTCGGTTCAGAGGGTACTGGGTTCGATTCCCGTCCGGGTCGGGGATTTTAATCACTTCTGATTAATACTTCTGGCTCGGGGACTGGGTATTTGTATTATCCCAACACTTTCCTGTTCATATTCAGACAACACACTGCACTAACAACCATCACAGAAACACGCAATAGTGATTACCCACTCTATACAGTTCTAGCGTCAGGAAGGGCATTCGACCGTAAAACAGAGTCAGCTCCACCTGTGTGACCCCGTAAGTATGGGAAAATCGGTAGAAGAAGAAGAAGAAGAAGATATGGATGGGAAACGCCAGGCCATTTTTCGTACAGGTCATGGAAGATTGGGCAGTAATTCTCTTGCCTACCACTTTTGGCCCCAAGAATTAACCTGTTGACGTACGAAATAACCCCGGGGCCCTTTATTTCTTCAGAGATGGAAGTAGTTATTTATTGGATGCTAAAAATTTACTACACCGAACTTCGTAACACTTACATTAGTACGATGTTACGAGAGAGTAATTCATATTTACTAAATTTGTATCCGTATGGTGGTTTTCACCTTTCACTTGTTCAAAAGATGCAACATACGTCATAATACTATCAGTTCAATTTCAAGTTAGTTTTACATAACTGGGTTACTGCGTTAACGAAGAAAAACAAAACAGGGTACTTAGGTAGGCCCCGAGTTCAAGACAAAGACATCACAAGAAAACGGCTAAACAGAATTTAGTTTAAATATGTCCAGGCTGTTAATAATTGTAATCAAGCCGGACGAAACAATAGTATAGGGGAAGGTCTGAAAGTCAAATCCCAAATATCTAGTCTATTAATACTTGTCCTATCAATAAGCGTCATAAAACAAAAGTTCTAGAAAATGAAATTCCAGATCTCCTGTGTAGTACAAATTGATCCTGCGATGAATAATAACGGAAATATTTAAGATTTGATAGTTGTATTCATTCTTTCCGACCTACTGTTGTTACGGCGGGGCTGATGACAACGGGGAGTTTATACACTGAACGGAACACTGCCTTCATGGACAACCTCTCGAAGACAGAGCTAGTCTTGATCATAAACAGAAGCATTGTTAGTACCAATTATAACAGTTTAATGATATTTTAATTATTCTTCTCCAGTCTTGTTTGCCAGCTATTCAAATGCGGATTTCTTTACTGATGCTAATAGCAGTGTTCATCAGTTGTACATAAACCTTCACTATTGACTGTCAGTATGGATGTACAGTAGCTTCTAGAGTCTCGAGCGAAACAATCTAATATGAGGGTAGAAAAGATAATAATAATAATAATAATAATAATAATAATAATAATAATAATAATAATAATAATAGTAATAATGATGATGATTTTGCGCCCCACTAACTACTTTTACGATTTTCGGAGACACCGAGGTGCCGGAATGTATTCCCTCAGGAGTTCCTTAACATAGGTTAATTACGCCAGATTCATTCTTCTGTCGTTGAGCCCATGGTGTTATTAAGTAAATAAAAATACATAAAAGAAAAAGAAGGAAGGAAAGGTAATAATAATAATAATAATAATAATAATAATAATAATAATAATAATAATAATAATAAATGTCCCGGGGGTACACCTTCTCCGGCCAGCTAAACTGCGCGCCTTCTCTAAGGCCATCTATGTAAACAAACTTGAACTGGTGTACTACAAGATACTTTGGTCTTCAACTGTTAGATACCCCTCCCATCGGTTTAATTGCTCCCTCTAGCGGGATGAACTCTAATGATTTCATAAAGGAATGTTTATTTTTGCAGTTGGCAAACCTTTGGTTTTGAGGATTGTTTTGTGTATGTAATGAAGTTGCCAGAACTTCAGCTGTTCCTTTTTCAATTGTAATCTACCCATCAGAAACTTGTAAATATTTCCTCTAGCCAATTGAAATTGGTGGTGTGTACTGGAATCGAGCCTATCAGTAAAGAGTTCTGGAAGCTTCCCCTAAAAATAAAATGAAAGTAGGGCGCTTTAGGGCCAATTTTCTTTATTGCTCCAGTGATTTGAGTGCGGAGTGTCCTAAGGGAGGCATGGGGTGTGTCCTGCGTGAGTAAGGCCCAGCAACTCAAGGTAATGGCAGAATTTTCATAGATACATGATAGCTCCTGCGGATAGTGTGAAGGGAAGGTTTCAACCACTTTTATTTAATGTACATTTCTAAATTTTGTGGTTTAAATATAGTATTTCCGCAAGTCTGAGGACTCTGCTTTATTCCCTACTGGGAAATAAGTAATGTAAGGGAACAAAGAGTGAGTACCCTCTGTCGGTTCACATTCAACTTGGCACGGGGTGACTAAAGTTTTCAAAACCTCTAAATGTATGTAGACGTATTTGGCATTAATGTTTCTCTTTTAGTCACCCCCGTGTAATATAGGATTAGCCTCTGTATCTTTGGACCGTAAGCCCACTTATGGTTTTAACTATTAGGAGGGCAAGTGTTTCGCCTCCTAGCCTATTGTTTATGGCCGGCCATGTGCATCCTATTCTTTTTACATTAAGACCACTTAGTATGGGCAATTATGCCCCTGTACATTTATTTCTGTATGTACAGTTTTTCTGGTGTTTGTTCCCTTTCGGAACAGTGAACCCTGTAACTGTTGAGCAACAGATAAGCCCACTTCGGACAACGGTGTATTAATATTTTAATACATGGACAACCTATAGGTTGTCAGGTACAACTTGTGTGCCTCTGCGAGGCTGGACTATATTTGGAGCGCAGACTCCCATAGTGTAAATGATGGGACCAAATCGTGTTCTTGTAAATTTTGTACCTGCCACGAGCATTAAGGCTCTTTTCTATGTATCTGCCTACTAATTATTACAAGTTTTGTACCTGATGTTCGGACTTCTAATTCGTTGGAGCTGACGAGCCCATTAATAATCTATTCTATAGGCTTGTTATTCTTTCGGATTCTTTATCTATCAATTTTAAAGTAAAAAAAAAATATCAAAATTTGTTGTGTTAAGTTCTGTTCTAGTTAATTCCTTGTCCAGCTATTCAAACCCCACGCTTCTTATCCCTCCGTGATTCACAACATTTCCTTAATAATAATAATAATAATAATAATAATAATAATAATAATAATAATAATAATAATAATAATAATAATAATAACAATAATAATTGCTATTTGGAACCGGGAAATAGTGGGTTCGAACCCCACTCTCGGCAGCCCTGAAGATGGCTTTCCGTGGTTTCCCATTTTCCCACCAGGAAAATGCTGGGCTGTACCTTAATTAAAGCCACGGCCACTTCCTTCCCACTCCTGGGCCTCTCCTATCCCATCGTCGCCATAAGACCTATCTGTGTCAATGCGACGTAAAGGAACTTGTAAAAATAATTGCTTGATGTCCCTCTTACTACTTCTACTGTTTTCGGAGACGCCCAGTTGCCGGAATTTAGTCCCGCAGCAGTTCTTCTATGTGACAGTAAATCTACCGACACGAAGCTGACGTACTGAGCACCTTCAAATACCACCGGACTGAGCCAGGATCGAACCTGCCACGTTGGGGTCAGAAGGTCAGCGCCTCAAGCATCTGAGCCACTCAACCCGGCAGGAAAGAAAGAAAGGCAGAAAGAAGAATTAAGAATACTCGTACCTCGAATACTTTTGGGATATAGTGAAAATGAAAACCTACAACCTGTTTTCCAGTCATTGACCGGGTCAGGGATGTAATGAATGAAACTTACATAGGCTGTTATTACAATGGGGTCGCCACTCCCAAGGTGATTTATTAATGAGTGATAAATGCTGTGAAATGATAATGGAGTGTGTTGTTGGAATGAAAGATGACAGGGAAAACCGGAGTACCCGGAGAAAAACCTGTCCCGCCTCCGCTTTGTCCAGCACAAATCTCACATGAAGTGACCGGGATTTGAACCACGGTATCGAGCGGTGAGAGGCTGACGCGCTGCCGTCTGAGCCACGGAGGCTCTTTGGGATATAGTCTCGCATATTATTTGTCTCAGGTAAAATAATTATGCCTTAATGGTTATTTTTTCTGTGAATAAAATCTCAGCAATCAAAGACGATTGATTATGTTTTATAGAAAAGCTGTATTTTGGGATTTTATGTGCAGAAACTTATAATTTCATACTGACAAATCTGAGGAGATTTTATGGGGGAAAGATTTATACGGTATTGCTTTTACATACTTTTATATCAAAACATTTTATAGTCATATCATTTTGAGATGTGTTATTTCATACCTGTATATGATTTTTAAGTCAGAAGGCAGTAACAAACTGTGTTTTTATGACCGTCCGGTCACTTTGCAGTGCTTGCCAGCCAGTATACGTAGTCTCTAGTTCAGCGCTGGAGAACAATGATTGACAACCAGCTCGACAGTAGTACATACACAAAACAAGTCAAAAAAAATTTACCGGGCAAGTTGGCCGTGCGGTCAGGGTCGCGCAGCTGTGAGCTTGCATTCGGAAGATAGTGGGTTTGAACCCCACTATCGGCAACCCTGAATATGGTTTTCCGTGGTTTTCTATTTACACACTAGGCAAATTAATGACACGGTCGCTTCCTTCTCGTCTTAGCCCTTTCCTACTCCATCATCGCCATAAGACCTATTTGCGTCGGTGCGACGTAAAGCAAACCGTAAATTGTAAAAAATAAATAAGTAATAATTCCCTACATTTTTTCACATATGTTTATTTATTTTCCGAAAATTGTGATAAAATATAAAGGTATGGGGGCCACGTTATGTTATATTTCCACGTTGAGGGGTTAGTTATAATTTCCGGTACAGGTCCTGTAGAGTGTCCCGATTTCTGTTTTACACAATTCTATTCAACGTTTAACGTTACGAGATCTACTAATAAATTAATTTTCAATTCCTTTCATAATAATCCACGAAATATCTTATAAATTGGCTTCTCCGTTAAAAAGGACAAATTTTCTTGACTGAAATACCGTATTTTTAAAAAAGTACCGCTGTTACTTCTCTTTCATTGTTTTGTAGTATGAACACTGCAATTTTGTCTTGCTGTATTATTATTAGGCGTATTTTTTTTGCAAGTTGCTTTATGGATATTCCAAAGCATGAGTATGTTACATTTAATATGCAACCAAAGCGTCTTGAAGTTCAAATTCGTAGTATAATAAAAAGAAATAAGCCAGTGGTCTGCCACCGCAGATATTGTACTGTATTCGAACCCATTGTCTTTAGTAGTATTCATCACAGGAGATCTTCACATCTTCCCACATGGAAATCTGAACTCTGATAATGTTTTTGTAATAGGGATTTACGTCGCACCGACACAGATAAGACTTATGGCGACGACGGGACATGAAAGAGCTACGAGTAGAAAAAAAGCGGCCGTGAAGGTACAGCCCCAGCATTCGCCTGGTGTGAGAATGGAAAACCGTGGAAACACATCTTCAGGGCTGCCGATAGTGGGGTTCGAATGCACCATCTCCAGAATCCAAGCTCACAGCTGCCCGCATCTAACCACACGGCCAACTCGCTCGGTACGCAATGAAATTCATCATCAATCTATGCAAATGTTGAGCAAATTCATCATCATCATCATCATCATCTGTTTACCCTCCAGGTTCGGCTTTTCCCTCGAACTCAGCGAGGGATCCCACCTCTACCGCCTCAAGGGCAGTGTCCTGGAGCTTCAGACTCTTGGTCGGGGATACAACTGGGGAGAATGACCAGTACCTCGCCCAGACGGCCTCACCTGCTTTGCTGAACAGGGGCCTTGTGGAGGGATGGGAAGATTGGAAGGGATAGACAAGGAAGAGGGAAGGAAGGGGCCGTGGCCTTAAGTTAGGTACCATCCCGGCATTCGCCTGGAGGAGAAGTGGGAAACCACGGAAAACCACTTCTAGGATGGCTGAGGTGGAAATCGAACCCACCTCTACTCAGTTGACCTCCCGAGTCTGAGTGGACCCCGTTCCAGCCCTCGTACCACTTTTCAAATTTTCGTGGCAGAGACGGGAATCGAACCCGGACCTCCGGGGGTGGCAGCTAATCACGCTAACCACTACACCACAGAGGCGGACGTTGAGCAAATTGCTGTGAATAATTAATATAGTGGTTAGGGATTTCGGAGGGTGGTGGAGCAAGGGAAGTTTAAGATTCAAGAGCTCCAGTTCTTAAGTACGGTATTCAACCAGCAATTTACAAACGGCATTGTACTTGTATAGCTCGTCCCGTTGCTGTAGCCTGTTAAGAAGCTGTCTTCAAACAAGTTTACTCTTTGAATGAGCCCTGTTTTCTCTAAATGGGGAGTGTGTTGTAAACACACGTCACGGTGAACCAGTGCCGTTAGGTTGGTAAACCACTCCGTTTGCTAATATAAACCTTCAAAAGTGTCTATTAGTTCTGGGCATCCCTAACGGGACAGCCACCATTGTGGAGCAGACAGGAGAAAACTACTGATGGGTCAGTCACCCTCTACACACAAAGGGGTCAATACCCCTGTTGTCACTTCCGGAAATGTAGCGCGGTCCAGAAAGCGAGACAAATTATTGTTTATTTCGACAAGTTTTATGACTGTCTTGTGTGGGGCGTGGGAATAGAAATCTTCTCTGAGGCCTGCCACAAGGGGTTGCTTCTTCTGCTTTCTACACAAAAATGTGGAGAGCAAGTCACGACGATACTTCTGTGTGTTCTTAGATGTCTTCTGTACCGCATTAAATAGCAATCACGTTAACATACGATTACCGCACATTTAAACATAATCAAGGCTGTACAGCGCAGCAGAATACCTGAATTTACAGCTCGCTGTAGACTAGGGGTTGGGGCTGCCTGGCCGAGGCAGTAAAGGCGTGCTCGGTTCGAATCCCCGTCAGGAAGTCGTAAAATTTAAGAAACGAGATTTCCACTTCTGGAGGTGCATATGGCCCGGAGGTTCATTCAGCCTACACCAAAAATGAGTACCAGGTTAATTCCTGGGGGTAAAAGGCGGCCGAGCGTAGAGCTAACCACTCTACCCCATCACGTGCCGAGGTTACGAATGGTGGAAGCCTTTACCTTCCACTCCTCCAAGGGCCTTCATGGCATGTACGGAGATGACTTTGCTTTGTAGGCTAGGGGTTGTTGACTTCTAAATATCGTTTCCATTTGGCAGCATGGCGGGATACAAAAATCGACCTCAAATTATTTTTAGAATCATTTGTGTAGTCCGCCTCTGTGGTGTAGTGGTTAGCGTGATTAGCTGCCACCCCCGGAGGCCCGGGTTCGATTCCCGGCTCTGCCACGAAATTTGAAAAGTGGTACGAGGGCTGGAACGGGGTCCACTCAGCCTCGGGAGGTCAACTGAGTAGAGATGGGTTCGATTCCCACCTCAGCCATCCTGGAAGTGGTTTTCCGTGGTTTGCCACTTCTCCTCCAGGCGAATGCCGGGATGGTACCTAACTTAAGGCCACGGCCGCTTCCTTCCCTCTTCCTTGTCTATCCCTTCCAATCTTCCCATCCCTCCACAAGGCCCCTGTTTAGCATAGCAGGTGAGGCCGCCTGGGCGAGGTACTGGTCATACTCCCCAGTTGTATCCCCCGACCAAGAGTCTGAAGCTCCAGGACACTGCCCTAGCGGTGGTAGAGGTGGGATCCCTCGCTAAGTCCGAGGGAAAAACCGAACCTGGAGGGTAAACAGATGATGATGATGATCATTTGTGTAAATCGTGAGCATGTCATGGCATTGATCTACTCTTCAAGATAAACTGTCAATAAAAGCAAAGAGGAAGGATACATTTTTATAATTGTAAAACTGAATACTTTCTACATTTTATTCCCGTTATTTCTGAGGTCGCTGGAACCACCCAGGCTCATTTTTGGTTTTAGCTGGGGGTTTAAGGCGGATGCCCTTTCTGACGCCACGTGATTTTTAGATGAAAGATCTCAATCCAGGATCGGCTGGGCTTCGAGCCTCAGCCTTCCAGGTGGAAAACTATCAGCTAAACCACTGAGCTAATCACGCCCCCCCCCCCTGTAAAAATGAATGAATACATTAAATGAATTCAAGTGGGTTCGGAATTATTCTTGTTAGAACATGTGAACTTTGTGAACCTCAAAGAAGAAAGAGGTAGTTTATTTTCTTATCAAGATAGGTCAGTTCACAATCATTTTCATCTTCAATTCGTGTAACTTACCTACTTTCCAGTTACGTGCAAAGTAAACTGAGCTAAACTCGTGATAAATTTATCGTAAGTGTTTGTCCGTCTCTCTATGCGTGTGTGTGTGTGTGCGATGCTCTCCAAATCTGCGACATGCAGAAATCTGAAATTTTTAACATAGGTAGATAGAAGGGAATCCAAATGCACCTCGAAACCGGATTTTAAATGTTCGCGTTCGTTGGTGAGTTATGAACGACAAAACCGGCAGAACAATTATTTTGGAATATGGCAATCCTTCATGTTGTTCCCAGATGCACAGAATAACTGTTGCTAGGCAAAGTACATAAGAAGCCATTTTCGGTCCTCGACACGAGGACCCATATATACGGCACACAGACATAGGACCTGTATTACTTTAGTACAGGCTGTTGTAATTATAATTATAATCGATACTAACATGTCATGTTGGTGAGATGGTGATGAATTGTGTTCGTAAATTACTTTAAGGTGCAGCTGATCGTCAGTACCTTTTCTCATAGTGTAAGCCCTACTCTGTGGTGACTGGTGGAACGTTGTCACACTGCTCTTAATAAAATAAAAAAAAATCCTTGTAAGATCAACCATTAACTCGTTTCCTACAATTACAAGGACTAGCTGTCATACACTGGCCCGAGTCCTACTAGAAGTCGCCGGGACTCTAGGATTGGTAGTCAATTGATTAGACTACATTAATGCATTCCCTTTTTATTGATTCTATGGCTATTGGCCTTGTTGACCATATAGGCATATCACGTTTTACAAAATATGTCAAGTCATCTTATCCAGAAATGTAAGTAATAATCGCCTGTGGACATATCGTGATAGATGTAGTATTTCTGCACCTGTCTTTTGGTACAGGTCAGAGTAAACTGTCCTTTCCATTGCAGTTTCAGTTTCGTTTGTAGCTGTAACGGTATGGAAGCGGCTGAGCTATGGGTGGTACACAGTAATGTCATTCAGAACATGGATAGTGCGTCCTAATGCATTGAAATACACCACACTTACGGCCAGTGGTGATGCAACATCGCTTTGTGGCTCAGTGAGAGGAGTAATGACGAGCTACCTCACTCCTCATCTTGCTTAGTAAGCTTCGTTATAATGGCGACATCGGTTTTTGTGATTTCCTCACTCCACAACCTTTGGTGGTGCTATTTGAGAATGAAACCAGCTTCCGGTCTGATAAATTGACAGACAATCTTTAGTATTGACTGATTGATCGAATGAATGAATAATTCTTTCTTTCTTCTTTCTTTCTTAATTTGTTTACATTCCAGGGTTGGTTTTTCCCTCGGACTCAGCGAGGGATCCCACCTCTATCGCCTCAAGAGCAGTGTCCTGAAGCGTGAAACTTTGGGTTGGAGGGGTACAACAGGGAAGGAGGATCAATACCTCGCCCAGGCGGCCTCACGTGCTATGCAGAACAGACGTCTTGAGGGGATGGGAAGATTGGAAGGGATAGACAAGGAAGAGGGAAGGAAGCGACCATGGACTTAAGTTAGGTAACATCTCGGCATTTGCCTGGAAGAGAAGTGGGAAACCACGGAAAACCACTTCGAGGATGGCTGAGGTGGGAATCGAACTCCCTCTACTCAGTTTACCTCCCGAGGCTGAGCGGACCCCGTTCCAGCCCTTGTAGCACTTTTCAAATTTTGTGGCAGAGCCCGGAATGGAACCCGGGCTTCCCGGGGTGGCAGCTAACCACACTAACCACGACACCACAGAGGCGGACATTAATTAATTAGTTTTTAATTGAAGAGAGAAGACGAGAATCTATTTGTATAAAAAAGCGAAACTATGTGTGTGTGTGTTTTTGTGTTTGTCTCGCATGGACTCTGAAACTACTGGAAAGATTTCGCTGCATATTTCACAATTTGTTATTATTAATCCTGAGACGTTTTAGGAAGTGGTTTGAACGAAAACCGTCGGCCAGTTTTTTATGAGTAATTTTGTGTAGTTACTAGCAGTTACCCACGGCTTCCCTCGCGTGGATTTCTATGTATGTTGGGTATTCAGTCCGAAGGCTGGTTTAATCCTCCACAGCTCCGCCAACAGCTGTCATAAATAGCCTAGACGTCACTGAAGAGGCGTACTAGGGAATTGAGGAGCGAGGTAGTTTCCCGTTGCTTTCCTCACTGAGCCAGAAGTTGCTATTACATATCAGTCTGCCACGCCCACTGAAATGCATGCACCAACCGACCCTATGAGCGATATTTTCAAACCATTCATAACAGGGACTGGCTGCATAAGGAATGGTATTACTAGCATCACTCATACCTCAGTCACTTTCATATTGTCAAAGTCAAGGATGAGACTGAGACAGGCCAATGAAAGTAACAAATTTATTCTAGCCCATACCAGAAGACGTAGCACTGTAAACACTACATCTCGCCAGCAAAGGCATGTGGATTTCGTAATTTGATAAAAGTAACCGTTTCTCGGTACTGTACTAAGACATCTGAAAATCCCTAAAGTGTAACTTAAAACCTGACTGAAAAATTGAGTTTCATTTAGCGCAAAAACTCTTTATAAACCACATTTGTGGTATCGCCTTTTGGGGCTAAGATAACCATGCGACACGCGTACGTAGAACTGTACACGTGAGAACGTCTTCCCTCAAGTAAAAAAAAAAAAAAAAAAAAAAAAAAAAAAAAAAAAAAAAAAAAAAAAAACAAAAACCACAATCTTTTTTATAAAAGGAGATTCCAAATACCTATTTCCACATCTACGATATCTTCAGGGTTTGAGATATAAGTATTCCCATAAAAGGAAATCAACCCCTTTATTAGCCCTCTCTCCATTCCCACCTAAGTGGATTTTCCGAAAACAACAAAAGACACGTTTCTATATTTTTAAAGTACTTCCCAAGTACCAAGTTTCATGTCTGTTACATGTTAATGCTTTTACATATACCGGTAACTCATTTTAAAAATTCACCTGCTTTTTCAATCCTTTTCAGCTCCTTGAGTGGTTTTCCGAAAACAAAAAACACGTGTTCTTTATTTTTTAAAGGAGATACCAAATACCAGTTTTCACAGCTGTAACTATTCGGTTTTTGAGGTATAAGTATTCTCATAAAAAGTTAAAATTCTTCGTCACTTCTCTCCACCCCCTCCCCCCACCTTAAGTGAATTATTATCCGAAAACAAAAAAATACGTACTTAGTTATAAAGGAGTTTCCAAATACCAATTATCACGACTGTAACGTCTTCAGGTTTGAGATATTGTATCCTCAAGAAAATAATTCAACTTCTATTACCCCCCCCCCCCACGCCCCCTTACAAGTTGATTTTCCTCCAAAAATGCGTGTTTTTTGTTTTTAAAGGAGATTCCAAATGCCCAGTTTCACGTCTGTAACATCTTCAGGGTTAAAAAGAATAAGTATTCTCATACAAATAATTCAACTAATGTTTCAATCCTTTTATTCCCCCTTAAGCGGATTTTCCGAAAACAAAAGAATATATATTTCTTTCTTTTGAAAGGAGGCTCCAAATACCAATTCTTACGTCTGTAACATATTCAGTTTTTGAGATATTAGTGTCTTAATAAAAATAATTCAATCCCTTTTTCAATCTCTTTTAACCCCCAACCCCCCCCACCCCCACGATAAGTGTTTTTTCCAAAAACAAAATAATACCTGTTTTTATTTTTAAAATATTAAAAATACCAATTATCACATTTGTAACATGTTAAGTTTTGAGATATACAGTAGATATGCTCATCTTAAAAATTCACGCCAACCCACATTTCAGTCCTTCTCGCTGCTGTAGAATTCTGGAGCTGACGTTACCATGGGTACGGCAGTTCATTCCTTTATCCGATTCCTAGAGCAGGGGTAGTGTGGTGCCACTTTCTCTATACCGGTCGGTTTTAGGGCATTAAAACATGGTTTACGGGCCCATGGGGCTTACCGAGTTTTGTTCTTGGCGTCAAGGGTCTTAAAATGAGCTTTGTCTCGTCCTTGTACGACAAATTCGATATTTCGCCTATATTAGCCTATTTTATATGTCCCCTCGTCGCCCCCGCTTGATTTATTTTACAATTGGCTTTAAGTCCCACCGACACTGATAGGTCTTATGGTGACGATGGGATCGGAAAGGCCTAGGAGTGAGAAGGAAGCGGCCGTGGCATTAATTATTAGGCAAATCGAGCTTCCACAAGGAAAAAGTTTTACTCGAAAATTGAATAATCAGATACTTGAAATCAAACACATCTAAGTAACTCTAACATTACATAATAGGCCGTAAAATTTCAATCAAGATCTCAATAAATAATTCTACAAAATTCACATTACACCTGTTTAACATGTAATACAAATCTTAAAGTAAACTTTCAAAAACTATCCGGGCAACGCAGGGTACTACAGCTAGTAAAAAATAAACTCGTGCCCTCATCCTGACGTGTGCAGCTCTTTTCAGGCGCACCCCCAATGGAGGTGATCAGCATGTACCATTTCAACAACATACCAGCCCTGATGCCATTGTTAAATTTGTGGCAGTACCGAGAATCGAACCTGGAACCCCGACGACGGCAGCTAATAACACTAACCGTTACACTACGGAGGTTGACACTGCAGCTAGTAAGGACATACAATTTTAAACACTTAAACTGAGGGTTTCTAGAAGACATCGATTCCTGATTGTCATTTCCACACGCTGTCTTGAGAAAGTATAATCATCCCCTTTTGCATTCCATTGCGTCTAACTGTGATGTTTGAGTTCGAAATTTGTTACCAGTATTTGTAACGAGAGAAAGGGAAATTGTGCTGTACAGGATAGGTATCAAAAGGCTGGCACCTCTCAATTTTTCCTTCCGGATCCTACCGTGGTGTGGATACAGCAATTATAGCAACTAGATAGAACGTTGAGTTCTAACCGAAGAAAGGCTAATTTATATAAAAAATGCAAGAAGTAAACGAACAGACACAAAGGAATGGTGTTGGCTTCTTGTAGGAGCCAATTTCTGTCTACAAATGAAACATTTTGTCCGAGCATTCTAACAGAATGTAGTCGCTAATAACAGCTAGACGGGGGCTAGTGCTAATTACAGCCTGTTATCCTCCCTAATAGCGCTACGGCGCCTGGTAGCGCCGTGTGGGAACCGCTCAGGTATAATGGTCGGCTTCCTACCGGGCAGTAAAAGAATCAATCAACGCCATTTTGTTTATTTCCCATTGGGATGAGGGAACTGTAGGGATAACTACGGTCATTTCTAGATTATGGAAATATTGTCTCAGGATTTCCATTGAAATTATTTACTGAATTTCACAAAGATCATTTATACCTTTAAGGTACACGAACTGGGAAATAGTCGCAAATACTCGAGCAGTAAGTCTATTTGTGTCATATTACCAAGGCAAGGAGATAAGTTCATGCATCTTGGCTATAACAATACTCAAAGTATGGAGTAAAATATAAATATTAATGTGATACTAAATAATGTAAAGAATATCTGTATAGTATCAAATTGGCATACATAAATGATAGTACATGTAAAGATTACTGCTTAAACATGAAAAAGTCGCATCGGTTGCTCTATCAATTGAGCTATGTTTGAGGGTTCGGATCCGACTGGTGTCCGGTTCATTTTTCGTTCTGTACTTAACATCTCGTCCGCCTCTGTGGTGTAGTGATTAGCGTGATTAGCTGCCACCCCCGGAGGCCCGGGTTCGATTCCCGGCTCTGCCACGAAATTTGAAAAGTGGTACGAGGGCTGGAACGGGATCCACTCAGCCTCGGGAGGTCAAGTGAGTAGAGGTGGGTTCGATTCCCACCTCAGCCATCCTAGAAGTGGTTTCCTACTTCTCCTCCAGGTAAATGCCGGGATGGTACATAACATAAGGCCACGGCCGCTTCCTTCCCTCTTCCTTGTCTATCCCTTCCAATCTTCCCATCCTCCTGCAATGGCCCTGTTCAACATAGCAGGTGAGATCGCCTGGGCGAGGTACTGATCATCCTACCCAGTTGTATCCCCCGACCCAGAGTCTGAAGCTCCAGGACGCTGCCCTTGAGGCGGTAGAGGTGGAATCCATCGCTGAGTCCGAGGGAAAAACCAACCCGGGAGGGTAAGCAGATTAAGAAGAAGGAGAAGAAGAAGAAGAGGACTTACTCACTATATGTACGGAACACGACATGTTCATTTCGATAACGTTGTTGCCGTGAAAATTCAATATTCACAAATTCCCTGACTATAATAGTGTCGGTTATTTTATTACAGCGCTCTCTCTGGACAGATACTCAGGACGTGTGCAAGTGTTTCGGTCTCGCCACAGCCTGGATGGCGGATTAGTCCATTCCGGCGAGGAAAGACCTTTGCGATTACTAAACCACTGATTAGATTTTAGGTGGTCACCATGTACAGAGAAGCGACTCCTTTTCCTCTTAGTGAATGTGAACCTAATGCGATGAAGGCTCTTTGCCTTACAACTATTCTCATTTTTCTCCTCGTCCAGGGTTTATCGTTAGAGCAATCAATATTTGGGTTGCTGAGTACCGACTTACTCTCTCTCGCCTTCTAGGTCTCGGACAGCGTTAAACATAACATCACTAACACTCAGTAGACAACTTGTTTCGAATATGGCAGTATTTATAAATATTCTTCTTCTTCATCTGTTTACCCTGCAGGGTCGGTTTTTCTCTCGGACTCAGCGAGGGATCCGACCTCTACGGCATCAAGGACAGTGTCCTGGAGCTTCAGACTCTGGGTCTGGGATACAACTGGGTAGGATGACCAGTACCTCGCCCAGACGGCCTCACCTACTATGTTGAACAGGGCCCTTGCAGGGGGATGGGAAGATTGGAAGGGATAGACAAGGAAGAGGGAAGGAAGGGGCCGTGGCCTTTAGGTACCATCCCGGCATTTACCTGGAGGAGAAGTGGGAAACCACAGAAAACCACTTTCAGGATGGCTGAGGAGGGAATCGATGCCCCCTCTACTCAGTTGACCTCCCGAGGCTGAGTGGACCCCGTTCCAGCCCTCGTACCACTTTTCAAATTTCGTTGCAGAGCCGTGAATAGAACCCGGGCCTCCGGGGGTGGCAGCTAATCACACTAACCACTACACCATAGAGGTGAAGCTTTCTGGAAAAAATATTAAGAAAACTTGAAATATGGAAATAAATAAGAAGTTAAATAAGTTACAAGGAGCCACGCTTCGCTTGAATGATTCACCTGAACTACGACACATCAGAAAACAGTGTCACTCCATGCAGGCACACCCATCCCATTGAAATTTTTGATGGTTCACAATATCTGAAATCCAGAATTTAGATAGAAATTTTCATCCTTATTTATGAATTTCATATTGATCCTAAAATCTAGCGTTTTGTGAAACTTTCATACAAACAGGTTATCCTGTATCACTTTATTATTGATACAGACACAAACTCTTAAATTTCTTGTGATGAGTTATAAAAAGATTTAATTTTATGATATCGTCTTATTTACGCTGTGTATTTAAAAGAAAGGTTTATAATCACTTAAAATTGCCTTAATAATTAACCAGGTATTCATATTTCTTAAATCTATCATTTGGGGATATCTTAGTGGGGGTACATCGAACATTTAGCGATGAGTGAGGGGTACAATCTCCTAATAGTCTGAGAACCAGTGCCGTAGATTATAAGACCATAAATTGATAAATATGTTCTGTTAATCGTTACTCAAACAGATAATGACCAGCTGTTTTTGCGGATGGTTCTAATCCTCATCAGATATTGTAAATGTCGTAGTATTTTCTTGAAGATCGAAACATATTTCTTGAGTTACCTTAATACCATGAGTCTATTAAATCAGCATCCCTTCATCCTTACTCCTAGAAATGCTGGTACTGAGCTCGATAGCTGCAGTCGCACAAGTGCGGCCAGTGTCCAGTATTCTGGAGATAATGGGTTCGAACCCCACTGTCGGCAGCCCTGAAGATGGTTTTCCGTGGTTTCCTATTTTCACACAAGGCAAGTGCAGGGGTTGTGCCTTAATTAAGGCCACGGCTGCTTCCTTCCCGCTCCTAGCCGTTTCCTGTCCAATCGTCGCCATAAGACCTATCTTTGTCGGTGCGACATAAAAGCAACTTGTGTAGAAGAAATGCTGGTCAGGTAGTTTTCCTGCTAGTTCGTTAGATTGAGTAAATATCGCAATAGTTTTCTTTAAGATTCTAAGTATATTTTTAAATTATCAAAGATCATTTGCTTCTTAAAATATCATATCTTAATCGTTCCTTCCTCAAATGGTAACCATGGCATTTTCATACCGTAGTTTAATTTCTATCAGTTAAGGTTGTTTCCGGTCGCCGATCCTCCCTTGCTTATTTTAGTGGGCTGTATAAAGCGATGTCTGAGGAACGAACATGTACGCTGACTGCATGTGGGAGGAAGATGGATGGGCACTATGTCTAGCCCACTTATTTTAGAGAAATGTTATTTTCCCGGGCGGAGCGCGCTCATACTCGGAGATCACGATATCCACTTGCTCGACACCGAATCACCTACTCTGTTCTATTCTTGTTCGTTACGTGGAGAGGTTATAGCCACATAATACCATATATCGTCAATGAGATCACTATACTGCAACATACCTAACTCAATACCGGTGAACTCAACGTTTTAAGGTTTACGTAAGTGTTTGAACTTAGAAATTATTCTCAGATAACCTTCAAACTACCAACTTTTAAGACCAACACCAATTACCAAGCGGGATCACATAGACCCCAAGAAGAAACTACTTTAGAAAATGAAGGATCGAACAAGTGGCTGTGGGGTTTAGGGCACGTTGCTATCAGCTTGCATTCGGGAGATAGTGGGTTCGAGCCCCAATGTCGGCAGCTACGAAAATGGTTTTCCAATTTTACACTAGGCAAATGCTGGAGCTATACCTTAATTTAGGCCAGGCTGCTTCCTTCCCACTCTCAGCTCTTTCCTGTCCCATCGTAGTCATAAGTCCTATCTGTGTCGGTGCGACGTAAAACAATTTGTAAATAAAAAGCAGATTGGAAGAAGACAATTCTGTGATATTACCCTGCGGGTCCCGCAGGTCCTTGTGAATTGTCCAGCTAGTTGTTTTGGGTGGATGTTTGAACCCATACATTCCATTTTTTCTATAATTTTCGTCAATAATCTGCATACCACCCCTATTATCATTTTCATTTTCAGTATCTATTTGTTTATTTCGTCTGCTACTTCTGCATCGAATTCTAACACCGTTTTCTTCGTCTTGTTCTTCCTCTTCCTCTTCTGACGAATCAACTACTTGATCATGTTCACTCTCTGGATTAAGGTGATTGATTCTTGCGAGAGCCTCTTCCTGTGATACTAGCCCAGCCAGTTCAGTCAAGTCAGTCTTATCTCGGCTTAAAATGCGTATGCAAGCCAAGCATGTATCATAGAATCACCGCACAACGCTCGGCTCAGTATGCAGGTAAATATTTTGTTGTTGGCGTTTTTGTATAACAGAGAAAGCAGTCGTGTAGAACACCGAACTACTCCAATAATCAAATGACCTAAAAGATGAAGATAAATGCCCAACAATGAAAAAGCACTTCGAAATGTTGGAAATGCATACCACAAACAGCATCAACAACAACAGCAATGGGCAAACCAAAGCCGGTGGCAGAAGTTTTGTACAGTACTAACTACCAAGAGGGGTCAACAACGGTCGAACTGATTATAAGTAAATATCATTCTTTTAGGGATATAGGCTTACCATTTATGTAGGCCTAACTAACGCAACGAATATGATGTGGTAAACAAATTTGACAAGAAATATCAATATGCATAGATACCGTTTTCACATTAAAATGAATCTGATTTATGGTCTTGAAGGTAAAGCGCTCACCTTCACTGTATGTGTCCATTTACCAGGGGTAAAATAACACACCTGTTAGGTTGGAAATTTTATTCAACAATTGACATGCTGATCTTAGACTAAACACGGCATTGATTCTAGTGTCTACCAGATAAAAGTCTTTAACACAGAGGTCATCAATCGCACCGGGAATGAAATGATGATAATAATAATAATAATAATAATAATAATAATAATAATAATAATAATAATAATAATAATAATAATAATAATGTCCGCCTGTGGTGTAGTGGTTAGCGTGATTAGCTGCCACCCCCGGAGGCCCGGGTTCGATTCCCGGCTCTGCCACGAAATTTGAAAAGTGGTACGAGGGCTGGAACGGGGTCCACTCAGCCTCGGAGGTCAACTGAGTAGAGGTGGGTTCGATTCCCACCTCAGCCATCCTGGAAGTGGTTTTCCGTGGTTTCCCACTTCTCCTCCAGGCGAATGCCGGGATGGTACCTAACTTAAGGCCACGGCCGCTTCCTTCCCTCTTCCTTGCCTATCCCTTCCAATCTTCCCATCCCTCCACAAGGCCCCTGTTCAGCATAGCAGGTGAGGCCGCCTGGGCGAGGTACTGGTCATACTCCCCAGTTGTATCCCCGACCGAGAGTCTGAAGCTCCAGGACACTGCCCTTGAGGCGGTAGAGGTGGGATCCCTCGCTAAGTCCGAGGGAAAAACCGCACCTGGAGGGTAAACAGATGATAATAATAATAATAATAATAATAATAATAATAATAATAATAATAATAATAATAATAATAATAATAATAATAATAATACAATGATAATGATTATGACGTTGGTTGTGATGAAGATCGTGAAACAGAAGAAGAAAGTACAGTATCTTCATCTTTGGTGGAAAATCTGTGTGGGGGGTAAGGTTTATTCCCGGCCATATACACCCCTTCCGGTCTAGAAAGCCAAGAATAACGGCCGAGAGGATTCGTCGTGCTCACCACACGACACCTCGTAATCTGCAGGCCTTCGGGCTGAGCAGCGGTCCCTTGGTAGGCCAAGGCCCTTCCAGGGCTGTAGTGCCATGGGGTTTAGTTTGGTTTGGTTTACATACACCCCTTGTTAATTACTTTATTTATTTGTTTAAATATTGGATTGAAAGTACTGAAAAGCCGCATTGATGAACTTGGATTCTAATTATGACGACTGAGAAGAAGGAGGAGAAGAAGAAGAAGGTTACCGATTTCCTTTGGAATATTGAATAATAGACAATCAAAACACAATGGAAGTCATTATAGACATCGAAACGTTACACGATAGATTGAGCGACTGAATAGATGAATGAATGAAATATGAACTACAAGAATGCAGGAGAAGATGTCATTTAGTAGTGGCATCTGCTCAAACTATGATACTGAGCTGGTTGACTCAGATGGTACAGCACTGGCTTTATGAGCCTGTTAGCGGGTTCAGTCCTGGCTCAGTCCGATGATATCGGAATGTACTCAAATATACCAGCCTCGTGTCCGGCACGCAGAGAGCTCCTCGGTGTCTCCGAAAAAGGTAAAAGTGATTATTGGGACATAGCAGGTATAAGCTTGTTTTTCAGTGATGATGCCGATGATAACGAAGAAATGAAGAAGAATTCAAACCAAACCATTCACTGTTGTCTTCCAAGCCTACCCGTCATAGGCGTAATTCGGGGGTGGCAAGGGATAGCAGTTCGCCCCCTCCCCAATATTTTGACCGAAACATAATTTTCGTAATGTGACACACTCAGAAATACATATTTATAAGTACGTTTTTCGTTACTTTGTCTAATTTAGCTCAATGAAACAAAATAACCGTTGCATAATAGTACAGGCTAACTACTGTATATAACGTTGATCGAAGTAATTTCTATTATTGTTTAATTTTACCTTCACGTTATATAAAATAAATAAAAGTTTTGTTTTTCGTCCATGACGTCTGCTTGATTTTTACTTTTACGGATAAAATGGGCCAGGTAACAAATACATTATTGAATTAGGTCTCCTTTTTAATTCTGTGCGAATGTTCTTTATTTCACAGAGGTTTGGCTATTAAATTAAAGTAATTAATATAGAATATTAGTAATAATTTTGTGGTCGCAAATTGCTCTCAAAAGGAAGGACCCGTGAACCCCCCCGATAATCCCTGCCACCCCCCCCCCCCCCCACTCACGCTCATGTTACCCATGATACACACTTTCATCACGCACGGCTATAGTGACTATTCATTAAATAAGGAAAATATTGCTGGGATATTTTAAATCATGCGCCATATAAGTTACATCGAGAAGAGTGTTGGCACAAATGGGAGTCGATTCTGTCAGTGAATTACGTTACAACGGACGATGTTCTGAGTCTAACAGCTACTGAAATATTTTGCGGAGTACTTTGTTGAGTTGTGGAAAATAAAATGGTTAAACAAATGCAGGAAATATGGAAATGACTATGTGTTGAATTTCTGTGATCTATAAATATTCCTGCTGGACCGGGACAGGAGACACGGCGGAGGTGAGTTAGAGAGGGACTACGCCCTGGGCGAACGCACTTCATTTTCCTCCAGATTATTCATGACCACATATAATTTGAATGCGCGCGCATAAAGTTGTCCATAATTACCTGCTCGCTGGCTTGACACAACCCTCGCGTCACCTCTGACCCGCTGCTCAACCAGCCCGCCCGCTCAGCATCTCTCATAATTGAGGAAGTGAGCCACCTCGGGAAGATGCCCCCCCACTTGTGAAAATACAGCCCGGTGTAGCTGAACGAAAAACTATAAATGTCCGAGACAAAACGCAGCCAAACTCCGCAACTCAAGTAGATGTTCCGAATGACCAACCAACCAACCAACCAACCAACCAACCAACCAACCAACCAACCAAACAAACAAACAAACAAACAAACAAACAAACAAACAAACAAACAAACAAACAAACAAACAAACAAACAAACAAACAAACAAACAAACAAACAAACAAACAAACAAATAAATAAACAAACAAACGAACAAAGAAACAAACAAACAAACAAACAAACAAATAAAAAACAAACAGACATACTAAGAAACATTAACCCTTAAATGCACAGCATTATATGTGCAAACGAGAATTCAATCAATCAATCCTGATCTGCATTTAGGGCAATCGCAAAGGTGGCAGATACCCTATCTGTTCTTTTCCTAGCCTTTTCTTAAATGATTACAAAGAGATTGGAAATTTATTGAACATATCCCTTGGTAAGCTATTCCAGTCCCTAACTCCCATTCCTACAAATGAATATTTGCCCCAATTTGTCCTCCTGAATTCCACTTATCTTCATATTGTGATCTTTCCTACTTTTAAAGACACTACTCAAAAACTTATTCGTCTACTAATGTCATTCCACGCCATTTCCGACTATTTGGCTGAATGGTCAGCGTACTGGCCTTCGGTTCAGAGGGTCCCGGGTTCGATTCCCGGCCGGGTCAGGGATTTTAACCTTCATTGGTTAATTCCAATGACCCGGGGGCTGGGTGTTAGTGCTGTTCCCAACATCCCTACAACTCACACACCACACATAACACCATCCTCCACCACAGTAACACTCAGTTACCTACACATGGCAGATGCCGCCCACCCTCATCGGAGGGTCTGCCTTACAAGGGCTGCACTCGGCTAGAAATAGCCACACGAAATTATTATTATTCCATACCATCTCTCCACTGACAGCTCAGAACCTACCACTTAGTCGAGCAGCTCGTCTCATTTCTCCCAAGTCTTCCCAGCCCAACTTTGCAACATTTTTGTAACGCTACTCTTTGGATTTTTTCCAGTTCTTGAATCAAGTTATCTTGGTGAGGGTTCCATGCACTGTAAGCATACTCTAGTTGGGGTATTACCAGAGACGTATATGCCCTCTCTTTTACATCCTTACTACAACCCCTAAATACCCTCATAATCATGTGCAGACATCTGTACCCTTTATTTACTATTCTGTTTATGTGATTACCCCAATGAAGGTCTTTCCTAATATTAACACCTAGATACTTACAATGATCCCCAAAAGGAACTTTTACCCCATCAACACAGTAATTAAATCTGCTTTTCCTATTTGTGCAACTCACAACCTGACTTTTAACCCCGTTCATCATCATACCATTGCCTACTGTCTATCTCACAACATTATCGAGGTCATTTTACAGTTTCACACAATCTTGTAACTTATTTATACAGAACTTATTTATACAGAATACAAAATAACATCATCCGCAAAAAAGCCTTATCTCTGATTCAACTTCTTTACTCATATCATTTATATAAGAAAACATAAAGGTCCAAAATTACTGCCTGGAGGAAACACTCTTTTAATTATTAATTAATTAATTAATTAATTTATTTATTTATTTTAACTCTTGAAGTCTCTCAGGATTGTTGACAGCCATGTTGTGTTGGTGAGGCGTGAAGCAGATATCACAAAACAATGATTTTCACACATAATGTTGTATAGGCTTGTGGCATTTCTTCTGAGTATCTGATTATCCTGTAGTTTTGCTCCTTGAAACAACAATCACCACCATGCCGAAAATTTAAAATAAATCCTAATATACCCTAATCCGATTATTACCCATTAATATTCTCTTCTCCTTTCAAGGATGGAAAATACGTCAGAACGTTGTACACCCTCTTCTTCTTCTTCTTCTTCTTCTTCTTCTTCTTTTTCTCGTTCTTCCGATGTTCGCTCACCTGTGCGGTCACGGGTGCGAATTGTGTCGCAAATGTGGATTTGGCCCTGTTTTACGACCGGATGCCCTTCCTGATGCCAACAACACGTGGAAGGTTGTAATAACTATTATGTATGTCTGTGGTGGTTGGTAATGTGGTGTGTTGTGTGACTATGAAGAGGTGAGTGTTGGGACAAACAAAAACACCCAGTCTTCGAGGCAGAACAATTAATCAGAAGCGATTGAAATCTCTGACCCGGTCGGCAATCGAACCAGCGACCTTCTGAACCAAAGTTGTGAGCTTGAATTCGAAAAATGGTGGGTTTGAGTCACACCGTCGGCAGCCCTAAAGATGTTTTTTCCACGCTTTTCCATTTTCACACCAGGCAAATGCTGGCCCTGTACCTTAATTAAGGCCACGGCTACTATTTCCCAATCCTAGCCCTTCCCTATCCTTCCATCGCCGAAATCCTTCGGTGTGATATTGTGACGTTGAACCACTAGCGAAGGAGAATTGAAAAAAAAGAATAATAATTACAGCACCCTGATATGTCGGACAATCTGAGACTAAACTAATATACTCTTCTGAACACTAATACATTGTAAATAAACCGATCTCCATTATAATCTGCCCGATGTGGGTAGTTTCAAGTGTTCAAATCTCCTATTTTATAAAGCCGGCCCCGTGGTGTAGGGATAGTGTTCCTGCCTCTTACCCGGAGGCTCCGGATTTGACTCCCGGTCAGGTCAGGAATTTTTACCTGGATCTGAGGGTTAGTTCGAGGTCCATTCAGCCTGCGTGATTACAATTGAGGAGCTATCTGAAGGTGAGATGGCGACCCCGGTCTAGAAAGCCAAGAATAACGACCGAGAGGATCCGTCGTGCTGACCACAGGACGCGTCATAATCTGCAGGTCTTTGGGTTGAGCAGCGGTCGTTTAGTAGGCCATGGTCCTTCGGGGCTGTTGCGCCATGGGGTTTGGTTGGATTTTTCCCATTTTATAAATATAAAAGCACACAAACAATAAAACGAGCACGAAACAAATTTCCACTGCAAATTTAAAACCTTAAAGTTTAAAACTATATATACACACAGGAACTGTTCCACATCACCCAAAGGAAACAACTGAAAGGAAAATGGAATATGACAGGGTAAGAATCGCATTACGATATAGAGTGTTATGATTTATTCTAACTTTTCCGGTTAGTGGTGATTTTTGTTTCAAGGAGATATTCATAAGCAGTACTGAGAAAAGTTGCCACATGTGTTGAATTTCTACTACTAGTTCCGTGTACTGTACTTTAATATTGTTGTTGCTATTGTTGCATGCAAATTGCGAATATTTGGGTAGGCAATATCTATGAGAAATGCAGTTTTTCTAGTCTTATCAACAGAGAAGAGATCTGCACCCTCCCTCAGAAGTTAGTAGGTTGAATTTTGTGTTGGTGATGGTAACTACAGCCGGTCCCGTGGCCTAGGGGTAGCGTGTCTGCCTCTTACCCGGAGGCCTCGGGCTCGATTCCCGGCCAAGTCAGGGATTTTTACCTGGACCTGAGGGCTGGTTCGAGGTCCACTCAGCCTACGTGATTAGAATTGAGGAGGTATCTGACGGTGAGATAGCTGCCCTCATCTCGAAAGCCAAGAAGAACGGCCTAGAGGATTCGTCGTGCTGACCACACGACACCTTGCAATCTGCAGGCCCTCGGTCTGAGCAGTGGTCGCTTGGTAGGCCAAGGCATTTCAAGGGCTGCAGTGCCATGGGGTGGGGGTGGGGGATGGTAACTATTGTTTTGAGGAGAAGTACAACTAGGCAACCACCTGTTACCTTCAATTTTAAACTACTGCTCGAGGGGTGTAAATTATTTCCAATAGCCATAGGGGATGAAGATCTGACTCCTTGGTTAAATGGTGAGCGTAGTGATCTTACGTTCAGAAGGCCTCGGGTTTGATATCCGGACGGGCAAAGGATTTCAACTGTATATGGTTAATTCTTCTGTTCTTGTTCTTCTTAATATACACATCTTCATCTACTCACAGAACATTACCAACCACCTCAGAAACACGCAACGGTTGACTAGAGCCTTTCACATACGGTTGTCGTCAAGAAGGGAATCTGGCTGTAAACCTCAGGCAAATCCATATGCATCACCAACGCCAAAACATTGGAAAAAATCAGGAAAAAGGAGGATGTTGGAATAAGTTTACATAGGAGGGCAAGTTTATTATTATTATTATTATTATTATTATTATTATTATTATTATTATTATTATTATTAAAGAATTAGCACTTTTGTGGGAATACTGTCTTTTCTATAACATTTTGGGGAAGAAATTGGTTTTTCGTTCTATTCCTAGTTCAACTTTTCCTAACTCATCGAGTGGAGGAGCTCTTAGTATGCGCACCACCTTCATATTTCAGCTTTACTACAATTCTCGTGCTCCTTTGAAACTCCCCTTGCCTAACGACGAGGATCAGAGCATGAGAAGAGACCAGCGTTACTTTTGTTCATAATAAATATACACGTTAGAACATTTGTAATATTTTATCAGTAAGAACAGGACGTAATCACCTTTACCATATGTAAATACGTTGGAGGTTGCGAAGGTCGCGAATGAGTTTTCACCATACAACTACAAATGAAATACACCTATCAAGAAGTGAGATGTATTAGCATTGCAGACGAACAAGCAAGAATACTTTATTGGAAGACTACAATGTAAATTAAGAGACTACACTTTTGTACAACTAAGGTACAATGACCTCTACGTGTACTCCTGTGTCCTTATTTAAGTAACAACAACAACAACAACAATAATAATAATAATAATAATAATAATAATAATAATAATAATAATAATAATAATAATAATAATAATATACCGGGCGAGTTGGCCGTGCGCGTAGAGGCGCGCGGCTGTGAGCTTGCATCCGGGAGATAGTAGGTTCGAATCCCACTATCAGCAGCCCTGAAAATGGTTTTCCGTGGTTTCCCATTTTCACACCAGGCAAATGCTGGGGCTGTACCTTAATTAAGGCCACGGCCGCTTCCTTCCAACTCCTAAGCCTTTCCTATCCCATCGTCGAGATAAGACCTATCTGTGTCGGTGCGACGTAAAACCCCCAGCAATAATAATAATAATAATAATAATAATAATATGTCCTTTGCTACCGTGTGCAGGCATGTCGATTTAATGCCTTCTAGACTGCCTAGACGATCTATTTTACTGTAGCAAATGGTAGAGAAACGGATCTCTGCTGAGCGATCTACGGCGGAGTTTTAATTATATCAGGTAAGCACCAAATGAATCACCAGAGATGCCGACGTGCGGACATCGTACGTCATGGAGTGCTGAATGGACTTCCTCGACCCTTCAAAAATCGGACTATATCTGCCAGGTTTGAACCCATGATCTTTTATCTGGAATCCAAGACACTACCGCCTGATATTGTACTGACAGACAAAGCGTCAAAGGTCACATATCTGACCGATATTACGTTCAAAGATGCGGAAAACATACAGAAAAAAGTAAGTTTAAGATCATTACTATTTTCATATACTATTATAGGAGACGGCAGGGTCGAAATATTGTCCCGTGAGAGTTATTCATTGTGCTAGAAGATAACGACATAGTGTTAGGCTAACACGTTTAAACACCCTCATATATCACTAATCTCATCTGGGATCGAACTCATTATCTTGGAAACAGTAGGAGAAAGACTAACCGCTTTCTAAGCCCAACTTGGCAGGTTCTATCCTGGTTCAGTCTGGTGGTATTTGAAGGTGCTCAAATATGCCAGTCGAGTGTCGGTAGATTTACCAGCACGTTAAAAAGCTCCCTCGGAACAACATTACGGCACGTCGGCGTCTCAGTAATAATAATAATAATAATAATAATAATAATAATAATAATAATAATAATAATAATAATAATATATAGTTTATAATCGTTCCACTGTGTTTGTGCGTGCGTGCGTGCGTGCGTGTGTGTGTGTGTGTGTGTGTGTGTGTGTGTGTGTGTGTGTGTGTGTGTGTGTGTGTGTGTGTGTGTGTGTGTGTGTGTGTACAGTCTTGACAATCCCTACTGCTGTGAGGTCTGCATTAATGTAATTATATTGCAGTACGATTGAGATAAATTGTCCTACAATCTGAAATAAGATGTCATCGTGGAATATTCCTGACGTGAGTGTGAAGTAATACTAGAGGTAAAACCACATTTGAGAAAATCGCTGGGATTTGAATCTTGGATAACCAAGTAGTGCAGCTTTCCTTCCCTCCCGTTGTAAGATTTTTTTTTTTAGAGTGATAATTTTCTCCAACTCTTATTAGAGTGTATGTCAGGTCAAGGTGCAGCTTATAACCACCTTCTATTGTTCCCGGAAACCAGAAATGGAAGGGGGCGGCTCCCAGTTTTAAGTAACAACGCTGAACATATTAGAGTTGGAAAGATTCTAGAACTTATGATAAAGGGGTTACAAGAGAACGTAAATATTAAAATGATAGAGAAGAGCAATCATTATAACTGAAGCTAGTGTTTGGACGAGGAAGTATTTCCGGCTTCGTCGTTTTTGCCATTTAAAACAAAATAATATCCACTACTAAACCTAAAATTAATAGACTGTTAGTTGGATTCATTTTGTGTAATAACCACATAGTTCCAGTTATATTTTAAAGGAGAAGTACAATTAATTTACTTTTTTTATCCCTTTTTTCGAATTCAAAGCATCAGTTTTTCTCTGAATGAAGTCTTGGCTGCGACCTCAGGTTGTAAGTCAAAACATCTCACGTATCGTTGTCAGAGGAAGAATAATTGGTATACCTCTTGCTGGATAGTACTGTATTCATCTGAAGTGTATTTACTCTGACTATATTAGTCCTATGAATTATTGCACCTCTAGAACTATATTTTATTTTTCTTCGAAGAGAACGGACGGCGGTGTCATGGAATCCCATAAATCTACGGTGAAATATATGGAAGATGTTTTAACTTCTCTAAGATTGGTAAAACTAGACAAAAACCCTTTTTTAGAACTGTTCATTTACAGGGAGAGGCGCGCGGCTGTGAGATTGCATCCGGTAGATAGTAGGTTCGAATCCCACTGTCGGCAGCCCTGAAGATGGTTTTCCGTGGTTTCCCATTTTCACACCAGGCAAATGCTGGGGCTGTACCT
Organism: Anabrus simplex; assembly: GCF_040414725.1. NCBI lineage: Eukaryota > Metazoa > Arthropoda > Insecta > Orthoptera > Tettigoniidae > Anabrus > Anabrus simplex. Next base: position 1,114,598,625 of record NC_090265.1, on the reverse strand, counting down.
TAATTAAGACCACGGCCGCTTCCTTCCAACTCCTAGGCCTTTTCCTATCCCATCGTTGCCATAAGACTTTTCTGTGTCGATGCGACGTAAAGCCACTAGCTAGAACTGTTGATTTTGACACAAATTTGACTATATCTTTGTAAGCATCACGCTTATATGAGAATAATAGACATTTCAGATGTTAAGTATCATATATTTATCAGCCTCTTGTTGTCCCTGACGCTTTCCCAATTACTTCGGTTCGGTACTACATGTGGGTTAAGGGAAGTTTAGCAGCCAAATGCCTCTCCTGACGCCAACCCTATATGGAGGGATCTATTCACTATTGGGAGTTTCTGTAGTGTGATGTGCTGTATGTAAATGAGGAGCCCCTGAGCCAGAGGAATTAACAAGACATTGCTAAAATTCACCGGTCTGGTCAAAAATCGAACGCGGGGCCCAATGAAACGAAAGCCACTATGGTGACCTTTCAGCCAAGGAACTGTACAGATGAAGATTTACCAGCACTCTCACACATACCTCTTAATATTTTAGAATAGTGAACTTTTAGCGTTGTTAGCGAAGCGGCTAAAGTATGCAGTTATCAAATTTTCAGGTAAGCATACATTGATTTATTGTTAACTTTAACATTTTTGAATGCATGAAAGTATGGATTTAGTTTGATTTTTAAAGAAAATTACGACTCAACTTTGCCGATAATGAAACGAATTTTCCCGCAGCCAATTATGTGTACAATTGCTGGGTGCAACCTTCCACAGAAACGAGAACACTTCAAAGTGGGAGATTTATATTGACACGAAAACCATACGGTTCAACTCATTACACAAGGCCGCGGAACCTTGCTAATGCTAGGGCCTACATGCGAAGGAATTTACGAGAAACAGCGGCTACAATTAAGTGTTTCTTTTCAGAACATCGTTATATTTTAAATGCAGGAAATATCAGGAGTTTGTGTTTCTTCTCATGAGAAGACCTCATATGTCATAGAAAAGACTGTTTTCGACCTACAAAGCATTAGAACGGTTTAATTTTTACGAGAAATAATCTCTATACAGTCAGCACTTCTCAAAATGTATTAATTTGGATACTGCGGGCATTTTTATGTAACCTTCATCTCTCTTCGTACTGGGCTTGGAGAAGGGTGTGTATTCCAAAGTACACCATCAAAATGAAATAGAAAGTACTCGAAATACAAAAACGTCAACCGAGACTTAAATGGATCAAGGTTTTTGCCTTAGTAAACCAAAGCACATCTTAGAGTTCAGTTCCATGTTGATAGCGAGATTCTTTCCTTCCCTAGTAATTCAAGATGGCGTTAAATAATTAAGGGCCTTTGACCTCCGGAGAGGGTTGGTGCAGGTCTATAAAGTTGGCACTAGCATCATGTGATAGGAAAGAGCTAGGAGAGGGAAGGTACTAGTCTTGGTTAGTTACTGCACAAATCATCTTCATAGCTCCCAATGATGGGGACCAAAGTCACTATCTCCTAGACGATCCTTAACACGTACCCAGTTCCTTTGTTCGTAGTAAGAAGAAATTCTGCCCCATCTCCAGACCAAATAGTCCGGCTCCATGGCTAAATACTTAGCATGCTGGCCTTTGGTCCAGAGGGTCCCGGGTTCGATTCCCAGCCGGGTCGGGGATTTTAACCTTCGTTGGTTAATTCCAATGACTCGGGGGCTGGGTGTGTGTGCCGTCTTCAGCATTAGAATTCACCCGGAACGACGTGGGTTCGATCTCATGCCAAGAAGTCGGAAATGAAAACAAAACAAAAAACGAGATTTCCACTCTTGGAGAGGCGCATAGCGCTGAGGTTCACTCAGCATACACGAGAAATGAGTAGGTTACCAGGTTAATTTCAGGGGGCAATGGCGGTCGGGAATGAAGGTAACCGTTTTCTCCCAATTATGCCGAGGTTGTGCATAGTGGAGTCCTTTGTCTTTCACTGCCATAAAGGCTATCCTGGCTTGTACGAAGATGTCTTCGCTTTAACTTTACTTTGATTTGCTTAACTGACAGTGCAACTGGTGGTAAGTGCAAATAACATTCTCCTCTGATGATAATTACAGAGCATATGTCCCAGCTCCATGTTAAATAGTTGATCAATAGTGATCCTGCTAAATGTGATAGTACTTGTTAAGTTCCATATTGTCTTAGAATGTTTATTTGAATCTGAAATGCGTAAATAATTCTTATTTTGAATCCGTTAATTGATCCAAAAATTTCCACCAGAAACAAACAAAAGAAAACGAAAAAAGCACAAAAACCAATCAACCAACCAACCAACCAACCAACCAACCAACCAACCAACCAACCAACCAACCAACCAACCAACCAACCAACCAACCAACCAACCAACCAACCAACCAACCAACCAACCAAAATAAATATACACACCCCATAGTATATAAAGCCTGCTGATGGCTTTGGCCGGAAAATCGACCACTGCCTATCCAGGTGGATGCAAATATCGGAGTGTTACATGGTCAGCGTGTCGACGTGCTCTGCCATATTTCTTGCTTTCCATGACCGACACTTCCGATGGAAACACGTGTAAATTTGAACTGAACATCTAAGGTATATCCATACCACATTTCATCTCAATGATGCAATAGTTTAAGCGTGACTAAGTGAGAAATGATGAGAATCATCTCATTTTAAACTATTACGCGATTATTAAAAGCAATTTAGCAAATATTACATTTTCCGATAAATATATTTAAATAATGCATTGCAGAATTTACCCTACCCTCAGTTCTATATCTCTTATAATTAAATCATTAAAAACTGAGTCTAACTATTGTCACCATATTTCCCTCTATTTCTCTTACTCTCCAAGGCCCAGTGCACTATTCTCCCAGGTGATCTCCATTTTCACCCCCGCATGACTCCATCGCTGAAGCTGGTTGATACGTATAGCTCCATCCATCGACAATCCATAGCTTCATCATTCATCTCTCATATGGCTTCATAATATATACTAGCGGGCGAGGTGGCCGTGCAGTTAGGGGCGCGCAGCTGTGAGCTTGCATCCGGGAGATAGTGGGTTCGAACCCCACTGACGGCAGCCCTGAAGATGGTTTTCCGTGGTTTCACATTTTCACATCAGGCAAATGCTTGGGCTATACCTTAATTAGGCCACGGTCGATTCCTCCCCACTCCTTTCCTATCCCATCGTCGCCATAAGGCCTATCTGTGTCAGTTCGATGTAGAGCAAGTTGTAAAAAAAACTTTCAATTCAAAGCTATATAAATGTTGTGGCTAAATAATAAATTAAGAAGGGTTAAGTTTTCTTGTAATGATAATAATAATAATAATAATAATAATAATAATAATAATAATAATAATAATAGTAATAATAATCGAATGGTCTGATACAGTGTGACACCAATCAGGATGCCTGCATGGCAATGTTGATGATCTGTTTTACACTACCAGACGGCAAAGTTACGGATATTTGGTAGGCGATCTGTGGCTGAGTTTCTAACTAATTTTGTCGGGTAAACACCTAAGGTATGACCAGGGATATTTTACATGCCGACATTCTACGAGGGGCTGCCTGGCCGAGGCGGTAAAGGCGTGCTCGGTCCGCCCAGAAGGACGTGGGTTCGAATCCCCGCCAGGAAGTCGTAAAATTTAAGAATCGAGATTTCCACTTCCGGAGGTGGATATGACCCTGAGGTTCACTCAGCCTACACCAAAAATGAGTACCAGGTTAATTCCTGGGGGCAAAGGTGGCCGGGCGTAGAGCCAACCACTCTACCCCATCACGTGCCGAGGTTAACAATGGTGGAAGCCTTTACCTTCCACTCCTCCAAGGGCCTTCATGGCCTATACGGAGGTGACTTTGATTTTCTTTGCTTTGCTTTGCTTTCGACATTCTATGATATGGAACGCCGAAAGAGCCTTTCCTCCACTCTTCAAAAGTCCGACGACAGTTGCCAGGCTTGAACATGCGATCTTAGGATATGGATACCGCAAATCTACAACTGATGCACAGAGAGAGATTTGCAGGTAAGAACGAATTCATGGGAAGCGTTTACACAAGTATCTGCAAAATTCACTGGAGGTTTTCTCTCTGCCAATCACTGTCTCACACAATGTATAAAGCTACTTGAGCTGTGATGCTTGGCTGTGACAGATAAGTGGTAGGTACACAAAAATTAACAACAAAAAATGAAACGCATTGCTTCCTTTGTGAGTCGGCCCATTAAAAGGTAGTTAGCTGGACACTAATAGCAGCGAACTAAATTGGTGAGCTGTGGGTGAGTCTTCAGTAGCCTACCTGGCCACAATGATACCTGCGGACAAAGTTTCACAGGTAATGATCAGTGAAATACCGGCCTGCACAGGGAGAAGACTGTACTATAATTTCTAAGCTTCCAATAAGAATGATTCAAACACTACTTCCTTCGGGAACTTTGCGGTGTCAGAAATGAAGTACTGTGCCAGCAATTTAACTACCTTTTTCTGTTTGTGGTTTCTGGAATCTCCAAGTGGGGTTGTTATTTATTTTATAGATCTCAGGAATGTAATACGTCGCAGGCAATTCAGCTGAAGAGTCTCCATGGGAAGGAATCGTGCTGGAAATTATATGTTTACTGCCGGAGAGATTCAGTTCCTGTAAGAGTACGTGTCTTTAAGGTCCAATTAATAATGACACCTTGTCACAAACATTGACTGGGTAAAACTGAAATATCTGTATGTCTTTAAGCGGTGTATTGTTTTTATGTTTCTACTCATCTGACGGAAGGTAGAACTTTTGTAAATGTTACTCTTACTTGAGGTGCGACGCTCGGCTATGACAGGTAAGTGGTAGGTACACAAAAATTAAGAAGGGAAAAAGAAACGCACTGCTTCCTTCCGGTATTTCACCATAAGTCCGATCATTACCAGTGTAACTTTGTCCGCAGTTATCATTGTGGTCAGGCAGGCTACTGAAGACTCACCCACAGATCACCAACTTAGTTCGCTGCTATTAGTGTCCAGCCTACTACATTTTACTAGGAATCTGAACTACAGGGAAGTAACTCTTCATTACAAAACTCCCACACACATTGGTCAGGATTCGAACCTCGGCCGCCTTGTTGAGAAACCAGCTGCAATGCCACTCGACCATCACTTCCCCTTCCCTCTATATAGTTTCCTCCAAATGGCATTCGAAAGCAAAGCAAAGCAAACTAATCTCTACATAGGACCTGAAGGTACCTGGAGGAGTGGAAGGTAAAGGCTTTTACTATCCGTAAGCTGTGTAGGCTGAGTGAAACTCAGTCCCATGTACACTTCCGGAAGTGCAAATAAGTTTGTTAATTTTTTCTACTTCCTAATGACGACAAGTACATAAGTAAGTAAGTAAGTAAGTCAATCTTCAAACAATAAGTAGACCTACATCAAAAATAAGTTCTTTTTTAAAAAACGTGATAATTTCTTCTTTTCCTGAAACTTCTTCATTCTAGATGATTAGATGATCTTGCAACCCGTTCTTCTGCTGATATAACATACTGCTTACGTTCTGATGTTTCATATGATAGTTTTGTATATTTGTTGTTTAGAATCTTCTTCCCTTTTCTATTTTCAGTTTGCTCTGTAGTAATTTTCAATTCATCCAAATCCATTTGTATTTCTTTAAACCAAGTATTCCAAAAGAAACCAAAAAGCTGTTTTAGGAGTCTAAAATTTGGCAAACGGTATATATGTCCAAAAAATGCAATCATCCGTTTCTTTTTGTGTCACTTTCCTTGTAAATTGGGTAAAAGTCTCCACTGGCCATCAACCTGATGTTCTTTATTAATAACTGTCCGGAGAATTCTTCTATTCACTTTCTGCAGTTTGTATGTTGTTGCTTGGCTATTAAGTTTGAATAATGTTTCACTTTCATACGTTGCTTCTAGTCTGATGACGGAGTTATAATGGTGAAATTTAGCATTAATTGAAAAAGACTGTTTGTTTGTAACTCGGCCATGTAATTTCTTGTACTCGTCTCAATTTTAGAGTTCTGTTATCTATGGATGCCTTTTCATTAGCATTCCAAGTGACAATTTCAACAAGATAGGCCTATTTAAATTTATTTAGAACTTATATTTTCTGAGTATTATTTAATATAATATATGGAGATTGAACTTAAAAGGATGGAATCATTTTCGTTCTCTCAAAATATATTTTCAACCCAACCTTCGCTGCTAATCTTCCTAGTTTCTCTACCGTACTTGAAATTTTGCTTCTTCTATACTATTTTCTGTAGCTCCAGATCATCAGCAAATGCAAGACAATTTAGTCGAATATTTCTTCTAGTCTTAACGGTCGGAGGACATACCTTACTCCATTCACGGATATTTTTTTCCAGCACACAATTAAACATCAATGGGGATAATCCATCTCCCTGTCGAAGACCAGTATGAATGTCAAATGGTTCAGAGATTTCATTTCTGAACCTAACATTAGACTTTGTGTTTCTCAGAGTGACCGCAGTAAGTTTCAGTAAGGATATTGAACCCTTTAGGTTCATATTGAGGGATACCTACCTTCCTTACCTATCAGCAAAGTTCATGAGATCTGTCTCTTGGGTCGTTTCGGGTTCTTCGTCACTTGCTGAGGTAAAGGTAGGGTTCATTAATTCTAATCTATCTACTGGAATGAAAGGTCTGTTTAAAAGATTCCTATTTATTCAGGAAATTCTGAAGTAATTTACTATGCCAACGGTGTCATAGTCAATTGTGTCCACTGGACACCACAATCATTTTTACATAAACGTCAGAACACTGGTGTGAGACTTTAACGTAACTGCCTGATGGGCATTCTTACTAGAAACCATTATCTCAATTATTAATCATTTAAGAAAGGAAAGTCTGGAAATCCTTAAATTCGGCTTCCATGTGAGACCGCATGTACCATCATAGTGATTCGTTATGGTCCAGCCCTCGTAACACGAACTCTGGACTCTGGGAATAATTAAGGCCGTCCAATCGGTGTGTGCCACACAGTGGTTCTACGGCATGGACCCTTAATTGAATCGATGTGACCTGCGTCTATGTCATGGACCGACATCTACTCTTCTAAGTTACTTTAAAGTCATTGTGGATGATGACCGCAAGGAAATGATGCTACGATGGCATATGGCCCTAATCTAAGTCACTGAGGTTGATGACCCCTGACCATCCAAGTTTCTAGGCTGAAGGCTAAACACAATTAAGTTACATCGGTTTATGACCAAAGTTCCACTTTACTATCCCCAGCACATTCACTGCTCAATCAATCAAAGTTCAATAATTACAACAATAGCAATGCTCACAAACTTTGTGGCAGTAAAATCCATATACTTCGGATATGTCCCCTTAATCGTTACTTTACATGTTAACACTCCCCAGAAAACAAACTAAAATTTCCAGAATGCATCTCCAAGTTATTCGATTGATTAAAGTTATTTCAAATGCGGTTTCACTGAATTTAATAATTAAATAAATTTAACTGATTTAACGAAATATTAACGAACAACAAATTTATCTCCGTGGACTCTGGTTTCTTCACAAATTTCTACGCAGCTGTGATGTGAGTTCAATATTGCGATGTTTATCTGGCTGGAAAAGAATTTTACATAATTCATGTCCCGCTATATATATCCTGTCTCGTGATATCATGCTTAAAAATCTAATCTAGTCCTAACCGTTATTAACACTTGGATATCCTAATAATCTACGTACAAACCAAACAACTCGCCATATAATTACGATGTCACATCTCGTCATTACCATAATGAATTTTGCACACCCCTCACAGACAAACCGATCATCACGACCATCGCTCTATATTTTGGACAACCCTGAAATTGGGTTACTCTGTTCCTTATACTCAAAGTGCGTGATTTCAAATGTTCATTACGTCCCCAGTCACGGTATTTCACAATACTTAGATCATTACCGGCTATGAATTTCAACTAAATCCAGCATTTTAACGTTTCCCCTGGCCGAGAATTACAATCTCAATTCCACACGGGTCCCGTTATATCCCCGCTGTCAGCTGAGGCCTCTCATCCCCCCAAGCTCGCTTGGCAGTTACAGGAAACACCTGGTTTATGCACAGTTGACTGACTTCTCGAAATGCTCCCTTTAAACTCGGCCGACATAATTAAACAAATACGATATTCTAACCAACAAAATGCACAGTTATGCTTCAAGATGCCCACACTAATTATACGCGTCGCCCATTGATACCGCTATGGATTTCTATGAATTTCTTTCCATTCTCAACATTATAAAATATTCCTCGGGCTATCATGTCCCGGCTTCAAATGACAGGACTCTAACCTGATTCGCACATCTCATCTCAACTCATATAAAACATTCCTCGGGCTTCCGTGTCCCGGCTTCAATGACAGGTCCAACCTGATTCACAAAACTAACCTCTGTTTCCCAGCTCCACAATTATCATCGACAAAGAACTGGAATAAAATCCTCACTAGAAATCCCGACGTCTAATATCGCACAATGCATTAATCATGAATAACTTCGCATAAATGATATCGTATTTAATAACTTGATTTTTACGAGAAATGACTGAAACATTCTACTAGATCTTTTATTGTCAGTCAGACACAGTTTAAAATGGGCATTAAATAAAAACGTTTCTCTCCGTGACCAAATTCATCACCCTAGGTTCTCACCCGACAGCGCGCTTCCACTCGATTGAAAATGAGTGACCATGGATTATTATTATTAACGTCAAATTGCAGACAGAAGAATTTTACGTCGAATGAACATCTTAATTTGACATCACAAAATATAGGCAGTACACTCACACGGATGACGATCTACATTGGACGTGATATCACTTCGGAACCCTATTCAATAACTTTTTACAACATTATACGGCACTCGCAAGACTTCAAACTTTTATCCAAGTGGAAAATAAAACAAATGACTCTTTTAGTCGTACTCTCACATTTACAAAACTTAGTAGGGGTGACCACTGCGTCGTATATCCCCATTCAAATACAAGAAATCACGAGACAAGATATAAGAGGTAGTAAGATGGAAAGTCACCTACCTCATGTCGTCACGCCAGTATTCGTCATAGGGCTCACCTGTGACCCTGGCATTTTATTTAGCCATTTTTACATTCATGGCTTCACAGTTCATTATTAATTTTCTTCAGGTTTCCTGGAATAAAGCATAAAAATAAAAGAAAATACCCTTCACATGTTTGTTGAGTGCACACGATGGACTATAGTTATTTACGCACACGAATTACTTAATCACATTAGAATTTATTCAGTACTTTGACCGTCCTATCTGGTACAATTATTTCACTCAAGAAAACTATCTCCTCATGGAGTCAAGACTTAGCCGCAATGGCTAAAATCTGCAGTTGAACTCAGTCTACTTTCGTTGGTTTGATTTCTCAGAGCAGCTCAACAATTTTTCGTCCGCTTTGTATCACAAATGCCGGAGAAGGAGACTTCGTCATGGCGTCCCTTCATATTTATAGCAGTTACCCCCTCTCCTCGGATCTCTCCCTTTGCCGCCAAGAAAATTTCTATAAATTTTCTGACTTACCTAAACTGCAATTTCAAGAGTTTTGAAAGTGACTACATGCTTGCTACATTTCTGGCGGTAGTGTTCACGGACATTTAAAAATTTTACGGGTTCGATTTGTGAGATGAGTGACCTCCTTTGATAGGCACTATATTTTTTTCACTTGGCGTGGTCACGCCATGTACACGCGCTTTGAAATAGTTCATAAAAATGACTTGAGATTCTTCCGCCGTCGACACGTGTGGTTGACGTCACGTACCCCAGAGCGTGGGACCGAAGGTAATCACCCCCTCGTCGCGTGTCAAATTCATGCTATCAAGAATCCAACTTTTAGTTTAATTGTTACATTATGCATGATGTTCATAGGGCACAAAGGTCATGGGTTCAATATGTAGTAATGATTCACGATGGATAGTATCATAAGCCTTTTTGAAAATCAACAAAAGAGATCATTAAATTTATGCTCCTAATGCGTTGATGTTTTATGATCTATTTGAGACAGATAATTTGATCTGGACAACTTCGTCCTGAACGAAAACCACCCTGATATTCACCCAATTCACTATCAAGCTGGTCATAGTTTCTGTAGTACAGGATCTTAAAGAAAATTTTATAGGTGATGTTTAGCACAGAAGTTTCCCGATAGTTACTAGGATCTGATATATCACCTTTCTTATGGATTGGGTGTATGATTGCAACAATCCATTCTTCAGGCAATTTTTCTGTATTCCAAATGTCAATGGCCGCTACTAGTTGATTTTCTCCTACTGCTTTAAAGTTTACCGGGTGAGTTGGCGGTGCTGTTAGGGGCGCGCAGCTGTTAGCTTGCATCCGGGAGATAGTGGGTTTGAACCCCACTGTCGACAGCCCTTAAGAGTGTTTTCCGTGGTTTCCCATTTTCACTCCAGGCAAATGCTGGGGCTGTACCTTAATTAAGGGCATGACCGCTTTCTTCCCATTCCTAGTCCTTTCCTATCCCGTCGTCGCCGTAAGACTTGTCTGTGTCGATGCGACATAAAGCAAATAGAAAAAAATAGCTTTAAAGTTTTCCAGCTGCACTTACTTCATCGTAAAGAGGTGGTATGACCTTCTCCAAAGGTGTTTTATTTCTGGGAAATAGATCAAATTCAAAATATTTTTCAGGCTCAACACAATTAAGTAATGTTTTGAAGTATTCAGCCAAAATAATTGCATTCTCATAATAATTACGGGCCACCTTTCCGTTCTTATCTTTCATCAGAAGAGTAGGGGGAGTATAATTTTTCTATTATTTAAATGTCCTATAATAGTCTCTTGTTTTATTTCGATTGAAAGCTTCATCAATAGATTTTAATGTTTCCTTCTTATAATTTCTTTTAACTCTGCTCGTCTAGCATTGACTAGTTCTTCCCTAGAGGTTTCTGTTTTTTTGTTGTTGATCATTCAACCAGGCTTTATGCCGTAGTAGTATTTCTGTATCACACTCTTCATTCAACCAAGCATGTACTATTCGTTTTTTAATGGGAGCAACTTCCTATGCTATGGCTTTTATTTTGTTAATAGTGGTTCCAAAGCTATTACTTAAGAGTGTTGTAGATTTCTCAAAGTATGTTCGATTATTAATGACTGAACTAGGATCATACAATTTTTCCTATTAAGGTTATGCGGTTTTTTTTCTTTTAGGAGTTAATTTAAATTTAATCTTGGAGAGGTAATGGTCTGAATCAACAGATTAGTGGACGGAGAAACTGAAAAATGAAAAGTAACCTGAAAATCGGGCACCTATTGATCCAAACGATAACTAAGAATTAATCCACACGATCCGTGGAAAATGTGACCTACAATAAGTAGAATGCCAGATTTACTCTTAACTAAGGTTATCCACCAGTCAAATACCTTATCGGATATGGGAACACCCGCCGAATGGACCCTTAATCGAACCAAATTGACTATCAGTTGCTTTGGATAGGTTGCGAAATACTACTGGAAAGCATGGTGTTCACTACAAGTTAACAGCAGCATTCACAATTGAAAATAAATTTCCACCATGTATTGCCATCTCGTGACACCCTTCAGTTATAAAATAATCCCGATGCTGAAAAGTGCATCACCCAAACAGCTGTTCAGAAGTAACCAACAACAACACGATCCGAGAAGACCTTACGTTACGTCGTTCTGAAGGAACAAAAACTGCGAAATGCAGGAAACACTTTTTCATCACGCATTTAGAAGAAATGCCAAACACTGAGGTTAAATAAAAAAAGTGGTAAATCACTTAAAAAATATCATTACAAAACCAACTTTCAGGTTATAAACGGTTACGTTACGCTTAATAAAATTACTAGTCCACGTGGTAAAATAAAATAAAAATATAGGAATTCTTTCCTTTACAACAACGACTACCATTACAGATCCATCTACTTATTGTTTGTCCCAACAGAATACCTACAAAATTATTGATCGACCACAATCGACTACGTATATAAATGAAAGAACGAAATAAATTGAAAATAAAATATATTCCCGGCTGACGAATCGAACCCGCATTCGTAACTCAAGTCTCACACAAATAAGCTGAGTGTCAACACGCACACTAGCAAAGCAAACGGACGTCAGAACGACAAAATAATTCAGTCCGTAAATAAACTAAAGTACTGAAGTTTAATGAACCCAAACACGCGTGGCGAACTGCAGCAATATTCAATCACCGTTAGCTCAGTACCCAATATTGGAAGACTCTCACGTTCAGGCCACTAGTGGTTCCATAATCTTAGGTAAACACTTTCCAGCTGGTAAGGGCTGTGCGCAAAACATGGCATCAATATTACTTAGCTAACACTCTTCGCATTGCATACACTACTGCAGACACTACCATCGCTCAGGTCACTTCGCAAAAACACCTAATCAAGAAATTGAGTATATACAGAGGACATCCTAAACCTATCGTCGGGCCTACCTAATATCTGCACACCCTAACACTAACCTCTATGTACACACCCACACCTTCCTAAACCTATCGTTGAGCGTGAACTAGGACGTCTCATCATCCTAAATCTATTGTCGAGCGGAAATTGGGTTATCTACGCTTCCTGTAGAATGTCAGGCGAAATCGTAACTTCAAATACACTCTTAGATATTTTAGCTGTAAACCTTGTCGACACTAATAGCACGCAATGAAACAAATCTTGCCACAGAATGAACGCAAGTCGGTAAATGCAACTAAGTCCCTATCTTGTTAATAACGTGAAATTGAAAATGAATAACGCGGGGCATGCAATCCATAACTCAAACACGATCTCGACATACACAATGAAGTTTGGAAAAATAATAATGAATTTCAACACACGTCTAACATTACGTGAATATCGCCAAAAGCAGTAATCATCACCACCGCAAAAATCCACACTATAATTCTAGGGTGAGGCCCTCAAATCGCCTACCATCTCACTATTACGAATATCCATATTCATTAACTATCCAGTGAAGCGAAATTCAATGAATCTACACAGCCAAACTATTGCTTTAATAACGTCCAATATCTCATCCCACAATGTTTCTGATTTAATGATAAATTATCGTCTCGTAATTTATGAAATTTTCTGATTGGAAATATATTACAGTGAAATAACACCAAACGTGTATTCATAATGCTCTTCTACCCTTGAGGTCGTATACCGTAATATTCATTATGCTGACTTTACGTAAAGTAGTCATTTGGATTTTACTGTCAAGAGCTACGATCTTTAACAGAAATTGTTTTTCACTGGGGAGTTTAACTTGAAACCTTACTGTGCATCACACAATGCTCATCTCGAACCAACCTTCGCTCGGTCAGCTGTCCCGGATTGTAAGCGGAAAATACTACAGCCTGCCACAGAAATATCACATGTAATATACAGCCTGTCTCAAAAACTCTTCGCCATCAGCAAATATAGCCTGCCACAAAAATTCATTCTCATCACCTCTCACGGCGGTATTACAGATGAAATACAGGCTTCCTCTGCCTTCAACATCTATACAACTCTTATCTCAACATGTCATTCCGACAAAATCCCTTTTCTTTTGTTCCAAGACTTTTCAAACCTCAATCCTCTCGTGACAAACAACTTTTATAAACGACCTAATAGGTTGAAAGTCGGTTTCGATTACAATGCGGTCGTGAAAATTCAATATTCATTAACTTTTATAAAAATTATTTTTAATTTATTTTTACTACAACTTTCGGACCTCAGGTATACAACAACACGCCGTGATTTCCTATATCACCGACATACACGATAATAATAATAATAATAATAATAATAATAATAATATCATTTCGACAAAAGTTTCTGAACTCATACGACATTCGAAATTAAGACATTCACCACGACTACATTATCGTTGTTACCTTCCTAGTTTTACTCAATTTAAACAATATCTCAAAGAATATTAACACATTATTTAAACTTTGCATTTTATACTTTCTCGACATTAATTTTACAGCCCTGAAGAGTTTCATACGACGACCAGGAATATAACACATTCGCCTGATCATTATTAAATATCAATTCGACACACGTACTGAACATTTATTGGCACAAACAAATTCTAACTACAGCATTGATACACATATTTTTACAGACCTGCAATCGTAGTCATCCTGGATTCTGGCTGCATTTAGCCAGATGTCCTCGTACTTAGCCTTCCATGGCTACATTTGACATCATCTTCTTATATTTATACAACTTAAGCTATAGCTTTTACACTTGGTGTCGATTAACACTTTCTTGGCGTTTAATATGTGACGAGCACTCCTCTCAAATGGCGACTGCCACTGTTATCCTAGGACCCTGCTGTCGTTTACCCTACTGCCAGCCAGGTGATCCAAACAGATAGGAAAATCAGACCTCGCTGCCAGCCTCCAGACTTCACATTTGACAAATATTAAACGCACATGATTGTAATACAGAGAGAAATTCAGCTACGTATTTTAACCAAACTTAACTTAACGCAAACTTTTCTCCAGGCTTAACTGCATTTATATTAACCCTGGGGATTCTATCTTCACATATGGTTTATAAATAATTTAGATCCTTTATTCCTGGATTTACCATGTAGCCAAAATCACTCGTTATGTAGGATTTCTTCAATTTGACAAATTGTTCATTACTCGAGGTCCACCGAAGTGTCCCGGCAATTCACGAGCTCGTGGCTCGCTCGTCACGGAGAGTTCGTTCCTACGAGACAGAGAGGCTCTTGAAATAAAACATGGCTACTCTCAAAAAGTTGTTTGTAGCTAAAATAAATATTTGGAATTATTAAAAAAATTCATCGTATAAATATGGGTTCAATACATTTCTTTATGAAATGTACGATCCATGGCCACAGGATCTATCTGGGATTCACCCAATTTAACTTTTGGACTTTTCCAAGTCATTAATTTATGTGGTTTTCTTTTAAACCTTGATGTTTCTAAAATTAGTCCATGGTTAATACAAAATTCAATTAATCGTTCGCCATTGTTGTTCGTTAATTTAATAATAATAATAATAATAATAATAATAATAATAATAATAATAATAATAATAATAATAATAATAATAATAATAAATACCTTTCTTAACAACTACAGATCGTAGGAGAAATTGGAGAGTTGGGTTGTTTGAAGTGTCAGTAAATCTACTAACAAGGGTTTCTAGCAATGAGCGTCCGGCTCAGACCCGGGTCCGATTCCCGTCCGGGTCGGGGATTTTAGTCTTAACTGGTTAATTCGTCCGGCTGGGGACTGGGTCTTTGTGATATTGTCCGACTCGTTGGCTGAATAGTCAGCGTACTGGCCTTCGGTTCAGAGGGTGCCAGGTTCGATTCCCAGCCGGGTCGGGGATTTATTTTAACCTTCATTGGTTAATTCCAATGGCCCGGGGACTGGGATTTGTGCTGTATCCAACATTCCTGCAACTCACACACCACACACAACACTATCCTCCACCACAATAACACGCAGTTACCTACACATGGCAGATGCCGCCCACCCTCACCGGAGGGTCTGCTTTACAAGTGCTGCACTCTGCTAGAAATAGCCACACGAAATTAATTAAGCATTACGAAAGGAAAAGGAAAAACATATAAAAAATTAAGTAGATAACCAGACAAACAGAGAAGGCATTTGTGAAGAAAAATCGTACTTCCTTTTTTGGGAAAATTAAAAAATAATATCTTCAGCACATTAGGTAGGAAGCCTTCCTTACAGACATGTAGGCTGTCTACTCGAAAAGTACCGTACACTAGGCATTTCCGGAGGCCGTACGCCATTACTATTATTATTATTATTATTATTATTATTATTATTATTATTATTATTATTATTATTATTATTATTATTATTATTATTATTATTATAGCAATCGAACACTCATCAACGTCACTGGTTGTGCCAGGATTCCACCTCGCAAGTCTAAGCCAAAGAAGCGAGCACTAAATGAATTGTTCTACACAGTTTATCAAATAGACTTTCGTTGAGTGTACATGAATTAGTTAGACTGTACAATCCCAGAAGAATAAAAAACGACACTGGTAGAAGAATCATATAAAACTATCTTCATTTTGGTCCGTATTGGTACAATTAAAATGAGCTGGAAGAAAAGCGGAACCATTTCAAAGGAATGCGACCGAGGCGATATAGCCAAGTGGCATAGTCACTGGTTTCTCTCCAAAGAGTTTACGGTTCGAATACTGTCCAATGCATGTAGGATTTCCGAAATAAACCGTCATGACCATGTGGTTCATTTTCCATATAAACTTGGAGGTCATGGGGCTACGATCGATCTATTATCAGAAATGTAAAACTACAAGTTTTTTTTTTCATAGGACAACAGCTGCTGATTTGGCGATCTCAAACATTGACTGAGTTTGGCATTTCAATCAGGCTGGGTTCTCCTCTGCCATTCTTTCTGTCCGCCTCATAGGAATGGATAGGTTTTTATGTTCATGTCTTTGGCAGTTCTCTGTTTATACAAGATGACTTATTATCTGTCTGATTAGCTGTAGAAATATAAGGAAAGCTCCAGAATTCTGAAACTCGAGTTGTATTTGTGTTAGCTGTTCACATATAACTAATAAATTAAACAAGTAATGATAAAAAGTGGATAAACATAAAACAAATCAAACATGTAGATATTTGATTTGGTTTTGTCATGGTATGGCTGTAACCTATTCAGAGAACAAACCTTTCAGCATGGTAATATACTGTTTTAGTTTATTTCTCTATTCAAACTCTTTGGGCCGTAGTCCACCAATATATCGGCTGTCGGCTTCATCAGAATAACAGAGTTACTTCCTGTTCATTGTGCGGTCTGTGGTAAAATGTGTTATTGAAGATGTTTCAGAACGTTGTTGAGATTACTGTAAATAAAAACAAGTACACGTATGTGCGATAGAATCAAGGTGATAAATCGAAAACGATAACATAGTGGCAACAGGCTATTGTAATTGGTTGAAATTGCTGATATTCTCATAGCAGATTCGCCACAGATTCATGGGTTATATAGTCAGAATACAAATGTAACTTAACCAGGTGTTTGTATTCCACAACCATGCTACCTGGTCGGTCGGTGGGTGATTGCAGATTTCAAGTAATTAATATTATTACTACCTGATGTACCCGTACTTCGCTACGGAATTCTACATTGTATACATAATTCTAGGTTAAATAGTGTACACATTGTGAGTAACATTGTATTAAATTGCATAGCTCTTAACGTTACACCAGGAAACACGACAGGAAAGTCACCACGTCTTTTCTCATGTGAAGACTGGGTTAGGGATTTTTCATAGTAATAGCAGGCCGTCTTGCCTACTACCAGTCACAATCAAGTTGGGGAGTCTCCATTATGATGACAGGCCCACTTGCCTACTGCCAGTTGGGCAATTTTCATTATAATGGCAGACACTTACTCTCCACGTGCCCTTTCACATCCTCAGAAAGACTGTCTTTGTGGTTTTCCCAAAGGAAATCAACATAGGTCATTACAATAAAGTCAAGAGGAATGTGACGATTAAAAGCGATGCTATCATATGAAATACTCGATCAAATGAAAAACCATACATTTTCTCACTTTTAACGAACAGTAATACGCTGCCGATCTAAATAGTCCAAAGTTCCAGAGCTGGAATGACCAGGCCGCAGATAGCCGTAAACACTCCTCTGCCATTATTCTGGTAATTGTGCACACTGCTCATTCAAATCAGTGCCTCAGAGTACGGATCGAATAGCTGGAATACTATGATAAATCAGTGTGTTACGTATCAGTAACATCAGAAAACTTATGAACCAGAGGAATGGCATGCTAAAGATTTATCTAACTCCCCAGCTACTTGCCACCAATATTCAGGTAGGCTGTTACACTCGGTACGCAGCAGTAATCCTCGATGTGAAGGCCTACAATGAGGAAAACTCACAAAAAACGATCAACAGTTGCATTACATTGACCATTGCTTTATTTTTGTTATATGCGTTGTCTCTTGTGTAGCCTTTCATCTCTCCGTTGTACACCTTAAGACAATCACGACAAAAACCATCGCCAGTTAACACAATTGAACAGTATTCCCGTGTCAGCAATACTTGGCGCTGATATTGGCTAAGTAAAGAAAGTCTAAATTCATATTATAGTCGTCCCCCTGTGGGTGGAGGCATTAGAATAAAACCCGCGGTATCCCCTGCCTGTCGTAAGAGGCGACTAAAAGGGGCCCCGGGCTCTGAAATTTGGAGCGTGGGTTGGCGACCATGGGGCCCTTAGCCGAGTCTTGGCATTGCTTCCATTTACGTGTGCCAGGCTGTTCACTTTTATCTATCATATCCGACCTCCCTTGGTGAACTCTTATTCTTTTCTGACTCTGGAAGTATTACGTTTGGAGGTCTAGGGAGTATTTCACGTTCACTCCCTTCGTGGCCCTTGTCTTTGTTAGGCTGACACCTTCATTTTTCGAAGTGTCGAACCCCTTCCATTTTTTTCTCTCTAATTAATGTTATATACAGTAGTTGTATTTTCTATTAAAACAATCACCACCATTCTTATCATAGTCGGTATGGTAAAACTGAATAAGACATAAATGATCGGAAATAGTATTTTCTATAACTTGTGTTATGTAGTACTTTTCGGTAGGACAAATAACATGTTGTATGTATAGTCCTCAGACCGAAGGCTGGTTGGATCTAAACAGCTCTGCCATCAACTGTCATAGATGGCCTAGGCATCATTGAAGAGGCGTACTAGAGAAATGAGGAGTGAGGTAGTTTCCCGTTGCTCATAGGTATTTATAAAATAAATTTTAGGCGCCTTCCACTAAACTACCACTTCATCCTCGGTGAATCAAATTATTTATAGCCTAGAGTGTAGTTTCTTATTCCCCGACTTAACATACCGATTTTCATTAAATTCTGTCAACCCCATTTTCTCGTGGCTCGGCGTTGATATGGACTTAGCAACAAAAATACAAATTCATGAATATTTTTGTTATCATAGCCGGTACAATAAAAATGTATAAGACGTAAAGGATCTGAAATTAAATTCTATATAACTTAAGTTATGTAGTATTTATCGATAGGACTATTGTTGTTGTTTGAGTCATCAGTCCATAGACTGGTTTGATGCAGCTCTCCATGCCACCCTATCCTGTGCTAACCTTTTCATTTCTACGTAACTATTGCATCCTACATCTGCTCTAATCTGTTTGTCATATTCGTACCTTGGTCTACCCTTACCGTTCTTGCCACCTACACTTCCTTCAAAAACCAACTGAACAAGTCCTGGGTGTCTTAAGATGTGTCCTATCATTCTATCTCTTCTTCTCGTCAAATTTAGCCAAATCGATCTCCTCTCACCAATTCGATTCAGTATCTCTTCATTCGTGATTCGATCTATCCATCTCACCTTCAGCATTCTTCTGTAACACCACATTTCAAAAGCTTCTATTCTCTTCCTTTCTGAGCTACTTATCGTCCATGTTTCACTTCCATACAATGCCACGCTCCACACAAACGTCTTCAAAAACATCTTTCTAATTCCGATATCACTGTTTGAAGTGAGCAAATTTCTTTTCTTAAGAAAGCTCTTCCTTGCTTGTGCTAGTCTGCATTTTATGTCCTCCTTACTTCTGCCATCGTTGGTTATTTTACTACCCAAGTAACAATATTCATCTACTTCCTTTAAGACTTCGTTTCCTAATCTAATATTTCCTACATCACCTGCCTTCGTTCGACTGCACTCCATTACTTTTGTTTTGGACTTATTTATTTTCATCTTGTACTCCTTACCTAAGACTTCATCCATACCATTCAGCAACTTCTCGAGATCTTCTGCAGTCTCAGATAAAATAACAATATCATCCGCAAATCTCAAGGTTTTGATTTTCTCTCCTTGGACTGTGATTCCCTTTCCAAATTTCTCTTTGATTTCCTTTACTGCCTGTTCTATGTAAACATTGAAAAGGAGAGGGGACAAACTGCAGCCTTGCTTCACTCCTTTCTGGATTGCTGCTTCTTTTTCAAAGCCCTCGATTCTTATCACTGCAGACTGATTTTTATACAGGTTGTAGATAATTCTTCGTTCTCGGTATCTGATCCCTATCATCTTCAGAATCATAAATAGCCTGGTCCAATCAACATTATCGAATGCCTTTTCTAGATCTACGAATGCCATGTACGTGGGCTTGTCCTTCTTGATTCGATCCTCTAAGATCAGACGTAAAGTCAGGATTGCTTCACGTGTTCCTACATTTCTTCTGAAGCCAAATTGATCTTCCCCCAACTCAGCTTCAACTTGTTTTTCCATTCTTCTGTAAATAATACGTGTTAAAATTTTGCAGGCATGAGATACTAAACTAATAGTGCGGTAGTTTTCACACCTGTCAGCACCGGCTTTCTTGGGAATAGGTATAACAACATTCTGCCGAAAATCGGATGGGACTTCTCCTGTCTCATACATCTTGCACACTAAATGAAATAACCTTACCATGCTGGTTTCTCCTAAGGCAGTCAGTAATTCAGAGGGAATATCATCAATTCCAGGTGCCTTGTTCCTATTTAGGTCACTCACAGCTCTGTCAAACTCTGACCTCAAAATTGGGTCTCCCATTTCATGAGCATCAACAGCCCCTTCATGTTCCAGAACGAAATTACCTACATCGTTACCTTGATACAACTGTTGTATATGCTCCTGCCATCTTTCTGCTTTGTCTTCTTTCCCTAGAAGTGGCTTTCCATCTGAGCTCTTAATATTCATGCACCTAGATTTCCTTTCTCCAAAGGTTTCCTTGATTTTCCTGTATGCAGCATCTACCTTACCCAGGAACATACAGCCTTCGACATCCTTGCACTTCTCCTTCAGCCATTCTTCCTTAGCTACCTTGCACTTTCTATCCACTTCATTCTTTAATCGCCTGTATTCTTTTCTGCCCTCTTCATTTCTAGCATTCTTGTATTTTCGTCGTTCATCAATCAGGTGTAGTATCTCCTGAGTTATCCACTGATTCTTAGTTGATCTTTTCTTCCTAACTATTAATAACATAAATATTTGATAATTAAATATTAGGCCTTCCCCTAAACCACCATCTCACTCAGCGTGAAAAAATATATTTATAGCCTAGATTGTAGCGGTTCATTTCCTGACTTTATACATACATATTTTCATTATTTTCTTCAGCAGTTTTCTCGTGATGATGTACAGACAGACAGACAGACAGACAGACAGACATGACGGAAATGTAAACAGTGCGTTACCTTGTTACTGTGGACACGACCGATGCAGAAATACTATTCTTTTTAAATTCTGAGCAGTGTGCAGACAACTGTCTTTTATTATTATTATTATTATTATTATTATTATTATTATTATTATTATTACTATTATTATTATTATTATTATTATTATTATTATTATTATTATTATTATTATTATTATTATTATTATTATTATTATTATGACCCGGATTTATATGAACTAAAATGTTATAAATATATAAACAATTGTGACCTAAAAATATTAAAATATGACAATAAATATGACTTCAAACATTTTTGGTAATCTTTTCGAAATCTTCAAAATCTTGCCACAGTTTAAAAAAACATCATATTGAAAACAAACTTTTGAAATCTAGCACATTCCATAATAGTAAATAAGGAATAACATCAATTGTTATTATTATATGTTATTTTGAATTTATTTAATTACTCAATCCGGAGGTAACTCTCAACTCTGCGCAGAGCGAAACAAATGTCACATTTTGATGGGCGATCAGAAAGAAGTATAATAGCAAATTACATACGTTTAAAAGTTTTTAAATAGGAACGATCTTCTATTTTTAGGCAAAATTGACTTGTAACGGGGAAAAGACCGTTCAACATCGCAGGATGTTATTGGGGCATATTTGAAATACGTCAAATAGTTCAAATGAGGCTCACCTTCCTGTAGTTTTCTACGCAATTGTCTCTTTCTATACATGTATATTTCAAAGAAATATAATTGTAAAATAATTACAGACAACAATTAGGAGATGAGAAATATCTGTCTTTGAGTAGACTGCAAGTACGCGAAAATGGAATATAAAGATAAACATGACAAAAATACGAATATTCAGGGGGAAATATGACCATAATGTGAAAAATTACCAGAAAATGACAGAAAACTTCAAAAAAGCCAAAATATGATTTTATATGCGGCTGCCTCCGTGGCTCAGACGGCAGCTCGTCGGCCTCTCACCGCTGGACTCCGTGGTTCAAATCCCGGTCACTCCAAGTGAGATTTGTGCTGGACAAAGCGGAGGCGGGACAGGTTTATCTCCGGGTACTCCGGTTTTCGCTGTCATCTTTCATTCCAGCAACACTCTCCATTCTCATTTCATAGCATATATCAGTCATTAATAAATCACTTTGGGAGTGGCGACCCCATCGTACTAATAGCCTATATCTGCATCACTCATTCCATCCCTGACCCGGTCAATGACTGGAAAACAGGTTGTAGGTTTTCATTTTCATGATTTTATATGCCCCTTGAAAATTGCATAATTTTAGTCTCCGTAGATAAAATCATGCTTAAGTTGTATTTTCCATGGAAAGATTGCGAGTTAAATAAAAATTGACATGTCATAAACATCCGGGAACTAATTATTATTATTATTATTATTATTATTATTATTATTATTATTATTATTATTATTATTATTATTATTATTACAACAATCAATTAATAATAGTAATTAAATGGTATTAATAATAAAGCCATCAGCACTGTTTTAACATAACACCTTTGATATTTTATGTTGATCTCAAGTATTTTGTCTCCTTGGGTAAATTGTTAGCGTAGTGGACTTCCGTTCAGAGGCGCCGAGTTCGATTCCTAGTCGGGCTGAGGGTCTTAGCAACGTCTGATTAATTCATCTAGTTCTAGATGTGGGTTTTCTTGTTCGTATATATGATAAAAATCTTCCGGGCTATTATACCATGGTCCACTCCTCTCGCTTCTCCCAGACGTTTCGACTACTGCTGTGGTAGTCATCTTCTGTGGCGTCGTGTCGATACGCTCTCCTGTATCCCGCTGGCGACTGCCAGGAGAGCGTATCGACACGACGCCACAGAAGATGACTACCACAGCAGTAGTCGAAACGTCTGGGAGAAGCGAAAGGAGTGGACCATGGTATAATAGCCCGGAAGATTTTTATTATATTGACACCGGCCGTGAACGCCTTCATACTTTAATTTCTTGTTCGTCTTAAAACACGTCTTCGATTATATAGCCTACAACACACCATCCTATCAGCACCCACAGAAAACGCGATAGTTTTATGTTTGCTAACTTGGATGGCTTTTGGCGAAGATGGAATAAGGGTTGGGAATGGGAAGGATGTTGTTGTGAACTTAATTAACGTTCATTCCCAGTACTTACCTGTGAAACTGGAAAAGCACTAAAAACCATCCTGATTTCTGCCGATGATGGCGTTGGAATCTACATAAGGTTGGCATTAAGGAAGGTATCCGGCCGTAAGACTGGGCTAAAACCACACTGGTGTCGTATCCAGGTAATAGGGAAAAAAGGAGATGATGATGATGATAATAATACTAAATATAAATATAATAATGACTTTACGTCCCGCTAACAACATTTACGCTTTTCGAGACGTCGGTGTGCCAGAAGTTTTTCCAGCAAAAGTTGTTTTACGTGCCTTTAAATCTACCAACTCGCTGCTGATGAATTTGAGCACTTTCAAATATCACCGGACTGACGTGAGCAACGATCGAGCCTGCCAACTTAGGATCAGAAAGCTTGCGCTTTCACCGTCTGAGACACTCAGCCAGTCCAGAAGGAGAAAATTTGCCAAGTGTCAAGTTTAATTCACGCACAGCTCAGGGTTAGAACCTAGTCACAGTACCATTTACTGTATATATTTACTGTATCGCATACCTGATAATAAGATGATCTGATTCTGACACATTAGTTCGTATAAGACGTAATGTGATTATGCTTGAGAAAGAAGTACATGTTCGTTAGTGGTTGGGGAATCCGCTCTTAAGACACTCGTTCTTCTTCTCAATAAGGACTGAGTCCAATAACTTTTCCTGGCTTCAATCAGTCCGTCCTTTTTTTTGTCAGAAGCGCAGTATTGATGTGCAGTTTCAGTACATCAGTTGGGATGCATCCAGTCTCCGAGCCTGAGGAATTACTACACCGCGGTTTAATATCTTCAACCTCGTAGTAATCGAATGCAGGACCCTCTGGATGCTAAGACGATCACCCTTCGGCCAAGGAACCTGTCTTTGAAGTGCTATTAGGCATGACAAAATGCGATATTTCTTTAATGATGTCGGTTTTGCTGCTAAGTAAGCAAACATGTGATCTCGTCCTGAGGTGATGTAGCTCTATCTAGGCACATCCCCAATGGAGGCGAGCTGCACGCACCCTTTAAGCTACATAACAGCCATCCTGCCATTCTTAAACCAGTACCAGGAATCGAACCCAGGCCACCGAAGACGGCATCTAACAGTTACGCTCTGGGGGACGGAACCACCCCGGTGGATCGAGTAGCCGGGACCCCGCCACATCACACTATTCCAGCTGCAAAACCCAAGACCCATATGATAGACCCCTCATCCATTACCGTAACGAAATTACCAGTCACTATTGCGATTATTTCATAGTCTACCCTCCCCCCAGTCATAATCAGTGGAGCCTTAAGGACACACAGACAACTACTGTGGTCAAATATATCCCAAGTATGAACCATAGTTGCCCCAGTCGAAGAGCTCCGTAGCCACATGACACCCCACCACCGTACCACTGATGACCTGAGCGTCCTCAACAAACACATGTATTACACTTCAGCCTAGTTCCATCAAGTATAATACCCCACCGGAGGAGAAACTGAAAATTAATAGTACTCAGCAAACTCCACAGTAAGCCCCCCAAAAATAAACATACACACCAAGAACCAAACCCTTAAACACACCACTCAAATACACGGAATACAGCCAGTCACCCCTAAAACCGAACATATAGTTTAAAAAATCACACAAACAGACCCCTTGGCTGAGACAGGATCGGAAGCGAAGCCCGCCCCAGCACCGACGCAGATAGGTCTTATGGCGACGATGGAATAGGAAAGAGCTAGGAGTGGGAAGGAAGCATCCGTGGCCTTAATTAAGGTACAACCCCAGCATTTGCCTGGTGTGAAAATGGGAAACCACGGAAAACCATCTTCAGGGCTGCCGACAGTAGGGTTCAAACCCAATATCTCCCGAATACTGGATACTGGCCGCACGTAAGCGACTACAGCTATCGAGCTCGGCCCTCTAAAAGAACCCGTGACTGTGACGATACAGGTACCCGACCCCGTTCAAGTCCCGTTCACCCTCAACACACTACTGCAGGCCAAGGGCAGACGTGGAAGCTCTGCCCCTACCGAAACAAATATTGTCAACCCTGATACACAAGTGAGTCCTTACATTATTTGGGCACATCGCTCGCAGTCCCCACGTGGAGAGGCCCAGGGGAAGTCCTACGCGAAGCGACGACGTAGCAGGCCACCAACCCGTTGGATTGACCTCGCAGAAACCCTGCTCAACACCAAAATGCGAGTTCCGCCCGAGCTTCAGTCGGAGAAGTTTGCGCTCGGTTCACTGTGCTTGGTGTGTCTCTACGCTCTCTAGACTCGCTATCTCCTCGTGCTCATTGAACTGTTTTTTCAGTGTGACTGTATTGAATAATAATATTATATAGACAAGTTCAAATAACGGATTAATATTACTTGTGAGTGGAGACGAGGGTCCCCAGGACTTAGGTTTTTTTTGCTATTTGCTTTACGTCACACCGACACAGATACGTCTTTGGCGACGATGGGATAGGAAAGGCCTAGGAATTGGAAGGAAGCGGCCGTGGCCTTAATTAAGGTACAGCCCCGGCATTTGCCTGGTGTGAAAATGGGAAACCACGGAAAACCATCTTCAGGGCTGCCGACAGTGGGGCTCGAACCCACTGTCTCCCGATTACTGGATACTGGCCGCACTTAAGCGACTGCCAGGACTTAGTAAGGATGGAGGTATCGTCAGACGGTGGCCTAGGTACTCTATCTAACCATAATATAGTTAGCTCAGCTGTAGGGACCTCATTAAATTTGTGCTAATCAGACGAACCGGTAAGTACTATAGAACAAATATTATCATGCGTCTACACAACGTAAACGTCGTCTCCCGGACGTGCGTCCTGATTACTGGAATGTAGAGGGAATAAGTGTGAAGAAGCTTTCAGTGACAGCAAGTGCCAGTGAAAAATTCTCAAGAATATGGATCTAGCTGCCCAATTCCGCCAGCCCCATCTGCGGTTGCTGCACTGCCTATGCAGTTGATTACGTCCCAGCTCAATGCTAGCCAGCTCACTCCAAGTCAACAGGTACGAAGTAGCCCTCAGTCTGAGTCATACTTCTGTAAGTTAGATGATGAAGGTCCGTTCATTGTGTATGCAGAACATAAACCTGATGAGGCGGTTTGGTAACTAAACATATCGGCCGGTTACATCCAATGTCCGTGGGAAAATGAATTAGGGCCTTAATACCAGACATGCGTACTGCTATGAACATTACTACAAAGGGACATATTAGGGTTCAAATAGAATTTTCTTCCGGTATCTGTGCAGATAGGCTTGCTCAGTAACAAACCCCCTCACTCAGTATTTATGGTGATGGTAAGTCTAATTCGTACTGTAGGTACGTCATTCTCGGAGGAAGAATTACTTTCAGAAATACAGTCCGATAAGAAAGTATATCGTAAACTTGTGCGAGATGGATAGACTATACCAGTGCCTCGGCAACTGTTGCGTGATGTATTTGAAGGTCGTACTTTACCTCCTTATGTGTATATATTTAACACTCGATGTGGTGTAGAGCCGTATACCCAGAATGTAACCCTTTGCTACCAGTGTCTTAAATACGGATTCGTAAATAAACAGTGTCGTAGAAAACCACGCTATGCATGCTGCGGTGACAGTCACGTCACTGCAGACTGCCTTATTCCAGATACGCCTAAACGTATTTACTGCTCTGGACCTAATCGAACAGATGACCGATCCTGTCCAGAATACGAACGTTAGCGTAGGATTAAATATAATATGGTTCACTTAAATATCACTACTGAGCAAGCACTCGCAATGGAATCCACAAGCACATATGGTAATACTGTGGAGCAAAATAACACTCCTCCAGCAAGTATATCTTACAACAAGGAATTTCCATCCCTTCCTTCCCCTACACTTGCGCCAGTTCCCACCGATAACCTATTCAACTCTTCCTTCCCTAGTACCTCTAAGGTGTACTTTCGTTTTACACCTAAACGTCCTTCCACCCCAAAGTCTAAAGTTCCAGTTCTCAACCAGTGGAAAACATACTACAACGGACAGCGTTCTCCTGTCAACTCCATTGGACCTATATACCCTTCACAACAACTTCAATCAAGACAACAGCTTCAAAAAACATCGCAGGCTCTACCTACAACTACGCTGCTTGAAAACATTGTCCAGTTTATCTTGGAACTTAAAAACACGGCCTCCTCGGAGAACGATCACTCTCATATATGTGACGTTATTTCACTATTTTTGAATCAGAATAGCCATGGATACCGCACCTCAGCTGAATAAAGTAGTACAGTGGAATTGTTGCTCATATGAGCGCATAAACGTAGCTTACATACTCTGCAACATTACTCCGTTTTAATGTGTGTCGTTAATGCGACCTGACTGAAGGATACTACCTCCTTTCAACTCTCAGGCTACAATTTTATAAGAAGTGATCGTGATGATGGATATGGAGGGGTCGGAATTCTCCTCAAGAAGAACATCGTTTATGATCAAGTAACTCTTACCCTTCGAGGGACTAGATTGGAAACATGTGTCATTAAGGGTAATTACAGAGGTTCACCGTTAACTACTGTTTCAGTATACCGACCACCTAACCAACTTGTAACTGTAAAAGGACTGCGTCGACTTTTTCCCCAATTTTCACAGCCTGTGCTATTATTCGGAGACTTCAATTCACACCACTTGGATTGGGGAAGTTCTTCTACTGACTCACATGGAATACAACTAATGGGTGTAGCTGAAAAGAAAACTTAGTGCTACTGAATGATGGGTCTCCTACACGAGTTTTCCGACCTAATCAAGCTCCTTCAGCAGTAGATGTTACTTTTGCATCTCCTTCAATAGCACAGGTTCTACAGGATAGTCTAGGATCTGACCACTTTCCAATATTATTAACGTTGACCAATTCATTATCCACTCCTCATATCATCTACCCAACATATCGTTGGAAAATTCGACAAGCTGACTGGTCAAGTTACAAGAAGGCAATATATCTCATCCTGGAAGAATAACACGAAACGAACAACATAGTCAGAGTCTACGAAACATTCTGTGACTCCATTAATCGAGCAGCCTGCCTTACAATTCCACAAAACGGATCATATGCATACAGCAAACGAACTCCAACTCCCTGGTGGAATAACGAATGTCAAGCTGCGTTGCATGACAGGCGTGCAGCACTCCAGTATAAACAGGACGCTTCAGAGGATAATTTCCTCATCGTACAACAAACTCAAGCGAAAGCAAAACTCTTATTCAAGCTTCAAAAGCGACAGGGTCGGTGACAATATTGTAATTCACTCAACTCCTCTATCTCTCCTGCAACGATGTAGTGAAATATTCGTCGTTTTTAAAACTCACAGACCTGCCCTCAATTTACATCGCCATGTACGATACCAATAAAAAAAGACATACTGAGACAAACGGCACCTGCTTTAGCTCATGTAGGTCATACACCACGCAATGTCCATGAAGACAACTTACATCCTCTATTTAGTCCCTTTGAACTTCAAGAACTCATTAAAGCCTTAAAACGAGCAATAATACTGCCTCCAGGCACAGATAACATCCACTACCCAATGTTATTGAACATGTCCAGTGCTGGACATAAGAAACTTTTTAAACTGATGAACAGGATGTGGTTTCAAAGAGTGCATCCTCAGTCATTCAAACTTATTCGTCTGGTACAATTATTGAAGAATGGGAAAATCCACGACTATCTTAATCATATCTCTCAATGTCCTTGATACACTGCTTGTATACGACTATGGAAAAGATGATTAAGCATCAATTAGAATGGTGTTACTACCTCAACAAATGGGTTTTCGACATGGTAAAGGTACAATAGATACACTAGTACTTCTAATTACAGACATCCAACTTGGTCTGAGCAATAAGAATTACATTGTAACATTGTACCCTGATCTGTCTTCTGCGTATGATAGCATGCCTATCTCAGTAATAGAAGACAACTTACGCTATCTACATCTTCAGGAAGACTTAATTGTGAACCTCAGTTGCCTTCTGCAAGATAGTCATCTCATCATGTTTTACAATGGCATGACCATTGGTCCTCGAATGACATCCCAAGGTCTTCCACAAGGCTCTATCTTGGCTCCTTTGCTTTTTAAGATTTACACAGCAGACCTCACATCTTTTTCTCCTGAGATACAAGTTCTTCAGTATGCCGATGATATTTGCATTTATACAGATGCTGAATCCTTTGACAAGTGTCAAGAACAGATGGCAGTTACTATGCGAACATTCACTCCTTGGCTTAATAACCATGGTTTAACGTTATCAGCGGGAAAATCAGCAGTCTCTATCTACACTCGACATTCGAGACCCCCACTGGACACGCTTCAATTGGATACCTACTTATTTCCCTACAAGATGGTGGTTCCTTATCTAGGACTTCTCATTGATCATAAATTGACATGGTCTCCAAGCATTATCACATCCTTCATGAGTGTGAAATTGCAGTCAGTATCTTACGAGCCGTTAGCTGATCTTGGTGGGGTTGTAACCCTAAAATTGCGCTGCTTTTGTACATATCCTTGATTCGACCTCTCCTGGATGGAAGTGGATGTCTTACTACGGACTCCAAAACATTGTTAACTAAACTAGACAAATATCAGTATAAGGCTCTTAGACTCTGCATCAGAGGAATACAATCAATACCTACAAATGCTCCGCTAGTTGAAACACTTGACACTTCTCTCAATCTACGGAGGCAGTATCTAGAGGGGAAATCTATTTTCAAGCTGTTTCAACAGAGAAACTTTCCAAAACTCCACAAAATATCCAAGCTGACTACCCTAGTACTGACTTCACGCTATTGGAGAAAGGAACGTCAACCGATCCTAGTGGATGAATATCCAATCTCAGTGGTTACAGACGTATCATAAGCACTGCAGATGCCCATCCCAGTTTTAACTGTTCTTTTGAATAAACGATTAAGAACCTGGATATACGACTAGAAACATCATTTGAGATCACTGTGAACTGCAACGATGTCAGCTTGAAACGTAACATGTCAGAATGGCCATACGTCAGGCATATCTACACAGATGGATCAAAGGACTGTAATACAGTGGGTAGTGCTTGTATCGACGTGCAATCATGTAGCTGTGGCAAATTCAAGCTGCCTGCTACAGCATCCATATTTACGGCTGAGCTTACAGCCATTTTGTGGGCCCTCGAATACGCTGCAAATCTTTCTGAGCGGTTGATGGTGTTGTTGCCCGATTCCAGGTCAGTACTGTGGAGTCTACAAACAATTAACTCACGGACAACATCCTTGATTGTAGTACACGAGATTATTGCAGTGGTACATCGATTTGAGGCACAAAGGAAGAAAGTTTCATTTGTGTGGGTTAAAGCTCATGTTGGAATCTCAGGCAATGAGCTAGCAGACAAAGCAGCACGATATACTGCAACTGAAGATTAACATACAAACACTATAGTTCCAGCATATGATTACATCTCCTTGCTTCGTCGACGGCAATTGACGGCGTGGAACAACGAGTGGCATTATACCTTACAACAACGTGGAAAACACTATGCCGCTAGCCATCCAGATATTCCGAGCGTACTATGGCACCATAAGCGTCCCTACTCGCGCCCATTCATTAGAGCAATCGCATGAATGAAATATCATCATGGTTTTTCCCTCAACACCTGCACAAAATCCAAGTACTACGATCTCCCTTCTGTTCATGTTCAGCTGATACAGTTGCGGATCTTAATCACATATTCTTTGGATGTTCACACCACTTTGTTCGCACTACTTGCCTACTACAGAACGTATTGTTATTGGGATACCAATTAACACCTAGTCTGTCGTCAATTCTCCACAAAAAGTAACCAATCTGCCTGCTTTGAGTTATATGCATTTCCAGACTGCAAATCTAAAACCTTCACCTAGCATCGATCTTACCCTGCCAGAACTACAACAGTCCTACCTCCTTCTTTTCTATGGCCTACTCACGCTTAGCACTGGAAGTCATAAAGGGCCTTATCATGAGAAGATGAATCCATCTCCCCTGTATCCGAGTAACATGTAAATTAAATAAATACATAAGTACCTATAAATCCCTTCCTTACATAATTCACTGGCTGAGTGGGCTTCGCACCGAATGTCAAATAATAAAAAAGTAAAAATTGGAGCAAGGGACCCGGCTGTCTGAACACCTTAGCCGATGGAGAGAAGCAGTACGACTTACACTACATGCTACGTACCATAATCAAAACATTATAGCCACCACACTTCTGTAATGACGTTCGGTACTACGACGAAACCAGAGTGATGTACTATTACATTCTTCCTGTAAAAACCAGTGGTAATACCTTAGCTGCATTACAACTAAGCAAAATTTGGCGTGGTTACCACGTGGATGGGTGACCTCTCAGGTCAGCTGGCTTATACTGTGTAAGCACCGCCGCAGATAAGTGTTATGGTGATGATGGGATAGGAAAGGGCTAGGAGTGGGAAATAATCGACTGAGGCCTTGATTAAATATTCCTGGTGTGAGAATGTGAAACCGCGGAAAACCATCTTCTATTCTGCCGTCAGTGGAGTTCGAACCCACTATCAATCTAACCTTAAAGTCAAATTCTTATTAATCTATTGCTCTCTAAATCTACAATCACTTACCAACCCTAAATTCACTCATAAACTAAATCTCTCTCAATACATCTAAGCTCTGCTTATTCTCTCATTGAAATTCCGCCTAAGCTACTCAAAATCTTTTTGTCGATAATCAGCGAAATTCAGGAAATTAAACACATATCAAACCTCAATAACACTGGCAGAAGAACTCAGTAGCGCACCGGTACCAGTGTATTCTGACGTCGTCTCAGCCACCCCCACCCCCTTCGGTGAGAATGGTAGTTTTTAAAAATTGATGGTAGCGGGCATGCTGCTACTGCTGACTATTATTATTATTATTATTATTATTATTATTATTATTATTATTATTATTATTATTATGTTGTCTCTTGTTGTATCGGGTTCCATCCATTAGATATCCGTATCACTATTACCAATAACCTTCTGAGACCAGTAGAACTTTTGTCCTTGTTGGCCAACCATCACATCACATTTCATTAGGACATTGACAGATCTCTCGCAAGACTGTCGGTTTTGTCACCCATTGTAAATAACTGAAATTTGTTCAAGCGACAGCATTAAAAAGCGTTTTTCATGAAACATTGATATATATAGGACACAGATAAACGATTCAAGGATGGCTATTGCTCAGGAAAACATTAGAGCGTAAATAGATTTATGCTCGACGATGCCAAAATATAAGTTAGCCTTCTATCAAAGCTTTGAAAACCGGGCGAGTTGGCCGTGCGTGTAGAGGCGCGCGGCTGTGAGCTTGCATCCGGGAGATAGTAGGTTCGAATCCCACTATCGGCAGCCCTGAAAATGGTTTTCCGTGGTTTCCCATTTTCACACCAGGCAAATGCTGGGGCTGTACCTTAATTAAGGCCACGGCCGCTTCCTTCCAACTCCTAGGCCTTTCCTATCCCATCGTCGCCGTAAGACCTATCTGTGTCGGTGCGACGTAAAGCCCCTAGCAAAAAAAAAAAAGCTTTGAAAATACATGACATTGTGAAGGTCTCTGATCAACTTACAGAAAATCAATAACCCAGCGCTGTTCAGTAAACTCAACTGTCAAGCGACATCTCGAGAGAAGTTTATGAATATTTAAAAAATAAAGTTATATTTATCGTTGAGCATAAACAGTCGTATGCAACTAGCCTATAACGACGAGGTAGATGTAGTGGCAATAAGTGTACTGAGAATTAAAGTCGGTCTTCTAATACTTCTTCTACTTCACTGATTAATTCCATCATGGATTTCCATCACCTTGACCTTTAACAGGCGCTATTGGAGCTATAGCAACAACTATAGGAATAATTAAATGATTTCACCAGTACGTGTTGCCCCCGCGCCAAATTCTATATCTTCTTTCCTCTCCTCAGTATGTACGACACATACTTCTTAATTTAGCATACAATCACGTGTCTCAAATTCATAATATACGGCCAAAGAGCTGCCCGTTCAGCTGACGGCCCGCCTGCCACCTTTTGTGGCAGGAATGAAATAACTTATTTTCGTATTCGTATTCACCAGTACAACTCGGCGGAAGTGTACTATTGATCAGACGAGTACGATAGGTTGCATAAGCCAAGGCACAATAAAGCGCAAGAATTCGCCACTGACTTTACTATCGACTGCCCGGAGGATGATTTTCCGCAGTTTCTGAGCTTTATACTATGAAAATGCTGGGGCTGTACGTTGACGGACGTTTTCTTCCCATGGAATTTCTTATTCCATCATTGCCGAAAACCCATCTGAGTAAGGGCTACGTTAAACCACTCTTCTTCCCAATTCTGCACAAGGCCCCTTGTTCGGCATAGCAGGTGAGGGCACCTGAGCGAGGTACTCGACTTCCTCCCGAGTTGTATCCCCCGACCTAAAGTCTCACGCTCCAGGACACTACCTCTGAGGCGGTAGAGGTGGGATCATTCCCTGAGTCCCAGGGAAAAACCAATCCTGGAGGGTAAGCAGATTAAGAAAGAAAGAAAGAAAGAAAGAAAGAAAGAAAGAAAGAATGAATGAAAGACCCTCATGGCTTGTGCATGGTGACACGTTTGAATTCCAGTGTCAGATGAGTTGCCTTCAGGCCTCTACCATCTTTCAGATCGAAAGAACGTTAAACGATTTATCCCGAAATTAGAATATAATATGAAATGAGATAATAAGTGATTAGGGAAGAGAAGTAGAACGTAGAGAGTAACATCAAACCAGTCTGGACAGCGCTAACATAAACATATACTGTAACTTTACTTTGCGTTAATAGTAAGCCATTGAAAACAACCTTTCATTGAATGCGTTGTATTTTGTGGAATATCTTGATCAAATCCCACCCACCGTCCGTGTAAGAGTTTGGCAGTGGCCCTAGATACTAAAAGTAATTAACGAGCTAGCAGCACCTTGAGCCGGACTCAAACGGGGGGCCATGGCGCCCAACTAATGAAGTGATGTAGGGTCAAATGAGGCCGAGCTGCCTTGATGAGTTCCAAATGCAAATGGACAGTCATTTCCTCTCCCAAATGAGTCCCATGAGCAACATTTTAATAAAAGCAGTAAAGGAAGTTCTACTCGCAATTTCCCGGACAACATGGAAGAGGGAAATTATGTAAAAACCATAGAATAGTACTTTATTTATTTATTTATTTATTTATTTATTTATTTATTTATTTATTTATTTATTTATTTATTTATTTATTTATTTATTTATTTATTTGCATGTTGAAAGTTTGGGAAACGATCAGTTTAATATCGGTATATATCAATGCAAGATTATTGCTATTTCACCAGTCACTATTGTTTTTTCAGGTGCCGCAGCTGGAGAGCAAATTCGAAAAAACTGAATAATTCGAAGTAAGAACGATGTTCCTCATTAAAATTATTATTTATATTAATGGTAAGTAGACAATGAATAATATGTCACTTCATTATGAGAAAAGGGCGGGCTGAGAGGCTCAGACGATTGAGGCGCTGGCCTTCTGACCCCAACTTGGCAGGCTCGACCCTGGCTCAGTCCGGTGGTATTTCAAAGTGCTCAAATACTTCAGCCTCGTGTCGATAGGTTTGCTGGCACGTAAGATAACTCCTGCGGGACTAAATTCCGGCACCTCAGCGTCTCCGAGAACCCTAAAAACGTAATTAGTGGTAAAAAACAAATAAGAAATAACATTATTTTCATTATGAGAACAACAAGAGCCTGGCATAGTGAAATCAATTCAAACTCTGGACAAAAACTCTATGCAGTGTCGGTACTGATAATCTGAAGTCTTGGTTTTCATTGACAAATTATCGGATCTCTGCGAGTTACTGAACTGGATTGAAACTGTTTATTATCTACCTATGTGACGTCACTTGTAGCGCCCAGCGATCGATAGTTCGAAATTTCAAACATTACTATCGTCTAGTTGCTTTACAAAACATCTTGGATGATGTCTCACCAAAATTGGCTGCGAAAATGTATTCCTTAGGTGCTGCTGGGATGTTGAACAAGGAAAGATGTAAATTGTTCTCAGGACGACGAATGCAGGTTGCTTCTATGAGGCCCATTTCAAACCTAAGACCATACAGGAAACTGAAACGGACATCGACGTCGGAACTAAACAATTTGATATTCGGGAAGGATGGCGTTTTATTTACTTACTTACTTCCTCATCATGGATTAGGCTAATAGCCTGCTCCTACCTCAGATTTCATTCTATCTCTTCATAGGACGATCAATATCTCTTCTTCCCGTAGGATGTTAGTTTTCGGATTCTGTTGTTATCCATCCTCAGAACGTGGTTTTTCCTATTCTGTTTTGGAATATTCTTTCATTCACTGAGAATATATTTAATTATCATATCTCTTCATTTCGTATTTTATATTTTGGGAAGTATTCTTTCACAGATCTTAGGAATCTCATTTAGGATGATTGTATTTTGTTCTTATAGCTTGTTTTATCCACCCATGTCTCACTTCCATATAACAAAGTTGGTACAGCCATCGTCTTATTGAATTTAAGTTGAGCATCTTCAATCACTTTTTCTTTCAGTATTCGGCGAATTGTCCCACACGTATATTGAAATTGATGAAGCTTCTTCTTCACCCCGTTATCATCATTAAAAGATTTTTAACTACCAAGGTACTTAAAATTTCAGACTTTTTCTACTGGTTGATTGTCAATTGCTATCTTCCATCTGATAGGATACTTCCGTTGCCATTCCATAACTTTGGTTTTCGTTCTGGACAGACGAAGATTATAACTTTTAGAAATGGTGTTTAACCAATGTATTGATTTCTGGTGTTTATCTTCATCATCCTGCAGGATAAATTGATCATCTGCAAGGAGCATAGTATTTATGTATGTGTCTCCATTCAATGTTATTTCAGAGCGCACGGTTCTTTTCCAGTTTCTGATTACTTCATCTATATATAAATTGAATAGTGTTGGAGAGAGGCTGCATCCCTGACATACACCTTGGTTAATTAATATGTCTTCCGTTAGTCTGTATCCTAGATCTAACACAATTCTCGTCCATTTGTGCAGATTTTGGATACATTGAATAAGAAGTGTATGGTATCCCTTTTTTTTTACCATTATGTTACATAGCTGTTCTCTATCTACCCTATCAAAAGGAGTTTTACAGAGGCCGAAATTAACGACGACAAATATTTAAGAAATGACGACAATGATGTAATTGTGGAACGTTCGTAGAGGGAGAGAGTAAACCTTAAAGAAGTGAAACAATTTTCTGAAAAGGAAGGAAAACAAAGACCTTGAATCATCGCTTTCTGAAGCTGTTTCGATGGCAAAAATCCTGCGAAGATTTGTGAGATTCCTACTAGTACAATCGGTGAACTCGAATATTTTGTTGGTGAAGTCAACATACACAAATAAAAACAAACTTAACACAGCCAAACTCAAATTATTTTTAAGTTATACTTTTAACTTTCAGTGAAAACAGATGCTAATGACTACAAATAATAAAACATAAACATTCTTTAAAACTAATATACTTACTTCGGTTGATATGGGCCGTCCTAAAAATAGGTCACTAAACTTTAATAGGAGCAATGTGTATTTTGAATAAATATAGAAACCTGTAGCCTATCAATTTCTGTCAATAACATAAATAATGATTGAGAACACTATTATTCATGTTAGGAGGTACACGGTATGTTATGTCTAAGGCTGGATGGACCCTCACGTAGCACCGGTTATAGGCGGCGTTATACTAAGGCTTTCAAGGCATTATGAGGAATGAGGTAGTTTGCCATTGATTTACTCAATGAGCCAAAAAGCGCTGTTGTTGAACGACCAGCCCTTCGAGCAGCACCTTTCATGACAACCAGAAGCAACAGCCGTGCGTGCGAATGTCTTTACTTAGCACCATCCATGCCTCAGCCACTTCCTTAGTAACACATCCATTAATGAGTTTGAGAATTCGCTGGAAGCTGCGTAATTATTTCTCTAAAGCGTGCTAAGAGGAAGAGACAGATGCAAAGACAGTACATCCATCAAGAAATAGGAAAATGCAAACTATATAGGGTCTAGAGAAACATACATTCTGAATATTCGTACTATTGTAAGTATTGAACAACTCTTTATTAAGTTCATGATGAACCAATTACGAATACTGAGCTTGATAAACAAACACATTTATTTCCATAACTACCACCAACCCAATTCATTTCAGACGATGGGCTAATACTAATTGCGGACTCGAAAATTTTAAAAATGGGATCAAAGAACCTTCCTCGAAATAGGACACTGGGTTTTACTGGGTTAAAGTCACTTGACTTAGAGTAATGGCATTTGAATTCAAATACTAAGTAAAGTCTCGAATTTTTTCGTCACAATATGATGAAGATCTGTGCTTAATGTAATTTCGAAGACATTTCTCACTTAGAATAGGTTTTCTTTGATACTGAGTTCTTTTGCGAGAACCTGGATATGGTTCTGAACTTTTATGACAAAACTACCCAGCTTTAATCAATAGATAGAGCACTATTACGTGCTATGGTGAAGACTATTTGATAGTTTTGAAAACGTTGGAAAAGCCTGTGCTGAGGGTTTTGTCTCCATATCCAAGGTATTGCTTTTGCCGTAAACTTTAAAACCTAGCATTGCCATGGGCGAAAATGACTGAAACTGGCCTTTATTTAGAAAAATAACATAATATTGTTTATGACATAATCCAGCACCTTGGCTGAGTGGTTAGGGTACTGGTCGTCGGTTCAGAAGACGCTGTGTTCGATTCCTAGCCGGGCAGCGGATTTCAACTGCGTAGGGTTAACTCCTATGTTTAAAGGTCTTTGCACGAGTTTTAATGCAATTCTCTTCATCTACATACAATACACCACAATACCAACCACCACAGAAACACACAATGTTAAGTAGAGTTGGCGTCGGGAAGGACAGCCAGTCGTAAAAATAGATCAAATAATCATCACGTGGTACCCAAATAAATTCATGAAAAGTCCAAGAAGAAGAAGAAGTCATTCGTATGTCAAATACGTTCATGTTTATGGAAAAAATAATTTTCAGCCAATCTAGTAAGATATACAAGGCGATTCCAGATTCCTATTACAAACTTCTCACTGTTGTAGGGTTTGCGGAGGGGGCCTAGCATATTAAAGT
Organism: Anabrus simplex; assembly: GCF_040414725.1. Classification (NCBI taxonomy): domain Eukaryota; kingdom Metazoa; phylum Arthropoda; class Insecta; order Orthoptera; family Tettigoniidae; genus Anabrus; species Anabrus simplex. The sequence goes on along the minus strand of NC_090265.1, from coordinate 1,114,560,021 downwards.
TTGAATAGAAAACCGTGTCCTGAAGTGCATCATCTCCATGCTACGAGCAAAAGTCGATAAAATAAAGTTTTCCAATCTTTCCATTCACCTATATGGAATGTAACCGAAACTGACGATGGGTGAAGTGCGCAACTGATAGAGATATCTGTATTTATTCAAATGCGTTTCACACCTCGGAGGTCCAACCCATTATTTTTATAATGAAATTGCCCATATGTTTGCATTTGTGACCATACAGATATGTACTCATAACAAAGGTAAAAACATAGAGATATTATAAAAATAACTTGAGTTTGATTTTTGGTAGGAGCTATAAATAGAACAGAGCTGATAGATATCCTTATGGAAACTCGATGTTATTTTCCCGAAAGAGTTTACAATATTCTTGTTTATTTCTTATTGGCTGCACAGTATTTCGAGAGAACTGAGCGTTATCCACTAATATTTTGAGTCCCGTGAGTGATGACGTACGTCAAGGTGTGGGCTGTAGTTACAACTAAATTACTGCACACACCACTGTACCCCGACACTAATTAACAAATTAAATAGCAGGTCAGTGTGAGCATGCATCATGAGCAGGAATGTACACACACCAACCGCTTCTTCTGGAGCTCCGCCTCACTTCTGGAACATGTGCTAGTGCCTTGCAAGCTCTGGAATATCGCTAGTACTGACACTACAGTCATCAAGATAAATGCTTCATTTATAAACTACTAAGAGTAGCTCCCGTTTTTGGCGGCTTAGACGTTACGCAATTGTAACAGTAATGGCAAGTAGCGAATATGATAGACAGCAGAAGGGACAAAAATATACCTAAATTAACAACGAAGTCAAAATAACATCATTACTGGAGGAGGTTAGGATATTGTTTGCCATCATCCATTGGCCTGTGTACTTGAGTTGCAGCTGTAAATAATAGATATTGACTCCTTTAACAGCGCGATGGTACTTTGGCTATTCAACCCATGGTTACAATGATCAATCCTGTATAAGAATATCTTGAGCTTTTTATGAAAATTACAGTAACGGAAGACGATGCGGCCAGTATTTACACAGTGAGGGGCCATAAATTTATAGGTCTTCTTGGCTGAAAAGGAATCAAAACTTATAACTTAATACTGCAGTTTGATAAATATTGTGACAGTACAGCTCATTATTGTGGCGTTAGGTTTGATAAGAGGATGACAACTGAGGTTGGCATTGGGGTATTTAACTTCATTAGAGAAGAGTAAAGATGGTTCTGTTGTTGAGAATACTTCTTACTTGACAGTAGGATGTGGTTCAAGTCGACTATTTCTCCAGGGTCTTCTGAGCAATAAGGAGTGTCTAAGACCTTGATTCTGTATAGATGACAAGGATAGTATACATTAACCAGGCTCATTCTCATTAGAGATGAAAGGTGTCTTCGTGTTTATTTCAAATTCTTGTACCAGACTTGCGTTGGGATGGTGGGCTGAATTCTAGCATAGTGATTTCGTTTTGCAAGCTGTGATATTTTCCAGTACTCAGACCATTCCCTGTAGGCCCTTTGCTTGATTGTGGGCAGGAAACCAACAGAATATGGTAACTTTTCTCGACTTCAATCAATCAAAAGCTGCCTATCATCACAATGTTATCGTTCTCGAGTTACCACTTCAATTTTATCGCAATTAAGTGCACTTGTTTTATATGAATTAATCACAACGAACCGAACGACATGGCGCAACAGCCTCCAAGGGCCTTGGCCTACCAAGCAACCGTTGGTCAGGCCGAAGGCCTGCAGATTACGAGGTGTATTGTGGTCAGCACGACGAATCCTCACGGCCGTAATTCTTGGCTCTCTAGACCGGGCCGCCATCTCATCGTCAGATAGCTCCTCAGTTGTAATCACGTAGGCTGAGTGGACCTCGAACCAGCCCTCAGGTCCAGGTAAAAATCCCTGACTTGGCCGGGAATCGAACGCGGGACCTCCGGTTAAGAGGCACGCAGGCCACCTCTACATCGCGGGGCAGGCGAATTAATCACAACAACTCACTGAAATATCCTCAGTAACACATTTGCACACAGACCGCACAGTCAACAGAACGTAACCGTGTTGTTCTGATGAAGCCGACAGCCCACATATTGGCAGAGTGTGGCCCAAAGAGTTTAAATCCCAAAATCAAATATATTTCCGTTCTGTAAGTTTTGTTTTCCGTGTAGGTTATGAATAGGAACTACCTATGCATTTGATTTGTTTTATAGATATGCCCTTTGATACAATTCTTCTTCTTCTTCTTAATCTGGTTACCCTCCAGGGTTGGATTTTCCCTCGGACTCAGCGAGGATCCAGTAATTGTATCAAAGCGAGGGATAAACTAGGGAGGAGGACCAGTACCTCGCCCAGGCTGAACAGGGGCCTTGCGGTGGGGGAGGGATGGGAAGATTGGAAGGGATAGGCAAGGAAGAGGGAAGGAAGCGGCCGTGGCCTTATGTTAGGTACCATCCCGGCATTTGCCTAGAGGAGTAGAAAACCACGGAAAACCACTTCCAGGATGGCGGAGGTGGGAATCGAACCCACCTCTATTCATTTGACCTCCCGAGGCTGAGTGGACACCGTCCAGCCATCGTATCACTTTTCTAATTTTGTGTCAGAGCCTGGAATCGAACCCGGGCCTCCGGGTGTGGTAGCTAATCACACTAACCACTACACCACAGAGGCGAACACTTTGATACAATTACTGATTTTATTATGCAGTTATTCACTATACAATCAAAATAATACAACTTAATTGCCTATCGTCTGTTCTATTCTTCATCTGTGTTTATTTCTTTATTACTCGAAATTCGATTACATAAATTTCTTCATTTTTCAAAGCAAACGTTTCTTCCGTGGACGCTGAAAATATTCTGTAAATCGAATGTTGTACAACATTAACTGTATAATACAGCATTTAAGGTTTGTGTGTTGTTGTTCCTTAACATACTACAGCTTATTTGTTCACCACTGGCGCATTGACCCTCTATGAACCCCCTTCTGGGTCGTCACTAGATCACGCGTTGTTTTTACAACAATAAGTCTTGTTGAAAACTATGTGGAAGAAAAAAGTTTGAAAGTGAAAAACACGGTCTTCTTCTTATTCTTATTCTTCTCTCTTTATCTGTTTACCCTCCAGGGTCGGTTTTTCCCTCGGACTCAGCGAGGGATGCCACCTCTACCGCCCCAAGGGCGGTGTCCTGGAGCTTCGGACTCTGGGTCGGGGACTACACCTGGGGAGGATGAACAGTCCTCGCCCAGGTGGCCTCACCTGCTATGCTGAACAGGGACCTTCTGGGGGGATGGGAAGAATGGAAGGGATAGACAAGGAAGAGGGAAGGAAGCGGCCGTGGCCTTAAGTTAGGCACCATCCCGGCATTTGCCTGGAGGGGAAGTGGGAAACCACGGAAAACCACTCCCAGGATGGCTGAGGTTGGAATCGAACCCACCTTTACTCAATGGACCTCCCGAGGCTGAGTGGACCCAGTTCCAGCCCTCGTACAACTTTTCAAATTTCGTAGCAGAGCCGGGAATCGAACCCGAACCTCCGGGGGTGGCAGCTAATCACACTAACCACTACACCACAGAACATGTCCCTCTACTGTATGTATTCTGTCTTCAACGATTTGCTATAATAAGTGTTCTAATCAAAATGATAAAAAATAATACTTCGAGAGAGATTCTCAAAAATAACTCAGTGGTTTGGGCGACATATTCCCGATTTCAAACCTAAACGTGGAGAATTCTTTCAGTTAAACATTCTTGACGGCCAATGGAATAGCGTCGTTTAAAAACAGGAATCCACGAAATTTTTGCGGTTAAAAATCAGAATGCCAGCTAGAACGATACCTGGAGCCTCCAGTTAAAAGACCAGGATTGTATCATCTTCCCTCTTAATTTATGATCTTTTCGAATGTATTTGTGGTCGGAATTACATGTGGATTAAACGCAGCCTTACAACCGGTTACTTTTCCGACGCTAACCCAACCTGGAAGGATGCATTTACAATACTTACATGCGGCGGTTGGTAGTATGCTGTGTTGCGGCGCAAATGAAGAGGTATGCACCTAAGACGAACAAAAAAATCCCAGTCCCCAAGCCAGAGGAATCAGCCATACATTGCTGATCCTTGGTCCAGACGGGAATCGAACTCGAGTCCCCCAGTAAAGAAGGCCATAGCGCTGACCATACAGCCACGGAACCAAGCAACTCACTCATATCTTACTACTTGCTAATATTTCGACCACTCATTCTCCTCCCGGCGTAATTCAAGTGCCTCTTTGCATTATAGATTGGTTCTGTCTATTTTCCTAGTTAATAGGCCTATTTCACTACCGAGCGAGCTAGTCGTGCGGTTATGGGCGTGTATTCGGGAGATATAGGGTTCGAACTCCACCGTCGGCACTTCTAAAGATGTCTTTCCTTGGTTTCCCATTTTAACACCAGGCAAATGCGGGCGCTGTACCTTAATTAAAGCCACGACCGCTTTCTTCCCACTCCTAACTCTTTCCTCTCCCGTCGTCGCCATAATACCTATCTGAGTCGGTGCCTCGTAAAGCCAATTTGTAAAAGAAAAAAACTCTGATATGTGTGGAGGTGGTGATTACTGCTTTCAGAGAAAATACAACTAGTTGACCACTCTCTATATAATACTAACCAGAGAGAACAAATGGTAGGGATTCGACAAAGTGCAACGAAGGGCATGAAAATGAAAGACTCCCTAGGATTCGCAAGCTAATACCGCCAGGATAAAAACAAGAAAGAAAAAGAGTTCACCAAGGGAGGTTGGATAGTATAGATGAAAGTGAAGAGCCTGGTACAAGTAAGTTGAATCAATGCCAGGACTCAGCTAAGGGCCCTGTAATCGCCAACTACGCTCCCAAGTTGAGAGCCCCCTGGGCTCCTTTCAGTAGCAACTTACGACGGGCAGGGGATAATGTGGGTGTTATTCTACCGCCCCCACCCACAGGGGGAAACTAATACAGATACGTTTTCGGCAACGCATGTAATGTAAATATAATAGTACAGGGGAGATAGTAGCCGTAAATTTAAATAATATACAGTCCCAGTGCCTTTGCTGGCGGGACCTAGTGTTTACAGTGCACTATGTCTTCTGGTCTGGGCTAGAGCAATTTTGTTACTTTCATTGATCTGTCTCAGCTTTATCCTTGGCTTTATCCTTGAAAGTGATTGAGGTATGAGTGATGCTAGTAATACCATTCCTTCTGCAGCCAGTCCCTGCTATGAATGGTGTGAAAATATTGCTCATAGTGTTGGTTGGTCATGCATTTCAGTGGGCTTGGCAGACTGATATGTGATGGCAACTTCTGGCGTGGTGAGGAAAGCAACGGGAAACTACCTCACTCCTCATTTCCCTAGTGCGCCTCTTCAGTGATGCCTATGCCATCTATGACAGCTGATGGCAGAGCTGTTGAGGATCCAACCAGCCTTCGGGCTGAGGACTAAACATACACATACAGTCCCAGCATTCGTCTCGTTTGAAAATGTCAAAGAAAATTCATTTATAGGACTGTCGACGATTCCGTTCGATTCCCTCATCTCCCGAATACAAGCTTAAAATTACACGACACGCATGTCTATGTCGCTCCAAAACTCCAGTGCCAAAAGTAAGCACATAATTAATTTCTATCTTTCCAATGACTTAGCATTTAATGGAATTAAATTTAAAAGTGGTTTAAATAAAACAAACCAAACCCCATGGCACTACAGCCCTGAAGGGCCTTGGCCTACCAAGCGACTGCTGCTCAGTCCGAAGACCTGCAGATTACGAGGTGTCGTTTGGTCAGCACGACGAATCCTCTCGGCCGTTATTATTGGCTTTCTAGACCGGGGCCGCTATCTCACCGTCAGATAGCTCCTCAATTCTAATCACGTAGGCTGAGTGAACCTTGAACCAGCCCTCAGGTCCAGGTAAAAATCCCTGACCTAGCCGGGAATCCAACCCGGGGCCTCCGGGTGACAGGCACGCACGCTACCCCTACACCACGATGCCGGCGGTTTAAATAAAATGGTGAAATAAATGGGGCCGAGCTCCACTGTGTGCTCGATCGCGAAGTGCTGAGTCACGCGGCCTGCTCACGATACCACCTACTCATTAATATTGTAATTAACACTTCCCCCGCTCGGTACCTACCGTTCCAGCGTTATTTACTTGATACATTCATTTCGCGCGGGCTTCTAGATCCAATCAACACGGCGCACGACGAGACGTCCACCATGTCTCATCACGCCACCGTGCGGCCGGAGAACTTGAATTATAACTCCATTTGGGTTAGTATTTCAGAAGAACGTCTTCATTCTACCTCACCCCTCATTGTCCGGCTCCATGGCTGAATGGTTCGTGTGCTGGCCTTTGGTCACAGGGGTCCCGGGTTTGATTCCGGCAAGGTCGGGAATATTAACCTTAATTGGTTAATTTCACTGGCACGGGGGCTGTGTGTATATGCCGTGTTTTCATCATCGTTCCATCCTCATCACGACGCGCAGGTCGCCTACGGGTGTCAAATCGAAAGACCTGCATCTGGCGAGCCGAACTTGTCCCCGGACACTCCCGGCACTAAAAGCCATACGCCATTCCATTTCACTCCTCATTATGCCTCTGCCGAATCGGATGACCGTTGGTGAGGATCCAACATGCCTCAGGGTAGGTAGTCCTCATTCTGTGAACTTACAATTGATTTCTTTAAGAACGTCCTATCTGAAATGTAAAGAAAATTAACAAATCCAGTCATATGGGTCTCTGAAGGTGTGAAAGACTAGGACTCTAAGAATTAATCAGGTACTCATTTCTGTTGCAGGATGAGTGAAACTTAGCGTCACGCGCTCCTTAAGGAAATATTTCACTCAACTTCATTACTGGAATCGAAATCACGTCCTTCTGATTTCTTTACTGTTCGGCTCCGATTTCCTATTTTCAAGACATGTGCGGTAGAGAAACAAGTTAATTATTTCTGCTTTCCTTTTTTTTTTTTTTTTTTTTGCTATTTGTTTTACGTCGCACCGACACAGATGTGTCTTATGGTGACAAGGGGATGGGAAAGGCCTAGGAATGGGAAGGAAGCAGCCGTGGCCTTAGTTAAGGTACAGCCCCAGCATTTGCCTGGTGTGAAAATGGGAAACCACAGAAAACCATCTTCAGGGCTGCCGACAGTGGGGTTCGAACCCACTATCTCCCGATTACTGGATACTGGCCTCATTTAAGCGACTGCAGCTATTTTCTGCTTTCTTATCTGCCACATCATAAAGTAGAATTTGAACTATTCTTAGAAACGTAACCGTAGCTTTTTTGAAAATGTCAACCAATCTTGCAAGAGTGGTGGTACCGGGCGAGTTGGCCGTTGGGGGCGAGCAGCTGTGAGCTCGTATCCGGGAGATAGTGGTTTCGTTCGGGAGTTGACTTCTTTCTTATAGAATACGGTTGATCGCAGCTTCGAGCTCACTGCATTAGGTTTGCAATGCCAAGGTTCAAATTCACCTGACATTTAGCTCTCGTAGGTTTCTTCCCTACGGACATAAATCTTGGAAATGCTCATTTTCATATCATACTAATTGCACCTATTTTGAAGTTCCAAGTGCAGGCTGTCTGCACAGTCTGCCATGCAGACCAAGTCATCGGCATTGGCCAAAATGCTTACTGCATTTCCATCTAACTGAATCCCTCCCTGTTAAATGATCCATGTAAACTATGAATATCAAAGGTGAAGGATTACAGTCTTATATAACGCCTGCATCTACCTTGGAGCAGGGACTAATTCTGCCGTGAATTTTCACTGCGACCCAATTGTCTACGGAAATTCCTCCCACCCCTAATCCCAATAATCCTAATAATAATTACAGCTAACATCTTTGTACTTTTCCCTCGTAATTTACACTTTCACCTTGTTTATATTACACACCGGGCGAGTTGGCCGTGCGCGTAGAGGCGCGCGGCTTTGAGCTTGCATCCGGGAGATAGTAGGTTCGAATCCCACTATCGGCAGCCCTGAAAATGGTTTTCCGTGGTTTCCCATTTTCACACCAGGCAAATCCTGGGTCTGTACCTTAATAAAGGCCACGGCCGCTTCCTTCCAACTCCTAGGCCTTTCCTATCCCATCGTCGCCATAAGACCTATCTGTGTCGGCGCGACGTAAAGCCCCTAGCAATATATATATATATATATATATAGGCCTATATATATTACACAGATATATAACTATTCAAATTTTAAAAAGGTACGCTGTTAATACTCTGCTACGTCAACAACAGACAAGGGAAAAGTAGCCCAAGGAAAGATACAGTACACTTCGTGTTCCGTGGACTTAACAACATTTGTGACTAATTGGTAGATTGCCGTTGCCTGTTAGGTTCTTATTGACCCAATCTTCTGTATACCTGAAGAAACTGCGGCAATAACCGTGAGAACATTGTCGGGACTTTCTAAGAAATGACGCTATAACACCCTGCGCCGGGTTCCAATCCCGTTTACAGCGGTGTGCTTAATGACCTGACTTTCCTGGATTTAGAAGGCGCCAGAGAGGACGCAGGCGCATTGTTGGTAAGTAGGAGATTTTATCTGTAACGGCATAATTAAAAGTGGTTTATTAACAGAACAGTAAAACTAACAAATTAGCTTTATAATGCAGGCCCGGCTAATAAAAAGCTACCGACCGGCCAGGGACAGCTATCGGCTGCCCCATCTTTGAGGTGACTCAATTACCAGCCTGATTGGCCTCCTTGCTCACTGACCGCGTGGATTGGCTCCTCACTCAGCCCTGTAGGTGAAGTTTATGTCTTGACCCGGATAACACATTTTAAATAGGCCTACTTGTTGTTAAACACAACCGATCTGATGGCAAATACAATGGTGGTTTGTCGCATTCGTCTCTGGAATGTAATTTGTTACAACTGAATTCTGAACCCAATTTTGAAATGATTGGAATTTCAATTACTCGTCTGTTTAACCTACCTTCCTTTTCTTTGTTTCGAGGTTGTAAAGTGTCGTGACACTCAGATTTAAGAAAAAAACGAACGCATGGCACTACAGCCCTGACGGACCTTGGTATACAAAGTGATCACAGCTCAGTACGAAGGCCTGAATACTATGAAGTGAAATGTGGTCAGCGTAACGTTGTTCTTGGTTTTCTAGGCCGGGGCTGCTACCTCACCGTCAGATAGCTCCTCGCGTAGGCTGAGCGGACCTCGAGCCAGTGCTATGTTCCACATAAAATTCCCTGATCTCCCTTGGAATCGAACCGGGTAAGAGGCAACCTCGTTACCACTAGACCGCAGGGCCCGTAAAATGTGATTTATTATCGTAAGTAATATAGACCGATGCCACCGCAGATGATAGACACCGCTGTGGAAGAGAGATAGAACATATCCCTTGTCTGTCGTAAGGGCTGAACCCCGTTCGCCCTCCTCCAAAGTGCTCTCTAATTGAGAATGTGGAGTGACGGCTACAGAGCTCTCAATTGAATATGGAATAGCTTCCACGTACTTCTACCTGGTTTCGCGTTTCGTTGCTATCTAACCTCCATTGGTCAACTACTGTTTTCTTCCGATCCCTGCAGTAGAAAAGGAATGAGACCTGGAGAGTCTTCCATTTCAAGCACTTTTCAACCGATACCATTACTCTTGGGTCAAACTTCTTCTATTTTCTCCAATGAAAGATTAACTTTTTTATTACCCCTCAGAACTGTAACCATTATGACATCGGATAATAGGGATTAGGGAAAGAATCACAAATTCCGGTGCACTACATTTTGTCAGTTATTATATCAATGACTTATTTTTGAGCCTCACTAGGTGCCCTTCTTTTAAAATCTTGCGTGGAAGAGTGAAGTGAGTTAGATAATCGAGTGTCGTTACTTAATTACCCATTCAAGAATGCCTTAGATTATTATCATGAGCACCACACAAGTTACACGAAAACTCAGTTGATTTCTCTAGTACGACCACTGAAAGAGCGAGCACGCGTGTAGTTTTAACATTCAACCCTGGTATTTACCTCGATGTTCTTTTTGCTTCTTGAGTGATATGCTTGAAGTAATTTAAGCGTGTGTAGAAAATTCTTTTACAGTTGGCTTTACATCAAACAGACACATCGGTCTTATGGCGACTATGGAATAGAAAAGGGCTGGGAGTGGGAAGGAAGTGGCCATGGCCTTAATTCTTGCAGATACAGCATTTGTCTTGTGTGAAATGGGAAACCACGGAAAACCATTTGCAGGGCTGCCGACAGTAGAGTTCGAACCCACTATCTCCCGAATGCAAGCTCACAGCTGTGCGCCCTTAACCGCACGGCCAACTCGCTCGGTCGAATATGTGGAAAAGGTGTGTTATATTATGTTATGAGAAGAGCTAACTGTGGGCGGGAAGAGAGCCGAAATGATCATTTAATAAATTACCGCGAGAAATGTCCTAACATCATTCAGTATCGATGTGTATATATCTTTACAAATAGAATTCACCGAAAATAGGAAGACTTAAAGCACGAAATATTTAGGTACAACTTAGCGTAGACAAGAAAAGCACCGTTGTAAATTGTCATAGGTGAAAATCATGTTGTAGAGTTAATGTGCCTTTCTAACTCTACCGAAGTTCAAGAGAAAAATAATAATAATAATAATAGTAGTAATAATAATCATTAAGGTCGCTCAATCCCACTTAAAATTAGAACTAAAAATACAAATGATACCTTCCACTACTCCAGTGATTTCTACGGCTTGGAAGGGGGTGAAGGGTTTGCTTTATTTCTGCACATGCATATATTACTTCTCGTTATATACTATTACAGACTTTCAGAATCATCTATAAGCTCTGCAATGTCCTATTTTCTGGAAATATTGTGACATCGTCTTCCCTTATGCCCCTTTCATCGGAAGAAGTTTGAAACTGGTATCTAAGAATATTGAAGATTTCTCGTCCCATAGTGAAGTAGAAGTTGTATTATTTATTTGTTTATTTATTTATTTATTTATTTATTTATTTATTTATTTATTTATTTATTTATTTATTTAAATGTTTGGGGAGAGATCTTGCATCCATATTTACTGCTGGCGCTCTAATTGACAGGGTATGTTGTTCACGGACCGACTACTGTGCAGTTGTGACTAATGTTACCTTTCTACGTGTATCTCAAAGTAACGAAGATCGTTCTTTAACTTTGTGATGTAACTTAAGTATTCTGACAGACCATAAAAAGTTTCTCTTCCAAGAAACAATAAAAAGCGTGCTGTAAGGTGTTCATTATTTAGGTAAACGGAAATCCTTGATCTAAACTGTTGCGTTCTCCTTGAAGCTGGTCCTCGAGAAACTTTGTGAAATTCTTACCATCTTTGAGGAATAACAGAGTTCAGTCAGAGAGAACAGGCCATTAACGAGCTTTTTTGTATGCTAATACTCTTCCACAATGAAACTCACAAATAAATTATTCAAATTTTTTACACAACTTTTGTTTCGTGATCGTACAGCACTAATTGCCATCACTTTAACTCTGCTCGGAAGTTGACTAAATTTTTCCAGAGTTACGTAAGTTAATAGTAAGAATTACGGTATACTAAAGAAACAAATGTAAAGCACATTTGTAAGTAGCCTTTATTCTTGTGTCGAACTATTTCTGTTTCCTCCAATGATTTGAATTGAATTTGAATTTGAATTTATTGATGATTTACATGCCACTGAGGCTCAAAAGCCCCTTTTTGCAGCGTCTTCGTATAATACAATACAGGTTTATGAACACACTAACCACATTTTATAATATTAAAATATTAAACTAAGAAAGGAAGTTCATCTTGCTTTTTCTTTTACCTCTTAAAATTATAAACACCATGGCATTGGATAATGGTGATGGTCGTTTAGGGTAAAACTCACAAATTGAATTATTAAACTAAGCTATCATGGCTCATACTGGTGCCTTTAAATAATTCAAAATGCCGGACTGAGTGGCAGAAGACGGTTGAGGCACTGGCCTTCTGACTCCAACTTGGCAGGTTTGCTCCCGGATCAGTCCGGTGGTATTTGAAGGTGCTCAAATTCGTCAGCCTCTTGTCGATAGATTTACTGGCACGTAAAAGAACTCCTGCACGACACAATTCCGGCACTGCGGCGTAGTTAAAGTAGTTAGTGGCACGTAAAAACAATAGCATTATTATTATTATTATTATTATTATTATTATTATTATTATTATTATTATTATTATTATTATAAGCCAAAATAGAAAATATGAAAATTAGTGACTGGTATTTCCTTCAAAGGCTACTCTCATATTGTTAAATTCCTAAGGGTCTGAAGGTAATATAGCAATAGTTGTTCACCACCTGACTCAAAAACTGAGTGCACTATTGTACGAAAGAATCACCGTCATGTCTCATCCCATGCTAAGGTTATTTATCTTTAATATACAATTGTCCGTCACACACTTTGCCAACAAACTTGCAAGATTCTATTAAGTAAAGAAAGTGAAAAGCAGAGTTCTGGCACATGGTAAGAAGATGTCGAAGACTCAGTATAGAAGATGACGAACACTGGTTACCACGGTGTAGGATTTCTGCCCAGTCACAATTGTCTTCTCTAAATGGATGACGCTAATTCCAGACAGACCCCCAGTCCAGAGACATATCCATGTTAATAAAGTGAATACAGAAAGAAAGTTGGAGAGTGTGCGTATTATCTTCCTTCGATCACAAGGGAGAAGCTAGCTTATAATTTTACCTGACTGCTGGCATGATTATGGCCACTGCAGAGAAAAATGTTATGGAACTATGATTTTCATTTAATGTTGACGATTATACAGGGTCTAGAATTCATGATTTAGTAATAAATTAATGAGAAATGAAAACCTACAATCTGTTTTCCAGTCAATGACCGGGTCAGGAATGGAATGAATGAAGCCCCGAACTTGCGGCAAGGATATGAATTGCGCCGGCTGCCGAGGCCTGTCGCACTCCTCTGGGGCAATGATTAGTGACTGACAGATGAAATGAAATGATAGTGGAGAGTGTTACTGGAATGAAAGATGACAGGGAAAACCGGACTACCCGGAGAAAAACCTGTCCCGCCTCCGCTTTGTCCAGCACAAATCTCACATGAGTGAGCGGGATTTGAACCTCGGTATCCAGCGGCGAGAGGCCGGCGCGCTGCCGCCTGAGCCACGCAGGCTGTTGATAATAAATTAATATCTGCTTAATTTTTAATGTCAGGGGCCTATCTTTCATTACGATCAAGTAGTTGCATCTATATAGAATATGATATAACATACTCATAAAAATTATTCTTGGTTCTCGCTTCGTGAAAAGAATGAAAACATTGAACATTTAATATGTGAAGAGGTTATAATGAGCTGAGATGGTTTGTATAAGTTACACATAGAATACATACAATATACACCTTCATTGTCAACGTCTACCTCTCAGCGTTCGATCTGCAAGCCTCTGTCAATTAACCGAACACCTGTAAAATCCTTTATTTACAAGTAGCCCAGTGGTCTCTTTTAGTTTCACTTCTCAAGAGCGCTTTTTAAATAATTACAAATTTAGTCTAACCAATATCGCCATGGTCGAGTCCATCATTCTCCTAGGTTATCTATCCTTTTCCAGTCGCTTCACATTAGCCCACGGCCGAAACCCCTTCATACGAACAATTTTATCCATCGAAGTCACATCAACTTGGTCTTTATTCCCTCACTAGCTGCAAGTCTGACTACGACATGAAGAAATGCTTCCACAACAAAAGGCCTCGTGCCTTCTCAAGAAAATGCATACCACAACTGTCCACTTTCAATTCTCGACGTATTATGAATTACAGCTAAGACCTTAATTTATGTGACAATATTCTTTTCACAAGAATGGTAGCCAATGAGTATGAATACCACAAGGTGTCAACCTTGATTTCTCTATGGGTGTAATAAAAAATATTATTGCTTTTACGTCCCTTAACTACGTTGACGGATTTCGGAGACGCTGAGGTGCCGAAATTTAGCTCCTCAGGAGTTTTTTTGCGTGTCATCCTGATATATTTGACCACCTTCAAATACCACCGGACTGAGCCACGATCCAACCTGCCAAGTTGGGATCATAAGGCCAAAGCTTCAACCGTCTGAGCCGCTCAGCCCAGCTCTCTATGTATGTAACCAGAACAGCAAAGATTAAGAAATACAGCCCCGAACTCAATCGACGTCAATAAGGCCAGTAGAATGAATATTGCAAGGGCCTCTAGCTGACAGCTTCAGTTAGAGCCAGGGCCTCCAGATAGAGAAGAACGCTTGTAGTTCCAGGGAATAGTTACCAGTGTAGAGCAATGCGCTTGAGTGTAAGCGAGACGCGAAATGAGAGACAGGGATATACGCAAAATGTTTCTTATTATTGAAAGCATTTTCGCCAAACTACAGTCTAGATGGAATATGCATGCAAAGTAAGCGAACTTGCTAACTCAAACATCCTCGGACAAACGCACATCTCGACAGGGAGCGTAATGTATTTTATATCTATCTACTGTATTCATACAAAATCCCTATTCCGTCTGTCTTTTACAGAGATATTGAGATACTGAGAGTGTTTCAATAGCTGAAATTGGTTCCAGTTATAGATTGTTATCGGTTCTTGACAAGAACCTCGCAAAATCGCGCTTCTTTCAGCGAAGTGATTGCCTCATATGCGTCATGGTGACGTGCACAGCTTTATCTATCGGCAAGAGCTCGAACTACGTTCACTCTGACATCTGTTAACGCCTACAGCGATATTCAGCTAACGGGAACGTTTGAGAGGCTAAAACTGTCACTAGATATTCAGTAGGTTACAAGAACAATGCAATGATGACCATCATACTGGAACTAGAGGTGGGCACTATCGACTGACTACTATCGAACTTGCCGATAGTTTAAACTATCGTAACAGTCAACTACTTTAAAAAACAAGTCGACTGAATTCAGTCGCAGTTCCCGTCACGGATCTCTCCACCAAGACCGACTCCAATCCTCAGACCTTAATGCTACTCTCGATCGTTCAAAGATGGCGAATCGATTAGCCGGAATTGTTGGAAATGTGGGTTTGTTTTGGTTTGTTGTTATCGTATGTAGTCGGTGTAATTTTATGAAAGTTGGCGATAAATGTTAGTTTCTTTGTAGAATATAAGTGTGCGAATGTATTTATATGAGTCAGTGGACACATAGGATCTGTAATTATATGCAGTAATGTGAGAATGTGCTTGTTTTGATCGTGTTTTTACCCATTAAAGAACATGAGTGCACTAGGTGGACCAGTTTTTAGTCTAACTATGGCAATGCCTCCCATACAACTATTCTTAAGTTTCCTACGGAATAGAACATTAGAAGAGAAATCGATTACGAATATACAATGTGATTATTTTGAAATCCTTGGCAAAACCGTAGCGTGCATACATCATTTTGAGAATAAGTCTGAGGTTAAAGAAGCCGCTTCTCTACTTCCAAACTATTCGTGTTCCTCGAAAAATATTAAACTAGAATATAATTGATATTGTATTATTCCGTCAGTGTCTATGTGCTTCAAAGTGTCGAGTGATTTAGATGCAAGTGTATTTTACAATAATCTGTGCTTTGCCTGCGGAAATGTTTGGCTGGATCTTGGAGTATAACAAAACTTATAAGTGTGACAGATGGAGCAATCTGCATACTGTTACACAAAAGAAATAGTGACTTAGAGGGATTAGCTGGGTTTGTAACGTAGGGTTTTACACTACCAACACCTTCCGATTCATGCTGTGGCTATCTGTTATCAAGAAGACTGCGCCGAACTGAAGCTCGTGCATGTGGTTAAATATCAATGTTTAGTCAATAGAGTTTTTGCACTCATGTTCTTTAATGGGTAAAAACCTATTATATCTTTAGTGTCTCAACGTTTCATTACTAAGGTTACTATCATTGTGTGAAGTGCTGTTATGCCATATGTCAACATTATATTAACATAATCATTTCGGGTGTACTTGATCTGAGTGGCTCAGACGGTTAAGGCGCTGGCCTTCTGATCCCAAGTTGGTAGATTCGATCCTGGCTCAGTCCGGTGGTAATTGAATGTGCTCAAATACGTCAGCCTCGTGTCGGTATATTTACTGGCACGTAAAGGAACTACTGCAGGACTAAATTTTGGCATTTCGACACTTCCGAAACCCGTAAAAAATGTAGTTAGTGGGACGTAAAGCAAATTACATTATTGTTTCGGGTGTCGGTAGATTTACTGGCACGTAAAGGAACTACTGCAGGACTAAATTTCGGCATTTCGACGATTCCGAAACCCGTAAAAAATGTAGTTAGTGGGACGTAAAGCCAATTACATTATTATTTCGGGTGTACTTCCCATTCATTGGGTGGTGAATTTAAGAAATTGTCCACCACTTCAAAACTAAGGCAACAAGCTATGTTTCACAGTTGTCATAAGAGCGAATAAATCGAGGAATTTCACACCTTAATTTATTTTGAAACATTCAGAATGATGTTAGAAATATCATTTTAACAGTTTTATTATGTATTTTCATCTATCCAGCGTCCGACTCGTTGGCTGAACGGTCAGTGTACTGGCCTTCGGTTCAGAGGGTCCCGGGTTTGATTCCCGGCCGGGTCGGGGATTTTAAACTTAATTGGTTAATTCCAGTGGCACGGGGGCTGGGTGTATGTGTTGTCATCATCATTTTCATCCTCATCATGACGCGCAGGTCGCCTAAGGGTGTCAAATAGAAAGACCTGCACCTGGCGAGCCGAACCCCTTCTGGGATATCCCGGCACTAAAAGCCATACGGCATTTCGTGTTTATCTATCCAGCGAAGTGAAATCTAAGAGAAAACGTTATTTGACGAATTGAAATGTCTAAATAATCAGCTTGTTGGCTTCTTTTCTAGTAGAATATATGTGATTCTAGTTGGTTATATGTGGTGCGTACTTGTTGGTGAAGCGTTTTCATACATGTAAAAGTAATTTTCCCTACGATGCTACATTTATCATATTAAATTACCGCCATTTATATAATATGTACGTGATATTTTCGTGTTAGCCAATACCAGCAATCCGGCTACTTCGGCCGCCATGTTTTCAGTGTTTTTTATATTACGGTCTGAGGATTGGAGTCAGTCTTGTCTCCAGGATTTGCTCTTCAGTCAGCAGAAAACAAGTCGACTGAATTCAGTCGCACTGCCGTCGCAGCGACGCGGAAGCGAATGAAACTATCGGTTTATGGTCACTTCGGATGTGTAATACATATGTTAACTTTATCGATACCTACTTGATATGGCGATTTTCTCTTGTCATTTATGTGCTCTTTGTTTCGTTGTAAATTTCTTTACATTCGTTACGTTATTCATAAATAAGGCATAGCTATAATAATAATAATAATAATAATAATAATAATAATAATAATAATAATAATAATAATAATAATAATAATAATAATAATAATAATAATAATCTAGAAAATACAGTGTTAGCGTAGTAGTGTGTTTGACTATTCTCATATATCCTGATTGTGTACTACAGCAACAAGTTTTACATATTATTGTTAGCATTATTCGGGAATAGAGCCTCACTGTCGTATTTCTACGTGTCACTGTCCAGTTAGCACCAAGAAAGGTCATTCATATGACGTTGGGTCATGTTAAGGGCATCTCACTATTTATTAGCCCCGTGTACGGACGAGTGTGTAAATCGGATTTTAACTTGCGCAACTGTGAATTCCTCGATAGTGTGATTATGTAAGTCCGGGATTGGGGTATGCGCCTAAGGTACAGTAGTATTGTGGCATTTGCCAGGAATGAACGTAGAAATCCCCATGGGAGACTACATTAAGGATACGGTATCCGCTGTCAGTGAATGGAATACGAACCTGGGATCTCCGGGTGGTGCAGCTTCTTATTCCTAATATGGAGCGGAGTGGACTTCTCCGCTGCGAACGTGCGTCCCTTTGAATAAATTTGTAAGTTACTCAATATAACATTAATTTTCTTCTAATGGGTGTCTATACAAGTGATTTCTTATTATTGGTAAATTGCGTTAAAATAAGTCGAATTCGTAAAAGTACGACTCTCCACTTTTTATACGGGGAGTTTCGACTGGAAACATTCGAATGCTTTTCATGGAACGTTTGACTACTTGCGTTATATGAATACTTTCATTCGACTGAAATCATTCGACTATTCACTCTTCTAGACATGAAGTAATGAATACTTTCGTTCGACTGAAAACATTCGACTATTCAGTCGATAGTTCGAAGGGACTATCTTCAGATTCGTCGATAGTGGTTTTCAGTCGATTGTGCCCATCTCTAACTTGAACTGTTGAGTTAAAAATGAAGTAGATTAATAATTTTCACCATTCTGCCGCATGGAACCACGCTCTCTCCATCTATAACAATGAGATGGGACTCCTTCCACTGAGTTTGGGGAGTGACATCTATCATATTTTGATCTTGGATGCTTCAGTGTAGGTTTTTCGATAGTGGAGATATGATTCGAGTGTGATGGAATTTCGCTTGTTTGAATCTTCCTTGATAAAAATCCTTTCATTCCGCGAAGTGAGATTATCATTTTGTTGCACGTAATAACATTAACGTCATCAATTGGCGTAAGATTGAACCGAGTCCTAGTGCCCACTTTGAAGTCTTTACGTACTGAAAGTGATAACTGACAAAATTCTATCATTAATACGCCTTAATCAGTGAAGTAGGATTGCCATTTTGAAGCAAGTAGCAACATCTATTGGCATCAGACTGAGCGAATTCCTGCTGCCTGCCATGATGTATTCCCATTATTGGGATCGATATTATCACATGGCAATCAATCAGTATTTTTCGTCTTTAGTTCATTTAAGTGTCTGAGTAGCAGGCATCGTATCCATTGATTCGCATTATAATAGTGTTGTTAATGTGCACAATGTGCATGGAGTAAACTTCACCGGTTCAAAATTTTTCAAGTGACTCCAGACGCTGGCTGCAACATAACATCTGGTACTATCGCATTGGTTACCCCACGTCAGGCAAGGTACATGGTAGGCCTAATTCTACACGTCTTGTGGTAGAACCCAAAGAGGGAAAGCCTTGTCATTAAGTGACATAGTTAAATCCAACTTAAGTGCAGCCAGTATCCAGTATTCGGGAGATAGTAGGTTCGAACCCCACTGTCGGCAGCCCTGAAGATGGTTTTCCGTGGTTTCCCATTTTCACGCCAGGCAAATGCTTGGGCTGTACCTTAATTAAGACCACGGCCGCTTCCTGCCCAGTCCTACCCCTTTCCTCTCCCATCATCGCCATAAGACATATCTGTGTTGGTGTGACGTAAAGCCAATCGAAAAAATCCAGCTTATGTTCATTCATCACGGCTTCGGTTGAGTAAAATTTGTCCATTTATCGATTTTCTTGGATCGAAGGTCTCGGGTCAGTTGCACGTATGCAGGTGTTGCTGAAAGTAATCACCGTAGTCTCAGCTCTCCACGCAGAATACTTCTCTAGAGAACTCGTACACAAGGCAGGAGGGGGTATATTTTCAAATAAGTTGCTTTCAACCTCTCAAACCTTTCAAGCTTTTACTGGCTCAGTTTCTCCCAAGTGTTTTGTAAGCCTCACGTTGGTACTGAGCTGACTTTTAAATCGAAAAAAACCCTGTGGGTGGACACAGACGAAGAGGCGACTAAAAAGGGCGACGAAGGGATGATAATATTAGAACTATGTAACTACTTGTGCTTAGTACCAACACGTGAGGAACACCATGGGTCGACCTTACTTGCAGTCAATAACACCATGTGAGGTATACCATGGATCTACGTTACCAATGAGTAGTGCCTTTATGTGAGGGTTCTGTGGTTAGTAGGGTCTACGATCGTGTGTATTCCGCCGAAGCGGGGGAGCGGGCATTCAGCTGCGCGAACTAATGTTCATGTGCTGTAACGTTGTGCCGGGGTGTGTCGGTTCCCCTGGGTTCAGAATGGATCTGCGCTCTATCTATGAAAGTTTTGAAGGTTTAGATATTTGGTTAAAATACGTAGCTGAGTTTCTCACCGTATTACAAGTGCATGTGTGTTTGACATTTGTAAAAGCGAAGTCTGGAGGTTAGCAGTGAGGTCTGATTTTCTTATCTTTTTGGAACACCTGGCCAGCAGTAGCGTCAACTAAAGCAGGGTCCTGGGAAAACTGTGGCAGTTGCCATTTGAGAAGCGTGCTCGTCGCATGTTAAACGCGAAGAAAGTGCGGTATTTGCGGTGTTAATCGACACCTACCGTAAAAATCTGTGTAACTTACGTTATATATAGATAAGAAGATGATGTCAAATGTAGCCATGGAAGGCTAAGCACGAGGCCAGCTGGCTAAATCCAGCCACAATCTCCAATGCGGCTATGATTACAGGTCTGTGACTATATTTTTATCAATGTTGTAGTTAGAATTTGTTTGTCCCAATAAATTTTCAGTGCGTGCGTCGAATTTATATTTAATAATGATCAGGCGAATTTATTGCATTTCTGGTGGTCGTGTGAAACTCTTCAGGGCTGTAAAATTCACATCGAGAAAGTATAAAATGCGAAGTGATATAGGAAATCACGGTGTGTTGTTGTATTCCTGAGGTCCGAAAGTTGTAATAAAAATAAATGAAAAAGGATTTTTATAAAAGTTGTTTGTCACGAGAGGATTGAGGTTTGAAAAGTCTTGAAACAGAATAAATGGATTGAGCCGGAATGATATATTGAGATAAGAGTTGTATAGATGTTGAAGGCAGAGGAAGCCTGTATTTCATGTGTAATGCCGCCGTAAGAGGCGATGAGGATGAATTTTTGAGACAGGCTATATTTGCTAATGGCGAATAATTTTTGAGACAGGCTGTATATTAAATGTGATATTTCTGAGGCAGGCTGTAGTATATTCCGCTTACAATCTGGAAAAGCTGACCGGGTGAAGGTTGGTTCGAAATGAGTGCTCTCTGACGCACATTATGATTTCAAGTTAAGATCCCCAGTGAAAAACAATTTCTGTTGAAGATTGTAGCTCTTGGCAGTTAAGTCCAGGTGACACGTTTACGTAAAGTCAGCATAATGAATATTATATTATACGTCCTCAAGGGTAGAAGAGCATTCTGAATACACGGTTGGTGTCATTTGACTGTTATAACAAATTTCCACTCAGTAAATTTCATAATTACGAGACGATAATTTATCATTAAATCGGAACCATTGTGGGATGAGATATTGAACGTTCTTAAAGCGATAGTTTGGCTGTGTAGATTCATTGAATTTCGCTTCACTGGATAGTTTATGGATATGGATATTTGGAATAGTGAGATGGTGGGCGAAGTTTGGGCCTCACCCTAGAATTACAGTGTTGATTTTTGCGGTGTTGATGATTACTGTTTTGGCGATATTCACGTAATGTTAGACGTATGTTGAAAATTATTATTATTTTTCCAAACTTCATTGTGTAAGTCGAGATCGTGTTTGAGTTGTGGATTGCTTGCCACGCGTTATTTATTTTCAATTTCACGTTTTATTAACAAGATAGGGACTAAGTTGCATTTCCCGACTTGCGTTCATTCTGTGGCAAGATTTGTTTCATTGTGTGCTATTAGTTTCGACAAGGTTTACAGCTAAAATATCTAAGAGTGTGTTTGAAGTTACGATTTCGCCTGACATTCTACAGGAAGCGTAGACAACCCAATTTCCGCTCGACAATAGATTTAGGACGTCACACGTTATCCTAGGAGTATACTGATGATAAGACGTCCCAGTTTACGCTCGACGATAGATTTAGGAACGGCTGTGTATGTACATAGAGGTTTGTGTTAAGGTGTGCAGACATTATGTAGGCCCGACGATAGGTTTAGGGTGATGGCTGTATATACTCAAGTCTTAGATTAGGTGTTTTTGCGAAGTGACCTGAGCGATGGTAGTGTCTGCAGTAGTGTATGCAACGCGAAGAGTGTTAGCTAAG
This sequence comes from Anabrus simplex, assembly GCF_040414725.1. Classification (NCBI taxonomy): domain Eukaryota; kingdom Metazoa; phylum Arthropoda; class Insecta; order Orthoptera; family Tettigoniidae; genus Anabrus; species Anabrus simplex. Next base: position 1,114,538,098 of record NC_090265.1, on the reverse strand, counting down.
TAATATTGAGGCCATGTCTTGGCACAGCACTTACTATCTGGAAGGTATAATAAAAATCTTCCGGGCTATTATGCCGTGGTCCACTCCTCTCGTTTCTACCAAACGTTTCGACTACTGCAGCTGTAGTCGAAACGTTTGGTAGAAACGAGAGGAGTATTAGTCGAAACGTTTGGTAGAAACGAGAGGAGTATTCGAAACGTTTGGTAGAAACGAGAGGAGTGGACCACGGCATAATAGCCCGGAAGATTTTTATTATATTGACACCGGCCGTGAAAGCCTTCATACTTTAATATCTGGAAGGTGTTTACCTAAGATTATGGAAACACTAGTGGCATGAACGTGAGGGTTGTCCAATGTTGGGTACTGAGCTAAGGGTGATTGAATATTTATTGCAGGGTGCCACGCGCGGTTGAGTTCATTGAACTTTAGTATTTTATTTTAGGTACGGACTTAATTTGTTTTGTCGTTCTGCCGTCCGATTGCTTTGTTAGTGTGCGTGTTGACACTTAGCTTATTTATGTGAGACTTGAGTTACGAATGCGGGTTCGATTCTTCGGCCGGGAATATATTTTATTTTCAATTTTTCGTTCTTTCATTTATATAATAGTTGATTGTGGTCGATCAATAACTTTGTGGTTAGTTTGTTGGGACAAACATTAAGTAGATGGATCTGTAATGGTAGTCGTTGTTGTAAAGGAAATAATTCCTATATTTTTATTTTATTTTACCACGTGGACTAGTAATTTTATTAAGCGTAACGTAACCGTTTATAACCTGAAAGTTGGTTTTTGTAATATTATTTTTAAGTGATTTACCACTTTTTTATTTAACTTCAGTGTTTGGCATTTCTTCTAAATGCGTGATGAATAAGTGTTTCCTGCATTTCGCAGTTTTATTCCTTCAGAACGACGTAACGTAAGGTCCTCTGGGATCGTGTTGTTGTTGGTTCCTTCTGAACAGCTGTTTGGGTGATGCACGTTTCAGCATCGGGATTATTTTATAACTTAAGGGTCTCACGAGATGACAATACATGGTGGAATTTTATTTTCAATTGTGAATGCTGCTGTTAACTTGTAGTGAACACCATACTTTCCGGTAATATTTCGCAACCTATCCAAAGCAACTGATAGTCATTTTGGTTCGATTAAGGGTCCATTCGACGGGTTTTCCTATATCCGACAGGGTATTTGACTGGTGGATAACCTTAATTAAGAGTAAATATGGAACTCTATTTGTTGAAGGTCAGATTTTCCACGGATCGTGTGGATTACTTCTCAGTTATCGTTTGGATCAATAGGTGCCCGATTTTCAGGTTACTTTTCATTTTTCAGTTTCGCCGTTCACTAATCTGTGATATTTCTACTTTTCTCCGAAGAAAATTCAATAAAACTAACGTTATGCGATGTGACTGCGTTTGAAACATTAAATAATTAAATTTTTCTTGATCAAGGATTTTGAGCAGTTAATTGATTCAATAAAAGTTAGCAAGCACATATTTGCTCCTCATTTCAAGTAGTTAGGCTCTGTTCTGAACGCCATAGTTTAGTTAAGATCGTGACCAAATTATTCCCGCTACGACCCCAAGGTTCAAGAGTTCGATATTGGTCTACTGCAGCAGCTGTGGCCGACCAACGATGGAATGGTAAGTTAAAGTGTTCAGTACGTCCAGTTATTACACATCCGAGCATGTCGAAAGCTGAATTCCTTTGCCGACGTTAATGATTGTGTAGGAGTACTCTGTATCAAGAAGTCAGGTGTTTAACGTCAAAAACATATGGGAGCTACGGAACATGGAAGAGTCTGTGAAAGCAAACCGACTTTTATTATTAGAGTATAGTGTTAGATTTTATGTTCGAAATAAGAGAAGGTTACAGTTTGTTGAAAGATCCTAGCTAGAAAGGGTTGCACATGGTTCGGAAAGAAATCAGATAGAAAGTTGAATTGTATTACGATATAACCAATTGAAATAAGAACAATGTTTGTAAAGAGGCGAGATACGTATCTGGTTCTCTAAAATATTAAGGTAAGTGTGCTATAAAATATTGTAAATAATTTTCATGTGTGTGTAACGTTGTACTAAAAGCATGTTACAAGTTTCAGGTATCATGAAGTCAAGTACCAAAGGAGATATTTATAAGATGTTCGCAAACCCCAGCATGATTTGCTAAATTATGACACGGTTTTAATAGTCTTGAGGAGTACTGGGATGGATACTAACGTACAAAATACCAATGCTAGAGGATTAGAGGAGTCTTCGTCCTGAAGCCAACGACCGATAAGTACTCAAAGTCAATGTCTTACTATCCCGCTATGTAGATGCTTAAAATAGAGTAGTTTATTTTACAATGTCAAAAATGTGACATGTTCAGTTATACAACTTGAATGCAACCGTTTAGTCGTCAATCATTACTTTACGATGGGTAGGAATGTTGTGAGTTGTGACGTGAATAATCCTGAAAATTACGATATATAGTGCTGTGAATTATGAGAATCTATCCGGTCGCTAGTAAGTGTCACACAGGGAAGATTTAGGCATGGATAATGCATGCAATGAGATAGTGTCATTATAAGGAATATTAATTTAATTTATGTTTCAGATATGTATTTGAAGGAATCGGGAAATAATATGTGCGTGATTTAGAGTCGTCTACGATCGTATTTTATGTTAGGCGTAATATTCGCGAGTGTGATTGTGATATTGTCGCGATGATATGATGCTGATAATTGTATTAGGATGAAAAATCTTCATAATATAAAGTGCCTAAGTATATTATAAATGGAATGAGAATTTGTTGAGCAAGACGTGTGTATAAAGTAATGATGGAAAGTTTATTGTGATAGGGCCGTCGAATAATGTGGTTGATTAATGTTATATGGATCGTCGAAGAATGTTTCATTGGGATTAAGCATTTAATGAAATGATGCTATGTAGAGGTCCTAGTGATATTTATTGTGGTAAAGGTTGATTTCGTCATGCGTATGAATTTGATTTGTGATAATGAATGGTGATTACTTGGGCGTAGAGGTGATATTTGCGAAGATGTTTTGATGCGTATCGATGACACTTGTAGATGATCGTCAAAGGTATCTTAATTAAATACAGTATAGATGATTGCGCACTACATGGGAAGATGATATATGATATTCATTAGTTAATGACACTTTCTAGTCGAGAACCACGTCACAAATGGGATGTATAATCTTTACTGATGTGCAGTGTGTAGATTGATTGTCTTGCTAGCTGAATTTCTTCTTATAGATCATTGAATTGACGCTTAGAGCTTTTCTTTTTCTTTTAGGTTTCTCTCACGGAGGACACCAGAGCTGCAGAACCATCGTAGATCTTGAATCATTGTAGTTGATGATGATTGCATTTCCAGATATTGTTGTTTAGGTGCAGATGCCGATGGAGCTCAGAAGAGATCAATTTCATTTTATTTGTTCAATGTTAATTTCTGAAAGTTTCTAAATGTTGGTCTGTGTTTCTTTGATACGCGACATGAACGGTGGTAATATGCATAGGTAATCGGTGCGTTCAAGTTGTTTAGATAGATTCTTAATGAATTAAGCGATGATTTAAAAATAATAACGGGATGTTAAGACGCATTTGAGATCAACGAATAGGTGTGCCAAGTCGACAAGATGTATAATTTTTAACCATCAATTGAAATGAAATGAAATGGCGTACGGCTTTTAGTAACGGGAGTATCCGAGGACATGTTCGGCTCGCCATATGCAGGTCTTTCGATTTGACTCCCGTAGGCGACCTGCGCGTCGTGATGAAGATGAAATGATGATGAAGACGACACATACACCATGCCCTTGTGTCAGCGAAATTAACCAATGATGGTTAAAATTCCCGACCCTACCGGGAATCGAACCCGGAACCCCTGTGGCTAAAGGCCAGCACGCTAACCATTTAGCCATGGAGCCGGACAACCATCAATTAAAAGACAGATATGAAAAATGATGGACTTATTTATAAATTAAGCCTTCAGCAATGCGAGGTTGGTTTTCCTTTTGAGTTTAGAGATTTTCAAAGTTTATTGTTTGATGTTGTGACCAACCTATCATGATACGATCATCATGATATTAAACGAAGTTTTAACAAGAGTCAAAGATTAAGATTGTTTTCTTTTGATTAATGTCATATTCAGTCACTCCTAACATCCATTTGTGTTGCGTTTATGTTATTAATATTTTAGTTGTCATCTTGAGTGTTAGTCATTAAACGGAACATCCTTCCTCGAAAAGTAATATCTTCAATCTGATTTAATATAGTAAGGTATATTATGATGATGTATGATATTAATTAATAAACGTCCTCATGTATCAGCCAGATCAATGTAGAGCCACGATACGATTCTGTGACCCAACTCGATGAACCTTCGCGTCCCTAGAGTGGAATCTTTTGCATCTCCGCATGACACCAGCCGAGGCATAACTTTTTCAACGAGAATTTAGAGATGCATGAAAGGTCACAATATAGAATATCCGATCTTGGCCCTCTCTTCTAAATGTCATGGAAACAGTCTTTTGTATATTCAGCTTCAGCTCATTCCTTTCAGCCCATCCTACTATTTAACTGAATGTTGCCTGAAGTTCACTCTTCGACGTAGATGTTATAGCCACATCATCAGCATACGGAAGAAGTTTGATGTTGTCCGAAGTTACCGATTCCACAACGTCTGATGTGGCTAAGATGGACAGTAAGGGACTTAAGGAATCACTATGAAGCATACCGACAGTCTGCTCCGAAATTCGATACAATGCCATCATATATTTCTATCCAGTTATTTTACAGTAAGTTCGTAGTCAGCGGTATTAGGCAATTCCTAGATCCAATGATGTTCTCTAGTTTGTCTAAAAGAATGGTTCTGCTAATGGTGTCGAAACCTTTCGAAAAATGGCGAGCAGTTTACCCCTGGGCCTCTTTAAGGCTTCCCCTGTGTCATTTTGGAGACAACGGACAGTTAGTATTGTTGAACTTCTCTTTTTAAATACGAACTGCGTAAATTCTATCGCTACTCCTCTGTATTAGTTAGGATTTGGTGTGTCCCTTTTAACTTTGTAGAACATCTTTATAGTAGATTTTCTCCAGTTTTCAGGGACAATATCTGGACATAAACAATCGTTAAGTAACTATGTAATGAAATCTCTCATAGTTGGAAGAGCAGCTGTAACGTACCCAAAATTGCCCACAGATGTGGGACAATATGTGATGTGGCGGGTAACCTTAATTTTAATATAAATAAATACTCGCTCATTTATTTCTCCATAAACAATATTCCATGGGCGCCAACCTTCAACTTATGGCTTGAAGACGATAGTTGATAATAATAATAATTATTATATTATTATATATTATTATTATATTATTATTATTAATAATATTGAATGATTAGCTGCCACCCCCGGAGGCCCGGGTTCGATTCCCGGCTCTGCCACGAAATTTGAAAAGTGGTATGAGGGCTGGAACGGGGTCCACTCAGCCTCGGGAGGTCAACTGAGTAGAGGTGGGTTCGATTCCCACCTCAGCCGTCCTGGAAGTGGTTTTCCGTGGTTTCCCACTTCTCCTCCAGGCGAATGCCGGGATGGTACCTAACATAAGGCCACGGCCGCTTCCTTCTCTCTTCCTTGCCTATCCCTTCCAATCTTCCCATCCCTCCACAAGGCCCCTGTTCAGCATAGCAGGTGAGACCGCCTGGGCGAGGTACTGGTCATTCTCCCCAGTTGTATCCCCGACCAAGAGTCTGAAGCTCCAGGACACTGCCCTTGAGGCGGTAGAGGTGGGATCCCTGGCTGTGTCCGAGGGAAAAGCCGACCCTGGAGTGTAAACAGATGATGATGATGATGATAATGGGTGAATTAGTATCTGGTGATTATTAATCCTGAAATAATGCTCATAATTTCTTTCACGATATTAACGGAAATATCAAATATCATGATGTCACGTACTGAATGTGTTTTTTATTATGATAGATTCAGTATTACATTTACGATAGTTTAACCTCTAATACTTTGTTGCCAGAAAATCAAGATTGTATATCTAGACTGTTCCCGATGCCTGTTCTGATGTTTACTACGGTGTAGATCGTTAGCCTAATATGATTGTGGAGTAAATGCCATCGCCTTTGTCACATCTGTCATCTTCGGCAGAAAACGGTCGGAAGAACATTACATATGTAAAACGACTCTTATTAGGCCTACTCTTTCACTTTTAGACCTTAGGCCCTAATCCACCGTTGTTGTGGTTATCTATGTATTGTTCCTCTTGACAGAGCTCTTGTTCTCTGGAACCCTATTTATCAATCAAATTTTTAAAAAAGCATCTGTGAAGGAACGAGGTCTCACTTGAGAGGAATTTTCGATCGTCACCGTTTGTATGAATTTCCTGTTTTATGTCAAAAAAATTTAAATGAGCCGACTAGCCATCTACTGAAACACCACGAGGAAGACGAGAAAGAGAAAACAGAGGTAAAATGACAAACTCAGAAAGAAGCGCGGTTATTGAAACTAAAAGTAAACGTTTGGAGATAGGTGGACGTCTTGTATGAGAATGATATCAAAAAAATGCACAAGAAATGGGACATGCTAGGGACGATGCAATCGTTACTCTCCATTACGCTCTTTCAGCAGTAGATCAGCTACTGAAAAATATAATGAAAAAGAATCTTACTTCAAACCTTGATTTACCGGGCGAGTTGGCCGTGCGTGTAGAGGCGCGTGGCTGTGAGCTTGCATCCGGGAGATCGTGCGTTCGAATCCCACTGTCGGCAGCCCTGAAGATGGTTTTCCGTGGTTTCCCATTTTCACACCAGGAAAATGCTGGGGCTGTACCTTAATTAAGGCCACGGCTGCTTCCTTCCAACTCCTAGGCCTTTCCTATCCCATCGTCGCCATAAGACCTATCTGTGTCGGTGCGACGTAAAACCCGTAGCAAACCTTGATTTTTCTTGGTGGAGGCTTCCGACATTTTCTGCCTCTAATATTCATCACAGTCACAGAACCGCTGTTGCCAGGTCAAGTTAAAAATATCCTAATCCTATGGACCAAAATTAAAAGTTTTTTAACTTCAGTGAATGGATCCTCGGCAACGGAGAACTAGGTCAAAATGGTATGATCGGGATTCCAAAATAAAAATAAAAAAAACAGATTTAAAAATATATTGTATGGAATTTATTTATTTCTTTTCTTCCAAATGAGAGTCATATTTTCAAAGGTAGCAATTTTGTGCTCAGCAAACGAACAAGTTTACGTCATCAACCAAGAGCTTTTGAAGAGTTTGATAGATGATAAAATAGTGTACATTACCATTGTCTTCGGAGAATGCGATGATGCCAAAGACGTATATAAGGCTGGTTTGTGCAACGGAACAAGATTGACTGTACTGAAGCTAGGCAAATGCAGTATATCGTTCATGCGGAAATTCTGACGAGCTCATATTCACGAAGAATGTGTTTTCTTCCAAGGATAGATTTAGCACCTGTTAATCTAAATATGCAGTTCGTTATAAATTAATAAAAATTATAAATTTCCAATTACTTCTTAGATAGCATTACGACGTATGCAAGTTTTATTCATAAAATACATTAACATGTTAATTTCATATTTCCAATTACCGTACTTTCACGTAGTAATTTCAAGTCGATGACGTACTAGTACTGTATGTCTATATTGCAAATACCCGCTTGCCATTGTTCCTACCTACTACCAGCAATCATTAATATTTGTCACTTCCAGCTTATGAATAAGTTATATTGAGTCCACCCATATTTATGTCTTGTACAACAAAATCGACCAGAAAATAGTACAATGCAAAGAACCTTTCGTCTAAAAGCTCATTTCTTACTCTGAGTACATCGTTGATCGCATCTGTGAACTCATTGCATTAGGTTTGCAACACTGTTATTCAGTTTCACTTAGTGTACTCCCAACATGGGAGATGAAATAATTCGCCTGTTCCAATGTTGTATTCTCTACCTGACATTCCACCCTTTTACGTTTCTTCTCAACTGACATAACTTTAATCCTCAAAATGTTCATTTTCATATCATATTCATCGTATCTCTTCATGCTTCAAGATATTAGATTGCAGATTTTCAGCACAGCCTGTCATCAATAATAAATCGTTGGATAGGTCAAACTGCTTGCTATATTTCTATTCCGTTGAATCCTTCCGTATTATTTTATGAATTTCGGTAAATAATCCCTGTAAATTACGAACAATAAATTTGGAAGGTTACAGCCTTATCTATCGCCTGTAATTACTTTGTATGTACTAAGGACTCATTCTACTAACAATTCTCACAGTGGCCTGAATTGTCAATGAAAATGTTTTACTGTAAATTGCCTGTACTAACCTACCCCTGATGCCTAAGTACGGCCAGCATATTTTCCTTTGGAACTCCATCTGCAGATATAAATAAATAAATAAATAAATAAATAAATAAATAAATAAATAAATAAATAAATAAATAAATAAATAAATAAATAAATAAATAAATATGACAAAATACAATGTAGAATTACGAAGGAAAGGGAAGACACGAATTACGATGAATGGACCTGGTTAAATCGACGACTACAAGTATTAACATCGTAACTTTTCCCCTGTTCAAACCATCGCAACTACAGTTTTAATTTTGTTGTTGTATATTTCTCCTAGGAGAAGACGTTAACTGGTATTGCTGCGAAGTTTGGGGGCGGAGGAGATACGATTTTTATACAGTGCAAAAATACTGAAGTAATGGCTTTGGTGATGATCGTAACTCATTTTGGCTATTCTTGGACTTAATAATCGGAAACGTCGAATTAAGGCAGAGCGACCCGGATTAAAACAAGCTAGTTGGTAAGGAGTGTTAGAAGAAGAGAAAAATGGAAAAGAATCATACTTGCCATAACTCCATTGCATCTGGATGAGATGATGATGATGATGATGATGATGATGATGATGTCGCGAGGAAGGAATATGTTGGGCACGTAAGGGTTCAACAGGTGGCACGCAGCGTATGTCTGATTACTTATTGAATCGGAGTTGGTCGTGTTTGACGAAGAAAAGGGCTGGTAACACAGGAGGAACAAATTGCGAGGCATTGCTCTTTCTCTTTTCTGAATTCTGAACATAGCGGTTGTTTCTCTTTTGCAGCTGAGCGGCTGTACTAGACATACAAATGGTTCGCGAGACGTTTTTGATTTACACCAGACTGAGGTTTAGCGAGCACCCTAATCATGTTGAAGTCCATCCATCCTTCCACTTGTTTAACAAAGGAACACTAAGCGACCCAGTAACCGATGAGCCATTGGGGGGCCAAGTGAGGGGCGGGTCGTAAAACCAACTACCTGGTATCCCCGCCAGGTAGAAGGTCACTGTTCTTGTGTGTGAGGGACAACACTATCATTTGACCTGCGAGCCACCGTCATACCAGTCATCTCATTTAGCTGACTACGCCGATGAATTAAGAGGGAGAGAACCTCCCACTCACTAACTGAAGTCTGTCTCCTTGACCTGGGTTCGATTCTCGGCTCTGCTATGGTTTCAAGGATGTTTTCAAGGATTAATCCGTTCTAGCCCAAAGTTTGTCGAGTAATGGAGCATGGTACTCTTCCATGAAAGAATACTAAAAACGTTTGCACCTTGAACATGATGCTACAAATATCTAATATTTCCATTTTTTTTACTTATTAAATTAATTAATTTTAATTGAGACGGTATGTGCCATCATAAGACAGATTCATTATAAGTACTAATGAAAGTTCTTCAGTTCTATGTATTTTAAAACCCCTTAACGAAATATTAATAGAATAAGATACATTCTCGGTTATGGGACGCATGTGGAGGCACAGAGAATTGCTCTCCCCTGAAGAAGCAGTAGAAGAATAAGAAGGAGAAGAGAATAAGATAGAAGGTATAAAAGCATACGGAACGAATAATTCTCAGTATATAACCCATGTGGGTGGGGGTGGTAAAATAACACCCATGGTAACCCCTGCCTGTTGTAAGAGGCGACTGAAAGGGGCCAAAGGGCTCTCAACTTGGGAGCGTGATTTGGTGGCCATTAGGCCCTGAGCTGAGTCCTGTCAGTGCTTCCATTTACTTGTACCAGGCTCCTCACTTTCATCTATCCTAGCCGACCTCCCTTGGTCAACTCTTGTTCTTTTCCGACCCCGACGGTATTAGGTTTCCGAGACCTAGAGAGTCCTTCATTTTCACGCCCTTCGTGGTCCTTGTCTTTCTTTGGCCGATACCTTCATTTTTAGAAATGTCGGACCCCTTCCATCTTCCCCTCTGATTAGTGTTATATAGAGGATGGTTGCCACGTAGTGCTTCCTCTTAAAACAATAATCACCATGACCACCACTCTCAGTATATATAAGTATAGAAATTGTCTAATAGTTACTTCACATGAGTAAAAAAAAATTCTTGTCCTTAGTTCACCAAAGAATAACTAGATCAAAAATGCCATATGTATACATAACCTTTTCTCTTCACTCCAACGAAATCTGAAGTAAAAAATAAGTTTACATAAAAAATATCAATAATGAGATTTTAAAAGTAGTGTCTCTTGTGTATCCTTCCAGTATTTTAAATAGTATTTCTTGTTCACTTGCTTAGCTTCTGTAATGATACCAGCTCTCTCTTAACATCACAAGGGGCTAGCGAATTTTAGAGTGAAAGGAACCACTAAATCACCAATAACGACTGACCGACGGATTCTGATGAGAGAGCCGGATGACAAGATTGTAGTAAACAGCAGTAGTTCTGGCATGGTCAAGAGCAATCAGTTTGAACACATAATACCAACAAAGAATTCTTTTATAGGCTCTGGCTGCTTCATTCCCAGTCATACATTCAGTTAATTACCTCTACACCAGCCAATACAAAAACAATATCGACACAGGTTATGTGGCACTAACTACACAAGCCTGTTGTCTATAATGGCGTAAGCCGTTCACAGCGCAGGAGCAATAATAATAATAATAATAATAATAATAATAATAATAATAATAATAATAATAATAATAATAATAATAATAATAATAATAATAATAATAGTGGGCGAGTTGGCCGTGCGGTTATCAACGCGCAGCTGTGAACTTGCATCCGGGAGATAGTCGGTTCGAACCACACTGTTGGCAGCCTTGAAGATGGTTTTCCATGGTTTCCCATTTTCACACCAGGCAAATGCTGGTGGGGCTGTACCTTAATTAAGACCATGGCCACTTCCTTCCCAGTCCTAGCCCTTCCCTATCCCATCGTCGCCATAAGACCTGTTTGTGTCGGTGTGACGTAAAGCAAATAGCAAAATAATAATAATAATAATAATAATAATAATAATAATAATGATGATAATAATTGTACCGGGAGGTACACACCAACGCCGCGCATTCAAAATCTGCGCCTAAATGAACTTCTCTACTGGTAAAACAGTGAAACTGAAAATACACCAACTTGCAACTTTACTCAGAAGATGTCACCTATAAAATATTGAGTGATTTTGTTATTGTGAAGTTTCCTAAACTGACTGAATTTCTCCTAGTTTTGTTAGCTATACATCAAGAAGTTTGGACATTTCTCCACAGATGACATTACCAAAAAACTATGATCATGCACCCTGGTGCAAAGTGTCAGAAGTTATAATTTAAAGAAGTTTTGTATTTCTAGGTTTTTGTAACTGATTGATGTTCATTTATTTTTGGGTTGGCAATATTTCCTTTTACTTTCCGCCAGTTTTAGAATCTAGCAAATCCCTAATTTCTGTATTTAATTTTTAACCTATCACAGGCTTCTTGTTCGATTCTGAGTGTAACTTTGAAATTGACTAATTAAATTGAGAGGGTGTGGCCGGTTTAGTCCTGAATGATATCGAATCTTCCCTGAGGGTTTGTAAACTGCGGCTTTTCACGTTTCTTGGCCAATTGATCGACGTCTATCTGAGTGAGTGTGTTAAGCAGGAGGCGGGAGGCCTCTTTCGTCGGAAGCTAGAACATCTTCAAGGTAATGGCCACACAATTTTATTCTTTCTTGCTACCTCCGCAGTTTAATCCGAGGGAAAGTTCCGAATCTTTAACTATGTAACCTACTTTTCGAAAATGTAAATCATCTTCCGGCTAATGTAAAAATTCATAAAATCTTTAACTTAAAATCGGGGATGGAGAGTGGTGTACCCTCTCGAGCTCCCCTTCATCTTGGTTTGAGATGACTTCGTTTTGTAACGGTTTTCTGCCTGTAATGTCTTAAAGTAATTTCTATACGAGTCACCTCAGTGTTTGGAAATAGCCCCTGTTTCATCGGCCTAGAGTCCCTTAAGTTTATTTTAGTTTTCATATCTAGGAGTGCAAGTATACGCCTCCATTCATTTTGTGTTCGGGCCATTAATTTAACCTGTTATTCTTATTCCACGAAGGCCCAGTAGGTTGGGTATTCAATACCGCTGTAAAAATAAGTTCCATTTGTAAATGGTGGTTTGAGAGACCCGAGATTTATGTAATGTTGCCTTGAGTAGGTAGTATGGAACCGAGAGCCTGTTAGCTCTTTTCCAAATTTTGTAATTGTAAAGAGTGCCTCTAGAAAGCTAGAAATTGTATTTCGGGAGCAAGTGCTCCACGAATTAGGGGATTTCTGCCCTTGGATAAATTTGTGCTCTTTGTAAATTTGAGCTGGGAGCTCAGAAATTCTGAAGCGATGGGCTTGAAGCCCAGGATTCGTAAAAAACACTAAAATTTGGATCTTTCTTGTGTTGTTTCTAGTTTGTCATTGTACCTGATATATTATTGTGTTCACTCAGTGAAAGATTGTTAAGTTTGAAGTTCTAAAAGAAAAATATAACCTTTTACAATTTTAATTAAATTCTTGATACTGTAGATAGACCCATTCACCCCGGTACCTTCTTTAACCTCCTTCTGCTCCACGGGTATCCCCGTAACAACAATAATAATATTAATAATAATAATAATAATAATACCCGTGTGGGGATTTACCAGTTACCTCCATCGGGCGCGTCCCATTGGAATTGGGGAAGCTCGCTGGCTCTGCCCCCAGCAGAGTCAGAGGGTAGTAGGGAAATAAAATACCACCGTGAAAAAAATTGGTCCCTTCCCAGGGTTACGGCGAAGACTGGTAAATGACCAGAAGCCAGAAAACATCTTGAGGCAACCTCTAGGGCTAACAACCCTAGTTGTAAAAGGATGGGTACCCGTCCAAAGCAAAGTCAATTCAAAAAACATGATGGCACAACATTTCAAGAAACATACCCCAGGGGGTAAATCTTCGGATAAATCCCTCGTCGTGAACGCCACGGCGCACGAGTCTCGTTCGGATTCTGGGGGAGACTCGACATCATGCAAGAGACGAGTCGAAGCGTCTCGGTGTACCCCAAAGAGTCAAAAACTCAGGCCAAAATCTAAAACCTTTCTAGCAACTTTCAACATAAATTCACATACACAAACTGGCAAGCTGAAAACCCTCACCAAAGCTCTTCACGAAAATCAGATATCCATAATGGCCCTGCAGGAAACAAGATACCCAGATGAAGAGATTTTTGAATCCGAAGGCTACCGATTTTTCAAGAGCAAAGCGCAAAGAGGAATCCTTAATGGAGCTGTGATGCTTGGAACTGCGTTTGCTGTTACAAACCAAGATCCTTAAATCGGTTGCAAATTTCGAACCTGGGAATGACAGATTGTCTATACTCACAATTAAATGCGCGAACAAAACCTACGCTCTAGTTAACGCACATGCTCCTACAAACGATAAGAACAAGTCTGATCCAGACGAAGTTATAATTTCTGGGACCTACTGGAGGAAAAATTAAACAAAATCCCCAAACACCATGTCAAGCTTCTTTTGGGTGACTTCAATGCCCAACTAGGTCGTGAACAGAAGTACAAGAAAGTTATAGGAAATTACCCTGCTCACAAAAGAACCAATCCCAATGGCAAAAGACTGGTGTCCATTTGCGAAAATCACAACCTGCAGGTCATGTCGACCCACTTTCGCCATCTACCCAGAAAGCAAATGACTTGGCGTTCTCCCGTCCAAACTCTCGGAGAGTTCCAAATTGATCATGTTGCAATCTCCAGGAGAAACAGCCCTGAGATTATGAATGTCAAGGTAAAGAAAGGCATCAATGTGGCCTCAGATCACTATATGTCTCTTATCAAATTCAAACCAATTCCCGCAAACACAAGGAAGACAACCAAACAGATCACACGCTTCGACAATGATAAACTTCGACAAAGGGTCGAGGAGTTCCAGGAGAAGGCTAGACCAAATGACTGTGACTTTAACAACGCCAAAAGTCTCCTTGTTGAGGCCGCCAAAGACGTTGCAGAAATCAAGAGAAGCAAAAAGCATACCTGGTGGAATGGTACCTGCGAATCAGTCCTCCAAGAAAGACTCAATGCTTGGAAACAGTACTACTCTACGAAATCATAAAATGATTGGGAAAGCTACAAAAACCAACGTGCCCAAGCAGCTAGGGTGTTCAGAACTGAGAAACGTAAATACGAAAAATCTCTCACTGAAAAGATAGAACAAAACTTTAGGAAGAATGAAAGCAGAGAGTACTGCAGAGCCTTCAAACGCAAACTCACTGGCTATAAACCACCATCTCTATGCTTTGAGCGAAAGGACGGCACACTGGCGACGTCAGATGAAGAAAATTGCAGCATTCTGGCAGACTACTTCAAGAATTTACTTAATTGCTCTAAACCCCAAAGCCCCATTGAGACCAAGGAACCCTTACTCAGGTACCCAGATTCCAGACCACCCGACAGAGATGAAATCAAGCGCCACATTGCCCGTCTCAAAAATAACAAAGCGCCGGGGGAAGACTCAGTAGTAGCAGAACTATGGAAATATGCCCCAGAGGAATCACTTGATATCTTGCAAAAGCAAATAGAAGAAATTTGGAACAAGGAGACCCTACCCGAAGATTGGAAAATAGCTTTGATCCATCCATTACACAAAAAAGGCAGCATGAAGAACATCAACAACTACAGAGGAATATCTTTGCTACCCGTGACTTACAAAATTCTATCACTTGCCATCCTGGAGCGTTTGGAAGCACAAGTCGAACATCAAATAGGTGAATACCAAGGAGGGTTTAGAAAAGGTCGCTCAACAGCCGAGCAGATCCAAAATCTCAAAACGATAATCAGATATTGTACACTAAGGTCCAAGCAGTATGTGTCTGTCTTTGTGGACTTTAAGAAAGCGTACGACTCCATTGACCGGGAAGTCCTGCTAAACATCTTAAATGAATTTGGAGTTGATTTGAAACGGCTGGCATTAATTAGAGCCACCCTGACCGATACAAAATCCAAGGTGAAGTTCCACGGATGTCTCTCGCATTCCTTTGACATCAAAACAGGAGTCCGACAAGGTGATGGGCTATCCCCGATACTCTTCAACTGTGTTCTTGAAAAGATCATCAGAACCTGGCGGATGAGATTACAGGAAACCAACTATAGTCCATTGAGAATAGGGATCAAATCCAAGGGGATCGCAACAGACTGCTTAGCATTTGCCGATGATATTGCTGTTCTCTCAAACGACATAGAAACAGTTAGAGCTCAAGTTGAAATTTTAAAGGAAATTGCCGAACAAACTGGTTTGCAGATATCATTTGAGAAAACAGAAGTAATGACTAACATCAGAGGCTCCTCCAAAACTCCATACAAAATACGGGAACATCACCCGAGTAGACAAATTCAAATACCTGGGTGAGATCATCATGAAAAATGGACTGGACAAAGAAGCACTTCAGGAGCGAGTACGCAAACTGGAAATAGCCTACCAAACATCCCGCACAATCTACAACAAAAAATGCCTTTCCCAAAATACCAAGATACGTCACTATGAAACCGTTCTGAAGCCAGTAGTTCTGTATGCAACTGAAACCCTGTCTCTAAATGCCAACAAAGGACTCCTTGAAGAACTGGAGAAAAAAGAACGCAAAATTGTGAGAGGAATCTTGGGATCAAAGTACAGAAATGGAATCCATCAAAAGAGATCCAACGAGGAAGTCTACAGTAAAATAGAGAAAATTACCGACACAATCAGAAAAAGACGGGCACGATTTTACGGTCATCTGAAAAGAATGGACGGAAGAAAGTTAACTAAAGAAATCTTTCACTTTATTGATTCAAACCCCAAAGCCACAATTCCCTGGCTTAGAAATACCAAAGAAGACCTGCAAATGCTACATATCTCAGCTGAAGATGCCCTTAACAGAGATCTCTTCCGCAAGAAAATATTGACGAACGGGCTAAACCGAGACGAGCAACCGAAGAGAAGACACGGTGCCCCTTGGACAGAGGATCGTAAGCAGGCCCACTCACAAAGAATGAGGGAAATTTGGGCTCTAAAGAAGGCCAAGTTCAGTGTCAAATATAACAAGACTTAACGTGGTCCTTGATGGCCCCAGAGAATTATATATAAAAATAATAATAATAATAATAATAATAATAATAATAATAATAATAATAATAATAATAATAATAATAATAATATTAATAATAATAATAATAATCCACTTGGTGGCCATGATCGTTAAGGCATCAAGTCTACACGATCTAACCAGAAATTAGCCGTAGTATGCATATAGGTCTGCGCTGTGTTGGTGGGCATTGGTTTCGTGTCTATCTTGACCACAATAATTCGTTCACTATGCTGGTCATAGTAGCTTACACACTTTTCCTGTTCATAATTAAACCAACTCCTGCATTACCCATGTTTGATTTTGTGTTGCTAATTCTGCAGTTGCCTGAACAAATATTGCTCTTCTTGCCAACGTACTTCATTTATACCAACTGCATCTAACATTAGTCTATCCATTTCACTTTTCAGATTCTCTAATCTACCATAACGATTCAGACTCCTAACATTCAACCCTCAGACTCAGCAGATGAAGAAATCGATAGAATATACAAAGACAGATGATTTAATACAACATGTAAAAGAAACGAGAATATAATTGTGATGGGAGACTGGAACGCAGTGGTAGGCCAAGAAAGGGAAGATAATGCCGTAAGAGAATTCGGACTGGGACAAAGGAATGAAAGAGGAAGTCGGCTGGTTGAATTCTGCTCTGATCATAATTTAGTTCTTGCTAATACGTGGTTCAAACACCACAAACGATGGCTGTATACGAGGACAAGACGTGGACAGACTTCATTATGACTAGGCAGAGGTTCAGAAACCAGGTACTGGATTGCAAGACGTTCTCAGGAGGAGATGTGGACTCTGACCACAAATTGGTGGTTATAAATGTCATCTGAAGTTGAAGAAACTGAAGAAAGGAAGTGAAGGGGTAAGCTCTTTACCGTTATTAAACACTCATAAACTTAAAAGTATACTCTGATTTATTACGCTGCTGTTGCCTGAGCTCCCAGTTTTTTATATTTCAATATTCCCATGTTATTTATACATAACGTCCGTTTCTATGTTCATAGTTAATGCCAAGGCACTTCCCTTTGCTTGGTCCTTGGCCAAAGCACGGTTTCGTTACGTAGGTGCGGCCTTGTGATACTATATGCCCTAAGTTTGCTGCCCTCTGAAGAAAGGTACCTGAGTGCGTCCTAGAGAGAGAACAGCATCTAACCATGAACAAGCCCCAGCCGTTAAAACTACTGCTTTAAAAATAGCACATAGAAAACACAGTCTATATATACAAAATAACTTGTCCTGACTGACTGACTAACTGACTGACTGACTGATTCATCATCGCTGAGCCAAAACTACTGGACATAAAGGAATGAAATTTTGGGAAAACGTTCATATTACAAAGTCGGTTCTCGCTAAGGGAGGATTTTTGGACATTCCTTCTCTAAGGGGGTGAAAAAGGGGGTGAATTTTTAAAATGAGTATATCTATATCTCGAAAACTGAACAGTTTAAAGACATGAAATTTGGTATTCGGAATTTCCTTTAAAAATTAAGAAACACGTATTTTTTGTTTTCGGAATATCCCATTGAGGTGGGTGAAAAAGGGGGAAAAATTTGTTGAACACCTTTTATGAGGAGACTTATATCTCAAAAACTGATGATGTTACAGACATGAAAATTGGTATTTGGAATATCCTTTACAAATAAAGAAACACGCATATTTTTGTTTTTGGAAAAACCAATTAATGGGGGTTAAATAGGAGTGAAAAAATGGGGTGAACATTTAGACATTTTAAAAATTAGTGTATGTATGTCTCAAAACTTTGCAGATGTAAAAATTGGTATTTAGATTCTCCTTTAAAAATAAAGAAACACGTACATTTTTTTTTTGCTATGGGGGTGAAAAGGAGGGGTGGGGGGGGAGTTTTTAAATGAAGATATCTAAATCTCAAAAACTTAAAAGTTTACAGAAGTAAAACTTGTTATTTGAAACCTCCTTTAAAAATAAGGAAACACGTATTTTTGTTTTCGCAAATTCCCATTGAGGGGGTGAAAAAGGGGGGAAATTGGTTGAATACCTTTTATGAGGATACTTTACATCTCAAAAACTGAAGATATTACAGACATCAAAATTGGTAATTAGAATCTCCTTTAAAAATAAAGAAGCACCTATTTGTTTCTTTTTGAAAAATCCAATGAATAGGGGGTGAACAGGAGTAACAAACGGGGTGGAATTTAAAAAATATATATCTAGCCCTACAATTTATCTCAGACACTTACATGTTACAGACTTGAAAACTGGTGCTTGGAATTTCCTGTAAAAGTAAAGAGATATAGATAATTTTTTCGGAAAATCCACTTAAGAGGAACAAAAAAGGGGGTAAATTTTTAGAATGAGCATATCAACAGTATATCTCGAAAACTTAATATGTTACAGAAGTGAAAATTGGTACTTTTAAACCCTTTCAAAAATAAGAAGCACGTATTTTTTGTTTTCGGAGAAAAACACTTGGGGGCGGGGGGAGGGGCGGGTAGAAACGACTGAAAAGTAGGTTGAATTCTTTGTATTAGGATACTGATATCCAAAAAACTGGAGACGTTACAAACGTAAAAATTGGTGATTGGAATCTCATAAAGAAATGCATGTTTTTTGTTTTTGGAAAATTCGTTTAGGCGGGGTGAAAAAATTGAAAAATTAGATCTATAGATGTTGCAGACATGAAAATTGGTGTTTGAATTCCCCTTTAGAAGTAGAGTAACACATATTCCTTTGATTTCGGAAAACCCAATTAAGTGGGGGGGGGTGAAGGAATTGAAAAAATATTGAATTATTTGTATGAGGATAAAGAATTGAAAAATTTATTGAATTATTTGTATGAGGATACTTATATCTTATGAAAACTTAAGTCGATACAGACGTGAAAATTGGTATTTGGAATCTCCTTTAAAATAAAGAAACGCGCATTTTAGGAGGAAAATAGACTTGGGAAGATAAACACGTATTTTTGGTTTTCGGAAAATTCACCTAAGGAAAGGAAAGGAAAGGAAAGGAAGGGTGAAAGGAAGTGAAAAAATTCAATTATTGTATGTGGATATTTATATCTCAAAAACTTATGGTTACAGACGTGAAAATTGGTGTTTGGAATCACCTTTAAAATAAAAAAAATACGCATTTGGGGGGGGGATCAATTTAACGGGGATTGGGGTGAAAAAGGAGTTTAATTCTTTTTGTGAGGATACTTATATCTCGAAAAGATATTATAGACGTGAAAATTGGTATTTGGAATCTTCTTTAAAACTAAACACGTCTTCTTTTGTTTTCGGAAATCCACTTATAAGAGAAAGAATTGAAATAATCGTTGAATTATTTATATGAGGATGCTTATATCTCTAAAGGATAAGGATTTTACAGACGTGAAACTTGGTATTTGGAATTTTCTTTAAAAAAACCATGTATTTTTTGTTTTCGGGTAATCGACTTGGGGGGGGGGAGTGAAAATAAGTAAAGAAGGAGTTGAATTCTGTTTAAGAGGATACTTATATCTCAGAAACTGAAGATTTTACAGACATGAAAGTTGGTATTTTGAATCTCCTTTAAAAAAACATATCTCTTGTTTCCGGAAAGTCCACTTAAAGGGAGAGAGGGTGGAAAAAAGAGACAAAGAAGTTGAATTCATTTTATGAGGATACTTATATCTACAAAACTGAAGATGTAACAGTCGTGAAATTTGGTACTGTATTTTGAATCTCCTTTAAAAATAAAGAAACATGTACTTTTTTTTCGGAAAATCCACTTAGGGGGTTGAAGAGAATTGAGAAAGTGGGTGATTTTGAAAATGAGTACCGGTATATCTACAGTATATGTCAAGAACTTAACATGTTACAGACATGAACATACAGTATTTGGAATGTCCTTTAAAAATACAGGAACACGTACTTTTTTTGTGAAAGGCACTTAACGGGGGAGGGGGGGGGTGGTGAAAAGAAGTGAAAAAAGAAGTGAATAAATTTTAACGAGGATGCTTATATCTCACAAACTGATGATGTCACAGACGCGAAAATTAGTATTTGGAATCTCCTTCAAAAGTAAAGAAACATGTATTTGTTTTTGTTTTCGGAAAATGGGAAGGAATGATAAAGCGGTTAAATCCTTTTTATGGGGACTCTTATAGCCTATCTCGAAAATGAAAATGTTACGAAGTGGAGATAGATTTTTGGAATCTACTTCTGTTTTTTCGATTTGAGAGAGGACTGTCTCTCATATGTACAGTTCTATGTTGCATGGTCATCTTAGCCCCAAAAGGCAATTACACAAACGTGGTTTACAAAGCGTTTCCGGGGTAAATGAAACTCAGTTTGTCGGTGAATGTTTATAATTTAGGGATTTTTAGATAATGTCTTAGTACAGTACCGAGGAACGATTACTTTTATTATTTCACGAAATCCACGCGAGCGAAGCTGCGGGTAAGTGCTAGTTTTGTATAAATACGGTAAACAAATAGTACAAAATGACACATATCAGTCATAAAATGAATGTCACTGTAAAATTATTCACAACGGAGGAAAACAAGTTCATTTAATGGTCTTTTCTAATATATCCTGTTGGAGTTCGGACACTGATCGCAGGAACGAGATCATCCTTCCCTGGAAACACCAAACTGATCGTTGCTAGCCTACAAGACAACGGAAGGATGTTGTCTTCTTTCATCAGTACCACTTTAACTGGCTGAGGATGAGCATGGGAAGAATACCACTTCCTCCGCTGTTGGAGTGAGTTAAGGTAGTCTGTAGACCATTGAGCCCACAATTGCTGGTTGAGCTGCTGAACTCTTTGCCACCTAGAAAGAGCATTCGTAGACCAGACAAATCAGGCTCAAGAAAAGTCATGACGGGACC
This sequence comes from Anabrus simplex, assembly GCF_040414725.1. Taxonomy (NCBI): domain Eukaryota; kingdom Metazoa; phylum Arthropoda; class Insecta; order Orthoptera; family Tettigoniidae; genus Anabrus; species Anabrus simplex. Next base: position 1,114,516,813 of record NC_090265.1, on the reverse strand, counting down.
ACCAATCAAGAAGTGGCCAGGGCTGAGATAGCTAGGAACACTAGGTTCGTCGGAGAGGACCGTGATGGGTCTGCGATTCAAAAAGATTTCTCTCTGAATTAGAAATGTTCACATCTCTTCATACGTGAGAAGGGAGTTTCCAGCCACTCTTCTTAGGCGGTGTTTCATTGATTTCATTCCGGCTTCCCACAGTTCGCCGAAGTGAGGAGAGTTGTGGGAATGAAATGGCAAATTATTCCTTCCGCAGCTACATATGACTGAATTTCTTTGTCAAGTTCATCAGCGAGGAATAGTTTTTGGAGCTCTTGTAGTTTCTTATCAGCTGCAACAAAAATGGTACCGTTATCGCTGTACAAATCGATAACCTTGCCTCTTCTGACGACGAACCGTATGAGAACAGCTATATATGAATCTGAAGTTAGCGAACTGACTAATTCCAGATGAATTGCATTCGTGGCTAAGCAGGAAAACAGTGCTAAATAGCACTTCATAGTGGTCCGGCTTCTGACAGAACCAGTCTTGACGTGTAGAGGACCTGCGTAGTCAATCCAAGTGTGAAGAAAGGCACTAGAAGTTTTAACTCTTGCTGCAGACAGTTGACCTATGAGTTGTTGAGTAGTAGCTGACTTCAGCCTAAGGCAAGGCAGACATTTGTGGATGAGTGGCTGGATCGCTTGTTGAATGCGGATATCCAATGCTCTTGTCGTAGTGAAGCGATAAGCAGTTGTGGCCATGGATGCAGGAGACGTTTATTCTCAGGCGCGATGATCAACGTAGTAAAGTGGTCGGTTTGTGGTAAAATAAGCAGATGCTTGTTGTCGTAAGAAAGCTGAGAGTGGCGAAGCCGTGCGCCTACGCGAAAAAAATCATGATTGTCAAGAAAAGGATGGAGATCCCGAAGTTCGTGCTCTTGGGTGAGATCTCCTTGTTGTGCCTTTGAAAATATTCTATTTCCTTTCCAAAGGCCTTCTGCTGTGTCTTTCTGATGGATCAATGCAATGCATTTTCCATTTCTTGGGCAGTTATGCCACCACGACTCTTGTTGAGTGGAAGTTGCGCGTTATGGACAAATCTGAAGTAGTAACTGACGACTCTCTGCAGACGACTTAGCGACGAGTATTTTAACAGTATGCTGTCCTTGTCATATTGCATGGATAAAGCGACAATGGTTGACGCTCGTTGTTCTGGTGCGTCTACGTTAGTTACATTAGTATATGCAAGCCAGTTCAATGAAGACTGAGTTAGCCATGATGGACCATACCATCATAAATCAGGACCCTATACGCTTTCTCGCTAGTATCAGATAAGTCATAGATTTGTATTTGAGAGGGTGTTCCCTTGAGTAATATATGTCTGTAAACTTTAATATAATTGAATATTGACAATTGCGAATTTAATTTGTGCCAATGTGTATTAAGGTCTGTACCAAGTCTCTCATCCCAGCCAATGTTGTGTAACCATAGTTGTTGTACTGCAGAAAGACTTTGTAATTGATGACTACAGTACTCGCAAGCCCTATTGGGTCAAAAACAGATGCGACCGCAGATGATACTTCTCGCTTTGTGACTGCTGAGGTTCTTGGATCGTCTTTATTGTCCAGTAAAAGTGGGAACTGGATTTGTCTTAGGGCTGGAGGGATTAATTATAATATGTCAGGATGATTGTAACAGAATTTCCTTCACGTAATCCCACCACTTTTGAGAAGATCAGTGATTTCATGCGAGTGAATACGTGCATCATCTATCTTGCTAGATCCAGGGAGGACATCATCTACATAGAAATTCCTCTTTGAAACCTCTGCACCCCCAGGAAACCTGTAAGACTCGTTCTCAGCTAACTGATGGAGACATTGAATTGCAAGGTATGGTGCTGATATTGTACCATATATGACAGTTGTTAGCTCATAGATTGTGACTGACTGCTCTGGTAAGCTTCTCCACAAAATCATCAGGAGTCCGGTATCCTCCGGATGTACCTTCACTTGCCTGTACATTTTAGTTATGTCAGCTGTGAAGGCTATTTTATGCGTTCTGAATCGTAGAATGACGGACTACAGGTCTTGCTGTATTGTCGGCCCGACCAATAGTTTGTCATTGAGAGACACACCCATGGTCGTTCTTGCTGACCCATCAAAAACTACTCGACTCTTCGTAGTGGAACTCGATGATTTGATGTCTGCATGATGAGGTAAATAGTACAGTTGCCCTTCATCCTGTTGTACGCTTTTTGCCCTCTTTTTATGATCCAGGTCTTCATACTCCTGAAGGAAGTCATTAAAAGCAACGCGCAGTTCAGGCTGCCTTTATGGACGACGCTCCAATTTGCTGCAGTGTAAAGCTGGCATGTTTCAATGAGTCACCCAGTTGACGATCATCGTTGCGACAAGGTAGGCGAACTATATATTTACCCGTGTCGTGTCTGCTGACATTTTGTTGGAAGTGTTGTTCACATTTGAGTTCCTTTTTTGTTGTGGGGTTCTTACTCAGTTCTTTAATTTCCTAAACATTTCTGAAGTTTTTTGTCCAGACTGACATTTCTTCTCAAAAAGAACGTTTTTGGGGGTTGCTGTGGATCACTCGTTGAGTTCTGTATTTGAGCCCTTCCAGAGAGGATGTATCCTACCTCCGTGTCTTGAAGAACTGGGTAGACACCTGTTCTTGTCCTTTTGTCTGGACGCAGAAGAAATCCAAAAAATTCCGCACTGATGAGAAGATCAATCCTACCAGGTTGGCAGAACTTGTCATCTGCAAATGCTACATCAGTTGGAAGGTCCCTCCTTCAGTGTTGATAAATGTTAACGGAATATCACCAGTTATCTTCTGAAGTACCGACCAGCTGATATTCGCCTCGAAGCTAGACACTTTAGAGCAGGGCCTCTCAGGGTGCATGCGCGTGGTGCATGCACTGTGCACGGTGCAAAAGACGACTTGGCTTGGTTGACCAGAGTGCAGACCCCCCACTCCTCGATTTGGAGCAATAGCGCTTACTCTCTCTTTCCTCACGCCTGTCTCGCTCGCTCCGCCTGTCTCCCTCTGCCCCACTTGCGCCGTAGCGCTCCAAATCCGGGCTGAGTTGAGCCGAGTATAGCCGAGTAGAGCCGAGCTTAGCCGAGTAGCCCAGAGACGAAGCGTTGATCCGAGTCATGCCGAGCGGCATCGATGCACAGTGCACGGAGCTCTTGCGCCTCCATCTGCACGCGTGAGAGTTCGGGCGTTTGAGAGGCCCTGCTTTAGAGTGTACTTTGTCAGTAACGGTGTGGTTGGTATGTGATTCCACATTATTTATTCCGTGGATGGGAATGGCTTCTTGAATCCGTTCTAGGAGTCGGTGGTGAAGTTCGTTTGCGAACCGCTGTCCAGCAGGGCTCGACAGGGATATAACATACCCTTACGATCTTCCAGTCTCACGATGGTAGTTGAAAGAAGAATTTGAGTGTTCGGATTAATCTTTAAAGCGCAGTTACTCCTAGTTGACCTCTCTCCTTTGTGAGTGTTACTGGTGGTAGCCGGTTGTCGTGAAACTGAAGTACGATGATCAGGAGACCGGTAGTTGCCGATTCCCTGCGATCATGGTAAAAAAGCGTACGGTGCCTTTTACAATATTTCCTACAACTATTCGAATGGCAAGCCTTCTGATCATGCGAAGACTTAATGCAATTAAAACATGTTGCATTATACTTCCCAAACTCGTTCCTATCTTGAACAATTAATTGATTTGTACATGTTGTGGTTTTATTGATAATAAGAGCAGGCATTGTCACTAATAGCTACAAACGTGCTAATTAGTGTGTTGGATTTTTACGTCTACTAACTACTTTTGAAGGTTTTCGGAGACTATCGTTACTGTTGACACGGACTACGATGTCACTTAGTGCTTCATAAAACTAGTCAATTTCATCCTCATGTGCACCCTCACATGGTGAGTAGACTAAGAAGATTCTCGTCCTAATTCATCCAACAGCTAAATCTGCCCACATCAGTCGCTCATGTACGTGCCTAACAGAAACTACGTTGCGTGCAATAGTACTGTAGTCGTGATGAACCGTCCTACCGCATCCACTACCCATCTGCTTGTAACACCGGGTAACTCCGCTTATCCGAACATCAGTATATCCTAACATATCCAGAGGCATCCTCTTGGCAGACTCAACAAGCTGTACTTTCTTTATTCTATTAGAACCAAAAAACCAAACTCCATGACGCAACAGTCCCGAGTTGCCATGGCTTACCAAGCGACCGCTGCTCAGACAGAAGGCCTGCAGATTATGAGGTGTCGTGTGGTCAACAAACGAATCCTCTCGGCCCTTCTTGGCTCACTGGACCGAGACCGCATCTCACCGTCAGATAGCTCCTAAATATTGTAATCACATAGGCTGAGTGGACCTCAAGCCAGCCCTCAGATCCAGTTAAAGATCCCTGACCTGGCCAGGAATCGAATGCGGGGCCTCCAGGTAAGAGGCAGGCACGCTACCCCTACGCCGCTGGGCCGGCTTTAATTCCATAAGCCGCACTCCATCGAATTCCACTTCCTTCCAAGGAGTCCATCGCCTGTCAAAGTAAAGTGGGACTCCATTACTCCCATAGATACCAGACCTGCCTAAAATGTTCTGCGGTCTGTAAATTCTATGAAGCAGTATGCTGCCCTACTTAAACATAGACCCAGTGAGGAACTCTCCACTAACTGGTTAGGGACCACCGGTGGATTGTATAGTCCTAGCCGCCTAAGCACAAGGAGGGCCATGACTTTGAATATGTCCGAGATGCCCACACCCATTCCATAGCAACTGGTATCCCGACTCTCAGGACCACTTACTAGACCACTCAGCCGTTGCCCATGGTTCACAAACTAGACGTGACTACAGTAACCTGCTCCATGAATAATAATAATAATAATAATAATAATAATAATAATAATAATAATAATAATAATAATGTCCGCGTCTGTGGTGTAGTGGTTAGCGTGATTAGCTGCCACCCCCGGAGGGCCGGGTTCCATTCCCGGCTCTGCCACGAAATTTGAAAAGTGGTATGAGGGCTGGAACGGGGTCCACTCAGCCTCGGGAGGTCAACTGAGTAGAGGTGGGTTCGATTCCCACCTCAGCCATCCTCGAAGTGGTTTACCGTGGTTTCCCACTTCTCCTCCAGGCGAATGCCGGGATGGTACCTAACTTAAGGCCACGGCCGCTTCCTTCCCTCTTCCTTGCATATCCCTTCCAATCTTCCCATCCCTCCACAAGGCCCCTGTTCACCATAGCAGGTGAGGCCGCCTGGGCGAGGTACTGGTCATACTCCCCAGTTGTATCCCCCGACCAAGAGTCTGAAGCTCCAGAACACTGCCCTTGAGGCGGTAGAGGTGGGATCCCTCGCAAAGTCCGAGGGAAAAACCGACCCTGGAGGGTAAACAGATGATGATGATAATAATAATAATGATAATAATAATAATAATAATAATAATAATAATAATGTTCCTTAAAATACCCAGTTTTGGGAGGCGCCCGAGCACCACAGTTTTGTCCTTACAGCTTGTTTGTCTCGTCTTAATTTACTGACAACGATTACCTTTTTATTCTTTTATAACATCCGTACTGACGTGCTGTACGTGGACATGGGAGATTACAACTCTATCTATAACTGTACTACCGGCATTACTTTGCGAATTGCTGTAAGGGATTGGCTAACTTTATGTATAATAATAATAATAATAATAATAATAATAATAATAATAATAATAATCGTATGGCCTCAGCTACCGTGTGCAGACATTTCAATTTGATGCCATCTGGCTGTCTGCTCGTCAATTTCGACGTTCCGTTTTACTCTAAGTTAACGGCCGTAGCCGTGTTGAAACACCGGATCCCGTGAGATCTCCGAAGTTAAGCAACATTGGGCGTGGTCAGGAGTTGGATGGGTTGCCACGCGCTGTTGGCGGGGGGTAAGGGAATGGAGGAGCGGAAAGGAACTGGCCACCCTACCGCACGTAAACTCGGGCTCAGGAACTCCTCTGCGGAGGTTCGGACCTGCCTTCGGGCAGAATAACCCTTGCCTTGCTTTTTACTCTAGGCCTACTAGATGGCAGAGCGAGTAAACCGAAACTCTCATGGGCGTCTATGGCTGAGATTTAATTAATGTTGTATGGTAAATACTATATGTGTCACCAGAGATCTTTAACATGCCGACATCGCAGTGTATTAGGTAAAAGATCTGTGGCGATCGATTAAATTTCAAGCAATCCTCAGTAGACGTATGGGGAGGGGGTTGAAGTTTTTGATATAATTAATTCTCAAATTAAAGACAAATATTTTTAGCTACATATTACAGAACGTTTTCTGATTTTATTCATCATCATCATCATCATCATCATCTGTTTACCATCCAGGTTCGGTTTTTCCCTCGGACTTAGCGAGGGATCCCACCTCTACCGCCCCAAGGGCAGTGTCCTGGAGCTTCAGACTCTTGGTCGGGGATACAACTGGGGAGTATGACCAGTACCTCGCCCAGGCGGCCTCACCTGCTATGCTGAACAGGGGCCTTGTGGAGGGATGGGAAGATTGGAAGGGATAGGCAAGGAAGAGGGAAGGAAGCGGCCGTGGCCTTAAGTTAGGTACCATCCCGGCATTCGCCTGGAGGAGAAGTGGGAAACCACGGAAAACCACTTCCAGGATGGCTGAGGTGGGAATCGAACCCACCTCTACTCAGTTGACCTCCCGAGGCTGAGTGGACCCCGTTCCAGCCCTCGTACCACTTTTCAAATTTCGTGGCAGAGCCGGGAATCGAACCCGGGCCTCCGGGGGTGGCAGCTAATCACGCTAACCACTACACCACAGAGGCGGCTTTCTGATTTTATTTAGTACGAAAATGTGCATACGTTATTTGCTGAAATGGATTTTAGAATTAGCATAATACCACTCTTGTTTCTGGGACCTACATTTCATATGTGTAGTATTACACGACGTCAGTTTTGTGACACCCTATAGCAGCATGACGGTGCGCATGCCTGCCTTGAATGATCACACAGATTGTGCTGAGTGGCGACAGCCGACCGGCGCGTCCAATCGCATCAACACTCACATCGGAATTTGATCGCCGCTATTCATTAAAAACTCTCTCAGTCACATTTGACTTCTCCTGACTCATAGCCCAGTGTGGGCGCAGCAGTTCTCTTATTAAGGAACGTCAAGTTCGCATTATTTCAATCACGTATTAGCACAGAACTGAGCAAATTTTATGCTCCCTATAAAAAAAAAATATTTCATTTCTAATGTACTTCGATACAATTTAAATTCTCCTTGCGAAAAGAAAAGAGGCCAGAGAAGAAAGAACGGTCAACCATTATCAACATTATCATCTGTTTACCCTCCAGGTTCGGTTTTTCCCTCGGACTTAGCGAGGGATCCCACCTCTACCACCTCAAGGGCAGTGTCCTGGAGCTTCAGACTCTTGGTCGGGGGATACAACTGGGGAGTATGACCAGTACCTCGCCCAGCCGGCCTCACCTGCTATGCTGAACAGGGGCCTTGTGGAGGGATGGGAAGATTGGAAGGGATAGGCAAGGGAGAGGGAAGGAAGCGGCCGTGGCCTTAAGTTAGGTACCATCCCGGCATTCGCCTGGAGGAGAAGTGGGAAACCACGGAAAACCACTTCCAGGATGGCTGAGGTGGGAATCGAACCCACCTCTACTCAGTTGACCTCCCGAGGCTGAGTGGACCCCGTTCCAGCCCTCGTACCACTTTTCAAATTTCGTGGCAGAGCCGGGAATCGAACCCGGGCCTCCGGGGGTGGCAGCTAATCACGGTAACCACTACACCACAGAGGCGGCATTTGGTATTTACCCGACAAAATTAATTAAATTTCAGCCATAGACGCCCAAAAGAGATCCGGTATACTCTGTCTGCCATCTAACGGACCTAGAGTAAAACGGATCGTCGAAATTGACGAGCAGACAGCCAGATGGCGTCAAATTGAAATGTCTGCACACGGTAGCTGAGGCCATACGATTATTATTATTATTATTACCATGATATGAAAATGAGAAACCATTATCTTCCAAATGCAAGCTAACAGCTACGCAGCGCAAACCACGCAGTAAATTCCCTCAGTCTACACAAATGAATCTATCTGGCGGTGGTGATGGTGGTGGTTAATATTTTGAGAGGAAGTACAACGGGGCAAAGATCCTCTCTGAACACTAGTGAGAAATGGAAATAGGAAGACGTCTGATCCTTCGAAGAATGAATGTGCCGGCAGGAGAAAGAGAAGGGCCATGAAAACGAAAGATTCTTGTGCCCGAAAACTTAATGCACTGAATAACAGCCTAGGTTTGACGGCTGTTTTCTCTATGAATATAACAAAAGAATGCAGGTTTATACGCCGTGATCCAATTGAGTTCCTAGTTCATAATGTTTTGGAAAGTAATTTTGCCTATCATTTTCAAAGATTCACTCTCTCTGAAGGTCACTTTCACTATGAAGGTTTTTACGCGGATGAGATCCCTCAGTCTCTCGCGAAAGGCTGACTTAGTTCCAAACCACCAGTCCAAGCATTACTCTAAAGCAAAGCTGGGAATCAAACCTAGAATCATCTTTTAGAGTGGTAATGAGCATCGACATTCACGCTATCAATGCCCTGAGCAGTGCCTAGACGCGAATTCTCCAGTGCCATGGAGCGTGTGCTACACGGCCCACCCACGTGTCCCTCGGAGCCTCTCTTGATGTGCCCACAATTGGGCACTTAACGATGATTCTATTTGTGAGACCTGCCTGACGGGGATTAATTGATACTCAACACACAACAATGGCACCTGTTAGTGCCGCCTTTTTCACAGCCAGTGATCTTGAAAAGAGCCGGCTCCATCGCTGATGATGGAACATTATTATTTTATTGTAGTCATTCATTTGTCATAGTTTCATGTCTAATGTGTTTTACACCAGTCAGATGATAGAAACCTTTCTGCAAGGTTAGTTTACAAGGAAGTATCTAACAGTTTGAACCAAAGAATTCCATGAAGCTTTAGGTCTACATTCTTTTACATGTTGTCGTTGTAACCTAGCCAGAAACATGATCAACTGCTCAGTGTCAAATAGATTCTTGGAGTAGGTTTCTCGAGATTGATCTAATACATAATTGGGGTATGCATGTATGTACATAGAGTTAGCTACGCGGTAGTGTTCATGCAACTATGAACATGCATTCATAGGATGGTGGGTTCGAAACTTTTTGAAAATGCTATTTGTTCGGGGCGTCGAACCATGTGGATCTTTTGTCCCTGCTGGCACCATATTGTATGGACCTGCGTGTAATGGCGGTAGTGTGAAATGTTGTGTGTGAGGAAAGGAAGATTAAGGACGTCACAAATACCCAGTCCCCAGGCTAGGGATATTAATCATGACAATTAAAAAACCTTGACCGGGCCACCGGCTGACAGGCGGACGCGTTGCCCCCTACACTGCGGGGCCGGACAGGGGTTCGAACCTTACCCTCGTCGGCGATGTTAAAAACTCACAAAGAATAGGCCTACATGTATGTTTCCAGGTAATTACTGTATGCGGAAATACTGTAAACAAATAATGAGTGAATGAATGCATGAATGAATCCACAACAGGAAGGTTGGCCGAATCTGCAAGTGGTCCACAGTCAGCCGTGTCATTGAAGGGGCATCGTAGGAGAATGAAGGGTATGTTAGTTTCCTGTTGCTTTCCCCATAGAGTTGGAAGGTGTTATTTCACATCAGTCTCCCAGCAGAAGAAGGCACATCAATGAAAGATTAATTTCTTAGCCCATACCAAAGTAAATGGCCATGCTCAGTGGCTAGAATGGAAGAGCGCTGGTCTTCAGAGCCGAAGTTGGTGGGTTCGATCCGAGCTCAGATCGTTGGTATTTGAAGATACTCAGATACGCTAGGCTGGTTTGGGTCAAATTTACTGGCAAATGCAAGACTCCAGCGGGTCAAAATTTCGACACCTTGGCGTCTTCGAAAACCATACAAGTAGTCGAACCTAAAATCAATAGCATTATTATTATTACAAAATATATGGTGCACTGCAAACATAAATCGTTGTAGCATAAACGTTATTATTATTATTATTATTATTATTATTATTATTATTATTATTATTATTATTATTATTATTATTCGAAAATAATAGGCTACAAATGATACAACAGCCCATGAAATAATTGGGATAAGATGATGATGATGATGATGATGATATATTTATAATTTACTATAATATTCAAAATTACTAAATTAAAAAGCAAATAAATAAATGAATGAATGTGAATTATTAAGACGAGAATGAACCAATTACCAATTCGTATTTGCAGGTATGAATGACAAAAATATATCAAAGCTAAAAGAAAGGAGATAGCTGGAACCATCTTGTATATCTCATTATCTTAGCATGTGTTCTGAGTTACATAATTTACATGGTCTCCAAAACCTTAAAACAGAACTTAAGGCCAAAATTTGCATAGATGACAGAAGGACTTGTTACGCACGCGCAGAAGGTCAGAACCCCCGTGTTCCTCACGATACAGGTTTGTGACAATCGATACAACAACGACAATTATCGCGGACACCTACAGGTGGAGAGGTGAGTGGATTGTGCGAATTGCAGGTGACCTACAGTTGAACCCAACACGGAGGAGTGCCAGCCTGCTTGTTGGAGACTTTTATAGCAGCCGGGTGGCTTGAAATGCTAGCTACAGCTCGACAGAAACTACTGGACACTCATGAATGATACTTCAGTACTTGAAATCCAACTCAATCGATTACATTTTAATTCATTAAAATTGTCCGTCACTGTCATTAGGAGCTGGAGCCTAGCTGCTATATTCTAGTTGTTGGCCTGAGCTCGAGTCTCGGTTCTAGCAAGTCCTGTATTTGAGACTACAGTAGTTTGCAGGTTCCAAATGGAGACACGGAGTATTAGGCAGGACGGGAGAGAAGAAAAGTAAAAATAGAGAGTGGTTACGCGGTGCCGTCCCCGTGGTGTAGGAGTAGTGTGCTTGCCTCTTACCCGGAAGCCCCGGGTTCGATTACCGGCGAGGTAACAGATTTTTACCTGGACCTGAGGGCTGGTTCGAGGTCCAATGAGCCTACGTGATTATAATTGAGGAGCTATCTGAAGGTGAGATAGCCGTCCCGGTCTAGAAAGCCAAGAATAACGGCCGAGAGGCTTCGTCGTGCTAACCACACGACACCTTGTAATCTGCAGGCCTTCGGGCTGAGCGGCCGTCGCTTGGAAGGCCAAGGCCTTCAAGGGCTATAGTGCCATGGGGTTTGGTTTTGGTTTGGTTGGTTACGCAGTACAAGTCGTAAAGCTGTAAGCTCAGATTTGGGAGAACGTGAGTTCCAATCCCACCGTAGGCAACCGTGAAGATAGTTTTCAATTTGCACACGAGGCAAATAGCAAGGATGTACCTGAGTCTTAGGCTACGGCTACTACCTTCTGAGTCTTAGCCCTTACCCATCACATACATACATTTTAAAATCTTTATTATAGACTATTATGCCTTTCAGCGTTCAATCTGCAAGGCACTGTGAGTTAACTAATCATTTCCACGTTCCTCTCTTTGCAACTAGTTCTGTGGCCGCGTTTAAATATTCAGAAACCGAGTCGAGTCATCGTCATCGTCAATCTCCGTAGCCCTGACGATGGTTTTCCGTGGTTTCCCCATTTTCATACCAGGCAAATTCTGGGGCTGTACCTCAATTAAGGCCATGGCTGCTTTACTTATCTTGCTCTATATGACCAAGTTCATTATTCTCCTAGGTAGTTTACCCCTACCCCGAAGCCATTTTATGCGTACAGCTTCATTCGTAAAAGCCTTCATTCATTAACTCTACCTGTTCCGGTTTTGTTTTCCCGACCTGACATTCATTCCTCATAGGTCTCTTCTCTGCTGACATCTCCTTAGTACTGAAAATGCTCATTTTCATGTCATACTCACTGCACCTACTTTCATGTTCCGAGATATCAAACCGCAGGATTTCAGCACAATTTGCCATTAAGACCAGATCGTCGGCATAACCAAACTGCTTACTACATTTCCACGTAACTGAATCCCTTCCCGCCAATTTATAACTTTCAGTAAATAATGCATGTAAGCTATGAACAATAAAAGTGAAATATTACAGCCTTTACCAACCCCCGCTAGCTCATTCTACCACCAATGATCACTGCAACCCAATTGTCAAGAGAAATGCGTTTACCGAGCGAGTTGGCCATGCGGTTAGGGGCGCGCAGCTGTGAATTTGCATTCGGGAGATAGTGGGTTCGAACCCCACTGTCAGTAGCCCTGACGATGGTTTTCCGTGGTTTTCCCATTTTAATACTAGGCAAATGCTGGGGATGTACCTCAATTAAGGCCATGATTGCTTCCTTCCCATTCCTATCCCATCGTAGACTTAGAACAACTTGTAAAAGAAAAAGAAAAAAAGAAGGAATGCCTTTGATAGCCAGTAATGACTTACTCCTAATGTAATAATCCCTCAGAACGGCTAAGATGTTTTTCCTTGGTACTCTGTCATGGGCATTTTCTTTATCTACGAAATATAAACATATCTGTATTCTCTTCCCGTATTTATCACATACTGAAAATCTGGTCTTTGGTCTGAAACCACACAAACTTACCTTTAATATTTGTTCGCACCCTCTCTTCCAAAATGTCAGTGAACAACGTGCCTCGTATACTGATCAATTAAATACCTCGATAGCCGTCGTAATCCTTCCTGTTCCCTTGGTTATAGATAGGTGATTGGACGAAATCAGTAATATTCCATGCGAATACTTTTACTCCATGAAACCATTTCTTCTCTGCCTTTCCACAATATTTCACCATTTCATGTATAATTTATTCTATTCCTGGTACATCATGAAACTGTAGTTCCTCCAGCGTGATTCCGCTGCCATCATTTTTCCCCTCCCCATGAATTCCGTTGTTGGCGACTTCAATAAAAATATTAATTATTTTTACGATGACAAGATTTTCAAAATATTTCTTTCATCTGTCCAGTGATTCATTGTGTTCTACAATGAGTTCACCTGATTTACCAGAAAGCACTTTTCATTTCCTTTTTCTCTCACTTTCTAAGATTACTGCTGTCCAGAAAGGTTTCCCTGCCACGTGATCAAGCCTTTCCAGGTTGTCATCAAAATCTTCCCACGAAATTTTCTTGCATTCTCACCCTGTTTCTTTCATCTATGTCTATATATGTTCCTCTTTGGAGCCATTTTTCATACAGTATTTTTTTCTTTTTTATATCACTGCGACGTTACGCAAATAACATAGAAGAAAAGAAAATGTAAGAAATCTTACTTTCGGTCAATCTGGAAGGGTATTTGAAGATAACTCCAGGTTAACGTTTAGTGTGAACCCAGAGCACAAGTTCACGTCTTACTAGTCATTTAACGTTACACTAACTACCACGTGGAATCCCACGACCGCTCACTGTGAGAGATAAGTCTTAAATAGAAGAGAATTTATCACTCTATGTAAATGTGTGAGGGCTTTACTTTAAGATTCTGCGTCATCCGTCTTTCAAAGAAGTATCATTGTTTCTCCCTCCATTTCTTCTTCAGTTTATCCAAGTTATTTCTATGGCCATTGAAGATATCCTCACTCATTTTGGGAGGTGCTAATTGTTTAAGGGGGGATGTAATCGGCAATGCAAGCTTTTCCTTAAAAATTCATTACAAGCATAGTTTTTTAGTTAAAGGCATGAAATGTTGTGTGTAGATAGATAACTGACTGCAATAAATGAAAAAATATAGTAATATTATAATATTATAACATTATAATATTATAATATTATAATATTATAATATAATATTATAAGACATTTAACAGTTATGTCCTTTTTGCATGAAAGCCATAACAGGAATTCTAATTATACAATCACTTTGAAATTTTACTGTATTAAGCTATCACTACAATATGAATACTGAACTAAAATAAATTACATATGCATATTAGTTTTTTTACTTAAAAAATATTGAACTTATTGTTGCAGAAATAAGACATTTTTCATCACAAAAACCCGATAAATAAAAACTTATATAAGTAATGATTATAATTTTAGTTCCATATATTCCACAATGTATAGTGGACAACTCCTAAAAAAATCATAGCTCTGCGATTTATAATTCTTGAGAAAAGGCTTCAGATTCTACAAAAAATGTATATTAGAGAAAAAAAATTAAACACTTGGTTACCATACTAAAATATGAAAAATGAAAATATAAAATATGTTTTTTAATGAACTTGCATGCCTCCGATAACTATAAAATTTATACACAATGTAAATTACACTATGTAGATTACAAATAACACGTTTCCAAAAAATTGATTTTTGACACACAATTCATTACATTCCCCCTTAAGGCTTCATTCCCTTCCGAGTCCATGTGGGGCCATCGATTGGGAAACGTTTCTATAAACTAAAATATTTCTAATTATCGACATTCCCTTCGTTTTAAATGGGTACTGAGTTGTGTAAAATTATGTTCAACTGTTATAATGTGATGTAACAAACAAACAAACTAACTAACAAACAAACAGTTAGCCAAACGAGCAGACAGAAACAAAAATCAAACAACAATTAAAACCAAATTGAAATAAAAAACAAAATGAAATATATACAAATTATTGACCGTGGCTTCCAATATAACTTTCGGGGCACACTGTATGTGATGTAACATACTCTACATCGAAACTCGGTAATACATCTGCAGATATGTGGTTCATGTCAAGCAATAGCAGGTACTGAAGATATGAAATGAAGATAACTATTTTGAGTAAAAATCATCCTTTCTTCAGAAGAGAAGAGGAGAAGGTACGAAATTAAATTTGCTATTTCCAGTAAAAATCGCCCTTCCTTCAGAGGATGGGAAGGTACCTCTGAATATCTTGGGAAGGAATGAAGACAAACCATGATCGGAAAATAACTGAATGTGTTTAAGAGAAACTGCTCTCCGCTGGACTCGTTTTACTAATGTCGCACCGTACGTGTTCCCTCTCAGGGCGACTGGGGACCACAGCCGGCGAACGATCCCTCACCCAAGAGCGCCGTCACAATCAGAACAAGATCTGGCGCTGTTGTCCGCTGTAAGTCAGCGCCCGATAGATTTGTCAACTCGCATGCATATGCATGAACATTCTACTTTATTTATCAATGAGCCCGCCGATAAATCGCCTACCTTCATTCATATTTATGATTTCTGTGCAGGGAGTGCTATATGGAAGATACTGTCACACTCATAAACAAGTGAGCGACGACATACACAAAACAGGAAACTCCTACAGTGCTAGCTGTCAGGACTGGCAAGAAATATACTGTATTCTGTCAATTAGAGAAGTACGTTTGCAGTAAGGATCGTGGGCTGTTCTTTCATTAACAATGGAGCTGAAAAGTGAATTTACAATTTCTTATCAGTTATTTATTTATTTATTTATTTATTTATTTATTTATTTATTTATTTGTGTATTTATGTATTCAATTATTTATTTACTTATTTATCTTATGGCAATGCACAGATCTAGCTCTTTGGCTGAGTGGTCAGCATAGTGGCCTTCGGGTCAGAGGGTCCAAGTTTCAATTCTCAACCTGTTCGGAAATTTTAGTCGCGTCTTGTTAAGTCCTCTAACTTGGGGATTGGGTTTTTGTGTTGGTCATCTTTTTTTCTTAATCCATTTACCCTCTAGTGTTGGTTTTCCCTCAGACTCAGCGAGGGATCCCACCTCTAAGGCCTCAATGGCAGTGTCCTGGAGCGTGAGACTTTTGGGTCGCGGATAAAACTGGGGAGCAGGACCAGTACCTTGTCCAGGCGGCTTCACTTGCTATGCTGAACAGGGGCCGTCTGGGAGGGGGGGGGGGCGGTGGAAGATTGAAATAGACAAGGAAGAGGGAAAGAAGTTGTCGTGACCTCAAGTTAGTTACCACCCCGGTATTTGCCTGGAGAAGAAGTGGGAAACCACGGAAAACTTTTCTGACCTTCCGAAGATGAGTGGATACAGTTCTAGTCCTCGTACCACTTTTCAAATTTCGTGGCAGAGCCGGGAATCGAACCCGAGTCTGCGGGGTGGCAGCTAATCACACTAAACACAACAGCACAGAGGTGGACCTACTTGCTATTGCTGTAGAAGTTAAAAGATGCTGGTGACCAGAAACACGACTGAAAAAGGAAATGTGTCAGTAAACCTACTGTGACGGGATCCGATCCCACAAAAGTGAGCATTAAAAGAAAGTGGCTAACCAATTATACTAAGTAGCCGACCTTGCCTCTTGACCACGAGGGTGGAATGTCGAATATCTAGAACAGTCAGCTGGCATTTAAGTGTGCTTAAATGTGACCTTTTCGTTTCAACCGCCTTACCGGCAAACTTGGAGGGTCGTTAACCACAAAACTACCAATAACACGATATTTTCCTTATACACTTCGGCTAGATGAGTTCATTAATCTCCTAGGACAATCAGGGATGGCGAACCTTTTTCAACTAGTGTGCCATTTTAAGTCTAGTTTATTATTCTCAACTGTTGACCGTGCCACTTGTTATTTTCCTTTAAGGAAAATCTACAACCTACAACACCCCCCCTCCTCCCCCACGTTGTAGTTCGTATGCTGAACAATTTAACTAATTTCTACCTCATCACATTTCCGCAAGGAAATCAGAAAAAACAGCTATCGTTTCCTGTAAGGTGACAGTAATGCTTTCATCAAAACATACTGCATACATGTGAGAGTTAAAATTAGTTTTCACCGGGCGAGTTGGCCGTGCGCGTAGAGGCGCGCGGCTGTGAGCTTGCATCCGGGAGATAGTAGGTTCGAATCCCACTATCCGCAGCCCTGAAGATGGTTTTCCGTGGTTTCCCATTTTCACACCAGGCAAATGTTGGGGCTGTACCTTAATTAAGGCCACGGCCGCTTCCTTCCAACTCCTAGGCCTTTCCTATCCCACGTCGCCATAAGACCTATCTGTGTCGGTGCGACGTAAAGCCCCTAGCAAAAAAAAATAGTTTTCAATTGCTCCGAAACTTCTTCGCTCGTTTTTGTTATTATATCCTTGACAGCAGTTCAGCTGACTGGCATTCCTTTAATTATCTTAAATATTAGTTGTTAGGGAAGTTTTCAAATAATGTGCTAGACGTCAATAAGAAAGTTTCTTTCAACAGCTCACAGTCAGAAATCAGTTTCCCATGCATGCAGTGAGACAGATGGAAACAGCCGCACTGATACTATTTCTTGGTCGGAAAGATGATACAAAATAGTTTGTTATATGTAATGTTCGATATTTTGTGAAACGAACTCTCTTCTTACTTCATTTGAAATGGAACAAACATTTGAATGATCAGTCTCCAAAATTGCGCTTTACATTAAATGTGGGGGATACAATTGTTTTCGAACACAGGCCATCTTTCTGTCAGTCCGAATTCCCTTGTCTACAGTTCTTGAAATATACGGTCACCACCTATGTTTAGTTAATGTTCTTTTCGGCACCGAAAACATGTTTGCGATGTCCGTATACAAAACCAAAAGAAAACGACACTATTTCACTTGACTTTCGGACGTATCAGTGTAGCAGTGTTGCCGTATTGCATGTCCGAATGAAACTAGTATTTAGATTTTCGATATCTATTTCTTACACTTGAAACACTATAAGGTATGTATTGTCTGTACTGCAAGAAGTATATAAAAACCTTATTGTGTTCATGTGGCGTGCCACTGAAGTCGTGTTTACGTGTCACCCAGTGACACGCGTGGCATAGGTTCGCCATCCCTGTACCTAGGTAATCTACCCTCCTCCATTATCCTCACAAGATTCCACCAACTTCCGAAAATGAAACCCATTGCTTCATTCAACGTGCCATACCTAACTTAGTTTTCAGCTCTACTTCAAACTCCCCTTTCGTTCTCGTGTTGAACCTATATATCTTATCTTATCTTATCTTATTTTACTACTTACAAAAATGGATGTATGTGTATGTGTGTAAATGACACATCTCCTAAACCAATGGAGCAATTTTAACCAAACTTTGTACACGTATTACTTACTATTGGGAGACGAGCACTGTGAGGGTAAGCCATCCCTAGCGTCCTTAAGGGAGGGGGGTCAGGGGGCGTAAGTATAAAAATAATCGAAAATAGTGTCGAATTCATAGTTTTCGGGGTCGCTGAGTTGAAAAGTAATACTCCAGAATTTTTTGAAGTCCAAGTTCAGCCTCCTTTTAGGTGGGGAGCGAAGGGGGGCTGAGATCTTACTATATATAAAAATGGATGTATGTGTGTGTGTGTGTATGTGTGTGTGTAAATGACACATCTCCTAAACCACAAGAGCAATTTCAACCAAACTTGGTACACTTATGACTTTGTATTAGGAGACAAACTGCGTGAGTGTAAGACAGCCCGAACA
Source organism: Anabrus simplex (assembly GCF_040414725.1). NCBI lineage: Eukaryota > Metazoa > Arthropoda > Insecta > Orthoptera > Tettigoniidae > Anabrus > Anabrus simplex. The sequence goes on along the minus strand of NC_090265.1, from coordinate 1,114,498,406 downwards.
CCCATAGGGGAGTGGCGAGGGGGGTCAGATATCAAAATTAACGAAAACAGTGTCGAATCCACACTTTTCGGAGTCGCTGTGATGAATAGTGACACTCCGGAATTTTTTAAAGTCCAAGTTCAGCCCACTTTGGGTTTGGGGGGCGAGGGGGAGTGATATATAAATTAATCGAAAATAGTGTCAAATACATAGTTTTCGGGATCGCCGAGGTGAAATGTACACTCCGCATTTTTAGTATCAGGAGACGAACCACGTGGGGGTAAGACAGCCCAGGAACTCTTAGGGGCGGGGGACAAGTGGGGTGAGATATAAAAATAATCGAAATTAGTGTCGAATCCATACTTTTCGGGCTCGCTGAAATGAATAGTGACCCTCCGGAATTTTTTAACGTCCAAGTTCAGCCCCCTTCGGGGTGGGGGGCGATGGGGGAGTGATTAAAAATAATAGAAAATAGCGTCGAATCCATAGTGTTCGTGGTCGCTGAGATGAGTGGTGACACTACAGATTTTTAGTATCAGGAGACAAACCATGTGGGGGTAATACACCCCAGAAACCCTTAGGGGCGTGGGAGTGAGGGGACTGATAGATAAAAATAATCGAAAGTAGTGTCAAATCCATACTTTTCGGGGTCACTGAGATGAATAGTGACACTTCGGAATTTTTTAAAGTCCAAGTTCAGCCCCCTTCGCGGGGGGGGGGGGCGATGGAATTGTGATAACATATAAAAATAATCGAAAACAGTGTCGAATCCATAGTTGTCGAGGTCGCTGAGATGAATAGTGAGACTCCGGATATTTTATAAGTCCAAGTTCATCTCCCTTTGGGGTGGGGGCTGAGGGGGTAGTGATATATAAAATGAATCGAATATAGTGTCGAATGCATAGTTTTCGGGGTCGCCGAGGTGAATTGTACACTTCGGATTTTTAGTATCAGGAGGCATACCACGTGGGGGTAATACACCCCAGGAACCGTTAGGGGCGGGGTGGGGGGGGGGGGAGGGCGTAGATGTGAGATATGAAAATCATCGAAAGTAGTGTCGAATCCATACTTTCCGGGATCGCTGAAATGAATAGTAACACTCCGAAATTTTTAATGTCCAAGGGGAGTGATTAAAATAATAGAAAATACTGTAGTATCGAATCCATAGTTGTCGGGGTCACTGAGATGAATAGTGAGTCTCCGGATATTTTATTTGTCCAAGTTCATCAAACTTTGGGTGGGGGGGCGAGGGGGATGACATATAAAAATAATAGAAAATAGTGTCGAATCCATAGTTTTTGGGGTCACTGAGATGAATAGTAAAACTCCTGATTTTTTAAACCGCAAAGTTTAGCCGCCCTTAGGATGGGGAGGGGGAGTGAGATATAAAAATAATCGAAAATAGTGTCGAAACCATAGTTTTCCGGGTCACTGAGATGAATAGTAACATTCCGAAATTTTTAAAGTCCAACTTCAGCCTCCTTTGGCATAGAGTGTGGGAAAGGGTGAAAATATAAATTGTTCAAAATGGCCGAGATATTGCACGTGTGTATTTTCCAGTATGACTTACTACCTGGAAAATATGCTGGGGAGTATGACGCCCCTAGAACCACTAGGGAAGCTGGGGAAATTTAATCCGTATTACTAAATGGAAGTCAGTTTGGAGCGATCTGTATATACTGTTCTATATATTTATATATATAATTTAAGGCACAAAAGTGAAAACAGACGTGAATTAATGAGACAATTACAGGCATCTTAGAAACTTAAAACTTGATACCAGACAAGCTGATGATTTCAGGTCCCTAGAAAAATCAAAAATTCTCAAAATTCTCTAAGGGGGACACTCTGGGAGTTTCAAATCTGCATAAAAACGCAGTCGGTTACATTTATCAGAGCGATAACCTATAGGTTTCATGTTCTTAATAGTTTCCTGAAAATCCTAATTTTTAACCCCCTCCTCCATATCAAGATGTAGGCACAATCTGCCAGACGAGTTAGAAATACTGAAATTTAGCAAAATTATAGCTTTTAGCCTGTAACCGTCGAAAAAATTTACGAGATGTATAAAATTTTAATTTTTTACCCCAGAAAAATGTCGAAATATCGAAATTTTAATGACGGGGCAGACCTTCCTCTCGAGGTATTTGGTGGCTAAACGATAAGTCGTATCACAAAACGGATGTCACATGCTCACTTCAATTTCGAGTGATCTACAACTTTGGTCCTACAACGTTTTTTCGTATCCCTATCCCTTATACCTTAAATGTGCGGTAATTCCGGATTTACCTAAATTTTGCACTTTATACACGTGTAATTGATGGTTTGAATCACTTGTAGGAAAGATAGGATAATCAAATTTACAGGAATGTTGGCCCACCCAGTAGCCATATGTAAGCCAAATTCTATGTTTGAAGCTGTCACACAAGTATCTGAAAAGTAATTCACAGTGTGAAAACCTTACACAAATTTCACCCTATTCAACGTTTCAATAAAATCTTACCTTTAAATAGATGAGATACGAGGAAATGTCATAGGACCGGCCATTTAGATCGCTATACGAGGCCAGAGGCGTTTTATCTTACAATCCGCTTTTCGATAAGATGCACCGTTTAGCAGCAGTTATTCTGTAAATGAAGGTGAACATGCATATACTTCCGTATGTCGATATGTATTTATTCATTGAAGTCGATTTGTAGCGATCTAGAAGGGGTGTGTCTGCCATTGTAATTAATACTTTACAAATCAATAGTGACTGTCAGCAGGAGGGCGTCTACAATTGTGACCAGTACCCCCACATCGGCTTTAACTGGCAGTAGGAATGGGGTCCTTCACCAACTCCTTTGTACCATTGTAATGAATAATTCCCTTCACAATTTGACTACCAGAAGGCAAGGGAGCGTGCAAGTTTTTTCAAAAATTATTTTTCTCTTTGTCATTAGGCGAAGGTGCCCCCTTGCAAGGGTGCCCCCGATTATAAACAAATTTACTCATCAAAATGTGACTGACGTTACGCAAAAGTGAATCGCAATAGACAAGTGGACCTGTCGTTATCATTACAACTCCGCAACTGGCACTTTACATTGGAAACAACGTATGAGCACCACCCTATGCTGTTTCTCGGATAACGCCAAGGGACATGCAATTAAAAAATCTTATTCACTTCATGTACAGTACAGTAATTTACTTCGATATCCGTATACAATGAAGAATACCGTAGCAAAGCACGGGTACATTTGCTAGTCTAACCAATACTTTTCGTTACTTCCATATTTTTTACTTACTAGAAAATATACAGTTGCAAATCTAAACTAGTACAGGCGCCACAACAACTTGTTGTTATCATGTCAGCCAACTTTATCAATAATACCTTACTGTTCTTAAATATCCCAACACCATGAGAGAGTTATGAGTTTGGATTTTTTGGGATTCTGACGAGCCGCTTTATTCTTTCGTATGAATTTTCGAGACTTTTAAGCTATTTATTGTCAATAGGTTGCGACATTTTGCGAATGAAATACATTTTTTTTCTCATTCGCACCACTGTTTCGTCAAATGTTCACTGTTTGATTCTGATTTTGGCCGTATACGTGCAGAACTCACTCGGAAATAACGACACTTCACGCGACGTGCTACCACGCCCGTGTGGGCGCCACACTAATGGTTAGCCGCGTGGCACGGCGAATATTAGGGCCTCAATATGACAGCACTATTTTTTTGCAGTGCCTTTACGTAGCACCGAAACAGGTAGGTCTTATTGTGACGATGGGGCAGGAAACGGCTAGGAGTGGGAAGGAGGTGACAATGGTCTTAATTAAGACACAGCCCCAGCATTTGCCTGGTACGAATATGGGAAACTACGGAAACAATTTTCAGGACTGCGGACAGCAGGATTCGAACCCACTATCTCCCTAATGCAAGTTCAGTGCAGTACGCCCCTAACTGCACTGCCAATTCGCTCATTACATTGCCCAGTGTCATCATACCGAAGGCAGTCTTTTTGCTAGTGTGCCTTTCTGCCACCCTGCTTTCTTCATTCGGCTGCCCAAGGGTAGAGATTCGTCTTCGGTTCTTCAGGGGGTCAAATAAAAGCTCATTAACTATACTAATGAGATCAAAGCAGGACAGGAACTAACATACCGACTTGTGAATCATAAATGAACATGTACAGTTGGACAAAATTTATTAAGAAAAAAATAGAAATTCCATTTTAAGTATCATAACCGTGATGCGGAAATAATCACTGCAAGAATGTATCAAATGCTGAGTCTGTTCCCTACACAAATATGGTTCAATACCAGTTATTCCGTGACGTGAAGTACCTTATTTCTCTTGTGGAATTGTGAACTTCCTAGTCTGAACAGATATGAAATCATTCGTTCCTAAACGTTCACTAAACACGGGCAAAGATTAGCGAGGTTCGCGCCACAATATTCCCTTAGAATTAGGGACACAAATACATAAACAATCGTCCAGGACCGTAAATTTATACCCCAAAATGTTCAATGACTCTACTATTGGCACGATTTCCAATATGCAAGTGAATGACTTCAGAAACTCACATCCTTTCTGTAAGCATACAGGCTTAATTCCCTTATAACAAAAAGACTAATATGATAACAATAAATCAAAACAAAACACACCAAATAAATATACAAATTAAACACTGCACCTGTAAAGACACATAAAAGAAATTGCAAGGTAACATCTGGTTCATTCAGCCATCCCTTGGGAATGTGGTCATTGGCCTCCAGCAAGAATATAGAGAGGCCAGGCCGTCACCGAGCTCGTACATTTCTACCCTGGCTCTTTAAATGAAACTTAAATAACTCCTCTTCTCAACACGGCGAGACTTCACACAGCGACCTTCATCTTATCTCCATTGCCATGCCTTTCTGGGAGAAACTCAACCACTCAACAAATTCCGCTCCTTTCCCTGAACCTGGAGCTTCAATCTCTCTTGGCATTCACAGCCTATCCCATAACGCTCAGTATTTCATTACATTATCTAGTACATTTTTTCCCAGACAAATGACTAGCAACAAGTACGCCTCGTGGTCTTATCTTCCCATAGGTACTGTGCACATTTTCATTATTCACATCTCTCAATAACTCGTATCTAACTATCCCTGGTTCGTTACTCTCGCGCTGCTGTGTCCGTCGCCTGCTGGTATTTCACTGAAAACTCGAATTCAACAACGTTTGTGACACGTCGTCCACAGCCTTCTCTGGACCTCCGTAATCTCATGCTTATCATTTATCTACCATGCACATCCTACTCTTTAGTTTGGCTAGTTCTCTCAAGGAGCTTCTCCCAATTCAATTGTTTTAAGGCCCTTTCGTCCTTATACTCTGGATGATCTTAGCTCTCAAACTACTGTAACTCCAGGCAAGACAAGAATAATATTATATAACATGCAGTGAATCAAACCTCTCTAACGCCTATCCCTCATATAACCAACTACAATCCAAGCAGAGCTGAATATACTAAACTTACACATGCAACGTTCCCGAACCTATCTAAACTAACTCATGCTTTTCCCTAGACAGATTAATGATTTATCTACATTAGAAATTCGTGAAACTCGCTATTCTATCCCATGCTTATATCTATTCAGGCTTATCTTATTCAGGTGTTGTCGCTCGGCTCCATCGCTTAGATCTCGGCCATACTTAGCCAATCATTGCACACCGGGAGTCTATGGTTCGAATCTCCCTGACACGTCCTCCACTGCAGTCGATGGCAATGTCATCTACTCGGCCGGAATAAAGTTGAATGATCTCGTTCTCCTCAGTCGATGCTGTTCTCACTCGTACACCTCGTTCAATATGTTCAACTCGTTCTCCTGGATTAACTTGTACAGCTCGTTCAACTCCTTCAAATCGTTCTCCAGTTTCAATGCGTTCTTCTAGATTGGGCGCTGTTACTCACTGTAATCAGAATTTGCTGTTACCTGGGCGTTTTAATACTATCATTGACTGCACTATCACGTAACAAGTTGGAAAGATATTCTCTGTTACTTTAATCGAGCTAGTCCATTCTTTATCACTCTAATTACTCTAGTTTATAGTGCCGTTCCCTCGTTACTTTACACGCCCTGTTCTAACAGTATTATTGTCTTTTAATTTGTTTCTTCGATTTTAAAGTAATTCAGTATTCCCACAGTCCTTTCCGAAAGTCTAAATAGTACTAACTATTGTTCTAGCGCACTGTCTTACACTTTCATTGTCTCTTGATTCGCGCACCGTAACACAGACAGAACCTCTTCTTTCTACAACTACTTAAGAATAGCATGCATGCCTCCTCTTCCTGCTCCCTCATATCATATCCGTTAGACGACGTATAGCTAGGGGAATCACTGAGATAACCGTGCTAACTCTTTGTGCTTAATTGGCTTCGGTTCCCACGGTATGTAATGACAAATTTTGAATATTGGACATAACAATAGATAGGCCTATAATCAACTCGAGACACTAGATAAATCCAATCAATATTCTCTGTCGTTCCAGTTTTCTGTCAGGCGGCTCCTAGACGTAATTACCCGTCAATCTCGCAAGCATTCAACTGCTGTTTCTTCCCGCTTTTCTTATACTTGCAGTTGGCATTTATGTGGCTCGGTTAGCAGAGTTGGAGAGTAATCTGTGAAATCCCGCTCGCGTTCTCTCTTCGCTGATCTACCCATCCCCGTCGCGGGTGGTGGCCTAGTTCTAGCGCGCTTTCCTTCGTTCACATCCCCGCGTTAGTTTTAATATATGCATGAGGTATACAATAAATTACAATACCACGCAGATGTGGTACGGTATATCAGATACATTGGTCCTTACTCATTAGAAGGGGATATTCATCACGTGTAGTCTAGAAATTATTTCGAATAAAACATTTCATGTTTCGACATAAATATGTCTTACGGCTGCGGGTTATCTGAAAGTTTACGTTACAGCATCACAAAATGTGTGACGGAATCCCTAGTAACCGTGCAGGGTGTCATGTAAGGTATGGATGGATGGCAACACAATGTTTCCTAGCAACCGTACAGGCTATGTTTCCTAAGTTGGTAGTATCTGCAATATAGCAGCCGTTGATGGGTGGCCATGACAGAGAGAGACATATTGTACGTAATACAGTCATTAAGTTCTGAGACTGACCACATGATGCCGCTGTGGTGCACTATAGCGCATAGGTGGTGCCGTGGTATAGTACCAAGTCAGTTAGTCTCTCGTCCCTGCAAGATACAGTTGAGTGTATGCACTGGAAGCAGACGTACGGTCGTTGTTGTGATGGTGATTTGAATGCGCCAATCGGACCTTGACATGTCACAGTTTGAGCAACGGGCAAACATCAAGTTCTGCCAGAAATTAGGCAAAACCGCTGCGGAAACGTTTGAAATGATGTAGCAGGTTTACGGTGAGGACGCATTGAATCGCATTGTTGTGTTTAGGTGGCAATTATGTTTTGTGCAAGTACGGAACACTTTGGAAGATGATGTGTGTACTGGTCGGCCATAAACAGTTCGAACGGAACGCAAGATCCAAGAAGTTGCAACGTTGGTAAGTGCTTACCGCTCCCAATCGGTAGACGATCTCGTAGCAGTAGGGGTCAGCCATGGAACTTGCCACAAAATTCTGACGAATGACCTCAACTTGTCTCCTCTTACCAAGCACAGTGTGGTACGAATCCTGTCGCAAGACCAACATTATGATCGCGGGACGATTTGAGGTGACCTCATCAATAGTGCTGACGGTAATCCGATGTTTCTCAACCGGATAATAACTGGAGACGAAACATGGTGTTTCCTTTCAGCGGTGCTTCCAGCAGCTATGCCAACGTTGGAAAACGTGGATAACACCCAACGGCGATTATTTTGAGGGTGGATGTGGTTCTGTGTAGGTGTACGCCGTGTAATGCGGCATCGTGTGCAACACACGGAGTCGTGTAGGTGCCTATCCTCCAGGCGTCAAGTCTCAGAATTTAATGACTGTACTACGTATATACGATATATAAAATCTCGAATTCTGTCTGCCATTTACAGCGATATTCAGAAGACGAGAAGGTTTCAACAGCTAAAGTTGGTACCGGTACCAATTATAGACTGTTATGTCTTCTTTACAAGAAAAATACAATGAACATCTCACGACCTCGACTGTTACACTTTTCCAAAAGAAATACATTTCTACAACGAAGTCGTTGTCGCATATTCGCCATGATAACGTAGGTACAAAGCTACGGTATATCGAGTGGCACGATGTCGAACTGCGAACTCCTGGCTTATATTGTCTTCCAAGGGCATATTTGAGACACTCGAACAGGTACCTGTTATGGGTTACAAGAACAATGCAATGGTGACCATCATACTTGAACTGTTCAGTGAAAAATACTAGCCTTTCAGTGAAATGAATATATTTTTTTCCATGCTGGCTTTATATCTATCGATAAACACGCTATAGATCAATACACCTGGTGGTTATGTCCGTTAACGCGTCTGTATGGTCTGACACCACGGTTAGCCGGCTCGAATCCCGTTCATTGAAAATATTTTCACCATCAGAATGTTGGTCGGCACTAGAATGTGTGCTAAAACTCTGGATTAAATTCCAGACTTCCCCTCAGCGCTCATATGGAGTGAGAGAATATGACGCTGTTGATGGTGATTCGTTTTGGACAGTTGTAGGTAGCTTTTTCAAGTGTACGCAGATCCATATACGTCAAAGTACAACTCCGAGCTACAACTGTACTCAATATGATTTGTAAGGAAATACTACAATACCTGTTTTGATTCCATTCGAATGCCGTATAAATCCTGGAAAGTGTAACTTTTATTCACAAGATATCGACGGTGCGCGAGCAATACCTTGTATCTCAGAATGCTCTTCCGATCTGTTATCCTCCGTAAGACTGGTGACGCCTCCCAGCCACACATGGATATGCAGTCCATCGGAGAACAATGTTCGTTGTGTTCATTTTTATGTGCTAATGTGTAAAGGAAGATGGACCTTAAATGCATTATACTGTAGGAACCCGTAAATACTTCATGGAAATATACATTCCTACAGTACGGTACAATACAGTTCATTTTCTTTTTTACATATTGGCATAAGAAAATGAACGCAACGAACATTGTTATGATAGACTGTGTGGCTGGGAAGTGTGATCAGTCTTAAGGAGAATAATGGACAGGAAGTGCATTGTGAGATACGGGGTATTGCTCCCGCTTCGTCGATATATTAAAGGTCCACTTAGAATTTCCAATTACTTTCTATATAGGCATTTTGACTGTCGAAGACAGGCGTTTGTACTAATTTATGATAATTTGATATTCGCAGAGGGAAAGTGGCTTACTTTGTAATATTCACCTAGCTAAGCACACTTCCAAAACTATACAAATATTCTACGTGAGAAGTTTTAAAATATACACCGATCAGCCTGAACATTATGATCACCTACCTAATAGCCGGTATGTCCACCTTTGGCATGGATAACAGCGGCAAAGCGTCTTGGCATGGAAGCAATCAGGCGTAGGTTGCTGGAGGGAGTTTGCACTACATATGCATATACAAAACATCCAATTCCCGTAAATTCCAGTGAGGGGGGCGATGAGCTCTGACGGCACGTTCAATCACATCCCAGATGTGTTCAAGCGGGTTAATTTCTGGCGAGTTGGGTCTGGGATGGGGGGGGGGGGAGCACATCAATTGCAACTAGCCACCGTGCTCCTCGAACCACTCCTGGCCTTGTGACAATGCCACAGCCTTTGGGAAACATGATCGCCATGAAGGAGTGTATGTGGTCTGCAACGAGTGTAGGATATATCTCGGCCGTCATGGTGCCTTGTACGATCTCCACTGAACACATGGTGTAACTGTTCACGACATCGTCAAGAGAATGGCATGATACCCTGTAAAGAGAATATGCCGTTTTCCGCGCGATTCTAGGTCAAATAGTGTCCAAACCAGCACATTTTACCTGTTCAGGGATACGAGTGGCTTTCAGCCGGCTCGCGAGACTGAGGTCTCAGTGCGCGTAATTAGGGAAAGGAGGACTTGCGCTCACTTGTAATTGAAAGGCGCTCTCTTTCTGTGGGAGAACAGGCTCGGCGCGCGACACGTGATTCCAGATTTAGGTCACCAGGCGGGACTTAAGAAGTCGTCTCAACACATGAAACTGTATGTCTCCGTAAGTTTCCCTGCATATCCACTGGTACCAACGCACAGTCTTCAGTTGTTTTAATTAATAATAATAATAATAATAATAATAACAATAACAATAATAACCGAAGTTCTGAAGTACGTGATGGATATTTACGAGTCGAGATTCATATGAATCAGGGCATTTTATGCTAAATTATAATGCCAAGAAATATCTTACATAATGTGAATAACAGTTACTACGCAGTGTACGAGAGTGCAGCCAAATTGGAAACAGATGTTGAGTTCCGACAGTGCGTGGGAAGTCTAGGATTCCTCATGGCTTAGTTTCACCCACTGGAAAATATCTGATGACGCTTTGGAGATTGTAGACAAACTTGCGAAGCGATCAGGATGAAAATCGATCAGTAAAAAGAGAAATATTCAAGCTTTAATTTGATAACTTAACTGATGTCGAGGACCTCTTATTAGCGGACCGATGTTTGGCCAGTAGGCGTGTCTCGCTCCCTCTCCTAGAAGACAGAGCTTTGAGGCCGGTTATGCAGTCATCCAGCCTTCGTTCAATCTGTACGCAGAATTCAGTATAGCAGTTTTCAGCAGTCTTTGTTCTTTATTCCGTGTGCAGTTTGACTAAATCGAGATTCGTTGTGAACTCAATCACACTTTCAGTGATTTCGTTATAATATGCGGTGTGCATATAATTTGCCGCTAGTGAACTCGTAAGCACGATAGTAATAGTGATCTGTGTAAATTACATGTCGAGACGTCACGGAGCTGTGAATTGATTTACCCTGTCAAGATGAATGCTATGTGCTAAACCCACAAAGTATGAGCGAAGTGAGTGCGGTTTTGATTTTATTATAATATGCACGGAATGTAAATGGGTGCATAGGTCAAATAAAAGGAGGAAAGTGCTATAGGAGAATTATAACTTCGTGATAGAATATTTTGGAAGTGAACAAGGTGAAAGAATGAGCCGCTTACTTACGATATAATAGAACGAGCAGCGTCTGCTAGACACCTTACAAAAGTAGTGAGTAACCTGTTGTACGATTAACCAGTGCCGTGAATTAGGCAAATCTAATATCACTAGCACGTAGCTGGTTGATATTACTAAACATTGTGAATCCAATGACTGTGATCAGATGAACGTGTGTAGATGCAGGGCCTAGACAGCTGTTGATAATCAAGATAAGCAAATGAGAGGAAATTAGTAACGGGCTACAGGACAATTACCGTTACTGGACTAGAATACTCGAGTCTATGAGTAGTTCTAGTCGTAACGAGTTATAATGCGTGACATAAAATTAACGCATTTATAACAAATTAATTTCCTCATTTGCATATTTGAACCAGCGAGATCGTCGGACCCAGAGGAGTCTTCAAGCCATTTGTCTGTGTTCTATCTCAACGAAGCAGAGAACTTCTACATTTTTCCGACGCGGATTTAAGATCTAGCGAACATGAACGTGGTCCACCAGCAGGCTAACCTAGGACTCTGCACCGTTGAAGCCATCACCATGACAGCCTAAACCCATGGTTGTACCCTCCTGATGACAAGCTGATCGCAATGCCGAAGTGATGAGTACATTTCTAATTACAGGCATGACGAAGTCGATATCAAAAGATAACTGTACATAATTAATTTATGCACGTAACTTACTTGGCATACAGACAATTGTTACGCTGTTTCAAAGGGACGGTAGTTTCATGTTTGTTATATTTTATAGGGGAATTTTCTTCACGGTTTGGATAACCATTTATTTCATTTATAAACCGGGAAATGTAATGCATGACGTGCTCATAAAACCCTAGAATTAAACACGTGCGTAGTACCGTTATGTAAAGTGGCTAAGGATCATTAGAATGTTTCCAGCCATCATCCATTTATAAGTCAGCATCCGTCGTCAAAAATTTCTTATGTTATATCATTGTACTTCACACATAATGTAGGACGTTCCCCCAACCCTTAATTTTAAGAGTGCTGATCAAGATGATGAAGATATGACAACGGGGTGTGAATTGTGTGTTATTTAGATCGCGAGTGCTATAGTGAATTTTGTCCCGAAGGTTAGAGTCTTTAGAGTATACAAGCATGTGTCTGAGATATCGGGGAGAGCGTAGATTGCCTTGTAGGTCATTGTTCTGAATGCTGAAATTGTAGACGGAAATATGAATCTCCCCAAACTATTGTGTGTCATATGCGATGTAGAATGCTGCACCAAAATGATGGTATTGAGGACAGATAAGCGCCTGAATATGATATTATACCTGATAGCATCCAGTGAATTAAATAAGAGAAATATGCTTCCGCCATAATAATAATAATAATAATAATAATAATAATAATAATAATAATAATAATAATAATAATAATAATAATAATAATAATAATAATAGAAAAGAAAACCGCTCCGTTGTGTTGGGAAAATGAAAGTGAAAAGGGGCGGCCTCCAGCGAGCGCACTTGACAGGTTTATGGCTTAGTTAAAAGGGGACGGCCTGAATGAATTTGTGCTTTACCGCTGCTCGGGACAGACTTGTAGGCTATTCGTTCTGTCTCTCTACGAAATCACAATCGCATGCAAATATTAAGACATTACCACCGTCGTGTAGGCTCAAGTGTTCAATAGATGAGAGAATTCCTTCCATTTTTCTGCTTGTTTTTAATTAAATCTTCGTAGGAAATTGGATGTATACACCCCATATGTTAGAGAAGCTTGGGTTCACTCCCAGGCGGCAGTGAGGGCTATGCTCACTGTATGTGATCTTGGATGGATTAGGCCATCTATCGGCCTTCTTGTGGATGTAAAGTGTATTGTTTCTTGTTTTCTTTCAGAGAGTGTAAATATTTATGTTGTGTTTTGTGGTGGAAATTGTACCGCTATGTGTGTTCTTCTTCAGGAAGCAACGTTGTTGAAATGTGTCTTGTCAAGTAGTGCTTATTAATATCCCGGCGAAACAAGCGTTGTTTATGATTTGATACTTAATAATATAGTCAAAGAGGATTTGATAAAATAGTGTTGTGATACGACTTTCATATGTCTATGAAGTGCGCTCAAGAAAGCTTTATAATACACCTCAAACAACATGATATTATGGCATCACAACTCGTAATTTGTAAGATATAAATCATGATGTGAGAATAATTAACCGTTGCGAGATATGCTTTTATTTAATTATATTGTTTAAAGATGTTACAGTGTGTTATATAGTGATTTTTCTCAAGTGATGGTTAGTCCGAACGGGGACGCCCTTTCGACAGTATAAGTTTAGGACGTAAAAAATGCAGATCAGTAAGAACTGAAGGACATTAATTCGCTCCTCATATAATTCAGATATATATTTCTTTGTGTGTTTAAATTTTCATGGCATATCTTCGTAGAGATTTTTGACATGTGCTTTCTTAGTTCATTAAAGCTTCTGTTTTTGAAAAGTATAGAACCATTCTTCTCATTTTGTAATATAGTCGTATTCATCTCATAATTAGACTCTCCTACTTTAGAGATAATTAGTTTAATGCCCACTTTCCGGACAGACCATTGACCCGTATGCTCTCGAGCTCAGCCGTGCATGTTGCTCAAGAAGGGGTGATGGGACTTCGATGCCGGGATAGTTTCCGAATGTCTCATCCGAAATAATCCATTCAGCCATCGAATTTTGAGAATTATAATAAATCATTATGCACTGGAGCCCTGGACAGATGCAATGGATGCCCACGTGAATGTTCTCAAGAGCATAATTGAGCCGCCGCCAGCTTGTCTCAGTCCCTCATTGCAGGTGTCAAGGAACTGTTCCACTGGAAGACGACGGATTCGCACCTTCCCATCGGGATGATGAGGAAGGTATCGGGATTCATCAGACCATGAAATGCTTTGCCACTGCGCCAACGTCCAGTGAAGATGGTCACGTGCCCAGTTCAGACGTATTTGCCGATGTCGTGGTGTTAACATTGGCACATTCATGGGTCGTCGGCTGAGGAGGTTTATCCTTAGGAGTGTTCGGTGTAGTGTGTGTTCAGACACACTTGTATCTGCCCAGCATTGAAGTCTGATGTTATTTCCGCCACAGTTCGTCGCCAGTCCTGTTTTACCAGTCTGCCCAGCCTACGACGTCCGACATCTGCAATGAAGGATGGCCGCCAAACCCCTAAACATTTGGACGTGCTTTAACCTTGGTTTCGTCACTTGTTGATGGCACTCACCACAGCACTCCTCGAACAGCCGACAAGTCATGTAGTTTCCGAACGTGCCAAGCCTTCGAGCCATCTCAATCTGCCCTCGGTCAAACTCAGATAGATCGCGCGCATTCCCCATTCCACACACGGACAGTACGCTCACTGGTACTACATCCACCGTGCCTGTGTCTGACTGTCAGCCATTCCTCGTCAGGTTACGCTGCTATCACCTGGACGGGTTTATATTAATAATAGGTAGGTGGTCATAATGTTCTGACGGATCTGTGTACATTCATCTTTATCTCCCGTCTGACTGTCTTGTTGTCTGCCATCTTCATATTACTGAATATTTCAATCAATCAATCAATCAATCAATCAATCAATCAATCAATCAATCAATCAATCAATCAATCAATCAATCAATCAATCAATCAATCAATCAATCAATCAATCAATCAATCAATCAATCAATCAATCAATCAATCAATCAATGATTTGCAATTAGGTTTGTAGCCCAGGTGGTAGATTTCCTGTCGATTGTTTACGTAATATTTTCTTAAATATTTCAAATATTTAACATCTCCCTCCGCAAGTCATTCTAATCACTTATTCTTCTTCCTATAAACGAATATTTGCCTCGATTTGTCCTCTTGAATTCCAACTTCGTCTTTCTGTTATGATACTTCCTAAAACTCCATTCAGTCTTATTTCCTATTAACTTCAGTCCACTCCGTCTCTTCACCGATAGCTCGAAACCTATCACTTAGTCGAGCAGCTCATCTTGTTATTTTCAAGTCTTCCCAGCATGGTCTTACTTTGGTGCAAGCTGTCACAGGTCGTGAATTCAGAAGGTCACAAATGTATTTCCATAGTCATGTCATAATTCACGTGACATAGGTAGCCACTGACCCAATAATTGAAACGAAGGAGCACTTTTGTATCTGGCAAGGTTGATGGTTTCGTGATGAGTAGGCCCAGTCATCTACGTATCATTCACCTGTGTCTAGTCTACCACATTAGCTGGAAAATAGTTGTAATGTTGTCCGGCTCCGTGGCTGGCCTTTGGTCACAGGGGCCCGGGTTCGATTCCCGGCAGGGCCGGGGATTTTAACCATCATTGGTTAATTTTTCTGGCAAAGGAGCTAGGTGTATGTGCCGTATTCATCACCATTTCATCCTCATCATGACGCGCAGGTCGCCTACGGGAAATAAAAGACCTGCACCTGACGAGCCGAACTTGTCCTCGGACACTCCCGGCACTAAAAGCCATACGCTATTTCATCCATTTCAGTTGTAATGTTATTCCTATCGCATAATCATGTCTCTGGCATATTCACATGATCACAAATATAACAATCTAGTTGACCACAGCAAAACTGGAATGTTGTCACTCTTTAAGTAGACGTATGGACAAAGCTACATTTGACCATTTGACTTTGTATTGCGTATCATTACTTACGAGAACGGAAGTATTCAGAAGAACATTGGCATATTTGGCACCTTGAAGAGGGCGATAAGCTAAAGCATAATAAACAGGGATGAACTGTTGTAAGAGTACATTTCAAACATCCCTTTCAATATAACAGAATCGAAGCGTGCTGTTGTTCTCTACAAATCAAGTATTTATCAGTTTTAGTTGTCTGGGCAGACTGGTCATCTCGAATGAACTACGAATATATACCTTAACTCAGTAAAGAATACTACAATGTATTCAAAACGTGGGCAAGCTGTACATATTGTGTATAGAACGATACAGATCAACGCGTCCGAAAAATGTCATTGTCTTTTATATGAGTTGAACGCTTCCCCAGTTCCTAAGTACTTGAAATCGTCTACCTGATCCAGTATTTTATTTCCTTCATGACTCTCAATCTCCTTACTGACGATTTGTTACTTTTTGAGAGGATCATTTCCGTACCGTAATCTCAGCATTTTTCCTGATGCGTCTGCAGGTTTCCGACACTGTGCCATAACGACTAGGTCATTTACATAAGATTAACTCTCAATAGGCTCTTTTTATCTAACTGAATATTCCCAGCGAATTTCAATAAAGGATCCAAATGCATTCTAAACCAGGACTGCAGTCTTCTCTGGCTCCTATAAATATTTTGTTCCACTAACTCTTTCTAGCATGAGGTGAAGAACACTTCGAGGAATTTGATACATTCTGCCCAACTAAACATAAGAATATTTTAAATATAAGTTGAACACTTCCTCAGTCTGGTCATGAACAGTCACTCTGCAATATCCAGGCGAGGTAGACGCGCCCCATGAGGTGTAACGACACGAGAGTTTTCTCCATGCAGATAGAGCTAACGATAGAGTGAGCGTGAAGTAGCCGACGCCCTATGGCACCACAGAGTCCGTCAACTTCAAGGAGACTGATCAGTATCAACAGCACGTGATATCTCATCCTGGGATTGCCTCAGAGTTGGCGGATATTACAACAAAATATATTTCGACAAATCAAAATGCAAAAGGAAATCTTTCTAATGAAGTCCCGAACTATCGATGTTATTGGGAGAACAATGATGGCAAAGAAACTACGCTAGAGGATTTTTTTTTACAACTGGCTTTACTTCGCACCGACGCACGGCGAAGATGGGACAGGAAGGGGCTACGAGTAGGAAGGAAGCGGCCGTGGCATTAATTATGGTCAGCCTCATCAATTTCCTGGCGTGAAAATGGGAAACAACGGAAAACCATATTCAGGGCTGGAGACAGTGGGGTTCGAACCCACTATCTCCCGAATACTGGAAACTGGTTGCACTTATGCGACTGCAGCTATTGAGCACGGTACTCGAGGAAGTGGAGAGGATGGTGAGTAATCAACATTGCCATGAAGTAGCAATAAGCGATGAAATTAGACTGAAATGGTGAAATTTGCAGTAGTGGGAATGCGGGGATGAAAAATACCGTCAGGGTTGAGAAGGAAGATTGGTCTTACAAGGGAGAGAGGGTAAGTTGAAAGGGGGAATACGGGCAGAATTCCATGTCATTGGCTTTCAATACGTTAATGAACTCTTGTAGAACAAAATTTTGACACTACGCCATCTTTTAAAATCAGTAATAATAATAATAATAATAATAATAATAATAATAATAATAATAATAATAATAATAATAATAAAATATGGATCAAGGTTGGCTGAATGGTCACCGTTGAACCTTCGGTTAAGAAGGTCTCGGGTTCGAATCCCGTGCGGGTCGGATATTTTAATCGCGTCTGATTAATTCTTGTGGCTCGGGGATTGGGTATTTGTTTTTGTTCCAATACTCTTCTCCTCATATTGAGACCCACACCACATTACCATCCACCACAGAAACACGCAATAGTGATTACATCCTTTCATATAGGGTTGGTGTCAGATAGAGCATCTGGTCGTATAACAGGACCAAATCCACACATGTTATACAGTTCGCACCCGCGACAATAGACGTAGGAGAAGCGGCAAAACAAGAAGAAGAAGAAGAAGAAGAAGTGTGGATCAAGTTTATGATATTACCCAGAGTACACTTCGACTCTAGATACCGGTATATGCTGCAATTGAACGTTGTTTTTGAGCGGGAGGCATTTTCTTCGCAATTCCAGTCTTAGCAGTTAAAGAAAGAGGGAACTGCATACGCATATTTTTATGGATACATAATAATCGTAAACTATCCGATGATTTACATCACAAAATACGCATATCTGATAACCGTTTTATCCTTGCTTATTAGAAAAATAGGATTAGGGATTCTACCAAATTATTCCATAAATTCCACGTTTTCTCCTCCAGTGCGTCGAGCACTTAAAGTCAGCCCCACCTATATCTAGGATTTGTATACTTACTTCTTGAGTGGTGTCAGATAATACGTGCTCAATAATAAAATGTAACAAGATGGGCATGTTGACTGATGGGAAACAAGCCGCTTAGTGCGCCGGCATGGCTAAACCTCCGATCACTTCAGCGCTAATCTGACTGTACCTTGACCGCCTCAATCCGCTTACCCTAGCGAGCCTTCGTGGGAACAGTGGCTGCAGATCTATCAAGCTGCCAATTAGTTTCTCCACACTGTCAGTTCCACTTGTGTTTGGCGACAAAGTCGATCTCTATCGGTTAAGAAGCCCATGACACTTCGAGGTAGATCTCAACCAGATAAACATCCCCCCAACAAATTTGTGGGCTATGGTTGTGAACCGTTTGCTACTTCTACTCGTAGATAAAACATTTCTTCTCTCACAGATCCTTCTAAACGGACAGCTCATTTCCGTCACTCCATTAGGTCAATTTCTGATTGGATGTCAAACAACGGTACGAATAATTGGATCAAGATTTGCGAGTCACAAGTGTACAATGTACCTTAATCTAGACAAGGGATCCCGTATTTTTGCTTTGCGTCGTTAGCGGCAATTATTATTATTATTTTTATAATAATAATAATAATAATAATAATAATAATAATAATAATAATAATAATAATAATAATAATAATACATCATACATCTTCATTATAAACTCTTTTGCTTTTCAGCTTTCAGTTTGCAAACCTCTGTGAATTTACTATACGCTTCCATAATCCTCTATTTGTAACTATTTCTGTGGTCTCGTTTAGTTCCATACCTATTATCTTTAAAAATCGAGTCCGACCATCTGGCAATCGCCGTCTTGGTCGCCCTCTAGGCTCAGTTACCCTCTCACCCTCCATAGTCCACTATTCTTCTTGATAACTTACACTACCCCATTTCCAAAACATGACCCCACCACAGAAGCCGGTTTATAATTGGAAATGCCAATTTTGAATAATAATAATAATAATAATAATAATAATAATAATAATAATAATAATAATAATAATAATAATAATAATAATAATAATAATTCCGCCTCTGCAGTGTAGTGGTTAGTGTGATTAGCTGCCATCCCCGGAGGCCCGGGTTCGATTCCCGGCTCTGCCACGAAATTTGAAAAGTGGTACGAGGGCTGGAACGGGGTCCACTCAGCCTCGGGAGGTCAACTGAGTAGAGGTGGGTTCTATTCCCACCTCAGCCATCCTGGAAGTGGTTTTCCGTCGTTTCCCACTTCTCCTCCAGGCAAATGCCGGGATGGTACCTAACTTGAGGCCACGGCCGCTTCCTTCCCTCTTCCTTGTCTATCCCTTCCAATCTTCCCATCCCCCCGCAAGGTCCCTGTTCAGCATAGCAGGTGAGGCCGCCTGGGCGAAGACTGGTCATCCTCCCCAGTTGTATCCCCCGGCCCAGAGTCTGAATCTCCAGGACACTGCCCTTGAGGCGGTAGAGGTGGGACCCCTCGCTGAGTCCAAGGGAAAAACCGACCCTGGAGGGAAAACAGATTAATAATAATAATAATAATAATAATAATAATAATAATAATAATAATAATAATAATAATAATGTCCGCCTCTGTGGTGTAGTGGTTAGCGTGATTAGCTGCCACCCCCGGAGGCCCGGGTTCCATTCCCGGCTCTACCACGAAATTTGAAAAGTGGTACGAGGGCTGGAACGGGGTCCACTCAGCCTCGGGAGGTCAACTGAGTAGAGGTGGGTTCGATTCCCACCTCAGCCATCCTGGAAGTGGTTTTCCGTGGTTTCCCACTTCCCCTCCAGGCGAATGCCGGGATGGTACCTAACTTAAGGCCACGGCCGCTTCCTTCCCTCTTCCTTGCCTATCCCTTCCAATCTTCCCATCCCTCCACAAGGCCCCTGTTCAGCATAGCAGGTGAGGCCGCCTGGGCGAGGTTCTGGTCATACTCCCCAGTTGTATCCCCCGACCAAGAGTCTGAAGCTCCAGGACACTGCCCATGAGGCGGTAGAGGTGGGATCCCTCGCTAAGTCCGAGGGAAAAACCGAACCTGGAGGGTAAACAGATGATGATGATGATGATAATAATAATAATAATAATAATAATAATAATAATAATAATAATAGTAATAATAATAATAATAATAATAATAATGTCCGCCTCTGTGGTGTAGTGGTTAGCGTGATTAGCTGCCACCCCCGGAGGTCCGGGTTCGATTCCCGGCTCTGCCACGAAAATTTGAAAAGTGGTACGAGGGCTGGAACGGGGTCCACTCAGCCTCGGGAGGTCAACAGAGTAGAGGTGGGTTCGATTCCCACCTCAGCCATCCTCGAAGTGGTTTTCCGTGGTTTCCCACTTCTCCTCCAGGCGAATGCCGGGATGGTACCTAACTTAAGGCCACAGCCGCTTTCTTCCCTCTTCCTTGTCTATCCCTTCCAATCTTCCCATCCCTACACAAGGCCCCTGTTCAGCATAGCAGGTGAGGCCGCCTGGGTGAGGTACTGGTCATTCTCCCCAGTTGTATCCCCCGACCAAGAGTCTGAAGCTCCAGGACACTGCCCTTGAGAAGGTAGAGGTGGGATCCCTCGCTGAGTCCGAGGGAAAAGCCGAACCTGGAGGGTAAAACAGATGATGATGATGATAATAATAATAATAATAATAATAATAATAATAATAATAATAATAATAATAATAATAATAATAATAATAATAGCAAAGCAGTCATCTCCCTACAGGCCATGAAGGCCCTTGGACGAGTGGAAGGTAAAGGCTTCCACTATCCGTAACCTCGGCACTTGATGGGGTAGAGTGGTTAGCTCTACGCCCGGCCGCCTTTGCCCCCAGGAATTAACCTGCTACTCATTTTTGGTGTAGGCTGAGTGAACCTCAGGTTCATGTGCACCTCCGGAAGTGGAAATCTCGTTTCATAAATTTTACGGCTTCCTGACGGAGATTGGAACCCACGTCCTTCCGGGCCAACCGAGCACGCCTTTACTGCCTCGGCCAGGCACCCCTATATTAATAATAATAATAATAATAATAATAATAATAATAATAATAATAATAATAATAATAATAATAATAATAAAGGATTGGATTATGAGGTCGTATCGTGGCGAGGGTGTGCCGACTGTATCCGGGCGTGGGAACCTGCCATCCAGCCTTATCGCTGCCATCTCGCGCTATCCGAGAAGATATTGGGTATCAGAGCTGTCACTACACGGAGGGCGGTCGATAGTCAGGGATGTCAACCTCTTCTGTAATAGAATACAGCTCCATGACCTGACAGTGATCGTATTTTTAATCATGTTGTCCGGAAACTTGACAGTCAGTGGAAAAAATAACAGTTCGTTATCTTTCGGAGAACACCGATGATAATAACAATTCGAGCGAGGCTGTGTTGGGGTCACTGCCGTACAGTTTTCATGTATAATACGTACCGCTTGATAGGTGATGTCGAAATAAAATATCTAGTCAGTATGAGTTTGAAACTTCATTGTTGAGAATTGATTTCTTAATAAAACTAATTTATACAACTTTAAGACAAAGTCTATGCAAAGGTAAGTGATATGAGTACACAATATTATTATGAAAAGAGGTCGATGTCAGTATTACGAGTAAAACTGAAATACTTCACAGAGTTGTGCGAGCATTCGATGGGCAAACTGGAGCCTTTTCATCACCACAAGGGTGATCTGATCAGAATCCACATCCACGTAAGTTCCATCGTTGTTCTCCGCTGGGGCAGTAGATGTACCGAGCTCGATAGCTGCAGTCGCCCATGTGCAGCCAGTATCCAGTATTCGGGAGATAGTAGGTTCGAACCCCACTGTCGGCAGCCCTGAAAATGATTTTCCGTGGGTTCCCATTTTCACACCAGGCAAATGTTGGGGCTGTACCTTAATTAAAGCCACGTCCGCTTCCTTCCCAGTCCTAGCCCTTTCCTGTCCCATCGTCGCCATAAGACCTATCTGTAGTCGGTGCGACATAAAGCAACTAGTAGGGGCAGTAGATGTGCTCGGCTGGAGATCCAGTAGCACGGAACTCGATATATGATGCTTGGGCGCCTGAATTGTTATTTCCTTAATTCACAGTTTTCTTTTTTCTGATTTTACGTAATATATTTCCGCGAAGAAGATCAAAGAATGGCTAAAGAATGCACGTCTACGGACAGTAGGTCTGAGCGGACATAGAGTGTGAGAGAAGAGTTAGAGAGTTTGAGGAGCATAATTAGAAATCTAACGGAGGACAGGATGATGGCAGGTCTGTCGAAAACAATGTGCAGGATACAGTAGGTATAAAAGAGGGAGAGAGGAAGTTGTAAAATACAGCTGGGCTAATGTTTTATGGGGAAGGAAACCGAGGGCCAAGGGAGCTAGTCAGGGTAAGAGTTTGGGAGAATTATCGGCGAGGAATAGGTATGAGTCACTGCAGGTAGAACAGGGAAGGGAAGCTGAGAAACAGGGAAGTGTTATACAGGAGGGGCGATGTAAGAGGAAAGGAAATGTTAGAAAAGGGTGACATTGACAACGGGATAGGAATAGAAAGGTGAAACAGTGTCACGAGCGCGAGAAAAGGGAGGAAGTAGTGGATTCTGCAGACGTCAGAGAAGATAAGTGTGACCAGGAGGGGAGGGGATCTAATGAGGTGGGTGTGGTTGAGGCTCTGGCCACGGAAGATTTCATTGTTTGGCACCTACGGTAACTGTGCGGAAGTAAGGAAACCAGGGTATATTTATCCAGGAATTAGGTTACTACAGATGTTGAGGAAAGTGGAAGGGAAATAAAAGGTGGTAATGTTTCACATTGGTACCATCAACATAAGGATAAGGCAAGCAGGTATAGGTAGGCCTACCAACATAGTTGAGGATGTGTTTGATCCGGTTAATGCAGCGCGGGAGAAGTTTACGGGAGCGAAGATTGTTATCAACGAGATACTGTGTTGAAGGGATACTGACCTGGGGGGTGATCGGTGATTAAAATGTGGGGAACTAGGAGTCAGATTTGTAGATCCTAATGTATGGATAGAAGTTATGGGTCTATGATCAGATGCCTTTCACTTGCAACGCAGTGGTACGTATTGGATGCGAATATTTTCTCCCGAAACACGAGTGCTTATCATAGTGACAGGAATTATTCATACTGTTGCAAGAATAATTTGTAAGGTATGAAAAGGTTATAGATGAGAAACATGAAATTCTAGGTGTAACGCACGTCTCTAAAGATAATAGGCAACTGGATGTTTTTGGAGTATACAGACCTGGAAGGGGTGACACGAACGCAAAATTATTTGATCAGATAATTAGCCATGTGGAAAACGACACATTACGGAAGCTGATTTTAGTGGGTGATCTCAATTTACCGACATTATCGAATTAATTGGGAAGGTAATGAGAATGATGGGAAGCAAGACCAACAAATAGTAAATAGGTCAATCTGGGAAGGACAGGGTTTAAAGGAAATATTCAGGATTATGAAATAAGTTATGTACCTTCAACGGCGGAAAGGAATGGTACAGACCCACTGTATACTAACGGTGAAATAGGTTAAGGAGGAGGTGCAGATTAGAAAGAATAGAGTTAGGAATGATTGTGGATGTGAGGAGAGATTGAAGGAACATACCAGGAAACTGAATTTAGACGCCAGCTAAAAATAGCTGGCAAGCATAATTGCCAATCATTTGAATTTTAGGTATTTCAAGGCAGAAACAGGTTCCGAGAAGGATATCCCAGGAATCCGTTTTGAACAAGGGGACTCTATATGTGCGGGTTTACATAACGCAAAAGTATTTAGTGAGCAGTGTGGGAAGATTGTTGGATATAAGGATAATTTTCATGTAGTGAAGGTGACTAATATTAGCGAAGTAGTGAAATTTACTTATGATAAGAAATCTGTTCAATGTTTTAAAATCATATACATATCAAAACCTGCTTCCGGGTGAACAGACTCTAAATATGAAGTTTGTCCAGATATATCCACCCGTTTCTACGTGGTAATGGAATAGACAGACAGGCTTGAAAGCTATAACCACTGATACAGTCTTGAGTTGACCTAAAACAGATGCATATCTGAAAATATTGAAAAATAAACGAAATTACAGCGGATCTCTTTCAACTTTATTTATATACTGTAGATTGAAAATTGGTTGCACCGATATACAGAAACAGTGCTATGAATAAGAACGGAGCAACCGTGACCGTGGGTCTAGGAGTTGGAAGGAAGCGGCCGTGGCCTTAATTAAGGTACAGCTCCAGCATTTGCCTAGTGTGAAAATGGAAAACAACGCAAATACTTCTTCAGGGCTGCTGATAATAGGTTCGAACTATCTACCGAATACCAGCCAACAGCCGCGTGACCCAAACCGCGTAGTCAACTCACATGGTAATAA
Organism: Anabrus simplex; assembly: GCF_040414725.1. Taxonomy (NCBI): domain Eukaryota; kingdom Metazoa; phylum Arthropoda; class Insecta; order Orthoptera; family Tettigoniidae; genus Anabrus; species Anabrus simplex. The sequence goes on along the minus strand of NC_090265.1, from coordinate 1,114,473,918 downwards.
CTTTGACGTTGATAGCCGTGACTAAACCGAATGTCAATTCTATATTAGTTCTTAAACCAACTACAAAAGGAACACGCAGACACTGAACAAATATTAAACCAATTACTACTTGGTCAAACAGTGAGCAATTGCAATGCTGGCGTCAAGACGTTATAGAGACCCACATTTTGAGCATTGTTTTTCCAAATTCCAACGGGATCAAGTGTACATAAAAGCTATTGGACAGAGTATAACATGTTATTTAATTTGGAAGAACGGTGTTTGCATGTTTTATTTGGGAATCCTTCTTCATCTTCTTCTTCTTCTTCCTTATCTGTTTATCCTCCAGGGCTGGCTGTTCCTTCGGACTCAGCGAGGGACCCCAACTCTGCCACCACAAGGGCAGTGTACTGGAGCTTCAGACTCTGAGTCAGGGGGTACAACTGGGGAGGATGGCCAGTGCCACGCCAAGGCGGCCTCACCTGCTATGCTGAACGGGGGGATGGGGAGATTGGAAGGGATAGACAAGGAAGAGGGAAGGAAGCGGCCGTGGCCTTTAAGTTAGGTACCATCACGGCATTTGCCTGGAGGAGAAGTGGGAAACCACGGAAAACCACTTCCAGGATGGCTGAGGAGGGAATTGAACTCCCCTCTACTCAGTTGACCTCCCGAGGCTGAGTGGACCCCGTTCCAGCCGTCGTACCACTTTTCAAATTTCGTGGCAGAGCCGGGAATCGAACCCGGGCCTCTGGGGGTGGCAGCTAATCACACTAACCACTACACCACAGAGGCGGACTGTAAGCAGTAATAGCTTATATATCGGGCGACCGGGCGAGTTGGCCGTGCGCGTAGAGGCGCGCGGCTGTGAGCTTGCATCCGGGAGATAGTAGGTTCGAATCCCACTATCGGCAGTCCTGAAGATGGTTTTCCGTGGTTTCCCATTTTCACACCAGGCAAATGCTGGAGCTGTACCTTAATTAAGGCCACGGCCGCTTCCTTCCAACTCCTAGGCCTTTCCTATCCCATCGTCGCCATAAGACCTATCTGTGTCGGTGCGACGTAAAGCCCCTAGCAAAAAATAGCTTATATTTCAACAAGTAGAAAGCTTCTTCAAGGCCACACACTCCTGTTTAATGAGTTGCATGAACATTAGGTGCAAAATTGTTATAAAATCCCTAATATTTAGGCAACTTTTCCTGTCGATCTCACGTGCTCGCTAGAGGGTTCTTTCGACTGCTTGAAATCTAACATAAATACTGGCTGGGAATCTGTTCCCTAATCATCATCGCCATCATCATCATCTTCTTCTTTTTCTCCATATGTTTTCAATTGTTTTCTGACTGAATCGATGTTTCCAATTATGGGTCTTTAAATGGCTTGAAGATACCTACAAGGTCTGAATGCTTGTACGTCAAATCTACGAAAGGTCATTGTCGTTTCAGAACCCAGCTGTCAGTTCTATTCTGATTCTTTCATTCTTTCTTGCAATGTGCGTTTTTGACTCGTGCCTCTGTTACTATTGTTCGAAATGTTGTGTGTCCTCGTGAGCAAAGCATCACCTCGTCAGCCGATCAATTCTGATGCACTCCATAATGAAATGAACATGTAACTGAATACAAAGTCTCACATGTCCTACCGGAGCTACTACGTCTTCTGACATTTCTAAATATTGAGCTTTATAAAACTAAAATCGTAGGCCTACTTGTTTTGCCCTTGAGACTGGAAATTATTATAAACATGAAAATATAGCTGTTGACTGAAATTTCAAATTTCATATTTTTGGGTTCATTTCATGGCTACATCACCCTATCAATATTTATTTATGCTTTACATGATCAATTCACTTAAAATTACCTCTTTTAACCATTAAGCAATTGGGCATACGCCAAATGAGGCGAAACAGGTTTTCTTAAGGTATACGAGTATAATGCAGTTAATCGTTGATAGATAATGTTAACTGAATTTATTCTTGTAAATTTGTCGCAACTGCATGAGATGTTAGCGCGCAAGTATTTATGTGCGGTATTTATTATACTCGTCATACGACGGTACAATATAAAGATATCCCCTGCCATTTTGAAAGAGAAAATTTATCCTCGCTAAAAGCCCGGGCAGTCTAATGCAGAAGTGCACTTTAGCTGTAGGATCATTGAACCCACTTCGATCATGAAAGGAATATGTCGTATGGTTCAACAACAAATCTCTCTTCAGAAGTATAAAATGAGAGAATCTCTCCTTTTCTGGTTATTATTTCCAAGAGCACTTCGCTTAATTAGTTGTTCAGGATATGCGGCATTGCTAATAATCCCGTGTACTGTGTGCGAACTCTATTTCATTATCAATGTTGTGAATGGCTGAAGTATGGACAATGATATTCAATTAACGTTTTTTTGTGATAATGCATTACTTTATCCTTCAGATACTTCTTATACATTAGAGCACAGGCAAATTCGAGTTGCTATCATCAGTTTAGCAACAATGCAACACTACCACGCATTATGCAAGTCAACAACGCCATTTTCCATTAATTATCATCATTCATCATCCGCTTGCAATAAGGTGCGGATGTGAATACACGACGCCATGCGCACCATGCGTTACCAATACCCGTACTGAGCTTTTCGATTTTCAAATCAATTTGAAGGACATAGGGACAGGATTTCGGCAAGGTATCATACAAGTGAAAATTAAGTCCTGTACATATTTTCCAACTCTTCAATTAAGGAACGATGCATTTTTTTTACAATTATCTATACGTCGCACTGGCACAGGTAGGTCTTATGGCGACGATGGGACAGGAAGAGGCTAGGAGGGAGAATGAAAAGGCCTTACCCTTAATTAAGGTACAGCTCCAACGTTTACCTGGTGTGAAAATGGGAAACCACGGAAAACCATCTTCAGGGATGCCGAACAGTGGGTTACGAACCCACTCTCTCCCGAATGCAGCTCACACCTGCGCGCCCCTAACCGTTCGACCAACTCGCTCGGTAAGGAACGATGCAACAATGACTGTTTATTGTGGTAGCGTTAACACGAGGCAATTTTCCGAAGTTAATATAGCTGTTCTTCTTCCTGGCATTTTCTCAATTATTTGGGGTCAACACTGGACGTGTAATAAACTCAGTTTTGCGACATGTTGCCCTTATCGACGTCAACATTATGTGGATTCGTTTTTACGAGTTCCTTTTGTTGGTTGGCAGTGTGGTACGTTGTATGCAAATAAAGATGCATGTTGATTTAACCACAAGCAACCAGATAACCAACCAGGATAATTTACCGCATGTGTTTAAAATCCACGACCTTGCTGGGAAGCGAACCTATGGCTCTCTGAACCGAAGGCCACTACGCTAACCATTCAGCCAAGTAGCCGGTTAGGTTTCCTGTAATAATAATAATAATAATAATAATAATAATAATAATAATAATAATAATAATAATATTAATAATAATAACAACTGACCGGGGGTACACCTTCTCCGGCCAGTTAAACTGCTCGCCTTCTCTAAGGCCATATATGCAATCTAACTTGAACTGATGTAGTACAAAATGGTTTGGTTTTCTACCGTTATATGTAGCTATCATCGGTTTAAGGGGAATGGTACAGTAAACAACCCTCAAAATTTGGTCATTTTAAATATATATCAGCTTCTACTGTATGTAAAACAACGGAACTTTCTAAATGAAGCATAATACATGTTTTCTATGCAAGCACATATATCAGAATTGATTTTGGCATTATCAAACTCGCCAATTAATTATTCAAAATGGCGGCTTTTTGTGTGCCTGTGCTCACCGTTTCCTTCATAGTTGGGCCATTTATCAATATATTAGTGTTTTGCTTTTTTAAATGTACTGATTGAAGTTACAGCTACAAAACCGACCACTTCCAGAACTATATTTGCAAAATAAGTATTTTTAATTTTGTGTTACTTAAATATTGTATATTTTGGTAATTTTTCTGCATGTAGATTTTTTCCCCACACAATTATCAACCCTAGGCACATGACTTTGGTCAGTTTTGTAGAATCTATCACTAAGATCACGAGAGAAAAGCGGCATTGTAATACACCGTACAATTTAGGAGTTACAAGAGAAATGGTTTTGAAAAGTATAGTTTTGAAAAATTAGCTGCGAAGTTATATGACCCCTGTAAAGACACAGCAGCCTTCCAGTGGCTGTTAAAATGCTCCTAGGGCATAGGATGTTCCCTCTAAAGCAGTTTTCTTAGCTTCATTTTCCAGTATTAATCTTCTTCTGCTTTGTCTGGCCTCTTTTGTGGATTTTCGTATCCTTACTTCAGCAGACTTTAAACGCATCACGTCCTCTTGTAGCATTGCATGTTCACAAAAGACACCAGGATTCATGCCCATTTTTTGCAGCACAACCAACCTACTCCTCACTCCATCACTAAATGTCATAACTGCATCATTTGTGGCAATCTTCATAAATGTGTTTCCACAGAATCGAGTTTTTGGGCACTTTCCAAATCCTAGCATTGAGAGGCTCATTAGGATTCTGTGTATAACCTCCTAAACACTTTTCAACAGCTCAGTAGCAACTAAATCCTTGAAAACAGGCTTAATCACATCCACAACAGCTGAAGGTAATGTGTTTTTGAGTTTATATTCTTGAACTGTGCCTGCAGCTCGCTGGTACGGGCACCAGGAATTATCTCCTTTTGGGCAGAAGTAATGAAGTGGATTTCCATAAGATGAGCATTTACGGTACCAAATAGTTCAGATAGCAGTTCTCATGTCATTTACTGATGTTCAATTACTTCTTATATCATTTCCACAGTAGGTCGTCAGAGTATTTATTGCAGAATCTGTCAGTCTGTTTTTTCCAGACAATAATTTGCCATCTGAAAGTTTTTCCCCTTGAATATTTTCTTCAGGTTTCTCAGTCGGGTATCCATACGTTTCTGAACATGACCAACACATTCAGCTTTGGTGATTGATACACTTGGGCCATACGGTTGCATATCTGACACAGCTTTGAATGACTTTGTGTCACCATCACTAATGTATGTTATGTACCGTACGCTATATCTTATCTCAGAACGTTCAGAGTTCTCTAAATAGCCTATGCAATGTTTAGCATTTTAAATCATAACTCCTAAACTAGTGCAGATATATAAATAATTCTTTCACCAAATTGAACTAGAAGAGTGCAGTTAAGCATTAAAAAATACTTTGAAAAATCAAATTTTTGAAGATTGTTTCCTGTACCGATACCGGTACCCTTAAGTATCAGGCAGGATCAGCGATAATTAATCTTAAAAATCTTTATTTTTAAGTTGCCAAACCTTGGGTTTTGAGGATTGTTTTGTTAATGTATCAAAGTTTTCAGAACTCCTGCTGGTTTCTTCTTCAATAGCAATCCAGCTATCAGAATTTTGTAAATATTTTTGCTAGCCAATTAAAATCGGGGGGGTGTGTACACGAATCCAGTCTATCAGTAAAGTGTTCTGGAATCTTCCTCTCAAAAATAATATAAAAGCTGGGCGCTTTAGGGCCGTATTGTCTTCTTCATTGCTACAGTTAATTAATTGAGTGTGGTGTGTGCTAACGGAGGCAGGGGCCGCGGGTGGCGTTCTAAAGGTCCAGCAACGCAAGGTAATGGTATAATTTTCATAAACATGTGATAGCTCCTTCAGATAGCTTGAGGGGAAGGTTTTAACCTCTTTAATTTAATGTAAATTACTAAATCTGGTGGTTTAAGTGTAGTATTTTCGGCCAGTCTGAGGACTCTGTTCTATTCCCTACTGGGTAATATCTAATGTAAGGGAACAAAGAGTGATTCGCCTCTGTTGATTCCCATTCAACTTGGTATGGGGTGACAAAAATTTCCAAATCTCTACAATTCTTAACAAGTGCAAGTGTTTCGCCTCCTAGTCTTCTGTTTGTGGCCAGTCATGTTCAGCACTTTCTTTTCTACATTATGGACATTTAGTATGGCCACTCATTGTCCCTTTTATTCGGTAATTGTTTCTGGAACAGTGTGTTACACACTGTTGAGCAATAAATGAGCCCCATGAGGCCAAAGGTGTGTAAATACTTTAATTAAGGACAACCGATAGGTTGTCAGTGTTCTATTAAAAACGGATGCCTCTGCGAGGCTGGAATATGATATAGTTGGAGCGCGGACTCCCCTGTAGTGTAAAGGATAGGAGCAAATCGTGCTCTTGCAAATCTCGTAACTGCCAAGAGCAATTCAGCTCTTTTCTCTGTAAAGTAACATTTGTAATCCTCTCAAGTTGTGTACCTGATTTTTGGACTTTCAGTCATTGTTATTGTTGGAGCTGACCAGCTCATCATATTATTCAGATTTTCTAATTATCAATTTTAAATTCATAGAAAGAAAGGAAAGAAATATCATATCAATTTTGTGTGTGTTAACTTATGCTCCAGTTAATTCCTTGTCCACCCATTCACCCCTCGCGCTTCTTACACCTCTGTGAACCACGTAATCCCCGGAACAATAATAATAATAATAATAATAATAATAATAATAATAATAATAATAATAATAATAATAATAATAATAATAAAATCCAGTGGCAGTTTTCAGTTCACAATCGTATAGTAACGAAATTAAATGAGAACATATATTACAAGAACAAAGAATTATTGATGATGGTTGTTGTTTAAAGAGGCCTAACATACAGGTCATTGATCCCTTAACAAAGAATTATAACCAAACGAAGTATTACAAGAAATAATATAAAAACGGGACATTTCTTGATACCTAAATAAGATGTTAAAAATGCATGAAAAGAAGAAAAAAAATTGCTTACGAGGATTGTAACATAATAATTTTGGCCACTTCCAGTATGTGTTATGATGCCGTCATGTCTTCATAAGATGAGGTTAGTCCTGTTCCAATTTCTTTTAAATATCTTCGTTGGTATTGACATTATTGAGAGAATGCCGCGTTATTAGTTATTGTATTGTTTTGTATAGTTTACTGTCTCTCTCTCCCTGTTGTAGTCTGTATAAATAAATAAATACATAAAATAAATAAATAAATAAATAAATAAATAAATAAATAAATAAATAAATAAATAAATAAATAAATAAATGTATGAATATATGTGTGTATGTATGTTGTCTGCCTGGTCGAGGTAGTAAATGTGTGTTCGTTTCACTCTGAACGACATGTGTTCGATTCGCTGTTAGAAAGACGAATAACACATTAATGAAATTTCACTTCTAGGAAGGCATATATCCCTGAGGTTCAATTAGCCCACATTATAAATGAGCAAATAGGCAGGAAACGTGATGGGGAAGTTCAGTTATTTTATTATTTTGTGTGGCTATTGCTAGCCTGGTGTGGCCCTTGTTAGGCAGACCCTCCGACGAGGGTGGGCGTCATCTGCCGTGTATATGAAACTACGGTTTGTTGTGCTGGATGATAGTGTTGATGTGGTATGTGAGTTGCAGGAATGTCGGGAACAGCACAAACTTCCAGTCCTCGAGTCAAGGAAATTAACAATTTAAGGCTAAAATCTCCGACCCGGCCGGGAATCGAATCGGGGGTCCTGTGAACCGAAGAGCAGTACGCTGACCATTCAGCCCGGGAAGTGAAGTGATAATGATAGTTATCGTTCATTGTTGGATGCGCTTGTGAATGGTCGGCTGTTTAGAGTGCTCTTGCATTATTCTAGTGATAAAGTAGTTAAAACCTATTGAAATTGTTTAATTTTGTGTGTGCGTGATCCATTTAGTGTTGTTTGTATTTGGGTGTTTAGTGCTTGTTGGTAGAAATTGGGAGTAGTGATATTTATTTGAATTTTAAAATAAGTAGTTCAGTTGGTGTTCAGTAGATTACGTTTTCTACTTTAAGTATTTCGAATTTAGGTTTAGGAAATTCTTTAGGTAATAATATTAACTTTAAAAAATTTAATTTTAAATATCTGTAGGTTCGTTGGTATAATAATTACAAAGGCAGACTATCATAAAGAGTTGTAACTTCCGCAACTTTTCCAGTACCGGCAAATAGCCGTTGAAACTATCACGAAGGTAATCTATATATTAAAAAAATTATGGCGAGGCATTGAGGAGTATGAGGGAGGAGTTGGAGAGTTTGAGGGAGATAATTAGGATTCTCTCCGAAGACAGGAAGGATCCCTCAAATGATGTACAGGATACGTATCCGGTATATTCCTTTCGGTGTACAGTAATTAAAAGCAGTTTTTATCCTGTTACGGTATTGTAGGATAAAATAGAGTACGACTAAGTAGTATTATGGTGTAGTAGTATATTAATTACCTTATTGTGTGATTATCTGTACTATCCTAGACAATATTTCTTTCCCTTCTTTCTTTTTCACGCATAATACGTTATTTTATTGTACCTTTTCTTTTCATTTTTTCCGTAAAGAATGGCTAAGCAGAGCAAGTGAAGCGACTGTCGGTGTGGCGAGGCATTGAGGAGTATGAGGGAGGAGTTGGAGAGTTTGAGGGAGATAATTAGGATTCTCTCCGAAGACAGGAAGGATCCCTCAAATAATGTACAGGATACGTATCCGGTCGATTTCCTTCATTTTTTTAAACTGTAAGATATTCATGCACAGATTTGTCATCAAGTACTATAAATCACTTAACTACCGCCTTCCTCAAATTATTTGATTTTTTCAATTTTTTGTCTAATTGAAGGAATCATATCTTTGGTTCTGATTGAGGTACGGAGTTTGTTTTGGCCTAAGAACACTCAGTGGATCAAGCTCTTTTATTTCAGCTCTTAACTATTCAAATTGGGTGATTATGAGGAAAGTTATGAGTGCACATTCAATTTGACGTCTCATTTCAATATTTTTTCACATTGAAGCAATCATATCTTTCGTTCTAATTAAGGTATGCAGTTCGTTTTGGTCTAAAAGCACTCAGTGGACCAAGCGCTTTCTTTGAGGTAATGTCTACTTAAATTGGTATATTCCGAGAAAAGTTATCAGTACATTTGTCTCCATGACGAAGATCTTTGAAAGACTTTTAACAGTTCGGCGCGTAGTGTTGTCCCAAGGAACGTTTAATTCAATTTCTTTGTGTGAAGTATTTTCAAGTGTTTTGTTGACATAGTATTATATTCTATTACCACAGAAGATCATGTGCTTCATTTCATTAACTGGAAACTTTGCAAATACATCCGGTTGTGAGATGGACAGCAGACAATGGTATAATGAAAACCGGGTTAAACGTCAGGTTGTGAGTTTCACAAATAGGAAAAGTCCTCTCACTTTTAATTACTGCGTTGATGGGGTGAAAGTACCTTTTGTGGGTCATTGTAAGTATCTAAGTGTTAATATAAGGAAATATCTTCATTGGAGTAATCATATAAATGGGATCGTAAATAAAGGGAACGAATCTCTGCACATGGTTATGACGGTGTTTAGGGGTTGTAGTAAGGAGGTAAAGAAGAGGGCATATACGTCTCGGGTAAGACCCCAACTAGAATATGGTTCCAGTGTATGGGACCCTCACCAGGATTACTTGATTCAAGAACTGGAAAAAATCCAAAGAAAAGCAGTTCGATTCGTTCTGGGCGATTTCCGTCAAAGTTTGGGCTGGGAAGACTTGGGAGAAAGGAGACGAGCTGCTCGACTAAGTGGTATGGTCCGAGCTGTCAGTGGAGAGATGGTGTGGAATGACATTAGTAGACGAATACGTTTGAATGGTGTCCTTAAATGTAGGAAAGATCATAATATGAAGATAAGTTGGAATACAAGAGGACAAATTGGGGCAAATATTCGTTTATAGGAAGGAGAGTTAGGGATTGGAATAACTTACCAAGGGAGATGTTCAATAAATTTCTAATTTCTTTGCAATCATTTAAGAAAAGGCTAGAAAAACAACGGATAGGGAATCTGCCACCTGGGTGACTGCCCTAAATGCAGGTCGGTATTGATTGATTGATTGATTGATTGATTGATTGATTGATTGATTGAAGACCACGTCAAATACATTGCAAACGAGATCGACTGCAATACAGAAAGGGTGTCGGTTCTGGACGGGCAAGTAATCAAGACATATGAATAAAGAGTCAACATGTAATCGCGAGTCAAATTTTCGCCATTATGTACAGCATTCAATGTTAAGTATGTTAAACCAGATAATGAGATCTTCCAGTGAACGTGCATATGTAATAATTGTCAAGAATTCTTTATACAATTTCTCTGAAGTATGATTCGCATTTTCTAAAATTTGAAACAAAATCTGAAATTATATAATTATTTTTACGATCTGCGGGGACAGAAATCAGGTCTGACTGCGTTAAAAATCTTTGCTTGGAGGAAGCTATACCGTTGTTGCATGCCTGTCATAGACCATACCCTGCGCGTTTTCATATAGCTGGATATCGTCGCTGTAGTTACATAATTCAGCCGTGAGAATGAAAATGGCTACGATCAATCAATCTGCCACCACAGGCGACATAGAATGCTGGAATAGCGTGCCCTTACCTACTGAGCCACATTCGCGGCCTGAAAAGCACGTGGGAATCAATTATTAACTATCTTAAATTTACCCAGCAAGGATCACGACTCTTCTTAATCTTCTTTCTTTATTCGCTGTTGAAGTTGCGTTTAAAATTCACCCCCAGATTTCCTGACGTAAATCGAATCAAAAACGTTCGTTGAGAGACGCGGATGAGTATCTCGTATTCAAGATAACATATTGGGCTAATCTAATAAACGTGGCCCCATGGCGAGGTTACAAAGTGGTTCCTATCGCCGGGAGAGCCCCCTGGTGGGAGATCGGGGAAGCCCCCGCCACTGACAGCGCTAAAACGGAGCGGCTCTGTGCTCCCCAATAAATATTCCTTGCATGGCTTCTTATAACGGAGTGATGGATGATGCGGCCTGCTCATGCCTAATGGAGTTGACAGCTGGAAACACGGAATCAAACGGCTTTTTAAATTATTGATTAGTGCATGGCAGAGCATGGAACACGCTACTTGAGTGTATCGCAAGTGCTTCACTCAACAGAACAAAAATAGTCACTGGCCACTAATAAATCTCATGTCATTTTATTTCCAGTCTTCTTTAACTATGAAATTAATTCTTGGCGTCTGGTAAGGTAGCCTGTGAAAAGGGGTATTAAATATGTTTGTGGAGAGAGGTACAGGTGTATGAAAATGTTAGTGAGGTCTTGTAGAAATCTTCTCTAGCGATGTTTCATGAATCCCCAGAGAAGTTGTAACGTTTCATGGAGGATCCAATACAGATAATACAGACTCTACCTCTAATTACAGCATCTAAGCATTTTATGTGATTCAAGAATATTAGAAGAAAATCTGGTTCATAGATGACTCACCAAGCCCAGATTCATTTCCGGAGAGATGCATTATTTGCAGCGCACTATTTGTTTTGGTATGGGTTAGAGGGAATTTATTACATTCTTTGACCAATCTCAGAATCATTCCTGGCTTTGCTGATGTAAATATGACTGAGGTACGGATAAACCAGAACAATGTCTCTTGTATGAATCAGAAGTGTAACTTTCCGTCACACCGAATCACCATCATAAACGAACAAAGTATAAAATTACTTATGCAACCAGTCTGAGTTATGAATGATGTGCAAGTTTCATCATAGGCTCGGTGTGTGCGTGTTTATCCTTCAGACGGATAGGCAGTAACACCCTGTAGTCCGAGAGGAAGGCAATAGGGAAATACCTCACTCTACTACACCTTCCCAGTGATACTATTGTAATTGATCACAAATAATTTGATATTATGTATGTTCAAGGGAGTGAATCGTTAATGAACAAATATTTTACTCTTATTGAATCGAATAATATGGTCATATAGGCCTACTGTGATTACGGTAAGGAGGAAAAGTTGTGGACCTAGGAGGTAATAGATGGGCTGGTGGGATCTTCAACAGCACCATCAGCTGCCATAGAGGGTTCATCAGTCTGTCTGTCTCTCTGCTTGTATGTCTGCCTGTTACACATGATATTATGATCATAGCCACGGACTGTCCAGTTTTTGGGGAGTCTGAAGCACATTCATTAAAACTATCATGTATTCAATCTGTAATTTTAGAGTGTACCCTGTTGGGCTAACCTGGTAAATAAAATCCGATTTTTGTTGCTAGTTGATTTACGTCGCACCGACACAGATAGGTCTTATGGCGACAATGGGATAGAAGTAGAACATCTCTTTATTGCCCACCCTAGTACATACCATCGGCTTACAGGCAATAAAGACAACAAAACACACAGAAACAAAAACAAACTTTGAACAAACAATATCTAATCTATGTTACTTAAAACTACTAACTACCTTCCCTAACTAATTTGATGGCGTCCATCACCAGACCTTGGGCTGTGCCACCCTACACTAATCAAACAATATCTACTATTTAACCCTTAAAACTACTTAACACTATAAAACTACTTACTCCAAACTCTAATTTGTATGGTGGCGCTGCAGAGGCGGATTTCCGGACCATAAGCATCACCACCCTACACTAAAAATTATATTCTACTACTACAACTAATAACAAAAAAAAACCGACTGGCTGATCGTGGTACCCCTTGGTAGTGAGGGAAACCCTTCCACCCATGACACCACTATCAGCCACACCCGTGGGTCAGATGACATCCCCACCTAAACCTCTATAGCAACGTGTTTCCCTCCCATTCATTGCTTGACGAATCGCCGAGGAGGATACCTGACGCGACGATGGGATAGGAAAGGCCTAGGAGTTGGAAAGAAGCGGCCATGGCCTTAATTAAGGTACAGTCCCAGCATTTGCCTGGTGTGAAATGGGAAATCACGGCAAACCATCTCCAGGGCTGACGACAGTGGGATTCGAACCCACTATCTCCCGGATGCAAGCTCACAGCCGCATGCCCCTGACCGCATGGACAACTCGTCCGGTAAAATCCGATTTAAAGTGTGTGTCAATGTCTGAGACGGGAAATTAATAAGGGCGTGTTACTACAGAACTCTAGCTAATTGAATGGATTCACTAGAATGGAATGAAAGGTTAGTTGTAGCAGCCTCATTTTGAATCGAAAGTAGACCTTGGTTAGGTGCAAACAATCACAAAAACTAAAGGTGTGTGGACAGACTGACAACATATTACAATTCTCAGTTTTTACTTACTTACTTACTTACTTACTTACTTACTCTTCATGGATTAGGCTAATAGCCCGTTCCGACCTCAGATTTCATTCCATCTCTTCATAGGACGACCAATATCTCTTCTTCCCGTAGGATGGTATTCCAGGGCAAGTTTTGGGATTCTGTCGTTATCCATCCTCAGAACGTGGTTTTTCCAATTTATCCTGTTTTGGAATATTCATTCATTGGGAATATATTTAATTATTGTCTTATCTCTTCATTTCGTATTTTATCTTTTGGGGAGTATCCTTTCACTGAATCTCATTTCAGATTATTGGATTTTATTCCTATAGCTTGTTTTATCCACCCATGTCTCACTTCCATATAACAAAGTTGGTACAGCCATAGTCTTATAGAATTTAAGTTGAGTATCTTCTCTTACTTTTCCTTTCAGTGTTCGGCGAATTGTTCCACACATATATTGAAATCGATGAAGTTTTTTCTTCACCTCGTCATCATCATTAAAAGATATTTCACAACCAAGGTACTTAAAATTTGTGACTTTGCTACTGGTTGATTGTCAATTTATCTTCGCTCTGATAGGATATTTCCCTTGCCTTGCTCAGTTTTTAATAGTACAAATTCATAAATTATACTCGCAATGATGTACTTTTCAAGCATGTAATATTCCTTATTACATCTATTAAAACATGAGGAATGAAAGATTATGTTACTGAATCTAATATATAGACCTGCTATTGTATGTGATTATGTCTGGCCAGGAAATCCTTCTACAGTAGACCGTATAGCCAGCGACTCAACGCCGAGTGTTGAGCGGTGGTAAATAACTCGACTTCCTAAGGGGACCAGCGGCCTCGGGCGGATGAGTCCTTTAGATGGGGTGATGCTCCCCAGTGTGGAGGAAATGCCACCTGAACCCATAGGCAGCGCCTGTTCTCCATATTAGGAGCTGCTGCCTCCGATTGCTGGTCAGCAGAAGTTTAGGTGAATGTCTAAGGCGGATGAACACCTAGGTTTCAACGGCAAGGATAATATTATGACTGCGCAGGAGAAGGCAACGGTAAACCACTCCTGTATTATTACCAAGAAAATTCCATCGAACGTCTCTCTGTTGTTTCAAGTATAGTATGCACTGGTAGGACCCCCAGGCCAGTAAGTACCGAATATGCTACTGGGGAAGAGCAACGGTCACTTAGAAATAATCTCGGTTTGAATGACGTGAATGGGGTAAATCCTTCTGGAGGCCCACTTGCCGATGTAGTCCCTGATGAAAAGAAGGATCAGCGCTGTGTGACAACCCATCATACCGCAACATGCAATGTTCGAGGAATGAGTCAACGGAACCTCGATAAAGAATGAAATGATCAGATTAAACATTGATCTGTGTGGTATTAGCGAGCTGCATTGGACAGGAAATTGCTTCTTCAAGTCGGATGGCTTTACAATTTATTATTCTGGAAATGACAACAGAAAGCAGAATGGTATAGCTTTCGATGCGAACAAGGAAACTGCAGCAAGTGTGGAAAGTTGCACAACAGTCAGTCACCGTATTTTAGCAATCCGTTTACGAGGGTAACCACTCAATATTGTACCCTGATGAGATAGGCCCTAGTTTCATGATTTGATTTTGATATGAGAAATACAGATATATTGGAATATTAAATAAATACAGTGTCAGTTTTGTGTGGACGGGAGAATTTCCACATGATCGCGACAGTCCGGCGCCACCGTAAGCTTGTCATTAAGGGGAAGAAGGTTTCCTGGTCAAAAGATAAGAGGATTTAAATCTAGAGCTCACAACAACAGAATAATGACTACAAGGAAGTGAAAGAGTATATATTTCGGACCAAGGCCGAGCAAGATGCATCGCCAATACCGAGAATATGACGTACGGGTTTCGTCCACGCCCGAGGCATTTGGTGTGGCCACGTTTCACAGGGAGAGATTTCAAACTAACCAAAGCAGTCCTGACCAATGAGAAAATATATCACAGGCCCGCAGATAAACCAACATAAGAAAAACTCAGAGTGAACTCCAGTTAGCTTCTCCGATAACAATAATTAAATTATTCCAACCACATGATTGAATAGAGGGGATTTTTGTGATATCATTCCCATGTTGATTAATTGTAATCATAATAAATTCAAGTATTGAATTCGTGGAAATGACCCACGCTATCTCGCCATTGGTCGAGATGAGCACGCCATCAGGGACGCCGAGTTAGCGCGCGAAAGGTGGAGGACAGAAATTAAGTGATATTTCCATAATCACCGAACGATAGGAGTTCAGAATACGACACATGAATGTGTATCGCCAGTGTATTAAGTAGGATAAAGCAAGAGATCCAAATCCACCTGCATATGCCAATTTAGGAAACCAACCCCCCTCTCCAGGAAGTGACCGCGGATGACCCCGGCGGGAAATCAGATCGTCCATAAGAGTCCAGTAGCGGACCTCACATCACAGCAGTTCTCACCACTCACTCAGTCGTTTGAAGTCACCAGTTGTGACCGAGCGGACCTCACATCACTCAGTTCTTACCAGCACTCAGTTCTTACCAGTCACCAGTCGTTATCGGTCACCAGTCGTGTCAGTCGTAATGAAGTAGTTGAGACTCTGACACGTTGACTCTGTAAGTCAGTACCTCGGGACGTATTCGAAGTCAGTTAGAGCTGAAAGTACGTGAATTATTAGGAGAATGAATACGAACAGTGAAATTATCCATAGTACCGAGTGTGTATAATCAGTACAATTGTATGTTGAATTTAATGAATGTCATGTGTTTAAATAATAAATACCTAACGGAACGCCGATAGTACCTTTGGAAGGCAGTGTGCGGAGCCTGAAGTAAACACCTCAAGATAGACGGTGAATAACTATCCGAGCAGGGAATTATAGGAGCTAGGCGATGATCAAGACGGCTTGAAAATCAACTAGGAAGTGCCGGTTGAAGACGCGATACGCGCCGGTTCAAATGAACGACATTTCGTCGTAATGTGTCACGACGTGTGTTTCGGGCGTATATGAAGAGTATATTGTGCGAGTGTCAGGGGTCTAGGAGCACCTATAAGTGTTTTTTTTTTGTTATTAGTATTCTTGTGTAAATTAGTGTAATAAGGTATTAATCATGGGTAGTCACCCAGAAGTGTTTTATTGTGAAAAATTTGTATTGTGCGACATGATGGACGTGTAAATCACCATGGGGCCGTAAAGCCTATATCTCCTCCGCTACGAGACAATGGAATTCTACATAGGAATGAGTACACAATTTTGATATTTAGGGGATGTTATCGCGACTAAACGGGGTTCAGTGTAAATTAATTATGGTTACTTAACATGGTCCGCTTCCCGAGTCCATGATTTTTATTTTTTTTGTTAGACGGACGAACTAATTTATATTAACGTAATAATGGGTTAGATTAATTAATTTGAGTATTTGTTTGTTGTATATAATGTAAATATGGGATATATTTCTTTCAATTAATGCATGCTGTTTATAATACTTTGAATTAAGTTCATTTCAAGTGTTAAATTTTTTTTTGTGCTAACCCATTTATTTGAATTTCATTCACTACGGTGATCATTTGTAATTTAATTAGGAATAATTTCTATTAGACAGCCAGATTATGAAAAAGCCAGAGTATGGAAGATTTATGTTGCGTACGGAAGGTCATTAAAATACTAATAATAATAATAATGTTTATGAGTTGACAAAGGAAAGTAAAATAATAATAATAATAATAATATTTGGGCGTGTAGAAGTTAAAGTATAATAATAATAATGACGGTGCTTCGCGAGTTAGCCAGTGCAAATATAATAATCAAAGTGGAGATGATATGTAGCGTTAAAGACTTTCATTCGCGTAGTCAGTTTGATTTTACGTAAATTTTTGATTTTTCGTTTTTTTTGGACTTTGATTTAACCATTAAAATTTTGTTTAAGAGCGATATAGGCACGTGAATTAGAATGGTCACGATATGTTAAAAGCCCAGAATGATTTGAGCCCATATTTAGAGTTGGAAGTCATGAGGGACGAATATCCGGCGTGAAATAAGTTGAGCCGTATTGTTTGTAATGATGAAATAGATGAATCTCAAGGCCTAAGATGATATAAATGCATATGCCGGTGTTCTTAGTGGTAGAATCCACGCACCGAGGATTATTTTATGAATTAAATGTTTGAAGAGTTCCGATGAAAGGAAATGGACTTCAAATTTGAAGGAATAGTTTAGCAATCGCCGGCATTGGAGGTATTTGCCCAGCCGCGATGTGCCATAGGTTGTGAGATGTGTCTTGGGAGGACAGGTGTCCCCATATAAAATTAACGGCAGTACGAAGTTGAAGGTACGGTCCCGAATACCGTGTTGTCCCGACCGATATAAAGCAGATCTTAGTGGTTCATAACGGGATTTAACATATGTGACTAAATTATAAAGAGTGGATATTAAAATATCATCTTTCCATTTTTAATAATAATAATAACAATAATCATACTCCAAGTGAATCTTGTCTTAAATCAAGTGCTTAGTGCCAAGATAAATCGGAATTGTAAAAGGGGTTATGCGTTAAACATATTAAGAGTGAACTACCGTGTAACAGGCGAATTTAAGTTTTTTTAAAATAATAATAATAATAAAAACTAAAGTACTTTTTTTTGAAGAATATTTTTTTTTTATATTTTGGACATAATAATGATGTTGGGAGATGAAATGAAAGATTTGAGATTTTTAACTAATAATAATAATAAATAAAATATTTGAAGAAGGAGAAGAAGAATAACCAATGAAGGTACTTTTTTTTAATTTTAATTTTCGATGAAAATAATAAGAGCGAGAAGTTGAAGTATTATAGCAAGGATGATTACGGGTTACGATAATCACGATTTCCACTATTAATAATAATAATAATAATAATAATAATAATAATAATAATAAAATATTTATGAGGAAGCTGATCATTATATTGTGCGGATAATTTAGGAGGAAGAACTAACCTTCGTTTGAAACGTCGGCAAGGGTTGGCATATAATCATCCCGGATGACAAATGATAATAATCAAATACCGGATTATAATTGAAATTAATGAAAATAATGAAATTAATTGATGGTAGTCAAAGTATATGCTAATGATCAGACAGAGAATGGTAATGATATTATTTGATAATCATAGGAGGGTATGCTAGGGACAGTCATCCTGTGTCGAACTGCTCCGAACCACATGTTGGGTTTTCACGGGGAGATAGCGGTAGATACGTAAATAACCCACGGACGGCACATGTTTGCAGGGTCAGAGCAGAGTAATGAACCTTTCCGTACGTCTTGTCGTATTGACAAGTGTAAATATTAAAGTAGCTTTTGAGTTAATGAACTCTACCTGGTGTGTTTGTGAATCTGGAAATAATAGGCTAGAGTTTGTCCGTATTATAAATTCCCGTTTTTTCGAGGCGATAACATTTTCCAAGGTGGGTGTCCGGCTCACCAGAATGTACATACCGGAAGTGTCTCATGTCCAAACGGAACGAGGAGACGACAGTAAAAAGTTACTGTCGTGCCTTCGTTTCCGAAAGAAGATCTCCAGCGGTGAAACGTCCAATCATACGGATGTGAATTCGATCCCCAGTAACCAATTGGGACGAATTCACCAGATGTTTTACACTACCAGAGTAGTGAGGTAAAATCCAAGTATTATGTCATTTATTTTTCAGGATTAAAGTGTCACAATGTAAATTTGTCATCATGTGTAGTATGCAAAATAAGTGAATAAATTGCTCCTCATTGCAATTTCAATAGGAAACAGCTTCCATATCTTTTCATTGTAGTTAGTCTAGTATGCCCATGGAATTTAAGTTGTCACTTCCCATTCCTATTGTGGAGTCAGAATTTTGTATCCATGAATGAGTCGTCCCCCGTAACCTTAAATTTTCATGCCCCGTTCATCCCTGTGTTCATTTGATGCGCCGATATATATATATATTTGATATAAATTTTTTTATTCGTTTTCGAACTGATCACCCCTGAGATAAATGCTAGTCTGGGACTCAGGAGGTGGGCGGGTGCATAATGGCGCCCAACATGGAAGGGCCTATTGCATCATGTTTGAGCAACGGGTGACTTTATATTTTTTTTACGAAAAAAAAAACACACATCTGAACTTTTTGTTGTATTAGCGACGATATCATTAGCGACCAGCTCAGTGCCCGATTGCATTATAGATAGGCCCAGTTGTTTAACTTCAATGTAAACCCAATCGGGATATTTAATTAAATTTTGACCGCATCACGGTTAAGTTGAATAGTGGTTTTTGATATGTCAAGTAGTAATTCATGTTAAAGTAAGGTTAGTTTCGAACGGGGCTAGACTTGATAATTATACAATAGTATTTTATTGCTGTAAAGACTCATTAAATTAATCATTCCCTATTCTATAAAATTAAAATTTATTGTGATTTAGTGAGACTCCACATAAATGTAACTATCCATGGGCAGGAATTTTGTATAGGCAAAATTTATTAGGAATACTGTATTTGGTAAAAATGTGACTGAGAACCAGATTCAAGTATTAATAAAAAGATAATGGAACTGTGTAAGTTAAATTTAAATTATTTCAAGACAGGTGACTTCAAGGTTTTCGTCATGGTATTATCGATTGT
Source organism: Anabrus simplex (assembly GCF_040414725.1). Classification (NCBI taxonomy): domain Eukaryota; kingdom Metazoa; phylum Arthropoda; class Insecta; order Orthoptera; family Tettigoniidae; genus Anabrus; species Anabrus simplex. The sequence goes on along the minus strand of NC_090265.1, from coordinate 1,114,454,202 downwards.
TGTTGTTGTTGTCATATTCGGGAATGACTGATGATATATAATTCAGGCATAATAAGCACGTGATGGCAATTAATATGCAAATTTGAATTACGTTATATAAATTATTCGCTATGTGAAAGCGAAAAATATTGTTTGGTTTTGAATTTGGAAATTTAAAAATTCTAGAAAATATTAACGAGGATATAACCGTATGATAGGGCCTAGACCCAAAATTGTCGTAATCGTGTGCGATAGGATGAGAGGCTGATCGGCCCTCTTTTCTCATTTATATAATGTCAGACGAAGGTGGGGAGCGTCCCCAAGGTGAACAGTTAGAAGGACAGGGAGAGGTGAAAGCTCTCACTTTGGAAGACTTAATGCGAGTTATGGTTCTAAATAGACAGGAACTGACGGAACAAATACAGGCCGCTAATAGTTCGTTAGAAATTAAAGTGGACAAGGTGCAGGCCGCTAGTGTTTCTACTAAACAGGAACTGACATCTATAGTTCAGGCCGCGAGTGTTTCACTAGAGCGTAAAATTGAGACTAATAGACAGGAACTGACGGAACAAATACATGCCGCTAATGTTTCATTAGAAAATAAAGTCGATATGGTACAGGCCGCGTGTGAATTTAATAAAATAAAACTCACAGAACAAATAGCTGAGGTTCATGCCGCCAGTATATCACTAGGACAGGAATTACGGGACCGAATGACCCAAGTCCAGGAGGCGTGTCATTTCGCTAAGGACGAATTGAAAGGGCATATCGACTCTTGTATTATTAGTGTCAATGAAAAGGTTGACCGATTCAGGGATGAGGCGTTACTAGAACGTAACGAAATTAAGGAGAAATTAAAGGCCAGTATTCAGGAGATTTCAGCTCAGAGGTTGGTCGACCGCGAAGATTTAAAGGCGCACATCGAAGAGGTGAGGGGTGAATGTTGCAAGGAAAACGATATCATCCGAAGCCACGTGGAAAGTAAAGGTGCATATACTGCAAATACTTTGGACAGGCACGAAAAGGGAATCGATGAGTTACGAGGTGAAACTGTTCGTACCCTAGTACTAGTAGCCGGTCTCAGAAATGAAATTCAGGATATAAAGACGAATTCGGAAGATCGTAGCCGTAGACTCACACAGTGTGAGGAGGCAAATATAGCATTGTTCAGAAAGACTGATGGGTTAGCGGAACAAAGCCAGACGATCGCTGACACAGAGGTCAGAATAGTGGAACAATTTAAGGTCCACACGGGGCAGAATTCAGTGTCCAAGCAAATGCCCGACAGTAATACCGAAAGGCTGGAAGAAATTAGAAAGGATCTGGAACAGGTCAAGGCCAGGTTAGAACAGCCAGGGTCACTTCAGGACTTCCATCTCCAGTACCGAGAGTTCGAGACCCCAGACAATCAGGGCTTCCATAAAAAGGAAGGCATGTCACAAGCCGATACGACCGGACTTAAGTTTGAAGTAGGAGACGGATCGTCATCATCATCAAATGCCCTTCCGACATCTGTGGTCCACGTCATCAAAATGTCAGACGACAAACCACCTAGATACGACGCTCGAGGACATATAACCCCTAAAGGCTTCATCCGCGAGATCACTAACTATATTAGTGAAAATAAAATTCCGGCGGAGCGGCAATTACAAACTGTAGAGAAGTTTTTGGACGGAGCACCTGCAATGTGGTTCAGGGCCTTCTTATATACATTCGAGGATTTCATGGGATTCCGACAGGCGTTTTTGCAAAAATTCTGGAGTATCCAAGAACAGCAAGATCTTAGGTTGGAGTTGTATTCTAGACGTTATTCAACATCGTCCCCAACTAAATATTCAGAGTATTTCGTATCCCAATTTCATAAGATGCGGGAATTAGACAATCCGGTCAGTGAAACAGAACTCATTAGCGCTATCGGGAAGCAGTTACCATTTGAGGTCCAACGGATGATGATTGCGTCGAATATTCAGACTGCAGTGCAAGCGGAAGCTTTGTTACGTCAATTAGATCAGACCAAGTATCACTCTAACCAGAGGCAACCCAGGCCTAGAGAGCAACAGATAAATAACGTCGAGAGGCAGACGGAAACTAGAACCATCAGTACTAGAAGTCAAGAAACGAGTACCGATCCAGAACCCAAGAGGATGTATGATCCAGGATGGAGACCTCGACAATGGAATCACGGAGGAGGATTTGCGGAAAGCAACCGGCAAATGAATCATGTTAAATTCCATGACGAAAGGGGATACCGTGGACATCGGAATGGAAGGAGCGAAACTCAGCCGTACCACCGAAGAAATCAGAATAACCGAAGGCCTTACACGGAGGAATACCGTAGAAATGGGGACGATCGACACCCAGAAACCCAGCAGTACCTCGATGAGCTGAAGAAGAGGAAATGGAAGGAGGCAATCCAAAATCATGACCGAAAGGATGACAAGCCATGTAGTGTTTGGGACCGAGACGATGGGAAACCATACATAGAGGCGACGATACAAACTATGGAGGAGCTACATCAGGAGACCAAGCAATATTTAGAAGACAAATGGAAGAAGGAGGCAAATGGTGGTCGCAACGGGGAAAGGAACGCGCCGTTGTCACATTCGCAATATAGTAGCCAGCTAAATCCAAACGCCCCTAGATTCGAGGACGAACGACAACTCGGAGCTAGGAGAAAAACGAGAGAGTTTCAATAAAACAGAGGATGACCAAGAAGAAGATGAGGACGAAGGAGAGGATGATGAAGAAGAAGATGGAAGAGAAGAAGAAGTCCAACTGATCCATAGGCAAATAGAAGCAAGACCATGCCCAGAATGCGGAGAGATCGACAGTGATGTCCAAGAGTTCGTTAACAGGATCCACCTGATTCAACGAGAGAATGAAGAATTGAGACTCAATAACCAGAATCTGCGGGACGAGATCAGTCACCATCGAAAAGGAACGAAAGCAGTAATCAAATCATGATGAAAGTATGATGCGGATATATAAAAAATTCTCATGATTATCACAAGATTTTTTTTTACCGAGCAACAGGAAAATGTACCCTGATGAGATAGGCCCTAGTTTCATGATTTGATTTTGATATGAGAAATACAGATATATTGGAATATTAAATAAATACAGTGTCAGTTTTGTGTGGACGGGAGAATTTCCACATGATCGCGACAGTCCGGCGCCACCGTAAGCTTGTCATTAAGGGGAAGAAGGTTTCCTGGTCAAAAGATAAGAGGATTTAAATCTAGAGCTCACAACAACAGAATAATGACTACAAGGAAGTGAAAGAGTATATATTTCGGACCAAGGCCGAGCAAGATGCATCGCCAATACCGAGAATATGACGTACGGGTTTCGTCCACGCCCGAGGCATTTGGTGTGGCCACGTTTCACAGGGAGAGATTTCAAACTAACCAAAGCAGTCCTGACCAATGAGAAAATATATCACAGGCCCGCAGATAAACCAACATAAGAAAAACTCAGAGTGAACTCCAGTTAGCTTCTCCGATAACAATAATTAAATTATTCCAACCACATGATTGAATAGAGGGGATTTTTGTGATATCATTCCCATGTTGATTAATTGTAATCATAATAAATTCAAGTATTGAATTCGTGGAAATGACCCACGCTATCTCGCCATTGGTCGAGATGAGCACGCCATCAGGGACGCCGAGTTAGCGCGCGAAAGGTGGAGGACAGAAATTAAGTGATATTTCCATAATCACCGAACGATAGGAGTTCAGAATACGACACATGAATGTGTATCGCCAGTGTATTAAGTAGGATAAAGCAAGAGATCCAAATCCACCTGCATATGCCAATTTAGGAAACCAACCCCCCTCTCCAGGAAGTGACCGCGGATGACCCCGGCGGGAAATCAGATCGTCCATAAGAGTCCAGTAGCGGACCTCACATCACAGCAGTTCTCACCACTCACTCAGTCGTTTGAAGTCACCAGTTGTGACCGAGCGGACCTCACATCACTCAGTTCTTACCAGCACTCAGTTCTTACCAGTCACCAGTCGTTATCGGTCACCAGTCGTGTCAGTCGTAATGAAGTAGTTGAGACTCTGACACGTTGACTCTGTAAGTCAGTACCTCGGGACGTATTCGAAGTCAGTTAGAGCTGAAAGTACGTGAATTATTAGGAGAATGAATACGAACAGTGAAATTATCCATAGTACCGAGTGTGTATAATCAGTACAATTGTATGTTGAATTTAATGAATGTCATGTGTTTAAATAATAAATACCTAACGGAACGCCGATAGTACCTTTGGAAGGCAGTGTGCGGAGCCTGAAGTAAACACCTCAAGATAGACGGTGAATAACTATCCGAGCAGGGAATTATAGGAGCTAGGCGATGATCAAGACGGCTTGAAAATCAACTAGGAAGTGCCGGTTGAAGACGCGATACGCGCCGGTTCAAATGAACGACATTTCGTCGTAATGTGTCACGACGTGTGTTTCGGGCGTATATGAAGAGTATATTGTGCGAGTGTCAGGGGTCTAGGAGCACCTATAAGTGTTTTTTTTTGTTATTAGTATTCTTGTGTAAATTAGTGTAATAAGGTATTAATCATGGGTAGTCACCCAGAAGTGTTTTATTGTGAAAAATTTGTATTGTGCGACATGATGGACGTGTAAATCACCATGGGGCCGTAAAGCCTATATCTCCTCCGCTACGAGACAATGGAATTCTACATAGGAATGAGTACACAATTTTGATATTTAGGGGATGTTATCGCGACTAAACGGGGTTCAGTGTAAATTAATTATGGTTACTTAACATGGTCCGCTTCCCGAGTCCATGATTTTTATTTTTTTTGTTAGACGGACGAACTAATTTATATTAACGTAATAATGGGTTAGATTAATTAATTTGAGTATTTGTTTGTTGTATATAATGTAAATATGGGATATATTTCTTTCAATTAATGCATGCTGTTTATAATACTTTGAATTAAGTTCATTTCAAGTGTTAATTTTTTTTTTGTGCTAACCCATTTATTTGAATTTCATTCACTACGGTGATCATTTGTAATTTAATTAGGAATAATTTCTATTAGACAGCCAGATTATGAAAAAGCCAGAGTATGGAAGATTTATGTTGCGTACGGAAGGTCATTAAAATACTAATAATAATAATGTTTATGAGTTGACAAAGGAAAGTAAAATAATAATAATAATAATAATATTTGGGCGTGTAGAAGTTAAAGTATAATAATAATAATGACGGTGCTTCGCGAGTTAGCCAGTGCAAATATAATAATCAAAGTGGAGATGATATGTAGCGTTAAAGACTTTCATTCGCGTAGTCAGTTTGATTTTACGTAAATTTTTGATTTTTCGTTTTTTTTGGACTTTGATTTAACCATTAAAATTTTGTTTAAGAGCGATATAGGCACGTGAATTAGAATGGTCACGATATGTTAAAAGCCCAGAATGATTTGAGCCCATATTTAGAGTTGGAAGTCATGAGGGACGAATATCCGGCGTGAAATAAGTTGAGCCGTATTGTTTGTAATGATGAAATAGATGAATCTCAAGGCCTAAGATGATATAAATGCATATGCCGGTGTTCTTAGTGGTAGAATCCACGCACCGAGGATTATTTTATGAATTAAATGTTTGAAGAGTTCCGATGAAAGGAAATGGACTTCAAATTTGAAGGAATAGTTTAGCAATCGCCGGCATTGGAGGTATTTGCCCAGCCGCGATGTGCCATAGGTTGTGAGATGTGTCTTGGGAGGACAGGTGTCCCCATATAAAATTAACGGCAGTACGAAGTTGAAGGTACGGTCCCGAATACCGTGTTGTCCCGACCGATATAAAGCAGATCTTAGTGGTTCATAACGGGATTTAACATATGTGACTAAATTATAAAGAGTGGATATTAAAATATCATCTTTCCATTTTTAATAATAATAATAACAATAATCATACTCCAAGTGAATCTTGTCTTAAATCAAGTGCTTAGTGCCAAGATAAATCGGAATTGTAAAAGGGGTTATGCGTTAAACATATTAAGAGTGAACTACCGTGTAACAGGCGAATTTAAGTTTTTTTAAAATAATAATAATAATAAAAACTAAAGTACTTTTTTTTGAAGAATATTTTTTTTTTATATTTTGGACATAATAATGATGTTGGGAGATGAAATGAAAGATTTGAGATTTTTAACTAATAATAATAATAAATAAAATATTTGAAGAAGGAGAAGAAGAATAACCAATGAAGGTACTTTTTTTTAATTTTAATTTTCGATGAAAATAATAAGAGCGAGAAGTTGAAGTATTATAGCAAGGATGATTACGGGTTACGATAATCACGATTTCCACTATTAATAATAATAATAATAATAATAATAATAATAATAATAATAATAATAATAATAATAATAATAATAAAATATTTATGAGGAAGCTGATCATTATATTGTGCGGATAATTTAGGAGGAAGAACTAACCTTCGTTTGAAACGTCGGCAAGGGTTGGCATATAATCATCCCGGATGACAAATGATAATAATCAAATACCGGATTATAATTGAAATTAATGAAAATAATGAAATTAATTGATGGTAGTCAAAGTATATGCTAATGATCAGACAGAGAATGGTAATGATATTATTTGATAATCATAGGAGGGTATGCTAGGGACAGTCATCCTGTGTCGAACTGCTCCGAACCACATGTTGGGTTTTCACGGGGAGATAGCGGTAGATACGTAAATAACCCACGGACGGCACATGTTTGCAGGGTCAGAGCAGAGTAATGAACCTTTCCGTACGTCTTGTCGTATTGACAAGTGTAAATATTAAAGTAGCTTTTGAATTAATGAACTCTACCTGGTGTGTTTGTGAATCTGGAAATAATAGGCTAGAGTTTGTCCGTATTATAAATTCCCGTTTTTTCGAGGCGATAACATTTTCCAAGGTGGGTGTCCGGCTCACCAGAATGTACATACCGGAAGTGTCTCATGTCCAAACGGAACGAGGAGACGACAGTAAAAAGTTACTGTCGTGCCTTCGTTTCCGAAAGAAGATCTCCAGCGGTGAAACGTCCAATCATACGGATGTGAATTCGATCCCCAGTAACCAATTGGGACGAATTCACCAGATGTTTTACACTACCAGAGTAGTGAGGTAAAATCCAAGTATTATGTCATTTATTTTTCAGGATTAAAGTGTCACAATGTAAATTTGTCATCATGTGTAGTATGCAAAATAAGTGAATAAATTGCTCCTCATTGCAATTTCAATAGGAAACAGCTTCCATATCTTTTCATTGTAGTTAGTCTAGTATGCCCATGGAATTTAAGTTGTCACTTCCCATTCCTATTGTGGAGTCAGAATTTTGTATCCATGAATGAGTCGTCCCCCGTAACCTTAAATTTTCATGCCCCGTTCATCCCTGTGTTCATTTGATGCGCCGATATATATATATTTTTTGATATAAATTTTTTTTTTCGTTTTCGAACTGATCACCCCTGAGATAAATGCTAGTCTGGGACTCAGGAGGTGGGCGGGTGCAATATCACTACTTTAAAAGTCTATACTCCATCTTCAGTGGCATCAGAGGATGAAATTGAATCATTCTAGTCTATATGAGAAGAAAATCTACATCAGAAGCCTAAAGGATATAATTTATATCATGGGTGACCTCAATGCGAAAATAGGGGCACAAAGAGACCTCAGCATCACTGGAGACTCTGGTCTAGGGGAGCGCAATGATGCTGGTGACCGACCATTCCAGTTCTGAAAGAATCAGTTTAGATTCATGAACACCTGGTTCAAACAACATAAACATCAGCTGTATACCTGGACATCTTCTGATGGTGTATCTCAACCAGATAGATTACATTTCATGTAGCTAACGCTCGTGTCTGCCTGCTGTAATTTCTTGAAGGATGTAGTACTTTTGCATCCATCTCTTGGCACAGGCCATAGCAAAGTGTAGCTTCTACTGAAGTCCCAGTCTCATCCATGGCTCTGACAATATGGAAGCTGCTGGGGTGTGGGTTGTGCTGAGTAATGGCATTCAGAGCACAACCGGTGCGTCTGAGTGTTATGAAAGGTGTTGCTCATAGGGTCAGTCGCTCTACAATAGCACTGCCTGGCCCAGTGAGGAAAGCAATGGCAAACTACCTCACTCCTCGTCTTGCTTAGTACGCCTCATTCAGATACTGCCATTGATTTTTGTGGTTTTCCTATAACTGCATAGCCTTTGGTGGTGCTATTTGAGGATCCTGATGACCTAACAGACAGACAACACTCGCGTAGCTCCAGCTATTCTGCGAAAACCTTTCCTGGTGCATACTGTAGCTCAGATCATCAACTACTTGCAGTCAAAATTAGAGTTAAATTTTGCAGAATTAAGAAGCTTGTGCCTCCAATAAATGTATGATGTCTCTAAGGTCCAAACATCATACTCTATTGCGCTTAAGAACAGTTTTGAGTTGCTTGAGACTGATGAAAAGTATCCTGATTAGCTGTGGCAAAATAGAGTCCATCATTACTTCAACCGCTAAAGAACACATACCGTACAAGAAACAAGAGAAGCGTCACAAATGGCTCTTTGCACACACCATACAGATCGCAGATAAAAGGAGATCATCCAAGACTAACGGAAATAGAGATCTCGTTACACAAATGAATGCGGATTTTCGACGAGCTGCAAGGGAAGACAAGAAAATACACTGGAGTTAGCAGTGTCACAAATTGGACGAGGACTCCAAGAAGGGTCACACCCGGATCCTTTTCGTGAAGGTAAAGAAAGTTCGAACTTCTTTTAGTGCTCGTAAAGGCGCAATGTGATGCAAGGATGGGAAGATCTTGACTGCACAACAAAGTATTAAGAACAGAGGGGTTGAGTATGCCGAAGATGTTACAAGATGTAGCGTTGAACCATATGAATTAGAACCAAATATCCTGCAGGAAGAAGTGGAATGGGCACTGAAACAGTTACCAGATAATAAAGCCCCTGGTTTCGATTGTAGCCAGCTGAACTGCTAAAGCCTGTCCCTTTGGTAACTATCATTGCTTTGTGCCAGGAGATATGGCAAACTACCACCTGGCCAAGGGGAAGGAAAAGATCAATCTTTATTCCACTGCCTAAGAAGGGAGATGTCAGCGACTGCTGAAACTATCGTACTGTAGCTATTATTCTATACGCTAGCGAAGTTATTCTAAAAATCATACAGAAAGGTATTGCACTCATCGTTGAAGCTCATTACCTGATGTTCAACCTGGATTACATCTAGGTCGTAGGACCTGCGATCATATTGCTAATCTGCGGTGGATCATGGAGAAAGCACGTGAATACCAGAAAACAGTCTACGTGTGTTTTATCGACTACAGAAAAGCCTTTGACTGTGTTGAACATGACAGACTAGGGGAAGCCATGCTGGACTTTGGGGTACACTTACATCTGACTCAGTTGATACGTTCGCTTTATACAGAACAAGAGGTAGCAGTTCACACGCCATATGGCGACACTGAATCGTTTAAAATTGAAAAGGGTGTCCGTCAAGGCTGCATTCATTCACCATTCCTTTGCAATCTGTATGCAGAAATAATTATGCGAAAGTTAAATTTAGAGGAACTCGAAATTGGTGTGAAAACTGGAGGAAGAACTATAAACAATTTAAGATATGCTGATGATACAACCCTGATGGCAGAAACGGAAGAAGGTCTAAAGCTTTTAATTTCAAGCCTCAAAGATGAAATTTAAAAAATGGGCCTTTATCTCAATGTTAAAAAGACCAAAATTATGACTGCGGATGAGTGTGGTATAGTTTGTCTAAAGCTAAATGGAAAGAAGTTCGAGAGTGTTGTACGATGTCATCTTCTTGAAAGCCAAAACAGTCAACGTGGAGATTGCGACAAAAGGAAGATCGACGCTTTTGAGCTCTGGTTGTGTTGAAGACTCTTATGAATGCAAAAATCACCAATAAGGGAGTTTTAGAGAACATCAAGCTCCACATGTCATTGGTTGGTAAGATTATGAAGCTGAGACTACAATAGTTCGGCCACGTTGTGCGATCAGATGCATTGAAAAAAGCAAATTACTAGAAACGATCAGTGGTAGGAGAAGACCAGGTCGCCAGAGGGTTCGTTGCTTAGACAGCTTTAAAGCAGACACAACCCTCATCCTGGAACAACTAAAGGAGGCAGTGTGGAACAGGACAACTTGGAGATTGCTAATTCATAGAATCGCCGATGGTCTGATCCGACTGGACGGATGACATCATCATCATTATAGTATGTGACGTAACACTGATTCAGCAAACAGTTGGAATTAATCAGAGGATCTAGCAACCAGTATGATTTCACGTCGGTGGCCCTGGAACGAGTTCTTATTTTGCTGGCCATTCTTTCCTGGTGTAATGTTGAACATCTTCTCTGGTATCGCACAGGCAGAGGAAGCACCTCGAAGCCCCAGAATAAATCCCAATATCTTAAAATACCACGAATATCACAAGAGCAGCTTGATATTTTCATAAGCCTTTTAAAGTACTGTAGTGCAGAATGAGCTATTGTTATGAAAGGACGCTTGTTCCCATTGTGTTGTAGGATAGCTTTGAAACTGCTGCTTGAGCTATCTATGAACAGACGTCATTGGTCTATTTTATGAGGAATCTTAATGTGTTCAAAGAGTCCATTAACGTCACTACGAAAATATACAGTAGGTAGAAGTACGTACAATCCCCAAGTTTTATCCTATATTTTGTTATTTTGCAGGATTTATCCAGCTAGTTGTATTCCTTTAGATAAGATACAATGATTTTGTTTTTGCTAGTTGTTTTACGTCGCACCGACACAGATAGGTCTTATGGCGACGATGGGACAGGGAAGGGCTAGGAGTGGGAAGGAAGCGGCCGTGGCCTTAATTAAGATACAACCCCAGCATTTGCCTGGTGTGAAAATGGGAAACCACGGAAAACATTTTCAGGGCTGCCGACAGTGGGGTTCAAACCTACTATCTCCCGAAATACAATGATTTAAGTCTTTGATTTTGTTACTTCCAACTTCCTAACAAGTTCATTCAATTTCCGTTGAGTAAAGAGCTATTGTTAAAATTTCCTCCTATGACTAAAAATGAAATCACTGTAGTCACTTGAATTCGTTTCTACTTCCTTTTCACTTGTAGTCTATTTTGGCAGCAATGGACTTGGATGCTTTTCACTATGTGGTACTAGAGCAATACATGGCGATATGCTAGGATATGGAATATTTTTTCTTCTACTCTTGACATTTTTATAATATCTAACATCCACTACACAAAAGTAACAGTCGTCGTGATGATTTTTAGACTCTTGCCATAGTCCGGAAGATGAAAATGGCATGCATTTTCTTGTTCCACGTAGCCAACCCTCTAAAGCAGACCACAAGTCACACGAGGTGCCCATGTAACATGTTGGTCTTGAATAAGCACACCGAAATAAGCAAGGTTCACCTCTAAGAACTTTGTGCCGGGGACAATTATACGATTCACTTGTTTAAACCCAATGCTATGTCCACAAATATAACAAAACACGTTTTCTGGCAATTAACAACTTCTGGATGTTGACATTTTACGATAGAAGACCACAGAACAGAATTAATATTTATTATTTTTCACATTTACGAACGACAGGAAGACACTTTTTTTAAAAAAACTTCGCTATGTATCGATATGTAGGCTATATATATTGAACCCTTCCAGCTTTATACTAATAAAGTTGGAACATCACGTTAGAGCCATCTACTGGCGATCACCTTGAAGTTAAAAGTATCGACATCTGCAAAAAGTAATGGCATATTCACGTTCATCGCATTGCTTTTATACAGTTAACACAAAGAAATAAATATAAACAGTTCCTTGTTACGTAGTGCTATCCATCCGTTCACTGTCGAGCTGAGCAAACTCCACTCACTTTACCTACGATTGGTCACACTTGAGCGATAAACTTGTGACGGTCGCTTTCTATATGAAATTGTTTCAGTCATGTCGGTGGGCATGTACGAGTGCGCACATGCGAGAGATATCCAACAACTGAGTTAGTATCACTTTAAAAAGCAAATTGCCAGCACTTCGAAGTCTCGTACGTATAGCAATGAAAAGGATGTTAAACATAATAGTGTTCCAAAAAGAATTCTTCACAACAAACTATTTCATCAAGTTCAGTGTAATGAAACCTAAGAAATGTTTGACGGGAACAGAATTGAGTAGGTTAGAATCAAATGTCACATGTTCCAAAAAGTCGAAATTTAGATAAAACTGCACTCTGATAATATACTACTTAAAATGCGCACGGCATTCATTTGCATAGAAATGCTCTAGACCCTGCAGAGTTCTTACCGAGCTCGATAGCTGCAGTCGCTTAAGTGCGGCCAGTATCCAGTATTCGGGAGATAGTGGGTTCGAACCCCACTGTCGGCAGCCCTGAAGATGGTTTTCCGTGGTTTCCCATTTTCACACCAGGCAAATGCTGGGGCTGTACCTTGACTAAGGCCACGGACGCTTCCTTCCCATTCCAAGGCCTTTCCTGTCCCATCGTCGCCATAAGACGTATCTGTCTCGGTGCGACGTAAAACAAATAGCAAAAGCAGAGTTTTTGGTATGAATTTACAGGTTGGTGCCTTAATTAACTAAAGTATGATGTGAGCTTTGAAATCTGCGGTACTCGACTGATGGTCAGTTTAGACCATTATTCCACACACGAGTTACGCGTAAACATTTCCAAAGAGTGTGTACTGGGTCGTTGACTTAGATGTTAGGCCCCTTTAAGCAACAAGCATCATCAATGTGTACAAATTGGGCGTAAATGAATATATTATATACGTTTTCCCGTTTTTTTTTTTTTTTTTTTTTTTTTTTTTGAGAATTTAATGCTATGCATTGATGGATCTTAAAAGTAACAATCTAAGTTCTTTTGGAGGTACTGCCTGGTTTCCATGCTGAGTTTCAACATGCTCTCCCAATTTGCTTGACATTCGTCAGTCTTTTTTAGCCAAGGTTTGTTGCCAGCTTTCTTCTTTCTATGCTTTAGGCTGTCATTATCTTTTACAACCACGAAGTCATGGAATCAATAGACACTACCGAGATCCAAACTTGGGTACGACTAGTTAGAGCTCAAGGACGAAGCGAGAACCAAGAACAAGTGTTACCCTTTCTCACTGGGCGGCGATGGTTTCTTCGTTAATAGACCAGAGTAATCTGTGTATTGAAGATGACGGTCGAGATACCAAGAGCACGAGCACGCCAATAATAAAACATTGTAGTTTCTTATCTACATTAACACTGTCAAATATTCTCTTCTGGAGCACGTGTTTATAAAAGTGATCACGTGCCTGGTTCTAGGAATCAGACCGCGAGATAAAGCAAATAGCACTGATCCCTGTGGAGTGTTAAACTCTGTCTTGCATTAACAGCAATGACATTTGAATTCTTCGGCTAAGATATTTAAACGGAATGATGACCCTTCTTTCCGAAGATTTATTTCTTTTTGCTTGCGATCTTGTGGACACGTACATACTTACCAGAACATGAGAAGCAACCACATTTCAGAGGGATAGTTTGGTGTTCAAATACTGGCCGTCTAGATAAGACATAAGGACTCATTCTTAAGCAGTTAAGCGAACAAGAGTTGACCGAGTGAGGTCGAATTGGAAAGATGAAAGTGAGGAGCCTGACACACGTAAGTGGAAGCAACGCCAGACTCAGCTACGCATCCCGTGGTTGTCAAATCACTCTATTAATTTGGGTGGCTCTGGGTATTGGCTAACAAGTACTGCGTAATGTAAACGCAGTTGATTGGCCACTATGTATTTATACGAGTCCAATATAGTCGAAGAACTCAATGTATCTATTGGGGAAGTATTGAATCTGGCAGTAGAACCGTTCTCTACAAATAACCACTTACTTAAAGACTAAAACAAAGGTACTGAGTTTAAAGAAAAATCAAACTGTTATAATAAATCGGAGAATGTATTAGGAACTAGCAAATGTACCCGTACTTCGCTACGGTATTCTAAATTGTATTCGAATATCGAAGTAAATACTGTACATGCAGTAAATTAGATTGTTTAAAATTGCATGTCTCTTAGCGTTATCCGAGAAACATCATGGGGAGGTCCCCATACGCTATATCCAATGTAAAGTCTTTGTTACAGATTTGTGATATAACGGCAGGTTCACTTGCCTACTGCCATTCACAGTCGACTTGGGAAGTTTACATTGTCATTGCAGGCCCCATTGCCTACTGCGCGGTCACAATCGATTTGGGGAGTTTTCGTTACAATGGCAGCCCCCTTTCCTACTTCCACACAGATAACAGGTGAGGAGTTTTAATTATAATGGCAGGCAACTACCCTACTATCAGTCGAAATTGAGTTGTGCAGTTATCATTATAATGTCCGGCCCCTTATCCTACACCCAACCAGCTTACTGCCAGCCACACCAAGATGGCGAGTTTCCATCAAAATAGCAGGCCACTATGCCTAATGCTAGTCACATTTTAGATGAGAACATTTGTTTATAATTGCGAGCACCATTGCCTACTGCCAAACACAATCGGGTAGGGGAGTTTTAAACAAAACTGCATGCTCCCTTGCCTTCTGCAAGTCAAATCGAGAAGTGAACTATTCATTACAATGGTAGGCCTTCCTTAGTAATGCCCGTTACACAGGAGTTGGAGAAGGACCCCATCCCTACTGCCAGTCAAAGTCGGTGTGGGGAGTACTGATTACAATAGCAGACACACCCTTTCTTGGTCGCTACAAATCGACATCAGTGAATATATATAGATCGACATACGAAAGTATATACTTGTTTACAATATTGCAGACCTTCATTTACAGATAACTGCTGCTAAACGTACGTCATATCGACAAAGCATTGTACCATAAGAGGCCGGATTTAGTGGCCTAAATGGCTGGTCCTATGATATATCATCTATTCTTGGGTCAGATTGAGTTAGAAACGTTGAACAGGGTAAAGTTCTTGTAAGATTATCTCACATTGCATTACTTTTCGGATAATTACGTGACAGCTACATACATAGCATTTGGCTCACATATGGCTACTGGGTGGACCAATTTTCGTGAAGAGTTTGATGATTCTATATTTCCTATAAGTGATTGAAACTATGAATTACGCATGTGAAAAGTACAAATTTACTTAACATCGATTAACAGAGAAAAATCAAACGTAAAAAGGATACAGATACGACAATAAGGTCATAAGACCAAGGTTGTAGATCATTCCAAATTGAACGGAGATTGTGCAATCCGTTATGTGATAGGAATTCCCGAAGGTCTGCACCATCATTAAAATTGCCTGCATATTTCGATATTCTTCGGAGATAAAAAGGGAAACATTTAAAGATCTTGGTAGTTTTCCGTCCGTTACAGGCTAAAACGTATAATTTTGTCAAATTTCCATTTACATTTTCGTCTGGCGGATTATGCCGCAATCTAGATTTTTGGCGAGGAGGGTAAAAATTAGGACTTTCAGGAAACTAAACCAAAAAAATATGCAATTGGCCATTTTTACCCCATAAACGGGTAGCTGTGCGAAAATTTCGCCAAAATAGTCAATGTACAGGCACACAGTCGTTACGATTTTATTTATACTGATAGATAAGGAATCTGCTCCATGTACAACACCTTTTGGGCTATGTCCGCTGGTCTTAACCTGCAAAACTGACCATTCATAATATCTCCCTTATTAATCCTCCTGACGAAAAAATGCACATGAAGAAAAAGTTTTAGAGATGGAATTCCGTCATGTTTGGTCGATTTCCAGTCAGGTTGGTCTTGTACTGTACATAATTTGGAAGAATCGCCATTTCGGTTCCCCATAAACCACCAGTCCATTCCGGAAATATGAAATGTTATAGACCTTTAAAACCTACCATTGGACTGGTGGATGCTAAATATAAAGTTTGGTTCGAATATCTTCAGTAGTTTTCAAGTTGTAAGAAATACGATTTACACGCACCCGCTCTTGAGTTAAGTCCGATGGGACTTGTACCGAAAAACGGTCCATTAATGATATCTCCCTTATGAATCCTCGTATCGAAATGATGCACATGCGAAAAAAAAGGTTTAGAAATTTATTTCCATTAAGGCAGGTAGATTTCCATTAAGTTTGGTTGTGTATATTTTGTGGGAGTGCAAAATCACGGTTTCGGTTTCGTATAAACCCCCAGTTAGTTCAGGGATTTAGAAACAATATTTGCCCTAAGACCTACCGAAGGACAGGTGGATTCTAAATATGAAGTTTGGTGGAAATATATCCAGTAGATTCTAGCACTCGCGTACATACGGAATAATTAAGGAAAAAATAATACAGTTAAGAAAGTTGAAATTAATAGAAAATGGATTATAACTGAGGAGCTGTATAACAAGGAGTATGTAAATCCCAAGTGAATGTATTGGAAAATCAAATACCCCTCAATAAATTATGCTGGCGTGAGTTATAGATATAATAAAGCGGTAACAGAGGAGAAATTTAGGCGCAGTGATTCTTAGTAAACAGATAAGAAGATGACTTATGGTGTTATTACTTAATCTATTCGAGGGCGGTTATAACCTCCAACTATATTCCGCCAAAATCTCGCAGATAGGCCGATTGACGCCTGTCTTGCCTTCTACCCAAGAAACAACCACGAATTTAAAAGCGTGATGAGTAAAATGGCAATACGTTACTTCCCTGCTGGCAAGCAGTCAGAGACGTTGTCACGGTAACCTATAGGTTCGTCTCAGTCTGTCGGTCACTCAATGCAGAGCATGATACCCGCATAAAATAGTAAATTTCTCCGTCATTTGAAGAGTAAGGTAAATTATGAACATAACGAAAGTTGTATATAATGAAGAGACCTTTCACATACGGTCCACAGAGTTTACAGAAAATCAATAGTATAAGATAAAATGGAGGAAAACCGTTGTGGTTTTCCTATAAAACCCCCGTCTTTTCAAAGATTTTAAAATGATATGCATATCGAAACCTTCCCCGGGATGAGTATACTCTAAATATGAAGTTTAGTTGAGATCTATCCAGCCGTTTCGACGTGATGATGGAACAGACAAACAGACAGACAAACAGACAGACAAACAGACAAACAAACAGACACGAAAAGTAAAAACCACCGATTCGGTCTTGAGTTGACCTAAAACGGATAAATATCTGAAAAATTGGCAAAACAAAAGAAATTACAGATAGCGGACCCCCTACAATTTTATTTATATAGATACACCTAGATCCAAAGCTGAACTGGGATTGTGTCATGTATTTTATTTCAAGTAAACTTGAAGAGTAGTGTATCCCTTATGATCCATTAGCTATAAAGTTCCCAATAAACCTTTTTAACTACCTGCATGGCTCTCTGTCACAGTATTCTGCTCTGGAGAAACTTTCGCCGAATTTCTGAATTTTCGCTTCTTCAGAAAATGGCATTACGCAATGTGATCAAAACCTATGAGTGCCCGCTGCAGGCCTCTTGTTTTGTTAAACTGTTTGTTATGACTACTAACAACACATATAGGCCTATGTATATTGCATTTCTTAAGGCAGAGGCGTATGTAGAAACCCATATAATCGAACTTTTATTACAAATTGCTTTACGTCGCACGGGTAAATATAAGTCTTATGGTGACGATGGGAGAGCAAAGGCCTAGAAGTTGGAAGGAAACAGTCGAGGTCATAATTAATTTACAGGCCAAGAATTTGCCTGGTGCGGAAATGAGAAATCACGGAAGACCATCTTCAGGGCTGCCGACAGTGGAGTTCGAACCACTATCTTCCGAGTGCAAGCTCACAGCTGCGCGCCCCTAATCGCAAGGCCAACTCGCTGTAAAATCGAACTCAGAAGTGATGTTCAAACATATGATACCAGATCACTTCACTCAGTCGATGTACCTCGTTATATGCTACAGAAAATAGTTTGTAAGCCTATCATTCTTTATTTAAAAATATTTTATAGATTTCCGTAACATTTAATATATTTAGGCTATATGCAAGCTGAAAAAGTAGTTAATCATCCCCCCCTTTTACTGAGTCCAGGAATACCTTGAAATTAATGAATTTGTTTCAAAAGATTGTGGTGAGACTGAATTAGCCCATAGAGAGAACGGGTGGAAGTACAACAATGTTCTTATAGATATGCTCAATGCAGGAGGGCACGCCTGAGAATGTCAGGAACGATAGTTCAAACAGCTTTAGAGAACATTCATTATCCAGTGCCTAACTCCATTGTGTGCACAAGTGACTACCAGTTCAATGACTGTTAGTTATGCATTATTTTATTTATGTTATATTTTCACTCTTCTACAGGTGGTTGGAAACATAGTAAGCCGCGTATATGAGTGTTAGAGGGTTGGTCATACTGATAACAAATTTGAAAAAAATGCGACATCTCGCTTAGTTGTAATTTTATCAGCTGCTGAAGTTAGCCAATCAGATCGCTTCGCGGGCGAATTCACATTTGCTTTGAGAGGCGTCGTACGTGGTTTTCTCGACCCTCCGTTCACCCACAGACATAATGTATTTGGTATTCATTGTGATAATGATAATAATTCTTCTTATTACCCTTATTTAACTGTTTACCCTCCAGGGTCGGTTTTTTCCCACGGACTCCGCGAGGGATCCCACCTCTACAGCCTCAAGGGCAGTGTCCTGGAGCTTCATACTCTTGGTCGGGGGATACAACTGGGGAGGATGACCAGTACCTCGCCCAGGTGGCCTCACCTGCTATGCTGAACAGGCGCCTTTGATGGGGGATGGGAAAATTGGAAGGGATAGACAAGGAAAAGGCAAGGAAGCGGCCGTGGCCTTAAGGTGGGTACCATTCCGGCATTTGCCGGGAGGAGAAATGGCGAACCACGGAAAACCACTTCCAGGATGGCTGACGTGGGAATCGAACCCGCCTCTACTCAGTTGACCTTCCGAGGCTGAGAGGACCCCGTTGCAGCCTCGTACCACTTTTTAAATTTTGTGACAGAGCCGGGAATGGACAAATTCAGTATTCGAGTGTCTCACAGTCGCCATAGGACCTATCTGTATCGGTGCGACGTAAAGCCACTAGCAATGTATATATATATATATATATATATTCTTCCACAATTTGTGGGATCGTCGGTACGAACTGTGTTGCACATGTGGATTTGGACCGTTTTATAGCTGGCTGCCGTTCCTGACCGCAAACTGAAATGAAATGGAAGGTCGTATGGCTTTTAGTGCCGGGATATCCCAGGACGGGTTCAGCTCGCCAGGTGCAGGTCTTTCTATTTGACTCCTGTAGGCGACCTGCGCGTCGTGATGAGGATGAAATGATGATGAAGACAACACATACACCCAGCCCCCGTGCCCCCGGCCGGGAATCGAACCCGGGACCCTCTGAACCGAAGTCCAGTACGCTGACCGTTCAGCCAACGAGTCGGACACCGCAAACTTATGTGGAGCGATCATTATTGCGTGTTTGTGTGGTGGTTGGTAATGTAGTGTGTTGTCTGAATATGAAGAGGAGAGTGTTAGAACAAACACAAGCAACCAGTTCCCGCGCCAGAAGAATTAATCACATGCGATTAAAATCCCCGACCTGGCAGGAAATTAAACCCTGGACCCTCTTGTCCGAAGGCCTCAACGCTGACCATTCAGCCAAGGAGTGGGAATATTCTATTCTTTTCTACTCTATTTCATTTAATTGGAAAATCACTTCACGATAATTGTTAACTACACAGTTAAATATCGGCCGGTCTCTGTTCATAATTAACGGTGTAGTATGGGGTATGAATGTCAGTAGTAGTCGTCATACTACCAGTCGACCAATCGAGTTACTTGGATGGAGTGAGGGTAACTCATTCACCTTGATAAAGATTAGCCGGGCTGAGTAACTCAGGTGGTAAAGCACTGGCCTTCTGAGCACAACATGGCAGGTTTTATCCTCGTGGTATTTAAAGGTGCCCGAATACTCAGCCTCGTGTCGGTAGATTTACTGGCACGTAAAATAATTTCTGCGGGACAAAATTCCGGCATCTCAGCGTCTCTGAAAACCATAAAAATATAGTTAGTGGGACGTAAAATCAATAACATTATTATGAAGAATACTGTAGAGTAAACGCCGGCAGCCAGAAGACAACATAATGAACGTAGAACAGCACTGTCCACTCAGGGCGTATTAGGTCGTTTTCAGTACATACAGTGCGTATTGAAGAGGTGTTTACCTGGCGAGTTGGCAGTGTGGTCAGGGGCGCGCAGCTGTGAGCTTGCATCCGGGAGATAGTGAGTTCGAACTCCACTGTCGGCAGCCCTGAAGATGGTTTTCCGTGGTTTACCGTTTTCACACCAGGCAAATGCTGGGGCTCTACCTTAATTAAAGCCACGGCCGCTTCCTTCCCACTCCTAGCCCTTTTCAATCCCATCGTCGCTATAAGACTTATCTGTGTCGGTGCGACGTAAAGCGACTACAAAAGAGACGAAGAGATGTTAAGTATAGACAAAAATATGGAGTGGCCATCCATACACCGGTGCGATTCGAAACCACAACCTCCCGATTTCGCGTCCGTTGCTCTATCCAGTTGACGCTTGGTGGCTTATAGTTGGAGAGGATCTGAGATACATGTCTGGCACCCTTACCGTCAGACTTTAGGTTCCCTAACATGTTGAAAGTTTATTTCGAGTACAACGCGGTCGTGAAAATTAAATATTCATAAACGTAATATTAGTTCAACAGAGCTACCTAACAAGGGGCCGGACGATTCGGGTCACGTAGCTGTCAGCATCCATTTGGGAGATAATGAGTTCTAACCCCACTGCCTGCAGCCCTGGAGATGGTTTTCCGTGCTTTCCCATTTTCACACCAGATAAATGCAGGGGCTGTACATTTATTAAGGCCATGGCCGCTTCTTTCTAACTCCTAACCCTTTCCTCTACCATCGGCACCATAAAACCTATTTGTGTCGGTCCGACGTAAAGCAAAATTGTGTTTGAGTTCAACAGACTGTGGAGGCTGCAATTTAACGATAGTAATCTGCTTTATAATGGCGTATGACCTCCGGAGAGGCCTGGTGCAGAGGCAACCTGGGTGTCTGTGAGGATGGTACATTCCTAGGATGAAATCTAATGGCACACACCCCCAGTCCCCGAAGAAGAGGAATTAACCAATGAAGTTTGAAATCCCCAACCAAGCCGGGAATAGAACCCGGGACCCCGTACCAGTTAGCCATGGAGAAGGTCAATCTGCTTGGAGTGTTTATATGATAGATTAAGCCATTAGAGGACTTGTTAATTTTGACGGAGATGCTGTGTCAGTGACAGTGTTGGTTCCATTGTCTTCCTTGTGCAGGCCTCTACTTTCTAACTTTACAGCAAACGAAATGTGCCATGTAATATGACAAAAAGCTGGACAGTAGTCTGAGTGCGATTATATTCAAAGAAAAAAGGCCTGTCATTAAGGTGTCGAGACCGAAAAAGCGTTAAGTACAGACCGAGCTGTTGATGACACTTCTTACTCTACAGCTCTGACGTACACAGAGAAGTTAATTCTCTAAGTTCGTTGAAAATAAAATAAATGTTTGCTACGACGCTTGGGTTGAAATGAACAGCTGATATTTTTTGATATTGTACATGTTACATGCAAGATTGAAAACTTAGGCTCAATCACTTTCCTTCTCTCCTTTCTTTCTGGCGATTTCCCAAAGTATGGAAGAATGGGGGGGGGGGGTCAGCAGCTGTGTGGATTAAGGATTGCATTGCTCTTCCCAACACTAACCCTAGGTGGAAGGATATACATTATTCACTACCGTTTACTTCTGTGGTGGTTGTATGTCAATGAAGGCGTGCATTAAGGAAAACACAAATGCCCAGTCCCTGAGCTAGAGGAATTAACTAGACGGGGCTAAAAGCGTCGGTCCTGTCGCGAATCGAATCAGAGTCCTTATGAAGCGAAGGCCACTACCCTTGCAATTCACCCGAGGATCCAGGTTAAAAGTGAAAATTTAAATCGAGTCTGAAAAATGGTTTGTGTAAGGACTGTTATGCCTTTCAATGTTCAGTCTGCAAGACTCTGTGAATTATATAAGCGCATCCACCATCCTTCTAGGTATTCTATCCTGCTCCATTCGTCTCACACGAATCGTCTACCGAAGCCGATGTATGCGTACACTTCATCCATCGAGTTCATTTCTACCTTAGCTGTTACCTCCTCATTGGGAGTACCATCCTGTCATTGTTCCCACCTGTTTGTATCGGCAATCATGTTCGCTACGTTCATGTCTGTTAATTCTAATTTTCTAATAATATATCCCTATCCCGCACTGCTTTCATTCTCATACAAGGAAGTGGGTCTGAAAGCAGAGCGATGTAGTGATAGTTTCGTCGTCCGGCAGCTAACTTCTTTCCTACTCAATGCTGTTGATGGCAACTGTGAACTCACTGCATTAGCTTTGTTGTACATTAATTCACTTTCATTTTGTACACTACCATCCTGGTACTTGTGCTAAATACTGATCTAGCTGTTGAAAATGGTAGTAACTGACTATAATTTTTCGGTGCGCTAATGGGGTTTTAACCGGGACCACCCTTCAAGGTCTTCGGAGAGAAGTGATTTCGAATATAACTGTCAGTAATTCTTAGTTGATTTTCTATGCTTTTCTATTCTATTGTAGTTTCACAGAAGTATTGGGGTGTAGGCTTTCTCGACGACTATAATAGCTTTATTCCCAAAGACATAGCGACAACTCGGTAGATGAAGCTGTACTCATACATCGGCTTCGGTAGAGGTTTCGTTTGGGACGAATGGAGGATAGAGGATACGTTAGTTAATTCACAGTCTTACAGACTGAACACTGAAAGACACAACATTCTATAATGAAGTTGTAAATACTACTTTTCCCTCACAAAAACTAATTTTGAGTCACCGCATAAAAGTTCACAATTGGTCTTGATCATTGGTTGAATTTTTATCTTTTCACTTGCTTGACATCTGATACAGAAGGTGAAGATGATGCACCTTCATTATGTTCCAGCATCTTTGAGTACTACGAATATAGCAGACTGTTTATTATAATCATTTTTAAATAATATGCCTGATACGTATCTTTCTGTCTGCCCCTTCGTTTCTTCTCCTATGTTAGTTTTACGTCGCAAAGACTCAGACAGGTAGGATAGGACAGGGCTAGAACTGGGAAGGACGTGTCCGCGGTCGTAATTATGTTACGGCCCCGGCATTTACCTGTGATGAAAGCGGGAAACAACATTAAACCACCTTCAGGACTCCCGGCAGTGCGGTTTGATTCCACCATCTCCCGAATATAAACTAACAGCAACATGGCCCAAACTGCTCAGTCAACTCGTTCGGATTTTCGTTAATTCCAGCGTTACGTTGATATAACTGACTCTGTAGTTGGAAGCTGGAAATCTTGAATCTCCTGATGCTTAATCTCATTCTTTCAAATGTTATTGCGCCTATGTGGGGCAAGTTTATTCCCGACCAAATATACCTTCCAAATCCATACATTTTCAGATTATAATATTGTTCCTTCCTCTCTAAAGTTCGATTACACATACTCAACAGTATACAGGACATTTAACTTATTTGGCTAAATTATTCGCCTTAAACCTCCTTCTGGCTAAAAAATCATATGATTTGCTGTACACAATTGTACCGTACCCAGGGGTAATAACCCTCTAGAACAATGCCTCCATTCCTGATTCAACATCCGACTAACTCAGGTTTGGGCAGAGAAGTGGGTTGGTTGTCGAAGGGCAAGTCTAAATGTCGACGTTATCACTTAATTATAAGTACATGACAGGAAATGGAGGTTTAACTCGAATGAGAAACAATAATATAGGGTAGGATGAGTTTATTCATAAAATAACCCCGAATCATACTATCACAAATGACATTCAAATAAATTAGTATAAAATTGTCAAAGAACTAAAATCGAAAAGAAAATGGACAACAAAACGTTAAGTACGCAATCAATTA
Organism: Anabrus simplex; assembly: GCF_040414725.1. NCBI lineage: Eukaryota > Metazoa > Arthropoda > Insecta > Orthoptera > Tettigoniidae > Anabrus > Anabrus simplex. Next base: position 1,114,430,255 of record NC_090265.1, on the reverse strand, counting down.
AAGGCAAAAAGAAAGTCCAAACACAACATTAAATATCTGTGAACTTCAGAATGACTTGTCATGATTGTCCATGATTGTTCATGTACGTCTTCGTATGCGTATACATACACGTATTCGATTCGTATGGAGTAACATGATTTTAATTATCACAATGATACAGATTTAAATTCAGGAGAGTTGCCGCAGAAATTAACATTAAACGAAAATTAAGACGCAATGGGACATGATATGAACTATGAAAAATACTAGTGGCATATACCTATGCTATATTTACAATGATCACAACATAATTAAAGTGTCAAAAATATTTACATTGCATTAGGAAAGGGAAAACTTATATACTACACTGACTCGACGTGAAACGCGGTTCACCAAAGGATCTAGTAAGAACTAGATTGACCACCAACATTCACTCAGCACTCGGGCTGTTCCCCATTAAACAATAATACAACATATCAAAACATCATGAAATTACACAATACACCATCCTGTAAGAGAAAACAAATATTATACTTTAATAAAGATGTGGAAAGCAATGGGCAACATTGCGTTCCTCTGCTGCATTTGCCCACCAGAAAGTGCGTTCATCTGTCACATATTTCCTGCTTTGCTGATGGCTGAAAAGGAATGTTAAAACTCAATATTTCACTGAGGGCTTGGTCACTGTTCGACAAGATTGTATTACGGAAACGACATCTCATTTCACACTGTCTATATAAACACGGCTGGTAAGTAAACCTGGGCGGTAAGCGGTTCAAGCGGGGAAAAGAAATAATAATAACTTCCTGTTAAAGCGGGTAGAAGCGGTTTGAGCTGGTTAACGCAGGTAGGCGGGTGCAGTATGGCCGCCCCAATCAGTTTTCACTATCTTTTCTTTCCCGCTCGCCCGCCGCAATAAAGCAGAAAGCGGGAAGCGGTGCACTATGGCCTACCCTAAGACCTGTTTGACACAGTGCGTGTTTAGTGCGTTGGTTCTGAACTGCGAACAGGAACAAGATCAAGATCAATGTACAATGTTTTAAGCTTGGCAAGACACTGAAAGAAACGCATGCGATGCTGGTAAGATCAAGCACTGTCCTTGAAGTGTGTGTGCGAGTCGTTCGCGGGGAAAGTGTTTCTGACAACCCCCGTAGCGGAAGACCGGCAACCGCCGTCAGTGACGAAAATATTGAGAAGGTGAAGACATTAGCACGAACGATCGGCGATTAACTGTGCGCATGATAGCAGATTAACTGCAGACTATGAATCCGTGCGACAAATCGTTACCCAGAAGTTAGGGAAGAGGAAAACGTGTTCTCGTCTTGTGCCACATCACTTGACGGACGATCAGATCTCAATCATCCAGACGCCTTCCTATTCCCACGACTCAAACTCGCTTTGAAAGGAAAAAGATTTGACGATATTCCCGACATCCAACGAAACGTGACGAGGCTTTTGAACACCATCCCAAAGGAAGCCTCTTGCAAAGTTTCCAGGACATGTATCGCTGATCTCAGCAGTGCATAGTTATGGGAGGGGACTATTTCGAAAGGCAGTAAGGTCACTATCGTGCATTGTGCATCTATGTTGATAGTACAGGACTATTCACCGAAGTTTATTGTGACAGGTTGTATTACAGTATATCATAAATTTCTCGTTACCTTCGTTAATCCAGGGTAGGATGACCATATTTACGATTCTGGTAGCTTAGTGAACTGTTCACTTCTTCAAAAAACATTTATGTTTTATTGCCGCATAACTCCCGGTCTTGGTGAAGGAGTCCAAGAAGGAAATTAAGTCTTAAAGGAAGTCGATGAATATTGTTACTTGGGTAGTAGAATAACTGATGATGGACGAAGTAAGGATGACATAAAATGCAGACTAGCACAAGCAAGGAAGGCCTTTCTTAAGAAAAGCAATTTTCTCACTTCGAACATTCATATAGGAATTAGAAGGGCGTTTTTGAAGAGATTCGCCTAGAGCGTGGCATTGTATGGTAGTGAAACATGGACAATAACGAGCTCAAAAAGGAAGAGAATAGAAGCTTTAAGGTGAGACACATAGATCGAATACAAATCTTTTTTTTTTTTTTTTTTTTTTTGCTAGTTGCTTTACGTCGCACCGACACAGATAGGTTTTATGGTAACGATGGGACAGCGAAGGGCTAGGAATGGGAAGGAATCGGCCGTGGCCTTAATTAAGGTACAGGCCCAGCATTTCCCTGGTGTGAAAATGGAAAACCACGGAAAACCATTTTCAGGGCTGCCGACAGTGGGGTTCGAACCTACTATCTCCCGAATACTGGATACTGGCCGCACTCAAGTTCGGTGAATCACAAATCAAGAGACACTGAATCGAATAGTTGAGAGGAGAACAATTCGGAGAGTCAGAATGATAGGGCACATCTTGAGACATCCTGGTATTGTTCAGTTCGTTTGTGAGGGAAATGTATGCGGTAAAATACGAGAGGAGTAGACCAAGCTATGAATACGACAAACAGATTAGAATAGAAGTAGGATGTAGTAGTTACGTAGAAATAAAAAACGTTTTAGCATAGGATAGGGTGGCATGGAAGGCTGCATCAAACTAGTCTATGGGCTGATAACCCAAACAACACAACAACTCCATGTACACCCTTCTTATATCTTTCTTAGCAATATACAAATGCCAAACCAAACCGTATGGCGCAACAGCTGCTCAGCGCGAAGGCCTGCAGATTATGAGGTGTCGTGTGGTCAGCACGACGTATCTTCTCAGCCGTGATTTTTGGCTTTCTAGTCCAGGGCCGCTATCTCACCGTCAGATAGCTCCTCAATTGTAATCATGTAGGCTGAGTGCACCTCGAACCAGCCCTCAGATGCAGGTAAAAATTCCTGACCTGCCCGGAAATGAACCCGGAGCCTCCGGGTAAAAGGCAGTCTCGCTACCCACATACCTCGGGGCCGGCTTAGTAAAGCAAAGCAAAAATGCAAAGTCACGTCCGTACAGGCCATGAAGGCCCTTGGAGGAGTGGAAGGTAAAGGCTTCCACCATTGTTAACCTCGGCACGTGATGGGATAGAGTAGTTAGCTCTACGCCCGGCCGCCTTTGCCTCCAGGAATTAACCTGGTACTCACTGTTGGTGTAGGCTGAGTGAACCTCAGGGCCATATGCACCTCCGGAAGTTGAAATCTCGTTTCTTAAATTTTACGACTTCCTGACGGGGATTCGAACCCACGTTCTTCCGGGCGAACCGAGCACGCCTTTACCGCCTTGGCCAGGCAGCCCCTGTAGGCTTAGTAACATACAATAAAAACAAATAAACGTCATTACATGAGTCCTGCGTGACTACGTGTCAAAAATATTTATAATACAATATTTCATTTGCAGCAAGTAAATTCACTATAGTATGAAATAAAACATTGTACGCTACAGCCACTAAATCCATACATTCACATTATTCGTTTCGCCTGCAGCTTGGACGTAAACATCTCACTGGTAACGTAAAAGATCTCTTCCTGTGGCAGTTGTGCAAATAACAATTACAGCTCATGTGCGATGTAATATATGCGTACACTTCACGGGCTACAGCTTTACATCACCGCCTGACGTAAACATCTCAACTCATACCTACTGTAAAACATCGCTTTCAGTCCTTGTCCTCTAGACAATTCACGGTCTACTACACATCACAGCTCGTTCTAAAAAAACACACGGAATTATAGTACGCAATACCAAATAGTGTCCGCCTCTGTGGTGTAGTGGTTAGTGTGATTAGCTGCCACCCCCAGAGGCCCGGGTTCGATTCCCGGCTCTGCCACTAAATTTGAAAAGTGGTACGAGGGCTGGAACGGGGTCCACTCAGCCTCGGGAGGTCAACTGAGTAGAGGGTGGTTCGATTCCCTCCTCAGCCATCCTGGAAGTGGTTTTCCGTGGTTTCCCAGTTCTCCTCCAGGCAAATGCCGGGAGGGTACCTAACTTAAGGCCACGGCCGCTTCCTTCCCTCTTCCTTGTCTATCCCTTCCAATCTTCCCATCCCTCCACAAGGCCCCTGTTCAGCATAGCAGGTGAGACCGCCTGGGCGAGGTACTGGTCATTCTCCCCAGTTGTATCCCCTACCAAGAGTCTGAAGCTCCAGGACACTGCCCTTGAGGCGGTAGAGGTGGGATCCCTCACTGAGTCCGAAGGAAAAACCGACCCTGGAGGGAAAACTGATTACGAACGAATACCAAATAGTGTCCGCCTCTGTGGTGTAGTGGTTAGCGTGATTAGCTGCCACCCGCGGAGGTCCGGGTTCAATTCCCGGCTCTGCCACGAAATTTGAAAAGTTGTACGAGGGCTGGAACTGGGTCTACTGAGCCTCGGGAGGTCAACTGAGTGGACGTGGGTTCGATTCCCACCTCAGCCATCCTGGAAGTGGTTTTCCGTGGTTTCTCACTTCTCCTCCATGCAAATGCCGGGATGGTACCTGACTTCAGGCCACGGCCGCTTCCTTCCCTCTTTCTTGCCTGTCCCATACAATCTTCCCATCCCTCCACAAGGCCCCTCTTCAGCATAGCAGGTGAGGCCGCCTGGGGCAGGTACTGGTCATTCTCCCCAGTTGTATCCCCGACCCAATGTCTCACGCTCCAGGACACTGTCCTTGAGGCGGTAGAGGTGGGATCCCTCGCTGAGTCCGAGGGAAAAATCAACCCTGGAGGGTAAACACATTAAGAAGAAGAAGAAAAGAAAGAAAAGGAGAATACGAAATAGTATTTACTTACTATATCAATATACATGAAGAAATACCAGTAATTCTAATTATACATAACCTTACGTCTTTCTAATAAGCTATGTGTCTTTTCATACAATGAATTTTTTCGTTTATACGGTGTGAATGTTTTTGTACTCTCGTAATTTAAATACTCGCATCATGCTCAAATCTGTCCTCATATAGAAAAAGAAAAGGGGTTCCCTTTAAGCACAAGTTGCATAAAAACGTTTTTCGTTCATTTTTTACAATGTACTTTACGTCGCACCGACACAGGTCGTATGGCGACAATGGGATAGGAAAGTGCTAGAAGTGGGAAGGAAGTCTCTGTGGCTTAATTAAGGTACAGACCCAGCATTTCCCTGGTGTGAAAATGGAAAACCATGGAAAACCATCTTCAGAACTGCGGATAGTTGGGTTCGAATTCCGAAACCACCATCTCCCGAATGCAAGTTCACAGCTGCGCGTCACTAACCGCAGGGGCCCATTGATATGTTCGTGTCATTCTATTGTTATAAAGAATGTATTCTACGCATGTTATTTTCATGAACACTTTATGGTTATTACCGGTATTATTATTATTATTATTATTATTATTATTATTATTATTATTATTATTATTATTATTATTTAATTGATTAATTAAACAATTGCTGGCACTGATCGTTAAAGCGCCAAGTCTATATGATCTGACACCGTAGTTAGTCAATTCGAGTCCTGTTGGTCGAAAAAAAATCACCATCAGGAAGTCGGCCGGCAGGGTAGGTGAGGTAGTGGTATACAATGTGAAATCACTAGATTGCGTGCCTGAATTCTGGATTTAGTTCCAAACCTGTCCGCAGTGTTTATATGCATAGAGTGAGGGCATATGACGCTGTAGATATTAATTCTTCCCTTGGATGAATACGTTAAGCTTTGAACAGGCCTCTTGTGCTATTCGACTGGAATAGGCTATGTGCCGGCACCAGGTTTCACCCTCTTCCTTCCTACTTGTATATATCACGTCATTCATTTCATATCATTAACTTCTCTTATGAGTTTGACATCAGGAAGCACAACCGGTTGTAAAAATTCGCCATATTCAGTATTCGGGAGATAGTAGGTTCGAACCCCACTGCCGGCAACCCTGAAAATGGTTTTCCGTTGTTTCCCATTTTCACACCAGGCTGTATCTTAATGAAGGCCACGGCCGCTACCATCCCACTCCTAGCCCTTTCCTATACCATCGTCGCCGTAAAACCTATCTGTGTCGGTGCGACGTAAAACAACTAGCCCCCCACCCCCCCAAAAAAAAATCGCTACGAAGATTCATCTCACTTCATACCCCACGGCGTAAAGAAACAGGACAAGGTTTGGATATACACTCAACTCTCGATTTACCGTAATCGGATCAACCGCGTTGCGGCTTAATCGCGATATCTACAACACTAAAACATGTGCGAGTGTTAGGAGTTACAGTAATACAAAATTATTAAGAGTCGGGATAATATTGCCAGGATGATGCTCTCATCACCGAAAAACTTGTTTTGAGAATCTTGAGATGCAAAATAATGAAAACATGTTTCTCGGTACACAAGCAGAAAGCCGTGACTGATATTTTCAGAAACAGTAAAGGTAGGCAGTCCGAACGTTTTTCTTTGCCTTATTAGTTTCAACGAAAAGTGCTGTTTACTTTTTCACATATTAGTTATACTAAGTGCTACTTTTACTGCAACGTATTGGGTTAGTAGTATCACTTATTATCATTTCAACTGTACTTTCAGTACGCCTGTTCTATTTTTAACTTTTTAAAAAACTTTTAACTTTTTAACCGCCTATCCTACATTATCTCGGTTTATCGAGAGTTGAGTGTACATACATACATACACACCGGTAGAGTTGGCCGTGTGGTTAGGGGCCCGCAGCTTTGAGCTTGCATCCGGGAGATAGGGGTTTGAGCTCCACTGTCGGCAGCCCGAATGATGGTTTTACCTGGTTTCCCATTTTCACATCAGGCACATGCTAGGGCTGTGCCTTAATTGAAGCCACAGCCGATTCCTTCCTACTCCTAGCCTATTCCTATCCCATCGTATCTGTGTTGGTGTGACGTAAAACAACTTGAAAAAATAAGAAAACTACATATATACATTATTCTTAATTTTGCCTAATAGGAAGTAGTGATTGATCTTACCAAGCATACTCAACCCGTTTTAAGACCACTATGTAGGAGTGGAAAGGACATAGGGCATAATTCCACCTTGGGTTTCTTTCAAACTAAGGTCTCTTCGTAGAAACACATCAATTCTTCTAGTGTTTCTAACTTCAGTTCGAATGCATAAGCCGTCTACTTCCATCTTCATGCCAAGTGGCAATGCCATAATGATCACTGAAACTCGACAATGAATCAAAACCAAGATTACATCTGAGATGGGTATCCTCTTCCATTATGTGCTGTTTTATCATTAACGGAAATATGAGAACTTAATGAGGATGGACTTTTATAGGGACTAAAAAAAACTCAACGATTACAAATTATTTTGATTAGATAAAACGTGACACACAGAAACCGGCGGCAAGTAAGCTTCTATGCAAATGACAGCCATTTATATTCATAACTGACAATATATCACCGGGAGAGTCACGAGCCATTTATGAAATATATACGCATTTCTAGCTGGACATTAATTGCTGTCATATGCAAACTGTCAAATGTTTAAGCGCGTGTAAATCGATGTGTGATGACTGTCACAAGATTGACTAATGGCCTCGGAGTAAATTAACTCATACTGCGATAAAGCTAAAATAAATTGCTGCATTTTAATTAAAGAATATGTAAGATATTCGCCATCTTGCCGATATGGGGGAGCGTCAGCTTGTAAATTTCACGTGTAAGTAGGAAACTTTATTTCATCTTGAAGCGTGAAATCACACAAATTAATATTAATACATTTTCAGAAGTATATTTTGACATATAAACGGACATTATAATCAATTACAACAGTTGTTAATAAAATTAAGCTTGTTTCCGTGAAATTAGAATTATAAATCTGGCCGAGTTCATTTGTTCATACTTAAAACATTTTCTTCATGTGTCTATTTGACATCCACATCAATAATTTCTTCAGTTTGTCGGTCAGTTCCTTCTTAAACCCAGCTCAAGTAATAAAGAAGTATCCCTTTGTTACACGCGGTAAGAAGGGACATTGATGACGTCGATATCGTAAGTGCCCACCCCCACCCACGAATGAATCTCATGAGAATGATAACGTCAACAAGCTGGGAACATTTCACCTTGTTTCTTATTGTTGTGGTACCTTAATCAAAATAATTCAATGCGTACAGTGTGTGCAGTTTATCTTATAACCCGTGCAATTGTGGTATGTGTATTGGTGTGTTTATTTGTAACTCAGTCTAGGTTTGAAACGAAAGATGCTATAATTATGTTCGGTGGTATGCTGAACTGAAATGGAAAATCATAGAAAAGTACTCCTAGGAAGATCGACGCAGGGACATCAACCCAGTTCTCTTTTCAACTGACGTCTGGGACTTTCACAGTTAGGCATCAACAAACGGAATGGCGAAACTGAAAGGGAGGCGCCGCCTACATAGTATTAGTGTCAGTTTTCATAAATCCTAATTAATAATTCATTTCGACTCAGTAACATGGTAGCTGAGGCCATACGATTATTATTATTATTATTATTATTATTATTATTATTATTATTATTATTATTATTATTATTATTATTATTATTAGTATTAGTATTATTATTGTTCCAAGGTTTCTGTGGAACAGCATTGGTGAAAAAAGGTGCGGGCTGGAATGGGTCTAACTACAAGTTCGAAAGATGAATTAAAATTCCAACAAAGGTTATATTTTCAAGACTTAACAATGGTAACATAGAATCTGAAAACTTAACAAGTCAACAACAAGCCAAAATCAGATACAAAGAAATTACAAGTGTTAGCGGATTTTTACAAGGTCTGGGCTTCAAGCCCCACCATCACAATCCTTGAGCTATTAGACCAACTTTACCAAGGTACAAAATTGAACAAAGGGGGAGAAAACCAAATCATGCCAAGGAGCACTTGCTCCCAATTACAATGTTAAGCCTCCTAGAGGCACACAGAAATCAAATTTAGGAAAGAGCAGACCCGCTCTCAAAGTTCAAGCCTATCAAAGGCCACAACGAATTTCACTTCTATCTGCCCTCAAGGCACACAAAGAAACAGGGGTATTTAATACCCAACCTACAGGGCCTTCGCAATGAAAATAAAACAACAGGTTAAGTTACTGGCCCAAAGTACAGAGAGGACTGGAGGCGTGAACTTGCACTCCAAATACACTTTTAAAACCTAAGTGGCTCTAGGCCGATACACAGAGGCTAGTCCCAAGCTAGGGAGGTGACCCGTATGAGAAAACTTTAATACATTAAGGAAGAGAAGAAACGGTTATAAAAACGTGGTCACCTCAATTTCAAAATGAAGGGGAGTTCGAGAGGGTAAAGCACTCTCTATCCCCGCTTTACAGTGAAAGAGATTTGTAGTTTTTTTACATAGACAGAAGAGGAATTTACATTTTAAGATGGTAGGTTACATATTAAAGGTTTTGAACCCTCCCCGAGAGTTACACTGCTGAGCTAGCAAGAAATAAAGATGCTAAAAGGCCATTACCTTGTTGAAGATCTGCTGTCTTAAGAACGAGGCGCTTCCCGCCCCCTGCTACATATTCACACGCTGAGTTAGATGTTGTACTAGTGGCCCCGAGACAAGAAAATCAGCAGTTTTTATACCCTCGTGGAAAATTCGAGTCCTTTCAAGAATGAGAAGACAAACCCCCTCAACTTTATTGGATAGCTTAGAGCTACATATCCATATCGAAGAAGACATACATGATTGGCTGAAAATTAATTAAAGAAATTTGGGATTGGCTAAGTTCAAAACTGGCGGAAGGAAGGATTAATATTGCCAACCCAAAAAATAAAATAACAAAATTTAGTAAAGGCAACAACTTTTGAATACAAAATTTCTTCAAGAAAGTTCATTCCTTCGCACCAGAGTGCGTAATCCTAGTTTTTAGTAGAGATATCTGGTAGAGAACGTCCACACTTGATCAATTACAAACAAAAACGCATCAAAATTCACACAGAGCCATCTTCGGAGAAACTGTTGAGTTAATACAGTTTTTTAAAGTTCAGGCTTTCTCCTGTAGAGGAGTTTCAATTGGCGCAATATTTGAACTAGCGGCGTGGAGGTGTACTGCCCGGTACAATTATTATTATTATTATTATTATTATTATTATTATTATTATTATTATTATTATTATTATTATTATTATTATTATTATTTCACACTTTCGTAGTGTAACGGTTAGCGTTATTAACTATCATCCTTGAGGCCCGGGCTGGTTTCCCGGTACTATCAAAATTTAACATTGTCAGGAGGACTAGTACGTAGTAAAAATGTACATGCAGCCCACCCCACTTTGGGGCGACTCCATAAAGGACTGCACGACTTCGAGGAATTATTATTATTATTATTATTATTATTATTATTATTATTATTATTATTATTATTATTATTATTATTATTATTTACGATCGTTTCAAACTCCTATGGGTTACGATTATACAACTTCCTTGACTGTTGATGTTCTTTGTTTTCACGTTATTTATTATTATTATTATTATTATTATTATTATTATTATTATTATTATTATTATTATTATTATTATTATTATTATCATCATCATCATCATCATCACCATCTGTTTACCCTCCAGGTTCGGTTTTTCCCTCGGACTTAGCGAGGGATCCCACCTCTACCGCCTCAAGGGCAGTGTCCTGGAGCTTCAGACTCTTGGTCGGGGTATACAACTGGGGAGTATCACCAGTACCTCGCCCAGGCCGCCTCACCTGCTATGCTGAACAGGGGTCTTGTGGAGGGATGGGAAGATTGGAAGGGATAGGCAAGGAAGAGGGAAGGAAGCGGCCGTGGCCTTAAGTTAGGTACCATCCCGGCATTCGCCTGGAGGAGAAGTGGGAAACCACGGAAAACCACTTCCAGGATGGCTGAGATGGGAATCGAACCCACCTCTACTCAGTTGACCTCCCGAGGCTGAGTGGACCCCGTTCCAGCCCTCGTACCACTTTCCAAATTTCGTGGCAGAGCCGGGAATCGAACCCGGGCCTCCGGGGGTGGCAGCTAATCACGCTAACCACTACACCACAGAGGCGGACTTATTATTATTATTATTATTATTATTATTATTATTCGCAACTTTTGAAATTATCTTGGAAACAGAGGGAGGTTTTATAATTCATTGTTAATTAAATAAACCTTAAATGAATTGTAAAAAATGCGTAAGGCGAGATCATAATAGTTTTTTGAAGCTTTGAACAACGTGACTTGAGTTTTGAAAATGAAAATTATGTTTTAGTAAACGAAGTCCAGTAACTATTAAGTGAATCAAGAATGCATTTGTGAATAATTATGCAGAATGTTGTAAACTCGAGTTATCATTCAATAATGAGTCGAAATGAATTATTAATTAGGATTTATGAAAACCAACTCAATAAATTAACAGAGGTTATTAAGAAAAATTATTCGAGAGTTATGTGGATTAATTAATTTATCATGCAAGGGATTTTACTCACTAGAAGAAAAAAGTACTCTGTTAATATTTCATGTTGATTCAGAGCGATTTAGGCTGCTTTCACACGCACCACTCTGCAACTAGACCACAACAACATCACAGTGGTTGGTGGCCTGAAGCTCTTACGGAAATGCAATCTTGCCTTCACACGTACCACACACTGCAGTCAATTTCATCTACTGTCTCAATCTGTGGGCGATATCGCTCACAAAAACGTCGCTGGCAGTGGTCGAACTCCAATCACACGCCAGTGATAGCGCTGCGAACCTCGCGCACACCCACTCACTTTAGTTGTTCCCTTCGTTTCCAGCCGGTGATACATATTCCCACTCTATTAATTATTATTATTAATTAAATACAGATCTGTTCAAATGATTAGACTCAACAGACAGGCCAAGCACTTTTTTTTTCTTCTCTTCCCAAAATCATGTAGAAAAACATATTTATATTAATACAACTAGTATTTTAGCATATTATCAGTCTATTGCATAAGTTGTTTGCTATTTGGAGGTATCTCCAGATAATCTAGCCCACTTTACGTGGGGAAATGTCTTGTCCTTTCCCCATTATTAAAAACAATCCGATTATATAGTACACATCACTAGAAGTTGGATAGAAACAATTGATTGAATGAAATGAAATGAAATATCGTATGGCTTTTAGTGCCGGGAGTGTCCGAGGACAAGTTCGGCTTGCCAGATGCAGGTCTTTTGATTTGACTCCTGTATGCGATCTGCGCGTCGTGATGAGAATGAAATGATGATGAAGACGACATATAGACCCAACCCCCGTGCCAGCGAAATTAACCAATGATAGTTAAAATTCCCGACCCTGCCTGGAATCGAACCCGGGACCCCTGTGACCAAAGGCACGCACGCTAACCATTTAGCCATGATTGAATAATACTGTATGAGATCACTTCAAAATTATTGGTTAGAGATAGCTACACTTCCCTAGCAACAGTACAATCCACCAACAATGGCCATAACTACACTTTTTCACTGTTGACTGAAGCAAGAATCCAACTGCTACTTGCAGTCACAGAACAGACAATGACTCTCCCTCCAAAAGAAAAACAGCTGAATGTCAAAACAGAGTTGCCAACAGCTTGATGCATTCATAAACTGTGTGTTGCACATGTTCACCAATAATCTGACAGGAAAAGTCTCTTTTATGAAGAGATATCTTAAATATATTTGGAAATAGCATGAATTTTTCTGTTGAGTCTAATCATTTGAACAGATCTGTACTTAAAAGCTTGTTATCGTACGTTCTCAATGACCGATACAGTAAATGAAACTATCTTTCGCTCCTGCTTTCTGTAATAGGATGGATGCAATAAACTCTATTTCGATGATGCCGTCTTCGTCGACGTAACAAATCCAATAGCAATGCTTCCTCTTCGAAATCGATTTAGTGCTGTGTACTTACGGGTGTAGAGTGATTGGATTGTGGTCGATATGAACTTAAAACAATCAAAGAAGCACGCAATTGTGTTAAGAGTGGTCGATTGCAACCACAGCAAAACCACTCAAGAACCACAGTTTTGCAGTTGCAAAGTGGTACGTATCAAGGCAGCCTGAAGGTCAAGTAATCCTGATTGTTAATGTTTTAATGCTTAATGTTTATTATTAATAAAGTTGGATAGTTTATTTTTCATCTCGTCAATTATTTTAAGGTTTCATGTTCCCTTGACATTTCTTTCCCGCTCTTATACATATCCATCAGACAGATGGATGGTCCAGCTTGGTGGACAGTTTGCATGTATGTATGTATGTATGTATGTATGTATGTATGTATGTATGTATGTATGTATGTATGTATGCTTCTCAATTGTATTTTCTGAGACTAAGTGTCGGTTTACCACTTTCCAGTTACCCAAGGAATTCTTAAATTCGTGACAGAGTAGTTAATTGAGTTAGTGTCGTAACGAATGTAGTATGTCCACGGGGTATTGACAACGATATTCCAACCCCCCTACGTGAAGCAAAGACAGATTTCAATCTCAGCTTTTGGTATATTGAGTCACAAACCTGGGAGGTCAAGAGATCGACGGTACAGCCTTACACAGTGAGGGAGAACATAGCCACGCAAGCAGTGCCCCCCACCCCCCTAACGAAAATAGAATGGCATGTAATTGAATTGTAATGTGAGGAAGTTATTAACAATGTTTATAAGAAATACATTGCTATGACAAGAGGATTACACTTTATAGACTTACCATCCGTCATAACAGACGTCAATGTTGTGGCTGGCGCGCTGGACTGTTGTATGATCAATCATCCTTCAGACAGCTCAACTCCCAGCTTTACGCATATACATGACGTCACAGTGTACAGTCTATTGTTCTCATTGTGTGATTGGTTAGAACAAGGGATGACCCTTTACTGCTCCTCCTGGTGCACACCATAGTTCACATTTACGGAGACTTGCGAAACATGCCAGTGATCGCAGTTCGGTACAGTGAACTCCCGATTATTCGAGTGAGGGTTATTCGAACCTAAAATAAAAATATAAAAATTTAAATGATTGCAGAAGTAGGGTCTAAATAAATAAAGTATAGTGTAGCCTGAATTATTTTTCCTTTGTTCCGAACTAGGTTTACTTTAAGAGCTAGCTCGCTCTTTACGGGGATGAATTCCCGGCAAGGTGAGGAATTATCCCGGCAATTTCCTGTTAGTGAAATTAGGAAACCAGAGGAAACTGTTCTCAGGACAGCCAATGGCGGAATTCGAACGCACTGGTCTCTCGAATGCAGTGCCTGGCTCCAAAGCCGCGGCGCGTTAACAGCCGCGACCAGTCCGCTGGGTAAATATCCAGTTAGTACAGGGAGCGAGCAGCTGTAGCTTGAAACAGAGCTCTGGTCTTTTGGAGATAGTAGGCTAGTTTTCCGTCGTTTTCCACTTTCTTCGCTAATGCGAATTCAGGGTCAATTCGTTTTAGAGGCCAGGGGCGCTCCACTCTCACCCTTCTGCGCATCTCAAATCACAGCAACACACATCCTGGCCTGAGAATGGGTGACAACGTCTAGCAGGCCCCCTATAGCCATCAAAGTAAGAAATGATAACTGTTAGTAGGTAGGTAATATGGGTTTGACACTTTTCCATCACTGGGGCAGTGAATGCGCTGCTTGTGGTTCGCGTTGAGTGGGAATCACCTCTCGACGCTTGGTCGCTGTAACTTAGAGACGCTCTCGATGTCTTTTGAATCTCGGCTTGGTGTTATTGGATGTTTTTGGAATTCTGACAAGCAACTCCATCCTCCCGAATGCATTTTCGATCATTTCGAAGCCATTTACTGTCCGGGTGTTACGACATATTGCGAAAGAAAAACACTTCTTCGGACCACAGTTTCCTCAAAATGTTCCCCATTTGATTTATGTCTGTAGATTTCACCGAATAGAATGTGCGACTCGTTGGCTGAACGGTCAGCGTACTGGCCGTCGGTTCAGAGGGTCCCGGGTTCGATTCCCGGCCGGGTCGGGGATTTTAACCTTAATTGGTTAATTCCAATGACACGGGGGCTGGGTGTATGTGTTGTCTTCATCATCATTTTCATCCTCATCACGACGCGCAGGTCACCTACGGGTGTCAAATCGAAAGACTTGCATCTGGCGAGCCGAATTTGTCCTCGGACACTCCCGCCACTAAAAGCCACACGCCATTTCATTTACCGAATAGAATCAAACGACACCTCACACCACGCCGGGTTCCAAGCTACATCCCGGTGGTTCGGCGATTTTAGGACCTCAAATGGGGGCGCTATTACATAATCCGATTACGTAATACCGAGGATAATGTCTTGTTACTAGTCACGTTGCTCCTTCTTCTTTATGAGGTATTGAAAACTGTCGCCGCATGTCTGGGAATTATTTCATTTCCAAAGCTTTCACGTTTTTGTAACGCCCAAGCATGGTTCCGAAAGTATAGAGGAATTTTGTGTCAACATGAGATGAGAGAATAAGCAGAAAAGTTGGTGACAGCTTGTGGAATAGAACTACACACTTTCCACAATTTTACGGAAAGGAAAGCTGGAGGATTTTGTGCCGAACAGTGACAAGAGTGGAACTTTATAATGCAAAAGTTTGAAAATGTCTACGTTATAAAGCTCGATAGCTGCAGTCGCTTAAGTGCGGTCAGTTTCCAGTATTCGGGAGATAGTAGGTTCGAACCCCACTGTTGGCAGCCCTGAAAATGGTTTTCCGTGGTTTCCCATTTTCACACCAGGCAAATGCTGGGGCTGTACCTTAATTAAGGCCACGGCCGCTTCCTTCCCACTCCTAACCCTTTCCTGTCCCACCGTCGCCATAAGACGTATCTGTGTCGATGCGACATAAAGCAACTACAAAAAAAAAAAAGAAGAAGAAAGATTTGAATGTGGAAGAAGTTATGATGACCGGCACAATGTGTGCAGAGAAAGTAATGTTATTCCATGTTTTTCATAGAATTGGAGTTACAGCGTATTTTGATGTTTCGTGCAAGTTCTTTCCTTCATTAGTTCGGGAATTTATTGTATTTATTGTTTTCAATTATCTGCTGTGGTTCTTTGGCTGAATTATGAGCGTTCCGGCCTTGGGTTCAGACATCCCTGGGTTCAATTCCCGACCAGGTCGAAGATTTCAATTGGCTCGGGGACGGGGTGTTTGGTATCGTTTTAATACACATCTACATACGACACCATCACAGAAACACGTAATAGTAAATGCATCCCTATAAAATTATGGCATCAGAGAGGACATCCGGCCGTAAAACTGTGCTTAATTTATACTAGTGCCAGCCCCAGATGATTGGGAAAAGGCCAAGAAAAGATAATGATGATCTTATGAGTTAATTGTTCAAAGTAACACCTACAGAGTAACTGTAGTTTAAACCTGGATCTACCGGGCGAGTTGGCCGTGCGCGTAGAGGCGCGCGGCTGTGAGCCTGCATCCGGGAGATAGTAGGTTCGAGTCCCACTATCGGCAGCCCTGAAGATGGCTTTCCGTGGCTTCCCATTTTCACACCAGGCAAATGTTGGGGCGGTACCTTAATTAAAGCCACGGCCGCTTCCTTCCAACTCCTGGGCCTTTCCTATCCTATCGTCGCCATAAGACCTATCTGTGTCGGTGCGACGTAAAGCCCCTAACAAAAAAAAAAAAACCTGGATCGTTTTATTCTACTTCTTGACGTTTATCTTACTGGTGCAGGGTCAGCATACAGTATAGATTCCAGAGTTTTCCTTTTTTTTTTTTTTTTTTGGTTTACGTCGCACCTACTCAGATAGGTCTTATGGGGCCGATGGGATAGGAAAGGCCTAGGAATGGGAAGGAAGCGGTCGTGGCCTTAATTAAGGTACAGCCCCAGCATTTGCCTGGTGTGAAAATGGGAAATCACAGAAAACCATCTTCAGGGCTGCCGTCAGTAGGGTTCGAACCCACTATCTTCAGGATGCGAGCTCACAGCCGCGCGTTCCTAACCGCAAAGCCAACTCGCCCGGTGCCAGGGTTTAGTATGGGATGGTGGACTTTAATCCATGGCTTGTGCAAGAAACTGGAAACTTTTCAATGTCCTTGATATACTGATGTGCTCAGACTTAATGCTTTGTTTTCTTGACCGGGTCCACTCCCTCTCGTATCACGCAGCACCTAAGTTGAGCTAATGAGGCTCTGTGAATCCAGTTCGCGTCCTCCGTCCAGAATTAAAATTCTTTTTGCTATTTGTTTTACGTCGCGCCGACACAGATAAGTCTTATGGCGACGATGGGATAGGAGAGGTCTAGGAGTGGGAACGAAGTGGCCGTGGCCTTAATTAAGATACAGCCCCAGCATTTGCCCGGTGTGAAAATAGGAAACCACGGAAAACCATCTTCAGGGCTGCCGACATTGGGATTCGAACCAATTAAAATTCTTAGACTGACTGACAGGTTTGATCCTTTCTCAGTCCGCTGGTATTTGAATGTGCTCAAACACGTCAGCCGCGTGTCGGTAAATTTACTGACACGTAAAATAACTCATGCAGGACAAAATTCCGGCAGCTCACCATCTCGGAAAACAGTTTAAAAAGTAGGTAGAGGGGCTTAAATCCAATAACATTATTAAATACACATTACTGTCGTCCGTGATGTTCTAAAACAGGGCCTCTCAAATGCCCAAAATCTCACGCGTGCAAATCGAGGCGCAAGAGCTCCGTGCACTGTGCATCGTTTCCGCTCGGCTCGACTCGGACCAACGCTTCGTCTCTGGGCTACTTGGCTAAGCTCGGCTAAGCTCGCCTAAGCTCGGCTCTACTCGGCGCAACTCAGCTCGGATTTGGAGCGCTACGTAGCAAGTGTTGTAGAGGGAGACAGAGGGAGCGAGCGAGATAGGCGTGAGGAAAGAGAGAGTAAGCGCTATTGCTCCAAATCGAGGAGTGGGGGTCTGCACTCTGGTCAACCAAGCGAAGTCGTCTTTTGCACCGTGCACAGTGCATGCACCAGGCGCATGCACTCTGAGAGGCCCTGTTCTAAAACATTAAACAAGAAAAACCAAAGGGAAACAGCAAGTGAATTCACAAGGATCAAGTAGTCTAATCCGCATTCTAGACCGCCTTGCAGTCTTCGCTTGCCAAGGTCAGAAACAAGAACATTAATATACCAGAACTATGATACAAATACGGCGTATAGCATTACTCTCTTTGAACAATTGAACATTGTTCGTATGTAGAATGGATCCTGGGCTCGTAAATCGCAATGAACGGAGATCTCTATTAAATTGCTCGCAATGAAATGTGTTATTAATGTAGATCCGCAGATAGCGCAGACCATGTTCAAGATACAAGGTAACAGAACGAGGTGAAGCAAGACGAAAGTTTATCATCCATTTAACTGGACTTAAACCGAAGGAAATAATTGCATTCATCATAATAACGAGTTGACAACGGATCCTTTTGCGGACAGCGGCAGATCCTACAAAGATTCCACTTTCTTCTCAAAGTACATTTGTAATGGATCTAGTTAGTTCATTTCATTATGGCTCAGTTCCTTAGTTTATAAATTATACTATAAGCTTGTTACTAGGTACAACAGCATTAACTTGGGTATTCTTTACTTATCAATTTTGATATTATATACTATTGTTTGCCAACGGCCGTAGCCGTGTTGAAACACCGGATCCCGTGTGGTCTCCGAATTTAAGCAACATTGGGCGTGGTGAAGATTTGGATGGGTTGCCAAGCGCTGTTGGTGGGGGGTAAGGGAATAGAGGAGCTGAAAGGAACTGGCCACCCTACCGCACGTAAACTCCGGCTCAGGCACACCTCAGCGGAGGTTCGGACCTGCCTTCGGGCAGAATACACCCGTACCGTCTTCTTCTTTTCTTCTTTTTCTACCGGTTTTTCCCACACCTGTGGGGTCGCGGGTGCGAACTGCGTCGCACATGTGGATTTGACCCTGTTTTACGGCTGGATGCCCTTCCTGACGCCAACCCTATATGGAGGGATGTAATAGCTATTGCGTGTTTCTGTAGTGGTTGGTAGTGTAGTATGTTGTCTGAATATGATGAAGAGAGTGTTTGGACGGACACATACACCCAGTCCCCGAGCCAGAAGAATTAATCACAAGCGATTAAAATCCCCGACCCGGCCGGGAATCGAACCCGGGACCCTCAGAACCGAAGGCCAGTACGCTGACCATTCAGCCAACGAGTCGGACAGAATACACCCGTACCGTACTATTGTTTAATCCTGTTTCAGTTATACAGTCATTTCAGTGACTAGTAAGCTTATTTGATTAGCATTCTATTTATAATAAAACCATAATACAGTGAAAGATCTCAAAAATTATGTATGGTTGAGTGTATTAATATTAAAGAGCCTTGATTTTTATAATGTACATAATGCATTACAATTTTCATTATTAAATTTTAAGATGTACTGTAGAAACATTTCTAATGTAATACCGGAGTTGAGGTGGATATGCTGTGGCTTGTGGTTATTTGGGTTTACATCATCGGATAAACTCACCAACAATCCAATCATGCTTACCGGGAATAACACTGTTAGGTTATTTATTTGAAGGCAAACTGTGTACCTATTTGATAGATGTATTTACATTGTTGTTGTACTTTAATCTTGGGTAGTAAATACCTGTCCTCACTCATGGTGAAACTCCCTCTAGCCATTTCGAGGCTAGCTATTGTCATCGGACACCTGTTAAATTTTAAATATTATTTTCATAAATTCAATGAACAGAAAAAGACACACAACACTACAACCTGTGGAATTGTGTTATTATATTAGGCTACTTTTAGTTTAATGAATAACATGAATTTTACTTTTTATATATCAATAGTGTCATGTCCATTCAAGGAATTGTAAATCGTAGCGTGAACGCTTAAACCCTGAACATTTGTAGATTGTAAAAGAAAATTATAATGTGCCACTTTTATTTGAATCGAGAGCAGTGTAAATCAATCCGGAATATCCTGAAATGGCCAGATTTTTTGCGATTAATGCGCTTTATTTGGAGGAGAGCTTCGTAATCACAATCACAATCGAACGTCAATGCTCCCTCCCTTACCTGCAAAGTGTGTCCGCTCTCTCGCTTCACTCTGACGCATGGTTACTGCCCGCGTTCCCGTCACGCCAGCCCGGCCGCACTAGGCTAGTCTCAACGGGCGCCCAGCTAAGCACCTCTGGTTAATACAAATCCTTATCATGGCAACCCCAGATTCTATGCCATTTTAAATTTTTAGGTCATTTCTCTTAGCCTATGCGCCATTATATCGTATTTTTCAGAAATTCATTTGATTATGTTCTCATCAATTCTCTTCCTTTCTTCTGGATTTTGAAGTCAATTTCATGCACTTACATTGTATCTATATATCATCGGAGCTTTGATATTTAAAAAATTTTAAAACGTGTGTCCTTCCAGCCGTCTTTATGGATCAGAATGCTGGTCTAGTAAGAAAATGAACGAACATATACTCTCTGTAACTGAGATCAGGATGCCAAGATGGGCCAGTGGAATAAACAGACTGAATAAAATTCGAAATGGCACCATCCGAAATTCTGTGAGAGAAAACTCAGAGGAAAAGAGTAGCGTTACAAAAATGTTACAAAGTTTGGGCTGGGAAGAATTGGGAGAAAGAAGACGAGTTGCTCGACTAAGTGGTATGTTCCGAGCTGTCAGCGGAGAGATGGCGTGGAATGACATTAGTAGACGAATAAGTTTGAGTGGCGTTTATAAAAGTAGGAAAGATCACAATATGAAGATAAAGTTGGAATTCAAGAGGACAAATTGGGGCAAATATTCATTTATAGGAAGGGGAGTTAGGGATTGGAATAACTTACCAAGGGATGTTCAATAAATTTCCAATTTCTTTGAAATCATTTAGGAAAAGGCTGGGAAAACAACAGATAGGGAAACTGCCACCTGGGAGACTGCCCTAAATGCAGATCAGTATTGATTGATTGATCTGAGAGGACGTCGCCACCTTCAACGATGACCGGAGGAACATGTAGCTCATAGAGTGCAGAGGCTTGTAGTAGACGGGCAACCAGCCCAAGAATGACCCAAGACACAACGGAGAGCCTACAGTATGTTAGGAAGGATCATGACAACATCAATGTAGATATAAATAGAGTCCAAGAAAGATGCTTTTTTTTTTTTTTTTTTTTGCTTTACGTCGCACCGACAGAGATTGGTTTTATGGCGACAATTGGATAGGAAAGGCCTAGGAATGGGAAGGAAGCGGCCGTGGCCTTAATTAAGGTACAGCCCCAGCCTTTTCCCGGTGTGAAAATGGGAAACCACGGAAAACCATCTTCAGGGCTGCCTACAGTGGGGTTCGAACCCACTATCCCCCGATACTGGATACTGGCCGCACTTAAGCGACTGCAGCTATTCTCGGTCTACTTCTTGTTAAATCATTAGATAATCCTATTTGGGTTTTAAGAGAGGAAAGAAATAAAACGTCCGATTTTTGTTCAAATAATTTTTAGCTTTAAGTGATCCCCTGTCCAGCCAATCACCCCCACGCACTTTCCTATCTCTGCGTTCCACGATAACTGCCCGTACCAATTATTATTATTATTATTATTATTATTATTATTATTATTATTATTATTATTCTTATTCTTCTTCTTCTTCTTCTTCTTCTTCTTCTTCTTCTTCTTATTATTATTATTATTATTATTATTATTATTATTATCAGTGGCGGGTGGTCAAATAGAAAATTGGGTTCACAAAATTTAATAGTAATAATAACGTATTAACTAAAATGCTTTTCACTCGCCTAACTGCGCTGTTGATATGTAAAAGTATTGACTTTTAATATTGAATCTATCGACTTCTTGATTGCCTGGCCTGATCTAAAGAAATACCTTTAAATGTGAAAATTCAATTGACAGACATGATTATTTTGTACTTATTCGGAACCAGTACATACACAATAACAGTAACTCAAACTAGTCGTCACCAGCTTCAGAACCGAGTGATACCAAATAGTGTGATACTGCGGGATACTGACGTCTAAAACAAAGAAATATGAGTTGATACAAGTCCGTAAAGATGCCAGCACCAGCCAGTAAGGTTTGGTTATAGGAGCACATCGGACGTGTGCACTTCCTTTACAGTATCGACCCCGTAAGGTATGATGTCACCATCATTTGCGCATGCGCGAAAGCTGGCACGGCGAGAGCAAAGACCAATATGCACATGCATTCAATGCTGGAATTTTGAAGCGTAAAACCCGGCTAATTTAAAATGCATCAGATCAGAATTCTAATTAATAAGTTAGATATCCACATTCTTGGTGTTCACGTGCACTTGTGCCCTTGTACACGAGCCGCTGCTGATTATTATATAAATCAATACATCCCTCTGTAAATTAGTCATACTCTCGATGTCCAGATCGTGAGTTCAAAGACAATGGAGGTAGTCGGACTTCTAAACGACGTAATAATATCCATTTAGTACTCCATATCGAACGATGTCCCACATAAAAGATCACCCAATAGAGTTTCCGTTTCTCTGCCATCTGTATGTATGTATGTATGTATGTATGTATGTATGTATGTATGTATGTATGTATGTATGTATGTATGCATGTTGGGTATTCAGCCTGAAGGCTGGTTGGATCCTCAACAGGTTCACCATTAGCTGTCATAGATGGCCTAGGTGTCACTGAAGAGGCGTACTAGGGAAATGAGCAAGGTAGTTTCCCGTTGCTTTCCTCACTGAGCCAGAAGTTGCTATTGCACATCAGTCTGCCAAGCCCACTGAAATGCGTGCACCAACCAACCCTATGAGCGACATTTTCACACCATTCATAGCTGCATAAGGAATGGCATTAATAGCGTCACTCATACCTCAGCCACTTTCATATTGTCAAAGCCAAGTATAAGACTGAGACAGGTCAATGAAAGTAACAATTTTATTCTTGCCCATACCAGAAGACACAGTGCAATGTAAACACTACATCTTGCCAGTAAAGGCCTCTCTGCCATCTAGTAGAATAAAATAGCACGTGAAAATGACACACAGGGAGCCTAAATCCATTGAGATCAAAATGACTCCATATGTAGCCGAGGCCATACAATATTATTATTATTATTATTATTATTATTATTATTATTATTATTATTATTATTATTATTATTATTATTATTATAGCATCTTGTAACTGACATCAGAAGCGCAGAGATGCTAAAATTATGTCCTAGAGACGTTTCCCTCTCTTGTGCGAGTATAGGCAACTGATTTTGCCTATCATCAATTTCAGGGTACCCAGGAGTCAAGCTTCTAACCAACTGAGCTAATTAGTCGACCTTTTTGGAATAAATAAAAATAATACTATACTTCCATTTGTAACTTTTAGTTATTGGCATAAATTTCAATCAAGCTATATAAATACTGTAAATGTGTGCCACTTCCAGAATGTACCAACTTCCACTGTTGGTAAATGTGTGTGTGTGTGTGTGTGGGAAGAATTTGAACTGTCTGCTCTCTGTCTACTTGCACTCAACCTATCCTTGAACCTGTTCTTCATGTGTGCTGTGCAACACGTCACTTTCATCACGATGGCTTCTTACAAGAGGCAGAATCTAGAATAGGCCACAGACATCGTACAATATCTGTTCAAAATTCCATGTGAAGAAAAATGTTCATCTGTAGCTCCTACGCCTACAATCATCATATGTGTAAGAAAAATTCACTGATTAGGTTGATGATGTCACTTAAGTAAAGAAAACAAGCAAGCTTAGAGTGATACGTGACTGTTGATATCGTGATCATCACTACGGGACTTCCCCAGCCGACATCACAGCGAGCGGAAGGTCTTTGAAACAAGTTCATATCCACCCTCTAAAGGCGCAGTTCACACTAAGGCGATATAAGATAAGTGATGAAAGGAATATATTGCGACGATATATTGCTAGCAAGGTTCATGACACTGGGCGATAAATCGGTGCGATCTGGGCGATAAAAATTTGGTGGGAACACAATTCTCACTACATCACTTACAAATATGTGTTCAAGTGAGGAAGACGTTCTAGTGGCTTATTGGTTCAGGAGTAGGATAAGAAGAAAACGGAAATACTGGGTACATCCGTACAACCTTACCAACCTGCACCATAGCTCGGCTGTTGTTTCTCGAAAGCTGTCTCAACATGAATCAAAATTCAGGGAGTTTTATGGAATGAATCATGAAAACTTTCATTTTCTGAAAAGCCCAGTACCGAGCTCGATAGCTGCAGTCGCTGAAATGCGGCCAGTATCCAGTAATTGGGAGATAGTGGGTTCGAGCCCCACTGTCGGCAGCCCTGAAGAGGGTTTTCCGTGGTTTCCCATTTCACACCAGACAAATGCCGGGGTTGTACCTCAATTAAGGCCACGGCCTTTTCCTTCCAATTCCTAGGCCTTTCCTCTCCCATCGTCGCCGTAAGACATATCTGTGTCGGTGCGACGTAAAGCAAATAGCAAAGAAAAAGAAGAAAGAAAAGCCTAGTGTCACGAACCCTTGAAAAAAACAGATACAACCTTCAGGAAGGCCATTTCTTCAGATAAAAAACTTCTGATTACTATAAGGTAAGTAGATATGAATATAAAAAGCCGTATTAATAAAATTTAGCCGTTTTAATTTGATATTTTACATATTTTTTTTACAAATTGTACCAATCAGTTCCACTAAATTAATGAAAGGTATTACAGGATCTTCCCGTCATGTTCACAGCTCGAAATATCGTACGATACTAATCGCTGAAGAGGCTAGCAAGCTGCACTTCGAGAGATATGTCACTTGCGATATGTTGTGCAATCGCGCAACTGTGAACCTTTTTTTATCGCCTCCCTTTAGATTTCAAGTATCTGTCTGTGCGTGTCGCGTATCGTATATCGCTTACGATATATCACTTATCTTATATCGCCTTAGTGTGAACGCGGCCATAGGCAGACATGGTAACATGAGCCATAAGTGACATTGGCCGCATCCGTCAGCTGACAGTTCTACCCTGATAGGTTTCATAGAAAGGTCTCCAATCACCCACATAACGGAGTGAAATGTAGGATAAGGAGGTCGCATATTGTGATGGCTGCGTTCAAATCAAGAGAAAATCAAATTTTCAAAGAACTGTGGATTCATAGCTTCTTTTTCTTCTCCTTCTTCTTTATCTTCTTCTGCTACCGCTTTTCCCACACCTGCGGGATCGCGGTTAAGAACCGCGTCGCACGTGTGGATTTGGCCCTGTTTTGCGGCTGGATGCCTTTCCTGACTCGAACCCTAAGGAGGGATCTAATCACTATTGCGTGTTTCTGTGGTGGTTGGTACTTTGTTGTCTGAATATGAAGAGGAAAGTGTTGGGAGAAACGTAAACATCCAGTCTCCCAGGCAGAATAATTAATCAGACGCGATTAAAATCTCCGTCCCGGCCGGGAATCGAACCCGGGACCCTGGACTCTCGTACTGGACAGGGTCTTTAACCGCCCTGCCCTTTTTAGACTTCTTTTACTGATTTCTTATTTTTCTCATTCTTTCTTTTACTTTTTATTTTCTATTTAAGGAAGACACACACACACATTCCTCGAGCCAGTGGAAATAAGCAATCAAGGTTAAAATTCCCGACCCGGTCGGGAATCGAATTCGGGGCCCCTTGAACCAAAGGCCAACACGCTAACCATTTAGAAATGGAGCCGGGCAACTCTAAGTGGTAGAGAGGACCTTCTTCGAAACAAGCGTTATTGTCAAATTTATTTCTCCACATTGACTTTAGTGCATCCTAGTATCTAAAGCAGTACGCGCGTGTTTTAGGCATCTTCAGTGCCTTTAGGTTTTTACGTAAAAGAGGCTAATACTGTGTATTTTCTAAACAAATGCACAGAAAGTGAGCAGCCAAGGCCCAGCTACCAGAAGCTTAGGGACGCACCATTAATGACTTTCAGGGATCTTAGGGGACAATTTCTGCTACAGCTCAAAGGCTGCCGGCTGGGGGTACAATATACGTGACGTCTATACTCCAAAGAAAGGACAGGATCCAAAACAGACCATAGGCATCTAACAAGTGTCCAGAAAAATAAATTCTATTGCTAACATATTTGCAACGATCAATGGTGAAGGAGATTTTCACTGCTTACTGATGACTGTGTACAAGAGGCAGGATCTAGAACACACCATAGATATCATGCAAGTGTCCAAAATGTTGACTGGATGAAACATTCTGTGTTTAATGACGATTTTGTTTGACATTTTATGTTTGGAGCCGGACTGCGGTCTAAGGGTATTGACCTTGCCTCTTGCCCGAGGTCCAGGGTTCGATTATAGTCAAGATCAGGGATATTTAGGGATTTGAAGGCATATTCAAGGTCCATTCAGCGTAAGTGAAAACTGAGGAGCTATCTGACGGTGAGACCAAGAATAGTGGCAGAGGATTTGTCGCGCCGACTAAACGTCACGTGGTAACCTGCAGGCCGCCGGACTGATCAGCGATCGCTTGGTGAGACGAAGGCCCTTGAGGGTTGTAGCGCCATAGGAGTTCTCTGGTGTATTTATGTCTGTAAAATAAGCTTCACACTTTCACTTCAGATCCTGCAATAGTACAGGTTCTCAGATAGTTGAGGTTGACGAGCACAGATGTCCGTAATTCGTAATTCGAATCACAACTAGAACTTGTCTTCCTTTTGCTCTGAAACGTACTTGACATTTCACTCCATCATCTCACAAGGGATTGTCCGGCTCTGGTGACAACTCACTCAATGGTCCCAGTGATTAAGCTGACACCTGGCGGCCAGTGGCATTATGAGATGGCCCGACTATAAGTCAAACTCACATGCTGCTTGAGTGAGCCATAAAGGAGGACTTAAAAAGGATTCCTCTTTTATATGCATTCCTCTGTTAACAAGTCTGTAGTAGCGCTATCCAGACCAGCGGGCTGTCTGCATAAATCTCTAGTATTAGGAACAGGCCATCACACATACGAACGGTACATGAACGGAGATTTATTTATGTATTATGGGCATTATTAACAAATACCTTACAATTCTGAGATATCACATTGGAAATGTGTTCTTAATATACTTCTTAAGGTGCCGTTTCCTCACAGAAGGTTGGCGTTCAACGTGGAATCGTGGAGTAATTTTTCCGACTTCGTATTTTCCATATTAAGGTTAACGCTTGATTCTATTTCTTGATAGATGCCGTATTTTGGCAACTGTCGCTTGGCACAGCCCAGGATAAAATATACCTTCCGCTGGAGACTCAATTGCATTTTTATGGCAGTGGCAATATGGGGTAGCTGAGGTATAAGTGGTGCTGAGGGGATTCAGAGCCCTCGTATATCTGAATGCTATGAAACGTATTCATCACGGGATCGGTTGTGCTGAAATAGCACATTCTGGTTCAGTGAGGAAGTTAGCCTAATTGTTAAATTGCTCACTGCTCAGCTCGCCTAGTACGCCTCATATGGTGCTTCCATTGGCTTCTGCTGTGTCCTTATAACTGCATAGCCTTTTGTGGTGCTATTTGAGAATCCATCCAGCCTCCAAGCTGATGACCTACTAGACAGTATCAGAGTTGCCGCATCGTGGATGTCGATCCACTGTTCCACACCTAGCGAAACCTTTTCCGACAGCGTCCACTTTTCCCCTCCATCTTGCCTTTTGTGATCAGTTGTACCAGACTGCATTAGTCATTTCGAAAGGCATAACAAAAATATTGCTTTCCAGCCTTTTGTGAGGGGTTGAGACTTTGTATGAATTCCCGACACGACGCCCTTACAGATTTCGCAACATAAAACGCAGTCACTTAATAATTTAATAATTTACGAAATATAAAAGTACTATAGCACAAGAATAATGTAACAAAATACATCGCAATCGCATACAAATTCACAGGTAAGATAAATATTTCCAGAGCCGTAGCACTACATTTTACAGTAGATTCAGGGGTACAATGATTTACTACTAGCTAACAATGTACCTGTTACACCAACACATAGAAATCCGCACACAATTGAAATAGTTTATCTTTCTTCGAAACATCTTACATTTTTAGGGACCGAGCTCGATAGCTGCAGTCGCTTAAGTGCCGCCAGTATCCAGTAATCGGGAGATAGTGGGTTCGAACCCCACTGTCGGCAGCCCTCAAAATGGTTTTCCGTGGTTTCCCATTTTCACACCAGGCAAATGCTGGGGCTGTACCTTAATTAAGGCCACGGCCGCTTCCTTTCCATTCCTAAGCCTTTCCTATCCCATCGTCGCCATAAGACCTACCTGTGTCAGTGTGACGTAAAGCAAATAGCAAAAAAAAAAACATTTTTTTTAGGGAAAAGCTCTAAGATCGCAATAATTATCAGTCCCCCTATGTAAAAATAACTTGTTTTCTGGGGACTTCATTTTACTTTACGTGAATGATCGGTCCTGCTTATGTAGAAAAACTTTTCTCGTCCACTGTTCAACTAACCGGCATTCTGCATAGCACGTTATCCTGCTTATTTTTTCTTCCACCCTCCAGCGTCTCCCAGCTAAGTTTTTCTATCGTACAGCATTCAGCACTGCCCATACCACTGCTCCATTGAACACTGAGTTGGGAATGATTGAAAAGGATGAAGTTAGGTGCGCGATCAACGCTCTGAAGAACAACAAAACTGCCGGCACGGACCAGATCCCAGCGGAATTCTAGAAGGATGGTGGAGAAGATCCCGTAATACAGTTAACTAGATAGTTAAACGAGTGCTGGCGTTCACAGTGTGTACCTGAAGATAGGCGGAAAGGTGTTATTGTACAGATTGCAAAGAAAAGTAATCTCAGTGACTGCAATAACTGGCGAGGAATCACCGTTCTTTCTGTACATGGTAAAATGTTCTCGATCGTTCTACTCAGGCGTTTGGAAAAAGCAGTTGATAAACTATTGCAGATAGCTCGGGTATTGAACTTCGGTCTGTGAGGTTAGTGCCCTGTGAGGTTAAACCTGGGGTCGAATGTTTAAGCTTGAACTGTTTTATGTGCTTAGCCCAGGCGTCCAAGTTCGGTATGTGATGTTATTTTCCTTGTGAAGTTAAGCCTGGGGTCGTATCCTAACCTGTTAGGTTACGCTTACTCTCAATCAATTAGGTTATGACGTCATGGGAGGTTAAAGTGCACTATTAGTCAACATATGCTAGCAATGGAGGGGGCCTCCCAGTTGCGTGAGGCAGACGTGGCTGTCAAACCTGCGTAGGAAAGGGCAGCCCGGTATGGAGGAGGAGGATGAGGCACCAGAACTGTCACAAAACATCTACTCAGTTATACTCTCTACTTCATCGATTTCAAGAAAGCTTTTGATAGCGTACATCGGGACTCGTGGAACATGGTAAGAAGCTACGGTATCCCAGACCGTCTTTGAGAAGCTGTTATGTGAGGGCCGATGTTGGAAGAACTAACTTCTTCATCATCGACTCAGGTGTCAGAGATGCATTTACCAGACTTTATGTTTATGGTCACTATCGATTTTGATATGCTGAAGGCACTGAATGGACCAAGCGCTGGAATCTCGTGAAATGACCACATGAAGCTCAGTGACCTGGATTTTGCCGACGACGTCACATTGCTGGTGGAAACCAGTACTTTTCTACAAAACATGACTAACAGCTTAGACGTTGATGCTGGAAACGTTGGACTACGTATTAGTGTTGATAAGACAAAAAGCATGTGGACTGATAATCATGCTACTATCTCACCGATCACCGTTGGGCAGCAGCCAATCGAACAAGTGAAAATTTTCACTTACCTCGGTAGTATCTTATCGGAAGATGGCAGTGTAGGTGCAGATCTTTGCTACAGATTTGGTAAAGCATCAGCAGTGTTTCAGAGCTTGCGACCCATGTGGTCCGCTTCAACTGACGACAAAGGGACAAAACTCAGTATAAAACACTCGCCATGCCAACAGCGGTCTATGCCAGTGAAACACGTACAATTACGGCGCAGACAGCACTGAAACTCATCATATTCTACCAACGTTGTCTACCGAAACTTCAGGCGTCACTTGGCATGACCGAGTCACCATTAAGGAAATTTGTTGAAAAAGTGGCTGCAGGAAATTACAAGATAATGTGGCAGAACGTTGAATGCGTCTAGCCGGCCATATTCTTCGCTTACCAAATAGCCGATACTCGAAGAACGCTATGCGATGGGACCCACCAGGAGGCAGGTAGAAACCAGGCGGTCCATGCAAAACATTGCGTCAAACATTCAAAGCAGACCTATGATGATGAGACGACATCGAGAACGCCGCTTCGAATAGGACTCGTTGGCGGAAGCTTGTTGCCTTATGCACTTAGTGCGGAAGGAACCAATGATGATGATAATGATGACTCCTATCAAAACCTACAGATCTATGAAACCAGACGGATTGCGTAATGGCTCGATATTCTATATCTGTCATTAATATAGACCATATGTACTAATTCATCGTAACCACTTACGCGTACTATGCATATTTATATATTGTCATATTGTACGTATCGTATTGTGCTCTTGTATTGCACCCTCGCATTCTTCGCGGCAGTGCAGCTCTTTTCAGGCACATCTCCTATGGAGATCGCGCTCTTGCAATTTTACATCTCTGCAGTGCTCTTTCTCTGAGAGAATAGTTGCCGGTACTCACCATGAAGGTGCTAATACAGCGACTTTCAAACGTCCAACATACACTCCGATAAACGTCCGTTGTTACCATTCACTCCTCACCAGGGGTGATGTCGCGGCCAGACAGATTTAGGATAGACTCAGTATATTTTTAATGTAGTAAAGTAGTTAGTTTAGTTATAAGTAGAGGTGGTGTGTTGCATGTGGAGCTGGCGATCCGCCCAGGTGCAAGATGCTACATAGTAGATTTAGAGGTAGTTAAGTAATAAGTAGTTAGTACTTAGCTATAAATAGTCTGTAAGTGTTTATTTTGAATTGCATATTGGAACATTGTAACTTGTTCAGTTCAATAAATACAATACATACATTCACTCCTTTCTCTCGCAGAAGACATTTTTGCGAAATTGTCCGATGAACTCTCCAGTAATTATCGGAATCTCTCTTGACACCAAGGATCATCATCCTCTTCACCAGCTGTATTTCTGGTACTAGTTTTGTGTTACACAGGATCACATGTGGATTTGATCATTTCTGATTCTTCAACCTTCCTTATTTTACGCATTGTCATAAACTAACTATATATTTAAATCATTTTGAACAAGGATTGCTTCTATTTAACTTACATTAGATTAATTCAAAACTCACGGAAACACCTGCATGTTTCAGAGTGGATATCATCTGATATTGAAAAAAAATCGGAAGTGCACATAACTTCCTGTTTCCGGTTGGTACCAACTTTTCGAGATTCAAAATTGAAAATTCAGTTCTGTGTAGTAGGGCTTATCATCTGTTGGAATATTTGTAATAAATATATCTGTGAATAAATCGCAATTCTTCTTTAAACTTTAGAAAAGAAGGTGTCGGTACTTCGTACCGTTGGGTACCGGCAGAAAAAGAACACTGCATCACTGACAGTACCCAAGCCTCCGAGAACGGCCACTAATAACCGCTAAGAGTTACTGTAGGTACGCTACGGAGACAATGTATTGTACAGATAATGATGTTAAGTAGCCTAGTGGCTTGCTAAGGACACGAAATGTTGAATAAGGGCTATTCCTTTTACTAATAGCCTGCTAGTCAAAGATACTTGGAGTGTGTACAGTAAACATCCTTTTTCCTGAGGAAGTGGAGTATTTTGGGATTTGTTGGAACTGTATGTCGTCCCTTTTCAAATAGTGGTTTATTCGAAGATGTAGGAAGGTGTAGCGGCGAACTGTGCTTTATAAAGACCGTCCCCAATCCCATTAGCATACTTTTCGAGTGATAGCATACTGGGGAACTCCATTTTCTTCATAGCTACTTGACTGGAATACAGAACTGTAACCTACTTTTTCTTTTATGAACAATCTCGAGTATGTGGGTCAAACAGATTATTTGTAGCTAGAACGAAGAGTTCGGTTCCCATTCAAAGTACGGAAGTACACTGAGTGTCCAAAGGTCACGGGAATGGGTGTCTGATTAGAAAATGTACCGTGTATGACCCCTGAGCGTTGGGACTAACTGCGGGGTAGCTGAGCAGTCTGTCACATATACCAGTGTCTTGAGGATGGCTACACGTAGCGAGTTAACCGACTTTGAACGTGGGATGATCATCGGCACACGGAGCATGGGTCATAGCATTGCGGAAATTACACGCAAATTCGGGTTTCCGAGGTCAACAGGGTCGACGGTGGATTTTCAATATCGCAGAGAGAATGTCGCACGCGAAAACCACAGGTGTTTAACGAAAGAACATCACGTTGCCTCTGCAGCACCATAGTGGGTGCTCGACGCGCTACTGAGAGTCAGATCACCGCTCAGTTGAGTGTTGGGAGTCAGGAAAACATTTCTACCGGGACTGTAAGGAGGCAACTGCACCGCATAGGCTTCACCAGCTGACGACGAACCCGTGTGCCTTTGCTGACGCCTCGACACAGAACTCAACGACATGCATGGGCCCGCGAACGTCGGCAATGGACCATAGAAGAGTGGCAAAGTGTGGTATGGTTCGATGAATCCCGGTTCCAGTTGTATCGAGCTGATGGGCACGTAATAGAGTGGCGTATGCGCCATGAAGCTATGGATCCTGCGTGGCAAGAAGGTTGTGTCCAGGCGGGAGGTGGTTCAGTTCTGGTCTGGGTGGCGTTCTAATGGTCGCAATTAGGCCCCATTGTCCGGATGCAGAGAACGCTGACAGGTGCTTGTTGTGTGGATAACCTTTCAGACCATTTGCATCCATTTCTAACCCTAGAATGCCCTGATGGAGATGCCGGTCTTCAACAGGACAACGCGCCATGTAACCGCTCTGTGGCGGCACGTAGGTGGTTGGAGGAGCACTGCAGTGAAGTTAATATCATGGACTGGCCCACCAGATCCCCTGATCTTAATCCAATCGATCATTTATGGGATGATGTCGATGCTGGTGTACGCTCTACGAACCCCGCACCAAATACACAAGACCAATTTTGGGTAGCAGTGCAAGATGCGTGGATCGAGATCCCACCAGAACGATTCCGTCACCTTTTAGAGTCGGTGCCTCATCGTATTGCTGCCATTTTGAGGGAGCAGCTCGTTATTAACTTCACATTCAGTGTCTTCCCATGACCTTTGGCCATTCAGTGTATCTCCATTTCAGATTTAGTTCCTTACAATTTCTCATGTTCTTTGTTAATGGCCAGAACATCCATTTGAAAGTTTTACGTTGTGCTGGGCGAGTGGCTCTGATGGTAGAGCGCTGGAATTCTAAGCTCAACTTGCCGAATTCGATCCGAAATCTGTCCGGTGGTATTTGAAGGTGCTAAAATACATTCGCCCCGTATCGGCAGATGTATTGGCACTGATGATATCTAGTTTAAAACGAAATTCTGGCACCTCAGTGTCTCTGTAAAACTAAGACGGTGATGATGATGGTTATTATTATTATTATTATTATTATTATTATTATTATTATTATTATTATTATTATTATTACTTGCATGTTCAGCTACAGTTCAAACAGCAAATTGTTCAGGAGAGCGAAAAACTTTCTGTATTCTTATATATATTCCAATTCATGGAATGTCCGTTTTATATACTATGAACGGTGCTGTGTTTGCACTACAGTAGTTTGCGTTACTCACTGGCTGTTCTAGATAAAGTGTAGCTTAAATCTAAGTCCTTAAAGACTACGGCAGGTTTTCTGACTGGACTAGAATGCAAAATATGTCAATAATCGATCACAATGCAATTGATTTTCATGAAACTGAACAATGTATTGAACCGAAAACGTGAGTATTCACATTATAAAAAATAAATTGTCATCAAAAGGCAAAAGTTTGTAAATAGGGACTTTTTAAAAATTATGGTACTTATTCCGTCACAAACATCATCACACTTCTTTTCAATTTTCACTATTCAGTGATTATATCTTCCTCACTGCCGTTGTCTTTAACATCTGCGGCAACCTTTGGCAACCTGGACATCAACTTGGGACGAAATTTGAAGGTCCTTGTTTGAGGGATCTTTTATAACGCAGCCATTCTTTGCACATCTCGAAGTTAGACCGGTGTTAGTGCTGAAGCCCCTCCATAACTGTGCCGAAAATTAAAACAGGAAGGGAGTTTGTTCTGTTTTTAATTTAGATGCATGTTTATGACGTACGTTCACTGCCCCTCTCCGTAACGGTTAGCTGCCGTCCTCGGAGGCCCCGTGTCGATTCCCGGTACTTCCAGAGATTTAAGAATGGCAGGAAGGTTCGTATCTGGTTAAAATGGAGGTGTGCCTGAAAAACAGTTGCAGCACTTCGGGTACTTGCACACGAGTTTATTATACCATCAGCATGGACAAAAACGAACTTCGAATCATCCACCCTACCAGTGTTACAGTGCTACTAACCCCTTTCAACCGTGAAGAGATCTAGTGCAATATATTCGTGAAACGAATTTGACAATATGAACGTCCTTGGGACCACAAAAATGCGTTGAATGTTTATTTACACATCTCCTTTTATTCCCGTATGTCATTAAGTGTCTTTCTATTTCAGCTGTGACTGGTTTATTGGTTTATCATATTCTCCCGTGTATTCTATTTATTTTCATATTCATGAGTATGTGTATGGACGTAAAATAAAATAAAACAAAACAAAACAAAATAAAAAATAAAATAAAATAAAATAAAACAAAATAAAATAAAATAAAATAAAATAAAATAAAATAAAATAAAATAAAATAAAATAAAATAAAATAAAATAAAATAAAATAAAATAGAATAAAGTATTCAGAGGCACATAGTTATTTGATATTCCCATCATTTTTACCCCATGTCTATTATCACTAGTAACCTCACTTTCTTTAGGAATGGTTGTTTTCGTGAAAGTGACAGAACTTCAGTAATGAATAATAGAGGACTGTAGCTCTTCTTTCATAAAATGGTTAAGTCTGATGATAACCAGCAAGTAGCATATAATCTCAAAAATTATATTCTTGTAAAAAACGGCACAACCACATTATTTACTCTCTTTTTCAAAGAATGAATAACCCATTTTATCCTGACCACATGATTGAGATATTAATTGGATGATTCACTTAAAATTTTAACAGAATTACTTAAATGTAGCCTTCCTGAGGAGGAATTATAATGGCCATTATTAATTCAAATCTGTAAAGTTTTCATCGCGTGATTTTATTCCTGTGTTTTTACAAGAATGTAAATTTTATTCATAGCATGTAAAGTTTCATCAATTTACGTTCTTATTTTTGACATTTCAAAGCAGCTGAAGATGGCATAAAGAGCCCTAAACATATATACTGTGCTCCATTTCGGATGGTTTCTTTTTTGCTAGTTGCTTTACGTCGCACCGACACAGATAGGTCTTATGGCGAGGATGAGACAAGAAAGGCCTAGGGATAGGAAGGAAGCGCCCGTGTCATTAATTAAGGTACAGCCCCAGCATTTTCCTGGTGTGAAAATGGGAAACCACGGAAAACTCTCTTGAGGGCTGCCGACAGTGGGGTTCAAACCCACTATCTCCCGGATGCGAGCTCACAGCTGCGCGCTCCTAACCGCAAAGGGTGTTTTTACTATGGTAAATCTATATGTATAAAATAAAAGTTTTGTCTGTACATTGCTCAGAATTTTAAAAGGATGGTATTTCTGTATCGATAGTGTCCAAAGTAGCAAGGAAATGCACTTTTTAATTTTTCGTAATGTGTGTGTGTATGTATGTACTCGCATCACGAGAAAACGGCTGAAGAGGATTTAATAAAAATCGGTATGTAAAGTCGGGGGATGAGCCACTACAATCTAGCCTATAAATTATTTTATTCACACTGAGTGAAATGGTAGTTTAGGGGAAGGCACAAAATTTAATTCTCAAATATTTACACTATTACCGGTCCTATCAAAAAATACTACATAAACAAAGTTGTATAGAATTAAATTTCCGATTATTTATGTTTTATACATTTTTACCGTACAGGTTATGATAACACAGATATTCATGAATTTGTATTTTTGTTACTAAGTCCATATCAATGCCGAGTCACGAGAAAATGGGTTAACAGAATTTAATGAAAATCACTACATAGCGTCAGGGAATAAGAAACTACAGTCTAAGCTATAAACAATATTATTCACCCCAGATAAAATTGTAGTTTAGGGGAAGGCGCCTAAAATTTAATATTTAAATACCTATGTTACTGGTCCTATCGAAAAGTACTACATATCAAAGGTTATAGAGAATACAATTTCCGATCATTCATGTTTTATTCAGTTGTACTGTACCGTCCATGATAAGAGTGGTATTTCAGAGTCGGAAGAAAACTAAATAATGTAAAGGCCTACAATATCGAAAGCGCTTAACATTGATCAACAATAACATTACATTGACTATTGTTTGTTGTGATGTTCTTTGTCTCTTATGCTCCCACTCAACTCCGATAGATGGAATTACTGCTGTGTACCGAGTATAACAATCTGACTGAATATTGGCGGGAAATAGCTGGGAAGTTAGAAAACTTTCTTCTTTAGCGTGCCATTCCTCTAATTTATACATTTTCTGATAATGCTGGTACGTAACACACTGGTTCTTCATAGTATTCCAGCTATTCGATCCCTACACTGACACGCTGTTTTGAATGAGCCGTGCGCACACTTAAGGCAGAGGCTCACTTACTAGTAGTAGTATGACTTGGCCTAGAATTCAATTTAGGCCTATTCCAAATTATAGCACCACAATTTACTAAATAACTCAAAATTCAACCCTGAAAAGTGCCATTTCTTAAGGAAAGCTTCTTCCTCTTCACTTTTATTCAATTCTACATTCATTTTATTCCAAATTAGCAGTGAAGAATGGGTTTCTGCTCTGGCTTGGAGGAAAAATTTCCCTCCAGGTCAGAGTTTTTGCCCTGGGACTCTACACTATTCGCCCCCACCCCCACTGCCTTCAGCCTGCTGCCCACCGAAATTAAAGAGTGTTCATGGCTCACGCCTACTATTACAATGAAAATTCCCTAACCCAGTCTTCACGTAATAAAATACGTTTTGTGACTTCCCCAACGTGTTTCTAGGGTAACGTTAAGAGCTATAATACAATCTTGCTTACAACGTGCACACTACCTAACCTAGAAGTCTGTATACAATGTAGAATTCCGTAGCGAACCACGGGTATATCAGCTAGTAAAAAAATAAATTAGCCCTGCATTCTACCTGAGTGATCGTTAATGGCACTGACTGCAAGTGGGAATGATCGTAAATGGAACGACATCTTGCAAACTGCCAGTTTTTCTCGAAGTTCGACCCATTGGTGTTCGTATGAGTATTCGAGAATGTCTTATAATCGTGCGTAAAAACTGTGTCAAGTGTAAAACTCAAACACGAATGAACTTATTGACTGTAAATATTAGTTCAATAAACTTGGTGGATAGTAACATACGCTACCACTTTGGGTAGTTTTAAAAACCCCGATAAGCCGCCACTATGTTGCACATGTTGGTAAGTAATCAGGTTAAAGACAGACACAGAAGAGCAAGTTTTAATAGAATCGTTAGAAAAATGCTATTTAGAGTTGAGGCGGGCGGCCGATGCTCATACTGCACCAAGCCTTACTTAATCGTGAGTGGGTTGTGATATATTTGTCTTGAGGTTGAATGTATTTAGACATGTTATGATCGAGTCAAAGGTTGTCTGTACCAGACACATGCTTCAAAGCTCATCGTTTTTTCTTTTAACCACGAAGAAGATGGAGAAGAATACTGAACGGAGATAGAAACCACGAAGGCACGTGCGGCTGACTTATAGGAGGATGTGATATATGTATCCCTTGGTTTAAATCTTGTAGCTACGTCATCCAGCAAAGTCATTTCAACAAGTGTACATTTGAAGCTCAGAGAAGAGGACAGCTATTTTATCACTCGGCTTGTAGAGGCACGCTCCTTTTCTTTAGCGTGTAATTCGTCATTGAGGGCGGGGCGCGACAGTGATATTTCATATGATCGTCCCGACATTTATGTCACACGCAGTGACACAGATTTACAGCCGCAAGCAGACAGACAAACCGCACGACCCATGAGCCATGGAATTCCATTCATTACTTATTGCAATTTGTTTCGGGTCACCTATGGGTGTTGGCAGCCGTGGGAGCCATCATTCGGGCCGCGACAAATGAAGTTCGGGGTTCGCACTTCAAGGTTACGACACCTTAGTTCTAGAAGAATGAAAGACAAGAACTAAGATGCAATTCATGTTCAGAAAAAGAGATCATTATATTATATTATCTCAAATTACTTTAAAATTTTGAGCTGGTTTACTTTTCTAAAAATTGCTTAAAATGATCAACGGAATTTTTTCCCCAATAATGTTATTGATTTTTACGTCTCTCTAACATTTTTCGATTTTTAGAGAAACCGAGGTTCCGTAAGAGTTATTTAAGCAATACAGGGTGTACCAAAACTCGACGGCAAAAATTTAGGAATGGATTCCTCACATAGAGAGAAGAAAGAAAAGGTTGTGACAATATGGGTGCGGAAGCGTATACTAAAAGGTTTATTCAAACTTTGTGACACAAATTCATTTTAGTAATAATTTACATGTCTCCATGCAACCATCCGATCGTCTCATCAACAGAGGTTCGCCATTAACATCTGGGCAGGTATTGTTGGTGATTCCTTTTTGGGACCTTACGTTCTTCCGAATAGGCTTACTGGACACAACTACACGAATTCCTTGCGTAATGCATTGCCTGATTACTTGGAAGACATGCCACGTGCATCCCGTCGACAAATGTTGTTCATGAATGATGGTGCTCCCGCACATTTCAGTCTGCTTCCCGCAGGTACCTGTATACCCATTGTTTTGAGCGCTGGATAGGTAGAGGAAGGCCGATTGCTTGGCCACCACCCCGCTCTCCTAACTTGAACCCTTGGACGTTTACCTGTGAGGACACTTTAAGTCTCTCGTGTATGCGACTCCTGTTCCTGATGAAGCAACTCTATGTGAGCGCATTGTGACAACCTGTCAGGCAGTGCGCACTACACCAGGCATTTTTGATCGCGTGCGTAACACGCGTGCGACGACGAGCGGAGGCTTGTATTCAAGCTGAAGGTCATCAGTTTGAACATTTCCTCTGATACATGCACAAAGTGTTTCAGCTGCCGTTAGAGACGTACGGTGTAAATGTACAAAAGTTTGAATAAATCTTTAAGTATGCGTCTCCGGACCCATATCGTAATAAACTCTTTTCTCTCTATGTCAGGAATCCATTCCTAAATTTTTACCGTCGAGTTTTGGTACACCCTGTAAAAATGACGAATAGCATGCAGCGTTTATGAAAGTTTACCGATGCACACTTTCTTCACAGAACTGGCATCCTCTGTGCGTTTTACGGGACCAAGCCATCGGGGTTTACGTCTCTTAATTTTTTTACTACATCTGGCCCTCCATACAGTTCCAAGCCGGGCTGAGTGGCTCAGACGGTTGAGGCGCTGGCCTTCTGACCCCAACTTGGCAGGTTCGATCTTGGCTCAGTCCGATGGTGTTTGAAGGTGCTCAAATATGTCAGGCTCGTATCGTAGGTTTACTGGGACGTAAACGAACTTATGCGGAACAAAACTCTGGCACCTCGGCGTCTCCGAAAACCGTCAAAGTAGTTAGTGGTACGTAAAATATATAACATTATTATTATTATTATTATTATTATTATTATTATTATTATTATTATTATTATTATTATTATTATTATGCATTCCCGAAACTCTGCATTCGTTCAAAATGTCCTTTCTCAGTGAGCATTCACTACACTTGCGGGATATTTTCTTATATCGCTCTCCTAATACGTTCTGAACTGTTGTGGTTAGGGTACAAGTTTCTACCCCATGCATAGTTACTGGTCGAATTAACAATCGGTAGAATTTCAGTTTCCTATGATCGCAGCAATGGCAAGAAAATCTTGAAACATCTGTTGGCAGCTGGCATCTTTTCTCGTATATTTGTACATGCTT
Source organism: Anabrus simplex (assembly GCF_040414725.1). Lineage (NCBI taxonomy): Eukaryota > Metazoa > Arthropoda > Insecta > Orthoptera > Tettigoniidae > Anabrus > Anabrus simplex. Next base: position 1,114,390,394 of record NC_090265.1, on the reverse strand, counting down.
CGTTATTTTCAGTAATCCAAAATATTAAAATTCCCGTACCATCTCAATGTTGTATCTGCCAATCCGTAAGCTTGGCACATTTTCTTGCTGCCTGTGGACTCTTCGAGTTGCCGAGTATTTTCCATTGAGTGTAGTGAATGATCACTGAGAAATGATATTTCGAACAAACTCAGAGCTTCCATTGAACTTTCAATTGAATTGCAGGCCAATTCCGCTGCATTCTTTTTCCATCTGAAGAAAGTTCTCAGACTTCTGCCAGTAAAAGAAGTGCCATCATCAGCATAGCCAAGGCAATGGAGTGTTCTATCACAGATGAACTCCCCCACCCCCCAATCCCGCTAATATTTCTTTCAGTGGACCTTATGCCTTTCTCTCAGCCTGTATTGAACAGTAATGTTGGTAGTTCATCGCTTAGTCTGAGTCCTTATTTACCTTCAACGGGTTCTGATATATTCTGACCGGGTAAGTTGGCCGTGCGGTTAGGGGTGCGCGGGAGATACTGGATTCGAATCCCACTGCCGGCAGCCCTGAAGATGGTTCTCCGTGGCTTCCCATTTTCACACCAGGCAAATGCTGGGGCTGTACTTTAATTAAGCCCACGGCCGCTTCCTTCCAACTCCTAGGCCTTTCCTATCCCATCGTCGCCATAAGACCTTTCTGTGTCGGTGCGACGTAAAACCACTAGCAGCAGCAGCAGATATATTTTGACTTTTGACCTGGCGTTCTTCAATGTCAACTTCACTAAGCTTACAAGCTCCTTTTGTATTCCAAATTTCAGCATTGCAGTGCAAAACTGAGATCGAAATACACTACCTTAAGTCTGTTTAAATTCAATGAACTGTTGATGTAAAATAAAGTTATGTAAATTTTTTCCATAACTGTTATCAACAGGAAAATCTGGTCGGATGTGGATCTACCACCCATGAGTCCATACTGGTAAACCCTTGTGCACTTTCTAAGAATGGCTTCAGTCTTGATTCAGCCCTTACACGTCACACTGAGTAGTGGTATTCTCCTTAAGTTTTCTTAGAGGGTCTTATCTCTCTATATATGCAGCGAGAACACTATTGTATTATTCCAGTCTTGAGGCATTGACCAACATGCCATGAATTATTTGTCACCGGTAAATGAGAGGATATTCCATCTTCTATTAGAGCTTTACTGTTATTTCAGCTCTTAATTGCTTCATTCACATCCTCGAGTGATGGCACTTCTGTCCGCAGCTTTGGTCCATGGCATAGTGTACCTTCATTCTCCTTCCCTGTAACGATCGATTAGTCTGCTTCACTGTCCCCAGAATTCAGAAGAGTATCAAAATATTCTGCACATCTCTTCATTACCGCAGTAGCTCATCAACCAGATTTCCATCCACTGTCTCTGCAAAATTATTTTCTCGGCTGGAATTCTCCGTTCAATTCCTTTGCTCAGTTGTAGGAGTTTCGTGACTCTTTATTGTTAAACATCTCCTCCACATCCGCTAATCTCTTACTCTCCAACTGCCTCCTTTCCCTTCTGAAAATTATTTTTACTTCCATTCTTTTAATATCATATTCATTCCTCGGCGCTCGAGTCATTCGCTGGAGTATTATCATTCGTTTCATTCATTTCGTATGCCAGAAGCGTTTCTCATCGAACCAATGGGGTTCGCCTTCCCAGTACTTCCTTAGCTGTGGTTATGACAATATTTTTAATCTTTGCCCTGTGCGCCTACTCTCAGATCTGTGACCCATATTTCCTCGTCTTGTATTTTTCAGTTCCCTTCTCATCTTCTAATTTATTGACTGCAAATTTTTCTGATTCTGTCCCACGTTACTTTTTAACATTCGCTATCTTCTCTCTAAACTTTAACACTACCATACTATGGTCACTGTCACAGTCTGCACACCTGTAACTTTTAACATATATACCGTATTTGCACTAAAACATAATAACTCTGGATTACTGTGTTCCCATCCGGTAACAGCCATGTTTCCAGATGAATTCCCATGATTGTAGGGAGAGTAAGTTCTGCTAAGAGTCATATTCCTACTTGCTGGAAAATGTATGTTTGACTTATTATCATTCGATAATCATGGATATTTTACTTTCCAATAGTGGACATAAATCTCTCTTCTCTTCCTGTCTTGGCTTTCATGCTCCCCAGACGAATCTTTATATCGCATCTTGGTAGATTTCCACTGGTTACTCATAACACTATTGTTTGTTATTCCTCCTCAATTACTTCAGTGGATGCACGGGTACAAATTAAAGAAATGTTGAGATATATTTTCGGATTGTCAGTGTATATATTATTTAGCTTGTTGTTGTTTGAGTCATCAGTGCATAGACTGGCTAGTTGCAGCTCTCCACGCCACTCTATCCTGTCCTAACCTTTTCATTTCTACGTAACTGGTGCATCCTACATCTGCTCTAATCTGCGTTCATATCGCCTACACTTTCCTCAAAAACCAACTGCAAAAGTCCTGGGTGTCTTAAGACGTGTCTCTTCTTCTGGTTAAATTTATCAAAATCTACCTCCTCTCACCACTTCTATTCAGTATCTCTTCATTAGTAATTCGATCTATCAATCCATCCGACCTGCATCATTCTTCTGTAACACCACATTTCAAAATATTCTATCCTCTTTCTTTCCGAGCTACTTATCGTCCATGTTTCACTTCCATATAATGTCACCCTCCAGACGAAAGTCTTCAAAACATCTTTCTAATTCCTATATCAATGTTCGAAGCGAGCAAGTTTCTTTTCTTAAGAAAGACCATCCTAAGTGTGACAGTCAGCATTTAAGTCCCCTTTATACTATCGTTAGTTACTTTACTACCCAAGTAACAATTTTTGTCTACTTCATTTAAGACTTAATTTCCTAATCCAATATTTCCTGCATCACCTGTCTTCGTTCGACTGCGCTTCATTGCTTTTCTTTTTGGACTATTTATTTTCATCTTGTACTCCTTACCTAAGACTTTGCCCATACGATTCAGCAGTTTCTCCAGATCTTTTGCAGTCTTAGATGAAATAACAATATCATCAGCAAATCTCAGGGTTTTGATTTCCTCGCCTTGGATTGTGACTACGTTCTCGGATTATTTGACTTCTTTTACAGCCTGTTCTATATAAACATCGAAAAGAATTGGGGGGGGGGGAGGTTGGAATTACAACCTTGCCTCACTCCTGTCTGGTTTGCTTCTTCTTTTTCAAAGCCATCGATTCTTATCACTGCAGACTGATTTTTATACGGATTGTAGATAATTCTTCGTCAACTCAAAATTATTATCAAATACTTTTTCAAGATCTACGAGTTAAGAAATACAAGCCCACTTACATTCGATCCTCTGAGATCAGGCGTAAAGTCAGGATTTGCTTAATGTGTTTCTATATTTCTTCTGAAGCCAAACTGGTTTTCTCCCAACTCAGTTTCAACTTGGCTTTCCATTCTTCTATAAATAATACGTGTTAAAATTTTACAGGCGTGAGATACTAAACTAATGGCGCGGTAGTTTCATCACTTGTCAGCACCGGCTTTCTTGGGAATAGGTACAACAACGTTCTGCCGAAAATCGGATGGCACTTCTCCTGTCTCATACATCTTACACACTAAATGGAATAACCTCGCCACGCTGGTTTCTCCTAAGGCAGTCTGTAATTCAGAAGGAATATCATCAGTTCCAGGTGCCCTGTTCCTTTTTAGGTCTCTAAAAGCTCTGTCTAATTCTGACCTCAAAACTGGATATCGCATTCCATCAGCATCAACAGTCTCTTCTTCTTCCAGAACCATATAATCTACGTCTTTATACAACTGTTGGATATGTTCCTGCCATCTTTCTGCCTTATCGAATTTCCGTAGTGTAGTGTCCCATCTGAGCTCTTAGTATTCATATACCTAGTTTTCCTTTCTCTAAAGGTCTCCTTTTTCTTCTGCATGCAGCATCTGCCTTTCCTAGGACCATACAACCTTCAACATACTTGCACATACTTCGGCGCAGAATTCAACCAGCCGACTTCCCCTTTAATTCCTTTGTCCCAATCCGAATTCTCCTACTGTATTACCTTCTCTTCCTTGGTCTACCACTGCATCTCCCATCACAATTAGATTCTCATCACCTTTTATATAATGTATTGAGTCTTCTATCTCTTCATATATTTTTTCGATTTCTTCATCACCCGCTGAACTAGTAGGCATATAGTCCTGCACTAATGTGGTGGGCATTAGTTTGGTGGCCATCTTGACAACAATAATCCTTTCACTATGCTGGTCATAGTAGCTTACCCATTGCCATACTTTATTATTAATTATTAAACTAACTCCTGTATTTCCCCTGTTTGGTTTTGTGTCGATAATTCAGTAGTCACCCGAACAAAAATCCTGTTCTTCCTGCCAACGTACTTCACTTATACCAACTACATCTAACTTTAATCTATCCATCTCCCTTTCCAGATTATCTAACCTACCACAACGATTCAAACTTCTAACATTCCACTCTCCAGCTAGCATAATGCCAGTATCCATCTCCCTGATGATTTCCCCCTTTCGTGTAGTCCCCACCCGGAGATCCGAATAGAGAACTATTTTACCTCCGGAATATTTTACCCGGGAGGAAGCCATCATCAGTACATCATTCATACAGAGAGATCTGCATGTACTCGGGAGTTAGTTACGGCTGTAGTTTCCCGCTGCTTTCAGTCGTATAGCAGTATCAACACAGCTAAGCACTTGCAACTTCCGAAACAATGCTGCCCCTCTTTCGATGAACCATTCGTTAGTCTGGTCTCTCGACTGATACCCATCAGATATGGTTGCACCTGCGGCTCGGCTATCTGCTTTATTTGGACACGCAAGCCTCCTCACCTCGGCATGATCACACGGTTCACATGAGGAGGATTATGTAGCTAACAAGTTCAAACAGCGAACTCGATAGCTGCAGTCGCTTAAGTGCGGCCAGTATCCAGTATTCGGGAGATAGTGGGTTCGACCCCCACTGTCGACAGCCCTGAAGATGGTTTCCCGTGGTTTCGCATTTTCACATCAAGAAAATGCTGGGGCTGTACCTTAATTAAGGCCATGGCCACTTCCCTCCCACTTTTTGCCCTTTTCTGTCCCATCTTCGCCATAAGACGTATCAGTGCGACGTAAAGCAACTTGCGAAAAGTTCAAAAGTGATCATTGGCTGTATTCTTTTCGACCACGAATGCTGTCCCAAAGGTCTCCTTTATGTTACCACTATTGAACAGAACATATTATTTAAAATCCATCATCCCAGCTCCTGCCCATCTTTCTTCTTGCAGAGCATGCTATGGTCACTCAATATTTTCTCAAAACGTACTGCATGTTCCTCATAGCTTCGACTCTATGGAGGCTCAGCACATTCCAAGTCGCAATCCTTAAATCACTTGTAGTTTTTCATTGCCTGAATCTGGCCGATGAATTCGTCCTGCTTTTGTCGTAGGTAGGAAGGTTGTAATGAATTATTTTTTTCCGGGGAGAGTCGATAGTCGTACGCCCAATCCCCAACTTGGAGGACCAAGACATCCCATTTAGTCCGGATCATCACTAGAGGCCTGGTGTTTATACTATAATATGTTAGAGTGAAAACTTACTGAAACAAGTAACTACTATAGCCTGTAATTATCTGCTATGAGATTTGCATAAACGGTAGGGGTACTGCCTATTAGAGTCCCTGGAGGTTATGTTATTCTCACTACATTACGGAAGAGCGCGGAGACAACAGCTCCTAGTGGCCAACCTTTTTCAATATATTTGTTCGTGGTGTCGATATATGAAGATATTTTGCCACTAGTAACCAACTTAATTTGCATTGTAATCTAATACTACCTGAACATCATCACCATCGACCTGCTCGGCATGTAGTCCCTAGCAGTATCTATGCTACTGTCTTTCCTGTCCATTATGATCTTATGAAGAATTACAGCAATAGTTTCCTTACGTCATTCTGGAAGGATAAATTTTACTGCCAAATCCAAATTGTATACTACATTTTACTATAAATGCATTCACTCATGCTCATAAAAAAAGATAACTCCTTGAAAGACTAGAGATAGGAAGTTCATATTCATAGGACATGTTCATTAGTATGTTCTGCAGGAACGATTAACATTTCAGTCACCTGGGTTAAGCATGTGCCCTGTTGCCTAGTAGGCAATGGGTCCTCCATGGGCATTGATAACTTGACCAATGCGTAATGGCATCGACGCATGCAAGGCACGAATATAACCGTCCATGCTGCATTCACCTGGTTCCACACTTCATCTTTGGTGGTTGGCACTGGGTCACAGCGCCGCACCCATCGGTTCACCATATACCACATATTTTCGATTGGCGACAAGTCCGGTGATCGGGTGGGCCAGGGCAACAGTCTGACATCCTGTGACAACAAGAAAGCACGTGTTCGTACAGCAACATGTGGTCGCGCATTGTCCTGCTGAAATATGGCGTGTGGGGTGTTGTGCAGAAAGAGCATGGCTACGGGTCGCAGGATGTCATGCAAATAGGTCAAACTGGTCACAGTGCCCTGGACACGCCCTAACTGTGAATTGTGGTTGTATCCAATAGCACCCCACACCGTAAGGCCTTGAGTTTGCGCTGCGTGTCTTGTGCGAATGCAGTCAATGTGATGCCTCTCCCGTTGACTGCGGCGACACAAAATGCGGCCATCATTTTCAAAGAAACAGAACCTGGATTTGTCCTAAAACACTATCTGCTGTTATTCCTGTCCCCAGTGACGTCGTTCCATACACCATTGCAGTCTAGCATATTTATGCACATTAGTCAAATGTCGGCGGGGAAGTGGACGACGCGCCAGTAAACCACACCGTAATAAACGGTGACGGGCTGTCACTCCTGATAGTGTACGATGTGTTACACTGTTCCACTGTTGTGCCAGAGCCGAGGAGGACGCAGATCTGTCCTGCAATGCCATTCGGATGAGGTGTCGATCTTCTCGGTGGGTGGTCTGTGTAGTGCTTCCAGACCCATCTCGTCGTGTTCTACGGCCTTCTATGAACCATTCTGTATACATCCGTTGCACTGCCGCCACACTTCGTCGCACACGAGCAGCAATTTCCCGGATGGATGCATCACGTTTTCTCATGCCAATAATGCGCCCTCTTTTTCGAACTCACCCATTTGACGGTGCGGTTCTTGCATACGTCTGCATGGCATCCTGCACGTCTGCTCAAGTCACACTGATCCATTATCTTCAGTTTATAGCGACAACGAGAGCCACAGGCACATTATACCAGTCGGTGGTGATGTGCTGAGATATCGTTGTGGACCTTGAACATGAGGGCTGACAATGCGAATAATTTCTTCAAAACACACTAACGCACATGTCCTGTGAATATGAACTTCCTATCTCTAGTCTTTCAAGGTGTTCTGGTTTTTATGGACATGAGTGTAACATTGGCTTCAAGGATATTTTAAAAGCTAAATTACATCGAGCTGTTGAAAATGGTGTTCGTACTCGCTAAAGCAGAAGTAATGATAACAGTAACACTGACCATTAAGAAATATTACATTAATATGAGGTTATACCACTATACAACATGATATTATTATGCAAGTTTAAGATCTAGGATCTCCTAATAGGTATGATATTGTGAATCTTCAGCCCATTTAATCCATCAGGTGCCATGTGAATAGTGTTAAGGCTGGTTGGACGGGAGTTGATTCATAGCCATTTTCGAGGAGACACTCGAATTGGTGTACAAATTGTTGAACGGGCAGAAGAGAAGTTAGTTCCTGAGTAAATAATATATTTCTGCCCATCTCTAACAGACTCTGGACTGTCTTCTGCTACTGCAATAGGTGTGGTTAAATTGCTTTCATAAAATATCCCATATGGCACTACATGGGAAATATCACTTCTGTTATGAATTATGAAAATAACCATAATTCAAGGCCCAACAAATTCTAGGAAAGTTAAATTTAAGACCCAAAAACTCGGGATTCGTTAGTTGTGCTTTGGTACCAATTCAAGAACTCCAGGCTGACTATAGTATATAAGTCTTGAATTTTGCAGAGACTTCAAATGGCGTGTTGACCTCGATGTTTGGCCCTTTAAGAGAGCAATAATTATTATAAGCACACAGTGGGTGGGTACATAGAACATATCCATGGGATCCCTTATCTGTCATAAGAGGCAACTAAAAGCCGAACTCCCGAGGGTCTCATAACTAGGGAGTGTGAATTGGTGACTGCTGGATCCCCAGATAAGCCTGCTATTGCTACCATTAATATCAGGCTTCATATTCTGACCTTTTTTCAATCCAATTTCCCTTGGATAAGGCTTATTTTCTTCCTACCGCGACGGTATTTACAAGTTCCAGCGAATATTTTCCTTATACACCCTCCTTTGTCTTTCTCTAACAAAACCTTCGTTTTTCGTAGGGTCGAAAATCTTTATTTTTTTCCATCCAATTTAGAGTTAAGAAGAGGGGATGGTCATCTGGTTGTACTTCTTTTTTAATAAATGATCGACATCACTGCCAGACTACGAATAGACGAAGCCCACTGCAAGAAAGGCCAAAGATTTACACTTTTCAAATTTTAGTAACTATAACAACTATAAAACACATAGAACCAGTTCACGTTTTTAAAAATCTGTAATCCAACAAAGATACATAAATTAATAAACTTCATTTCTAATAAAATAGAAACCAACTAATGCCTTTACACACTCAGGATATTTTATAAAATTCGAGAAGTTTAGGGATACAGAATGATTGAGACCACAAAGACGTGACAATAAATACTGTACATAATTTATTTAGATATACTCATACTAAGCAAGTGTCTACTTTTATAACGTTAAACATGACTATAAAGTCTCCAAAACACAACCCTACTGTTCAATAGACAAATATGTCACTAAAAGCTGATTTTTATACTTCACTTTTAATACTTTCTCCTATTTTAACTAAAAATACTAAGGTGTACACCTTAAAAAACCATATTTTATCCCATTGACTATCAGCTTACATATGTATATATTTTTAATTAACTTCATGTTTTATTCATTACATGTTATATTACTGTAGGAGTTATGATTAATATAATATATCTTTGTACAATTGTCCTTGGCTGATGATGACAACAAAACTGTGTCGAAACCGGTACCAGATGTAAAATAAACGTGATGTTTTAAATTTAAAACCCTCACGTAATACATTGTATTGAAAAGGTGGATAATTTTAACCAATTCTCTAATGACAATAAATACTGCCAAAAGTTAGAAATGTTAACAGGGGACACTTCCCATTTTACATTTACTTTCGGGTTTAGTTTTGTCCAGTACTGGTGTGTGTCCTCCTAGGTACCACGCTCCACTTTGACACCGACGGGGCGCTCTCGTTGACGTGACGGTAGGTGGAGATAGATGTTTATCGTTTTTACGACTCGGTAAGGCACGTTGATCGGACATTCCCAGCAGTAGGTGGTCTCCATCCGTAGCTCAGAGCCTCCATAACTTAACCGTCGTAACACAGACACCTGATCTCCACAGCATCTCTGCCTGTCGACCTGATAGTACTCTCACAGAACACCGCCAGCACCCCATCATGTCTTCTTTCCCTTTCTTCCTCGATAACTGTAAGTCTTACATCTCTTTTGAGCTTAACATCGTTGTCTCTCGTTCCGTTAACCCGGGTTCAATTTCTAACTCTGTTACAAAATTAACTGGAAGGTTTGGGAGAGTAAAACGGTATGCAGCCCGCTTTGGCAGATACAATTACCAAGAGAAGTGTGTTGAAACCTTTCTCTCGTTAACCTCGTAATAGTTTTTCGTTAAATTTCCACCGAATACCAGGATAGTATCTAACGAATAGACCACGATTTGTTCTCTCCGAATCTCAGCATTAGTCCCGTATGGTGTAGGGGTAGCGAGTCTGCTTCTTACCCAGAGATCCTGCGTTCCATTCACTTCCAGTACAAGGATTTTAATTCTGGATTGAAGGTGTAGTAAACTTCGTGTCGCCATTTGACGAGCATCTCTCTGATATCAGTAGCAACGTTCTAGTTTCTTCTTCTTATTATTATTATTATTTTTTTTACCGGGCGAGTTGGCCGTGCGCGTAGAGGCGCGCGGCTGTGAGCTTGCATCCGGGAGATAGTAGGTTCGAATCCCACTATCGGCAGCCCTGAAAATGGTTTTCCGTGGTTTCCCATTTTCACACCAGGCAAATGCTGGGGCTGTACCTTAATTAAGGCCACGGCCGCTTCCTTCCAACTCCTAGGCCTTTCCTATCCCATCGTCGCCATAAGACCTATCTGTGTCGGCGCGACGTAAAGCCCATAGCAAAAATTATTATTATTTTTCTTGTTCTTATTCTTATTTGGCACACAAAGGTCATTCAACTTTGTCTTTAACTCATTTAATGTGTCATCCTTCCATAAGAATGAGTGGCATTAAAAAGGAAGTTCATTAATTATCTGGGGACAGATTTCCTGATCATGGTAGCATTTGTTGTATAAATGTAAAAATAATGTATTTTTAGCAGTGTGGCATTTATTATTCTATCTCATCTGCTGCGTGAAAAATAGAGCTGTGGACATATATTACAATACATTATTTAGAATTAACTTATCTGGATTGATTATTTGATTACTTTAGAATTGAGGATTTTGGTGTTTCTTTAGTCATTAAATGCATCTTTACAATATAAAATGTAAACTCCTGTCCTTTCTTTTTCAAAGTATATGTTTCTGCAATCTTACTAACTAATTTAAAAGTTTGTTCCAAATATTGAAGATAACATGATTAATGATACAATAGGATAAGTAAAGAAGTAATTTCTCGTTATTATTATTATTATTATTATTATTATTATTAGCGAATTCTCCCAATATTGGAAGACGTTAAGCAAATAACTCAATCATTTCTTCTGTGGGTTCTTCTTGTTTTTCCAATAGGCTTTCATTTTTTTTCCGAGAAGGCTTGTTTGCGTTCTTCCGACCGCATTGATTTTTATTGTATTTGTTGTGGTTGTTCTGATGTAGCTCCCCAATTGTTTATTTTATGTCTAATGATGTCTCTTTCTAGAATGTCTGTTGAACGTTTGTTGGCGTTTTTGAGATCCTTTCGAACTTCGTTAAGCTAGGGTGTTGAGTTCTTAAGTGAGATTGCATAATCTATTACCCCTTTGGTCAATCGATTTTCTGGTAATCCAGTGAGATGACCGAAGAATTTCATTCGTCTTTTCCTAATATCAATTTCGATGTTTGAGAACTTTCGTGTTGTTTTGTTTGATTGTAACCTGGAACTGTCTTGGGTGTATCTTGCTCCTAAGATCTTCATCTCTTCCTCTTTGTTTTCTTCAAGTTCTTGTTTTCTGTTGAGTGCCAATGACTCACTTGTGCAAATGACTGTTGATTTTATGACTGTGTTGTAATGCCGAATTTTTGTATGTCTTGACATGGATTTTTTGTTGTAGATGTTTTGGACTAATCCTAATATTTTTTTAATGTTTTGGAGACGAGTTTGTTGTGAGATCATTTCATGGCCTGTCGGTTTGATAAATTCTCCGAGGTATTTAAAGTAAGGGACCCTGCCAATTGTGCCATATTTTATTCTCAGACTATTATTATTATTATTATTATTATTATTATTATTATTATTATTATTATTATTATTATTATTATTGCAGTATTTTATTGAAAGTAGTGTAAAGACTATTTGTACGAAAACACTCTATCTTGGCTCTGTTCTGTAACAAGATGTACGTTGCCGGTAGAGTTTGAGATGAATTGTTTTATATTTATACTGGGTGATGTACCCGTGCTTCGCTACGGAATGTCTTGGTAAGGTAGTGTACACGTTGTGAGTAAGATTTTATTAAATTGCATAGCTCTTAATATTACCCGAGAAAAGCGACGGTGTGGTCACCGCACGTCTTTTCTCATGTGAAGACTGGGTTTGCGAATTTTCATATTAATGGTAGGCCCCTTTGCCTACCATCAGTCGCAATCAACTTGGCCCCTGTTCAGCATAAGAGGTGAGGCCGCCTGGGCAATGTACTGGTCCTTTTCCGCAGTTATATTTTCATTATAATGACAGGCACTCTTTCTCCACCTGCCATTTTACATCCTCAGGAAGACCGTCTTTGTGGTTTTCCAGACTGAAATCAACATAGATCATTACAATGACGTCAGTAGGAATGTTGCGATTAAAAGCAGATATTCCAAGTTCCAAGGCACTGCCCTTGAGGCGGTAAAGGTGGGATCCCTCGCTGAGTCCTGTGTGGTAAAGGGTTTTCTTTGCAATTGGTTTTACGTTGCACAGACACAGATAGGACTTATGGCGACGAAGGGTAGAAAAGACCTAGGGTTGGGAAGGAAGCGGCCATGGCCTTAATTAAGGTATAGCCCCAGCATTTGCCTGGTGTGAAAATGGGAAACAATGGAAAACCCTCTTCAGAGCTACCGACAGTGGGGTTCGAACCCACTATCTCCCGGATTCAAGCTCACATCCGCGTGCCCCTAACAGCATGACCAACTCACCCGGTGGTAAAGGGATTAAATAATAATAAATAAATAAGTAGTAATGTGAACAAAAATAAGTAACTAAATGATAACAATACAAATAATATACGTTACATTTGATTCACTAATTGGAAAATTGCAAAATGTAACAGAGTCCTTCAACTGCTATTACTAAAATATTTGAAAACATGCAGTACAACATCAATATAACTAGAAATACAGGCTAGCAATAAACAATGCAATATAAATATTATAATTCCTAAAAGAATAACCGAAAGTTGCCAGAAAGTGAGAAAAGGTCGCAAAGAAATGGTTTAAATACATTAAGAAAAGTAGTATAGTTCAGACCCCAGTGATCACATATTTCGTTACAAATGAAAAACATTATTACTAGTGGAGAGTTCTTATAACAAATGGTTTTGGCAATTTTACAATATATTAAGTGTCGATTTCCTAAAATGTTGCTTGTCTGCCACGAATAAACTACCGGTATTTAATTTTTAATGACTTTATAGCTATACAGATTAGTAGATTTAATAATTAATAACGTTTTAAAATTTCATTTAATATTGTATTCTTTTTTATAATATGTTGTAAGTATCGTAAATCCTGGCAGTCTTGTAAATAGTGAAGGCGAGTAAATAAAAACATACAAAGTATATATTATCTAATCATTAACCCATTTATATAAAAATGTCTACTGAGTAATTAACCTACGCGCCTTGTGGGGGATGGGAAAATTGGAAGGTACAGGTAAGGAAGAGGTACGGAAGCGGCCGTGGCCTTAAGTTAGGTATCATTCTGGCAGTTGCCTGGAGGACAAGTGGGAAACCACGGAAAACCATCTCGAGAATGGCTGAGGTGGGATTCAAACTTCCTCTGCTCAGTTTACCTCCCAAGACTGAATAGACCCCGTTCCACAATTCACACCACTTTTCAAATTTCATGGCAGAGCCGGGAATCGAACCCAGGTCTCCGGCGGGTGGCAGCTCATCACACCAACCGGTACACCACAGAGGTGGACTTTGTTTACAAGATTCCTTCTTGTTAGGACGCAATATTACGAAAGGTCTTACAATGTTATCTCAGCGCAGTCAGTTGGCATTGAGGAGTAATATTACAGTACATTCCAGAGATCTTGGTATTTTAGGGGGGTAGATTACTGCTACAGCTTCTTCTATTTAAAGGACGTTATTGCATTGATGCGTAACTGTACATAATAGTTTCGCCTAGCCATTCAGGCTATTTCTATGAAGTGAGGACGGTAAAATTTCGTAAGATTTCCACTTAGTTTAGTATTTTCTGGAACAGTTTTAAAAATTGGAAACTCTTCATACATTTCATAGGTCTTGCCATTGTTATAGCACTGATGTCAAAACAACAAATACAACAACAACGACCACAAAATATCAAGTGAGAGAAACTGTGATTGTGTAGGCGAATAGCATAGGGCAACTTTTGTAAGTAGCAGTCTTGCATTATCGTACAGTTCCCAAGAGACTGGAATTACTTTAAAGGGTTTTTCAGTTTTTAGAGACACTGCTGCTAGAAGAGGAATTTCGAAATGAACATGTATGCTTCTGACTAATGGATAAATACCTTCTTTAGAAAAGCCTTTTTATTGGTGACAATTAAAAAGATAATGAACAATCACCATTTGAAGTTCTTAAGTACGAAGTGCTAAGAGCGGGTGTCTTACGATGTATGTTTTCTCGATAGGTGAAAGCTGCACGATGGGCGGGCTATAGCGCACGGGGTAATGGGTCCCTACTCGTGAACTCCCCGCTAATGAAAACAATTTGTTGTGTGGTGACGGGCTCGTGTCCGATAAAGGGCACACCTTGAGTGTGTTGTCACCTCCTTCCCGTGGCCACACACGTGCAGGGACAGCCAAAACACTCCCCTCCTATACTGCAATACTTAATACCCGCTAGCTTACTACATTATGTATACCAGCAAGATCTTTCACCCTCCCTGACTTCTAATATTCGACGCCTTACTTGGAAATTCAGAGCACCTTATTCAAGAGTGGCCAAAATTATTGCAGATACACTTTAATGCGGATAGCCCCAGAACACGGGTTACCAAAAATGTCTCTACTTTCAACTTATCTTGGAGACGTATGGGCCTATTTATTCCAATTTTTGAACCAAGTATATGTAGAAAAAATAATAACGAGACTAACTGTAGCCAAAGATCCAAAAGGCAATCGTGTCTTTATCATTTTTATTGTTATTAATAATAATAATAATAATAATAATAATAATAATAATAATAATAATAATAATTAAGTCCGGCCCCGCGGTGTAGAGGGCAACGCGTCCGCCTGTGACCCGGCGGCCCCGGGTTCGATTCCCGGCCGGGTCAGGGGTTTTAAATTGTAATTGTTAATATCCCTGGCCTGGTGACTGGGTGTTTGTGACGTCGTTAATCTTCCTTTCCTCACACAACATTGCAATTACACGCAGGTTCATACAATATGGTGCCAGTAGGGGAAGAAGATCCACATGGGTCGACGCCCCGAACAAATAGTATTTAAAAAATAACAATTAATAATATTAGTAATTTGGAATGAAAAAACAGAAAGAATCCAGAATATTGCCACCCGTGCTAGGGAAAAAGAACAAAGTTGTTGCAATAAATAGCCTAGTATTTGCAGATGACTTTGCCATACTTTCAAGAAGCCTTACAGATGCAGCAATGCAAGTCAATCTCCTTGAAAAGACAGCCAACATAACAGGCTTGAGAATCTCTGCCGAGAAAACAAAATTTCTGATGAATATAAAATGTGCCCCGAAGTTTTTAGTAACGGATATTGGTCAAATAGAAAAGGTAAAGAAATTCAAATATTTGGGTGAGACAATTCAAGAAAATGGTTTAGAAAAATCTGTTATAGAGGAGAGAATACAACAGATGGAAAGAGCTTACGGTATAGCTAAGAATACTTACAACAAAAAGTGCTTATCAAGAAAACTTAAAATAAAGCACTACAGCACATTAGTGAAACCAGAATGCCTGTGTGCCAGCGAATGTCTAGCACTGAACTACAAGCTTGATAAATTAGAAATATTAGAAAGAAGAATTATAAGGAAAATATTAGGTCCTCTAAGAATTGCAGAGTTTTGGAAATTAAGAAGTAACAATGAAATTTACCAGAACATAGAAAACATATCAGAAACAATAAGAAAAATGAGATTGCTATTTCTTGGACACATTTACAGAATGGATGACAATAGACTAACTAAACGAATCTTCAAGTACCTTTGGGAAAAGAAAACAACCACCACCTTGATTCAAGAAGTCAAGAAAGACCTGGAAAGGAACAACATGCGAGAAGAAGATTTATTGGAAAGAAAGATTTTTTAGGAAGAAAGTCTTACAAATGGAAGAATTCCAGGAAGGAAGGAAAAGAAAACAGGCACAAAGTGGACTGAAGACAGGAAAAAGAAGCACAGTGAAACAATGAAAGAATACTGGAGGAAAAGGAAAGAACAACTAAGGAGGAAGAACTGAAATTGTAACGTGGTCCTTAGAAGGCCGGAACGCAATAAGAAATAATAATAATTATCACCTTCAATTACCGAGCGAGTTTGCTACCTGGTATGGGTCGTACAGCATCAGATTTAAATTCGGGAGATGGTAAGTTTAACCCCCACTATTAGTGGTAGTCTGTAATTTCATTTCTTTGAAACAAAAACAATTCCAGTAAAGTACCTTAACTACCGCCATGATCACTATCTTCCCTGATCTAGCCCTCTCCCATCGCAACGTCACCGAAAACCTATTTGTGGTAGTATAACAGCTAAAAGAAAGAGTAATTAGCTGTAATTGTATAATCTGCGGAGCCTACGGTTAACTGTGAAAATGTTCCTGTTCACAAAAGAACGATATCATTCAAGTGGGAATTTGCTTGAAGGAAATCTTAATTGGCTACACGTCTCAGCAGCTTACCGTAAACCGTTATCTTCTTCTTCTTCTTCTTCTTCTGCTTATTGTTGTTGTTGTTGTTGTTGTTGTTGTTGTTGTTGTACCACCTTTCCCACACCTGTTGGGTCGCGGGTGCGACTGTATCGCACATGTGGATTCCGTCCTGTTTTATAGCCGGATGCCCTTCCTAACGTCCACCCTGTGTGGAGGGATGTAATCACAATTGCATATTTCTGTGCTGGTTGGCAGTGTGGTGTGTTGTCTGAATATGAAGAGGAATGTATTGGGGACAAACACCCAATCCCTGATCCAGAAGAATTAAACAGATCCGATTAAAATCCCCGACCCGGCCGGAAATCAAACCCCGGACCTTCTGAACCGAAGGCCTCAACGCTGATCAGTCAGCCAATATAAAAACTTTTATCGGCTGATCCCACTTATTTCTGGGGTCGATGGAACCATCCAGGCTTATTTTGGTTTTGGCCGGGGGGTTTAATGCCGGGTGCACTTTATGACGCCATATCATTCTTGAGATGAAAATCTCGACACGGAATCGAACGGGTTTCGAACATCAGCCTCAGGTAATTTTGATGATATCAATTCTCTTTGATTATTATTATTATTATTATTATTATTATTATTATTATTATTATTATTATTATTATTATTATTATTATAAATGACTAAATGTATTTCCGCCTATGTGGTGTAGTGGTTAGTATGATTAGCTGCCACCCCCGGAGGCCCGGGTTCGATTCCCGGCTCTGCCACGAAATTTGAAAAGTGGTACGAGGGCTGGAACGGGGTCCACTCAGCCTCGGGAGGTCAACTGAGTAGAGGTGGATTCGATTCCCACCTCAGCCATCCTGGAAGTGGTTTTCCGTGGTTTCCCACTGCTCCTCCAGGCAAATGCCGGGATGGTACTTAACTTAAGGCCACGGCTGTTTCCTTCCCTCTTCCTTGTCTATCCCTTCCAATCTTCCCATCTTCGCGGAAGGCACCTGTTCAGCATAGCAAGTGAAGCCGCCTGGGCGAGGTACTGGTCATCCTCCCAGTTGTATCCCCGACCCAGAGTGTGAAGTTCCAGGACACTGCCCTTGAGGCGATAGAGGTGGGATCCCTACCTGTGTCCGAGGAAAAACTGACCCTGGAGAGTAAACATATAAATCAGAAGAAGAAGAAGAGTAAATATATTGCTGTTTTTAGATGTCAGCCATTTTACTAACATATTAATTGTAGCGCCATCATTCGACTCCGTGCATCATCGTTTTTCACTAATACAGTCAGAGTACTAAGTACGACATATCAGGAAAGAGTGAATAACAGATAATTCTGCTTCGTAAGTAGCCTGAATCATAATGATGGCATAAATCTGCTGTTATATATTCGGGTAGAGTCAATGTCTGAATGTATTGTTTGGTCGGTGGTTTCAGAAATCTGGTTTCTAAAGCCTATAGGATGAAGAGTGCCGAGATTACGATTCCCTGATGACCTCTTCGGATGCAACATCTACACGTTACATTAAGAAAACACCCCAATGCGCACTGCTCATTGGTTTCTCCACCAACAGAAAAGTTTAATATCTCAAACCACTGTTATTTTTGATGCACTGTTCGTTCGTAACCTACTGGCACACAGAGTTCACCGAGAGCTTTGATGCGGCAAGACGACTGACGTCACCCGTATTGCTTAGCGTTATCGTCCGATTCCACTCCAACTCATATCAACAGATTTTCAGCTGCAGTCACGAAACTGAGTGAACTCTCTTTCTGACCTCATTCCAGGTTTGAAATCCTTCGACTTACTGGGAAACGAACCCGGGTCCTCCGGGTAGGAGACATGCGCTAGGATAGCCGTTAGTATATAAAACAGCCATAAATGTAACTTCTCATCGTTTTGTCTCCACAATCAGTTTAGCTGAAATTGGATTATGCATCAGGAACTTATGAAAAATTCATCTTATGTAAAGTTGGAGTAATATAAAATCGGAAATGGGCTGTCGTAAACAATACTTCCATAGTACAACGTTCGATTTCAAAATGTAAGCGATTACGAAGTTATTACATTTTTTTGGACTGTTATTTATAAAAAGTAAGTTTCTCTATTTTATTGCCCAGAATCAATGGAACGGAGCTAGCTCTAACGTTTGTAGCCATGATATTGTGTAGTTCCGCCGGTTGACGGCACACAGGTGCACACGTAGGTGAAAAAGAACCTTGGCTAAAAGACAGTTGCTAAATGACAAACGTGAGTCTTGGGTTAGAAATGTATGTCCACTCAACAACCGTCAAAACGGTGCCATGAATTTGGTGAGGTAGAACGGAGGAGTAGCTATCCATCAACACCAGACGCATTTCTTAATTGGAGGTCATCTATGAGACAGAGGATTTCAGGGACGATGACATGAAAGACGAAGTGGTGAAATGGTTCAACGAGAAAGACACCACTTTATATCATCAGATATTTATTTTCTCTATGACAAGTAAAATAACTTTGATGATTCTGTAAACAAATAAAGGAATGCTACAGATATAACACAGAGTTATTTATCTTGACCTATCCTTAACTGTTCAACAGCAAAGAATTTGGAAATCTAACATCTTGACTTACCCTCGAAATAATACTTTAATATTAGCTATTTTTACTGTTATCGGGGACGCCGAGGTGCCGAATTTTAATTGATTGCAGTGTCGGTATATAAACAGTACGGAAATCCGTAACATTTCTTTCGACACATAAAATCACTTTGTGAAGATGGAGAGCGAAACAGACCCTCCTATTCCTAAGTCCGAGTTTACAGGTGGAACCTCATTAACACGTTCGGTACCATCTTCTCTCTCCATGTACCGAGTGATGAAAGTACTGTAAACCATATGATATAGTGCTGCTAGAGGGTGCACAGCCTCTTCCAAGGCGGGCACGAGCCACCCAGAATGCAGACCAACCTGTTGTCAGGCTGTCGCAGATTTACGGCGTCTATATCGTAACATCTTACACTCGCTGGACCACACAAAGCCGTGTCCTGCCCACTCGGATGTCGCTCGATGACAATGCTTTATAACACAGTGACCCAGGTCGGTACTTCCACTCCCCATTCTGTCCAACGTAATGTTGAAAAATTTACCTCGTCCTTAGCTATGTTCATAGTGGAGGCGCAACTAACTATTACCATTATTCAGAAAGCACTCCGAATTCATTTATAAAGTAAAACAAATTAATATATTCATATATCAGATGTTCATTTTAACTATAGCTCAAGCGAGAAAGTATCAAAATACTGTACTTCATTATAGGACCCAATCATGATGTCTTTGGAGGTTTTGCAGTAAGAGCAAATTTGAATCAGGCTCCAGAAATACAATGACAATTACCTTTTTGAAGAACGGAAATATACTGAATCTATTCCTTAATAATAATAATAATAATAATAATAATTGTACCGGGCGGTACACCTCTACTCTGTTTATTTAAAAGTTGCGCCAGTTGAAACTCCTCTTCTGGAGGAAGGTTGAACTTTATCTATTCTATTAATTCTCTACTTTCTCAGAATATGTCACCACGTGGAAAATTTTGAGTTTTTGAACTGTGTCACTTTTGATGTGTTCTTGTTTCGCTTGAAGTAAGAAGTGTGAACTTTCTCTTCTAGAGGACACTACTGAAGATCAACAATAGTGCGACCTAGTGCGGAGTTAAAGAACTATTTTGTTGGAGAAATTTTTATTTCAAGAGTTTGTTCTTTGTTAAATTTCTTTCTGTCATGGTTTAAGTTGGCTGTATACCCCTCTTTTTCCCCTTATTTTGGATCTAGCCAATCCCGAATTTCTTTAATTAATTTTCCACCAATAATGTGTTTCTTCTTCCTCTATGTAGGGGTTTCTTTTCCCGAACCAATAAAGATTTTGTGGGAGGGTGTTTTCTTTCCCCTAACGCCTAGAATCTTCCGCGAGAGGATATAAACTGCTGATTTTGGGGTCTCCGGGCCATTTCTGTTCCATCTTTCAGTGTATTAAGTACATAGCAGGAGGCGGGAAGCGCCTCTTTCTTCGGCGGCGTCTACAACAAGGTAATGGCCAAGTAATAACTTCTTTCTTTGCTTGCTCAGCAGTTTAATCTTCGGGGCGGGTTCTAGGCCTTCCACCATGTAACCTTCCTTTAAAATGTAAAGACTACTGGTACCTATCCTATCTTCTAAACCACATATTGGGATAGAGAGTGCTAACCCTCTCGAGTTCCCACTCATATTGTTTTGAGGTGGACTTATTTTTCAAACCAATTCTTCCGTGATGTAATGTAAATTGTTATTTTCTGAAGTCACCTCTGTAGTATGGGATTAGCCCTTGCGTTAGCGGCCCAGAGCCAGATTAGGTTTTAAAAACAAAGTGTATTAGGAGTGCAAGTTCGCCTCCTCTCAATTGTTATTTTAGAGGTCATGTAATCAACCTTCTTTCATGCTTAACTACCACAAAAACTCGGTAACAAGTGGTAGCAGAGCGTGGTTGAATGGGTCTCAATTTAGCCCCTTTTGACGGCTAAACATTGCTTTGATTCGAACTCTAACAATTTTCTTAGTTGCTGGAATTTTTGAGTTTTTCAAAATTGTTCTGTCATCATGCCCGGCCCTCGCGATGTTCTCCTCCTTAACTACTTGCGTAAAGAGGAGTTGATATATGAGTTAACTATCAGAAACGCTCAATCTGGAGGCACGGTTGCAATAGATACTAACAAGCTTAGAGAGTCCCTTGATTTGCCCATTTCCATCCCCAATTTGGGAGAGAAAGAAATTGATGACTCTCTTTCCACGATTGTCGAGAATATTACTGGGCTAGCATCGGTAGTCAGCTTTTTTGATGAAAACAATCCGTCTCCTAATCAAATTAAGCGTGTGCAAGGCAGGCTGTATCACTTTGCAAATAGAGTTAATGATCTGTTGTCTCTAAAGGTGAATGACGTCCAGAGGAAGGACGCTAATACGCTCCTTGAAACTATTTCTGAATTGTCTAATAAGGTCACTCAATTGCTAACCGGCGAAGTTCCTCCCAAAACTGATCAACCCGCCACGGTGAATGTAGGTAACGAGGAAGAGCCTCCTCAGGGAGAAGTCAATAGGATAACCGTTGCTGCTCAAACTATCTCTGCCCCATCGAACAACGAATCTGAACGCCGTGCGTCATTGAGTAACATCCGCTCTGAATTAACTTCTTTGCCATTGAAACCTTTAACGACTATGTCACCTGGGTTCAGCAGCTTGCCTCATCCGTTGGCAATGTTGCTTAGAGGTATCTCTAAGTTTTCCGTCAACACCACCAGTGACGTAATTTCATTTTTAAGATTTCTAGTGGAATTTCAGGATCATGCCCTTGTGTTTTCTCTTTCCCCATGTCAAATTTTGCAAATTATCTATCCTTATGCTATTGGTGTTCTATCTGACAAAATAGTTAGAGCCATTGCCGAGCAATCTTCTATTGAGGATTTCCATGCCCATTTGCTAGCTAACTTCATCCCGGCTAGGGCCAGGTCCTCCCTTATTCAGAAATACTATTATCGGGTACAGCGCTTGGATGAAAACCTGGCAGACTTCATCCAAGATATTAAGTTTTATACTAGGGTGTTTGCTCTCCACTTCCCTGAGGATCAGATCGTGCAAGCTATTGTCGAAGGGATTTCACCACCCTACAGGTCATATTTGTGTTTCGCGGCGTGCCCGCAAACCTTCTCTGAACTGGAAGCATTAGCCGTCTCTGCGGAAGGAGTTAGGTATGCCGATTCCTTGCGTGTGGCGAAAGAACCCCCGCCTTCCTTTAGTAGCACTCGGCCTCCACCTCGCCGACCAGTCAATCCCCGTAAATGTTATGCTTGTGGGTCGCCTGACCATCTGCGGAATAAGTGTCCTCTGATCAAGTCAAGTGGGACAAGGAATGGAGCAGGGTCATCACAAGGCTGTTTTAAGTGTGGGGCCTTCTCACATATCGCCAAGAATTGCCCAAACTCAAATAGCACCCCCTCCTGCTCAACTTCTGGTGCAAATTCCAGCTATGCCAATAATAAAAAGTGACTAGTGGCGTCGGCTGAGCCGACTAATCCATATTCCCGAGACTCAGCCCCTAGTAAACAGGTTGTAAATGCAGGGAACGACCAGCCTTCAAATTCATCTTTTGAATGCCCTAAAGAGTGTCTTAGGATTGCGGCGGATACCCCCGCACCGGTTCCTTTTCTTAAGATTGAGTTAAATAACGAGCCTATAACAGCTCTCTTAGATTCAGGCAGTGTTTGTTCCATTATTTCGGCTGATTGGTATTCTAAATTGAAATCGGTTTGTAAACTCCCTGACTATGACTCATCTCCTGTTAAATATGTTTCGGCTAATTCATCTCCATTAGAAATTCTAGGTTCCTTACATGTCAAAATTCGGGTTTTTAAATTTACATGGAAGATCAAATTGTTTGTGGCCAAGCGTTTGTCTTGCCCCATCATATTGGGAGCGGACTTCATTTCTCACACTGGTCTTGTGCTCGATCTCCAGAGTAGGTCGTGCACATTCAAATTTGCGTCCAATTGTAGAATTCCCTTGTTAAAGTGTAATTCTGTATCATGTTCATCTATTTCGCCTACCCAGGATGAGATGTTGTTAGACCTTAGACATCTACCTGAGGAGCAGGCTGATAGTATTCGGAAACTGTGTCAGTCGTTTCCCGAGGTGTTCTCTGATACTCTTGGTGTTACTGACCTTATTGAATACAAAATCGAGGTCACGGATTCGATTCCTGTTCGCTTTCCACCGTATAGACTATCTCCACCTAAAATGAAGGCTCTGAAAGAAATCATCGATCAGATGTTGAAGGATGGTATTATTAGGCCCTCTAAGTCAGCGTATTCTTCGCCTATTTTTCTAGTCCCGAAACCCCAAGGAGGCTTCAGGCCTGTCATTGATTACAGGGCTCTCAATCGGAAGGTGGTGTTGCAATCTGTGCCCCTTCCCGACCTTCATTCTTGCTTTTCATGGTTTCGTAAGGCCAAGTTCTTCACCATCTTGGACTTGAATCAGGCCTATAATCAAATTCCCCTTGCCGAAGAGTCTAAACATCTTACTGCGTTTGCCACGGACTGGAATTTATACGAATACAACCGCGTGCCTTTCGGGCTCCCCACGGGGGCAGCTGTGCTCACTAGGCTACTAGATAGGGTCTTCTCCGACATCAAATTTGAGTACTTATATCACTACTTGGATGATGTCGTCGTATTTTCCGAGACTTTTGAAGAACATCTAGATCATCTGCGAGAAGTTCTGAATCGCCTTCGTAAGGCTGGGTTAACTGTCAAGTTGTCCAAGGTTGCCTTTGCTAAGCCCTCTATGTCATTCCTAGGGCATATTGTGTCACCCGATGGGGTAGCTGTCGATCATTCTAGAACACAGGCCATCCGTGATTTTAAACCTCCTAAGGACATCAAAGGTATCGCTAGATTCATTGGTATGGTGAATTTCTTCAGGAAGTTTATTCCTAACTTTGCTAATAGAGCGGCGCCCTTAAACCTTCTTCGTAGGAAAGGCATCAAATTCGAGTGGGGACCTTCTCAACAAGCCGCTTTCGAAGATCTGAAATTAGCTCTCTGTAATGCCCCTGTACTCGCTATGCCTGATTTCTCGAAGAAATTCATCGTCCAAACCGACGCATCGTCGTCAGCAGTAGCTGCAGTTCTTCTTCAAGAAACTGAACTAGGGAGGCGACCCATCGCCTATGCGTCTAGGACATTGTCAGCTCAAGAAGCAAAGTACTCCATATATGAGCTTGAAGGTTTGGCAGTCTTATTCGCCTTAGAAAAGTTCCGTCTCTATCTGGAACACGTCAAATTCGATCTGGAGACAGATAATCAAGCCTTAAGCTGGGTCTTAGGTAGGCCGCGTCGTACAGGTCGTATAGCCCGTTGGGCCATCCGTATTTCTGCCTTCCAATTCGATGTACGGCATATCAGAGGTACTGAAAATGTTGTTGCCGACGGACTCAGCCGTATGTTTCATAACGACGTAGAGACCCACGAACCGGTCGACAGTTCATCACCTTCCGAGTCCATACTATCTGGTGTTAATGCCATCTTAACAGATGCTCCCATGCTTTTTAGGGATATTGAGAAATACCAACGTGAAGATCCGACGCTGGCTCCGATAATGGAAACCCTTTCTTCTGGGGAACATGCTGTCCCTTATGTTCTGAGGAATGGTGTTCTATGTTGCCCTTCGAGGCATGATAAGTTGATGAAAGTTGTTGTTCCAGCGGTTCTTGTACCTATGATCTTCAAATACTATCATGAGACCCCATTGGGGGGGCATCTTGGAATCTTTAAAACTCGTGAAAAGATTCGTGAAATGTTCATATGGAAAGGTATGGACGGTGAAATTCGGGAACTTGTAAAAGCTTGTAAATCTTGTTTGATCAGTAAACCCACCATGTCCACTAAAGTAGGCCTTTTGTCTTCTCATCAAGCGTCGCGCCCCATGGAACGCCTGTATATCGATTATGTGGGACCCTTCCCCCAGTCAAAGGGTAATGCCAACAAGTTCATCTTTGTGTGTGTAGATGGTTTTACAAGATTTTCCTGGTTATTTCCGACTAAGCTGGCTACCGCTCAGTCCACCATTACTTGCCTAAATTCTATTTTTGCTTCTTTTGGTCCGTGTCAATATATTGTATCTGATAATGCTAAGGCTTTTACATCAAATTTATTTCGTAAATTCTGTTTTGACTTGTCCATCTCTCATGTAACTACATCTGCTTATTATCCTCAACCATCTCTGGCTGAACGGGTTAACCGTAATCTCAGGTCCGCACTCATTGCCTATCATCATGAAGATCCTTCCAGGTGGGACACGTCCCTGCATTGGATAGCTTTTGCTTTGAATTCGGCGGTTCATGAATCTCACAAGTTTACTCCAGCTTCTTTAATGTTTAAGTTTGTTCCCAACTCGCAGCTCTCTAACCTCTGGTCTTTGAATGACATTCTACCCGAGACAATAGATCCGGATAACATTAAAGATCTTTGGAAGAAGGCTAAAGCCAATCTTAAAGTGTCTCATGAAAAGGTTAGGGAAAGGTATGATCGTGGACGGAGACCCACCACTTTGAAGGTAGGCGACCAGGTTATGGTCAAAAATTTTGTTCCCGCGGGCAAGCTTGCCCCCAGATTTCATGGGCCTTGTATCATTCTCGATTTTCTTACGCCGGTTACCTTATTGCTAAGTAATCCAGCCACCGAGAGGATATTTAGGGTTCACCTGTCCCAGGTGAAACCGGTGTAATTTCTGTGTTAACTTGCTTCATATTATTTTGAAAGGATATGAAGGTTATATTTTTTTTTGAGTTTCACTTTTAAGGCATTCTGCCCCTTCTATAGGATTTTGTTTCTTATGTAAGCATGTTTGTGAAACCTGCCCCGACCCATTAAACTGCCATCCTGTTCTTGCCACGGCCATTACCACGCTCCCGTCTCCTGCTCCACCTTACACTGTGGCTTCATAATAGTAAATGCCATGGATATCTACACGCCGCTGGCCCCTCAACCTCTCCACAAGCCTGTACCCTCTAAGAAAATGATTGTCCAACACAATTCTGCCGCCTAGCTTTAATGTTTCAGCGCCCCCGCAGCCGCGCAGCGCCGTGCAGCAACTGGGGAGGGGGATGGGCCCCCTCCTCTCCAGCGAGGACGACATGTGCACGGCGAGCCGGAGCTCACCTCCCGGCCAAGGCTGATGTGCGGCGCACGACCTGCTACATGCCCGCAGCCTGTATCTGTTCACCGCGGGCGCGGCGTACTTCAACACCTCTGCTCCCCTCATAGGGCGGGCGAGCGGTATCTCAGGGTACTTAAGGGGTCCGAGCGGCCTCCGTTGGACGCAAGCTGCAACGGCCGGTCTGGCCATCCGACTCAATCTACATCAACTACATGGACAGTTACTATAAGAGATAACTACATTTGGGAATTTAACAACAATATTTGGTGGACATTGCAAAACTTTTCTTCACTTTTAAGCATTAAAGGTTTATCTTCAGAAATTCAACTACTACAACAGAAAAACTTTACTGCACCTGCAACAACAAAATTTTGAAATTGCAACCAACCAAATTACTAAAATCTTATAAATGCTTCCGCAATTAATCTTAACATCAACATCAAAACTTGGACCTTATTTTGGAAACAAAACTTATGTTCTTCTGTGTTACCCCTTGGAGGAACTTTTGGGGGGGGAGGTCTGTACCGGGCGGTACACCTCTACTCTGTTTATTTAAAAGTTGCGCCAGTTGAAACTCCTCTTCTGGAGGAAGGTTGAACTTTATCTATTCTATTAATTCTCTACTTTCTCAGAAGATGTCACCACGTGGAAAATTTTGAGTTTTTGAACTGTGTCACTTTTGATGTGTTCTTGTTTCGCTTGAAGTAAGAAGTGTGAACTTTCTCTTCTAGAGGACACTACTGAAGATCAACAATAGTGCGACCTAGTGCGGAGTTAAAGAACTATTTTGTTGGAGAAATTTTTATTTCAAGAGTTTGTTCTTTGTTAAATTTCTTTCTGTCATGGTTTAAGTTGGCTGTATACCCCTCTTTTTCCCCTTATTTTGGATCTAGCCAATCCCGAATTTCTTTAATTAATTTTCCACCAATAATGTGTTTCTTCTTCCTCTATGTAGGGGTTTCTTTTCCCGAACCAATAAAGATTTTGTGGGAGGGTGTTTTCTTTCCCCTAACGCCTAGAATCTTCCGCGAGAGGATATAAACTGCTGATTTTGGGGTCTCCGGGCCATTTCTGTTCCATCTTTCAGTGTATTAAGTACATAGCAGGAGGCGGGAAGCGCCTCTTTCTTCGGCGGCGTCTACAACAAGGTAATGGCCAAGTAATAACTTCTTTCTTTGCTTGCTCAGCAGTTTAATCTTCGGGGCGGGTTCTAGGCCTTCCACCATGTAACCTTCCTTTAAAATGTAAAGACTACTGGTACCTATCCTATCTTCTAAACCACATATTGGGATAGAGAGTGCTAACCCTCTCGAGTTCCCACTCATATTGTTTTGAGGTGGACTTATTTTTCAAACCAATTCTTCCGTGATGTAATGTAAATTGTTATTTTCTGAAGTCACCTCTGTAGTATGGGATTAGCCCTTGCGTTAGCGGCCCAGAGCCAGATTAGGTTTTAAAAACAAAGTGTATTAGGAGTGCAAGTTCGCCTCCTCTCAATTGTTATTTTAGAGGTCATGTAATCAACCTTCTTTCATGCTTAACTACCACAAAAACTCGGTAACAATAATAATAATAATAATAATAATAATAATAATAATAATAATAATAATGTTATTTGCTTAAGGTCCATTCGATTGCTGTATGTCTAGACATTATGAGATGCTACGTTGTTGGAATTTTGTCCCGCATGAGTGTTTCAGTCAACGGGTATTGCACTATAGGTACGTGCTGTGATCTTGGAAAATCATTCACGATGAGCAGAGTTGTAGTCCCAAATTTCTCGCAGGGTATACTCTAAGGCAGGGCATGAAGAATTCTTGACGTTTGAAATTACTGGGTTACAGCTAGTTACAACAAACTTCCCTCAATTAGGCATAAATCTATTTTTGCTATTTGTTTTACGTCGCATCGACACAGATAGGTGTTATGGCGACGATGGGATAGGAAAGGCCTAGGAATGACAAGGAAGCGGCCGTGGCCTTAATTAAGGTACAGCCCCAGCATTTGCCTGGTGTGAAAATGGGAAACCACGGAAAACCATCTTCAGGGCTGCCAACAGTGGGGTTCGAACACACTATCTCCGGATGCAAACTCACAGCTGCGCGCTCCTAATCGCACGGCCAACTCGCCCGGTTAGCATAAATCAAGGCGTACAAAATACATTTTATGATGGCAATAAAGAAATCCACATTTGAATGTATTGGTTTGAAAAACTTAATTTACTTACACGGTAGTTTTCTACTGGGCCTACTTCCACCCATTTATTAAAAAACAATCTAAGGTGCCCCTTTTCACTTATGATTACAGTTTTCACTGGAACAAACTTTTGAATTGTTATATGTTACAATACGGTGGTTTTGAAGCCATGTTTTCATATATTTCTCAGGCTTAAGGCAGCCAACTGTTCATGTATTTCAATGTATGAAAAGAAGGCTGGAGAATTAAGCAACGAACAGTGGTGATGGCTGGCAATGTTATTCTTCAAGCTGAACCTTCGCTGTTCACGATTACGAGCGTAGCTGGAGAGTT
Source organism: Anabrus simplex (assembly GCF_040414725.1). Lineage (NCBI taxonomy): Eukaryota > Metazoa > Arthropoda > Insecta > Orthoptera > Tettigoniidae > Anabrus > Anabrus simplex. The sequence continues at coordinate 1,114,361,727 of NC_090265.1, read as the reverse complement.
AAAACTCACTGACAGAATAGCGAAAGTAAAAAGGAAAGAACCAAAGTAGAAGGCATACTCTAATAAGTGGAGTTAGCCAGGGGGTATACGCCGTACACCTTCGGCTATAGCTCTGACGAAGAAGCTGTAATTGCAGTTGCTGTCTTGGGGTACTCCCGCAGAAAAGTATGTACCATCGAAAAAATCCATATGCCATTGTTTCACAGTAAAAAGTCCTATACACTATAATACTGAGCTATGTACTAAAAGTTTTAGGGCCAGGCTGAGTGGCTCAGACGGTTGAGGCGCTGGCCTTCTGACTCCAACATGGCAGGTTCGAAACTGGCTCAGTCCGGTGGTATTTGGAGGTGCTCAAATACGTCAGCCTCGTGTCGGTAGATTTACTGGTACGTAAAAGAAATCCTGCGGGACTAAATTCTGGCACCTCAGCGTCTCCGAAAACCGAAAAAGTAGTTAGTGGGACGTAAAGCCAATAACATTATTATTATTAAAAGTCTTAGACAATGCCTTGAAATATTGCTTTCGGCACTTCTGCCATTTGGAAGGTTGCATTTTGTACGTATTTGCTGTCTGAGACTATAAAGTGATATTTGACTTACGAATGTACCCGACAGGGACATGAACCAAGGACTAGCGATCAAGTGGACGCGCATTTCTTTGTCAGGGAGCGAGTTTGCAGGAACTTGAAGTATGGAACGCCAAGCGCGAGGCTAGGGAGTATTTCCCCCAACCAGAGGTAGGGAAGCCCTAGATTTTTTTCTCCGCGGGGGCCCCCGAAGCCCGCTCCCCCCGCGTGGCAGTCGACTCAATCTACATTGCCTCCGACATGCTATTAATTTCTAAGGAGAGAAGAGATAGCAGGGAAGAGTGGGAAGTGATACTACAGGAGTATCTGCCTGTACTCATGCTCAGCATGTTACCAGGCCAGATGTGGTGGTGGGTATCAATAGCTGTGTAATCGGGTGATAAGGGTCAATAAAAAAACACATAGGCGGAGATAGAAAGATGCCCACATGTAAAACCTGACATTTTGTAAATAGCACATGCAAGGATGTGGTTCTGGAGAGGTCCGGGTGATTGCGTTATTTGGGAACAGGTATCATGCACAAGTCATGAGCCTATTCCTCGCCAGTCCATTTTCTCATTGGATCAGTCCTTCTGGGCACTGCTATTACTAGCGCGGGCCTTGCCGGTTGCGGAGCCATGCGTCAAGAACTACTAGGGCCCGCCGCCTGGATTGCGCCAGGGTGATAGGCCCTTCCTAGTAGGCCATGGTCTGCGTCTACTTTGTCCACTTCCCCACTGGGAGGCTGGGGACATCGGTCTGCGTCCACCTGGCAGAGCCGAATTGCTCGGCCTGGGTCGCATGGTTGCGTCGCCAGGTGGCGGCATGGTCTACCTCCGTGGTGGCGTCGCTGATTTCCGGCGCGGACGGAAGGACAAAGTCGGAGTTAACCACCTTATTCTTCGTCCATCGGTACTTCCTGGCCGTCTGGGTGGCAGCTGAGCTGGTCTCCGACTCAGCCCTCCTCTTGAGGGCTCCGGCGTTCGTCCCTGGTACGCCGTCCCTCCCTGGTAGTCCGACGACTTGAAACAGAGTAGAGAGCTCGTTTTCCACGTCACGCATCCGCTCCTGGTCCTGATGCTTGATGATGAGGCCTCCTGATAGAAAGCTCTCCACAGACATGGTCGCCGGGAGCCTCTTGCCTCCGTGGAGAGGGCGCCGCAATCTGTCCAGGACCAGGCCCCGTTCGGAATGAACAGGGCGCCCTGGCCTGTAGTAGACGAGTAGCGCCTCGTACTTCGGCTCCGTGTAGCCCTCGGAGAATAAAAATCCGTTAGGGGGTTCACACCCGTCCCTGTACGGCTCCGTCTCCATCTCGGTCTGCGACGTCTCCTGCTTCGGCTCCGTCGATGGTGACGATGTCTTCGGTTCCGTGCTGTCTTCCGGCCATTGTGGCATTCACGAAAAGCGGCCTCGAGTGTAGACAGCTCCACGCGCAAACCTCATGGCATACGGATTTTCCCTGTTGTTCGCCGTGGTCATCCTGGTCCTCTTGAAATAAGGCTCCTGAAAAAGAAGGTGGACAATGATAAATGCTTCAGCTCATACAAAAGCTCTTTCGAATGTGTACCAACAACTACAGCTGCCTGCCTAGTACTGGGAAAGTACAGATCGCCTGGCGAGGAGAGATGAGTCAGCGGGAAGTACATACGTCCTCTCGCTCTGACTGCCAAGCTCGTCCTCAACCCCTAGATGAAAAGAAGTGAGAAGTTATCCCCACTACCAGTTGTTTGTGAGTGGGAGAGGTAAACGTTTAAGCGTCACAATTTCGGAACAATTTTTAAAATAGTTTGGCCAACTTCGTTTTCTATATCAAAGGAATTAACTATTTTAATAATACTGCACTGTACAAGGAGTCAAAAGAACTGTTCGTCATCTGTGAATTTATTTAGGGTTTGTGACATCATTTATGGTGATAATCTCATGCTTAAAGAAGTAATATATGATTATATAACAGTGGAAAGTTACTGAGGTAATGTGTCAAATGTCCTGATACACAGACATACAGATTTAGACTGGCAATGAGCAACAGGATTCTGAAGCGAGAAGCGTGCAGCCGCCGCAATCTTACGTCACTACACTATCCCGATATATTAATGTAAAACAGTAGCCGAAACGGGATTATTGGACAGGAGATAATTAAAACAATTAAAAGCACATCGAAATAATAACAATAATACTGATTAATTAGACAAGTTAGGTCCTTATTTTACTGTTAAAAAAAGGAACATTGGTATATCAATTTACAAATGCTTAAAAATAGCCATCCTCTTAAGACCGATCTATGGTCAGATCTGTTTTCATTCAACTCTCTTACAGCATGATTCACTCGTATTTTCAAGAAAAGTTATGATATTATGCTAATAAGGCGATAAACATCCGTGTCCTTTGGGTTTAGATCATAAGCATGTGAGCTTAACCTTGAAATAAAAGTTCTTTCAAACAAATGAGCTGTGGTTTCATTAGGTATGTTACTTTTCATGACAGCTTAAACCATTACATCTCAGTAATATTTCACACACGAACAACATCTTTCGTAGGAACAAAGAGATTAGCCCTGTCTCTTCAAAAAATGAATGGATTAGAATTTTCTTTTTTTACAGCTACTTCCCTACAATAATCACTTTGTAGAGAATTGACTAACATCTTTACCACAAATCCTGAGAAATATTCAGTAATATACTGTGATAATAAACCTAACACCTATCGATTTATGCAAGCTTACTAATCCTTCCACTCTAATTTTAACAGTAATTTCGACATCCTTACAGAATATCCTTAAAGAATAGAAGAGGCCAAGACCACTATTATCTAATTACTAATATAACTGAAACAAAAACTCAATCTATAACCATGTTTTTCGGTAACTTTATTATTATTATTATTATTATTATTATTATTATTATTATTATTATTATTATTCTGTTCTCTATCACAATAGGGCTAACGGCAACAAATATACATCGGAAGGAAGGTATCTCTGTCTCCTACATAATTATAATTAGGCATCTTTAATAGTAAGTTTAATAGCATTAATAACTAGACAACAAGTGTACTTGAGCTCATGTGAGCCACATACAGGTGTATTGAATCTCCTGTTCCTTCATTCTTATTTCTTCGTGAATAGGAAAAACCATACCCGAACACTACACAGGTATTCACCATTCTACCACACAGTAGTTTGCAGAAGATAAAAGTGAAATGTGCGAAGAAACAACAACATAAAACAAAACTGCACGTAACACTGTAAACTATATGTTTACAGTAGAACTGCAAGTGACATAAGATGGTGACGGCCGCAAGTTTCCCGCTTCACTAGCACTAATCCTACGAGATACAGCGCTGCCTGTCTATTTACACTGACTGACAGAGCAAATGCAACACCAAGAAGGAGTGGTTCGAAAGGGATGAAAGTTGGGGAAAAAACAGAGACGGCACGGACGAATAATTGATGTTTATTTCAAACCGATATGCAGGTTACACAATGCGCACGGCATCGACTCAGTAGGATGTAGGACCACCGCGAGCGGCGATGCACGCAGAAACACGTCGAGGTACAGAGTCAATAAGAGTACGGATGGTGTCCTGAGGGATGGTTCTCCATTCTCTGTCAACCATTTGCCACAGTTGGTCGTCCGTACGAGGCTGGGGCAGAGTTTGCAAACGGCGTCCAATGAGATCCCACACGTGTTCGATTGGTGATAGATCCGGAGAGTACGCTGGCCACGGAAGCATCTGTACACCTCGTAGAGCCTGTTGGGAGATGCGAGCAGTGTGTGGGCGGGCATTATCCTGCTGAAACAGAGCATTGGGCAGCCCCTGAAGGTACGGGATTGCCACCGGCCGCAGCACATGCTGCACGTAGCGGTGGGCATTTAACGTGCCTTGAATACGCACTAGAGGTGACGTGGAATCATACGCAATAGCGCCCCAAACCATGATGCCGCGTTGTCTAGCCGGATTTGACCTTTCTCCAGGCCGACGCCACACTCGTCTGCGGTGACTATCACTGACAGAACAGAAGCGTGACTCATCGGAGAACACGACGTTCCGCCATTCCCTCATCCAAGTCGCTCTAGCCCGGCACCATGCCAGGCGTGCACGTCTATGCTGTGGAGTCAATGGTAGTCTTCTGAGCGGACGCCGGGAGTGCAGGCCTCCTTCTCCTTCAACCAATCGACGGGAAATTGTTCTGGTCGATATTGGAACAGCCAGGGTGTCTTGCACATGCTGAAGAATGGCGGTTGACGTGGCGTGCGGGGCTGCCACCGCTTGGCGGCGGATGCGCCGATCCTCGCGTGCTGACGTCACTCGGGCTGCGCCTGGACCCCTCGCACGTGCCACATGTCCCTGCGCCAACCATCTTCGCCACAGGCGCTGCACCGTGGACACATCCCTATGGGTATCGGCTGCGATTTGACGAAGCGACCAACCTGCCCTTCTCAGCCCGATCACCATACCCCTCGTAAAGTCGTCTGTCTGCTGGAAATGCCTCCGTTGACGGCGGCCTGGCATTCTTAGCTATACACGTGTCCTGTGGCACACGACAACACGTTCTACAATGACTGTCGGCTGAGAAATCACGGTACGAAGTGGGCCATTCCCATTTATCGTTCGCTACGTGCGCAGCACAGCGGCGCATTTCACATCATGAGCATACCTCAGTGACGTCAGTCTACCCTGCAATTGGCATAAAGTTCTGACCACTCCTTCTTGGTGTTGCATTTGCTCTGTCAGCCAGTGTACTATATGTCTGTGTCCTGACACACACTTGACAGGGGGAATCCCATGAGTGAGCTGAAAAATGAAAACTGTTATTTATTCATTACTGTGGATTCTGGGAACAGATTTCATCCGGGCGAGTCTTAACCATATTATAAAATCACTGGTCAGCTGATTATCGCACTATTGCGCCTATAATATACCGGGAATAGGGTGTACTGGTACTTTTAGAGGAGGAAACTTCACAGCTGATATAAGGTGTAGGAACCGTCACCTCAGGCCTCAGGGTATTCTGCACGTTTATCTCTTGAGGGACACATGTATGGCAGTCCCAAGCAACAGTTTCCTTTGTTTGTGGACTTTTATTTTAAAGAACAGTGGAAACGTCTTAAAACAATTGGTGTATGAGAAGAAGTGATATCGGCGACATATCAGAGTGCGCGTTCGGGTTATTTGACCGTAATTTCGAGCACAAATTGAGCTGATATTATTACTATTATTATTATTATGGGCCGTAAATTGAGCGTTTGAAGCAGACGTACATAAGGGGCATAACTGTGTGTATTTTGTGCCGTAGTTACTAAGGAGATTCCAGTGCTAAGGAGTATGGAGTTTCATCGTAGGATTTCCAGTTCGGACCTGGTCATCGTAGCAGTCTACATGGAAGCCATGAAGGAATAAATCAGCAAATGGACGTCCCGTAGTTATCCGAGGTGTCCTGAGGATAAGCCTTGGTACATCCATTTTACTAGCATGGCTCGTATCATAACGGAATATCCATTTAAAGTTCATTCATTTGTAAATATAGTAGATAGGGTTTATTTAATTTACTATGTAAATGTGCTAATTAAGGGAACATTGCTCAATTAGTAACAAGTCTGAGTGAGATTTTGTAAATACGGTAGACTTGCCTTTTTTTAATTGTATACTTAATTTTTATTTGGGAATTTTTCTCGGATTTGTTTTACATAGTTTGAGTTTGTGTAGAATGGTTTGTGCCAGTAGTATCCATTGGAATGTTCGTTAACGTTGATTGGTACTCAAACAGTTGTACCATAATGCATGCGAGTATTATTTTGATGTAGTTTAATCGTCACCAAGTGAATCGTCTTGATGTTCGAACCATGTTCTCCCATGTAGCTAGGCAAGAGGCGGAGATTTTAAATTCGTTCATAAATTAATTAAATGGCTGTGAGCTGAGAAGGTAGTATTGTCATCCTACGAACTTAGAAGAATCTTTGAAGGAAGTATTTTTATTTGCCAATTATTTGGTAGTGAAGTTTTTTGTCAAAGCATAAAGGTATTGGAAGCTGGAATTCAGAGTGGGAAAGATTGAACACCCCCTATGAAACGAAATATCAGATGTAACTCCTCAGTGAGCTAGTGTATTAACGGGCTAAGTAGTATAAGCGACAATAATGTGAAAGCCGTGAAGGCATTTAAAGATATGTTTGAGAATAAAGTAATAAGTTGCTAATGGATAGATTTGAAGACGTGTGTCGGCTGCCTGACTTGAGGAGCCATATATTTGTGACAGGGACACCAACAAGTGGTGCCCTGCAGAATGGAGAGCGAGCGATATATATATATACTTTTTGTGGGGCGAAACATAGCCAGGGTTGTTGACATTCGGGCCCCGTTTCCAAGACATGCAATTTATGTGCTTATGTGATTCATTAAGAAGGTTATCTTTGCTTTAAAGTACTTTGATCAGAGATAGGCTCAGTGAGCTAGTGTAATACAGCCATTTGTGACTGAATGTGATATTTAGGGATTTCAGTGCTCATCTGCGAAGTCCAGTGATCACTTGTTCGAACCTCACACCGTGGAGATCCGTGTTCATTTGGACCTGTTGTATTATGTTTTGTTTCAATGTGGTGTGTGCATTTTATGTTGATTAGTCAACGCAGTTTTTAACCCTGGGGTTGATTGTGTGTGAGCTGGGTTAGTTTCCGAACCACAGCACTTCGTGTTGAAATATCCTGTGTGTTTAGTAAGTGTTATTTTAAATGGGTTTATTATTCTTTAATCAGGTTAGAATTAGGTTAGGATTCACTCAAACTTGTGTGTACGTTGTGTAAATATGGGGATAGTTTGAGTGATTTTATTAGTTTATTATTCCGTCTATGCGAGATCATGATGAAGATATCACGGTTGTACTCAGTCTCGACCTCAAAACATATTTAAACAGTCTTCAGTCCGGCCCCGCGGTGTAGGGGGCCTGTCACCCGGTGCCCCCTGGCTCGACTCCCGGCCGGGTCAGGGTTTTTTGATTGTAATGATTAATATCCCTGGCCTGGGGACTGGGTTTTTGTGACGTCCTTAATCTTCCTTTCCTCACACATAACATTCCACACTACCACCATTCCAATTACACGCAGGTTCATACAATATGGTGCCAGTAGGAGCAAATGATCCACATGGGCCGACGCCCCGAACAAATAGGATTTTTATATTTAGAAAGAACAATCTTCAACATGTTAGCTGAAAATTTTGTAAATATCCATGTATGTTCAACATGGTTATTTTTCATCAGTTTCCACAATCATCAGGAGGATAATAAAACCTTTGATTTTAAAATTTTAAATATTGTTCTCATTGATTTTTATTCATATGACACCCGTATTCTCATACGCTTGATGCCGCCAAGTAATTTATATATTTATTATGACCACTTGATTTATAAACCGGTTACCGACTCTGTAAATTCATTGGCGCCATCACGTGGGGCATTTTAGCCTTTCGCGGCACTTTCGTGGGGTATTTGCTTCACAAGCATCGAAGCCACGTGGCACTGCATTGTTGGAACGCAATGTTGTGGGTCCGAATGGTTTTATGCGGCATTTTCGACATTTTCAGGCATTTTTGGCATTTGCTGTATTTACGGAATTTCATGGGCATTAGTAGCTTTTGCAGGCATTTTCAGTCTTTTTTCCATTTCCTTTAGGCATTGTATACCATTCAACACATGAGATGTATGTGTTTATCGTATGATGGCTCGCGTATTGACGGAAGAGTCTGTGTTCGATTTAGAGAGCTCAGAACTGGTAGTTGAGAAAATGGAGAGTGCCTCAAGCGTCTTCTTCACTGTTGCCCCTTATGGATATCTGCATCCTCTAGTTTCTTCTTCCACATATCTTCATCGACCGACTCCATCCACGATGAATATAATAATATGATTGTGCGGCCTTATAGTGAATTTTCTGCTATTTCTGATGATGTCAAATGTAAATTCATAAGTAACTCGTCGCTGTTCGAGCAAAAGTTCGTATCTCACAATGCTCTTCCTATCCATTATGTTCCTTAATACTGGTCACGCCCCCCAGCCTCGTACGGATATGCAGTCAATCAGAACAATTTTCGTCGTGTTCATTTTCGTATGCTAACGTGTAAGAAAAAATGAACCTTAAGTACATTATACTGTAGGAGTGCGTAAATGTCATGAAAACATACATTCCTAAAGTGCGGTACGGTAAGGTTTATTTTCCTTCAAACGCAAGCATAGGAAAATGAACACAGAGAACGTTTCTCTGATGGAGTAAATATCCATATATGGCTAGGAGGCGTGACCAAAGGAAGAGATTGGGTGATAGGACCTTTTGCCTGAACAGGGAAGAATTAATAAGAGGTCTATTTTTCACAATTGCGTTAGTTTGGCACCGATATATTTTGCAGAAAAGTAACTTATCACGCGATAGATAAAAGCCAGTGATCAAAAAAGATTGTTTTTGTATATCCTGATGTTGATGTAAAATATTCTCTTTACCTGGACAATAAACTTTACATTAGAAGAAAGTTACATTTTTCTACTTGAAAATTCCCAGATGGTATCACAGAAAATTTAGGTAGACAGTAAGGTATTGTTTATTGACTGTACGTTGGTAACTAAGCAAGAATAAACGATTAAAATGTCTGAAATAGTTTTTAAAACAAATCAGATCTTGGTACCAGATAGCTTTGATACGTTATCGCACTTCCGCCCAGCTCTGCTGTCAATGCATCGCCAACTGGTTCCAATTCGGTTGAACCTGGACCTTATAGGGACGCAGAGGCATTTATGAAGGGTAGTGCCTAAGGATAGTGGATAAGCCTGAAAGTGTGTAATGTGTTTTAACTATTATTATCCTAATATAATTATATTCCTGAAAATATTATTATACCATATTTTTCATTCATCTCTTTTCTCCAAATATGGACCACGTCATTTCAACTGTCTCCGTCTTTGGAATTTAATATTTACCCAGTACTTCCGCATTCGTTTAGTTCTCCTAAAAGTTTGAAATGATGCGACAGGCCAATCTTGGTGGACTCATTCTCAACACGTGCCCATAAAATGCAATCCTCCTTTTCCGGATGTTGTGGGTTATTTTCTCCATGTGAGTATATAGTTCGTGGTTGTGCCGTGTTCTGTATTAACCATTTTCTTTACAGGGCCCAAGATTTTTCTCAAAATCTTTGTTTCTCTTTCTTTCTTTCTTTCTTTCTTTCTTTCTTTCTTTCTTTCTTTCTTTCTTTCTTTCTTTCTTTCTTTCTTTCTTTTTCTTTGATCTCTCTTGTTCCTTGTTGAGATATTTTGCAGTTTGTAAAACCTCTGGTCGAATGACACTGCAGTTGTGCCTCGGCTTCTCATAGGCTTTCTTGTTTATGGAGTCACCACAAACTTCTTGTTCCTGAGCTTCAGATAAGAAAGGATGGGTTTCGGGTTCTAAATCTGTTTGGCACATGAGTGCCCTTTCCTGAAACCACCTTGGTACTCGCCCACTTGTGGGTCTAGTTGTTCCTCCGTCTTAGAGTGAAGAGCTTTTGATCCGTCTTATCATCGTTCTTAAGAAGGGGGGTGAATCATGGCAGAAGTGTACCCATTGGTAAGTTCCTCGGTTTCCCAAATCTTGCAGATTATTCTGTTAGTTTAGCATATCATGCGTACTTCTAAAATTTGGTAGTTATAGAGTCCTCACCTGGCGCCTTATTGTTATAAAGGTTATTATAACATGTCCGACTCATTGGCAGAATGGTCAGCGTTGAGGCTTTCGCTTCAGAGGATCCCGAGTTCGATTCTGGGTCGGGTCGAGAATGTTAATGGCATCTGATTAATCCTTCTGAGCCGGGGACTGTGCGTTTGTGTTTGTTCCAACATTTTCCTCCTCATAGTCAGACAACACACTACACTACCAACCACCCCAGAAACACGCAATAGTGATTACATCCCTCCATATAGGGCATCCGGCCGTAAAAATAGGCCAAATTCACATATGCGACACAGTTCGCACCCGCAACCCCACAGATGTGGGGAAAGTAGTAGAAGTAAACGATTGTCATTATAGCGTATTAAAACATTTAAAAATTGTAATTTATTATAGTGCGTTCACTTATACTTTGCTCTGAAATTTGCCGTACCATACTAGGTAATTGAACAGTCATTCGGTCTAAAGGGCATGAGGAACAATTATATGCAACAAACAAGTATAGACCTATAGGACATTTCTTGGTTTTTCACCAAAAACCTGTATAAGAGTTTTGTTACATGTGACTGGCCTTGCACAACTTTCTATGAGCAGTAAATCTGGTATCAGTGCACCCCATTCAACGCGTACTGTTTCTTAAGGTACAGACGCACTATAGACATTTGCGTGCATCAACATATCTTACGTTACATGGTAGTGACTTGTTGACTGAAGGTACCCTATGTTTTCTAAACAGACACTGTTGCCCACTCTCAGTGACACTAGATCTGGCAGCGTACACGACTGATGTACCCATAAAGACACTTTTTTCAGTACTGCTGGTGTTTTATGAGCTTCGTTCGGTGGATAGTTATCACGTCCCAGCTGCAGCACAATTAGCTGAGGATACTCATCTTACAACAACCTGCAGGCCGCTACCCGACCACCCTGCCTTCACACCCACTTCTATGTCATGCAGCGCGCTACAGGTGTTAAGTTCTAGCTTAGTGGACTACTTTGTGAGGCCTCTCAAGGCTCTAGCTGAGTCTATCCAGCTACCTTGGTCTACTCTTCTAAGCGTGACAGTATTAGGCTTACGAGGCACTGGGAGTCTTTTATTTCCACACCTTCCATGGTTCTTTCTTTCCTATGCTGTCATTCTTGGAAAGATCGGACCCGTTTCACTTCTGATTAGTGTTAAGAGAGGATGTTGTTCCCCTTAAAGCAGCAGTCACCACCATCTGCAGGCCGTGGTGCGTGTGATTGCATCGCATGCTACACTACTCGTAATGGAATAGGCGTATTGCTAGTTATATCTTGTGGGCTACATATTAAGTGTGTTTCTGTCTGACTGAGAGGTTTAAAAACTGAGAGGTTAAATTTTAGCACAAGTCACTTTTGAATAATTATCTATCATTACTGTAATATTATTATTAATATTATTATCCACTTTTAATTAAGATTTACAAAGATTCACTTTCATTCACGCTCGTACTTTGTACTATTTGACAGTGGTTATATTACGATACATGTTTGAAAGTATTATACATTACTTTCAGTGCATTTGGTATTCATTTTCATGTGATTGCATTTAATTAATGTGTCACGATATTCGCAATTGATCCCCCTCAAAAATTCAAAACAATATTTTTTACATATCGAATATAAATGACAAATCGCATTTTCATATTCTAAAATATACATTTTGTAGAGAAATTAATTCTGATGATAGGCATGCAAATTTTAAGTGAATAGTGTTAATACTTCAGGAATTATTCAATAAACAGTATGGTAGTTGACAGAGCTCTAATCGGTGGGCGTTCATAACCTATCTCAGGTGGCACAACACATCCATTCTGCCGCAGTAGGCCTTGAATTTACAGATGCGTTTAATTCTATTACATTATCTTCATCATTTAAATCCGAAAATGAGCCATCGTTTGAGCATAACACACAGTAAACAATGAAAGTAAGTCACAACAAAATCACGTGTTTCAAAGCTGTTGTGCGAATTGCGACCTTCATTTGTTTCAAAGATATCGCACATAAATGGATGTATTTAACAACAAAACATTCCACATTCCAAGGAGAAAACATGCCTGGTGAATGCTGCCATATAACGGAAATATTCACAACTTATTCTAGCTGTAAATGAAATGGAAATGGCGTATGGCTTTTAGTGCCGGGAGTGTCCGAGGACATGTTCGGCTCGCCAGGTGGAGGTCTTTCGATTTCACTCCCGTAGACGACCTGCGCGTCGTGATGAGGATGAAATGATGATGAAGTCAACACATACACCCAGCCCTCGTGCCAGCGAAATTAACCAAAGATGGTTAAAATTCCCGACCCTACCAGGAATCGAACCCGGGACCCCTGTGACCAAAGACCAGCACGCTAACCATTTAGCCATGGAGCCGGACTATTCTAGCTGTATTTACTGGTCAAGTTGACCTGACGATCTATCGTCAGCGGCGGTTGAGATAGGCGCACACCTGCCGATCTATCGTCAGCTACCGGTTCAAGGGTTAAATTGAAGAAAGATCTCCGTCCAAAATGTTTAGGACGAACATGAAATCGTAATCGAGGCCTCCACGTGAGCCAAGCTGCCCTTACCGCACGGTGTTGGCCTCTCAATTTACACGAGATTAAAACTGCCTTAGATTTCATTTATGTATTATCATTTGTATTATTAAGGTTTGGTCTGGCCGCTCGAATCACGTACATATATTTATAAGAACATACATTCGTTCGAGCGTTGACTTACGACCGTGTATCTGGTGTGGACGTTAAGAAATATAAAAATGAGGCTTGCTCACAGAATGGGACGAATGTTCTGCGATATTTATATGCCTCGGAGTATAACAAGTACAAGGAGACCAAGATAAACTACAAGTTTTACTAAAGCGTGTATGCCACTGACAAACAACGGATGCTAGATGTGGAATTCTTAAAATGTGTAAAGCGGTGACAGGGTGATATCATTGTTTAGTGTCAGGCTATGAAACACAAGACGAGGAATGTTGAAACAATAGTCTGGGTAGCAGTTAAAGTAAATCAGAGGACACCTGAGCTCCCGACCCGCCACTCAGAGGAGATACCATCTGCTGAAAGGCTACAGTTTCACTGAGGGGATGCGCAAATTACCTCAGTGTCTTACTTAACAGTAATCTGCCATATGCCGCTCGCTAGGTGGCAAAGAATGTGACGGTTCCTAACGTAGGTCAGTCGCTAAGCATTATTCAAGGTTAAGAAAAAAATTCATTTCAAAAGTAATGCATGTATATTATAAAAATGTTTAAAAACAATGTGTTAATTCTAAGTCAAAATATGACGTGTTCTGAATATTTTGCAAACTGTATATGCAAAGCTATGCAATTAGCTCCGGAGGTTACTACCCCGGAATACTCACGAATGTTCCGAGATAATACCCAAGAGAGTGGCTTCGGCTAACTGTGGCTATGGCTTTACCGTGGCTTTACAACTCTGCATTCGGGAGGTGGTGGGCTTATTCCATCGCTGGCTATCCTGAGAAGGGTTTTCCTTGGTTTTCCATTCTCCTGACAAAAGCGAATACCGGGACAGTTTTTTTTTATAGGCCAAGGCAGATCACTTCTCAACTTCTCCGTACCTCAAATAACCGCAACACATCTCCTTGCCTACGAGAGGGCGTTATCCTCTAGGAGGCTCACCGTTCCGATCAGGGTATGGCACCGAGCGAGTTGGCGAGCAGGTGAGGTTGCGTTCGGAAGATAGTAAGATCGAACATCACTGTCGGCAGCCCTGAATATGGTTTTCCGTGGTTTCTCATTTTCATACAAGGCAAATGCTGGGGCTGTATCTTAATTAAGGCCACGGCCGCTTCCTTCCAACTCCTAGTCTCTTCTCATCTCATCGTCGCCGTAAGACCTTTCTGTGTCGGTGAGACATAAAACCAATTGTAAAAAAAAAAGTAATTAAAAATCAAAGTATGGAATAAAACGATTTTAGTAGTAGTTTGAGTGCTGATTTTCTGAGTCATTGAGTTGCACCGATGATCAGAGATTGTTTGAAATGAAACAGTAGTGAGTTTCAGGGGTGTTTGAATTGCACCGGTGGCCATTACCTCAGTCGTCCTCTTGCTTTACCCTCAATTACAATAATTTTAACAGTCGAACTACGTATTCTGGGTGCACAGAAATTAAAGTATCAGCGGCCTTTCTTAAATCCCCGTATAATTTACAGCTAATAAAGTACTTTTTCTCTACTGATCTGCGCACGTCCTGCCTAGTAACGAAACTCATTGGTCTGATATGTCAGGGATGCATAGAACAGAGCCCCTTGAAGGGCATGTGCCCCTGTGGAGTGGGATGTGGAGCATTGGTTCATGCTAGAACATAAATGTAAATACGATTGGGCCTAAATGCATTTGATATAAAACGTGTTCTCCTAATATACAGGTGGAAATGTAGTAAGCAGTCTGGGCTAGGCTGACGACTTGGTCTTAATGGCAGATTGTGCCGAAAGCCTGCAGTCTAATATCTTGGAACTTGAAAATAGCTGCAATGAGTATGGTATGAAAATTATCCTTTTCAAACTAAATTGATGTCAGTAGGTAAGAAATTCAACAGAATTGAATGTCAATTTCAAGTATTCAGGTTGTGTGTTCTCCCAGGATGGTAATATAGTAAGTGAGATTGAATCAAGGTGTCATAAAGCTAATGCAGTGAGCTTACAGTTGCGATCAACAGTATTCTGTAAGAAGGAAGTCAGTTCCCAGACGAAACTGTTTTCAGACCAACTTTGCTTTACGGGAGCAAAAGCTGGGTGGACTCGGGATATCTTATTCATAAGTTAGAAGTAACAGACATGAAAGTAGCTAGAATTATTGCTGGTATAAACAGGTGGGAACAATGAAGGAGGGTACTCGGAATGAGGAGATAAAGGCTAATTTATGAATGAACTCGATGGATGAAGCTGTACGCACAAACCGGCTGCGGTGGTGGGGTCATGTGAGGCGAATGGAGTCGGATAGGTTACCTAGGAGAATAGTGGACTGCGTTATGTAGGGTGAGAGAAGTAGAGGTAGACTCAGACTCAGTTTCTAACGATTTAAAGATAAGAGGTGTAGAACTAAATGAGGCCGCAGCACTAGTTACAAATAGAGGATTTTGGTGACGTTTAGTAAATTCACAGAGGCTTGCAGACTGAACACTGAAAGGCATAACGGTCTATAATGATAATGTATGTATTATTATCCCAAAGCTACCGAGCGAAATGGCCGCGCAAGTTAACGCTAGCTATGGAGCCAAGCTGTGAATTCAGGAGACGAGTGGGTTCGAATCCCACAGTTGGCAGTCCTGAGAATGACTTTCTGTGGTTTCCCATTTTCACTTCCAACCAAATGTTGGAACAACATCTTCCACCTCCCTACCTAATTTCGTTCACAATCATTCATTAACTCCTTAAGTGAGGTTGGTGAAAGGAAGAGCATCCGACCGTAAAAACATGCCATATAATTTTATCCCACCTCATCCCCGACACCGTATCAGGAAACGGGACTAAGAGGCAGACATAAAATTATTATCCCAAAGTTGATCATCGGTGCAATTCAATAACTTTTAGGGTTGACGGATTATGGACCGATCTAAATTCCACCGACCAGCGGTGCAACTCAATGTCATCCTGATTTTACTTTCACTGCTAAAAGTTCATACATCCAAGCAAAACCAATCCTAACCCCATGACGCAAGAGCCCCGAAGGACCTTGGCCTACCAAGCGACTGCTACTCAGCCCTAAGGCCTGCAGATTATGAGGTGTCATGTGGTCAGCACGACGAATCCTCTCGGCCGTTATTCTTGGTTTCTTGACCGGGGCCGCTATCTCACCGTAAGATAACACCTCATTTGCAATCACGTAGGCTGAGTGGATGTCGAACCAGCCCTCAGATCCAGGTAAAAATCCGGGGCCTACGGGTAAGAGGCAGGCACGCTACCCCTACACCGCGGGGCCGGCTAAAGTTCATATTTCACTCCAGATAATTAGCATGTAAAGTCTTGAAACAAAATATTGTTCACCAGCTGCACCCACCGTGTTCATCCGCAAGAGAGAAACAAGTTTCACACATTTTGAGAATATCGTAAAGCAGAAATAACAATACTCAACTGTCGAAGAGAATGTTCAGCAAACAATCTGCCGACAGACTGACTAGTCGGCAGTCTAATGATGTACCACGGATTGTTTGTTGCTAATGTTTGAATTATTTTGGTAAGCATCCACATGTTTGTCTTAAGATTATCTGACAACCTGTGCTAAACGTATTTGTGTTTAACAATGGCTAGAATCATAAAGGAAGGATCCTGGCCTATGTCCAAACGCTATTCCAGCATTCTCTTGGATATGAAAACAGAGTTTGGGGCACGGAAATCCACTTCTTGGACGACCGAGACTAGGGTTTCAATTCACTTCACTCCCAGTCATGATACCTGAGGCTGTGCCCCTCATTCCAGTCCCAAAGGTTTGTGTTTCTTAGTCACGTCCTAATGCGAGAATCATAGGCTACGACTGAATAGACTATCTCTTTCCCAAGATACCGGTTTCTATAAGACAGGATGATGAGTAATGAATAGACTATCTCTTTCCCAAGATACCGGTTTCTATAAGACAGGATGATGAGTAATGAATAGACTATCTCTTTCCCAAGATACCGGTTACTATAAGACAGGATGATGAGTAATGAATAGACTATTTCTTTCCCAAGATACCGGTTACTATAAGACAGGATGATGAGTAATGAAGAGACTATCTCTTTCCCAAGATACCGGTTACTATAAGACAGGATGATGAGTAATGAATATTTTGGACGTAAATATATAGATCATCAGCCTCAAGAGAGGAAAAGGAAGAACAATATAGTCGCTACTAGTTATAATACTGCTGGGCTAAGTGGCTCAGACGGTTGAGGTGCTGGTCTTCTGACCCCAAATTGCAGGTTCGATCCTGGATCAGTCAGGTGGTGCTTGAAGGTGCTCAGATAAGTCACCATCGTGTCGTTAGATTTACTGCCACATAAAAGAACTCCTGCAGACCGAATTCCGGCACCTCAGCGTCTCTGAAAACCGGAAAAGTAGTTAGTGGGACGTATAGCCAATAACATTATTATTATGATTATTATTATTTATAATACGTGTACAAACTATCTAGCGTTGTCAGTTGAGGAAGTACAGACACAAGTCTATCTTGCTGGCTTTCAGTACAGGTAGAAAAGAACAGAATATAATAAAATCTGACAAAATAAATACTCTTAGGTCCTCTCTTCCATCTAACCAGAATCTAAGAAACGCAATATTTACATGTGCATAGTTAAAATAAATAGACTACAAATGAAACATTTTTAAATCTACTAAGCAATCCAGCATTATAGTAAAAAATAATGAGGAGGAGAATTATGTACACTACTATGACATGGCCATAGTATTAACTTAGCTAATTTCTGTTATCCATAATGATAACAGCTGATTATATTCAGTACATAACTTGAAGAAAGGCGAATCTGCAATTTACATGAACATCAAGCCAGAACTTAAACTATTTATTACCTGCTAGATATTGGTGACAATGTTGCCTGAAACTAGCGGGTGAGGCCTCTCTGACAGAGACAGGTCGTATCTTTCACTGTCGTGCTGAAGAGGTGTTTTCTCGTGATGCAGTGAGGTAATATTGATGTAAGAACGTATCAGGTTTTACCGTGTTTGGAAATTGTGATTGGACGAGATATGTGAAATTGACAATACAATTAGGGAGGTGAGTATGAAGAGAATCTTCCATGAAGAAGGCGCTGTTTGAATTTTGGCTAACCAAGTTCATTCACATTCGGCAGGTGTAACATGGTCATAATAACGAAGGTCACGTACATAGCGGACACATGCGTGTTGTATTTTGTCATTAAGACTAGCATTTAGGTTGTTATACACGGCGTCACAATAGTCGAAATGAGGTTATACCCAAGTACAAACGAGGCATTCCTCTTCTGGGACAAAATTCTGACGTTTCGTTAACAGTTAGAATTGATGTTAAACAAATAATATTGTTGCCAATATTCTACTAACTGGACGGTTTGGTCGTGTGGTAAGGGATGCTCAGCTGTGATCTTGCATCCGGGAGGTAGTGGGTTCGAACCCCACCGTCGGCAGCCCTGAAGATGGCTTTCCGTGGTTTCCCTTATTCACACCAGGCAAATGTTGGGGCTGTACCTTAATTAAGACCACGGTGGCTTCCTTCCCACTTCTAGCCTTTCCCTATCCTATCGTCGCTATAAGACCTATCTGTCTCGGTGCGACGTAAAGCAAGTTGCCAAAAAAAAAAAAAAAAAAAAAAAATGTGCTGCCTGGCTGTGTCGTTCAATGTGAAGGACATGGAATCGATGTACCATCCGGAAGTTGAGGAATTTAGAAACGAGATTATCATTTGCAGGGGGGCACTTTTCACTCCTGAGGAGAAAGAGTTAGCGTCTTGATTCAAATTGCTGACAAGATTACACTTAACGGAACCCAACACCTTCTATCCCTCGAAGGATCTTAATACCCTATAGAATATATTCTGAAGACACTTCATATTTTCTTCTAAATATACAACGTATAGTCGATACAATGACAACCAAGTATATTCCTAGTCACTACCACGAATCAGCAGAAGTTGTTTATAACTCAGTGTATAGGTGTTATCGAACACGTCTCCATAATAAAGAAGAAAGTTACCTGGTAGCGTACGTAAAGAAGATAATTGGGAAGGACTCAAGCGAGAGCCAATGATACTGCATGCGGCTGTACGGCCGTGGAATGCTGGTCGGCCCTGAAGATGCGTCCTCCTGCCCCTGACCCTTGGTAATTAATAGCACCGCAGTTCAATGTTATCCGGATGTGAAAGGCTGTCGAAAAGTGTCGGGATTCCCGCCCGTTCCTATTGTACTGTGTACTACACTCAGGGGGTTGTTGGAACAGTTTCTCACTGCCTGGATGACATATCTTCTTCACCTTTGCTATCAAATGAGAGACTAAATGAAGGAAAGAAAAAAATTAGCTACAGAGACTGGTGAGTAATGCATTGGTGGTGGTGGTGCTGGTGGTGGTGGTGATAAGTTATTTTTCAGATAAAATAGAATTGGGCAACCTCCTCTCTTAAAGCTAATAAGAGGGAAAAGAAAGATGTCCAACAATTCTAAGAATAAAGGTGTGGACAAAGAAAGGGAACTGCCACGAAGGAATCCCTACGCCTCGCAAAATTAATACCGTCGGGGTCGGAAAAGAACAAGAGCTGACCAAGAGGTAGGTCAGATACTTGACACAAGTGATTGAAAGCAATGCCAGGCTCAGTTAAGGAACCGAAGGTCGTCAATCATGCCCCAAAGATGACAGCCGCTGGGGTCCTCTTTCAATCATCTCTTACGACGGGCAGGGGTAATGTGGATGTATGCTGTCGCCCCATCAACAGGAGGATTATTGTCCCATAAGGATAGATGGAAATTAAATCCTCCGAAGAAACAGCGATTTTTAAACTGTACTGGTGCGTTAGCTATTCATCCAACTGTCCGAATGAGCATCTACGATATTTTATCAATCGGTGGAAAGGTGGTAACGGCGAGTCACCTTGTTGACTACATTGCTCTCGTTTCTTCCACTGAGGGTTAGAATAATAATTTTGGACTGGTGCTGCCCCTGCAAGGCAGACCCTCCGACGAGGGTGGGCAGCATCTGCCGTGTATGAGAACTGCGTGTTATTGTAGTAGAGGATAGTGTTGTGTGTGGTGCATTCCAAACATTAAAAACATGTATTCCCCGAGCCAGGACAATTAACCATTTGTTAAAATCTCCGGCTCGACCGGAAATCGAACCCGCGGCCCTCATAACGGAAAGCGATTACGCTTTCCATTCATCCAAGCAGCCGGACGCTCAGGGTTAAGAATGTGTGAAACCTTACCCCCCGAATCCCTCCTAGGCTAGGCCTATTAGACAATCACTTTAGTCTTTTATGGATTGTGACCACATACGGTAACACTAAAGAGAAAATTTTGCCCTTACTGGCGAGATGTAGTGTTTACAGAGCACTATGTCTTCTGGTATGGTCTATATCAAATTTGTTACTTCCATTGACCTGTCTCAGTCTCATCCTTGGCTTTGACAATATGAAAGTGACTGAAGTATGAGTGATGCTAGTAATACCATAGCTTATGCAGCCAGTCCCTACTATGAAAGGTGTGAAAATATCGCTCATAGGGTCGGTTGGTGCATGCATTTCAATGGGCTTGGCAGACTGATATGTAATAGCAGCGGCTGGCTCGGTGAGGAAAGCAACGGGAAACTACCTCACTCCTCATTTCCCTAGTACGCCTCTTCAGTGACGCCTAGGCTATTTATGACAGCTGTTGGCGGAGCTGCAGAGGATCAAACCAGCCTTCGGGCTGAATACCCAACATACAACATACATAGTAGGACTAAAAAATCTGTTGATGGTTCGATAATTGTAATTAAGGATGGCAACTCCAGAACTACTCCCACCTAATGGAATGGAATCGAACCGAACAGGCGAAATTTCCACTCGACCGCTCACATCTAGTGGAACAGAATCGAACGGGATTCTACGCAAAATCTCAAGGCTTGCAACGGACGGTCTGATAGAAGGTGTGAGGAGGTAGAAAATTTACGAGAGATCGGAGAAGTTTCTGGGTGCATGAAATTAACAAGACAGCCAAAAGGAGAGTATTCAAACTTATTTGAATATTGAATGCGCGATGAAGGTAAGTTTCGACGGTAGGCCTACTTCAGAGTTACTGTATTGCAATTTCAACAACTATTTCAGATAGTAGAATTTAAGAGAAAAGTTCAATTTTACAGAAGGAAATGCAACATCAGATGCAATGGGAGGCCGTGATCATTTTTAAAACTACTTTAATGCAGAAGATTGTGTCCCGTGGGAGGATGAATTCATTAATCGAGGTAGCCTCAACATTCCTTTTCATTATTTTTTACAATTTGCTTTACGTCGCACCGACACAGATAGGTCTTATGGCGACGATGGGATAGGAAAGGGCTAGGACCGTGGCCTTAATTAAGGTACAGACCCAGCATTTGCATGGTGTGAAAATGGGGAAACCACGGAAAACCATCTTCAGGGCTGCCGACAGTGGGTTTCGAACTCACTATCTCCCGAATGAAAACTCACGCCTACGCAACCCTAACCGCACAGCACACATCCGACAGTTTGAAACCTAGGGAATGCAACTTACGAAATCGTTCACTGAAAATATAATAAACACTTAAAGATACATCCTATGTGAGATGTGATGTCCATTATCGTACTGATATACTGTGTGTGGACTCCAACATAACATGATTTTATGATGAAGTCAACAAAAATTATGAAGTAAATTGTATATAGACTACAGTAACCTACCGCAAAATTGAATATTCTAATAAGTTTGGTTTTCCATAGCCTTGTTTATATCCTGTCAGGCATTATTTTTTTACGTTGTTGCAGCAGTAACTCTCGTGGGTCTTGTAGTAGAGGATATTATATTTTTGAACTAAACTAATAAGTTTTTTCGTGTCTAGTATTAATAAGTTAAATAAACGATCACAAAACAGAATATTCCCGACCGTATCCAAGAAACAGCTGACTCTCCAGCTGAAGCTGATACACATTTGCCGCCAAATATTTGTCCTAAATATCTCGACTCGACCCGACCGTCTACGAAGTTGCACGAATTCTGATAATTCTGTTCGATTCCGCTCCGCTGGTCGAAAAATATTCTTGGCAGAGAATCCAGTTCCGTTCGGTTCGATTCGATTCGACTCGTGGCGATCGCCGTATCTATCTCCCATTTAAACACATGTTAAAAACAAATTCCATTCCATTCAACTAGGTGGGAGCGGGCCTTAACTCTCTATTTTCTCGAGAGTTCTAAATCAACCACCGCACTTTCCATCTAATTCCAGGATGTGACTTCTACTATCGAGTTGAGTTTCGGGTTAACTTGCAATGATACCGATCTTTTTTGAAAAACAAATGATATCAGTATCTTTGGATGATTTAGAGCACAAAAATAATTATACTTATTTAAGTGAATTCAGAGAATAACTCGTTTTAAAGTGGCTATATTAGGTTAAAGAGCTGAAAATGAGAGCTTCTTTTAGACGTTCGATATTTAATCCAACGTACCGGAATGGGTTACCAACCCGTTCAGGATTCGAATTTTGGTCATAATTCCACATTTTTATGCTTAGATGAATTTCACTGATAAATTAATTGATATGTAGCAGTGCAGAGCCTCCGTGGCTCAGGCGGCAGCGCGCCGGCCTCTCACCGCTGGGTTCCGTAGTTCAAATCCCGGTCACTCCATGTGAGATTTGTGCTGGACAAGCGGAGGCGGGGCAGGTTTTTCTCCGGGTACTCCGAATTATCCTGTCCTATTTCATTCCAGCAACTCTCCAATATTTGTTAATTTCATCTGTCATTCATTAATCATTGCCCCAGAGGAGTGCGACAGGCATCGGCAGCCGGCACAATTCCTATCCTCGCCGCTAGATGGGGCTTCATTCATTCCATTCCTGACCCGGTCGAATGACTGGAAACATGCTGTGGATTTTCTTCTTTCGTGAAGGAGTATAAACTTAAACATCTTTCTTCTTTCTGTCTTAATCTGCTTAGCCTCCAGGAATGACTTTTCCCTCGGACTCAGCGAGGGATCCCACCTCTACCGCCTTAGTGGCAGTGTCCTGGAGCGTGAGACTTTTGGGTCGGTGGATACAACTGAGGAGGAGAGTCAGTACCTCGCCCAGGCGTCCTCACCTGCTATGCTGAACAGGGGGCTTGTGGGGAGGGATGGGAAGATGGAAAGGGATAGGCAAGGAAGAGGGAAAGACAAGGCATAGGAAAGGAAGCGGCCGTCACTTTAAGTTAGGTACCATCCCGGCATTTGCCTGGAGAAGAAGTGGGAAACCACGGAAAACCACTTCGAGGATGGCTCTGGTGGGAATCGAACCCCCTCTACTCAGTTGACCTTCCAAGGCTGAGTGGACCCCGTTCTCCAGCCCTCGTGCCACTTTTCAAATTTCGTGGCAGAGCCGGAAATCGAACCCGGGCCTCCGGGGGTGGCAGCTAATCACACTAACCACTACGCCACAGAGGCGGACACAAGCGTAAACATACCATACGAATTATGTGTCGTTAAAGAGGAAATGAATCAAACAAATGTTATTCACAGTAAAACTGATGAAGGAATTATTTTTATGATTGATCAGTAGTTCTTTAACGACATTTTTCCCATAATTTAAATTCCTAAACAAGAAATCGTCTTGAAATTTAAAGTTTTAATTCTTTTGGTACTTCTTTCTACATTTTAAGTATTTTTAAGTACAAATGAAATGGCGTATGGCTTTTAGTGCCGGGAGTGTCCGAGGACAAGTTCGGCTCGCTAGATGCAGGTCTTTCGATTTGACGCCCGTAGGCGACCTACGTGTCGTGATGAGGATGAAATGATAATGAAGACGACACATATACGCAGTCCCCGTGCCAGCGAAATTAACCAATTATGGTTAAAAGTCCCGACCCTGCGGGGAATCGAACCCGGGACCCCTATGACCAAACGCCAGCACCCTAACCATTTAGCCATGGAGCAGGACAATTCAACCACATTTGTTTGGAACAAATTTTCCTTCCGTAAAACAGGGCTAAATCCACATGTGCGACACAGTTCCCACCCGCAACTTCAGAGGTGTGGGAGAAGTGGAAGGTAGTAGTAGTAGTAGTAGTAGAAGAAGAAGGCGAAGGAGAAGAAGAAGAAATTTCAAACAATTTTGTTTCCTTTCGCGTTAATTTCAACACCGCCTCAACGCAATTCAGACCCTAAGGAGTCTGATGAATTTCATATACAAAGTACTGTAGGCCTATACCTATTTCAACATTCTCTTTTTGGCTGTACTTAACTCTTAACCAAAATTTCCCCTTCAAATAACCCATATTTTCTGCCGGTTGAAGAAGCAAGAACTAGTCAAGGGAAGCTGGAATTTTAGACTGGTGTAGTTTACAAATTGAGCTCTTTTATTTGTTACATAGCTGCGTAAAGAGCATTATATTAAATAAGATAGCCAGTTTCATTGGAAATAAACACCGGATGTTGCTAGAACTAGGAGCATGCCATTACGGAGTCTGATTCCATAATTTTGAAAGCACTCTATCTCACGTAAAGGAGCACGTAAGGAATTTTATTCCTGAGATCGAGTCAGAAAGCATCTATTGTTTTGGAAGATGCCTTCACGTCTTGCCCATAGTGAATGAAACTCACCTCATCCTATGCATACATTTACCACCATTATCTTGACCAAGGGAGATGACAGCATCACACATCTGATAAAGCCCAGGTGCACTTTCAGAATTGATTGCTATTAAAAGAAGACTGTCAAAGTCTTTATCTCTCACATTCCTATCGTCTGTTACAGTAGCGGAATGTTGAACAATGGACTTGTCAGCATTCCTTTGGGCGGTTCGAAGAGGGAATATTTCTCCCGAGCCGATAAAACGGAAGAATAAGACACCTTAAGAAAGAACATCATTTCAACACACATAAATTTTGTGCTGGACACGTTGGAATGCAAGTTACATTCGACAAAAAATAGAAATTTCTTCGGGAGTATTGGTAAGATGTTCTACCAGAAATAATTTTGTAAGGCTGTTGTTTACTCTAACTCTCTCGAAACCAGTGGTGCCATATGGCATCTTGATATTTATAGTGTACTGAAGAAACTCAACGTCGCCATATAATATCATGGTACCTTACTTTCTCGTGTTAGCTACATGTTGGTAGCATTAGAGCAACTCAACAAGTGAACATCATCTAACATGTGCACATTTGAGGACTACTCCAGGCGGAAGAGAAGTAACTTCTTTTACAACCTCGCTATATGGATTGTATAATAATTCAAATATCATGAATATATTTTACTTTTAGTACAGGGTACGGCAAAATAATCTGACCTTTTTAGACTGGCTGGAGCTTCGGTTAGAAAAGGAGCACGCTGAGGGGGGATGGGGGGATGCCATTTTATTAGTGACTAGCGAATGTACCCGTGCTTCGCTACGGTTTTCTACATTGTATTCGAATATCGAAGTAAATAGTGTGCATGCAGTCAATAAGATTGTTTTAAAATTGCATGTCTCTTAGCGTTATCCGAGGAAGAGCATGGGGAGGTCCCCGTACGTTGTTTCCAATGTAAAGTGTTTGTTATGGATTTGTGATATAACGGCAGGCTCACTGGCCTACTGCCATTCACAATCGAGTTGGGAAGTTTACATTATAATTTCAGGCCCCATTGCCTACTATGCGGACAGAATCGATTTGGAGAGTTTTCGTTAAAATGGCAGCCCCCCTTTCCTACTTCCAGACAGATTACAGTTTTTATTATAATGGCAGGCAATTATCCTACTATCACTCGAAATTGAGTTGTGCAGTTATCATTATAATGCCAGGCCCATTTTCCTACTTCCAGCCAGCTTACTGCCAGTCACACCAAGTTGGTGAGTTTCCATCAAAATAGCAGGCCACTATGCCTAATGCCAGTCACATTTTAGATGAGGACATTTCTTTATAATGGCGGGCACCCTTGCCTACTGCCAAACACAATCGGGTAGGGGAGTTTTAAACAAAACTGCATGCTCACTTGCCTTCTGCAAGTCAAATCGAGAAGTGAACTATTCATTACAATTGTAGACCTTCCTTACTAATGACAGTTACACAGGAGTTGGAGAAGGAACCCTTTCATACTGCCAGTCAAAGTCGGTGTGGGGAGTACTGATTACAATAGCAGACCCACCCTTTCTCGATCGCTAAAAATCGACATCAGTGAATATATATAGATCGACATACGAAAGTATATGCGTGTTTACAATATTGAAGACCTTCATTTACAGATTAACTGCTACTAAACGTACGTCATATCGACAAAGGATTATACTATAAGACACGCCGGATTTAGTGGCCTAAATGGCTGGTCCTATGATATGTAATCTATTCTTGGGTCAGATTGAGTTAGAAACGTGGAACAGAATAACGTTCTTGTAAGATTATCTCACATTACATTAATTTTCGAATAATTATGTGACGGCTACATACATAGCATTTGGCTCATATATGGCTACTGGGTGGGCCAATTTTCGTGAAGAGTTTGATGATTCTGTATTTCATAGAAGTAATCGAAGGTATGAATTATGCATGTGAAAATTCCAAATTGACTTAACATCCATTAATAGAGAAAAATCAAACGTAAAAGTGATACAGATACGGCAAAAAGTCATAAGACCAAGGTTGTAGATCATTCCAAATTGAACGGAGATTGTGCAATCTGTTATGTGATAGGAATTTCCGAAGGTCTGCACCATCATAAAAATTGCCTGCATATTTCGATATTCTTCGGGGATAAAAAGTGAAAAATTTAATGTTTTCCGTTCGTTACAGTCTAAAACGTATAATTTTTGTCAAATTTCAATTATCTTCTTTTTCTTCTGGCAGATTATGCCGCAATCTGGATTTTGGGCGAGGCGGGTAAAAATTAGGACTTTCAGGAAACTAAACCAAAAATTATGCAGATGGTCATTATTACCCCTTAAACGGAAAGCTGTACGAAAATTTCGCCAAAATAGTCATTGTAGAGGCACACAGTCGTTACGATTTGATTTATGTAGATAAGGAATCTGCTCCATGTAAAACACCTTTTTGGCTATGTCCGCTGGACTTAACCTGCAAAACTGACCATTCATGATATCTCCCTTATTAATCCTCCTGACGAAAAAATGCACATGAAAAAAAGGTTTAGAGGTGGAATTCCATCACGTTTGGTCGATTTCCAGTCAGGTTGGTCTTGTTCTCTATATATTGTGGAAGAGTAAAATCACCATTTCGGTTCCCTATAAACCGCCAGTCCATTCCGGAACATGAAATGTTATTTACGTTTAAAACCTACCTTTGGACAGGTGGATGCTAAATATGAATTTTGGTTCGAATATCTTCAGTAGTTTTCAAGTTGTAAGGAATAAGCTTTACACGCACCCGCTCGTGTGTTAAGTCCGATGGGACTTGTACAAAAAAACGGTCCGTTAATGATATCTCCCTTATTAATCCTCGTATCGAAATGATGCACATGAGAAAAAAGGTTTAGAAATTAATTTCTACCGAGGCAGGTAGATTTAAATTAACGTTGGTTGTGTATATTTTGTGGAAGTGCAAAATCACACTTTCGGTTTCGTATAAACCCCCAGTCAGTTCAGGGATTTAGAAACAATATTTGCCCTAAAACCTATCAAGGACAGGTGTATTCTAAATATGAGTATTGGTGGAAATACATCCAGTAGTTTGTAGCACTCGCGTACATACGGCGTAATTAAGGAAGAAATGATACAGTTAAGAAAGTTGAAAGGAATAGAAAATGGATTATAATTGAGGGCAGCCGGAAAACGACAAATATGTAAATGCCAAGTTAATGTATTGGAAAATCAAATGCCCCTCAATAAATTATGCTAGTGTGAGTTATGGATATAATAAAGCGGTAACAGAGGAGAAATTTAGGTCCATTGATTCCTAGGTAAACAAATAATAAGAAGATGACTAATGGTGTTATTACTTAATCTATTCGAAGGCGGTTATAACATCCAACGATATTCCGCCAATATCCCGCAGATAGGCCGATTGACGCCTGTCTTGCCTTCTACCTAAGGAACAACCACGAATTTAAAAGCATGATGAGGAAAATGGCAATACGTTACTTCCCTGCTGACATGCAGTCAGAGACGTTGCCATGGTAACCTGTAGGTTCGTTGTCGGTCTGTCGGTCACTCAATGCAGAGCATGGTACCAGCAGAAAATTGTAAATTTCTCCGTCATGTAAAGAGTAAGGTAAATTACGAACATAACGAAAGTTGTTTATAATTAAGAGACGTTTCACGTACGGTAAACGAAGTTTACAGAAAATCAATAGTATAAGAGAAAATGGAGGAAAACCATTCTGTTTTTCTTATAAACCCCCGTCTATTCAAAGATTTTAAAATTATATGCATATTGAAACCTTCCCCGGGATGAGTATACTCTAAATATGAAGTTTAGTTGAGATCTATCGAGCCGTTTCCACGTGATGGTGGAAAAACCATTCTGCTTTTCGTATAAACCCCCGTCTATTCAAAGATTTTAAAATGATATGCATATCGAAACCGTCCCCGGGATGAGTATACTCTAAATATGAAATTTGGTTGAGATGTATCCAGCCGTTTCGACGTGATGGTGGAAAAACCATTCTGGTTTTCCTATAAACCCCCCGTGTATTCAAAGTTTCTAAAATGATATGCATATCGAAACCTTCCCCGGGAGGAGTATACTCTAAATATGAAGTTTGGTTGTGATCTATCCAGCCGTTTCGACGTGATGGTGGAAAAAACATTCTGGTTTTCCTATAAACCCCCCGTGTATTCAAAGATTATAAAATGATGTGCATATCGAAACCTTCCCCGGGAGGAGTACACTCTAAATATGTTTAGTTGAGATCTATCGAGCCGTTTCGACGTGATGGTGGAAAAAACATTCGGGTTTTCCTATAAACCCCCGTCTATTCGAAGATTTTAAAATGATATGCATATCGAAACCTTCCCCGAAATGAGTATATTCTAAATATGAAATCTAGTTGAGATCTATCCAGCCGTTTCGACGTGATGGTGGAAAAACCATTCCGGTTTTCCTATAAACCCCCCGTGTATTGAAAGATTTTAAAATGATATGCATATCGAAACCTTCCCCGGGAGGAGTATACTCTAAATATGAAGTTTGGTTGAGATCTATCCAGCCGTTTCGACGTGATGGTGGAAAAACCATTCTGGTTTCCCTATAACCCCCCGTGTATTCAAAGATTTTAAAATGATATGCATATCAAAACCTTCCCCGGGAGGAGTATACTCTAAATACGAAGTTTAGTTGAGATCTATAGAGCCGTTTCGACGTGATGGTGGAAAAACCATTCTTGTCTTCCTATAAACCCCCGTCTATTCAAAGATTTTAAAATGATATGCATATCGAAACCTTCCCCGGGACGAGTATACTCTAAATATGAAGTTTGGTTGAGATCTATCCAGCCGTTTCGACGTGATGGTGGAAAAACCATTCTGGTTTTCCTATAAACCCCCCGTGTATTCAAAGATTTTAAAATGATATGCATATCGAAAGCTTCCTCGGGAGGAGTATACTCTAAATATATAGTTTGGTTGAGATCTATCCAGCCGTTTCGACGTGATGGTGGAAAAAACCATTCTGGTTTTCCTACAAACCGCCCGTGTATTCAAAGATTTTAAAATGATATGCACATCGAAACCTTCCCCGGGGTGAGTATACTCTAAATATGAAAATTGGTTGAGATCTATCCAGCCGTTTCGACGTGATGGTGGAAAAACCATTCTGGTTTTCCTATAAACCCCCCGTGTATTCAAAGATTTTAAAATGATATGCATATCTAAACCTTCCCCGGGAGGAGTATACTCTAAATATGAAGTTTGGTTGAGATCTATCCAGCCGTTTCGACGTGATGGTGGAAAAACCATTCTGGTTTTCCTATAAACCCCCCGTGTATTCAAATATTTTAAAATGATATGCATATCGAAACCTTCCCCGGGAGGAGTATACTCTAAATGTGAAGTTTGGTTGAGATCTATCCAGCCGTTTCGACGTGATGGTGGAAAAACCATTCTGGTTTTCTTATAAACCCCCCGTGTATTCAAAGATTTTAAAATGATATGCGTATCTAAACCTTCCCCGGGATGAGTATACTCTAAATATGAAGTTTGGTTGAGATCTATCCAGCCGTTTCGACGTGATGGTGGAACAGACAAACAGACAAACAGACAAACAGATACAATTTTATTTATATAGATGTAGCTGCGGAACGCTACGCATCTCGGCTTGAGAAAATAGAGAACGTATTACAGTTATATTTCAATATTCCTATTTCAAATGGAGACATTTTTTAAGGCAGCTGACTCTGTTACGCTGGGAAAATTGGCAACATCAATAGGGGTCGACATGGCCGAGTTCCCAGGCGCCACTTCTGACACCGGGATTACACAGACGCCGTACTGACACAGGTCAACTTTGGTTCCAGCATGATGGTGCAACATCACACACATCTAGGGCTTCAGTGCCAGTTTAAACCCATATGATCCCTGGACGTGTCATTTCCCGCCGTAGTGATGTTCCATGGCCTGCTCGTTCGCCCGATCTCAGTGTGTGCGATTATTTTCTTTGAGGCTACCTTAAAGGGAAAGTTTATAAGGCCAAACCCCACACAACAAATGATCTAAAGGAAGCAATTTGTCGTGAAATTTTGGCGATACCGGAAGACAGAGTACAGCGCGGTATGGGGAACTTCAGAAGCAGGCTCGAAGAATGCGTGAAACACAATGGACGTAATGTGGAGGGTATTATTTTCAAAACTTAATTGTTATTCCAAGACATTATTAAATGGGAAGCATGTTTCTTTTCAATGAACGAATAAATATCAACATACATATATGTACATCTTTACTTTTTAAATTTAGGAAACCATCAAATCATTTTGCCGGACCCTGTATAACTATCAACAGGTTTTGCTTCGTGGCATATTATGAGTATAATACATAACACAGTACGTATTCTTATATATGTCTGCACCTTACTCTTTCCTGGCGTTTTATTCCCTCCCTGTATTTTAATATCCTCTACATAGTTACAATATTTTTCACTCCTTCAGTTGAACAATCCAGTCTAAATAACAGTCTAGTGATCGTGTACATGATCCACAGTACTCCTATTATAAGTTTTATTGATTTTATGTATGTCTCAAACTTACTGAATACGCATTTTAACGCCACCTGGATGTGTATCACTTTTGATTTTTGTTGTTGTTGTTGTTGTTGTTGTTGTCGTTTGGGTC
Organism: Anabrus simplex; assembly: GCF_040414725.1. Lineage (NCBI taxonomy): Eukaryota > Metazoa > Arthropoda > Insecta > Orthoptera > Tettigoniidae > Anabrus > Anabrus simplex. Next base: position 1,114,330,530 of record NC_090265.1, on the reverse strand, counting down.
ATCACTCTATGGACTAGTTTGATGCAGCCCTTCATGCCACCCTATCCTGTGTTTGCCTTTTCATTTCTAGGAAGCTACTACATCCTACATCTACGAGTAGGCCTACTTTAATCTGTTTGTCATATTCGTACCTCGGTCTACCCATACCGTTTTTACCGCCAACACTTCCGTCAAAAACTAAGTGAACAAGACTAGGGCGTCTTAAGATGTGCTCTATTATTCTGTCTTTTCTTCTGGACATATTTCGCCAAATCGTTCCCCTCTCACCAATTCGATTCGGTTTTTCTTCATCCGTGATTCGATCTACCCATTTTTATGTAACACCACATTTCGAAAGCTTCTATTCTCTTTCTGAGTTCGTCATCGTCCATGGTTCACTTCCATACAATGCTACACTCCAGAAGAAAGCCTTCAAAAACTAAAACATCTAATTTCCATATCAATGTTCGAAGTGAGTAAATTTCTTTTCTTATGAAAGACCTTCCTAGTTTGTGTTAGTCTTCGTTTTGTGTCTTCCTTCCTTCTGCTATCGTTAGTTATTGTACTGCCCAAGTAACAATATTCTTCTACTTCCTTTAAGACTTCATCTCCTAATGCAGGGCCTCTCAGGGTGCATGCACCAGTGCATTGCGCTGTGCACGGCGCAAAAGACGACTTCGCTTGGTTGACCAGAGTGCAGACCCCCACTCCTAGATTTGGAGCAATAGCGCTGTCTTTCTCTTTCGCCACGCCTGTCTCGCTCGCTCCGCCTGTATCCCTCTTCCTTACTTGCTCCCTAGCGCTCCAAATCTGAGCCGAGTTGAGCCGAGCTTAGCCTAGTAGGCCAGAGACGACGCGCTTGTCCGAGCCGAGCAGAGTGGGACCGATGCACTGTGCACAGGAACTCTGCACCTCAGTTTGGACGCGTGAAATTTTGGGCGTTTGAGAGGCCCTGTCATAATCTGTTATTTCCTGCATCACCAGAACTTCATTCGACTGCACTCAATTACCTTTTAATTAGGAATTATTTGTTTTCAACTTGTACTCCTTCACCAAGACAAATGGATTACTGCAGTGAAATCGGACCTTGAATAATTAGAAATTACACCAAACACCATAGAGGACCGATCCTAATTCCAACTGATTACTACGCAGGGCAGGCATTTCAGTGGGCTTGGCAGACTGATATGTAATAGCAGCTTCTGGCTCGGTGAGGAAAACAACGGGAAACTACCTCACTCCTCATTTCCCTAGTACGCCTCTTCAGTGATGCCTAGGCCATCTGTGACAGCTGATGGCGGAGTTATTCAGAATCCAACCAGCCTTCGGACTGAGGACTGAACATACATGCCAACGGCCGTAGCCGTGTTGAAACATCGGATCCCGGGATATCTCCGAAGTTAAACAACATTGGGCGTGGTCAACATTTGGATGGGTTGCAACGCGCTGTTGGTGGAGGGGGGGGGTGTAAGGGAATGGAGGAGCACAAATGAACTGGCCACCCTACAGTACGTAAACACCGGCTCAGGCACACCTCTGCGGAGGTTCGAACCTGCCTTGGGGCAAAATAAACCCTCACCTATACTGTGCAGGATGTCCTCCCAGTGTCCCTCACCACCAAGAAGAACACAGGGACCACCAGACCGAAGAGGACGGAGGAGAAAAAGCTGGCACACAGCCAGAAAGTGAAAGTTTTCTGGGCCTAAAAGAAACAGAAGACCCATGCAAAGAGTCAAAACGAGCCCCGTGGTCCTACGTAAGCCCAAACGGGAAGAAAATAATAAGTAGTTTTCAGCTCTTCCGTCTCCTTGGAAGAGTGGTCAACGTTCTGGCCTTGTTCAAAGGGCCCCAGATTCGATTCCCTATTTCACCGTCAGATAGCTCCTCAATTCTTCTCATCTTCTTAAATAGAGTGACAGGTACTGTTAGAGAAAAAGTTTCCAACTGCTGCCACGTTTACTATTTCACTGCCTCCTTTCTCTCTAGTGGCTCCTTATTCACAACTTAAGACACTACAAGAGTAACTGAAGGCAATTGTAACAAGACCGTTATCCACAGAGGTAGAAGGCAGATAACTGGTGATGTGGGTTTATGGAAAGTCGGCTTGCGGTTCTTTGTCAGTCCCTTCGCTAACTGGTGTCGCGTGCCCGGCAGATTTATGGGTTCTTCTCGGACAGGGTTAGAAAACTATTTCTAAAAGTAGAATTATATGGAAGTGAAACTTGTTAATAACCGGTGCTGAAATGAAGGGAATAAAAGGTTTGAAATGTGGTGTTACAGAAAAAGAGTGTTGAAGATGAAATGGATAAATCGGATCACAAACGATACTAGTTCAGTATTTTTCTGAGAGAGAATGTTGCTGCTGTGCCCAGTTATTCACCATGCATCACATTATCTTTGAATATTTCCTTGTGAAATGAAAACCTACAACCTGTTTTCCAGTCATTGACCGGCTCAGGGATGTAATGAATGAAACATATATAGGCTGTTATTACAATGGGGTCGCCACTCCCAAGGTGATTTATTAATGAGTTATAAATGCTATGAAATGGTAATGGAGAGTGTTGCTGGAATGAAAGATGACAGGGAAAACCGGAGTACCCGGAGAAAAAACCTGTCCCGCCTCCGCTTTGTCCAGCACAAATCTCATATGGAGTGACCGGGATTTGAACCACGGTATCCAGCGGTGAGAGGCCGCGCTGCCGTCTGAGCCACGCATGCTTCTCCTTGTGAAATGTTACCCTTTAAATGAAGTCGCCTCTACTGCTTCCTCCTGCATTGTGGTTTGAGCGACGATATACCCTGGCCGATATGTCATTGCTTGATTCAAATCCATTGCCTATGAAGCGGTGTCCTCACGTTAGGAGATATAATCTTAGAGCTGTATGACACTATCTATCGAGGGATATTCTCTGGATGTCAGCAGGGGTAGATTATTGAAGACATTTATTAGAGGAGAACGATAAATTTTTATGTAAAGAAAATTATTACTGGCAATACTTTACTTATATTGAAAACAAAACAGTAACATTGTTATGCTTCTTCTCTGCACGATATTTTGAACATTTCAAACATAACCATTCGTTAAACTTGGTCACATGTTTCAGAATATAAGGTTGATTTATTCATCTAGTACACAGACTGCTCAGTTGTTTGAATGCCCTACTATACTTGCTGACATTTGTTGCTTGCTTCATTTCCTCATAGTCCAACGGCTCATATAATTTTATAAATGAAGCAGCTCTTAACCGTTCCACATGGTCCTTTTGTTTTGAGTTATTAGATCTGAGTGGTGTACTGTGTCTCCGCACCGGGAAATATATTGCTTGCTGAATGTTATAGCATCACATTTCGAATAATTTAGAGTTTTTACTTCCACAAGATATTTTCAGGTTCTGGAGCCATATAATTCAGCTATCCGAACAAAATAAATGCGAATAACATGGTTATTCGAAAGGGAAGTTAATTGAAGCACAATTGGTTTTATTTCTTTACAAACACTGCTTTGCCTTAGTGCTATTCGACATATTTTCTGCGTCCTTAATTATCTTCCGTCCAAGATGTCTTTAATTTCTCGAAATTGACGTTCGACAAATTATTTCTAAAAAATGTAATTCAGTGTAACTAAATCTTTCTTGGAGAAGAGATCCCCAATTTTCATTGACACTACAACACCATTTTAGTGCCAAAACGACTAAGCTACCTGAAGAAGTGGAATCGGGACAGAGTATTTCCCTCAACGAATTTACGTGGCGCTTATTTCTATTACAGACAGGGAAAATCAGCGCAAAGATGTACCTTCAGAAATGGAAGTCTCATTTCTAATTTTCACGACTTCCTGGCAGAGATGAAACTTTAGAGCTTTTTAGTCAGTCGAAAACATTAATTATAGCACATACAGGGCGGTCGGAAACAACGTTAACAGGGTATACAAACGGAGAAACGGAATAAACCGACTGTGGGGTTCAGCTTGTGTCACCGTGGCGTACTTGTTATGGCGCGATCTGTCAGTTCGAAGGTCCGTGTTCAAAGCCCTCTCCTGGCGAAGATTTTTTCTTCGATTGGTGCTCTCAAGGCGGTCTTAAGCCAAGCGCAGATGTAGCAACAGCGCCTCGCAAAACCAATTTGAATTCGCCCGTGAACCGATCTGACTGGCTAACTTCAGCAATTGATAATATGACAACGCCGTGAAATATCGAACTATTTCTTTCAAATTATTTATCAGTATGACCAACTCTCTAACTCTCATATACCTCGTTCACATTGTTTCCGACCACCTGTAAAATACTAATGCTAAAATATTCTTTGTAAGTATTTATGAACAAGGATTAAAGTGATTAAAGGTGCTCGCAAGTACGGTATATGTGTATCTTACAACACGCTCGTGTAGACAATATTTACGATCTTCTCATCGGTCAGTAGAGGAGCTGTGAGTGTTCTAAGCCACCTCGTCACGTGGTCATGACATCACGGGGTCAATGACCTTAGCCGGGGTCAATGACTTCGGGTGCTGACGAGGTGGATTAGAACTCTCACAGCTCCTCTACTTCTGTCGCATGCGGCACGACACCTCTGAGACAAGTTGTTGGATTCCACCAGGATCATTAGCCATACACGAGTCTCAAAGTTAAATGCCAGTAAACGTCCGTGAATTCCCTAAGACATACTGTTGGACTCCACCAGGAGCACTAGACATGAGTTGAGAAATGCCAGCCACACAAACGACGAGCAAATAAATGTCAAGTACATGAAAAGCTACTGTTTAATTCTACTCTCCAAAAGGATAAGTTGAGGCTAATGATCTGTCTCGTTGATATCTAGTGCAGTGCGCAATGAAATGGAGTTACAGAGCAACATGCATCAGTCATTCGACAAGTGAGAAGCAACGTCCTAAATATGTATACAGATAATTTTTTGAACATTAACCTTCTCCATATTATTTTACATTTGAATGGTGAGAATACTTTCATTACAACGTCGAACTGAACTGCCAACCTGATTGAGGATACTTCTAGGAAACTAAAAATCGAAGTGGCATAGAATCCAATCGCTCAGAAACTCCAAAATGTAACTGAAAGCTTACAAGTAAAGGTATTATATCCAAAACTGGAGAAGATGAGATAGTGGTGTTAAGTCCAACAAATTACTCTCTACATACAGGGAAAACGAACTAGTCCTAACTCTTACATTTCCTTAGCAATGAATCAGAAATATCTAAGTCCATTATATACAAAATTCCTTTTCCGAAAAAACATTAATACCTTTAGCCTGTACAATTTAGTATTGATTTTTTAGTATATTCTGTACAGGCATAATAAATTAAGTCAATAACTGATTATGTAGTATGAAGTATGTGTTATCCATATGGCAATGATTTGGGTTCTTGGTTAACATTGTGAATGTGTGATACGGTTTTCTTGTGGTTTTATTTAGGCAACATTTGATTTACAGCCTGTTTTCCAGATACATTCTTCTGATGTTCGCCATCTATACTACAGCAGGAAAATATGTGTGTATAAATTGACTGCGTACGAGTCTGCTGCACAAAATTTCGCGTATTTCTTTGCGTGGAACGAAATTAATGCAAACGTAAGAGTTCATAAATTGGAACTTGTTTGTTCTGTTATCTGTCTTCTCATGTTACTGAGGTTTCCTTGTTTTAAGATACCTGTAGGGGTCAAAACAGGAACCAAATCATTGCAGCTCAACTTTTGCACATAGTACAAAGTGCACACTTTCAAGTCGTGAACACAAATTCTTGGAATGTTATCACTCTTACACGAAGGTAGACTGGAGTGACAATGCCATAGAAAATGCTAAGAAATTTGACCCTGTGTACAGTATGCGGGACTGGCTGAAAATATATATTTCAAAAGGTTCGATCAAAGATATAAAATAGTGATCCTAACAAATTAAAGGAATTGAAGTATTTTGATTTCTTTGACCTTCGGCGAATGTAAAAACAGCTATTGAAAGATAGGCCCAAAGATGACAATGGCGGTGATCCCAGCTGGGTGAAAGTGAAATCTTTCAAGTATACAAAGGAGAATCCATGGGTTCTGCATTACAAGTACGAGCAATGTGATTACTATCCCTCAATCAGTGTTCTTGGAAGGGGAAGACCACCCGCTTGCCCAAAGGAATTGCCAAAAGCATATAGACATCCATTGTCTGTTAGCACAGCAAAGAAGATCATTCCTGAAGAGGTACATGGCTGGTACATTACTCCACCAACGTCCGACTCTACAGCTGAAAAAATGCCAGAACCTGCTGTGGAGGATAGAGCAGGTGATGATTCTGAAGATGACGTTACAGAAAAAGACATCAGTGCTGAAATAGTTTTTCAAATAACTTATTACAAAAAATACGATAACACTAAAATGTAGTTTGCAACAAAAGTTACGAAAGTCGTCTTTTGTTCAGTTAACCTCTACTAGGATTTAAAAGCGTGATAAAAGTTGTAATATCAAGATGTAGCCTACTTGCATTCATGAATAAAAATAAGCGGAAGTGTTTTAACTGAAAACCTCATTTTTCACATTCAAACTTTAAACTTCGTTTATCTTGGCTCCATGTTTTTGGACTTAGTACCTTTTACTTGTAATTCCAGGATGTCTTCTAAATCTTTACTTACGCTAGACAGTCTATTATTATTATTATTATTATTATTATTATTATTATTATTATTATTATTATTATTATTTACAATTTGCTCACAAGTTGCTTTACGCAGATAGGTCTTGCGGGGACAGTGGATAGGAAAAGGCTAGAAGGGGAAGGAAGTGGCCATGGCCGTAGTTAAGGTTCAGCCCCAGCATTTGCCTGGTGTGAAAATGGGAAACCACGGAAAACCATCTTCAGGACTGCTGACAGAGGTGTTCGAACCCAGTATCTCCAGAATACTAGCTGAGAACTACGTGACCAAACAGTGCAGGCACTGGCTTGGTATTATTGTTATTAATATTATTTTTTTAATATATGAAAATGACCAGTAGAGGAATTATTGGTGTAAGTGGGAAAATTTTCGAAATGGAATGTCATGTGCCATTCCACGTGAAACTGCAGGTCCAATGGTTTATGATTTTTTTTTTTCGGTCACGAAAATGCTTTATTTTTTCACCTCCTTTAAAAGTAACTTAGATATATGATGCTTCTTTCCATTTGAGACAAGAAGCTTAAAGCCATTCTGCGTCGCGGTTCCCTGCCTGATGAGCCCAACTAGGCCATGAATGAACCCCACTAATAGAAACGCCCCCCTGAGCTGCAGACAGGTGACAGTACAGCTTACGTCATCAATCCCATGGGCGGTGAGATCTCTAATGCGATTATAGAGAACGCGCTCAGGGAATGTGACCTTTCACCCTGCCCGAGGCCATCCTCAGGTGAGCTGCATAACTTAGAAATGAACAGCCAATACCATTTTTTTAAATCTTCTTATTTGTATGTTATACTTGGTTATGTATTGACGCAGGGACTGTATTTTGAATCCACTTGTCCATGGGGTGGTATTTCAAGCCGCTATTATCTTTACTTAGATGCTCGCTTATTGTCCAACGTTATGAAATCGAAAACCAAAACAAAGCATTCTCCTTGCAGGTCATAGAGTGCCTTGGAGGAGTGGAAGGTAAAGGGTTCCACTATCCGTAATCTCGGCACTAACAAGTTAAAAATATAGTTCGGACCCGTTTGTTTTCAATGGAAGTCGGTAGAACGATCAACTACGATATACCTGGCGAGTTGGCCGTCTGGTTAGGGTCGCTCAGCTGTGAGCTTGTATCCGGGAGATAGTGGGTTGGAACTCTACTGTCGGCAGCCCACAAGATGGTTTTCCATGGTTTCCCCATTTTCACACCATGCAAATTCCTCGACTATTCCTTAATTGAGCCCACGGCCGCTTTCATTCCACTCCTAGGCCTTTCCTATCCCATCGTCGCCATAACACCAATCTGTATCGGTGCGAAGTAAAGTAAATTGTCAACTTCCATATGATAAACTATTGGCAATGGTCGAACTTGAAAGATCTTTTGCCCCTACTTGCACCATATGTGAGGAACCTGCGTGTATTTTTGTAAATTGCGGAAGTGTAAAGTGTTGAATGTGAGGAAAGGAACGTTAAGGACGACACAAACAACCAGTCCCCAGGTTAGGGATATTAATCATTTACAATTAAAAACCCCTGACCCGGCCGGAATCGAACCCGGAGCCGCCGGGTGAAAGGCGGACGCGTTGCCCCCTAAACCGCGGGGCCGGACTATTCCGTACTTTAAAAACTAGTAATTTGTTATTGGTGTTTTAAAATGGAACATCGTGTATTGAAGGTACGGACTGCAGCGCAACTTTGTATAGGATGATCAATTAAGACATCAGGATATCACTATACGCCTGCCGTTGTCGCAAAGGCCACCCATGGCTTGACGAAGTGATTGTGAAGAGGAATTTAACAGTTTCCTCGTGTATTGTGTGTTACGAAAGTATAATTCGTTTAATTTAATGACGTGTGACCTCCGTAGAGGCTTGGTGTAAGAGTTCCAAGTTGACGTATTGGTGACCTGCGCATTTGTGAAGGCGAGGCCTTACTTAAGATGGTTTCAAACGTTGAATACGGCACAAATACCCGGTCCCCGAGCCGGAAGTAATAACCAATAGAACCCCTTGCATCAAAGGCCAGCTGGCTAACCATTTAGCCATTGAACCGGACAAACTCGTGTCCTCAGCTCTTGACAGGCACACCCCTAATGGAGCTGAACTGCATGTGCCATTTTAACCACATACCAGCAATTCTTAAACCTCGCCCAGGTGCCCGAGTACGACAGATACGAAGACGGACTAATATTAATTTCCTTCCTTCCTTCCTTCCTTCCTTCCTTCCTTCCTTCCTTCCTTCCTTCCTTCCTTCCTTCCTTCCTTCCTTCCGTAATCCGTTCACCGTCCAGGGCTGGTTTTACCCTCGGACTCGGCGAGGGATCCCACCTCTACTGCCTCAAGGGCAGTGTCCTGGAGCGTCAGACACTTGTTCGGGGATACAGCTGGGAAGGACCATACCTCTGCTAGGCGGCCTCACCTGCTATGCTGAACAGCGACCTAGTGGAAGATAGAAAAATTGGTAGGGATAAGTATGGAAGAAGGAAGCGGCCGAGCCCTTAAGTTAGGTACCATCCCGTCACTTGGCCGGAGGAGAAGTGGGAAACCACGGAAAATCACTTCGAGGATGGCTGAGGTCGAAATCGAACCCCCTCTACTCAGTCGATCTTCCGAGGCTAAGTGGGACTCCGTTCCAGTCCTTTTTAAATTTAAATTTCGTGCCAGAGCCGGGAATCGAACCCGGCCTCCGGGAGGTGGCAGCTAATCACACTAACCACAAGCAAGGTAAAGTGTGGTTTTAGGACATTTAAAATTCTTCAAAAATACTACTTAATATTTACTGGTAGTCCGCCTCTGTGGTGTAGTGGTTAGTGTGATTAGCTGCTCGCGTCGGTTGCTGTCCCAAAGGTGTCCGGCTGGCCATTTTAGTTTTTTACTTAACATCTCTTCACTATGTAGCCTATTATAAGTAGGGCCTACCGAACACGACCTAATAAGCTGAATGTCTGTTTCAAGCACATTCATGTCACACTGCCTTCGAGAGGTTCTATGCTATACAACCCTGACCTGTTGTGTCACTAGCGAGGACGTACACAGAGCAATAATTGCTTCAATAGTAAATTATGTGGGGCCTTGAAGACAACCGTTATTGGTTTTATTACTTACCATACACGGTATTAAAATGCCTCTACTTGAGGGTAGAGCACTAGTGTGATTAAGGTTCAATCCAAATACCACTGAAATTGACCATTCGACCGGAATGGAATGAATGAAGCCTCCATCTATCGGCGCGGTGGCGAGGAGAAGAATTGTGCCGAAGCCTGTCGCATTCCTCTGAGGCAATGCTTAATGACTGACAGATGAAATGAAATGTTATTGGAGGGGGTTGCTCGAATGAAAGATTACAGGAAATTCCGGAGAAAAACCTGTCCCGCCTCTGCTTTGTCCAGCACGAATCTCACATGACCGGGATTTGAACCACGAAATCCAGCGGTGAGGAACCAGTGCACTGTCGCCTGAGCCACGGAGGCTTCTATACCGACACTATATAGCGCTACATAACGGTGATGAATGATATGTATTATAGGCCTATATATTTTTCCTTGTTCCACGGTACGCAGTACCATTAAGAACTGTAAGTAACAATTCTTAATTGAAAATTCGATTGGGTATCCCGGAACTACATTAGGACCATCCTAAATTCCTGGAAGAGTCGTATTCAGGCCGTTATCTTATTAATAACGTAGATTTATATTTTCGAATTTAGATAAAATCCCCGTATTCATATGATCCTGGCCTAAATTTTACAATTCTGATCAAAAGACAATGTCACAATTTTCGTAGGAAAATCTAAATCGCTCCAACACAAAATTATATTATTTCTTATGTCATGGGAGTTTGATCGACACCCAGTGACGGTGTATTACTAAAAGCGTGTCCTGAGAGCCCTGACTAAAGGGGGCGTTGGTTCATGCCGACTGTGTTGTTTGAAAAACGCGTGTCCCGCCCTGAATTCAACTGTCGATGCTCACAACAACTCCGCCTTCTTCTCGGTCCCCAGAATGGAATGTCCTCTCGAAAATTAATTACTACCAGTGCTTTCTTTATTTCCAGTCATGCTGTCGTGTGGCTCCACCCCCGCGGGGCGGCTGGACTCCTGGGGGCAGCAACTGTCATCAGCCCGACCCGGCTCGACCTAACCTAACCTGCATTCTTCTTTACCCCCACCTCCCAACCCCACACTCGCTTTGATTTCACAACCAGGGAGTCAGCTCGATCTGCCTGTGAAAGTTTCTCGCCGCCATAAAGTACTAACTTCAACTAGAGCGTCTATATAATGATATAATCCGTTTATAAAATTCTAGATTTCATTTGGCATTAGTTGACGAACACGTGAAGTGGATTCATTTAACTACTTCATTAAGAGAACAAAATATCATCCAGTTTAGAAAACTAATATTATTGAAATTGGACTGCAACATTCATGACAGCTGTGTGCGATATTAACTAAGGAATACATCACACTGAAGTTTTTATATAATACTCGAACATGAACATTTCAGAAAAAAAATATTTTTAATCGCTATCATTATTGACTTAGTTATTAGCCTATTATATAATAATAGCCAGAATGCTTATATACCAGTGAATGCTTAGTATTCAATTAGAAACTTTAAAGTTCGGAAGTACCAGAAAGAAGAATTATAAGAAAAATATTAGGTCCTCTAAAAACTATAGAATTTTGGAAATTAAGAAGTAATAACGAAATTTATCAGAACATAGAAAAATCTATAACAGTACGGAAGAGGAGACAGCTATTTGTTGGACATATTTACAGAATGGACGACAGTAGACTAACCAAAAGGATCTTCACGTATCTTTGGAAGAAAAGCTCAACTACCACATGGATTCAAGAGATAAAAAAAGATTGGAAAGAAACAACATCAGAGAAGAAGAAGCAATGGAAATAGAAATTTTCAGGAAGAAAGTTCCAAAGATGGAAGGATTTCAAGGGAGGGAGGCAAAGAAAACCGGCACAAAGTGGTCTGAAGAAAGAAAAAAATACTGAAACAATGAAGGCATATTGGAAGAAAAGGTAGGAACAACAACAAAGGATGAAGAATTGAAATTGGAACGTGGCCCTAGTAGGCCCTAACGCAATAATAATAATAATAATAATAATAATAATAATAATAATAATAATAATAATAATAATAATAATAATAATAATAATAATAATAATTGTACCGGGCGGTACACCTCCACGCCGCTAAGTTAAAATTTGCGCCAGTTGAAACTCCTCTGCTGGAGGAAGTCCGAACTTTATCGACGGTATTAATTTTCAAGTTTCTCAGAAGATGTCACTACTTGGAAATTTTGGAGTTTTTGAACTGTGTCACTTTTGATGTATTTTTGTTTTACCGGTAGTAAGAAGTGTGAACTTTCTCTTCTAGAGGACACTACTGAAAAACTACTATGGTGCACCCTAGTGCCATGTGAAAGAACTGCTTTTTGGAGAAATTTTTATTTCAAAAGTTTGTTTCTTGTTAAATTTCTGTCTGTTATTGTTTAAGTTGGCTGTATACCCCTCTCTTTCCCCTTGTTTTGTATTTAGCCAATCCCGAATTTCTTTAATTAATTTCTGACCAATCTGATGTATCTTCCCCCAACTTGAATATGCTGCTTATCCCTAACCAATAAAGTTTTGGTGGGAGGGTGTTCTCATTCCAAAAACGCCTCGAACTTTCCGCGAGAGTATATAAACTGCTGATTTTTGGGTCTCTGCGCCACTTCTGTTCCAACTTTTAGTGTGTAAAGTACATAGCAGGGGGCGGGAAGCGCCTCTTTCTTCGGGCAGCAGCTCAATAACCAGGTAATGGCCTTTTAATATCTTCTTTTCTTGCTAGCTCAGCAGTTTAACTCTCGGGGCGGGTCCGAAGAGTTTCCACCATGTAACCTTTCCTAAAATGTAACTACTCTTAGCGTTTATTCTCTTTTAAAGCTACATATTGGGATAGAGAGTGCTTAACCCTCTCGAGCTCCCACTCATATTGCTTTGAGGTGAACTTATTTCTCACAACCGATTCTTCCTTAATGTAATGTAAATTGTTCTTTTCTAAAGTCACCTCTGTAGTATGGGATTAGCCCTTGCATCAGTGGCCTAGAGCCAAATTAGGTTTTGAAACAAATACATTAGGAGTGCAGATCGCCTCCTCTCAAATTGTTATTTTAGAGGTCATGTAATTAACCTTTTTCATTTAATAGATCTCAGTAGGTTGGGTATGTTACCCCTGTGTCTATGTCCTGAGAGGACAACTTGAAGGTGGAGCTTGGTGTGGCCTTTGAGAGGCTTAAAGTTTGAGAGCGTGTGGCTCTTTCTTGAAAATTGAGTGTTGTATGCCTCGAGGAGGCTTTTCTGTGTAATTTGGAGCAAGTGCTCCTGAACATGAATGGGGTTTTCTGCCCCTTTGGTAAACTTATTTTGGAGTAAGGTTGGGCTAATTGCCCCAGAAGTGTGAATTCGGGGCTCGAAGCCCAAATACTGTAAATACTGTAATTGCACCTTTTGTTGCCTTGCTACTCTGTACCTGCCGTACTTGTTATTTCTTAATTTTGAAAAGAAAATATAACCTTGTTAAATTTTACATGAACTTTGATTCCGTAGTTTGAGACCCGTTCAAGCCTGCACCTTCTTTCACCTCTACCTACCGCAAAAACACGGTAACAATAATAATAATAATAATAATAATATCATTCTTGGTCTTTTTTCCCATTTACTCGGCTAAATTAAGCCCAGTTATATAGTCACATGCTTTTCATGATGCCAAGCCCATTTATTCACTATTGCTTGTTCCTACGTTTGGAGATAGAGCGTGTGTTGGGTGCAAATGATTGCATTAAGATGAATAAGAGCTAGTCCTCGAGACACGGGAATTAAAAAGGCATGGCTACTATTTCCGACCCTGCCAGAAAATCGAGCCTGGGACGCTCTGAACCAAAGTACACCATGTTGACCATTCAGCCAAGTAGCAGGATTAATAATAATAATAATAATAATAATAATAATAATAATAATAATAATAATAATAATAATAATAATAATAAATGAACAATCACAGCGTGTTTCCAGTCGTTCGACAGCGTCAGAAAAGCAATGAATGAAACCCCCATCTAGCGGCGAAGATAGGAATTGTACCGGCTGCCGAAGTCAGTCCTACTTCTCTGGGGCAAAGATTAATAACCAACAGATGAAATGAAAATATATTGGAGAGCGTTTCTGGAATGAAAGATGACAGGGAAACCCGCAGTACTCGGAGAAAATCCTGTACTGCCTCCGCTTTGTCTAGCAAAAATCTCACATGGAGTGAACCATGGAACCCAAAGTGAGAAGCCGGTGCGCTGTCGCCTGAGACTCGGAGAATAATAATAATAATAATAATAATAATAATAATAATAATAATAATAATAATAATAATGTACATGTTCAAACCTCAGCCTGAAGCCTGGCAGGATCACCAACAGTTCTACAATGTAAATGAATATGTTTCAAAACACATGGTGTTATTACAGGTGAGTAACGCCCGGGTGACATCACCACTAGCTTCTCATCAAAGTGGCCGTTTTTCAAATCCCAGGGAAGTAAAATATAAATTTTTCCTTGAAACAGCGCAGACACAGGCCTCCTAAAACAAATTATGTGGAAGTACGAGGAAGGGAAAAGTTAGGAAAGGGAAATGTGGAGTAGAGGATAGGAAGAGACAGATGGAACACGGTCGTGGGAGGGAGAAAAGGGAGGAGGAAGTAGCTTCTGCATCTGTCAGGAAAGATAGGGCTGAGCGGCAGGGGAGGGAATGGGATCAAATGAGGTGGGTAGGGTTGAGGCTCTGGTCATGGGAAATTCCATTGTTAGACATGTGGGGAAAGTGTGTGGAGGAAAGGGAACTAGGGTTGAGTGTTATCCAGGAATTAGGTTGAGGCAGATGTTGAGGAAAGTAGCAGAGAAGGAGGAGGGAAAGGAGAAGGTGGTAGTGTTTCACGTTGGTACCAACAACGTAAGGCAAACAGGTATAAGTACCAAAATAGTTGGGGATGTGTGGGATCTAGTAAATGCAGCACGGGTGTAGTTTAAGGAAGCGGAGATTGTTACCAGTGGAATACTGTTTAGGAGGGATACTGACTGGAAGGTGATTGAGGATCTAAATGAGACTATGAAGTAGGTATGTTGGAAACTGAGAGTGAGATTTCTAGATCCTAAAGGGTGGGAAGAGAGAGGGATCTGAGCTCAGATGGCCTTCACTTAAACCGCAGTGGTACGTATAAGTTAGGCAATTTGTTTAGAAGGGTTATAGGGTGATACATTCAGGAAAACGGGGAAACGGGGTGATCTAGGGAGCGGTGATAAGGGTACAGGGATCTGGAAGTCAAGTATGGATGACATAAAGATGTTAGTGTTGAACTGTAGAAGTATTGTAAGGAAAGGAATAGAATGAATTTAATAGATATATACTTACCAGTTATTGTAATAGGAGTTGAATCGTGGCTGAGAAATGATATAATGGATGCAGAAATTTTCTCACGGAACTTGAGTGTGTATCGCAGATATAGGATGCGAATGATAGGAGGAGGAGTATTCATTCTGGTGAAAGAAGAATTTGTAAGCTACGAAAATGTTAAAGATGAATAACATAAAATTCTAGGTGTAAGGCTCGTTTCTAAAGAGAAAAGGCTACTTGATGTCTTTGGAGTGTATAGACCGGGAAAGGGTAGCGTTGACACTGATTCAGAATTATTTGATAAGATAATCAGCTATGTGGGAAACGATGTGGAAGGGAATGTGATTGTAGCGGGAGATCGCAATTTACCAAACGTCAATTGGGAAGGTAATGCGAACGACAGGAAGCAAGACCGACAAGAAATTAGCTTAGATTGATATGTCTCGAAGATATGAACGATCTATCACATGAGAATCAAATTAAAAACAATCTACAATGCATGAAAACTATGGAATTCAACTGATATTACTCTGAAACTTATGTTCTTCTCCGCCTACCGGGATTGCGTTACTTCTGTTTAGCCATCAGTTGCATTGGTCATCCTCGTTGTTCCGCCGCTAGTCATCAGGATTTCCTCGGGAATCGACCTCTGCTTTGCCTGCCAAATCTGCTGGGTTTCCTCCGGACAGCTCCCCGATATTCTTCTTTACAGGTCCATGACGTAGGTGTCTTGCGCTATAGGGAAATAAAAACCATAGAAAAGATCAGTGAAAACATATTGACAAATGCAAAGCCTTCTTGTATGATAATGGTCTTGAGTATCGTATTAGATAGATATTTATGTTTTTTAATTCTATGCAGACTACCAATATGTCTGCTTTAGCTTTACGTATTTATCTCAATTGTAATTGCTGGTTTTATTTGTTTAGCTAAAATTGTGTGTTCTAGTCGATTCTTTCGTCTTGTAGCCAAGGCCTGTTCAATGCCCTCTTCTTATGATTTGGCTAGGTGCGTCTTGCCGTATTTTTTCGTATTCAATTAAATTCTTTTAATGCTAATAGTAAAATTATACTATTTTACACATATAAGCGTATAATATCTTTTTCTTCTTTAGTTGATATTATAACCTGCATGTATTTCCTTCCGAATCGCTCTTCTTGCAAGCTAATTTCCGTGCGCTTTTTCTTTCAATGTGCAATCAATTCGATTTAATTTTTTTTAAGTGTTGGCGTTAACGATGCGACCACTACTTTGTATTGCTCACGGCCGCTAGGATTCTGATCGTAACTGTTCCGTGTAATTCCATATTTCCTTGATGTTTTAACATCTTATGCGTACTATTTAATTTCATTAGCGGTAATCGCATGCAGTTCGACCCCGCGTAATTGCTCTCAGAACAATGAAACGGCACAATAAGGAAAGATCTTCATTGAGGTAATCACATAAATGTGATTGTAAATAAAGGGTACAGGTCTCAGCACATGGTTATGAGGGTGTTTAGGGGTTGTAGTAAGGATATAAATGAGAGGGATTATAAGTCTCTGGTAAGACCCCAACTAGAGTATTGTTCCAGTGTATGGGACCCTCACCAGGATTACTTCATTCGAGAACTAAAAAAAAAAAAATCGAAAGAAAATCAGCTCGGTTTGTTCTGGGTGATTTCCGACAAAAGGTTAGAGTTTCAAAAATGTTGCGAAATTTGGGCCTGGGAAGACTTGGGAGAAAGGAGACGAGCTGCTCGACTAAGCGGTATGTTCCGAGCTGTCAGTGGAGAGATGCCGTGGAACAACATTACGGTAGTAGAAGAATAAGTTAGTGTGGTGTATTTAAAAGTAGGAAAGATCACAATATGAAGATAAAGTTGGAATTCAAGAGGACAAATTGGGACATATATTCTTTTATAGGAAGGGGAGTTAGGAATTGGAATAACACACCATGCGAGATGTTCAATATATTTCCAGTTTCTTTTAAATCATTTAAGAAAAGGCTAAAAAGAGAACAGATAGGGAATATGCCAGCTGGACAACTGCCCTAAATGCAGATCTGTAGAGATTGTATTGAGAATAACAAGAATGAAAACGAGTAAAAGAAGTAGAACAATGCCGAGAACGATATCGAAAACGTGAGTAAGGACAAATATGAGAACGAGAACCGAGATCCAGCAGGAAAAGGAAACGGAATTTAAGCGAAATGAGAGCAGGAACTAAAAAAGTTGACGAGGGAGCGAACGAGAATTAGAACGAGAACGATGACGAGAGCGTCAATGAAAACGGTAACTATAACGTGAGCGAGAATGAGAACGATAGCGAGAACGAGAACAAGAAAGTGATCGAGTGCAAGAATGAGAACGAGAACGAGGGCGATAATGATAACTAGAGAGAGATTGAGAAATAGAATGAGAGCGAAAATGACAGTGAGAACGAGAACGGGAACGGTAACGATAACGAGAGCCAAATGAAATGGAGAACGAGAAAGAGAAAGGGAACTATAACGAGAACGGTAACGATAACGAGAGCGAGGATTTGAACGAGAAAGAGATCGGGAACGAGAACGAGAAAGAGAGTGAGAGCGAGAACGAGAGCGAGAGCGGGAATGAGAACGACAACGAGAGCAGGAAAGATAACGATAATGAGAACGAGAATAGGAACGAGAGCGAGAATGAGAACGGGAACCGAAGCGAGAACGGGAACGATAACGATAACGATAACGAGAGCGAGAATGAGAACATGAGCGAGAACGGGAACGAGAACGAGAACGTGAGAAAGAATGAGAACGAGAACAAGAGCGAGAACGAGAACGGGAACGAGAATGAGAAAGAGAACAAGAGCGAGAACGAGAACGGGAACGAGAATGAGAACGAGAACAAGAGCGAGAACGAGAACGGGAACGAGAATGAGAAAGAGAACAAGAGCGAGAACGAGAACGGGAACGAGAATGAGAAAGAGAACGAGAAGGAGAGTGAGAACGGGAACGATAACGAGAACGCGAGTAAGAATGAGAACGAGAACAAGAGCGAGAACGAGAGCGAGAACGAGAACGAGAACGAGAACGAGAACGATAACGATAACGATAACGAGAACGAGAACGAGAGCGATAACGAGAACGAGAACGGGAACGAGAACGAGAACGAGAATGAGAACGAGAACGAGAGCGAGAACGAGAACGAGAACGATAACGAGAACGAGAACGAGAGCGATGACGAGAACGAGAACGGGAACGAGAACGCGAGTAAGAATGAGAACGAAAACAAGAACGAGAACGAGAGCGAGAATGAGAATGAGAACGAGAACGAGAACGAGAACGAGAACGAGAACGAGAACGAGAGCGATAACGAGAACGAGAACGATAACGAGAACGCGAGTAAGAATGAGAATGAGAACGAGAACAAGAGCGAGAACGAGAGCGAGAACGAGAACGATAACGATAACGAGAACGAGAACGAGAACGAGAACGAGAGCGATAACGAGAACGAGAACGATAACGAGAACGCGAGTAAGAATGAGAACGAGAACAAGAGCGAGAACGAGAGCGAGAACGAGAACGAGAACGAGAACGAGAACGATAACGAGAACGAGAACGAGAGCGATAACGAGAACGAGAACGGGAACGAGAACGAGAGCGAGAATGAGAACATGAGCGAGAACGGGAACGAGAACGAGAACGAGAACGAGAGCGAGAACGGGAACGATAACGAGAACGTGAGTAAGAATGAGAACGAGAACAAGAGCGAGAACGAGAACGGGAACGAGAATGAGAAAGAGAACGAGAACGAGAGCGAGAACGGGAACGATAACGAGAACGCGAGTAAGAATGAGAACGAGAACAAGAGCGAGAACGAGAGCGAGAACGAGAACGAGAACGATAACGAGAACGAGAACGAGAGCGATAACGAGAACGCGAGTAAGAATGAGAACGAGAACAAGAACGAGAGCGAGAACGAGAACGAGAACGAGAACGATAACGATAACGAGAACGAGAACGACAGCGATAACGAGAACGAGAACGGGAACGAGAACGAGAGCGAGAATGAGAACGAGAACGAGAACGAGAGCGAGAACGAGAACGAGAACGAGAACGAGAACGAGAACGAGAACGATAACGAGAACGAGAACGGGAACGAGAACGCGAGTAAGAATGAGAACGAAAACAAGAACGAGAACGAGAGCGAGAATGAGAATGAGAACGAGAACGAGAACGAGAACGAGAACGAGAACAAGAGCGAGAACGAGAGCGAGAACGAGAACGAGAACGAGAACGAGAACGATAACGAGAACGAGAACGAGAGCGATAACGAGAACGAGAACGGGAACGAGAACGAGAGCGAGAATGAGAACGTGAGTGAGAATGAGAACGGGCACGAGGACGAGGACGAGAACAAGAACAAGAACAAGAACAAGAACAAGAACAAGAACAAGAACAAGAACAAGAACAAGAACAAGAACAAGAACGAGAGCGAGAGCGAGAACGGGAACGATAATGAGAGCGAGAGTGAGAACGAGAACAAGAACGCAAACTAGAATTCGAACGAGGAAAGAACGAGAACAGGAATTAGAACGAGAAAAGAACGAGAACGAAAACAACACATCCCTCCGGTAAACGTTATCATAACCAATTGGTAGCTTGCTTTGTGGATAGCTGGTAAGGCGTCTGCCTCCGGATTCCAAAATCACGGGTCAAACACGACAGACGTAGTCAGATTTCTCAAGGAAGGAACAAGGTCCAATCGGCACCCGATGTTGTGCAATGACATATTTGGTATTTATCCGATAAAACTAAAACTCAGCGATAGACCACCGACAGAGATCCGGTTTACTTTGCCATCTGTTAGAGTAAAACTGAACGTCGAAACTGATGTGCAGTTAGCCCTGATGGCGTCAATTTAAAATGCTTGCACATGGTAGCTAATGTCATACGATTATTATCATCATTCTTCTTCTACTTCTTTTCCCACATCTGGGCGTACTGTGTCACACATGTGCATTTTGCCCTGTTTTATGGCTGGATGCCCTTCCTGAAGCTAACACTATATAGAGGGATTTAATTACTATTACGTGTTTCTGTGGCGGTTTGGTAGTGTAGTGTATTGTCTGAATGTGAAGAGGAAAGTGTTGGGACAAACACAAACACCCAGTCGCCGGGTCAGAAGAATTTCTCAGACGCGATTAAAATCCCCGACCTAGCCGAGAATCGAACCCGGAACCCTCTGAACCGAAGGCTTCAATGCTGACCATTCAGCCAACGAGTTAGACATCACAGTATTATTATTATTATTATTATTATTATTATTATTATTATTATTATTATTATTATTATTATTATTATTATTATTATTATGTGCGTATGGACCCAATGGATCACGCAAAGCTCTAACGATTCTGTTTTCTGAGTTGCCAAACAGCTCTCATCCTTTCTCCGTGGATCCCTTTTCGTTCTTCTGTCCACTTTGCTCCAGTCTTCTTTTCCACTTCGTTCTCTGGTTGCACTTTCCATCCATTAAATTTTTTGCACATGGTAGCTGATGTCATACGATAATTATCATCATTCTTCTTCTACTACTCTTCCCACATCTGTGCCTACTGTGGAACACATGTGGATTTTCCTCTGTTTTATGGCTGGATGACCTTCCTGACGCCAACTCTATATAGAGGGATGTAATTGTTATTATTATTATTGTTGTATGTCCACCGCTCCCTTTCTCGCTCCACCAGCCAGCTGCACGCGCGCCTGTGTATCATTCTGCTAGCTTCGACGCGCAGCCCTCAGTGCGCGTGCCTGACCATCGAGTGTACTATAAATAGGAGCTCCCTGCCTGCTCAATTGCCCACTTGCCCCGGTGTCCAGCTCCAGAATACACCCTACGTCGAGCACGGAGGCTACTCCTCTTGAAAATGTGCTTCGACCAGGTGGACTGAATTTCTGGCAGTACGAGGTTTCACCTCTGGTCACCGCTCCCTTACCTGTTTCCGCTGCCTATGTTCCGTAATTCTTTTACAAGCCATTTTCATTCCCTAAATTATGCAAGCTCCCTTAGTTTCGCTAGGTGGAATTTCTTCAATCAATTGAACTTGCTTTTTAGGAATTCAGGCACTTCAACAAACAAGGACTCTCAAAGACATTTATGTTAGTGTGCCAGATAGTTTTCGACTATCAACGTGTCAATTCACAAAGACTATCTTTTCAAGATAGAAGTGTATATAAAGACTGTAAAACTGTACATATTGTATAAAGACAGACTTTTCTCAAGATTCAATATTCCTTTTTGCTTCAAAATAAATTTCAGTTATTTGTGTAAATATCATAAAGTGAAGCAATAAAAGTTGTGTTTTGTAAACTTCAACCTTGGTTACAACACAACTCTATGGCGACGAGGTACAAAAAGCAACAACCTACAATTCTTCGACCCCAGTTGCCAACTCTATCGCAACGAGGTAAAAAAGCAACAAAATACACGTCATCAGCCCCAATCGCCAACTCTATAGCAACGAGGTAAACACGGCACTACAATTCAACAGGCCCAGTTGTCAACTCTACGGCGACGTGCTAAACAACAACGACACTCCAACCAGTTCTGACACACAGCTTACCTTACTCTTTCTTGCACGCATCTCGCAATGGCTACTGCGGAACAACTCGCTACGGTCTTCCAAGCATTACAGCAGCAACAACAACAGTTTATGCAACAACAACAGGCAGCATTAATTCAGGCTATTCAAGCTATTTCTGTCTCTACACAGCCATCAGCTATTCCTCCGTTCTCTGCTTTTGATCCAGCTAAGGAAGAATGGTCAGTTTATTTAGCCCGTTTACAACAGCATTTCATCTGCCATTCTGTCACAAATGATCAACGCCGCCGCGCACTATTTCTTAGTTCGGTTGGCAATGCTACGTGTGAATTACTACGTAAATTAAGTCCGGAAGAACACTTATCTGAGGTACCCTTCACGCAGCTCTTGGCCCGTCTCACGGAACACTATGCCAAAGCTCCTCACATAGTGGCTGCTCGCTATAAATTTTTTCAGAGCAGAAAGCAACCCCATCAGACACATACTGAATGGATAACTGAATTGCGTGGTCTAGCTAAACCCTGCCAGTTCATCTGCTCCAAGGACGGTTGTGGTTCATCCTACACTGATTCTCTCATTCGGGACATGATAATTTTACATACTCCTGAAGACAAAATACGTTTTGACGCTGTCAAGCAGAGTAACCCTTCTTTAGAAGACGTCCAGCGTATTGCTACGGTTTATGAGCTTACTACCCAGACTGCCGCAGCCATAGCTTCTCCACACGAAGTTGCACAAGTCTCGCCTCAGGCCCGCAAGTCCTCTGCTACAGTGAACCGTACGGATAAGGCGCTCTCCACCAAGCATTCTCGCCAGGTTCCCTCTCGTAATGCTACACGGAAGCCCAATTCTAAAAGCACCTCGAAACTCCTGCCTTCCTGCCGAGGTTGTTTCAAGCATCATGAACGTCGTGACTGTCGTTTTTTCAAAGCTACTTGTGAACGATGTCATAAACTTGGACACATTAAGACTGTCTGTCAAAGTTCGCTCCGCCCTGCTACGTCTACTGCAGCACGCCGGAAGCATATACAGCCCCGCCAAGACATGGAAGTTGATCAGATCAATCTTATTCTTCCCACAAAGGATGCTCACAAATCATCATTCCTCTCTCATTCTCTGATCGATCTGTCGATTTTCAATTAGACACTGGATCACCTGTCTCTATTATTAACCTGACTACCTACCACGACTTAGGTTCACCTTCATGCTCTCCAGCTGACATCCAGCTCGTGACATTTAACAAGAAGAAAATTGACATCAAAGGTCAAATCAAGCTTCAGGCTAGTTATAAAGGAATTCAGAAGGCCATTCCTCTTCTCGTAGTTAACAACTACACTGCATCAAACATTATGGGCATGGATCTATTTAACTTATTTGGTTTCCAGATACATGACAACATTAACGTCGTATCTACATTGCAGCCTACTTCTGATGTTACCGCTCTCCTAGCGCAGTTTCCTGAAGTCTTCGACTCTCAGCTCGGAACAGCAAAAGACTATACAGCTCACATACAGCTGAAATCCGGAGCTAAGCCTCGCTTCCTCAAAGCTCGCCCAGTACCCCTAGCACTTCAAGACCAGGTCACGAAAGAATTAGAACGATGGATACAAACTGGAATTGTTGTACCAGTTACTTCTAGTCAATGGGCTACTCCACTCGTGGTAATCAAGAAACCTGATGGTAATGTTCGACTTTGTGGCGATTTTCGATCTACAGTCAACGCACAACTCGACACAGATATCTTTCCTATTCCACGTCCAGAAGACTTATTCCGTCGTCTCTCTGGTGGACAATTCTTCTCTCGAGTTGATCTTAAAGAAGCATATCTCCAGCTACTGTTAGACGAAGAATCTAAGAAATTTCTCACACTCAACACTCCTCTCGGACTGCTCCAGCTCCAGCGGCTCCCATTTGGTGTTTCCTCCTCAGCGGCTATTTTTCAGCGCTATTTGGCTCAACTCACCGCCTCCATTCCCGGTTGTGCTAACTACCTGGATGATATTATTGTTACTGGAAAAGATCATCAGGAACATCTCACCAATCTACGCCTCCTTCTCCAGAAATTGAAAGACAATGGCCTACGAGCGAATCTCGCTAAATGTACCTTCTTTCAGCCTCAAATTCACTACCTAGGACATATACTTGATAAGAATGGAATTCGTCCTAGTACACAGAATGTCTCAGCGATAGTAAACATGCCAGCACCTCGGAACCTCAAGCAGCTTCAGTCCTTCATAGGCAAAGCGAACTATTATAATAAGTTCATTCCACGCTTCGCTACAGTGGCAGCTCCATTAAACGCTCTACGTAAAAAAGGTGTTAAGTTTCAGTGGACTCCGCAATGCCAACAGGCATGGAAAACAATCAACAACGCCTTAATTCAAGCTATACAACTCACTCATTTTCAGCCCGACAAGATCATCACGCTAGCTACTGACGCTTCAGACTACGGTGTCGGTGCCGTTCTCTCCCAGAAGGATCGTCATGGACAAGAACGCCCCATCGCCTTCGCTTCGAAAACACTTACTGACCATCAACGTCGATACTCACAGATAGAGAAAGAAGCTTTAGCCATCATCTTTGGTATTCGCCGTTTCAATGAATATCTCTATGGCAACCATTTCCTGATCATTACCGATCATAAGCCTCTCGTACACTTATTCCATCCTGGTAATAAGATCCCAGAGAATTCCCTCAGAAAGCTTCAAAGATGGTCCCTGTTCCTTTCTGATTATTCCTATCAGATTGTATATCGAGCCACATCCCAGCATTGTAATGCTGATGCCCTCTCCCGCTTACCCGTTGGTCCTGATACTGCCTTCGATTCTCAAGAATCTGAATGTCTTCAGTTGGACATAGAACTTGAAGATACTGTATCCAGTTTTCCTATTGATGCTACCTGCATAGCTAAAGCTACAGATAAGGACAGTACACTTGCTACGGTACGTACTTACATCCGCAACGGTTGGCCTCTTCAGAGCACACTTCCTGCCCACCTGGCACCTTATCATCGTATGCAGCATCGTCTCACGACTCGTGCCGGAGTTGTATTACTAGAAGCAGGCACCATCTTCCGAGTGGTTATCCCACTTAGCCTACAGAAACAAGTTCTCGAATTATTACACCAAAGCCATTGGGGTATCTCCAGAACAAAGCAACTCGCCCGTCAACACTGCTACTGGCCCGGTATTGATGCCGCCATCGAAAAGCTAATACGTCATTGTGAGCAATGTCAAACGAATCAGAACGCCCCGTCTTCTGATCTTGCTTCATGGCCTCCTGCTACTACTCCATGGGAACGAGTTCACATCGATTTCGCAGGTCCTTTCCTCAATTCCATGTGGTTAATAGTCATCGATTCACTGTCAAACTTTCCATATGTCGTGGATATGCATTCGACTACTACAACCGAAGCTACCATTCGTGCTCTCCAGAAAATCTTTACTACAGAAGGTTTACCGCAAGTACTCATTTCGGACAACGGACCTCAATTTACAGCTACTGCTTTTCAGAACTTTTGTACACATAATGGCATTCGTCATATCCTAGCACCACCTTTTCACCCTCAATCTAATGGTGAAGCTGAACGCTTCGTACAAACATTTAAAAGAAGTATGAAGAAAGCTGTCTCTTCAGGCTTAACTAAAGACCAAGCCTTGCTCCAACTCTTAAACAACTACAGAACTCTACCCGGCGCTGATAATATCACTCCTGCACAGAAGCTCCATGGACGACCTCACAGAACTTTACTTTCTCTGTTACAGCCTCTTCCGGCCCAGCATAAGACATCACCAACGAAGTTCTCCCTCAACGACAAGGTCTACACCAGGACATTCAAATCCAACCCACTCTGGATACCTGGAGTCATCTGCAGATCTTTGGGTCATCGTCTATACGAGATACAGACTACGGAGAAACGTATCTGCCGCCATCAAGATCAGATACGTCTGCGCTACCGCCCCTGTCCAGCTATTGATGCTATTGCTAAACCTGATAAATCTATTGCTGAACGCGCTTTAGATCATTTAATAACAATGGGTTCCTTTCAGGACGAGACAGCGCCACTCCGCCCAGTTCCAGCTCCGGACAATACAACAGAGAAATCAGCAGCTCCGCCCCAGCATCGCAGTCGCCGCCAGCGCCGCCGCCGTTTCACGCCGTACCGGCGTATTTAGGAGGGGAGGGTGTTGTATGTCCACCGCTCCCTTTCTCGCTCCACCAGCCAGCTGCACGCGCGCCTGTGTATCATTCTGCTAGCTTCGACGCGCAGCCCTCAGTGCGCGTGCCTGACCATCGAGTGTACTATAAATAGGAGCTCCCTGCCTGCTCAATTGCCCACTTGCCCCGGTGTCCAGCTCCAGAATACACCCTACGTCGAGCACGGAGGCTACTCCTCTTGAAAATGTGCTTCGACCAGGTGGACTGAATTTCTGGCAGTACGAGGTTTCACCTCTGGTCACCGCTCCCTTACCTGTTTCCGCTGCCTATGTTCCGTAATTCTTTTACAAGCCATTTTCATTCCCTAAATTATGCAAGCTCCCTTAGTTTCGCTAGGTGGAATTTCTTCAATCAATTGAACTTGCTTTTTAGGAATTCAGGCACTTCAACAAACAAGGACTCTCAAAGACATTTATGTTAGTGTGCCAGATAGTTTTCGACTATCAACGTGTCAATTCACAACGACTATCTTTTCAAGATAGAAGTGTATATAAAGACTGTAAAACTGTACATATTGTATAAAGACAGACTTTTCTCAAGATTCAATATTCCTTTTTGCTTCAAAATAAATTTCAGTTATTTGTGTAAATATCATAAAGTGAAGCAATAAAAGTTGTGTTTTGTAAACTTCAACCTTGGTTACAACAATTATTATTATTATTATTATTATTATTATTATTATTATTATTATTATTATTATTATTATTATTATTATTATTATTATTTAGACATTTGCGGCCATTAGAGGTCACACACCATAAGCAACATTTACGTATTTTTAGAAGCTTTTTTTGCAGCGCAGTGTCGCATTCTCTCTCTGGTAGCCCGTCTCCTTTCTTCTGTTCTGCTGTTCTTCACGAAAGCCCTTGAAGTTATTGATCTGATGTCGATACATGGTTCTGTTAACAATTTCTTCACGGTTTAGTCCCATTTTTTCCAGATGCGTCCTGACCTCCCTGAACCACTTATCAAATGTGTTAGTCAACCTCTTGCCTTTCATTCTTAATAGATGACCATAGAACTTTATAACAACAACAACAATAATAATAATAATAATAATAATAATAATAATAATAATAATAATAATAATAATGCCAATTGCTTATATAGCCTACTGAAAATATGTGCAACACTAACTGTAAAATTCATAGCTATTGGCCCAGCCCTTTTATATCGCTCTAACATGACCATGTTTTCGGCGACACTAGAATAGCAAAGGATTAGGAGTAGGAATGAAGTATCCATGTTCATAGTTAAGGTACAATCCGAGCATTTCCTTGGTGTGAAAACAGGGAACCGCGGGAAACCATGTTCTGCCGATTATAGAGGTCGAACTCGCCATCTCCCGAATAAGCTTAGGGCTACACCTACACTACCCATACAAGTCGCCCGGCTCAGCAAGGGAATAAGCGACCATCTCTAACCTTAGGAAACAGTACAATCAAGATTAAAATGAGATAAAATAAAAGAAGCAAGGTAAGTTATGACATCATATAACGAAATAATGGCTTTAAATTTCATTTGTTTCCAAGAAACGAATAATTGTGTGTGTGGGATATCAGAATGTGTATTACTTTGAAACCTGTCATTAAGGAAGGCGAATCGCCCGACGTTGGTTGAACACTACAAGAAGATTATTACCGAGAGAGTGGTAAAATGGACCTCAGCTATCTAACCGGTGTGCATTGGCAGTAATGCTCGGGACTTCGAGACTCGATGTTATACATTCTTCTTCTTCTTCTTCTTCCTCTTCTTCTTCTTCTGGTCCCGTCTCCTCAGAGAAGGTTCGTGACCATCACGGAATCTGTCTTCATATTTTACGTTTCTGAAATGAAGGTTGCTGTATCGTGGGTATCGTATCAGCAACCACAATAATCCTCTCCACTCAAGGTGATATCATTCTATCTCTCATTCTAGTCAAATTTCGCCAAATTTCTCTCCTCTCCCCAATTCGGTTCAGAATCTTGTGTATTTACAATGCTCAGGTAATAGTAATTGGACCGCTCAATCTACAGTAAGTCATTGTGTACAAGTTTGAAATACGTTACGTGTGAATTTATATATGACGGTGTTGAAATGTTAAACTAGTAGTGAGCTTCACTGTCGGCAGCCCTGAAGATGGTTTTCCATTTTCACACCAGGCAAATGCTGGGGCTGTACCTTAATTAAGGCCACGGCCGCTTCCTTCCCATTCCTAGGCCTTTCCTGTCCCATCGTCGCCATAGGACCTATCTGTGTCGGTGCGTCGTAAAGCAAATAGCATAGTAGTAGTGAGCTTAACTTATAGTATTGTAAGCCGTGGTGTTCAGCACTGGAAATACTCAAGTTGTGTGTGAATTGTGAATTTGTATACGATGATGCTGGATTTAGAACAGGGGTTTCCAAATGGCGTCCCGCGGACCGCATGTGGCCCGCGAAGCCATTTTTGCGGCCCGCGAGAGCGCTGTAAGAAATAATGTGAAGAAAAGTCACAAAAATATTTATTAGCTCGTTCAAAAACGTATTAATATTTATACACCTTATAGACCCAAGTCAGAACTAATTATTCTTTAATACTAGTTCCTCTTTTCAAGTATTCACTTGTTCTCAACAGATTATTTTTGTTTTTAAAGCATTTAAAATCCAAATTTCTAGTAATACTGTTATTCTTTTTGCGTCCCACTGACTACTTTTGATGGTTTTCGGAGAAGCCGTGGTGTTGAAATTTTGTCCCACAGGAGTTCTTTTACGTGCCAGTAAATCTACCGACATGACGCTGACGTATGATCAAACCCTCATTTCAATTGCACTATGCATATTATTTCATAATGGTGCTTCTGTACTATCATTGCAGAATTTAACGAAAATTGGCCTATTCAAGTGCAGCCCGCGAACATGACTAAGGTTTCCAAAATGGCCCTCGAGCCCTTACAAATTGTAAACCCCTGATTTAGAATGTTAAACTAGTAGTATTTCTTGTAATCTTTTCTTTCCATGGAACTGCTTGTTGGACTCTTGTTACTGTTGTTGCTATTTTTGTTGTTGTTGTTGTTGTTGTTGTTGTTGTTGGGTATTTATGTATTAATTTTATTATCACTGCCATGATCATTACCGGGTGAGTTGGCCGTGCGGTTAGAGGCGCGCGGCTGTGAGCTTGCATCCAGGAGTTAGTGGGTTCGAATCCCACTGTCGGCAGTCCTGACGATGATTTTCCGTGGTTTCCGAATTTCACACCAGACAAATGCTGGGGCTGTACCTTAATTAAGGCCACGGCCTCTTCCTTCCAAATCCTAGGCCTTTCCTATCCCGTCGTCGCCATAAGACCTATCTGTGTCGGTGCGACGTGAAGCCACTGGCCATAATAATTGCCACCGGTTATTTCCCAACTACGATGTATTTGTTAATAATAGGACAAAATGATTAGATTAGATTAGATTAGATTATGTTGGTAGATGAGCGGATTTTAAAAATTTTAGTAGCTATAAACGCCTGATTTTCTGAAAGTCTTCTTAATAATTCTTTGCTACGATAACAACCAATGTACTTCAACAGGGAAGGCTGGTTTAGATGGAAAATCTGGAATTAGGTGGTGTCCTGCAAGTCTGGCCTTAATTAAGGTATAGCCCTGAAATTTCTCTGGTGTCAAAATCGAAAACAGGAAAACCATTTTCAGGCCTGCCGACGGTGGGCTTCGAACTCACCATCTCCCTAATTCAGGTCCAAAGCTACGTCACCCAAACCACGCGGCAAACTTGCTCGGTGATAACGTAAGGTTAGTTGTGTTTTGACATATTGTCTTGTAATTTTTGTACTTTCTTCCTTTCTTAATACGTTTACCCTCCAGGGTTTGTTTTTCCTTCGGACTCAGCGAGGGATCCCACCTCTACCACCTCAATGGCAGTGTCCTGGAGCGTCAGATTTTGGAGGAGGAGGAGGAGGACCAGTACCTAGCCCACGAGACCTCACCTCCTATGCTGAACAAGGGCCTTATGGAGGATGTAAAGATCGGAAGGTATAGACAAGGAAGAGGGAAGAAAGCGGCCAAGGCCTCAAGTTAGACACCATTCCGGCATTTGCCTGGAGGAGAAGTGGGAAACCACGTAAAACCACTTCGAGGATGGCTGAGGTGGGAATCGAACCACCTCTGCTCAGTTGACCTCCCGAGGCTGATTGGACCCCGTTCCAGTCCTCGTACCACTTTTCAAATTTCATGGCAGAGCCGGGAATCGAACCCGCCCCTCCGGGGGTGGCAGTTAATCACGCTAACCACTACACCACAGAGACGCACGTGTAAATATATGTGTATTTTAGACTGTACTTACATCATAATGTGACCCTCTTATATGAATCTTCACGAGCATGCACTGGCCCCACTGTCATGTCCCAACAACAATTGTTTCAGCGTGTAATGGTCATGCAACGTCGAGATACCTAAAAAACGATTTGTCTAATGTTTGCACTCATATCGTTATGTCGTTCGAAAGTTTGAACTGTGACGAAGCGAAGACCTTTACCTGAAAAATGAAGAGTACAAAAATATATTACTTTCCCCTAGATGAAAATTGCGAGGTAGAAGGTTGATTCCTATGCTCATTTTATTATCCTGAACCCATCACGGTCTGTAGTTATTGGGCGGTATTTTTCTGCACCATGTAGCCCGCATGACAAGCGTGGAAGTATGTGTTAGTATGCCTTCACTGGAGTTACATTGAAAAGCCGAACATTTGCTCTACTTTGTAGACTCACCCATCCCTCCCCGTCTGTTCATATTTCGAGTTCTATTTATCGCAGATGTAATTTCCATTGTCCTCTGTTACAGAGGAGTTTTTAATGTTTTTTTTTTTAATGTTTGCTTCTGAATATCATTCTAATGGTTCCTTTGTGAACTCTGAAAAAGTGGAGATGGATCAGCTACGTCACATATGGGCTGGAAAAGTGATCAACAATCACAAGACACAAACACGATTTGTAAATCCAAAGCAGGCAGTGATTACTGACGCTCTTTAGCAGTATCCCATCCCCTGTCGCTTCATCAAAGGATTAGGGATCAACCCTTTTAGCGCATCATTACTAGGCCACATG
Organism: Anabrus simplex; assembly: GCF_040414725.1. Classification (NCBI taxonomy): domain Eukaryota; kingdom Metazoa; phylum Arthropoda; class Insecta; order Orthoptera; family Tettigoniidae; genus Anabrus; species Anabrus simplex. The sequence continues at coordinate 1,114,299,635 of NC_090265.1, read as the reverse complement.
GCTGTCCAAACTGAGGACTACGGTCGCATACGGACTGCCTCCCTACATTCCCAACAAGAAGCACTCAGTACTTCAAGGCTGCGGATTTACTGATCCCGTACCATGTGGTGTAGCTAACAAATGCATGTTCTGTTTGTTCTATTCATAATAGTATCTAATGTAAGATTATTATTATTATTATTATTATCAAACACATTGCAATTGGAAGATACCCTGGAGACAATGCTTGCTTACAATAGACAGCAAAAAACTAATTAAATATAACAAAAATACAACAGAAGGATTGTACGAAAAGAAAATATAACGAGAAATAAAAAGGATATGTCCGCCTTTGTGGTGTACTGGTTAGTGTGATTAGCTGCCACCCCAAGAGGCCCGGGTTCGATTCCCGGCTCTGCCAGGAAATTTGGAAAGTGGTACGAGGGCTGGAGCGGGGTCCACTCAGCCTCGGGAGGTCAACTGAGTAGAGGTGGGTTCGATTCCCACCTCAGCCATCCTCGAAGTGGTTTTCCGTGGTTTCCCACTTCTCCTCCAGGCAAATGCCGGGATGGTACCTAACTTAAGGCCACGGCCGCTTCCTTCCCCCTTCCTTCCCTGTCCCATCCAATCTTCCCATCCCTTCACAAGGCCCCTGTTCAGCATAGCAGGTGAGGCCGCCTGGGCGAGGTACTGGTCATTCTCCCCAGTTGTATCCCCGACCCAAAGTCTGAAGCTCCAGGACACTGCCCTTGAGGCGGTAGATGTGGGATCCCTCACTGAGTCCGAGGGAAAAACCGACCCTGGAGGGTAAAGAGATTACGATTCGATACGATAGAAAGGATATAAAGAAAGAAGTCTAAAAATATAAACATGAAACAAAAACGTAATGAAAATTAGATTACTTACGCGTAGTGTAAAATAATTACTATCAATCTAATAGGAATTCACAGTATCAACTTAAAGTATTCCAACGCAAGTAACATAATAACTGCAACATGGTTACACAGTAATTCACCCAAGATTTAACAAATTTAAAATACAGTATTTCTTTACAAATAGTGCAGCATAAGAAATACAACAAAATCGTACATACATTCACATATACACTTATAATAACTTAAATTATTGTATTTGCAACATCACGAACAAATTTATGTAAATTTATCGGATTACTGAAGGCTTTTCTTGAAGCATGTAACGTTTTGGGGGAAAAGCTCTAATATTTCTGCAAGTAATGCATTCCAACTATCAATTCCATGATTTACAAAATTTACTTTACATGAATGATTGGCCCTGCTTTTGCAACAGGGCTTTCTTAGTCGACACCCTCCCCATATAGTGTATGGAAGTGATGCAATTGTCTTTATCGATGTCGTTTTTATCACTGTATCACCAGTTCGTTCAAGTAGGTAGTTTACCAAGCCCTCTGTCCTGTAGGTCAACTAAACATTTGACGACTACGCAACTATAGAAACCTATAACTACTCTGAGCTGTTTCTCATATTCATATAGATATATTGCTCATGTCTCAACACTCCCCTTATAAAACGACTGCACACCTCCTGAGTGTCTCAAGATGTGTCCTATCAATCTACCTATTTTTCAGGTCCCATTTAGCCACATCGTTTTCCTGTAATAACTTGAATCAGGTCCGCCTCTGTGGTGTAGTGGTTAGCGTGATTAGCTGCCACCCCCTGAGGTCCTGGTTCGATTCCCGGCTCTGCCACAAAATTTGAAAAGTGGTACGAGGGCTGGAACGGGGTCCACTCAGCCTCGGGAGGTCAACTGAGTAGAGGTGGGTTCGATTCCCACCTCAGCCATCCTCGAAGTGGTTTTCCGTGGTTTCCTACTTCTCCTCCAGGCAAATGCCGGGATGGTACCTAACTTAAGGCCACGGCCGCTTCCTTCCCTCTTCCTTGTCTGTCCCATCCAATCTTCCCATCCCCCCGCAAGGCCCCTGTTCAGCATAGCAGGTGAGGCCTCCTGAGCGAGGTACTGGTCATTCTCCCCAGTTGTATCCCCGACCCAAAGTCTGAATCTCCAGGACACTGCCCTAGAGGCGGTAGAGGTGGGATCTCTCGCTGAGTCCGAGGAAAAAACCGACCCTGGAGGGTAAAGAGATTACGAACGAACGAACTTGAATCAGCGTCACTTCATTAATGATTCAATCAGCACGTATTTAACATTCTTACGTGAACTACATTTCAAAATATTTCATTTTCTCTGCTTGATTTGGTAGGCTGAGTACACATGGGACGACTGAAACCGTGCTAATCGCGCCTTATCGAAAGCGCGCGGCCGTACACATGCACTCAACTGAATACATTGCAATTCTTGGTATCTCGAAGCGCGCGTCAGTCACGAGATAGAAGTGGAAAATTAATTCGAGTCGCGCTTTACAATTGGCGCCAACGAATTATTTTCACTTGTTTAACTTCGCACCGACACAGATAGTTCTTATGGTGATGATGGGACGGGAAAGAGGTAGGAGTGGGAAGGAAGCAACCGTGGCCTTAATTAAGGTATTGCCTGGTGTGAAATGGGAAACCAAGGAAAACCATCTTCGAGGCTGCCAACGAATATCGCGCATTTGGACGTGTACGCGTCAGTGCGATCCTAGGTACTTTCAGTATCGCGCGTTAGCTAGCGCCTCACGTGTGTGGGCCCGTGGGCATTGCTGTCACATTCTCTCCACACTCTCACTTCATAGGCCTGTATGTTGGCGCTGCTATCGCTATCGAGTAGTTCTGTATTTTAAGGTGTTGTCTGAACGTGTACCACTCAGTTTATAATTTACAGTTTCATTCATTTGTATTAGAATATTTGGGAAATCGAAACACAAAATACTGGGAATAATGATTTTGTGAATAAGATGCCAATGTTGAATTAATAACATGTCCTACTCTAAAACAAAACTCCTGAACATTTTGTTATTAAGGTGTGACTGAAATTAAATTAACATGTCTTTTATAGTTACTAGTAGCATACTTCTACTGTAGAAAGTAACGGTAGAACTCACTTCGCTTGTTGATGATGATGATGATGATGATTATTATTATTATTATTATTATTATTATTATTATTATTATTATTATTTCCTATGGCAAAACAAGGATACATTATAAGTACATACAAATACAAATTTCTTAAATAAGTATGTGATTACAAGTCAGCATTCAAAACTTAATGTCCAGACTTTTCAGCCAGTCCACTGCTTCTGTAGAGGCACTATGTAATTCTTTAATGGATCCATTGAATCTTCTTTTTGGGCAGTCCATAACAACGTGCTGGATGGTCTGAGGCACATTATCACAGTCGCAGAATGGGTCTTCAGATTTTCCCCACTTGTGAAGCCAGAATTTACACGTTCCATGGTTTGTTCTGGTTCTGTTTAGAGATGTCCATTCCCTTCTCGGTAAGTTGAAACCAGGAGACGCTCTATTAGGATGGTGGATTAAACCCAGGTGGTCAGGATTTGAAGAGGTCCATTCTTCGTGCCAGATCACATCAGCATCAAAATGTGTTTCCAGGAGCTTCTCGCCTAACTTCCATGATGGGTTTCTGCACTTTAATCTCTTCGGTTTCTGAGGATTGCAGTCCCGATGTAAGGGCAGTTGAGGGTTACTGCGACATTTCTGCTTGTTGATGTAATATTGAGCATTGCACCTGACCGAAGATTAAAGTCTGGTTGATTAGTTGTTACTAATATTTCATTATATTTCACTTCTAGCCATGCGATGCTTAAAATTCTTCATCGACATATATTAAGGTACGTTTTTAACTTGTAATTGTTTCTGCACGTTTCATAGCCTTAGATGGCAATTTTAAATCTGTATGAATATGGGGAAATACAACCTGTCACAATAAAGTTCGTTGGATGAAGGCAGAACAGTCGACCCGGGAACACTGGTGACACACAACGCTGCACTTCCGTAGCAGCAGGTTTTGTCCACTTGCTCCCAACGTTGTTCAGTTGAGCATCGTGTGTGTGCTGTGTAAAACCTGTTTGACACAATACGTGTTTAGTCCGTTGGTTCTGAACTGCGAACAGGTATATGAATGACCAAAAGATCAATGTACAGTTTTGTTTTAAGCTTGGCAAAACACCGAAAGAAACGCATGCGATGCTGGTACGTGTTTATGAAGATCAAGCACTGTCCTTGAAGTGTGTGTACGAGTGGTTCACCTCTTTTCAAGGAGGCCGGGAAAGAGTTCTGAGAACCCCCGTAGCGGAAGACTGGCGACCGCCGTCAGTGACGAAAACATTGAGAAGATGAGGACATTAACTACGAACGATCGGCGATTAACTGTGCACATGATAGCGGATGAACTGCAGATTAACCGTGAATCCGTGCGACAAATCGCTACCCAAAAGTTAGGGAAGAGGAAAACGTGTTCTCGTCTTGTGCCACAACACTTGACTGACGATCAGAAGCAGACACGTTTGGAGACTTAACAGGATTTTGTCGAAACGGCGGATGCGACACCAAATTCCTTGAACTGTATTGTCATTGAGGATGAAACCTGGTGTCTCAGGTACGACCCTGAAACGAAACGGCAAAGCATAGAATGGCGTTCTCCGGGATCCCCTCGTCGGAAAAAGTTCAGAGCCGAAAAGTCACGCATCAAACTCGCTTTGAAAGGAAAGAGATTTGACGATATTCCTGACATCCAACGAAACGTGACGAGGCTTTTGAACACCATCCCAAAGGAAGCCTTCTTGCAAAGTTTCCAGTACATGTATCGCCGATCTCAGCAATGCACAGTTATGGGAGGGGACTATTTCGAAGGACAGTAAGGTTACTGTCGTGCATTGTTCATCTATGTTGATAGTACAGGACTATTCACCGAACTTTATTGTCACAGATTGTATTATGGCTGATTATAAATCCTGTACCTGAGTCAGGTACTTTCTACATTAGCCGCTGACCCACTTTGTCTTTCAGAATTCTGCATCCTTGTGACTCGAAGACATGTTCATCAGTAAATCTGGTTTCCTGTACTGCTGTCAGTACTATGTTATGCCGTGTTAGTGAGTCGGTCAGATGTTTCAGTGTACCCACTTTGAGCAGTGAATTAGCATTAAATATTGCGAAGAAACTTTGCCATCTTGATCTAGGTTTACGTCCAACGATTTCAGGATGCTCCGATTCATCCTTTAAAGCATATTGGTGCGGACTCCCCAGAATCCGAATGTCCCCTAACCTTGCCATGGGACGGTGGATTGGTTACCACCTAGGGTAGTAAATTTAGCGAAGTTTTCCTCCATGCTCAGTTGAAGATCATTCTTCATGGGGCAGTGACGAATCACTGTCCAAGGTTCTACCCAAGTTGTTAGCTTGAGAGGCTTATTATTCGGGATTGTCACCCGTAGACAGGTTGCCTTCGCTACGGCTAGGGAGCCCTGTCCACCCCACCCTTGCCAGGAGCTAACCTCGAGGCTTTTGAACACCATCACAAAGGAAGCCTTCTTGCAAAGTTTCCAGGACATGTATCGCCGATCTCAACAATGCACAGTTATGGGAAGGGACTATTTCGAAGGTTAGCAAGGTCACTGTCGTGCATTGTTCATCTATATTGATAGTAAAGGACTATTCACCGAAAGTTATTGTCACAGATTGTATTTTGAAATATTCTTTTTCATAATCATCTTACAGATTACAAATAGTGAGAGCAATGTGAAGCAAACTACGTTCATGAAATAAGAGTTCGGTCTGTACATTGCTCAGAATTAAAAATGAATGGTATTTCTGCATCGGTAGTGCCACAGTAGGACGGAAATGCAATTTTTAATTTTTCGTCATCTCTGTCTGTATGCACGGTCATCACAAGAAAATGGCTGAACAAAATAGAATAAAAATTGGCATATAAATTCTTGGAATAAGGTACTACAAATTAGACTACAAATAATTTCATTTCCACTGGGTAAAAAGGTAGTTTAGGGGAAAGCCTATATTTTACTTCTCAAATATCTATGTTATTAGTAGTCCTTTCGATAACACTACATAACAAAAGTTATAGATAATACAATTTTTGATTATTTATTCATGACTAGCAAGATACCCGTGCTTCGCTACGGTATTACACTGAAATTTATAATTGAATGTTGTTCAAGATATATAATCAGCCGAAATTCGCGATCTGAATCTTTTTCTGCGAGAATCCGCCAAAATTCGCGATCTGACTCGTTTTCTAATAGATTACGGCAAGTTTCCTCCCATTTTTCAATCTTTCTTTCCAGCAATCGATTTCGTACTTCCCGGGCTAGGTCCAGGTATTCCACCCGGTCAGTTGGGTCCCTAAATCTTTGCCATCTTTTCTTATAAGCATTTATAATATGGATCAAATCTTTCAGGAGATCCGGCGTGGTGTCGCGGCCGGACTGCATTCTTAGTCATTACCCGTCCAGGACCGGTTTCCACCGCGGTCCGCACATTTGAAGACGGTCCAGAACATTATTATTATTATTATTATTATTATTATTATTATTATTATTATTATTATTATTATTATTATTATTATTATTATTATTATTATTATTATTATTATTATTATTATTATAGATGTTCTGGACCTCACAGCAAGATGCAAGACCGCTACTTGGCGGTAAATTACATCTGCTGCCATTGTCATTGTTGAGAATGTGACCAGCACCATTGTCGCGCATAGGCAAGTGTGCGCGATTTCTGGCGATACGAATGACATACTTCTGTGCATTATTGACCTTATTATAGAGGTGAACAATTGGACGGTCAATCTCATTCCTATCGTATATTTCAAATGTGTTTAAATTTTTATTCATATGCCAGGAGAATCTACTGTAATATAAGAACGTTCTCCGAAGGAAAAGATGGCTGTTGAAAACGAACCCAGGAAAGATTAAAAAAGATCGGTTTATGATCAGAATAAGTACATCGAAAATATACAGCCTGTTTCCAGTCATTCGACAGGGTCACGAATGGAATGAATAAAGCCCCATCTAGCGGCGACAGTAGGAATTTTGCCGGCTGCCGAAGCACTCCTCTGAGGCAATGATCAATGAATGACAAATGAAATGAAATATTGGACATTGTTGCTGGAATGAATGATGACAGGGAAAACCGAAGTATCCGGAGAAAAACCTGTCCCGCCTCCGTTTTGTCCAGCACGAATGTCACATGGAGTGACCGGGATTTAAACCACGGAACTCAACTGTGAGAGGCCGGCGCGCTGCCGCCTGAGCAACGGAGGCTCCTTATAAGTACAATATGAACAGTAAAATCAATTGGTCTCACCTCCTTTTACACCCCACCGCCGTTAAGTTTATTTACCCCCACCAAAAAATTAAAAGAAGGCGTGTTTCTTTATGTTTAAAGGAGATTCCAAACCCCAATGTTCACGTCTATTACCTTCAGTTTTGAGATATAAGTATCCCCATAATAATAATTCACTTTTTTCACTTACTTTCACACTCCCCCCCCCCCGCCCGCTTAAGTGAATTTTCCGGCAAAAAATACTTGTTTCTTTAATAGTAAAGGATCTTCTAAATAGCAATTATCACGACTCTAACTTCTTCAGTTTTTGATTTATGTGCCCTCATGAAAGGAATTAAACTCCTTTCCACTCCCGCCCCCCAAGATGGTTTCCCCCACAAAACGCGTTTTTCTTTGTTTTTAAAGGAGATCAAAATACCAATTTTCACGTCCGTAACAACTTTAGTTTTTATTAGATGTATGTATTCTCATACAATTAAGTCAATTAATTTTTGAATTCTTTCACCCCCCCCCCGCCGCTTTTCATTTATTTTCCGAGAATACGCGTTTCCTTATTTTTAAAGGAGATCCCATATACAAATTTTCAGTTCTGTAATACATTCAGTTTCTGAGATATATGTATCCTCATTAAAGGCATTCAACCCACTATTCACCCTTTTTACACCCCTCCTATTGGGATTTACAGAAAACGAAAAACTACGTGTTCCTTTATTTTTAAAGCAGATTCTAAATACCAATTTTTACATCTGTAAACTTTTAAAGTTTTAAGACATAGACACACTCATTTTAAAAATTTTCCTCCCCTTTTCACCCCCTATTATTTGGATTTTCCAAAAACAAAAAAATATGTGTTTCCTTATTCTTGAAGGAGATTCCCAAACACCAAAATTCAGGTCCGTAATATCTTCAGTTTCTGAGATATAAGTATCCTCATTAAAGGCATTCAACCCATTTTTCACCCCTTTTCACCCCTCCTATTGGGATTTTCCGAAAACAAAAAATACGTGATTCTTTATTTTTAATGAAGATTCTAAATACCAATTTTTACATCTGTAAACTTTAAAAGTTTTGAAATATGGATGCACTCATTTTAAAAATTCACCCTCCTTTTCACCCTCCCATTAATTGGATTTTCCAAAAACAAACAAAACGTGTTTCTTTATTTTTAAAAGAGATCAAAAGTACCAATTTTCAGGTCTGTAATATCTTCAGTTTCTGAGATATAAGTACCGGTATCCTGATTAAAGGCATTCAACCACTTTTTCACCATTTTTCACCCTTTTTCACCCCTCCTATTAGGATTTTCCGGAAACAAAAAAATACGTGTTTCCTTATTTTTAAAGAAGATTCTAAATACCAATTTTTACATCTGTAAACTTTTAAAGTTTTGAGATATAGATACACTCATTTTAAAATTTCACCCCCCTTTTTCACCCCCTTAGCGACGGAATATCCAAAAATCCTCTCTTAGCGAGCGCCTATGTCTTAATATAAATGTATCCCCAAAGTTTCATTTCTTTACGTCCAGTAGTTTTGGCTCGGCGATGATGAATCAGTCAGTCAGTCAGTCAGTCAGTCAGTCAGTCAGTCAGTCAGTCAGTCAGTCAGTCAGTCAGTCAGTCAGGACAAGTTATTTTATATATATAGATTTTTGGTGATTTAAGTCTTATACAGCTTTAGCGTACCGGCTATGGTAACAGAGATTTTCATGAATTTAGACCTTTGTTGCTTAGTCTTTATGAACGCCGAGCCGCCAGAAAATGGCTGAACAAAATTGAATGAAAATCGGTGTACAAATTCGGAAAATAAGGCACTACAGTCTAGACTATAATTCATTTTATTCTCTCTGGGTGAATGGTAGTTTAGGGGAAGACTTAAAATAGCTATTGGACTAGAAAAAAGAGTGACTGAATGGGTGGCTATATTTCTAGAAAATAGAACTCAGAGAATTAGAGCAGGCGTAGCTTTATCTGACCCTGTAATAATTAAGAGAGGAATTCCTCAAGGCAGTATTATTGGACCTTTTATGTTTTCTTATATATATTAATGACTAGCAAGATACCCGTGCTTCGCTACGGTATTACACTGAAATTTATAATTGAATGCTTATTGTTTTAGATATATAATCCGCCGAAATTCGCGATCTGACTCGTTCTCTGCGAGAATCCACCAAAATTCCCGATCTATTATTTTACGGCACGTTTCCTCCCATTTTTAAATCTTCCTTTCCAGCAATCGATTTCGTACTTCCCGGGTTAGGCTCAGGTATTCCTCCAGGTCAGTTGAGTCCGTAAATCTTTGCCATCTTTTCCTATAATATTTTTAATACGGATATAATCCTTCAGGAGATCCGGCGTGCTGTCATACTGGGTGCCTTGGCGGCACTGAACCCGCGACCGGACTGCATTCATAGTCATTACTCGTCCAGGAGCCGTTTCCATCGCGGTCCGCAATTTGACGACGGTCCGGAACATTATTATTATTATTATTATTATTATTATTACTATTATGTGTTGCTGGAATGGCTGATGACAGGGAAAACCGGAGTATCCGGAGAAAAACCTGTCCCGCCTCCGTTTTGTCCAGCACGAATGCCACATGGAGTGACCGGGATTTGAACCACGGAACCCAGCTGTGAGAGGCCGGCGCGCTGCCGCCTGAGCAACGAAGGATCCTTATAAGTACATTAATAACAGTAAAATCAATTGGACCGGGCGAGTTGGCCGTGCGCGTAGAGGCGCGCGGCTGTGAGCTTGCATCCGGGAGATAGTAGGTTCGAATCCCACTATCGGCAGCCCTGAAGATGGTTTTCCGTGGTTTCCCATTTTCACACCAGGCAAATGCTGGGGCTGTACCTTAAGTAAGGCCACGGCCGCTTCCTTCCAACTCCTAGGCCTTTCCTATCCCATCGTCGCCATAAGACCTATCTGTGTCGGTGCGACGTAAAGCCCCTAGCAAAAAAAAAAAAATCAATTGGTCTCACCTCCTTCTACACACCACGGCCGTTAAGTTTATTTACAGCCACCCCCCTTGTTTCTTTATGTTTAAGGGAGATTCCAAACACCAATGTTCACGTCTATTACCTTCAGTTTTGAGATGTAAGTATCCACATAAAAATAATTTACTTTTTTTCACTTCATTTCACAATAATCTCTCCTCCCCCTAAATGAATTTTCCCGCAAAAAATACTTGTTTCTTTAATAGTAAAGGATCTTCTAAATACCAATTATCACGACTCTAACTTCTTCAGTTTTCGATTTATGTGTCCTCATGAAAGGAATTCAACTCCTTTACACTCCCGCCCTCCAAGATGGTTTCCCCACCAAAACGCCTTTTTCTTTGTTTTTAAAGGAGATCCAAATACGAATTTTCACGTCTGTAACAACTTTAGTATTAGATGCATGTATTCTCATACAATTAAGTCAACTAATGTTTCAATTCTTTCACCCCCCTCCCCCTTCATTGGATTTTCCCAGAATACGTGTTTCTTTACTTTTAAAGCAGATTGCAAATATCAAATTTCACGTCTGTAACATCTTCATTTTTGAGATATCAGTAGCCTAATTAAAAGAATTCATCACCATTTTCAGTCACTTTTACCCCCCCCCGCCCTCCACCCAAGTGGTATTTCCGAAAACTAAAAATACACTTTTCTTTATGTTTAATAGAGATAAAAAAATACCATTTTTCACTTCTGTAACATGTTAAGTTTTTTAGATATCCGTAAAAATTCTCATTTTAAAATATCACCCCTTTTGGGTTCCCCTTAAGTAGAGTTTCCAAAAACAAATAACCTATATTTCATTACATTTACAGGAGATTTACACCCACTGTTTACGTCTGTAACATTTTACGATTCCAAGATATTCTGTAGATATAGTCTTTCAAAAAATTCACCCCAATTTGTCACTCCTGTTTAACCGCCATTAATTGGCTTTTCCAAAAACTAAAAAATACGTGTTTCTTTATTTTTAAAGGAGATCCCATATGCGAATTATCAGTTCTGTAATATCTTTCGTTTCTGAGATATGTGTATCCTCATTAAAGGCATTCAACCCATTTTTCACCCTTTTACACCCCTCCTATTAGGACTTACTGGAAACAAAAAAATACGTGTTCCTTTATTTTTAGAGGAGATTCTAACCACCAATTTTTACATCTGTAAATTGTAAAGTTTTAAGATGTAGACACACTCATTTTAAAAAAATTCACCCCCGTTTTCACCCCCCAATATTTGGATTTTCCAAAAACGAAAAAATACCTGTTTCTTTACTTTTAAAGTAGATCCAAAAATACCAATTTTCAGGTCTGTAATATCTTCAGGTTCTGAAATATAAGTATCCTCATGAAAGGCATTCAACCCATTATTCACCCTTTTACACCCTTCCTATTGGGATTTTCCGAAAACAAAAGAATACGTGTTTCTTTATTTTTAAAGGAGATTCTAAATACCTATTTTTACACCTATAACCTTTAAAAGTTTTGAGATATAGATACACTCATTTTAAAATATTACCCCTTTTTTACCCCCCTTAATTGGGTTTTCCAGAAACAAAAAAATACGTGTTTCTTTATTTTTAAAGGAGATCCCAAACACCAATTTTCAGGTCTATAATATCTTCAGTTTCTGAGATATAAGTAGCCTCATTAAAGGCATTCAACCCCTTTTTCACCCCTTTTCACACCTCCTATTGCGATTTTCCGAAAACAAAAAAATACGTGTTTCTTTATTTTTAATGAAGATTCTAAATACCAATTTTTACATCTGCAAACTTTAAAAGTTTGGAGATATAGATTCACTAATTTTAAAAATTCACCCCCTTTTCACCCTCCCATTAATTAGATTTTCCAAAAACCAAAAAATACGTGTTTCTTTATTTTTAAAAGAGATCAAAAGTACCAATTTTCAGGTCTGTAATATCTTCAGTTTCTGAGATATAAGTACCGGTATCCTGATTAAAGGCATTCAACACATTTTCCCCCATTTTCACCCTTTTTCACCCCTCCTATTGGGATTTTCTGAAAACAAAAAAATATGTGTTTCCTTATTTTCAAAGAAGATTCTAAATACCAATTTTTACATTTGTAAACTTTTAAAGTTTTGAGATATAGGTGCAATCATTTTAAAACTTCACCCCCCTTTTCACCCCCTTAGCAACGGAATATACAAAAATCCTCTCTTAGCGAGCACCTACATCTTAATATGAATGTATCCCCAACATTTTATTTCATTATGTCCAGTAGTTTGGGCTCGGCGATGATGAATCAGTCAGTCAGTCAGGACAAGCTATTTTATATATATATAGATATGTGTAAAGAAGTGAAATCAGAGATAAGGCTGTTTGCAGATGATGATATTTTGTACAGAGTAATAAATAAGTTACAAGGTTGTGAGCGGCTGTAGGGTGACCTCGATAGTGTTGCGAGATGGACGGTGGACAATGGTATGATGATAAACGGGGTTAAAAGTCAGGTTGTGAATTTCACAAATAGGAAAACTCCTCTCAGTTTTAATTACTGTGTGGATGGGGTGAAAGTTCCTTTTGGGGATCATTGTAAGTACCTAGGTGTTAATATAAGAAAAGACTTCATTGGGGTAACTACATAAATATGATTGTTAATAAAGGGTACAGATCTCTGCACATGGTTATGAGGGTATTTAGGGGTTGTAGTAAGGATGCAAAGGAGAGGCCATATAAGTCTCTGGTAAGACCCCAACTAGAGTATGGTACCAGTGTATGGGACCCTCACCAGGATTACTTGATTCAAGAACTGGAAAAATTCCAAAGAAAAGCAGCTCGATTTGTTCTGGGTGATTTCCGACAAAAGAGTAGCGTTACAAAAATGTTGCACAGTTTGGGCTGGGAAGACTTGGGAGAAAGGAGACGAGTTGCTCGATTAAGTGGTATGTTCCGAGCTGTCAGTGGAGAGATGGCGTGGGAGGACATCAGTAGACGAATAAGTTTGAGTGGCGTCTTTCAAAGTAGGAAAGATCACAATATGAAGATAAAGTTGTAATTCAAGAGGACAAATTGGGGCAAATATTCGTTTATAGGAAGGGGAGTTAGGGATTGGAATAACTTACCAAGGGAAGTGTTCAATAATTTTCCAATTTCTTTGCGATCATTTAAGAAAAGGCTAGGAAAATAACAGATAGGGAATCTGCCACCTGGGCGACTGCCCTAAATGCAGATCAGTAGTGACTGATTGATTTAACTATAAAAGATCCATGTTATTAGTGATCCTGTCTATAAATACTACGTATCAAAAGTTATAGATAACACAATTGCCGTTTATTTACGTCTTAAACAGTTTTACCTACCGGCTTTGATAACATAAATATTTATAATCTGGACTGTAATTGCTTATTCCATCTCAACGCTGAGCATCGCTAACATGGAATTATTGTTCAATCACGTTAACTGGCGATGGTAGTTATTTTGTAGTTATTTTCTTACGGTGAAAAACCGCCTGGTCATCAGCCAATACAACAATGAAAATTGTAAAGATGACTATTAAAATGAGAAAGAAAGTGTGAAAGAATGTCGTGAAAGGAGAAAGAAAGACTTCCTTTTCATTAACCAAACCCCATGGCACAACAGCCCTTGAAGGGCCTTGGCCTACCAAGCGACCGCTGCTCAGTCCGAAGGCTTGCAGATTACGAGATGTCGTGTGGTCAGCACGACGAATCCTCTCGGCCGTTATTCTTGGCTTTCTAGACTGGGGCCGCTATCTCACCGTCAGATAGCTCCTGAATTCTAATTACGTAGGCTGAGTGGACCTCGAATCAGCCCTCAGGTCCAGGTAAATAACAATCCCTGACCTGGCCGGGAATCGAACGCGGGGACTCCGGCTAAGAGGCAGGGACACTATGCCTACAACACGGGTCGGCTGAATAAAGAATGAACCATACATTAATGTGTGCAGACCACTCTCATAGGCAGAATTCCTTATTCAGTTTTCACTGTTAATTAAAATTATTCTATAGGGTTCTGTTTGTTCAGTAGAATTCGTAAACAAAATTCTGCATGATTTCTCCTCGACATTCAGCATATCTTGCAGGGTATATTGTAACACCACTTCATTAATGGCAATTTCTATTCGCAGTCCTGTGTTGACGCTCAGCATGACGGCTGGGTATTTCTTGGAGACAAGCTGTAAAAGTTTCTTCGTCTTTTAACAATGAATGATACCTTGCTCCTGAGAGCCATTAAGAGGACACTAGACGTTACAAATTATAAACCTTGCTAATAAAAGTCTGCTAGTATAGTCATTCGGTCTTCGATCGGCTAAGCAGCATAGTTGGTTGAAGAGCTTGTCTTCTATGAATAAAGGTCACGAGATCGAATCCTAACGAACTCGGTTGGCATTCAAGGGTGCTCAAATACTAGAAAGCCGTGTCAGTAGAATTATCTTTTTCCAGGGCAAATATATCTCGAATCTTTGGTATCTTAAAAATCTACATTGAGTTGGCTCCATGGTAATGTGCCACGTAGTTGTATGCTTGTAGTTCGGAGATGATGGATTTGAGTTCCATGACGACGGTCTTTCGTGGATTCCCATTTTCACACCAGGCTAATGGAAGAGCTACCTTAAGCAAGACCAAGGCCAAATTCTACTCCTTCCCAATGCCATCGTCGCCGAAAACCTATCTTATTTACTAAAACAGTTAAACAGCTAGCAATATGATATATTAATAGGGTACCGGTAACTAAAAGGAATTTGAAATGTATTCTTACTTCTTAATTCAAGCTTGCCTACTTACTTCCTCTTCATGGATTAGGCTAATAGCCTGTTCCGACCTCAGATTTCATTCCATCTCTTCATAGGATGACCATTATCTCTTCTTCTCGTAGGATGGTATTCCGGGGCAAGTTCTGGAATTCTGTTGTTATCCAGCCTCAGAATGTGGTTTTTACAATTTATCATGTTTTGGAATATTCTTTCATTCACTGAGAGTATATTTAATTGTTGTCTTATCTCTTCATTTCGTATTTTATCTTTTAGGGAGTATCCTTGCACTGATTTTAGGAATCTCATTTCAGATGATTATAATTTGCTCATATAGCTTGAATTATCCAACCATGTCTCACTTCCATATAACAAAGTTGGTACAGCCTTAGTCTTATAGAATTTAAGTTGAGTATCTTCTCTTACTTTTTCTTTCGTTTTTCTGCGAATTGTCCCACATAGAAGTTGAAATCTATGAAGCTTCTTCTTCACCTCGTCATCATCATTAAAATATATTTCACAACCATGGTACTTGAAATTCGAGACTTAATCTACTGGTTGATTGTCAATTACTATCTTCGCTCTGATCTTCGCCATGCCATAACTTTGGTTGTCGTTCTGGATAGCCGAAAATTATAACTTTTACAAATGGTGTTTAATTGATGTATTGATTTCTGGAGTTTATCTTCATCATCATGCAGGTTAAATCGATCATCTGCAAAGAGCATAGTACTTATGTATATGTCTGTATTCAATTTTATTCCAGAGTGTACAATTCGTTTCCAGTTTCTGATTACTTCATCGATATACATAAATAGTGTTGGAGAGAGGCTGCATCCCTGACGTACACCTTGATTAATTAATATTTCTTCCGTTAGTTTGTATCCTAGATTCAACACAGTTCTCGTTCTTTTGTAGTACATACTTTGGATACTTGAATAAGATATTTATGGTATCCATTTTTTACCATTCTGTTCTCTATCTATCCTACTAAAAGCCTTCTCTTAGTCGGTAAAAGCGACATAAATATTAAAGTTAAATTATCTTCTCTTCTCTTCTCCAGTTTCTGTTTGAGGCTGAATATACTATCTGTACAGGATCTGCCTTTTCTAAATTCACATTGTTCTTCCAGTAAGAGGTTGTGATCAATAATTTTAAGTCTATTGTTTATTATTTTAGCATATATTTTATAGCCAACATTTAATAAACTTATTCCTCGATAGTTACTGCAAAAACTTCGATTTCCTTTCTTGAAAGGTAATAATATTTTCTTTCCTCCATTCTTCGGGTATATTTCTTCTTTTCCAACAAAGATTAATTAAATGTAACGATCTAAATTTAAGAATGACCCCACCATATTAGAACAACTCCATATTTATATTGTCTAATCCTGGTGCTTTCATATTTTTGAAGGATTTCAGAACAGTATTAAGTTCTTCTATATCTATTAGGTCAATTCCTTCAACGTCGTTATCTATATATTGATCTTCCTGACTATTTCCATACTCTCAATTATGCCACAATTCCTTGTAGTGTTGTATCCATGATTCTTTTTCGATTACATTTACATTAGCAGTTGATCTTTCATCACTGTTAAGGTGCTTCATTAACTTATACGCCATCTCTTGCCTACCGTGGATTTCACCTTCTATTGAGTTTATTAACCTATCCCATGATTCTTGCTTGAGTTTTATCGTTAGTGACTTGACCTTGTTCCTGCTGTTTTTATATTATTTCTCATTTTGTGGGGTGCAATGCTGTATCATTTTCAAGTATTATATATATATATATTTTTTTTTTTTTTTTTTTTTTTTTGCTTGACAGCTTCTGAAATTTCTGTATTCCATATTTTAAGCCCAGTTTTTCTCCTTAATTTCTTCTTCATTCCAATGGCTTCATCTGCTGCTCTCTGAACTGCTGAGGTTATGATTTCCCATTCTTTGTCAATATCAGTACTTGTCAGAATCTGAACTAAATACTGTTGCAGCCGAAGTTGATATGAATATTTTATTCCATGATCCTATAGTAAATGTATCTTATAGATTTCTTGGTTTCTTTGTATACTTCTATTCAGCCTTTTTCTCCATTTAGCAAGGATTATGATTTTTTGCAATGACCAGATAATGATAATGATATGTGTATAAATCGCTGCGTCTATGTACTCTGATATCTGTTACATCTGGGCCTAACTTTTTATTGACCATTATATAATCAATAATTTATCGCTGTCCTTTTGCAGTTCATGCAAATTTATGCATGTCTTTCTTCTCAAAAAATTTTTGTATTGATTATAGGATGCAAAGTTTATCAATAATTTAAAATTTTAAAGTTGGTTAACCTTTATTTTATTTTATTTTATTTTATTTTATGGTAAATATTCGTTGGTAAATCAGGGAATTGATGATTGGAATTCATTACCTGCAGCTGTCTTAGAGCCTTTTCCCAAAGTTGTAAGATCTTTCATGAATAGACTCACACCACCACACCACACCAAACCCCATGGCACTACAGCCCTTGAAGGGCCTTGGCCTACCAAGCGACCGCTGCTCAGCCTGAAGGCCTGCAGATTACGAGGTGTCGTGTGGTCAGCACGACGAATCCTCTCGGCCGATATTCTTGGCTTTCTAGACCGGGGCCGCTATCTCACCGTCAGATAGCTCCTCAATTCTAATGACGTAGGCTAAGTGGACCTCGAACCAGCCCTCAGGCCCAGGTAAAAATCCCTGACCTGGCCGGGAATCGAACCTGGGGCCTCCAGGTAAGAGGCAGGCACGCTACCCCTACAGCACGGGGCCGGCATGAATAGACTCAGGCATTCTGTAAATCGTGTGTAAATTTCATGTGACGGTGTCATATTTTAATGTAACGCTCAATCTACTGTAAATCGTAGTATTAAGGTATTAAGACATCTGAATTAATTTTTTTTTATATTTTTTTTTGCTAGTTGCTTTACGTCGCGCCGACACAGATAGGTCTTATGGCGACGATGGGACAGGGAAGGGCAGGGAGTGGGAAGGAAACGGCCGTGGTCTTAATTAAGGTACATCCCCAGCATTTGCCTGGTGTGAAAATGGGAAACCACGGAAAACCATTTTCAGGGCTGCCGACAGTGGGGTTCGAACCTACTATCTCCCGAATACTGGATACTGGCCGCACGTAAGTGACTGCAGCTATCGTGCTCGGTCTGAATTATTTAAGGTATGTGTGAATTTGTATATGAACTTGTTGTATTTAGAATGGTAAGACGATAGTGCAAATATTTTGAAATACTGAAGGTACATGTGGGTCCGACTCGTTGGCTGAATGGCCAGCGTACTGGCCTTCAGTTCAGAGGGTCCCGGGTTCAATTCCCGGCCGGGTAGGGGCTTTTAATCGCTTCTGATTAATTCTTCTGGCTCGGGGACTGGGTGTTTGTGTCCGTCCCAACACTCCCCTTTTCATATTCAGACAACACACTACACTACCATCTACCACAGAAAACACGCAATAGTGATTACATCCCTCCATATAGGGTTGGCGGCAGGAAGGGGATCCGGGCGTAAAAAGGGCCAAATCAGCATGTGCAACGCAGTTCGCACCCGCGACCACACATGTGTGGGTAAAGCGGCAGGAAAAGAATAATAATAATAAGATTGAAGGTGTATGTGGATTTGTATATGACGGAGTTATAATGTTAAGCTAGTTTTAAGTTAACTTCATTATCATACTACTGTAAGTGTTCATTGCCACGGCGATATTCCCCAGTTGTAATGTATCTGTTGTCCGCCTCTGTGGTGTAGTGGTTAGCGTGATTAGCTGTCACCCCCCGGAGGCCCGTGTTCGATACCCAGCTCTGCCACGAAATTTGAAAAGTGGTACGAGGGCTGGAACGGGGTCCACTCAGCCTCAGGAGGTCAACTGAGTAGAGGTGGGTTCGATTCCCACCTCAGCCATCCTGGAAGCGGTTTTCCGTGGTTTCCCACTTCTCCTCCAGGCGAATGCCGGGATGGTACCTAACTTAAGGCCACGGCCGCTTCCTTCCCTCTTCCTTGCCTATCCCTTCCAATCTTCCCATCCCTCCACAAGGCCCCTGGACAGCATAGCAGGTGAGGGGGCCTGGGCGAGGTACTGGTCATACTCCCAGTTGTATCCCCCGACCAAGAGTCTGAAGCTCCAGGACACTGCCCTTGAGGCGGTAGAGGTGGGATCCCTCGCTAAGTCCGAGGGAAAAACCGAACCTGGAGGGTAAACAGATGATGATGATGATGAATGTATCTGTTCATAATATTGTAAATACACTGACTGACAGAGCAAATGCAACACCAAGAAGGAGTGGTCAGAACTTTATGCCAATTGCAGGGTAGACTGACGTCACTGAGGTTTGCTCATGATGTGAAATGCGCCGCTGTGCTGCGCACGTAGCGAACGATAAATGGGACACGGCGTTGGCGAATGGCCCACTTCGTACCGTGATTTCTCAGCCGACAGTCATTGTAGAACGTGTTGTCGAGTGCCACAGGACACGTGTATAGCTAAGAATGCCAGGCCGCCGTCAACGGAGGCATTTCCAGCAGACAGACTACTTTACGAGGGGTATGGTGATCGGGCTGAGAAGGGCAGGTTGGTCGCTTCGTCAAATCGCAGCCGATACCCATAGGGATGTGTCCACGGTGCAGCGCCTGTGGCGAAGATGGTTGGCGCAGGGACATGTGGGACATGTGGCACGTGCGAGGGGTCCAGGCGCAGCCCGAGTGACGTCAGCACGCGAGGATCGGCGCATCCGCCGCCAAGCGGTGGCAGCCCCGCACGCCACGTCAACCGCCATTCTTCAGCATGTGCAAGACACCCTGGCTGTTCCAATATCGACCAGAACAATTTCCCGTCGATTGGTTGAAGGAGGCCTGCACTTCCGGCGTCCGCTCAGAAGACTACCATTGACTCCACAGCATAGATGTGCACGCCTGGCATGGTGCCGGGCTAGAGCGACTTGGATGAGGGAATGGCGGAACGTCGTGTTCTCCGATGAGTCACGCTTCTGTTCTGTCAGTGATAGTCACCGCAGACGAGTGTGGCGTCGGCGTGGAGAAAGGTCAAATCCGGCAGTAACTGTGGAGCGCCCTACCGCTAGACAACGCGGCATCATGGTTTGGGATGCTATTGCGTATGATTCCACGTCA
Source organism: Anabrus simplex (assembly GCF_040414725.1). NCBI lineage: Eukaryota > Metazoa > Arthropoda > Insecta > Orthoptera > Tettigoniidae > Anabrus > Anabrus simplex. The sequence goes on along the minus strand of NC_090265.1, from coordinate 1,114,279,516 downwards.
CCTCTAGTGCGTATTCAAGGCACGTTAAATGCCCACCGCTACGTGCAGCATGTGCTGCGGCCGGTGGCACTCCCGTACCTTCAGGGACTGCCCAATGCTCTGTTTCAGCAGGATAATGCCCGCCCACACACTGCTCGCATCTCCCAACAGGCTCTACGAGGTGTACAGATGCTTCCGTGGCCAGCGTACTTTCCGGATCTCTCACCAATCGAACACGTGTGGGATCTCATTGGACGCCGTTTACAAACTCTGCCCCAGCCTCGTACGGACGACCAACTGTGGCAAATGGTTGTCAGAGAATGGAGAACCATCCCTCAGGACACCATCCGCACTCTTATTGACTCTGTACCTCGACGTGTTTCTGCGTGCATCGCCGCTCGCGGTGGTCCTACATCCTACTGAGTCGATGCCGTGCGCATTGTGTAACCTGCATATCGGTTTGAAATAAACATCAATTATTCGTCCGTGCCGTCTCTGTTTTTTTCCCAACTTTCATCCCTTTCGAACCACTCCTTCTTGGTGTTGCATTGTCACTGTCAGTCAGTGTACATTACATAACATTCTGCTCTGAAGTAAAGTTAGTTTGCATGTACGGTAGATGTGTATGTCTTTAAGTTCCTTTCAAAACGAAATCCTTGGACAGTGATCGTTTCTATGAAACTGTTCTAGAAAATCCGATAAGCATAGACCGTCACATATATGAACAACTTAATCAGACTTCAAGTATAAAGATATCAATGAGTAACATAATAATGCTAGAGTGGTCCTTGTATTTATTTACTGTTCCCTTACCGGCGGTGTAAGTGGGTAGATGTCCATGCGTAATGAATCAGAATGAGGAGAACCGTGAGACAGAAGAATGCACAATGGTGCCTACCAAGACGAATTGCTGTCGTTCTGTGACTGAGACAAAATACTTATTAAGCTGTACAGTACACGGTGATGAATGTTGTTTGTTCTTAGCTCCTAACATGTACAGGTCCACCTTCCATATTGCATACCTAGACGCTCTGCATGCACGATCGTCGGATCGGATAAAACTTTTTAAATTGAAATATTTAACGGGCATTTTCTTAAATACAAGGTCAGTTGCACCACATAGTAGCACACACGACCAAAGGAAGAAATGGAGCATGCAGTAGACGAAGCTGGCGTGTAGGAAAGGGAACAAATCAGTCACTGCAGTGAATTACTGCAATGTATTATTATTCGATTAATTATTTAATTTTCAAGAGGAAACGACCTCTCAGTTTTTAATTACTGTGTTGACGGGGTGATAGTACCTGATGGGGACTATTGCCAGTACCTTAGTGTTAATATAAGGAATGATATTCATTGGAGTAATGACATTAACGAGTTTTTAAAGAAAGTTTACAGAGTTCTTCACAAAGGTATGAGGGTATTTAGAGGTTGTATTAAGGATATAGAGCCTCCGTGGCTCAGAGGGCAGCGCGTCGGCCTCTCACCGCTGGATACCGTGGTTCAAATCCCGGTCACTCCATGTGAGATTTGTGCTGGACAAAGAGCAGGCGGGACAGGTTTTTCTCCGGGTACTCCGGCTTTCCCTGCCATCTTTTATTCTAGCAATACTCTCCATTATCATTTCATAGCATCTATCAGTCATTAATAAATCACTTTGGCAGTAGCGACCCCATCATACTAATAGCCTATATATGATTCATTCATTTCATTCCTGACCCGGTCAATGACTGGAAAACAGGTTGTAGGTTTTCATTTTCAGTAAGGATATAAAGAGGGGGGCGTGTAAGTCTCTGGTAAGAACCCAATTAGAGTGTAGTGACGATGTACGGGACCCATACCAGGATTACTTGACACAAGTACTGAAAAAAAAATCCAGAGGAAAGTAGCACAATTTGTTCTTGGTGATTTCCAGCAAAGGGGTAGCGTTACAAAGATATTGCAAGACTTGGGAGCGAGGAAACGAGATAAAGTTGGAATTGTGGCGAATATTAATTTATAGGACGAGGAGTAAGGGATTTGAATCATTTATCAAGGGAAATATTCGATAAATTTCCAAGTTCTTTGAAAATATTTTAAAAATAGGCTAGGTAAATAATTGAAAGGGAATCTGCCACCTGGGCGACAGCTCTAAATGCAGATGATTTAATTATTTATGTCGTGTCAGTGTGTTGGAAAACTTAAAATATAAATAAAGTATTACCGGTATATAAAAAGAAAACAAAGTACATCTTAAGTCACAAACATGTTTCACACAATGTCTGCCCAGCAATGGGCAACAGCAATTCCCTTTCCAGTGGCTTGAGCCAAGTCTTGAAGTGTACAACGAACAGGACTGGACAGGGCAGGACTGACAGTCATAAAGGTGTTGGGTAGTTTGTTGCTCGCGACCGATGACCTCAGATGTTAGGCCCCTTAAAACAACACCCATCAACAGTTTGTTGCTCCCCACAATCGCAGAAGTCTGACTGATCTTTCAAATAACCCACTTTGTTTAGGTTATCGTTGGATTTACCTACCCCACTCCTCAAACGATTCACTGCCTTCCAGGTTGTTCATTCCAAATGATGACCATCCAGGCACCATCCAGTCAGATAGATATTCCATTTTAGCTCACCACATATCATAACGTGCTGTTCTTGTTGGTTTATCCAGAGCCTTGGAGGTACTGAGGAAACTATTCCTGGACTTCAGTCTTCTGTGTGTAGGTCGATGCCCAAATAGTGGTTGGGTGTTTATAAGATCCACTTTTGACCTCTCTTGCCTTGTAAACACTTCTCGCCGAATGTCTGGAGGAGCAATACCAGCCAAGCAGTAAGGTTTGTCAATGGGAGTTGGTTTCAGACACCCAGTAACTATTCTGCATGTTTCATTAAGGGCTGTATCCACCCGCTTCGTATGGGTTGAGCTGAACCAGAAGGACATACATACTCAGCCGCAGAGGAACTGAGAGAAAGAGCTGAGGTTCTTACCACAGTTGGATGGGATCTCCATTTGCTTGTGCCAAGTTTCTGGAGGATGTTATTTTGTTCTGAGGCTTTCTGTCCAGAGTTAACACAGTGTTTCTTGTATGTTTAAGTCAGATCTAAGGTAACACCCAGGTTCCTTGGTGTAAAACAATGCTCCAGTTGCTTACCCTCCCACGTCACGCACAGCTGCCTAGAAGCTTCTCGATTTCGAAGATGAAATGCACACACCTGGGTCTTAGCCTCGTTTTGTAGTAGCCGGTTTTTCTGATAATACACTGAAAGTTCCTTAAGTGCATTTGAGAGCTGCACTTCAGTGGTTTGAATGTCGTCGCACTGGAGCGCTAAAGCCAGGTCATCGGCATAAATGAAGCTTTTTGTATAGGAAGGCCTTGGCTGGTCATTCGTCTAGATGTTAAAGAGGATCGGCGAGAGGATACACCCTGGGGAAGTCCATTCCGTTGATCCCTCCACCTACTGTACTTTCCTTGAAACTCAACAAAGAACCGGCGGTTCTGCAGGAGTGTTTCAACAATCTTCGTGAAACCATAGTCTCTGGCGGTTCGTGACCAAATTTTCAGGGGGTTCACAACAAAATTTGTGTTCACGTCTCAAATATACCAAAGTAGAATGCAAATACGAACAAAATCATTTACTTAAATCATTTCACTAAAAGTTCCTTGTACGGTTGCTTCTCTACTCATAATATGGTAGAACCCTTATAACCGAGGATACATTTTTCCGAGACTAATTTGAGTGTACAAGAAGATTAAAATTACGACTGCCGGCCTGAGTCGTTCAGGCTTTGGCTGAGGTTGAGGCTCTGGCTTTCTGATCCCGTGATTCTGAACACTTGTTCAGAATTACCTACTGGCGAAATCTTCCGGCGATGTACTGCAATAGTAACTTCTGGAAGCTGTGGCCAACAGTAACAGAAGAGGTGGCGGACCTTTGTGGTCAACTGTAATACTATCTCTGGTTTGAGGGTGGTTGTAGAGGGAAAGGCACATTCCGTACCGTGGTCCACGCTTATGTAGATATCTGTGCATAAACCATGACGCCATCTTCTTAAGGCTAGTAGCAAAATATCCAGTGTGCTCCCTGGCATTGTCAGCCAAAACGAAAAGCTGTCAGTGTAACGGAGCTTCGATATAAGTTGAATGCTTTCGATCAAATGACGAAATCAGGTCGGAAAAAAGGAAATGTTTTTGAATTACCGGTATCCATGAATGCGTGAATATGCGTTAGAACTGGGTGTTCACGTGCTCATGTGCTCTTGTCAATCCACCGACACTGGTCTCTGGTGAAGTTATAGAGCTCGATGAGCAAAGGTCTATGATGCACTGTGTCGTACGCTGCTGTAAGGTCTATGAATACCACTCCTGTGATTTTACGTCTTTCAAACTCATCCTCTATGTGCTGAGTTAAATTGAGCACCTGTGATGTGCAGTTCCTTCCGGATCTAAAGCCCGCCTGTTCTGGAATAAGATATTGATCTAGTTTAGATATGAGGCGCTTAAGTAGGATCCTCTCAAATATCTTATATAGGTGACAAAGTAATGATATTTGCCTGTAGCTCTTAGGATCTAATGGATCCTTACCTGGTTTCAAAAGAGCTGTCACTCGAGATTTCCTCCACACCTTAGGTATCTGTTTACTCTGCAGGCAATTGTTTAGAAAATTAACAACCCACTTCCTTGCTCTGGAATGAAAATGTTTTATTTGTTCCACTCTCATATCATCCAGATCTGTAGCCTTGTCATTTTTGGATTTATGACTTTCTCTAGTTCCTCTAGGGTGATATTATTAGTGTTGTCTATCTGACGTTCTATTTCAACTCTATTCATATAACCCCCTATTTTTCCATTGAGCAAACGTTGATGAGCAATGGCATCTGAGGACAAATTGACGTGTACAGGGAATTTAGTGAAGTCATTATTTAGCCTCTTTAAGAGTCGCCAAGCTTTCTGACTACTTTTGGACATGTCCAGCTCTTCAAGGGTAGATGTATAACGATTTCGTTTATCTTCCGCTAACATTGTTGTCAGCTCTAGACCTTTCTGCACAGTTTGTTCGCCAAAGGGATTCATCTGGAATAGATCAATGTATTCAGCGAGCAGAGCTGAGGAATGTTGATTGAGACCAGGAACATAATTCATTTTTCAACCTCTGGGAATTGACTGTCTGGAGCTCTTGTTCACTGCATCTACAAACAGGTCGTAGTCAGACATAGAATTACCAATATCAGATACAGCATCTTCCAGATATGCAGTGAACTTGTTCCAGTCCTCTTTGTTTAAATGTTATCGCCTACGGAAAGGTACGCTCATGGGACGTATCGCAGCAAATACCTGACACATGATGGGTCTGTGCTGTGTGTGTAGTAGAGGGATGCCGGTGTTCTTTATGCACTGCTCAGCAATTCCTTCGCTAACAAAGACTAGTTCAAGATTATAACCTTTTGACAACGTCCGTTGTTGAAAGAATGAGGTAGTTTAGCATCGTGTAACAGTAGCATCTGGTTGGTCTCAGGCTATTCCAGCACAGCCTCTCCATCTTCATTCCCATGTTCATATCCCCAGACGTTGTTTTGGCTGTTAAAGTCGCCAGTTATAATGTGGACTGCCTGATTGTCGAAATTCCCTGGTTTCTGGAAATGGAATGCAGAATTTGGTGGTTTGTATATAGAAGAAACAGTGCAATGATTTAACTCAACCGTAAGGAGTTCTATCTCACCACAGTCAGATATATCAGTGGACAGGACCGCTATACCAGGTTTGACAAATATTGCACTTCCATGATGTTGACTTGGTCTCTCTACCACTAAGGGCATGCCAGAAATTCTTGGCCTGCTCTGATTAGTGTCTCGATGAGTTTCTTGTACACAAAGGACATCACAGCCATGTTTCTTACATTAATTCTGCAACAGTTCTTCTTTTACAAGGGACGTTCCTTCGATGTTTATGGACATAATCGACAACTGTGGTCCTGACAATGACCTTTTAAGAATCGTCTTTCAACACTTCTGGAATGGAAGAATGAGCCGGTAGAAATGTGCACTCTCTACCGTTTCCATGGAGCACCGTCAGTCACAGTATGTTTAATCAATCTTAACTGCACAATTTATTCTGTGGCTGCACACGTGGATGTTTCGTCCGTGATTGATTGATTGATTGATTGATTGATTGATTGACTGATTGATTGATTGATTGATTGATTGATTGATTGATTGATTGATTGATTGATTGATTGATTGATTGATTGATTGATTGATTGATTGATTGATTGATTGATCGATTGATGACAGTGAAAATCAAAGACTGTGGTGAAAACTGACTCCATTCAAAACGCTTGAAGTTTCTCTACAGCTAAGCGCTCTACGTGATCTTAGACAGGGATCGAAACTGTTGTGGAAAATAAAACACCAACTTAATTTAGAATTTAATCGGATTTCAAGTAGGCCTATAAAAGGATACATGATAAACACAATAAATTTACATTGGTCTTAGTATTTATTTGCTGTTCTGCTAGCGGTGTCGTAAGTGGCAAGATAGATGTCCGTGCGTAATGAATGAAGATGGAAATGAAAGATACTGTGTAGCTAAACAATGTTCTTGTAGAGGGGATACTCTTTGTGGATCTACTGCAGAAAATCTAATAAACATAGATCAGTCATTATCGTTAGTATAATACCATTCTGTAATCCAGTTCGTAAGAGAGTATCCCTAAAATTGGGCGAGTTCTGCATGTTCAGCGCTTTGGCAACTTCGTTGCAGATTTAAAGGAAATGTAATTATAACTCGGAGTTCCTTGGTTGCTATCTATTGCATATTGTATTTGTCTTCCTTGAGTGCTGCTATGTGGTGAAGAACGTGCGTTACTAACAAGCTAAGTCTTCAAGGTGTTTCACTTCGATTTCGTTCAAAGTTTACGAGCTGGTGAAAGCTGTACGAGCCCAGATAAATCAGTGAATGTTCTTTTTTCCCCATCGAACACAGCCAACGCTCCAAGTATACGTGTAAGACTCATCCCTCTCAACCTTACCTAACCACGAATTACCGCACGGCGTGTCTCCGCACATATTTTCACCAACTACACCGTTAATTGCATAAAATACCTGGGCATGTACGGCATTCGGAATGCTCACTAGCTCAACTACGCGCCAAAATGGAACGGAAACAGTGAGTAACGTCTCAAGGACTTGGAAGATCCTTCACTTTACAATTTGCCTTATGTCGCACCGACACAGATAAGTCCTATGGCGACGATGGGATAGGAAAGGGCTAGGAGTGAGAAGGAAGCAGCCGTGGCCTTAATTAACGTTCATCCCCAGTATTTTCTGGTGTGGAAATTGGAAACAAAGGAAAACCATCTTCAGGACTGCCGACAGTGAGGTTCGAACCCACTGTCTCCCGAATACAAGCTGACACCTGCGTGATCCTAACCACGCGGCCACTCGCTCGCTTTTCCTTTACCTTACATACCACATATACACCTAGTGAAGTGTGAAAGTAACTTCCTGAATTTATTACGTATATAATAATCGCCCAAAAGAGGAATAAAAGGATTCAACAAGTGTCCTTCAGGAACAAGGAGTATTATGACGAAATCGTAACATCATTTTCTTCTTCTACTACCGCATTTCCCACATCTGTGGAGTCACGGGTGCGTACAATGTTGCACATGTGGATTTGGTCCTGTTTTACGGCCGGTTGCCCTTCCTGACGTCGAACCTATATGGAGGGATGTAATCACTATTGCGTGTTTCTGTGGTGGTTGGCAGTGTAGTGTGTTGTCTGAATATGAAGAGGAAAGTATTGGGACAAACACTTACACCAAGTCCCTGGGCCAGAAGAATTAATCAGAAGCGATTAAAATACTCGACCCGGTCGGGAATCGAACCCGGGATCCTCTGAACCTAAGGCCACGCTGACTATTCAGCCAAAAGTCGGACGATGAAATCGTAGCATCATATTTCGTAAATGACTGAACATGTCAAGACACGAGTCAGAAATTGAAACATTGCCATCATCAGTCATAGACTTAAGCCAAACTAACGGTCTGGAATTGAAATGGCAGTCTGGTGGGGCATCAGATTCATTCTCCGTTCTCTTGGAAAGACGTATTTTCTACAGTCTGAGGGGAAGTCTGAAAATTTATAAAAATGACTTCTATTTCCGGAAAGGTACCTGATCATGGAATTCACTCAGTCTACGCTAGAAATGAGTTCCGATCAATTTCTTAAATCAAAGGCGACCAGGCATAATGCTAACCACGCAATCCTACACAGTGCTTAGGTCACGAAATGTGGAAACTCTTACTTTCCATCCCTGAAAGAGCCTTCATGGCGTGTACTGTGTGATCGATTAATCCGAATAACTTCGTCTCCATACGCTTAAAATATCCATTCTCCAAGCCACTGAAGACATCAAACTGAACACAGCATCGAACTCCCTCTGTGGCGTCGTCACAACAGCTGTAGCAGGAAGATGTTCTCAGTGAGTTATGTTTTACTATAACTTTCCTCAGAAGGAGGATAAAGATAAGGCAAAGAAATTTGCTCAGCTAATTGGAGGAAACAAAACTACATACTTGGAGAAAAGAAATGGCAAAAAGGTGCTGTACAAGATTGTCAGAAGTTGTATTGTGAAGTACGACTAATGAACCTTTAATTTCAGTACCAGTTAATCCTTATCCGGCTGATTCCTATATAATTCCAAAACTGCACATGAAATTTAAGTATCGGGCACGAGCTTCAATCATGAGACTGTGGCAAAAATGCCATTTAGATGATATTTAGTCTTACAGTAGGTCTCAGTTGCCTTTTAAATCAATCTCTTCTCTTTCTTCTGGTTGTTCGAAGAGGGGTTCGAAGCGTATCGGTGGATATAAAATGGTTCTTGGTTTGCTTCAAGGATGAAAGACTATCATGTCAATATGTCAATTATTCCCATCGGCCGACAGACTAGAATGTTCATCGAGTACCAATTTAATTTTAATTTCGTATACTATAAAACCATAATCGTTCAGAAATTTCCCTAATTGCATCGCGTAATGGCTATTATTTCACAGTACCTACCATGGGTTCCTGTCTGGCCAAGTTCGACCGGCTACAGTAACAGAGTAGACTGTACAACCAGCGACTCAACGCCGAGTGTTGGGCGGCCGGAAATAACCTAACACCCTGAAGGTAAGGTAAGGTAAGGGCGGATTCTGCCCGAAGGCAGGTCCGAACCTGCGCAGAGGTGTGCCTGAGCCGGAGTTTACGTACGGTAGGATGGCCAGATCCTTTCCGCTCCTCCATTCCCTTACCCCCCCCCTCCACTATCAGCACGTGGCAACTCATCCACTTCTTGACCACGCCAAATGTTGCTTAACTTCGGAGATATCACGGGATCCGGTGTGTCAACACGGCTACGGTCGACGGCTTTGGGCGGAGGGTGGTGGTCTCTCGGTTTGAAGAAATACCACTGCAAAGCACCACGCAGCGTCTGTACTCCATGTTAGAAGCGGCTGCAACAGGCGTCTACTCCTATCTTAGGGGCGGCCTCAAGAAATCCTGGCAGCAGGTATAAAATACTCTTTTTTTTTTTTTTTTTTTTGCTATTTGCTTTACGTCGCACCGACATAGATATGTCTTATGGCGACGATAAAAAATACTCTTTACGACAGGTGAAGCGACACATCGGTTGAGACATATTTTGTCGTATCAACATGCAGTTGACTCGTTTTCATTCGGATATAAATGCTAGAGCGTCTTTTCTAAGCGACGCGCATCATTTCGCCCGGACGATGTGAAAAAACGGACGAGGGCAAGCGACGCGTGGTGGACGTCGGCTAAGGAAGCTAGAAAGGCCGACCTCACATATGTGGGAAAATGCAGGGAAGAAGAAGATGATGATGATGACCTTCCCACGGGTACTAGCACTCAGATCATGCGAAAGGGTTTCACTCCTTATGGCAGCTCGTATGGGGAGTTCTGACCACAGCGTTAAATGACGACGAAGTGCTGTGGCTTCAGATTCAGCTATTATTTCACAAAAGGAAGGTAAAGTCACCAATTGAGTTCACACGGCATATATCACGATACCTCAAACATGTTACAGCATGCACTGTAGATATGTAAGTACAAAGACGCTAAACCCAGATCAGGTTCGATATTATCCGATAGGAGGCAATAGTCAAGTCGGTCGTTTTAACATCATCGCTTACAAGGCCGGTGGTGTATAAACAAAACCGCGAACGAGGCAAGAGTGCCCATTTCTGCTAACAACCGCATTTGAATTGTGACACTGCTGCAAGGAGGATGGTGACAAGTTGATGTCGTCGCTCGTGTTGGATTGGTATCTCCAGAGTTAGAAAAGTTCAGTGAACACAAACTGTTGTTGATCGACAACGGCCGTGTCGCCCACGCAAAACAACTGGCAGGAAGAATAGTTATTTGTAGCTTTCAGCACATTGTAGGTCCACTGCTACTGTTCCGTCAGGATCTTCGGAGTGAAGGTGTCAGATCAGACAGCGTAAAATCGGTTGCACGATGGAAGACTGATGTAAAGGAGGTCTATGTCGAAAGTTCCACCATAGGGCAGCTTGTGTGAGGTGGGCAATAACTTACTCATAGACCATGGCATCAGGAACAGAGGAAGCGTATGCTCTTTTTTGTGATAAGGTCACAGTAAGCTTGCACCCATAAACAGGAGAATTGGAATATGGAGATGATCTGAGAGATGGAACAAACCATTCATCCTGGGACACCATTAACGGCTCGAGTGTTCCGTCATATTTTGGGGTTGGATCATGTTTGGTCGACGAATGCCTCTAATTTTTAATCAAGGTAACGTGACTGGTTTAGTATATATATACAAACCCCCCGTAGTTCCAGCATTTGCTGCCACTGTAGGTGAGAGCTTTACGCTAGTGGATGGTAATGCTCGCACCCATCGAACAAGAGTGGCCAAACGTTTCCTGTAATAGAACTACTCAAGATTACAGGCAACGCGTGAGTTGGACAAATACACAGTCGCTCAAAAAAGAATGAGCGCATGGTATTTTATGTGATATAATTTTTACTATCAAAACTAGCAGTTACCAGCGGTTTCCCTCGCGTGGATTTCGTAATTTGTTAAAAGTAATCGTTCCTTGGTACTGTACTAAGACATTGTCTGAAAATCGCTAAAGAATAAACGCTCACCGAAAAATTGAGTTTCATTTACCCCTGAAACTCTTTGTAAATCACGTTTGTGATATTGCCCCCTTTGGGGCTAAGATGACCATGTGACATAGAACTGTGCATGTGAGGAACAGTCTTCTCTCAAGTCGAAAAAAAAAAATATGTTTATTTTTAAAAGAGATTCCAAATACCTATTTCCATATCTGTAACATCTTCCGTTTTTGAGATATAAAAATAATTCAATCCCTTTATCTGTCCTTTCCCCATACTCACCCTACCTAAGTGGATTTCCGAAAATAAAACAAAAATACCTGTTCCGTTATTTTTTAAAGAAAATTCCATATACCAATGTTCATGTCTGTAAAAGTTACGTTTTTGACATATACTGTAGATATACCGGAGCACATTTTAAAAATTCACCCGCTTTTTCATTTCTTATCACCCCTTAAGCGGATTTTCCCAAAACAAAACAGGACTTGTTATTTTTAAAGGAGATGCCATAAAAACAGTTTTCACTTCTGTAACATCTTCAGTTTTTTGAGATATAAATATCCTCATAAAAGGAATTCACCTTCTTCTTAACTTCTTTCCACCCCTCCCCCCCTTAAGTGGACTTTCCGAAAACAATGAATACACATTTCGTTACTTTTAAAGGAGATTCAAAATACTAACTTTCTACGTCTGTAACATCTTCAGTTTCTGACATATAAGTATCCTCATAAACAGAATTGAACTCCTTTACTTATTTTCACCCTCCCCCCCCCCCCCCAATAAGTCGATTATCCGAAAACAAAGAAATGCGTGTTTCTTTATTTTTAAAGGAGATTCGAAATACCAGTTTTCACATTTGCAACATTTTTTTTTTAGATATAAGGATCCTCATACAAATAATTCAAATAATTTTTCAATTCGTTCACCTTCTTAAGTGGTTTTCCGAAAACAAAAGAATACGCGTTTATTTTAAAGGGGATTCTAAATACCAATTTTTACGTCTGTAAAAATTTAAGTTTTTGAGATATGGGTATGCTCATTGAAACCATTCACCCTCCGCCACTTTTCATCCCCTTAGCGACGGAATATCCACCCTTAGTGAGAACCTACACTATAATATAAGTGTAACCCCAAAATTCCATTTCGTTCTGTCCGGTAGTTTTGGCTCGGCGATGATGAATCAGTCAGTCAGTCAGTCAGTCAGTCAGTCAGGACATGTTAGATTATTATTACACCTATAATTTTGTTACAGTTTATTTCAGCAACCCTGAAAACTATGGATCGACACTAATATTGGTCTTTTTCGATAACCGAGAATCCTTAATTTAACGTTGCCATTGTTACGACGGGTCACATCTTCAGCCGATTCCTAGAGCCGGGGTACTGAGGTATCAATATCTCGAAAACGGTTGGTTTTAGAGCGTTAAAATGTGGTTTTCGTGACCCGTAGGAAGCGCGGCTTCAAATGAGCTCTATCTCGTCCTTGTACGACAGATTCCATATTTCACCTATGTTAGCTTATTGTGATGTGCCAAAGGGCCTAAATCTAGGAAATGGTGAGGACTTAACATGTCAAACCACTTCCACAACCCTCTCAAGAGCAATAAGAACTAAGTATGACATTTTCAGTGAAATTGTAGCAGTAGTTTTTGAATCTATAGAATACGAATAAACAAACATTCATTTTTATATATAAGATGTAATTCACCTCGCAGGTAGATACTGACCACGTGGATACCCACAACAAATACGTTCGATTATTTCTAAGAAAGGTGTACCTGCACTTACTGTTTCTTTGAGGGAGTGTTCATAAGAAAGCCGACGTGATTACAATTAAAGAGCTATCTGACAGTGAAATAGCGGCCCCGGTCTAGAAAGCCTAGAAAAACGGCGGAGAGGATCTGTCGTGCTGACCAACGACACCTGTAATCTGTAGGCCTTCGGGCTGAGCAGCGGTCGCTTGGTAAGCCATGGCTCTTCGGGGCTGTTGTGGCATGGGGTTTGGTTTGGTTTTACATTAAAAAGGAAAGTATTTTTTTTTACGAAAGACCGTAGGAGATTCAGCTCAGAGTTCCTTTGATAAAATGATACAAAGTTGTTTGCACTCATATGAATATGTCCCCTGTTAGACGGGCAAGTTTGGCGCTTCTGCTCAGATTTTGGGTCGAGGAGTGAAATCTGGCAGGTAGCCAGGGCCATTATCGATTAAGTACTGACGTGCAGTTAACTGATACTGTGTAATACAGGCAAATTATCCCATAGTTTATCGTGAATGAATACAGAATTATCGTGGAGATTAGTTAAACATCGGTTATCCGCCGATAATTGCCTTGAGCCATGATCAAACCACTCAACTTACCGGGCGAGTTGGCCGTGCGCGTAGAGGCGCGCGGCTGTGAGCTTGCATCCGGGAGATAGTAGGTTCGAATCCCACTATCGGCAGCCCTGAAAATGGTTTCCGTGGTTTCCCATTTTCACACCAGGCAAATGCTGGGGCTGTACCTTAATTAAGGCCACGGCCGCTTCCTTCCAACTCCTAGGCCTTTCCTATCCCATCGTCGCCATAAGACCTATCTGTGTCGGTGCGACGTAAAGCAAATAGCAAAAAAAAAAAAAAGCACTCAACTTCGAATTCCTAGTCCTAGACCACGCCGTTTTTCGTGCGAGGCTTCAAATTATTGCTTCTCTTTTTCTCCCATTAACGTGAACTTCTTCAAAGGATTAAGGCAATCATTAAGAGTGATCTTAAATGTGCTGGAATTGGTGATTCTGCGTTTCCTTTATTTAAGATAATATTTCGTGTGAAAGATGACTTGATAATTTTCACTTTAAAGAGCAGAACTTGTATGTTTTTAAAATAAATTGGAATACCATTAAAATACTTCTTTCTGGTACAAGTTAACGGAATACCTAGTCTAAATCTAAACTACAGGTATATGTAGGCTGTATATGGGTCCTGTTCATTACCATGTAATCCAATCGTTTTGTTTGTGATCTTTGGACCGTTATCGAGCTTATTCTGGGAACACTCTGTTTGTGAGACAATTTGTAAGTGTTAAGTATTATAAGTCAGAGTTTTCCGGCTCCATAGCTAAATGGTTAGCGTGCTGGTCTTTGGTCACACGGGTCCCGGGTTCGATTCCCGGCGGGGTCGGGAATTTTAACCATCATTGGTTAATTTCCCTGGCGCGGGGGCTGGGTGTATGTGTCGTCTTCATCAACATTTCATCCTCATCACTACGCGCAGGTCGCCTACGGGTGTCAAATCAAAAGACCTGCACCTGGCGAGTCGAAGATGTCCTCGGACACTCCTGGCACTAAAAGCCATATGACATTTCATTTCAGTCAGAGTTACAGAAGCTAAATATAAAAATTTAAATAATATTATTATCGTATTTGATGGATATCACTTCTATCAACATGGGCTCTAAGATACGTGGGAGTGCCAGGATTTTGTCCTGAAGAGGAGTTCTTTAACGTATAAGTCTATAAACACAGTCGGTGTAATGGACGTCCGCACTCAGGGTCTTTCACAGGTTCTTCTTACTAGCGAGATGAAATTGAGATACTAGAACGCCACAGCTATCTAGGGTGCCACAATGTCGCTGAAATGCGGTTACATATATAACCAAATGGGTTTACATCTAAAAATGACGATGAAATCTAAATGCAATAGGAATCCTATTGGGCAATCAACGTTTCAGATTAAGAATTTGGTTTATCAGACCATTCCAAATGAGTTTATACACCATGACTGATTTTAAGTTTAACGTTATACCATCAGATATATTTGATTGCGCATGATTATGATCATCGTTTCCAGATTGTCTAGCTCATGATATTTATGACACATTACATACTGATAGGCATACTATCATTGTATGCGATCACAGATGGTTGAACATATCAATATCACATTGAACAACAAATGAGATATTCTGGATTGTAACGTGTTTATTCAATAAAGTCCCTAAGCTATATTCAGACGAAACCAAAGATTAATATTAGGTCAGAATATTAGAAAATGAAAATGATTATATTAAAATCAATTATTAACTTTAGTCTATCACAACGTAATGCAGCTACCGGGCGAGTTGGCCGTGCGCGTAGAGGCGCGCGGCTGTGAGCTTGCATCCGGGAGATAGTAGGTTCGAATCCACACTATCGGCAGCCCTGAAAATGGTTTTCCGTGGTTTCCCATTTTCACACCAGGCAAATGCTGGGGCTGTACCTTACTTAAGGCCCCGGCCGCTTCCCTTCCAACTCCTAGGCCTTTCCTATCCCATCGTCGCCATAAGACCTATCTGTGTCGGTGCGACGTAAAGCCCCTAGCAAAAAAAGAAAAAAACGTAATGCAGTGGAAATCGATTCTCATTGCTCATCAAGTTTCGATTGTCCCATATTATAGGAACACTGGTTTACAATTTACATTTATATTCTTGTTTTCTTTCAATCATTATTGATGCGATATACAATCTTAGTTGAAACTTATAAATCTGGATGTAATTTTCCTATTATATAACATAGATTTCTCAATATTCACGATAATTCTGTCGCGTGTATCGCAATTATTAAATTACATAAAAAAATTGTTCAGATTTGCTTTCAAGACAAAGTCCTATCTAATAATGTTCTTCTGTAGTAGAAATCAAATTAAAATGAACCTAAACTAAACTATTCTAAATGAGAAACTGCCCTGAAGACGTTCGTGCACTTGAAAGATCAAGCACATGGTAATGTGCCCACATATCTCCGAGGATCTATCTAATAAACAACAGAATGAATGACATAATGAATGAAACGGCATGAAACAAGTGCAAGAAAATAAAATCAGATTCATGAAATGAAAAATAAATAACACGACATCTAATATACGAATCACACTATAACTCACTCATAAGTAACTGCAGTTTGGTTATAATTAAATAAAAAGATTAGACATCCTCGCAGCTATGTGTGGTAACTACTTAAATAATAACGATGTCACATGCATCCCATTTCGGTATTAAGCATTACGATATGAATATAGCGGTGATGATTATTCACATGAAATGTCTGGAATTAGCAGGCAAATAACTCTACAGTAAAATCAGCGGTAGCTTACGAGTGAAAATCATGACAACCGATTCATCGGTGTTCTCTTAAACATGTTCAGAAAGTGGAAATGCACACGCGAATATAACCTATGGATTCGAACGATTAGCAAGAATCTGACATAAATTCGAAGAACTTCACTCGCAGTTCATGTCTCATTAATAAGTGCACACGAGTGAAATTCAAATATACTATACGCCAGGGTATCTCAGGGTGCATGAGCCTGGTGCATGCACTGTGCACGGTGCAAAAGACGACTTCGCTTGGTTGACCAGAGTGCAGACACCCACTCCTCGATTTGGAGCAATAGCGCTGTCTCTCTCTTTCCCCACGCCTGTCTCGCTCGCTCCCCCTGTCTCCCTCTTCCTCACTTGCTCCGTAGCGCTCCAAATCCGAGCTGAGTTGAGCCGAGTTGAGCCGAGCTTAGCCGAGTAGCCCAGAGACGAAGCGTTGGTCCGAGCCGAGCCGTGCCGAGCGGGACCGATGCACTGTGCACAGGAACTCTGCACCGCTGTTTGCGCGCGTGCGATTTTGGGCGCTTGAGAGGCCCTGCGTTATACGCCTTTAATACGGTTCGAAGAACGCGTAAATATCAATAAATCGTCATCTATATCGACACTATCACTCATCAACACATTATTACTGTTAACATATCCCATCAATCAAGACCAACAAATATCAATACTCACGTTGAATATTAATCATAAACCGAAAATTACCTATATGACTTACCAGTATAATATATCTTGAATACCATATAGTATATAACACACAACATAATTGCAACATAACTAGCCATAACCTGGGTAATATCAAACCGTTACACTCAAGAATCCAATTCCTAGCGTTCGTATGGAATAATGCACACCACTAAACGTGTTGACATTTCCTCCCATGTTATCAACATGTCTCAAATAAGACCGATATAAATATCAATACGATCAATACACATCACACGCGGATCACACAGTTCACCTATACTCAATGACATCATCCACTATTTAAACTACCAAGATCAGAATATCACAATAAAATAATCACGCACACCCTAATTAACATGTTAAATTTAGAATACCGGACTCGGACAAGTACGAATCGCAATATTTTAATTACTAACATCACTCGCAATAATTTATTATGTGTTTGTTTCCCTCATCGATTAAAGTACTTCAGGATATCTAAAACTTGATATAAATCACATACTACGTCTACAAAGATAAAAAAAAGACTACATGAAGAACATTACAAATATATCATAGGTTACTGACTTGAAAGCCAGGGTCCAGGTTGCTCATGGCTTTATGCCTCCTCTTCATGTCCACAAGGCTTACGACGTTTGGGGCTCGCCTTCGCATTTTACACTCCATCTCGTTAATCTGGATCATATTACAATTCAACATATGCGATCTTCTCGTAGAATGAGCCTGAAACAATCTTTTCATATATTGTTATACTCGTATACAACGATTTGTTTCTGCTAATTAATATCAACCCTTCTGTTTATCATCAGTCTGAATTCTTATGATTTCGATCTATCATTTAACAATATCAACAATCGTCTGATTTTCTATTTTTCAACATAACAGTAAAGTAAAATGGAATCTTTAACTCAATGTGCCTTCTATTATATGTTCAAAGAATGCAGTTTCGACGATCATGGCATACGTGCCGCCACCAACTTCAATACTTTACTCTTATGTGACATTCATCTTCTTTGGCTTCGTCTTATAAAATTAGTAAATTTCAACACACATAACATATAAATTAACACTAAATGAATAATAATATTGTACATAATTAAATTCTTAAAATGCTACAAAAGTCCATATACCGTTATTAAGATTTTCCATTTATTGTATATGTACACATAGCCGTATCAAGCTAGTCCGGCGCCATGTCTGAAGAATCATGCCGAGCTCGATTCCTTGCATTTGTATTCTCGCTGTTCTAATCGTGACTCTCACTGATAGACATCATGTGAAAACAGTACAACACGGTGTTCGTTTCATTTAAATTTAAATGTTAACCAGGGTTCGATTCATCAGAAGAGGTGAGGGCCGAACCTTTTGCACTATATAACAAAACTGTATCTACGTGGAGCCATGTGCAAATCTTCCCTTCAAGTTGTATGTGATTTATGGCAATGATTTACTATTTTTTCCGTTTTTCATTCCCCACCCTGAGGGGGTGGGGCTGGCCACCTAGAGGGCAACAACAAGAGATGCGGATGGATTTAGGAGATGTGATGGAAAAGGCAGGCGGGTTTTAGGATGTGAAAAAAAGGAAATGGCTAAGGGCTTTTAATTTTTTTAATAACAAAGTAAAACAAAGAACAGATCTTCACCACACAGAGGTTTCTAGTCGGTGAAACTAGAAGTGCGTGTTTAAGGCGGTGTGAATTGCTTGAATATGCAGATTTGATGCCTGATTGGCTGCGTCTTGGAGGTAGTAAATAATTAGGGGGCGGTTTTATGGGAAGATATTCGTCACATTTAGAAAATATCGGACATAGTCATCATTGCAGTCGTTTAATTTAAAGTAGTCCCATTTTACACGTAGGTGAGAGAGACCTACATCGTTAAATGCACTTGGTACAGAAACAGAAACTATTTCCCTATTTAATAAAAGAATTGACAATAATAATTATAATAACAATGAAAATCCATAGCCTGTTTCCAATTATTCGACCGGGTCAGGAATTTAATGAATGAAGTCCATGTCTAGCAGCGAGGATAGGAATTTTACCGGCTACCGAAGCCTGTCGCACTCTTCTAGGGCAGTGATTAATGACTGACAGATGAAATTATATTGGAGAGTGTTGCTGGAATGAAAGGTGGCAGGGAAAACCGGAGTACCCGGAGAAAAACCTGTCTCGCCTCCACTTTGTCAAGTACAAATTTCATATGGAGTGGCCAGGATTTAAACCACGGAAACCAGCAGTGAGAGCCCGGCGCGCTATCACCTGAGCCACGGAGGCTCACAATAATAATAATAATAATAATAATAATAATAATAATAATAATAATTTCATATGGCTATTGCTAGCCTAGTGCAGACCTTTTTAGGAGACTCTCCTACGAGGGTGGGCGGCATCTCGAGTGTATCAGAAATTGCGTTATTGTGGTGGAAGATAGTACTATATGGGTTGTAGGAATGTTTGGGACAGCACAAATACCCAGTCCCCGAGCAAAAAGAATTAAACATTTAATATTAAAATTCCCGAATCGGCCGCGAATGGACCCCGGAGCCCTTTAACTGAAGCTGCTATGCTGACCATTCAGCCATGTATGCGGACAACTGCCTAAGTTAAGGATATATTGAATAATAGAATGTTTATAAGGTTCACTTGGAAATAAACAGATCTTTCATTCACAAAATTGTATAATTCACGTCTCCGAAAACAGTAAAAGTAGCTCCTGGGACCTAAAAATTATTATTATTATTATTATTATTATTATTATTATTATTATTATTATTATTATTATTATTATTATTATTATTATTATTATTATTTACTTTAGTCGAGAGGGCATGTTCCTTGTTAGACAAACAAGTAACAGACAGGATAGAGTTTCATTGACCTGATGGAGCGAGGGCAGTGATGAGAACGTAAGCGAGCCTGACGGGGCGGTCTAGCGGCAGCCGGTCGCTCCCTCACCGGTTTAGAAACACGGTCAGCCTCGGGCCTGCCCGTATTCACGTTCTAACCGATAGTTGGTCTTGATATTTGACGGAGTATGGGGCATCTTCCTTGAGTTCTTGTATGTGACATTAATTTGTCTGATGATTTCTCTCATTCTCTTGCTGAGAAAGATTGTTATTATTCGTATGAATGTTGAACGTGACAGTTAAGTGCGTCATCACAAGTTTCTCGACAAAGAGGTTGATTATTGATGCTTACGACAGCTAATGTAAAAACTTTTAAAACATGGAAACCTATTTACGAGTAAATTTGTTGGGAACGGGCCCCGATCACTGAACGGTTCAGAACCGCTATTTAGAGTTCCCTCACATGTCGATAATGGTTTTTTTTTTTTTTTTTTTTTACGTCGAGCCGACACAGACAGGTCTTATGGCGACGATGGGACAGGAAAGGGCTAGGAGTGGGAAGGAAGCGGCCGTGGCCTTAATTAAGGTACAGCCCCAGCATTTGCCTCGTGTGAAAATGGGAAACCACGGAAAACCATTTTCAGGGCTGCCGACAGTGGGGTTCGAACCTACTATCTCCCGAATACTGGATACTGGCCGCACTTAAGCGACTGCAGCTATCGAGCTCGGTGATAATGTTTCCAAAGGATGGTTAGACATTACGATGGCCTAGATTGAATACCTCGTATCTCACAAAGTTCTTCCTATCCATTATTTCCCTTAAGACTGGTCACGCCTTCCACCCACATTTGGGTATGCAGTCCATCAGAACAATGTTCGTTCGGTTTATTATCCTATTTCCACGCGTAAAGGAAAATGGACCTTATAAAAATTATACTCTAGAAGTTAGTAAATACGTCATGCAAACATACTTTCCTATAGTACGGTACGGTAAGGTTCATTTTCCTTCACACATCGGCATAGGAAAAAAGAACACAACGAACATTGTTCTGATGGACTGCATATCCATGTGTGGCTGGGAGGCGTAACCAGTCTTAAGGGAAATAATGGATAGGAAGAACTTTGTGAGATACGAGGTATTTAAACTAGGCCATCGATTACAAAATATGAAACTTGTGTTTTATGTGGTTGTTGGCACAGTTAAACTTCTATAAGTCGAACGTCTGTAACTGTAACATTCGTATGTTACATATTTTTGATTACTCGAAGTTCTATTACTCGAATTCTTCGATGTTTCGAAGGGTATTTCAAGAAGTATGTGCAGAACATCATGTGTACTTGATTATCCAGAAATAAAACTAGTTCCTGTAGGAGAAACAAAAAAAAAATCTCCTAATATAACATTACAAACTCTCTACATTTTAGTCCGGGTGTATTCTTTAACTAGCCGTGTGGACATTAGACCTTTGTGTTACAAATTTTCGGTAACTCAAAGTATTATTATTCGAATTCTTCGATGTACCGAAGCATATTTCAAGCCCAGGTGTGAATTGATTTTCTGTACTTCGAAGTATAGGCTATGCAGAATGTTATGCCTACTTGATAACCTCAGATAAAATGAGTTCCTGTAGGAATAATAATAATTATTTCGTATGGCTATTTCTAGCCGAGTGCAGCCCTTGTAAGGCTGACCCTCCGACGAGGGTGGGCGGCATCTGCCATGTGTAGGTAACTGCGTGTAATTGTGGTAGTGGATAGTGTTATGTGTGGTGTGAGTTGCAGGGATGTTGGGGACAGCACAGACACCCAGCCCCTCAGCCACTGGAATTAACCAATGAAGGTTAAAATCCCCGACCCGGCCGGGAATCGAACCCGGGACCCTCTGAACCGAAGGCCAGTACGCTGACCATTCAGGCAACGAGTCGGACAGTTCCTGTAGGAGAAATGCACTTAAACCATCTCCTTATGCGAAATTATACACTTTCTACATTTTAGTCAGTGTGTATTGTTTGACTAGCCGTGAACTTTCGACATTGAATAGCCACGTACGACAGTAGCTTAAAACCCTCATTTGGGCTACTTCGCAACCCCCAGCAAGCGGTTTTACAGTACGGGGTGACAGTCCTCATTTGGTAACAACTCTTATGGTGCTGTCAGTCTGTTAGAGCAGGGCCTCTCAGGGTGCATGCGCGTGGTGCATGCACTGTGCACGGTGCAAAAGACGACTTGGCTTGGTTGACCAGAGTGCAGACCCCCCACTCCTCGATTTGGAGCAATAGCGCTTACTCTCTCTTTCCTCACGCCTGTCTCGCTCGCTCCGCCTGTCTCCCTCTGCCCCACTTGCGCCGTAGCGCTCCATATCCGGGCTGACTTGAGCCGAGTATATGCGAGTTGAGCCGAGCTTAGCCGAGTAGCCCAGGGACGAAGCGTTGATCCGAGCCATGCCGAGCGGCAGCGATGCACAGTGCACGGAGCTCTTGCGCCTCTATCTGCACGCGTGAGATTTTGGGCGTTTGAGAGGCCCTGTGTTAGAGAATGTTATAAAGAGCACACAGTTACAGAGACAATAACGCAGGAAAATTAGTGTTTATTTTCAAAAATATGAATTTGTAAGTATTCTATAATGATCACGTTTCTTCTTATGGCAAAATAAAATTGCCAATATGATTTCTAATAATATTAAAGTTTTAGATATTGAAGAAACAGGACAGTGTCAGAAAAAGAGTAAACAGTACAGCCGATATTCTTCCTAGAGCTGTAGTAATATGTACGCTTTTCTATACTTCGAATTATCTATAACTCGAAGTATTTTCAGTCTCTGCAGGCACTTCGAGATATCGAAGTTCGACTGTATTATGATCATAGACTCGGGTCCTTCTACTTTCATATGTAACATGAACTAGGGGAACGCGAATTTCCATTTTATAAATCCGACATACATTACCTGGATTTCGAGCCTCACTTGCGTTGGTTGGGCGTTACTATGCACCCTGCCTGGCGTTAGAGGCGACTCATATAGCAGTGGACGTAAAAAAACTTGGAGATCCTTTGGCAATGCTTCAAATTGTCAAGGAGTTGCAACGAAACTGTTCAAATGACAACACCTAAGGGTTTCATTGTTTTATGAAATTTGCTGTTTAAAGTCGCACTAAAATTTAGGCGACGCTGACATAGCAAACAGCTAGGACTGGAAAGACAGAATTCGTTACCTTAATTAAGGAACACGCATGGAATTACGCAAAATCATCCTTAGGACTGTCAATAGTGGGGTTTGAACCCAGTATCAGTCGAATGTAAGTGTAAGGCTATACAACCCAACCAATCTCATTCGATTCTAACAAGGTCTCATTACTTGGGTCCGTAACATCTTCCTTCAGAGTAGACGCTGTTTTCCACTCATTCTCATATCTTTCACCCTCCTCAATAATCGTACTTGGATATGTTATAGCAGAAGAAAGGTGCAGAAGAGTTGCTTGGCTTTTACGTAAAACGGTGCCATAGGCAGGCTATGCCTAGGAGAACTTTTTTGTCTCTAGTTTAAAGTCTCACCATCACATAGAAGGTTTTCAATGACTCAAGAATATAAAAATGATAGGATTAGGATGGTAGCGGCCGTAGCCTTAATTAAGGATCAGCCCTAGCATTTGCCTGGTGTGAAAATGGGAAACCACCGAAAACCATTCTCAGGGCTGCCGATGGTTGAATTCGAACCTGTATTCTCCCGAATGCAAACTCACAGCTACGCGACTCAAACAACTCGCTGGGTGCCTAGGAAAACGATATATCGACAGCGCTAGGTTCACTTTACTCTTTGATGCGAGAAACGCGAAATTGGCAGCAATGGTAACTCTCCATTCTGTTGCGGACACGAATGTCAAAGCTTTCATTTCAAGTGATCTGTTTAGAATCGTGCAATACACTAAGGGTCGGAAGCCATTCAAAGTATTTTCAATGAATGTGTCAGATTTATTTAACAACCAGGAAGTCTCTGCCAAGCTGATTACCATTAAGAAGCTGAGCATCTCTAAAATATGTTGCATCCACTATGATGTTAGTAATATAGGCCGTGGTATTGTGAAACACACATTTCTAATGACACTGCAGTAGGGAATATCGTTATGGTGCTAAGAAAGTCAAACAATGGATGATGGGTGATCTGAATTGTTGAAAGTTCGAAGAAATCATCGGGTAATTACTGTAGGAAAGAAGAAAAGATCTACCGAGAATGATCCCTTACGTACCAAATGATGAACGTAGACAGTTCTAAAGTCAGATGTGTGAATAAACAGTACTTCAGAAGAAGAAACATGCCTGATGGTTTTAACAGCATTGATCTGGTAACAGTCTGCGTGGCATACCTCTTTTCACAAAATGTGTCGTATAAACAGGTCTAAACAAAGAGCTACTCTATGTACCTGTGTTATTCCTCTTATTCTTTTTTCTTGGTTCGAATGGACATACTTTGGACCACATTTGTTCAAATCTTGGGCTTTGATCTTTGCCCATTATTGGCGCATTTTCTGCCGGTGTAAATCCTTTCTTTCAGCAGTCCAGGGTGTACCGGGGTTTCTCCTGAAATCCATGGACTTCTTTCAGGGTATGCCGTACAGACCGTCTATCTTGTAGATCTAATATTCCCAGTTCTTTAACGTCCTTCTCAGTTTCTGTCATCCAAGTGGTACGAATCTTCTTGTTCTGCGAGAAAATGAACAGCAGGGTCAGTCGTTTGGAAGGCAGTCTTACTATATGGCCACAGAAGGCTACTCTCCTTTTCCCAGCACAATCAGAGAGCCTCACTATATGTTCGTAGAGCTCGGAATTATGCCGTCAACGGAATTCATCTTCCTTTACCGGACCTGACACCTTCGTGAGAATTCTCCTCTCTCTGACTTTCCGTTTCTCTACCAGACCTCTTCAATTCAATGAAAGACACTTCATAGCATACATAGCATCTGGTCGTATGACTGACGTGTAGTGCTTCAGTTTCAGAATTCGTGATCGGCATTTTTTGTTATAAGTGTTCATTGTCAGTCGATAGGTCAGTTCCAACTTGTTGACTCTCATGGATAATGATGCTCTTTCTGATAAGTTGGGTTCAATCCATTCGCCGAGATACTTAAATTTATCATTCCTCTTGATCAGGGCCTCTCAAACGCCCAAAATCTCACGCGTGCAGAGCGAGGCGCAAGAGCTCCGTGCACTGTGCATCGGTGTCGCTCGGTGCCGCTCGGTATGGCTCGGATCAACGCTTCGTCTCTGGGCTACTCGGCTATGCTCGGCTCTACTCGGCTATACTCGGCTCAACTCAGCCCGGATTTGGAGCGCTACGGCGCAAGTGGGGGAGAGGGAGACAGGCGTGAGGAAAGAGAGAGACAGCGCTATTGCTCCAAATCGAGGAGTGGGGGGTCTGCACTCTGGTCAACCAAGCCAAGTCGTCTTTTGCACCGTGCACAGTGCATGCACCACGCGCATGCACCCTGAGAGGCCCTGCTCTTGATTTTCCCCGTTCTAGTAGTATCTCTCTGCCAGCTTCCTTGATATTGGTAAAGAACACTGTTTTCCCCAAAGACACTTGAAGACCCACTTTGGCTGCCAGTCTTCTGAGGCAATTAATCTATATTGTTGCTCTGTCCAGAGAATCGGCAATCAGTGTCATGTCGTCAGAAAAGGCCAGGCAATCTACAGCCGACACTTCCTTCTTATGACCCGGGTATATCCCACTCTGCCGGCCCCATGGTGTAGGGGTAGCGAGCATGCCTCTCGCCCAGAGGCCCCGGGTTCGATTCCCCGCCAGGTCAGGGATTTTTCTCTCGAACTGACGGCTGGTTCGAGGTCCACTCAGCCTACGTAATTAAAATTGAGGAACTATCTGACGGTGAGATGGCGGCCGCCGTCTCGAAAGCCCAGAATAACGGCCGAGAGGATGCGTCGTGCTGACCACACGGGCCCTCGTAATCTGCAGGCCTTCGGGCTGAGCAGCGGTCGCTGGGCAGGCCAAGGCCCTTTCAAGGGCGTTAAGTGCCACGAGACGGAAAAAGACGCGTTATCACGTGACAGAGAATCTAGGTCATGGGGTACATCCAACGTGAGAACTAACATTATACCGTTTTTCCCTCATTCATTCACCACTGCCAACTCATCGAGTTCAATTGTTTTCCCCCTGATAATTATTATAAATCGCGAAATACTCAACGGAGAGTCACGTGCAAACATTCATTTGAATAAGGGAATTTTACACATAAATATGAGAGCGAGAAGTGCTCTACATAATTGAAATAACGGTAACTACACCGTAACAAGGGCGCGTCTAAATGGTTACCAGATGTTGGGTCCCAACCGTGGCAACGAGCTCAAGGATTCCCCTAGCACTCGTCATCATTCACCGACAGAGGCAAAAGGACGCTTTTAAGATTGCTTGAGAATCCACGAAGCTGTTTTAATAATATTCACTCAGTGAAAATGGGAATACAGGAGCTACAATTCGATATCCTGTTCGTCACTCTACGTTGCGTATTGCCGGAGCGCATTTTGAGAAGGGTTTGTCTTTTCCCCCCACTGCCAGCACCAGGGCTTCTCGCCTATATAGTAAGGCGCTGAGGAACGGACACCACCAGTTCATTTTCAGTTCAACGTCAGTTCGTTACCAGCTCGTCCTGATTTGTGTGTGAGTCTTTTATGAAGAAATCATTCTGTAGTGTGAGCAGTGTAATGCAGTAATTTTTAAAGTCTGTGAATGTATGTGGAAATAACCACAATCCGAGTAAGTTGTTTGCGAGTACAGTGTGCCGCTAACAGATATAGTAGGAATGGTACGAAACCGTTATGATCGCTGTCCGTGTGCCGAAGAGGTCGTGCATCGAACATCATATATGCCTAAACTAAGACGGCTCAATAACATAAATAGGCCGGTATTTAACTAAGTGCGTGGAGGGAGTTTACTCGATATGAATGTGAAATATAAGGAAAGTGAATGAACGGCTCATTGTTGGCATGATTAAGGGCAGTGCCACGTTAGATCGATCCCTCACGCAGTAGAGAGCTCGACTTACGTATGACTAAGTGCCATAGAGTATGCCTGAATTATTGTTATGTAATACGAGAGTTCTAACACATTAGTGGCCTAACCAGTGACGTTTCTAAAATGAAACAGTGGAGCTTCAGGACCTAGAGTAGCTGTCAATAAGGATAGGTAGATGAGAAGGGAATAATGTCGGGCTTCAGGGACACAACCGATATTAGGTTGGGGGTGCTTATATCGTTTAGCAGGCACAACCATGTGATGTGTAATATAAACTAACGCATTCACATGAGATAACTTCCCCTCATTTACATAAGGAGTCTACAAGAACGTCGGAGTGAGCGAAATATCTAGCTGCCTGCCGGAATTTCGCCTGGTGTAGCAGAGATCGTCTGGAACTTCGCATGAGATCAAGCCGTCATGTTCGTGACTCAGGAGTTGGTGATCAAAGGACTTCACATCGCTGATGGCATCATGAGGGCAGAGTAAATACATGGGTGTGCCCTCTTGTAAAGCTGTGTTCGTAGTTTTCCAGAAGGATGAGTACATTTCCAACTATTTGTATCTTTGAAAGTCGTCTCCTATTGTAAATATAGAGTAAATTTGCATGCAGGTGTAACGTAGATCGCCAATATGCTATTTAAAAGGGATAATAATAATTTCATTATATTTTGGTTTTTTATGGAATACCTTCATCATGGTTTGGAACAACCATATTTTACTTCCGTTTTTATAAGGGTTTTGTAATGCATGACGTAATTCTAAGGACCTCAGATTAATTAAGTGTGAAGCGCTGTCGAGTAAAGAGGGCTTAAATATTCTGTAAAAATGACTCCAGTTATCATCTTCTCTATAGCAAATATGAGTCATCAAAGATCTCTCAATAACTGACTTTTATTTTGCACTTATTTTACACATGGTAGGGAGTCCTCCTAACTAGTAATTAACGCTGTTGAAACAACGGATGGAGACATGACATTTGGGGTACATATCGTTGAATTATTTAGCTCGTGAGTGCGTGATGTAATTTGGACCCGTGTGGCAGGGGTTCATCATTAAATAGCATTGTATTCGAGGTACCGAGAGGAGGAACGGGGTGGCTAGGCAGGCTGTAGCCCTAATGTATATTGTGAATTAAAAATGTAAAGTTCCCCCTGGAGTCTGTTATTAATATGCGCCAAGTGGATACCGTGCTACGAAGATGACTATTACGGCCGGATTTAGAGCCAATATTTAATGTGCTGCCATTGTGGCCAGGAAAGAAAGAAGTGAGATTATTTGCTGTGAAGCAAGAGTATGAGAGGACCCAGTGGCTCGCTATTTGGAAGTGGGTCGTGGGCGAATCACAACTGAGTGATTTACGAGCCCGTCAAAAGGGACGAAGTAAAGTGTTTGCTCCATTGAAAGGGAACAGAATACAAGTAGCTGGTTCATTCCTCTCGGCACAGTGATTACGTGCGTCAATTTAAATATTACCAACGTCGCATAGATTCCAATGTGCATTAAAGGAAGGATCCCTCCAATTTCTTTCCTTAATTATTTACAGCGTGCAGGGAATTCCAGGTTAAATATACCCTGTCTCAGAAGATCCTGAGTTAATTCCAGGAGACAGTGAAAGCTTATACTCACTGTCACCAGCAGCAAATTACTTGTGACATCTGTGACTCATCGTGTGTGTTTGAAATGTACAGTATTTGTTCTTGCCCATCTCTTACAGGAAGTGCTATGATACTCTGTTTATGATGTTTGGGTATTCGAGTCGCTTTTTGATTGTCCACAGGTAGCAACGTTGTGTAAATAATGTCGTGTTATGTGTATTGATAAAAATCCTAATGAAACGAGCGTGTGTATTATATTGCATATTCAGCGATGATTAATTTAAGGAAATGTTGTGATACGACTTTCAAAGATTTGGGAATGTATACATAAGTAACATACGTCTATTTCAGTTTATCCGATCATAGGATATCGTAACTTGATATAATTATTAATTCGCGACAAGTAAACAGAATTTTTTTTTGCTAGGGGCTTTACGTCGCACCGACACAGAGAGGTCTTATGGCGACGATAGTAAACAGAATTATAGCAGGGTATGCCCATACTAATTAAATGTGTGCGCAAAGTGATAAGTCTAAGTGTCGAGTGCAAACAATTCGAGAGGAAACGCCTCTCTAAGTTTGAAATAGTGTAGGAAAGGCCTCTTTAAATTTGAAATAATTTAACGTCGAATGAGGTGTAGAGAGAGACTGACGAATATTCACGACGTCAAGATCAATCTAAATAATACTTGTAAAGTGCGTTGTATGGCATATCCATGTTAATAAGATAAGTTTCAATAGTATAGTAAAATTGTTATACAAGATATTGTTTCTCTTCTCATTAGTAATGAACTAGTGTTCCTCTCATAATTAATATTCCCGTACTATAGAGATTATCAGAAGATTATCGCCCCATCGGACGGTCCAGTCAGACCAGAAAATGCCATACTGACTCAGCTAGCGAATCATTCTAGTAAGGGAGGGTGAAACTTCGATAACCGCGCTGAGTTCGAAGCTCATCGGAAGTGCTCCATTCTAATATCATATTTATGAACCACGGTAACTTGTTTATGTACTGAAGCCTTGGACAGGTACATAACATTCTAAATGTGTGCTAATAGTGACAAACAGTAATGAGTTACTAGCAATCATACAGAGCCAAACCATTACATGGAAACCAAGACTGTAATTGGAAAGTGAATGTCGGTATCTTATGAATAGCTACTCATATTGAAGAGTACATGCATTGTTGTACATAATAATGATTCTTTGTGAATTTAGTAAACTAATGCTAGCTTGTTTCAGGTTTGATCTATATGAGAGTGTAATAATGGTTCCCAAAACAAGCCCAGGTTTTAATAATCACATGGAGAACTAATATGTGAAAGCGGGTTCCAGCCGAGACAATGGCGTGGTTCTGGGGAAGTTTTACTTAGACCATGCGCTTCCTCTACCCTGGTCTACAAGTCAGTAATCATCCTTAAATTCATAATGTCCTTTCAAGGTCAGATTTTTGTTGCATTTCTTAGTAGCTATAATGTAAGATAGTAGTATTAAGACATGTCCTGAAGTAGTTCGTTGAGACGTGAGAATAAGTGCACAATAAGCGATTTGATTCCCAATTATTTGGCATATAGCAATTTACACATGCGTTTGGTGACACTGTGTTAAAAATTTCACGGTATCATGTGCGTGATTGATTATGTATGGAAGGGAGTCGATTTCGGCGTTGTTTACATCATGTTGTATCATAATTGCTGCAAGGTTTATAGGCTTATGCGAGCATATGTGACATGTGTTAAGGTATAATCTAGGCATATCTAGGATGTGATGTAAACGCTGGTAACACACGGGTAATGGAAATGTGATTCATTGCGTATATTGTGATAGTGAACTTCGTGAATTCAAGGACGAATTATTCTGCGAGTAGTTGATCACAACATTTTATTATGATGATGATAAGCAAGAAACTACGGCATATCGTGGTATTAGAGAAGATGTCGCATAGGTAAGTAATACAATAAATGTGAAGCTACGAATGATAATAATATGAAATGATGTGATATCAATATATAAATAATGGTGTGTGCCAAGTGAATATTAAGTGCCTGCAATGTTGATAGTTATGATGATAATTAATAATTCAGTGTGGTATGATATCGTGATATGCTAACGAGGCTTAAGATGAGCTCATGTGTATTTAAATGATTGTTATAGTGAAATGTGCTGTGTAATGAAAGTCATGAAGTGAGTTTGAGATGTGATAGTGAAAGTTCACCAGATAATTCGTCGCGAAGAGCGTGCCATTCAGGTGTGTTTTGTTTACTATAGAATCAATAATGTAAATGGATATGTATGTTACACATGTAAGTGTATAATAAGATTGTAATGCTGATGATTATTAACTACGAGGCTATGTCGACCATTATGTTTCGATCCAACGTCACGACATTATGAATACCGTATTCGAGATTCACGTATCGTTATTATGCTTTTCGACCGATACGACATGTGGGGAACTGACCACACGCATGGCTACGAGGATACGTTCCATGATATCTGTTAGGTTAAGAGTAGCACTTCATGGACATAGTAATTAATTATACGTAGTGTAGATATCATGTGATGCTTTGATTTGATATGTGAGTGCAAATATTTCTTGTTGATACATGTGTTGTCTCCTCATCATTCATATCATCCATTAGTGCTAGGTTAAAATGATCCTCGATGGTATGTGTGAGGATAGGTGTACAGTTATTGTTACGTTAAGGCTAGCATCCTCAGGACAACATAATTTGAGTAGGATGTAGTAGTGATCATTTGAGTTCAGTTTAGGTTAGGTGACCCATGAAAAGGCATTATTGGCTGGTCCCATTCGACGTAAATAAATGTAAAACTCCTTACGAATGTTCGACATGAAGAGTATAAAATATGACACAGAGGTATTTAAGACAATGTAATTAAACAAAGAATATTATCAAGGAGGTCATTCCATTCAGATAGAACAGTTAGAATGAGATCTCAGAAATGGTTATCAATCTCGAGGTTAATATTTAAATTGGTATTGTGAACTTGTGTTCGTTTTCACAACTAGCTTTTTGGAATTGAGAATTTATCAAAATTGATATCACTGCATTATGTTGAGGTAGAGTCAAATCAATGAATGGTTTCGATTGCAATGATTACATGTGTTGGAAGGTTAAACGCACGCTTTGGTTTCGTCTTAGCTTAGATAGGGATATTTCATTGAATAAACGGAATCCAATCCAGAATATCTCCATTCTTTCATTAGTAATTAGCTGTAAACAACCTTACCTGTAAATTAAATTCCAACCTCATGATCACAATGAATTATAAACTAGTTATATCCTTAGTACAAGGTCAGTCTTGATACGCGCATCGCACGAGTTATGATAACAGGGAGTATAGGCCAGACCATCGATGAACTGGAAATCATATTACACAGGCACGACGTGAAACCGGAGAGATATTCCTCAAATTAGAATCGAGAAAACCTGACCGCCCGATAGGATTCCCAACTGAACCTCCCGCAAACGACGCGAATCACCACTATCAGAGTTCTGGAACGCGAACAATCAAATTATACACCAATCCAGACACCCTACCTAGCCGAGGTACTGCGACTCTCTGAAATAGCCCCCACAACGAGAAGAACCCGTCAAGACCCTGAGTACAGAGGACTCATCATTCATCTGGGGGGAGGGGAGGGGGGTGCGCAGTACTTCTGTACTATTTGCAGATTTTTACGAAAATTGGCCTATTATTGAAGTGCGGCCCACGAACATGACTCAGGTTTGCAATATGGCACTCAAGCCCTTACAAATTGGAAACCCCTGATGTAGACGTTTGAATGTCAATGTCAGTAATAGGGGAACAAGGACATGCATTAGGTGTTCCTGAAATTAAGTACACTCTTCACTTAACTATGTCATGGTGGAGAGGGTTAAGGGGGCAGGTGTTTGTGCCGTTCTTAACATTCCCGCAACTCACACACAACAATATCCCCCACCATATAAGGACGCAGTTTCTAACACATGGAAGACGCTGCCTACTCTCGTCGGGTCTGCCTTTTTTAAGGGCTGCACCAGACTTATAAAATAGCCATTCATTTTTCATCGACTTTCACTGAGAGTTTAGAAGGTGAAGGCAGTTGTCGATCTGGATGAAGAGCCGTAAGAGCAGCTATAAAATGAAGCATCTCTGTTGGTCGGCTTCTCTAGCACATGCCTGCACTGTGGGCGGGGGCGAGGTAGGTGATAGGTGTACAGTGAACTCACTGATCGATTGATCGTCACATCGATCATGTCTGTGAGCAGCTAATTGGAGACAGACCCGAGCAGACTTTGCCACCCACGACGAAGACACCTGACATTTGCCACCTGACTTGAACTTGTTCATGTAACATGACAAGCGGCGAGAGACACACTCGTCTTGCTCTGTGAAGCAGAAATATCCTGAGCAGGGAATAGGCTGTGTAATATACGAACCGCGTCCATGCTCTACAACAGCAGTGTAGGAGGCTTAGGCTTACTCTGTGCTGCTCAAAGTGGTCCAAGATTGCTCAGTGGTAGCAGTCATCCTGACCAATAGCCCCCTTGAAACACAATCTAGTCCACAGTAAAAATTAGCGTCCAAATTTCGACATGTTTGCATATTTTTATCCGACGAAAAGCCATCTCCAGTAGCCCTGGAGTACTTCAGAGCCTTAGGCCTGTATCTGTAAGCACTCCTTGT
The DNA here is from genome assembly GCF_040414725.1 of Anabrus simplex. Classification (NCBI taxonomy): domain Eukaryota; kingdom Metazoa; phylum Arthropoda; class Insecta; order Orthoptera; family Tettigoniidae; genus Anabrus; species Anabrus simplex. The sequence continues at coordinate 1,114,246,456 of NC_090265.1, read as the reverse complement.
CATAAAACAATGTAAATAGGCCTATTCGTAATCTACTTGAAGTTGTAACTTTGTCTGTACACTTCACATTCTTGCCTCATAATTCGTCTTTATGTCAGATTAGATGTGCAAAAGTTGAAGGTAGGAGGAGTTCAATTTGTGCCTGCCTGTTTAATTGATTGATTGATTGATTGATTGATTGATTGATTGATTGATTGATTGATTGATTGATTGATTGATTGATTGATTGATTGATTGATTGATTGATTGATTGATTGATTGATTGATTGATTGATTGATTGATTGATTGATTGATTGATTGATTGATTGATTGGTACATTAGCGACAAAACTTAACTGATATAATTTTCCGAAATTCAGTATTTAGTTCAGGGATAGCCGTGTTGTGCTGTAAGCTATTAAGTTACTATTTGGTTAGTGTTTGGAGGGGAAGTGATATTTTAGTGGGTTCAAAACAAGGAATATAATTTTTCTCCGTTAATATTAGCTGTATCGAAAGACCGTAGGCGTACCTAATAAAAGGTGTGCGAAATATAATGTACGATCTTTTTGTTGCTCGTGTTTTTTGCCGTACGAGAAATAAGGATTGAGATATTTGTGATTGTTACATTTTCGCATAAACTCCTAATTGTGTATACTCACGGAGCTTTTAGAAAACATTTTAACTGTACTTAGAAGAGTACAATTATGTGAAAACAGAATGCAAATGTATTGTAACAACTTATTCTCCGGCTACTTTACTGTTCACTGCTATGTATAATTCGAGGTTTTCTGATGTAACTTTACGCCTTGTTTCAGTGAGGGTATTTCTAAATCCAGAGAATGTAATGTCAGCCTCACAGGGTGTGTTCAGACTATGCTCTCTCTCGACCAGCGATATATATAAATATCGAAGCAAAACAAAAATAAAATTAGGCTCCTAAATACCCCCCCCCCCCCGCATGGCAGTACAGCCCTTGAAGGCCCTTGGCCTACCAAGCGACCGTTGCTCAGCCCGAAGGCCTGCAGATTACGAGGTGTCATGTGGTCAGCACGACGAATCCTCTCGGCCGTTATTCTTGACTTTCTAGGCCGGGGCCGCATTCTCGTCGTGAGATAACTCTTCAATTGTAATCACGTAGGCTGAGTGGACGTCGAATCATACCTGAGATCCAGGTAAAAATCCCTGACCTGTCCGGGAATATAAGCCGGGGTCTCCGGGTAAGAGGCTGGCATGCTACCCCTGTACCGCGGGGCCGGCTGGATAACGAACGGAAGAGGTGAAAATCAGAGGGAGCAAGATCGGAAGAATAGGCTAAAGGTGGTGGAAAACTTCCCAATCACGCTGATTTTGTCATATTAGCGGGACTCAGGCGTGCATTAACATGCAACAGCAACGGTTTATGTGTCCGGCTCTATAGCTAAATGGTTAGCGTGCTGGCCTTAGGTCATAGGGGTCCTGGGTTCGATTCCCGACAGCATCGGTAATTTTAACCATAATGGGTCAGTTTCGCTGGCACTGGGGCTGGGTGTATGTATCGTCTTCATCATCATTTCATTCTCATTACGACGCGCAGATCGTCTACGCGCGTCAATTCAAAAGACCTGCACTTGGCGAGCTGAACTTGTCCTCGGACACTCCCGGCACTGAAAGCCATACGCCGTTTCATTTTTTTTCAACGGTTTATGTCGTCTCAGTGGGTTTTCTTGCATTACAGCCGCAAGTAACTCAGTTGATGACAATAGTGACGGTTAAATTTCTAGGAAGCAGCTCTCCCAGAACATGATACCGTATATTCTTCCTGATCGTGAATTCTCTTTCAGGTCAGAGTCACACCGCTGAAAACGATTAAACTATGTGCGGGCTGTACTCTCCTCGGTAGCATCGTCCCCATACACAGTGCAAATTGTTCGGGCCGTTTCAACTGCGTTTGCCCTTCTATTAAACTCGAACAGAAGAATTGTCGAAATGCTCGGTATTTGTCTTTTGGCACTCGACGTTCTTCTAACACAACTTTTTTCCGAGCAGCGCGTATTAAAGCGTAGGCCTATCTACAAGCACAGAGGTAGCACTCCAAATGACAATTGACAAATGATAAACAACCACATAGCTGGTATATCCAAACACTACGGCCTTGTGCATCAACCCAGTATGATGATCTTGGTGATGTTGTTGTTCATGATGATGATGATGATTATTATTATTATCATTATTATTATTATTATTATTATTATTATTATTATTAGTCTTTCTTTTTTAATCTGTTTACCTCCCAGGGTTGGCTTTTCCCTCGGAATCAGCGAGGGATCCCACCTCTACCGCCTCAAGGGTAGTGTCCTGGAGCTTGAGATTTTGGGTTGGAGGATACAGTTGGGGAGAAGGACCAGTACCTCGCCCAGGCGCCGTCACCTGATATGCTGAACAGGGGGGATGGACAAGGAAGAGGGTAGGAAGCAGCCGTGGCCATACGTTAGGTGCCATCCCAGCATTTGTCTGGAGTAAAAGTGGGAAACCACGGAAAACCACTTCGAGGATGGCTGAGGTGAGAATCGAATCCACCTCTACTCACTCGACCTCCCGAGGCTGAGTGGACCCCGTTCCAGCCCTCGTACCACGTTTCAAATTTCGTGGACGAGCCGGGACCCGGGCCTCCGTGGGTGGCAGCTAATCACTCTAACCACTACACCAGAAAAGCGGACAAATTATTATTATTATTATTATTATTATTATTATTATTATTATTATTATTATTATTATTATTATAAGTGTTCAAGCTGCTGTGTAGCACCTTCGCTTGTTTCACCCCTGGTAGCCCCCCTGGGGTCCTCGCGGATCACTTACATGACCCCCTGGGTTCTCTAGGCCGGCGGGGCGACACAGGCTCCGAACAAAGCCACTAATTGAACATTACGGTGTTTAAAATGGCATTAATCTCGCGTTATTTTACTGTTGAGCCTCTCCCAAGAAGCCCTTCAGGATTTGAAAGGGTCTTGAAATCTATTTAGCGCACCCCACTAATCTTGCTTTGAGAGACATAGAGTGTAAAAGGGACGAAATGTATGAAAACAGAATAATGATCTGAACAGTAGATCTATAGCTTCCCCCTGTCTTATTAAATTTTTCATACAAAGGCTAACTGCTATATTCTTTCGAAGCAAACACTGCGATGTAAAATGTTGATACGCCCAGTCCTAATGGAACGGGATGGATCGGTTTCTAGCACGGTACTTTCGTCGTGAACGAGACTCTTTATCAGAAGCAGTAAAGATACGTTTGCTTAACGCAGAAGAACGTAAATTCCATTTCCTGCCAGAGGGATCGATATATTTTTCTGGAGAGGTGCATAACATTGGAGTTCATTCAGCCTGCAATAGATATGGCATAACGGTAGTAACAATATTGTTCTAGGGTCACATGAAATGCTGAGGGTTTTTTGAGTCAGAATGAGTCGCTCATATGGTAGAGAGCTGGACTTCTAACCTCAAACTGGCGTCTTTGATCCCGGCCCAATCCGATGGAATTTTAGGGTGCTCATAAAGGCACGTAAAAGAAACCTGTGGACACTTGGACATAGTTATAAGCAAGAGGCAGGCGAAATGCTATGGCTGAAGTGTGGTGCGAAACCTGGACACCAAGGAAAAAAGATGAAAGGAGACTGGAAGCATTTGAGATTTGGTTATGGAGGAGAATGGAAAGGATATCCCAGGTTTACGGGATGAGGTGGCATTGGGGAGGGCTGAAGAAAATGCCATACGAGCAGTAAACTGACTTGGACACTGGCTGCGAAGAGCAGGTTTGCTGACGGACGCCCTAGAATGAACGCAAATGAAAACAGAGGATGAGGACAGAGGTGGAAAGTGTGAGGGCAGTAGGAAGCTACCAGCAAACGAAGAGACGGCAGAAGACAGAACACACTACATAAATCCTATGAAAGAACTCCTACAGGACAAACTCAGCACATGGGCGTCTCCGAAATCAGCAAATGTAGTCATGGCACGTAAAAAATAAATAGTATTAGAATGAATGACATTATAATGAAGAATTTTTTGAGATGCTGGAAAGCTGGGAATTTTCCCTGGTTTCTCTATGGTGTTAGCAAATCTACTTCGGGTCTCTCGCATTTAAGCGTTCTCAAATTCAAGTATTCGATCCATCAATCGTGATGGAAGAAAGCGCTCTTCTATCTAGCTGGTTACGACATAAAAGGATACTAAGTTCAGTCAAGCGCACACACTGTACATACTCCATCCACTAAGGACGGAAGTCCAGAATAGTTGGAATCTTTAACATTAACGCTTCTAAAAGCATTCAATATCTGTAACCAAAATAGTTTTATTTACTGTTCTCATAACTTCTAGGATACTGGTCTGTAGTTACTGAATGAACGACTTTGCGAAACTGAATCAATGTACAATATATCGGACACACAAATTGATTGACCGAACGAGTTGTAACTGTCTGGCAACATATAAATCCTAGGTCAAAATATTACAGATACCGGCACCGAAATATGTATATTCAACAGAATTGTAATAGTTGTCTAGCGACGTGAAAGATTGTGCTAACTAAGAATTTCCAGAAAGTGAGCATTATAATAATATTTAGACATGTTCATTGTTTGCATTGTGTTCATTTTGATCTTAAAGGGTAAAATAAGACAAACGTGCAGAAGAGTATTTTGGGGAAAATAACCGTACTATTAATTACAGATTAATGTTGATTACTTCGAATTCCTCACATTAATAATAATAATAATAATAATAATAATAATAATAATAATAATAATAATAATAATAATAATCAAAGTCTAAATAACGGAACTATTAATTACAACATAATGTTTAGGATAAGGATTTCTTAAACTGAGAACCACAGCTGAGTACTACTACTCTTTTACTTACTTTTAATAAGAGTGAATATGATTGATAGTAAGAAGAAGAATAACTGCTGTCGTTACACGAGCTCATCCGATGGAGATATTTTGAGCATACACTTTCAATGCTTCCATGGTTTGATATCCCTGTGACCTTTTGCGGAAGAAGCGTCCATTCACAGCTAACTTCAACACCAAGGAATTGTTGTAGGTTGAGGATATATGCTTCAGAATAGCGAACAGTGTCATGTTCAGAGCTCTATAAGGTGTTTCTGAGTTGATAGTTTGGTGTGTTGTATGTTCAATAACGATGTGTATTTGGACGATCACAAATACCCAGTCCCAGAACTAGAGGGATTAACCGGTTAAAATCTTCGGTCCGGTGGGAAATCGAACAGGGGTCCTATAAACCATTCTGCCGAGGTCCCCGATTGAAATTCAGCTTTGTTTGTTTATTTTGTGGCTCCGATAATATCCTCGTTGTGGTATGTAAATTCCTATCACCCCCATTCAGACACAGATTATTTTTCACTATTCAAAGGAAAAATTCCGCTCGTTCTCCCGTAAACAAGGTTTCCAATTAGCAGTTAATATTGTGCACGTGAGCCAGGCATTGTGTGACGTTATGCTTTCCCTATCTCAAATTGGAATGGAATTCTCGCACGAATAACTTATAGGCCTATGCACTTAAATACATTTCAGATACGTTGATTCAAATGATTGGTTTTGCTACCATTTCAATCTTTTAAAATTTTAGTATGTTTTTCTTTCTCCCTCGGACTCAGCGAGGGATCCCACCTCTACCGCCTCAAGGGCAGTGTTCTGGAGCGTATGACATTGGGTTGGGCGATACAACTGGGGGAGGATGACCAGTACCTCGCCCAGGCGGCCTCACCTGCTATACTGAATGGTTGGGGATGGGAAGGTTGGAAGGAATGAACAATTAAGAGGGATGGAAGCGGCCGTGGCCTTAAGTTAGGTACCATCCCAGCATTTGCTTGGAGGAGAAGTGGGAAACCACGGAAAACCACTTCCAGGACGGCTGAGGTGGGAATCGAACCCACCCCTACTCAGTTGACCTCCCGAGGCTGAGTGGAACCCGTTCCATCCCGCGTACCACTTTTCAAATTTCGTAGCAGAGCCGGAAATCGAACCCGGGCCTCCGGGGGTGGCAGCTATTTATTATGATGATGATGATGATGATTATTATTATTATTATTATTATTATTATTATTATTATTATTATTATTATTATTATTATTATTATTATTTGCTTTGCGTCACACCGACACATATAGGTGTTTTGGCCACGATGGGATAGGGAAGGCCTAGGAGTGAGAGGGAAATGGCCGTGGCGTTAATTAAGGTAGGGCCTACATCCCCAACATTTGCCTGGCGTGAAAATGGGAAACCACGGAAAACCATCTTCAGGGCCGCCGACAGTGGGGCTAGAACCCACAATCTCCCAGGTGCAAGCTCACAGCTGTTCGCCCGCAACCGCACGGCCAATTCGCCCGGCATTTCTCAATTTGAGTAAGCCTATTCAGACATAAGTACCGTACGCCAAGGTTGCATACTTTCACCGCTCTTATTCACTCTCTATGCCGATCACGTCTTCAAAGAAGCCTTGCATGGTACTAAGCAAGGTATGAAAGTAAATGGAGTCATCATAAACAATATTAGACATGCAGATAACAACCTAATTATATGCGACAACATTAAAGGTCTTCAATTACTCCTCAGTAGATTTCATCTCAGTGGATAGGGCCTAAACACCAGTACCTCAAAAACCAAGTTCATGGTATTTAGCAGAAGCATCCATGAAGGTGTCTCTATGTCATTAAATAATTAAACTATTGAACGAGTAAGTCAGTTCACATACCTTGGAAGCACCATAAGACAGAATATGGACTCTGAAGAAGAGATCAGAAACCGTAGTGAGATTTCCAGATCAGCTTTCTAAAAGATGATATAATTATTTTGTGATGACAATCTAAACTTCAAAGTAAGGCAAAATCTGTTGAGATGTTACGTCCGGTCAGCACTTCTTTATGGAGTAGAGACCAGGACACTCAAAGCTTCCTCCATGAGAAAATTAGAGGCCTTTGGAACGTGGTCACATGGCCGAATGCTCAGAATACCCTGGACAGATTTTGTAACCAATAATGAAGAGTTAATTAGAGCTAGAGCTGAGCTTGAGCTGGCAAACATCATCAAAGCCAGGAAAACAGCTTTATTTATTTATTTATTTATTTATTTATTTATTTATTTATTTATTTATTTATTTATTTATTTATTTATTTATTTATTTATTTATTTATTGCTATTTGCTTTGCGTCGCACCGACACAGATAGGTCTTATGGCGACGATGGGATAGGAAAAGCCTAGGAGTTGGAAGGTTAGTGGCCGTGGCCTTAATTAAGGTACAGCCCCAGCATTTGCCTGGTGTGAAAATGGGAAACTACGGAAAACCATCTTCAGGGCTGCCGACAGTGGGATTCGAACCCACTATCTCCCGGATGCAAGCTCACAGCCGCGCGCTCCTAACTGCACGGCCAACTCGCCTGGTAAATAGCTTATTTAGCCCAAGTTCTACGAGGTAGATAGTACGGGCTTCGACATACCATGTTATAAGGAAAGATAGAAGGCAAGCGATGTGCTGCTAGACCACCTATGTCATGGCTCCAAAACATCAAAGAGTGGACTTGCATCAACAACAGCGAACAACTCTTCAAGTTAGCTAAAGAAAGGGATGCTTTCTCCAGGGTGATCGCCAACGACTGGGGGACTGGATATGGCACTTGAAGAAGAAGATTTGTTAATTATAAGATTTATGTGAGGTAGGCCCAACTGTTTCTTTAAGCCGGCCCCACGGTCTAGAGGAAATATGCCTTTCTTTCTTTTTTCACTAATACAGTTTTGAGCAATTATTTACCTGCACCTATCATCATCATCATCAATAACAACATAGATGTCACCAGAATGCATTCAGAACTATTGACCCTGAAAAGAAATTACAGCGATAACAGCATGCTGTCCCCAGTAAAGTTGTGATGGATTGTTAATGAATCCCTCCTTCTGATATTACGAAGTGGCCATGCTTGTTACATCTTTAACATGCCCTCTTATTCAACATAACAAAAGCGGTACTGCGTGCTGTACCGTCATTGGTCTGGCAGAAAACCCCAGCGGCCATTCAGCGAGGGACCTAACACTGGATATAAGGGAAGATCTTCATTGGGGTAATACATAAATGGGATTGTAAATAAAGGGTACAGTTCTCTGCACATGGTTATGAGGGTGTTTAGGGGTTGTAGTAAGGATGTAAAGGAGAGGGCATATAAGTCTTTGGTAAGACCCCAACTAGAGTATGGTTCCAGTGCATGGGACCCTTACCAGGATTACTTGTCCGGTCCATGGCTAAATGGTCGCGTGCTGGCCTTTGGTCACGGGGGTCCCGGGTTAGATTCTCGGGAGGGTCGGGAATTTTAATCATAATTGGTCAATTCCGCTGACACAGGGGCTCGGTGTGTGTGTCGTCTTCATCATCATTTCATCCTCATCAAGACGCGCAGGTCACCTAGGGGTGTCAAATCAAAAGACCTGCATCTGGCGAGCCGAACTTGTCCTCGGACACTCTCGGCACTAAAAGCCATACGTCATTTCATTTTAGCTTGATTACTTGATTCAAGAACTGGAAAAAATCAAAGGAAAGTAGCTCGATTTGTTCTGGGTAATTTCCGACAAAAGAGTAGCGTTAAAAAAATGTTGCGAAGTTTAGGCTGAGAAGACTTGGGAGAAAGAAGACGAGCTGCTCGACTAAATGGTATGTTCCGAGCTGTCAGCGGAGAGATGGCGTGGAATGACATTAGTAAACGAATAAGTTTGAGTGGCGTTGGAATTCAAGATATCAGAGAATTAGAGTAGGTGAAGCTTTATCTGGCCCTGTAATAATTAAGAGGGGAATTCCTCAAGGCAGTATTATCGGACCTTTATGTTTTCTTATATATATAAATGATATGAGTAAAGGAGTAGAATCGGAGGTAAGGCTTTTTGCGGATGATGTTATTCTCTATAGAGTGATAAATAAGTTACAAGATTGTGAGCAACTGCAACGTGACCTCGAAAATGTTGTGAGATGGACAGCAGGCAATGGTATGATGATAAACGGGGTTAAAAGTCAGGTTGTGAGTTTCACAAATAGGAAAAATCCTCTCTGTTTTAATTACTGCGTTGATGGGGTGAAAGTTCCTTTTGGGGATCATTGTAAGTATCTAGGTGTTAATATAAGGAAAGATCTTCATTGGGGTAATCACATAAATGGGATTGTAAATAAAGGGTACAGATCTCTGCACATGGTTATGAGGGTGTTTAGGGGTTGTAGTAAGGATGTAAAGGAGAGGGCATATAAGTCTCTGGTAAGACCCCAACTAGAGTATGGTTCCAGTTTATGGGACCCTCACCAGGATTACCTGATTCAAGAACTGGAAAAAATCCAAAGAAAAGCAGCTCGATTTGTTCTGAGTGATTTCCGACAAAAGAGTAGCGTTACAAAAATGTTGCAATGTTTGGGTTGGGAAGAACTGAGAGAAAGAAGAAGAGCTGCTCGACTAAGTGGTATGTTCCGAGCTGTCAGCGGAGAGATGGCGTGGAATGACATTAGTAGACGAATAAGTTTGAATGGCGTTTATAAAAGTAGGAAAGATCACAATATGAAAATAAAGTTGGAATTCAAGAGGACAAACTGGGGCAAACATTTGTTTATAGGAAGGGGAGTTAGGGATTGGAATAACTTACCAAGGGAGATGTTCAATAAATTTCCAATGTCTTTGAAATCATTTCAGAAAAGGCTAGGAAAACAACAGATAGGGAATCTGCCACCTGGGTGACTGCCCTAATGCAGATCAGTAGTGATTGATTGATTGATTGATTGATTGATTGATTGATTGATTGATTGATTGATTGATTGATTGATTGATTGATTGATTGATTGATTGATTGATTGATTGATTGATTGATTGATTGATTGATTGATTGATTGATTGATTGATTGATTGATTGATTGATTGATTGATTGATTGATTGATTGATTGATTGATTGATAGCCAATGAGGAGAACAGGACGTGCAGAATGTAAATGAGGACCTCTTTTTCTTCCACGTTCGTTCCAGAGACCGCGGATTCGTCATGGTCCGACGATCAGGCAGAGCTCCATATGCTAATGAGAGCAGTGTTTACCTCTGTTTAACACTTTCTTTCTCACTTACCGCAGAGACGTTAGTTGCCCTGCTATTTCCGCAACATAAAACACTTCCTCTCGAGAAAAGAGCATTCTTTTCGTTAACAGATCGTTGAAGTATAAAATGAACTAGGAAGTCTGGTTTATTACGAGCCGCTATGTTTTAAAGTCTCCATATTTATATTGAATACTTTATTACAATTCAACTAGAATGAAGTGGAAAGAACGGTATTTCGTAATCATCCAGTATTCTATATTCATACCTTACTAACAAGGGGAAGCTCATTAAACAGATATCATGAAATGTGACAAAACTACCATCTTCTTTCTTCTTCTTCTTCTTCTTCTTCTTCTTCTTCTTCTTCCTTTTCTATAGCTTTTCCCACACCTGTAGGATCGCGGGTGCGAACTGTGTCGCACATATGGATTTGGCCTTGTTTTACGGCCGGATGCCCTTCCTGACGCCAATAGTGCAATCACTATTGCGTGTTTCTGTGGTGGTTGGTAGTGTAGTGTGTTGTCTGAATATGAAGAGGAAAGTGTTGGGACAAATACAAACACCCAGTCCCGGGCCAGCAAAATTAATCAGAGGCGATTAAAACCCCCGACCAGGCTGGAAATCGATGTCGGTACCCTCTGAACCGAGGGCCTGAACGCTGACCATTCAGCCAATGCGTCGGACTGTGGCAAAACTACCTATATAATGGTACCAAATGACGCTGACATCTTCGTAGTCGGGGTCACTATCACCGCACAATGCAAGGAATGACGGTACGGTGACCACAATTCATACTGCTCTACGCGTAAGATTAACTTCCTGCGCGGCGGTCGAGTAATTCGATTATTATTATTATTATTATTATTATTATTATTATTATTATTATTATAGATTATCTTCTTCTTTTGCTTCTTTACCTGTTCACACTCCAGGGTCCCTCAAAGGCAGTGTCCTGGAGCTTCAGACTCTGGGTCGTGGGATACAACTGGGGCGGATGACCAGTACTTCGCCCAGGCGGCCTCACCTCCTATGCTGAACACGGGCCTTGGTGGCGGATGGGATGATTGGAAGGGATAGACAAGGAAGGGGGAAGGAAGCGGCCGTGGCCTTAAGTTAGGTACCATCCCGGCATTTCCAGGATGGCTGAGGTGGGAATCGAACCCACCTCTACTCAGTTGACCTACCGAAAATGAGTGGACCCCGTTCCAGCCCTCGTACGACTTTTCAGAAATTCCATGGCAGAGCCAGGAATCGAACCCGGGCGTCCGGTGGTGGTAGCTAACCACACTAACCACTACACCACAGAGGCGGAGGGTAGATTATTATATAAGGCCGCAAATTTCTCCCGCCTCCTTAATTCTTTTTTGATTTTATTCAGATCACATAATTATGTTCATATTGGGGGAGATTTATAAACGCCGGGTTGAATAGTTCAGACGGTGGTGTGCTGGCCTTCTGACCCCAACTTAGCAAGTTCGATCCTGACACAGTCCGGTGGTATATGAAGGTGCTCAAATACGTCAGCCTCGTGTCGGTAGATCTACTGGCGCATTAAAGAACACCAACGGGACAACATTCCGGCACCTCGGCGTCTCTAAAAATCGTAAAAGTACTGTAGTTAGTGAGATCTAAAATCAATAACATTATTGGATTTATAAAAACATACAAACGATCTTATAACTTACATGCGATAATTAATGAGAAATGTACAGTACACGTGCGACTTACCAACATTCAAGTTTGTTGATAAGAAACTGGAAAAAAATCTGCATGGTGACTGCGATCTCTTGAACATACTTCTATCATGCATACAATTCAGCAACATGGAATGATGGTAGGCCTATATCGCACATGTACCTTTATCATTAACTAAAAAATAGTCGTTTGTATCTTTTTTGTCCAACTCGTTGGCTGAATGGTTAGCGTACTGGCCCTCGGATCGGAGGGTCCCGGCTTCGGGGATTTTAATCGCTTCTGACTAATTCTTCTGGCTCGGGGACTGGGTGTTTGTGTCAGTCCCAACACTCTCCTCTTCATATTCAGACAACATACCGCACTACCTACCACCACAGACACACGCAATAGTGATTACATCCCTCCATATAGGGTTGACGTCAGGAAGATCATCCGACCGTAAATCAGGGTCAAACGCACATGTGCAACGCAGTTCGCACCCGCGACCTCCCAGGTGTCGGAAAAGCGGTAGGAAAGAAGGAGAAGAAGAAGAGAAAGAAGAAGTTCGGATCTTTTATAAATCTCATGTATTATGAACATCTTGGAGGGCGGGAGTCTAAAGGAGTTGAATTCCTTTCATGAGGACACATAAATAAAAAACTGAAGAAGTTAAGAGTCGTGATAATTGGTATTTAGAAGATCCTTTACTATTAAAGAAACAAGTATTTTTTGCGGGAAAATTCACTTGGGGGGGGGGGGGAGTAGTGTGAAATGAAGTGAAAAAAGTAAATTATTTTTATGGGGATACTTATATCTCAAAACTGAAGGTAATAGACGTGAACATTGGTGTTTGAAATCTTCTTTAAACATAAGAAACAAGCCTTCTTTTAATTTTTTTTGGGGGGGGGCCGGTAAATAAACTTAACGGCGGTGGGGTGTAGAAGGAGGTGAGACCAATTGATTTTACTGTTCTTAATGTACTTATAAGGATCCTCGGCAGCGCGCCGGCCTCTCACAGCTGGGTTCCGTGGTTCAAATCCCGTTCACTCCATGTGACATTCGTGCTGGACAAAACGGAGGCGGGACAGGTTTTTCTCCGGATACTCCAGTTTTCCTGTCATCATCCATTCCAGCAACACATAATAATAATAATAATAATAATAATAATAATAATAATAATAATAATAATAATAATAATAATAATAATAATAATAATAATAATGTTCCGGGCCATCGTCAAATGTGCGGACCGCGCTGGAAACGGCTCCTGGACGGGTAATGACTAAGAATGCAGTCCGGTCGCGGGTTCAGTGCCTTCTAGGCACCCAATATGACACCACGCCGGATCTCCTGAAGGATTTTATCCATATTAAAAATGATTATAGGAAAAGATGGCAAAGATTTACGGACCCAACTGACCGGGAGGAATACCTGAGCCTAGCCCGGGAAGTACGAAATCGATTGCTGAAAAAGAAGATTGAAAAATGGGAGGAAACGTGCCGTAATCTAATAGAAAACGAGTCAGATCGGGAATTTTGGTGGGTTCTCGCAGAAAACGAGTCAGACCGCGAATTTCGGCGGATTATATATCTAAAACAATAAGCATTCAATTATAAATTTCAGTATAATACCGTAGCGAAGCACGGGTATATTGCTAGTTAATAATAATATGACATTCAGTCACAACAGTACATGTCTCTTGTTACAATAGAAGTTCCCCGCTTCAAAATGTATGCTTAAACCTAAAACGAACGAGTGTAGCGGAGTTTGAACCCAGGAAGTTCAGGACGTTCAGTTTTGCGCGCAGGCCAGTAAGCGTGTGGTCAGTGGCGTAGCTAACTTGCCCGCAGGGTCCCCGTCATGCAGCGGGGTGACCCACGGGCTAAGGGGACACACAAAGTCATTCTATACTACAGCATACCTGAATACGCAATTTCGTTTGTATTTGAAATTAAATCAACGAGATTATTCCGTGCAATTATGTTTTTTTGCTATATAGTTGCTCAAATACGTCAGCCTATTGTCGATAGATTTACGGGCGTGGGTCAGAATCTCTCCACAGTTGCTTCTTCCATTAGTGGAATCGCTGCCATAACGAGTTACTGAATTTGGCCGACCTCGAGGAAGGCCTACATGATAATAGACCCATATCCCATGACTTCTGGCATGTCAGTGCATATCTCTAGCCAAATACACTAGCTGTATCCAAATCGGGTAAGCTGTTTCGACGTAAAGTTAATCACATTTCAAAATCTAAAATTACGTTCGCTTGTTTAATGGACCTGCAGTTTCCGTAACGTAGATTCACAAATACTTCAAAAGTATTGTCAAAGTTATTATTATTATTATTATTATTATTATTATTATTATTATTATTATTATTATTATTATTATTATTGTTTCGTTATGCCCATTTATAAAGCGCGTTGGAACTTGTTCGTTGGCTTGATGACTTTTGCCTTCCTATTCTTCTAAAATCTCTTCCTGAACTGACTGTGTTACCTCTTCCGTTCTTCTGGCCACTTTGTATCAGTTCTGCTGCTACTTTTCACCACAAAAGTGTGTTTAATTACTGAGATACTGAAGACGAGGCGATTTTTCATGATGTCCTCCCCGATGTTCAATTCATTCAGGTCACTTCTTGTTTCCCCCAGCCAATTGGTTCCCCTCTTTTGAGAATTTATTACATTGAATAACATTTTTGTGAGTCTATTTTTATCCACCCTAAAAATGTGTCCAAAAATTTTCAAACGTCCCCTCCGTAGACTATTGATGGGACTACCTGTGTAACTATAGAGGTTTGCAGTTCGCCATTTGATCCAAATTCCATTATTATTATTATTATTATTATTATTATTATTATTATTATTATTATTATGCGTTCGTTTCGGCCATTTATGGACCACGTTTGACAATCCTTGCATTAGTTTTTTAGCCTTCTCTGCCTTCCTTCTTTACCAGTAGGCTATCATTTCACTCTTCCTCCTATTATTTTTCCTTGTTCTGTTCTTTTGTATATGACCTCCCTTTCCTCACTAGTGTCTCGCAAGTCTCGTGGAAACCACGGAACGTTTTCATGAGTTGTCTAAATCTGTTTATGTCCATTATATCATCTTCCGTAACCCTCATCTTTGTCAAGTCCAACGTCACTTCTTAGAACCATTTAAGCTCTGTCTTCCGCTTCTTGGATAATTCAAAGACTGTCTTCGTCGGTCTGTTATTGTCCATCCTCAACAAGTGTCTAGAGAATTGTACTCTTCTTTTTCTCATCAGTTGAACCACTCCTTCCGTAATCGAAAATGGCATCAAGAAATTGATTACCTTCTCTTTGACCTCGAGTATGTAGCTACCTTCTTCAGTCCAAAAGTCAAGAAGAAGAAATTTAAAAAACACAGTTTTCAATGCAACCATTAGGTGGTATACTTATGAAGAATTTCTTTCTTTCTTAATCTGCCTAACCTCCAGGCTTGGTTTTTCCCTCGGACTCAGCGAGGGATCCCACCTCTACCACCTCAAGGTCAGTGTCCTGGAGCTTCAGACTTTGGGTCGGGGTTACAACTGGGGAGAGTGACCAGTACCTCGCCCAGGCGGCCTCACCTGCTATGCTCAACAGGAGCCTTGTGGAGGGATGGGGAGATTGGATGGGATAGGCAAGGAAGAGGGAAGGAAGCGGCCGTGGCCTAGAGTTAGGTACCATCCCAGCAATTGCTTGGAGGAGAATTGGGAAGCCACGGAAAACCACTTCTAGGATGGCTGAGGTGGGAATCGAACCCACCTCTACTCAGTTGTCCTCCCGAGGCTGAGTGGACCATATTCCAGACCTCGAACCTCTTTTCAAATTTCGTGGCAGAGCCGGGAATCGAACCCGGAACTCTGGGGGTGGCAGCTAATCACACTAACCACTACACCACAGATGCGGACTATGAAGAATATTCCCTTATAAATTAATAATGATAATAATAATAATAATAATAATAATAATAATAATAATAATAATAATAATAATAATAATAATAATAATAATGTTATGTGCTTTACGTCCACTAACTACTTTTACGGTTTTCGGAGACGCTGAGATGCCGGGATTTCGTCCCGTATGAGTTCTTTTACCTGCCAGTAAATCTACCGACTCGAGGCTGACGTATTTGAGCACCTTAAAATACCACCGGACTGAGCGAGGATCGAACCTGCCAAGTTGGGGTCAGAAGGCCAGCGCCTCAATCTTCTGCGCCACTCATACCGACCCATTAGAAATTAAAGGCCATGCAACACTATTCTCTAAAAAATGACTCTCTCTAATATCATTTTAAGATTAAAAATTTTATTGGCTGCGTACTAGGTACTGGAAAACCCCTCGAATAGCTCCAGTCGTACACATACCACCAGTTGAAATCTACAAAATATCCACAGTTTTTTAAATATTACATGAGGTCTTACGTACTTTTGTGTCTTCAATCAATCTATATATATATAAAATAAGGGTTTTGTCTGTACATTGCTCAGAATTTGAAAAGAATAGCATTTCTCTATCGGTCATGTCCACAGTAACAAAGAAATGCACTTTTTACTTTTCTGTAATTTCTGTCTGTCTGTCTGTCTGTCTGTCTGTCTGTCTGTCTGTCTGTCTGTCTGTCTGTCTGTCTGTCTGTCTGTCTGTCTGTCTGTCTGTATGTATGTATGTATGTATGTATGTATGTATGTATGTATGTATGTATGTATGTATGTATGTACACGCATCACGAGAAAACGGCTGCAGAGAATTTAATGAAAATCGGAATGTAAAGTCGGGTGATGGACCACAACATTCTAGGCTGTAAATTATTTATTCACGCTGAGTGAAATGGTAGTTTAGGGGAAGGCCTGAAAATTAATTCTCAAATATTTATGTTATTAGTCGTCGTGTCTTAATGAAAATCGGTATGCAAAATCGGGGTAATAAGTCGATATAATATAGGCCATAAATAGTTGTATTCACGCTGAGTGAAATGGCAGTGTAGGGGAATTCCTAAAATTTAATTTGCCGGGCTGAGTGGCTCAGACGGTTGAAGAGCTGGCCTTCTGACCCCAACATGGCAGGTTCGATCCTGGCTCAGTCCGGTGGAATTTGAAGGTGCTCAAATACGTCAGCCTCGTGTCGGTAGATTTACTGGCACGTAAAAGAACTCCTGCTGGACTAAATTCCGGCACCTCGGCGTCTCCGAAAACCGTAAAAGAGTAGTTAGTGGGACGTGAAACAAATAACATTATTATTATTATTATTATTATTATTATTATTATTATTATTATTATTATTATTATTATTATTATTATTATTATTATTATTATTATTATTATTAAAATTTAATTTTTAAATATTTATATTATTAGCGGTCGTATCTTAATGGAAATCGGTAGACAAAGATGGGAAATAAGTCGCTACAATATAGGCTATACATAATTGTATTCACGCTGAGAAAAATGGTAGTTTAGGGGAAGGTGTAAAATTTAATTCTCAAATATTTATGTTAATAGAGGTCCTATCTTAATGAAAATGGGTATGAAAAGTCGGGAAATAACTCGCTACAATCTAGGCTATAAATAATTGTATTAACGCTGAATGAAATGGTAGTTTAGAGGAAGGCCTAAAATTTAAGTCTCAAATATTTGTGTTATTAGTGATCCTATCGACAAATGCTAAATAAGTTATATAGCAACGTATACACTTTCACCGTACCGGCTATGATAACAGAGATATTCATGAATTTGGATTTTTGTTGCTAAGTCCATACCAGAGCCGAGTCACGAGAAAATCGGCAAACAGAATTTAATAAAAATCTGTATACAATACAATACAGAGCAACTTTCAGAAGATTGATACAACATTTCAATGGTTTCCAGGAGAAGGAAAAGAGGAAAGTTAATAATAACATATGGACACAAGGGAGGAGGAAACAGCAAAGTGAAAGGACGAACTATTGGAAGTCAAGAAAAGAAGGATTAAAATGAATGCACACGGTTACTTTCCGTGGTCCGTAGATGGCCAGCATCGAAGAAAGAAGAAGAAAATTGGTACGTAAAGTCGGCGAATAAGGAACTACAGTCTACGCTATAAAGAATTCTGTAAGACGTCCTACTATCACAGAGTCAAAAGAAAACTAAATGTGAAGGCCTACAATACAGAAAGAATACATTGATCAACAATAACGTTACATTGACCATTGTTTGTTGTGATGTGCTTTGTGTCTCTGTTGCCACTCATCTCCGATAGATACGATTACTGCTGTATACAGAGCATTTTTTTCTTAATTTGCTTTACGTCCCACCGACACAGATAGGTCTTATGGCGATGATGGGATAGGAAAGGGCTAGGAGTAGGAAGGAAGCGGTCCCGGCCTTAATTACGGTACATCCCCGCATTTGCCTGCTGTGAAAATGGGAGACCACGAAAAACCACCTTCAGGGGTGCCGACAGTGGGTTTCGAACCCACTACCTCTCGGATGCAAGCTCACAGCAGCGCGCCCCGAATCGCGCGGCCGACTCGACCAGTCGACCGAGTATAACAGCCTGTCTGAATATTGGCGGGAAGTAGCTGGGGAGTTAGTTAACTTTCTTCTTTAGCATGTCATTCCCTGGTTTATAAATGTTCTGATGCTACTGGTACGTAACAAACTGGTTCATCATAGCATGCGAATAATTCAATTCGTATTCTGAGGCACTGATTGGAATGAGCAGTGTGCATATTTAACGGAATAATGGCAGAGATGTGTTCACGGCTGTCTGCAGCCTGGTCATTCCAGCACTGGAACTTTGGGCTGTTAGATCGACACCGTAGTACAGTTCGTTAAAAGTGAGAAAATGTGCAGTTATTCATTTGATCGAGTATTTTAGGCCTATATGATAACATTGCGTTTAATCGCTACATTCCTACTGACTATTTTGTAACGGCCTAAGTTGACTTCAGTTAGGAAAACCACAAAGACAGTCTTTCTAAGAATCCCATAGCGAAGCACGAGTACATCAGCTAGTCAATAAATAAATAAATAAATAAATAAATAAATAAATAAATAAATAAATAAATAAATAAATAAATAAATAAATAAATAAATAAATAAATATATTAATAAATAAATAAATCAATCATTCAATAAATCAATAAATAAATCAATCAATAAATCAAAAAATCATGGTTCATGTTTGTGGGTTACTGTATTCACGTTCTAATTCGTGAACCATGGGCAACGCCTGAGTGGCCTAGTAAGTGGTCCTAAGAGTCGGGATACCAGTTGCTATGGAATAGGAGTGGGCATCTCGGACATATTCTGAGTCGTGGCCCTCCTTGTGCTCAGGCGGCTAGGACTATACAATTCACCGGTGGTCCATAACCCGTTAGAGGAGAGATCCTCACTTGGACTATGTGCAAGTAGGGCA
The DNA here is from genome assembly GCF_040414725.1 of Anabrus simplex. Classification (NCBI taxonomy): domain Eukaryota; kingdom Metazoa; phylum Arthropoda; class Insecta; order Orthoptera; family Tettigoniidae; genus Anabrus; species Anabrus simplex. The sequence continues at coordinate 1,114,227,284 of NC_090265.1, read as the reverse complement.
GCATCCTGCTTCATGAATTTACCGAGCTCAGAACACTTTAAGCAAGCCTCGGACCTATGGGAGTAATGGAGTCCCACACCCATTGGACAGGCGGGGGACTCCTTGGAAACAACTTGGCGAACGAAATGGAATTCGATGGGGAGCTATCAATATTAATGGGGCTTATGGAAGAAAGAAAGTAGAACTGGCTGAGTCAGCAAAGAGGATGCATCTGGATGTGCAAGGAGTAAGTGATATTCGGGTAAGGGGAGATAATGAGGAAGAGATAGGAGATTATAAGGTGTACTTGACGGGTGTTAGAAAGGGAAGGGCAGCGTCTGGGGTAGGGCTCTTTATCAGGAATACCATTGCACCCAACATAGTTTCTGTTAGGCACGTAAATGAGCGAATGATGTGGGTAGATTTGTCAGTGGGAGGAATTAAGACAAGAATTGTGTCCGTGTATCCACCATGTGAGGGTGCAGATGAGGATGAAGTTGACAAGTTTTATGAAGCATTGAGTGACATCGTGGTCAGGGTCAACAGCAAGGATAGAATAGTGCTAATGGGCGATTTCAATGCGAGAGTTGGGAATAGAATTGAAGGATACGAAAGGGTGATTGGTAAGTGTGGGGAAGATATGGAAGCTAATGGGAATGGGAAGCGTTTGCTGGACTTCTGTGCTAGTATGGGTTTAGCTGTTACGAATACATTCTTCAAGCATAAGGCTATTCACCGCTACACATGGGAGGCTAGGGGTACCAGATCCATAATAGACTATATCTTAACAGACTTTGAATTCAGGAAATCTGTTAGGAATGTACGAGTTTTTCGTGGATTTTTCGATGATACAGACCACTATCTGATCTGTAGTGAACTAAGTATCTCTAGGCCTAGGATAGAGAAAGTGAAATCTGTCTGCAAACGAATAAGGGTAGAAAATCTCCAGGACGAGGAAATTAGACAGAAGTACATGGATATGATTAGTGAGAAGTTTCGAACAGTAGACAGTAAGCAGGTTCAGGATATAGAAAGTGAATGGGTGGCATACAGGGATGCTGTAGTAGAAACAGCAAGGGAATGCCTAGGAACAACTGTGTGTAAAGATGGGAAAAGGCGAACATCTTGGTGGAATGATGAAGTGAGAGCAGCCTGTAAACGTAAAAAGAAGGCTTATCAGAAATGGCTCCAAACAAGGGCCGAGGCAGACAGGGATTGGTACGTAGATGGAAGAAACAGAGCGAAACAAATAGTTGTTGAATCCAAAAAGAAGTCATGGGAAGATTTTGGTAATAACCTGGAAAGGCTAGGTCAAGCAGCAGGGAAACCTTTCTGGGCAGTAATAAAAAATCTTAGGAAGGGTGGGAAAAAGGAAATGAACAGTGTTTTGAGTAATTCAGGTGAACTCATAATAGATCCCAGGGAATCACTGGAGAGGTGGAGGGAATATTTTGAACATCTTCTCAATGTAAAAGGAAATCATCATGGTGGTGTTGCAAACAGCCAAGCTCATGTGGAGGAGGAAAATGGTGTTGGTGAAATTATGCTTGAGGAAGTGGAAAGGATAGTAAAAAAAACTCCATTGTCATAAGGCAGCAGGAATAGATGAAATTAGACCTGAAATGGTGAAGTATAGTGGGAAGGCAGGGATGAAATGGCTTCATTGACTAGTAAAATTAGCGTGGAGTGTTGGTAAGGTACCTTCAGATTGGACAAAGGCAGTAATTGCACCTATCTACAAGCAAGGAAACAGGAAGGACTGCAACAACTATCGAGGTATTTCATTGATTAGTATACCAGGCAAATTATTTACTGGCATCTTGGAAGGGAGGGTGCGATCAGTCGTTGAGAGGAAGTTGGATGAAAACCAGTGTGGTTTCAGACCACAGAGAGGCTGTCAGGATCAGATTTTCAGTATGCGCCAGGTAATTGAAAAATGCTACGAGAGGAATAGGCAGTTGTGTTTATGTTTCGTAGATCTAGAGAAAGCATATGACAGGGTACCGAGAGAAAAGATGTTCGCCATACTGGGGGACTATGGAATTAAAGGTAGATTATTAAAATCAATCAAAGGCATTTATGTTGATAATTGGGCTTCAGTGAGAATTGATGGTAGAATGAGTTCTTGGTTCAGGGTACTTACAGGGGTTAGACAAGGCTGTAATCTTTCACCTTTGCTGTTCATAGTTTACATGGATCATCTGCTGAAAGGTATAAAATGGCAGCGAGGGATTCAGTTAGGTGGAAATGTAGTAAGCAGTTTGGCCTATCCTGACGACTTGGTCTTAATAGCAGACTGTGCCGAAAGCCTGCAGTCTAATATCTTGGAACTTGAAAATAGGTGCAATGAGTATGGTATGAAAATTAGCCTCTCGAAGACTAAATTGATGTCAGTAGGTAAGAAATTCAACAGAATTGAATGTCAGATTGGTGATACAAAGCTAGAACAGGTAGATAATTTCAAGTATTTAGGTTGTGTGTTCTCCCAGGATGGTAATATAGTAAGTGAGATTGAATCAAGGTGTCGTAAAGCTAATGCAGTGAGTTCGCAGTTGCGATCAGCAGTATTCTGTAAGAAGGAAGTCAGCTCCCAGACGAAACTATTTTTACATCGGTCTGTTTTCAGACCAACTTTGCTTTACGGGAGCGAAAGCTTGCTGGACTCGGGATATCTTATTCATAAGTTAGAAGTAACAGACATGAAAGTAGCAAGAATGATTGCTGGTACAAACAGGTGGGAACAATGGCAGGATGGTACTCGAAATGAGGAGATAAAGGCTAATTTATGAATGAACTCGATGGATGAAGCTGTACGCATAAACCGGCTTCGGTGGTGGGGTCATGTGAGACGAATGGAGGAGGATAGGTTACCTAGGAGAATAATGGATTCTGTTATGGAGAAGTAGAGGGAGACCAAGACGACGATGGTTAGACTCGGTTTCTAACGATTTAAAGATAAGAGGTATAGAACTAAATGAGGCCACAACACTAGTTCCAAATCGAGGATTGTGGCGACGTTTAGTAAATACTCAGAGGCTTGCAGACTGAACGCTGAAAGGCATAACAGTCTATATTGATAATGTATGTATGTATGTAAATCAATAAATCAATCAATCAATCCATCGATCGATCTCTTACGGTTGTCGCCGAGATAGCAGATTCTCCGTCAGTAGTTTGCCTAGTCTTTCTTAATGATTCCAAAGAATTTGGAAATCTATCGAATATCTCGCTTGATAAATTATTCCAATCTCTTATTACTCTTCATATAAAGGAATGTTTGCCACTTTTTTTCTAAGGAAGGATAAACCAGTTAAAAATGAATTGAAATGGCGTGTGGCTTTTAGTGCCGGGAGTGTCCCAGGACATGTTCGGCTCGCCAGGCGCAATCTTTTGATATGACGCCCGTAGGCGACCTGAGGGTCGTGATGAGGATGAAGTGATGATAAAGACAACACATATAACCAGCCCCATGCCAGAGAAATTAACCAATGATGGTTAAAATTCACGACTCTGCCGGGAATCGAACCCGGGACCCCTGTGACCAAAGGCCAGCACGCCAACCATTTAGCCATGGAGCCGGACAACCAGTTAAAAATATGTATATAAACTGATAAAAAGTATACCCATTTTGCACAATTTTTCAAGACATAAAATACGTTTTCGGGAACTTCAAGTAAAACCTTTAAAGACAGGGAAGAATAACTAATAATTCATTTGCAAATGATAGACTACTTTTAACAGAAAAGTTACAGTAGATATCTTCAAACTTAGTGGTGTGGAGTGCGGCCAACACATTACATTACCATTCTTAAGAAGTTGAGGAGCTCTGAATGTCATAACTCACCGTAAACAAGTCTCACTCATTCATCCATTCTCGCCAATTACTGCCGTTGTGGGTATTGTTTCCCGTGCTTGCAATTAGGGCCAGTTCCGCTCCGCTCGCTCTGTGCTGTAGCTTCAGGGGCTTAGTACCTCTCCCACCAGAGAGAACACGATAAACTACTGCCATTTGTAACGATACTGTGGGACTCCTTCACAATTGTACGTCGCACGAAATAAATACCAGTTCCGGGTTTACAGATTGCTTTCGTAACTCTAATTGTAGTGTAGCTGCACTCACGCAAATATCGTAGCATGGTGCAATGGAACGGTTATTATTTATTGCTTCCTAACTTCATGCACTTCATTCAGCGACTCTCATTTACTTAGTGCTAGCTGCTTTAAACATTTTGGCTGGTGACGTGAGAAAAGAAATTTTTCGAAAAAACTAGTGGGAAAATAATTTCTATCTTTGAGTAAATTCTACCTTTTCAGAACTTATATAAAACATTTGCACCTTTATTTATTAATTAGTTACCGAGCTCGATAGCTGCAGTCGCTTAAGCGCGGCCAGTATCCAGTATTCGGGAGATAGTAGGTTCGAATCCCACTGTCGGCAGCCCTGAAAATGGTTTTCCGTGGTTTCCCATTTTCACACCAGGCAAATGCTGGGGCTGTACCTTAATTAAGGCCACGGCCGTTTCCTTCCCACTCCTAGCCTCTCCTTGTCCCATCGTCGCCATAAGACCTATCTGTGTCGGTGCGACGTAAAGCAAGTAGTATTAATTAGTTGGTCATTATTAATTATTTGGTTGGCCTACGTGAATTGTCGCTCTAGGAATACATCTTTGAACCCCCCCCCCCCCCCCTTACCACCGAGTTCGGCTCGCTTTCTGTTTTACGCGTATCGGTGAACTGAGCATCTGGGTGTGGGATGATGTTGATAATAATGAGGCAGAGAGAGCGTTGAAACCCGATGTCATCAGCATATGGCCTACTCCTCTCGATTTACACCAAGGTGTCTGCTCAAGGCTCAACGTCTCCATACGACGCCCTTACTACATACGAACTCTGCGGGGAGGTATGAAATTGAATCCAGGCTTTTGGCGCGTAATCTAGAGATCAGAAATTGTATACCACCATCTCTCTTGCCCTGCCCGCCAACATTCTGACGCTGAAAATACTGTTTTCAACCAACAGGACTCGAACCGACTAAACGCGCTGTCAGACCATTTAGACTTGGTGCATTAAAGATCATGATTTTGGGTTGCTACATCCTTCTTACACCTTCCTACTTGGATTAATTACACAATTGTTGAAATTCTGTTAAAATTTTGGGGTGCACATTATGTGCAGTAACGGTAGCCCTTTGTAACGCTAAATCTGAGTTATTTAGACCCATTAACTTATGTGTGATGAAGTCCGCCTCTGTGGTGTAGTGGTTAGTGTGATTAGCGGCCACCCCCGGAGGCCCGGGTTCGATTCCCGGCTCTGCCACAAAAATTTGAAAAGTGGTACGAGGGCCGGAACGGGGTCAGCTCAGCCTCGGGAGGTCAACTGAGTAGAGGTGGGTTCGATTCCCACCTCAGCCATCCTGGAAGTATTTTTCCGTGGTTTCCCACTTCTCGTCCAGGCAAATGCCGGGATGGTACCTAACTTACGGCCACGGCCGCTTCCCTCCCTCTTCCTTGTCTATCCCTTCCAATCTTTCCATCCCTCACCAAGGCCCCTGTTTAGCATAGCAGGTGAGGACGCCTGGCCGAGGTACTGGTCATCCTCCCCATTTTTATCCCCCACCCTAATGTCTCACGCTCCAGGACACTGCCCTTGAGGTGGTAGAGGTGGGATCCCTCGCTGAGTCCGAGGGGAAAACCAACCCTGGAAGGAAAACGGATTAAGAATGAAAGAAAGATTGTGTGTTAAAAGTAAATAGGTATCATTTCACTTCATCCAACGTTGGGTCTGAAGAGGTTGACGAACTACAACATAAAAACGGAGAAGAAATTATTGTCATGAATATTATTTTGTGGGATGTTTAAATGTGTGTCTGAACATGATACAGCGTTAAGAATGTATTTCCTTCTTTATCCCTCCCAGCTTCTCACTGTCTCGATTATCGTGGGTTTCTTGAATTATTTAACGTGACCGATTATATCGTGATCAATGCCATTGGTTTCCTGTGTTAGGTATTAGCTGTATAGTTGACGCAAGTGCGATAACAGGTATAACTCTAAAACAATATTCTCTCACCCATGAGTAACTAATACAAGTATCGAGCTCGAATTATTATTATTATTATTATTATTATTATTATTATTATTATTATTACTAGCATGTATCGCTATGAAGTGATGTGCATCCATTTAGTACTAGTATCATTATTATTTACGTAGTTGAATGATCGTATTTTGTGTGAGGTTATGTCATGAAACATGTGTTGTACATATACATTTATATCAGTTCCGTTAATGTAAATACCTGTAAATTAATATTATAATTTATTCTTACCTGCATAATTCGTAATCCATAACTGTGAAACACACTTTAACTTCCAGAATGGTAACAGGCACGAGAACGAGTGAGAATATTCTATACATTAAAAACGTTGTATTAGACACTCTAGAATTTTCACGAAGATATTTTTTGTAATGTAACTTTCTAGAAGCTTGGCCAGCCACCTGTATAAAGAGACGATCTTGACGGTGAAATTTATTACAGTTAGTTGTTGTTTGGAAGTTACTGGTTGACGAGGTGTTGTTCAGTAGTGATCTGCCTTAGTTGCAGTCTCCATAATGAAGTGACATGCTTGACGCAGTCATCTGTTTTCAACTGTGTTTCAAAGTTGTAATCTCCATGTGCAGCGATTGGTAGCTGTTTTTAATAATGGCGGCTTTGTTAATATTCTCGAAGTGAAGTGTTTTGTTGTGATACCGTGATTAAGATTGTGTGTGTGTGTTAATTAGTGAATATAGGCCTATGTGAATAAAATTAATTGTACCAACTGACAGCATCTCGTGTGAGTCTTCATGGATACGTTACAGTATAGTGCCCTGAGTAAATATAAAAAGAACACAAGCTGGAAATTTCACTTTTGCATGGACTGTCGCATAATGTTAATGCTTATTACTCAAAAACTTGTCTTTACTAGATGCTTAATATCGCACTAAACCGTAGGTTTTCAGCAACGCAAGGATGGAAAGTGGCTAAGATTGGGAAGATAGTAGCCGTGGGCTTAATAAATGTAGCCTACAGGCCCAGTATTTGCCTGGTGTGAAAAGGAGAAACATGAAAAACCATCTTCAGGACGGTGAGATTCGAACCTACCATTTCTCGAATGAAAGCTTATACTTACGCAACCGTGTAGCCAATTCTTTGGGTGAATAAAAAAACATTCGGATAAAATAGCGTAAGTAATACTGTATGTGGGGAAAGATGAAAGTCCATATGCGTGTCCCTACTCTATTCCTCTAACTAATGAACCGAATTTTAACTTCGGATCCAAATTCGCTTAGATCTTTAATGTCGGGACTAAATGAAGCTTGAATCATAAACTAAACACCTCCACAATATTTGCGGTTACATTTCACAGCATGCCCTATTTATGCACTGACATGCCAAAAGTCATAGAATAGCCGTATTTAAAGGTAATAGTCAGTGGCATCACCGTATCGTGACGTCTTGGATGTATCTGGTGTGATGTTACATTTCAAGAGGGAGTATACATACCGTCTGTGCTTGTCGTAGCAAGACGACATGAATTATCGTCTTTTGAACGGGGTATGATAGTGGAGGCCAGATCGATGGAACTTTCCATTGTCGAAGTTGTGCGGGCACGTAACGGTGTCTTCCCGGTTGCGAACAGTCTCGATTGCGGACATAAAATATTTGGGAAGAGTGCCAGCTCGTTCCAGGGTTGAATGAAAAAAGTCCACTGATTCACGCACCTCATTAAGTGAGTTTAGTACCCTCAGCAGCCATGATTTTGCCCGGGCCACAGCAAGAATCTGTACATTGCTATCCAAACGGCATAAAATGATGCCCGATTTTGTCCCGCAGGTGTTCCTTCACGTGCCAGCAAGTCCATCGGCAAGAGGCTGGCGTATATGAGCATCTTCAAATACCACCGGACTAAGCCAAGATCTCAACCGGCAACTTGAACTCCGGAGGCCAGCGCTCTACGGCCTGAACTACTCAGCCTGGCGACGCATCTATTCAAATCGTCAATGTAAATCCACAGCCTGTTTCCAGTCATTCGACCGGGTAAGGAATGGAATGAATGAAGCCCCCATTTAGCGGCGAGGATAGGAATTGTGCCGGCTGCCGAAGCCTGTCGCACTCCTTTGGGGGCAATGATTATTGAATGACAGATTAAATGAAATGATATTGAAGAGTGTTGCTGGAATGAAATATGACAGAGAAAACCGGAGTACCCGGAGAAAAGCCTGTACCGCATCCGCTTTGTCCAGCACAAATATCACATGGAGTGACCGGGATTTGAACCACAGAACCCAGCGGTGAGAGGCCAGCTCGCTGCCGCCTGAGCCACGGAGGCTCTAAAATCTTTAATATTTAAGGGAATACAAATACCTTTGAACAACATTGATGATTGACAAATATAACATAGAAGTTATTTTCCTTTTTTCTCGTTATATTTCGTGTTACTTTAAACATTCGTATGTGTAAACCATTGCATTCGGATTCCCGGCTGATGATTTTCCTCCCACCCAACTTGGAAATTGAACTTGTTCTGTCCGTCTTTATCTACAGCTGACCTGTAGAGAGATCATAGCCTGGAGCTACTGTGTGTATAAAGTGGCTATGTCAGGTCCAAGTACAACTTACGGTACGATGGCATGCAACTGCAGATTACGAGAAAGTGACCTGGAAGCAATGTAACAATACTGGTTCCTTCAACGTCGATATGCTGGAACATCAGCTCCGTGGTCCCTACGTCCCACTAACTACTTTTACGGTTTCGGAGATGCCGAGGTGCTAGAATTTAGTCCCTCAGGAATTCTTTCACGAGCCAGCAAATTTACCGACACGAGGATGGCGTATTTCAGCACCTTCAAATACCACCGGACTGAGCCGGGATCGAACCTGCCAAGTTGGGGTCAGAAGGCCAGCGCCTCAATCGTCTGAGCCACTCAGCCCGACGAACCACAACTTTTTTCCTTGTCGCTTTTATGTAGCCTACATTCTATTAACTACATATACATTTTTATTAGGCATTCCTGTGCAATTTAAAGTTCAATACATTATCGAATCCTTCATGAATTATATTGATGATGATAATCATAATTCTAGAAGGCAATAGAAGAGGAAGAAAAACCTACAACCTGTTTTCCAGTCAGTGCCAGGGTCAGGAATGGAATGAATGAAGCCCCATCTTGCGGCGAGGATAGGAATTGTGTCGGCTGCCGAAGCCTGTCGCATTCCTCTGGGGCAATGATTAATGACTGACAGATGAAATGAAATGATAGTGGAGAGTGTTGCTGGAATGAAAGATGATAGGGAAAACCGCAGTACCTGGAAAAAAACCTGTCCCGCCTCCGCTTTTTCCAGCACAAATCTCACATGGAGTGACCGGGATTTGTACCACGGAAACCAGCGGTGAGAGGCCGACGCGCTGCTACCTGAGCCACGGAGGCTGATTCTCGAAGACAATAGTTGGACCATTTATACAGGCAACAGAGGAGCCTACCTAGGTTCGATAAAAGTGATGAATATTTATATAATAAATCAATGATATGGAATAAATATTAGATTTTCTCTACACCTGACGAACATTCAAGTGTCAAAAATAGCTTGCACACACGTCTTCATTATGCCTTTCAATTTCTACAGCAGTGTACAAGGCTCTGTGAATTAAAAAAATGTCTCCACAAGCAGTGTGGCGTTCGGTAGTTTTATGTCTCACAGCTTTTAATCATTAAAATAATAAATAAATACTCAAAAATCTTCTATAAAAACCCTGGGTTTTGCACAAGTTGTATTTTAAACTGGCTTTTATACTAAAAGCCTTGAATAAAATTATTCAAATGAATCAATGAACATAATCATTCCTCTGTCTACGTTTAATTGGTTTTAAGTAAGCATTCGACTCTGTATCTACTAGGTCCATCATCTGCCACAGTATATTCAGACCCTATTATAATATAGGCCTATCTTCATTTATTTGATATCAGCAAGATAAGTCATACTTCAAAATTGAGAAGGATATTATGCAAGGAAACGCTGTATCCCCAAATTGGTCTTAGTACCATTAGAAAGATTTTTAAAGTTCTTAATAGGATGGAATATGTAGGCTCATCAACAGAAATGGATTGTTTCAATCATCCTCGATATGTTTATTATACTACACCATGTTGAATGATTTGCAGATTTATTTATTTATTTATTTATTTATTTATTTATTTTCGAAAACCGAAATTTTAATAGGCTGAATTACACTAATATACCTTGCAATAGAAAAAAACAGACTTTCTTTCTTTCTTTCTTTCTTTCTTTCTTTCTTTCTTTCTTTGATACATTAAAGGCTTCGTATTATCTTTGCAATAGTTAAAAAGGACTTTCTTTCTTTCTTTCTTTCTTTCTTTCTTTCTTTCTTTCTTTCTTTCTTTCTTTCTTTATTTCTTCCTTTCTTTCACACACTAAAGGCACCGCCGTGTCTTTGCAATAGAAGAAAGAAACATTCTTTCTTTCTTTCTTTCTTTTTTCTTTCTTCCTTTCTTTCTTTCGGCTTCGCCGTGTCTTTGCTGCTAATCTCTTTCTCGCCACTAGTTTTAAATCTTCACGTCTTGTTATTCTTCGTCATTTTCTTCACTCCATCTTTATATTTCTTTCTCTGCCGTCTTTTTCCTCTCCTACTGGCAATTTCCTCCTCTATGATGTTCAGAAGAAATCTGTTATGCTATATCGTATGGTCACTTAATGTTGTTTTCATACTTATTACACTTGGCAGTGTACGGTCTTCATTAATCACTCTGAGCCCAGTTCGTCTTGTTTATCCTTCTCCATACTTACATCTCCGACGCTTCCACCCGCCTTTCATCCTCTTCTCCAATGCCCAACTGTCATTATGGAATAACGATGCTCCAGGCAATGTTCGAAAATACATTCGTGATTTTGTACGAGTAACTTTAAATTGTGTTTTGGTAAATATGTTGAGATAACCGGTTGTATCTGCTGCCAAATGCAGGGACCTGCAGAATACACACAGTAGATATTCTGTCACGTGTATCATATGTCATGTGATATCATTCGCTAGGTTCGTTCGCGCGTGAGGCCCTGTGCAGCTGCATTGCTACCCGTATCATGTCTCGACTTAATAACATAGCACACAATAGAGAGGATTAACACCACTTCCCAACCAACGGATCAAATACATTCAAATAGCCAGCCCACGGATAAGCTGGGAGGCAGGTGAACTTTGGTACTTCAGCGACGTCTGGTCTTGCGTTCTGCCGGATACTGTGAAACATATGTAGTGCGACCCCAGTCTCTTTTCTGTTACACCTTTATAAACCAGCCGGAACCTTTTGTGTCCGAATTAAGGTATCGTATCTCCTGCCTCATGTCGAAAATCCGTGTCGAATCTTTCAACCAAATACTGCGATACATTTTGAAAATTAGCAGAATGAAATTCTTAATAAATTAACTTATTTACGTTTTCCATTTTTTGATCTGAAAATAGATATCCGCCTTTAATTTTGGGCACAACATAAATTCGTAACATTTATGGAAAGGTTATGAAGTCAGATGGAGAAACGAGGAAATAAACATGCAAACCCACCCTGACTTTACCCAGAATGAGGTGAAGAAAAACCACTTAAATAGCTATTGGAAGTCTTCCTTGTTGACTGGAACTTAAAATACAGTCTACAAATATCAAATCCTGCTGTTTAATGTAATTCCAATATACCAAGATTAGAGTCGAAAATGTTAGGTTTTAGAGACTGCAGGAATAAGGAAAGTCTTTGAGTTGATAACACTAATTTCAGCATTATTTCTGATTCCCACGGTATTCTTTATATAGTGGAAGATAATATACTGACCATGATACAGAGCTCATAATGGTATTAATAGCGTTACCAGATGAAGTCACTTGGAAACACAGTAGGTTCGAGTCTGAATATCAGATAGGCCTATTTTAAAAGAACTCTCCATTGCATTTTCATTACACCTTTAGAAAAGTGACCGTAATTATTGTTCATTTCTTTTTTACAATTGGTTTTACGTCGCACCGACACAGATAGGTCTTATGGCGACGATGGGATAGGAAAGGCCTAATAGTGGGAAGGATGCGGCCGTGGCCTTAATTAAGGCACAGCCCCATCATTTGCCTGGTGTGAGAATGGGAAACCACGGAAAATCATCTTCAGGGCTGCCGATAGTGGGGTTCGAACCCACTATCTCACGGTTGCAAGCTCACGGCTGCGCGCCCGTAACCGCACGGCGAACTCACCCGGTATTGTTAATTTCAGGAGGAGCAGGAGTCAACAATCTCCCCCTTAACTCTAATTAGGAGGAGGCAGACGTAAAACTTTTTGAAGAAAAAAAACTGATGTAGCAGAGTAGTTTTGGCTCTGCATTCGGGGTGGGGGCTGGTCCCAACGTCGGCTATATTGAGGTTGGTTTTCCATGGTTTTCCATTCTCCTTGCTAAAGTGAATGTCGGGATAGTTCCGTTTATATGCCATGGCAGCTCCTTTGTCACCTTCTGGCCTAAGACAGGACGTCACCCTCTAAGAGGCCCGCCATACCCCATGATGGAATGGAATAAAATCATTTTAGTGGTTTTAGTGGTAGAAAAAGACGTTGCTAAACGAAAGTAAAGGAGCATGAATGGTTTGAAAATAAAAGACTCCCTACTCCTGAAAACCTAATACAATCGGGGTCGGAAGAGAACAGGAGTTGACAATGGATGCTAGACATAAACTATTCCTCGTTTATGCGCGGGCTGAATTTATGATTTGTCCAGAGTTTTCAGGTCGTTGCCAATCCTGTCGTCACGTTCTGGTGTTAATTAAAATCCTATCCTGAATCACTGGTTTGAAACATGGGTCGGGCTGGAAGCTGAGTGGCTAGGGCACTAACAGCACGCCCACGAGAAATATACAGTAGATATAACCAGAAGGTCGACAAAGGGGGAACCTCCACTTCTGTCATTACGAATGATTCTGCTCAGTTCCAGAACTAGTATTTCAAGTTTTCACTCACCTCTGGATTCAAACCTTCACCCCACACGGCGAGGACCAATGAGAACGCAGGGAGACTGCCGGTAGTAATAGCAGGGGGTGAGGTGACAGCCTTTTAGCTGTAATAGGGTGATAATGGAGTAGGTTTCACAATGCCTGTAGGACAGGATTTGCATAATGGGCCTGCAGTTCTTTGTACCACGCTTCTTCAGCGGACTCCATTGTGAAGAGAGTTCCACTCGCCAGATGGGTCTTGTCTTCCTCCGGGCGAGCAGGCCTTCTTCACCTGTTCGATAACAAACCCGCCTGCCACATCCTTTAACTCAATACGAAAGGCTTCATCTAGTCTTGTAATAATACTCCAATTTATCAAATAAATGCCCTGAATGCTAATGATGAAACATCTTGAAAACTGATACCGTCCTGATATTAAAGCGGGTACAGCTTTAGCATATGAACCAGGTGGGCACGAGTTCAAACAACAACTGAATGAGAAAAAAAGGAGTTACCTATAGTACTTATAACATTTATTATTTGGTTCCTATCTACGATAAAAATGAAATGACGTCTGACTGTCTGTCTACCTTCCTAAACGACATCACGTCTAAACCGTTAGGCGGAATTCCATGAAATTGTGCACAAACATTCAAAATATTGACCTCAAAATATATTGTTTGCTAAATTATTTGTAAGAAGAATCTTGGCTAAACGACTGGACCTATTGATCTGAAATTTGGTATGGATATATATAAAATATTCAGTTCAAACAGAAGCATATTCTGTGGATTTTTTTTTTTTTTTTGCTAGTAGCTTTACGTCGCACCGACATAGATAGGTCTTATGGCGACGATGGGATAGGAAAGGGCTAGGAGTGGGAAGGAAGCGGCCGTGGCCTTAATTAAGGTACAGCCCCAGCATTCGCCTGGTGTGAAAATGGGAAACCACGGAAAACCATCTTCAGGGCTGCCGATAGTGGAGTTCGAACCTACTATCTCCCGAATACTGGATACTGGCCGCACTTAAGCGACTGCAGCTATCGAGCTCGGTTTTCTGATTTTTGAATAATGACCATTTTAAAATGGTGGCCATTAACGTGTAGGTATTTACTAAATGTTGCACCTCGAAATAGCGTTAATGACAATACTGAGGGGAGAAATACTGACCCGCAGCACGTGTATCGCTAAGAACGAAAACTGAACCTGTGATGGCAGAACCTTTCTGGTCAGAGTTCTAAGCTGAAATGTCATCACATAGCGGTTTTTCTAGGCGCAACGACGGTATGCATTTTTATACGCAAAAAAAAACTATCATAATGGACAAATTGTTATTATTATCAAAAATATATTCCAGCACATGTACTTAAATTTCAGTTTTCAGCAAGAAAAGAAAAAAGTCATGTAAATATTCTTTGCACCTTTAATGGTTCTCCAGGAAATTACGCTTTTATGTGCCAAAGCACGCGTTTCAGAACTTGAAACTAATCAACAGTAATATTCTCGCTTTCTTTCTTAATCTGTTTACCCTCCAGGGTCGGTTTTTCCCTCGGACTCAGCGAGGGATCCCACCTCTACCGCCTCAAGGGCAGTATCCTGGAGCGTGAGACTTTGGGTCGGGGGATACAACTGTGGAGAAGGACCAGTACCTCGCCCAGACAGCCTCACCTGCTATGCTGAACAGGGACCTTGTGGAGGGATGAGAAAATTGGAAGGGATAGACCAGGAAGAGAAAAGGAAACGGCCGTGGCCTGAAGTTAGGTACCATCCCGGCATTTGTCTGGAGAAGAAGTGGGAAACCACGGAAAACCACTTCGAGGAAGGCTGAGGTGGTAATCGAACTCACCTCTACTTAGTTGACCTCCCGAGGCTGAGTGGACCCAGTTCCAGCCCTCATACCGTTTTTCAATAGTAACATTACGGTATGAAAGCTGCTGAGCAATAACATTCGGAGAACGACTACCGCGTCTTGATGTTAAAAAAAGGTGAAACTCATAGGGCCAGTTGAGCGTCAATATCTCTTACTTGTCCAGTGAGGAAAGCAATGGCAGACTACATTATTGCTCAAATGTGCAAAAATAGGTTGTACAAATATATTTAATGCAGCTTCAATTTTACGTATTTGAATAGACATTCAGTAATTAAAATACCATTTTCATTTTGATAAATTGATAATAACTCTTGTCCGTCTCTGTAGTATAGTGGTTAGTGTCTATGTCTGATATGCCTCATTGTGGCGCTGCCGCCAGTTTCATTGGTTTCCCTCTAAGCCCATAACCTGTAGTGGTGCTATTTAATGATTCAACCACCCTTCATCAACTGTAGTAGTTTGCTTAGCATTGCCGAACCTCAGCACAGTAAACTCGTTTCTTCATCCCGAGATGGCGCAGCTCTTTTCAGGCACAGTCCCAATGGAGGTGAGCTATATGCACCATTCTAACCAGATACCAGCTGTCCTGCCGTTCTTAATTCTCTAGTATTACCAGACATCGAACCCAGGACTCCAAGGACGGCCGCTAATAGCGGTAATCTTTACGCTACGGAGGGGGGCAAAGTACTTTCGAGTCCTCGTCCCTAGCTGGTGCTGCTCACGAATGGAGGTGATCTGCATGTACCATCTTAATCACATACAGTATTAGTCCTCCTGCCAATCTGGCAGTACCAGGAATCGAAACTGAGCCTCCGAGGCCGGGAGGTAATAGCGCTGACCCTTACAGTACGAAGGTGGACTACACTCGTGTCCTTGTCCCGAGATGGTGCACCTCTTCTCAGGCACACACTCATCGCATCCCCAAATGAAGGTGAGCTGCATGTACCGTTTTAACCACATAACGGAACACTCCCCGCGTCCCATTATTATATGTATGGCAGTAACGGGAATCGAACCCATACCTCCGAGGACGGCAGCTAATGGCGCTAATCTTTACGCTGCGGAGGCTGACAGCGTTGGTCTCATTTCTGAAATGAGAGGTAGAGGTGTTGTTCATAGTTTTAAGACGAAGTGTAACTGGGCAAGTATCTTCCCCACATTTACCAATCAGCCTTTCGTATCCTTCAGTTCTATTTCCAACTCTCGCATTGAAATCGCCCATTAGCACTATTCTCTCCTTGCTGTTGACCCTGACCACGATGTCACTCAATGCTTCATAAAACTTGTCAACTTCATTCTCATCTGCACCATCACATGGTGAATACACTGAGACAATTCTCATCCTAATTCCTCCAATTGACAAATATACCCACATCATTCGCTCATTTACGTGCCTAACAGAAACTATGTTGAGTGCAGTGGTATTCCTGATAAACAGCCCTGCCCCATACTCTGCCCTTCCCTTTCTAACACCCGTCAAGTACACTTTATAATCTCCTATCTCTTCCTTGTTATCTCCCCTTACCCGAATATCACTTACTCCTAGCACATCCAGATGCATCCTCTTTGCTGACTCAGCCAGTTCTACCTTCTTTCTTCCATAAGCCCCATTAATATTGATAGCTCCCCATCGAATTCCATTTCGTTCGCCAAGTTGTTTCCAAGGAGTTCCTCGCCTGTCAAATGGGAGTGGGGCTCCGTTACTCTCATAGGTCCGAGACTTGCTTAAAATGTTCTGAGCTCGGTAAATTCATGAAGCAGGATGCTACCCTACTTACACATAGTCCAAGTGAGGATCTCTCCTCTAACGGGTTATGGACCACCGGTGGATTGTATAGTCCTAGCCGCCTGAGCACAAGGAGGGCCATGACTCAAAATATGTCCGAGATGCTCACTCCCATTCCATTCCAACTGGTATCCCGACTCTCAGGACCACTTACTAGGCCACTCAGCCGTTGCCCATGGTTCACGAACTAGGACGTGACTACAGTAACCCACACCATGATCCATATAGTAATGTATTCTTTACAGAATTCCTATTTCGGACATTTTCAGTCAGCTTTAAGTTGGGTGAATCACCTGATCAATCCAAAGGAATTTAGTCTTAAGGTACTGTATTTTTTACTAAATAAGGCAATTTAATTCATATTTTTCTGGTTCCACTTAATTTGTTCATAGAGGATAGTAACCTAGTTGTACTTCATCTTAAAACAAAATTCAGAATAAGATTAAATAAGGCACACTTTTAAAGTGAGAAAACATTATTGCAATGTCCGGCTCCATAGCTAAATGGTTAGCATGCTGTCCTTTGGTCACAGGGGTCCAGGGTTCGATTCCCGGCAGGGTGAGGAATTTTAACCATCATTGGTTAATTTCGCTGGCACAGCGGCTGGGTGTATGTGTCGTCTTCATCATCATCATTTCATCCTGATCACGACGCGCAGGTCGCCTACGGGAGTCAACTCAAAAGACCTGTACCTGGCGAGCCGAACATGTCCTCAGACACTCCCGGCACTAAAAGCCATACGCCATTTCATTTTTTTCCTCTCGGAACACTAATCAAAAGGAAAAATTGAAGATTTCCCATCCTTCGAACAGTGAAGGTATCGGCAAAAGAAAGGAAAGGGCCATGGAGGGCGTAAACATGAAGGACTCCCTCACCTCGCAAAACTAATGCCGCTACGATCGAAAGAGTTGACCAAGGAAGGTGAGATAGGAAATATTAAAGTGTGAAGACTACACAAGTAAATGGAAGCAATGCCAGACTCATTTAAGAGCCCTGTCATCGCCAACCCACACTCACATATTAGGAAGCTCTGGAGGTCCTAACTCTTACGTGAAGCAGGCGTCACCGTTGATGCATCCCATCCCTCCAAGCCACAGGGGTTGCGAGTTAGAGGTCCTGGTCTGATCAAGCCGAGAGTACCGTCATCCAGGGCTGTGAACTGGTCGGTATTCATCATAGATAATAGGCCATCTCCTGGGACGAATGTTAAATTTATAATTTACAGAGATGTAAATGAGGTTCGGACTTCACGTAAAACTGGACTTATCGTGGCTATGATCACAACATTATAAGCCACGTAAAACTATAAGTTTGCTTTATATTTTTAACGAGGCTGCAATTGAATATTATATTGTTTCAAGTTACTTGTGTCAGGTTCCTCCCTTTCATCTTTCCTACGTGAACTCCCTCGGTCAACTCATGTTCTCTTACAAATCAAATGGTAGGTCTGTAAGTTTTGTGAGACATAAGGAAGTCTTTCATTTCCGCGCTTTTCGCAGACTTTCCCTTCTTTTAACCTTCGAGAATTTAGACATATTCCGATCTCTATTGTAATTAATATTTCGAAGCCCAGATAATTCTCTTGCTTTGGCGCCTCTCTCACTTTCTCTCTCTCTCTTCAAATTCCCCTTCATCGTACCACTAAATTTAACAAATCCTTTGTTTGTACTGCATCACGTATCTTTAACGTCTTTAATCTTCACCGTTTTGCAAATAACACTAACTGTACCCAACTAAAGCAGCTCTTAACATCTATCTTTCTGGAGGAGTACGCAAGAGGCTGAGATCAGGCATGTATATTTCGAAGAAAATTGTTTCTCTGCTTTAGCTTTACATTATTTAGATCCATGTAGTCCAAAATAACAAAAGGGCTTAATTATTTACTTTCTTACTTATTATATAATGTATGTCTTAATCGTACTGGATTTGGTACCTGTATTTTTACTTTTTTTTAAGTTTCATGTTTAGTTTAATACTTTAATATTATAAAAATGTAGTTAGTGTGTTCATAAACCTGTATTGCATTATAAGAAGACGCTACATAAAGGGCTTTACAGCCTCAGTGGCATGTAAATCACGATCAATAAATTCAGTTCAATTCAATTCCCTCCCTCTCTCTCTCTCTCTCTCTCACACACACACACACACACACACACACACACACACACACACACACACACACACACACACACACACAAACACAAGGAGGATAGGCGTATTGATCAAGATGTCCGGAGCCTCTTCCATAACGACACAACTTGTGGGCTCCTGGACTTACTGTTGTCCACTAACTGTTTGAATTCATGATTCAAACCACCTCAGCTAGGCAATCCCCATTAATAGAAGTTTAAAAATGTATAACATCGACTGTTCAGATAGGTGAGAAGGAGTTGAAATAAACGACTCAAAGATAACAAGCCTCTAGAAGAGAGGTAAGGGTTATTATGCCCGAAGGCAGGTCCGAACGCAGAGGTGTTCCTGAGCCGGAGTTTACGTGCGGTAGGGTGGCCATTTCCTTTCCGCTCCTCCATTCCCTTACCCCCACCAACAGCGCGTGGCAACCCATCCAACTCCTGACAACACCCAATGTTGCTTAACTTCGGAGATCTCACGGGATCCGGTGTTTCAACACGGCTACGGCCGTTGGCTCTAGAAGAGAAATACACGCAATAAATGGTACACAGCGTACATACAAATTGCTTTACGTCGCACCGACATTGATAGATCTTTGGCGACCATGGGACAGGAAAGGGCTTGGTATTTCATAAGTAACTTTTCAAGTTTGCACTTAAGCCTGCCACATGTGCTTTTTCGGGACTCGTTTTTGATTATTTTAACTATATCAGATGGTATATATTGCACTTGTAGTTTTGTATCTGTATCTCGGCACAGGCCAGATCGAAATGAAGTTTCCAACGATGTCATAGTCTTATTTATGACTATGGCAGTATGGAGGCTCCAGCGTAATGACATCCGAATGTTATGAAAAGTGCTACTCATAGGGCCGGTCGTGCTGCAATAACACTTTCTGACCCAATGAGGGAAGCAATGTGACACTACCTCACTCCTCATCATACCCTGTGCGTCTGATCATAGTGCCACCGCCACCTGCGTGATTTTCCAATGATCACATAACTTATAGCGGAGCTTCTCTGCGCTGGAGACCTAACAGACATATTGCACTGTTACCATATTTTAAAAGAAGGATGTAAGATTTTTCATGTTTTGAGTGTAAAGCGATCATTTTAGAATGCAGGGACTTGTAAAATTATTACATTATTTTCAAGTAGTTACGATATGTTTAGGAAAGGAATGGGTTGCTATACAGATTTTAATCCCTCTTAATTACCGAAAACCGAGCTCGATAGCTGCAGGCGCTTAAGTGCGGCCAGTATCCAGTATTCGGGAGATAGTAGGTTCGAACCCCACTGTCGGCAGCCCTGAAAATGGTTTTCCGTGATTTCCCATTTTCACACCAGGCAAATGCTGGGACTGTACCTTAATTAAGGCCACGGCCGCTTCCTTCCCACTCCTAGCCCTTTCCTGTCCCATCGTCGCCGTAAGACCTATCTGTGTCGGTGCGACGTAAAACAACTAGCAAAAAAAACATTACCGAAATAACTCCAAAATATTGAGCGTTAATGAATGGATAATAATAATAATAATTGTACCGGGCGGTACACCTCTACACCGTTTATTTAAAAGTTGCGCCAGTTGAAACTCCTCTTCTGGAGGAAGGTTGAACTTTATCTACTCTATTAATTCTCTACTTTCTCAGAAGATGTCACCACGTGGAAAATTTTGAGTTTTTGAACTGTGTCACTTTTGATGTGTTTTTGTTTCGCTTGAAGTAAGAAGTGTGAACTTTCTCTTCTAGAGGACACTACTGAAGATCAACAATAGCGCACCCTAGTGCGGAGTCAAAGAACTATTTTGTTGGAGAAATTTTTATTTCAAAAGTTTGTTTCTTGTTAAATTTCTTTCTGTTATTGTTTAAGTTGGCTGTATACCCCTCTTTTTCCCCTTGTTTTAGATTTATCCAATCCCGAATTTCTTTTAGTAATTTCTGACCAATCTGGTGTATCTTCCCCCAACTTGTATCTGTTGCGGGGTCCTATCCAATAAAAACATTGTGGGCGGGTGTTTTCATTCCCCTAACGCCTAGAAACTTCCGCGAGAGTATATAAACTGCTGATTTTAGGGTCTCCGGGCCACTTCTGTTCCATCTTTCAGTGTATTAAGTACATACCAGGAGGCGGGAAGCGCCTCTTTCCTCGGCGGCGGTCAACAATAAGGTAATGGCCGATTAATAAATTCTTTCTTTTCTTGCTCAGCAGTTTAACTTTCGGGGCGGGTTCTAAGCGTTCAACCATGTAACCTTTTCCTAAAATGTAAAAACAACTGGTATCTATTCTATTTTAAAACGACATATCGGGATAGAGAGTGCTTAACCCTCTCGAGCTCCCACTCACATCGTCTTGAGGTGAACTTATTCTCTCAACCAATTCTTCCGTAATGTAATGTAAATTGCTATTAAGTCACCTCTGTAGTATGGGATTAGCCCTTGTAATAACGGCCTAGTGCCAAAGTAGGCTTTAAAATCAAAGTGTATTAGGAGTGCAAGTTCGCCTACTCTCAAATTGTTTTAGAGGTCATTTAATTAACCTGCTTTTCATTTAATAGACCTCAGTAGATTGGGTATTTTACCCCTGTGTTTATGTCCGTTGAGGACAACTTGAAGGTGGAGTTTGGTGTGGCCTAGGAGAGGCTTAAATTAAAGAGCGTGTGGCTCTTTTGGAAACGGAGTGTTGTATGCCTCGAGGAGGCTTTACTGTGTAATTTGGAGCAAGGGCTCCAGGGTTTGATTGGGGTCTTCTGCCCCTTTGTTAAAATTTGTATATCGGAAAGTTGGGCTAGTTGCTCAAAAATTGTGAACTCAGGGCTCGAAGCCCAAACTCTGTAATCCCTGTAATTGTACATTTCAAATTGTGTTTCGGCTACTAAGTACCTGTTCTTTGTTATTACTTAATATTGAAAAGGAAATATAACCTTGTTAACTTTTACATTAACTTTGATTCCGTAGTTTGAGACCCATTCACGCCCGCACCTTCTTACACCTCTACCTACCACCAAAACTCGGTAACAAGTGGTAGCAGAGCGTGGTTGAATGGGTCTCAATTTAGCCCCTTTTGACGGCTAAACATTGTTTGTTCCGAACTCTAACCATTTTCTCAGTTGCTGGAATTTTTTGATTTTTGCCAAGTTGTTCTGTCATCATGCCCGGCCCTCGCGATGTTCTCCTTCTTAACTATTTGCGCAAAGAGGAGTTGATATATGAGTTAACTATTAGAAATGTGCAATCTGGAGGCACGGTTGCAATAGACACTAACAAGCTTAGAGAGTCCCTTGATTTGCCCATTTCCATCCCCAATTTGGGAGAGAAAGAAATTGACGACTCTCTTTCCACGATCACGGAGAATATTACTGGGCTAGCTTCCGTAGTTAGTTTTTTTGATGAAAATGATCCGTCTCCAAATCAAATTAAGCGTGTGCAAGGCAGGCTATATCATTTTTCGAATAGGGTTAACGATCTGTTGTCTCTAAAACTGAATGATGTTCAGAGGAAGGAAGCTAGTACGCTCCTGGAAAATATTTCCGAATTATCTAATAAGGTCACTCAATTGTTAACTGGGGAAGTTCCTCCCAAATCTGATCAACCCACCATAGTGAATCCAGGTAGTGAGGAAGCGCCTCCCAAGGGAGAAGTTAATAGGATAACCGTTGCTGCTCAAACTATCCCTGCCCCATTGGACAACGAATCCGAACGTCGTGCATCATTGAGTAACATCCGTTCTGAATTGACTTCCTTGCCATTGAAACCTTTACCTACTATGTCACCCGGATTTAGTAGCTTGCCTCATCCATTGGCAATGTTGCTCAGAGGTATCTCCAAGTTTTCTGTTAATACCACCAGTGACGTAATTTCATTTTTAAGATTTCTAGTGGAATTTCAGGATCATGCCTTTGTTTTTTCTCTGTCTCCATGTCAAATCTTGCAAATTATCTATCCGTATGCTATTGGTATTCTCTCCGACAAAATAGTAAGAGCCATAGCTGAACAATCATCTATTGAAGATTTTCATGCACACTTGCTTGCAAACTTTATTCCCGCCCGCGCGAGGTCATCTCTGATTCAAAAGTACTATTATCGAGTACAGAGGTTGGATGAAAACTTGGCTGATTTCATACAAGACATTAAGTTTTATACCAGGGTGTTTGCTCTTCACTTCCCTGAGGATCAAATTGTACAAGCTATTGTGGAAGGCATTTCACCATCTTATAGGTCATACTTGTGTTTTGCGGCGTGCCCGCAAACTTTCTCTGAACTTGAACCGTTGGCCGTCTCAGCGGAAGGAGTTAGATACGCCGATTCTTTGCGTGTAGCGAAAGAACCCCCGCCTTCCTTTAGTAATACTCGGCCTCCACCTCGCCGATCAGTTACCCCTCGTAAATGTTATGCTTGCGGGTCGCCTGACCATCTGCGCAATAAGTGTCCTCTGATCAAGTCTAGTAGGGCAAATAATGGAGCTGGTTCATCACAAGGCTGTTTTAAGTGTGGGGCCTTCTCACATATCGCCAAAAATTGCCCAAACTCAAATAGCACCCCCTCCTGCTCAACTTCTGGTGCGAATTCCACCTATGCCAATAATAAAAAGTGACTAGTGGCTTCGGCTGAGTCGACTAATCCATCTTCCCGAGACTCAGCCCCTAGTAAACAGATTGTAAAGGCAGAGAACGATCAGCCTTCAAGTTCATCTTTTGAATGCCCTAAAGAATGTCTTAGGATTGCGGCGGATACCCCCGCACCTGTTCCTTTTCTTAAGATTGAGGTAAATAACGAGCCTATAACAGCTCTCTTAGATTCAGGTAGTGTTTGTTCGATTATTGCGGCTGAATGGTATTCTAAATTGAAAACGGTTTGTAAACTTCCTGACTATGTCTCTTCTCCTGTTCAATACGTTTCGGCTAATTCATCTCCATTAGAAATTCTAGGTTCCTTACTGGTCAAAATTCGTGTTGTTAAGTTTACATGGAAAGTTAAATTGTTTGTGGCCAAGCAATTGTCTTGCCCCATTATATTGGGAGCTGACTTTATTTCTCACACTGGTCTTGTGCTCGATCTGCAGTCTAGGTCGTGCACATTCAAATTTGCTTCTAGTTGTAAAATCCCACTATTAAAGTGTAATTCTGTGTCATGTTCTTCTATGTCGCCTATCCAGGATGAGATGTTGTTAGACCTTAGACATCTACCTGAGAAGCAGGCTGATAGTATTCGCAAACTGTGTCAGTCGTTTCCCGAGGTGTTCTCTGATACTCTTGGTGTCACTGACCTTATTGAATACAAAATTGAGGTTACGGATTCGATTCCTGTCCGTTTTCCACCGTATAGGCTATCTCCACCTAAAATGAAGGCTCTGAAGGAAATCATCGATCAGATGTTGAAGGACGGTATTATTAGGCCCTCTAAGTCAGCGTATTCTTCGCCTATTTTTCTAGTACCGAAACCCCAAGGAGGTTTCAGGCCTGTCATTGATTACAGGGCTCTCAATCGGAAGGTGGTGTTACAATCTGTGCCCCTTCCCGACCTTCATTCTTGTTTTTCATGGTTTCGTAAGGCCAAGTTCTTCACCATCTTGGACTTAAATCAGGCCTATAATCAAATTCCCCTTGCCGAAGAGTCTAAACACCTTACAGCGTTTGCCACGGACTGGAATTTATACGAATACAACCGCGTGCCTTTCGGGCTCCCCACGGGGGCAGCCGTGCTCACTAGGCTACTAGATAGGGTCTTCTCCGACATCAAATTCGAGTACTTATATCACTACTTAGATGATGTCGTAGTATTTTCAGAGACTTTTGAAGAACACCTAGATCATCTGCGAGAAGTTCTCGATCGCCTTCGTAAGGCTGGGTTAACTGTTAAGTTGTCCAAGGTTGCCTTCGCTAAGCCCTCTATGTCTTTCCTAGGGCATATTGTGTCACCCGATGGTGTAGCAGTTGATCATTCTAGAACACAGGCCATCCGTGATTTTAAACCTCCCAAGGACATTAAAGGTATCGCCAGGTTCATTGGTATGGTGAATTTCTTCAGAAAGTTCATTCCTAACTTTGCTAATAGAGCGGCGCCCTTAAACCTTCTTCGTAGGAAAGGCATCAAATTCGAGTGGGGACCTTCTCAACAAGCCGCTTTTGAAGACCTTAAATTAGCTCTTTGTAATGCCCCTGTACTTGCTATGCCTGATTTCTCGAAGAAATTCATCGTCCAAACCGACGCGTCGTCGTCAGCAGTAGCTGCAGTCCTTCTTCAAGAGACTGAACTAGGGAGGCGACCCATCGCCTATGCGTCTAGGACATTGTCGGCTCAAGAAGCCAAGTATTCCATCTATGAGCTCGAAGGTTTGGCAGTCTTATTTGCCTTAGAAAAGTTCCGTCTCTATCTGGAACACGTTAAATTCGACCTGGAGACAGATAATCAAGCCTTAAGCTGGGTCTTAGGTAGGCCGCGTCGTACTGGTCGTATAGCCCGCTGGGCTATTCGTATTTCCGCCTTCCAGTTTGATGTTAGACATATCAGAGGTACCGAAAATGTTGTTGCTGATGGACTCAGCCGTATGTTTCATAACGACGTAGAGACCCACGAACCGGTCGACAGTTCATCACCTTCCGAGTCCATACTATCTGGTGTTAATGCCATCTTAACAGATGCTCCCATGCTTTTTAGGGATATTGAGAAATACCAACGTGAAGATCCGACGCTGGCTCCGATAATGGAAACCCTTTCTTCTGGGGAACATGCTGTCCCTTATGTTCTGAGGAATGGTGTTCTATGTTGCCCTTCGAGGCATGATAAGTTGATGAAAGTTGTTGTTCCAGCGGTTCTTGTACCTATGATCTTCAAATACTATCATGAGACCCCATTGGGGGGGCATCTTGGAATCTTTAAAACTCGTGAAAAGATTCGTGAAATGTTCATATGGAAAGGTATGGACGGTGAAATTCGGGAACTTGTAAAAGCTTGTAAATCTTGTTTGATCAGTAAACCCACCATGTCCACTAAAGTAGGCCTTTTGTCTTCTCATCAAGCGTCGCGCCCCATGGAACGCCTGTATATTGATTATGTGGGACCCTTCCCCCAGTCAAAGGGTAATGCCAACAAGTTCATCTTTGTGTGTGTAGATGGTTTTACAAGATTTTCCTGGTTATTTCCGACTAAGCTGGCTACCGCTCAGTCAACTATTACTTGCCTAAATTCTATTTTTGCTTCTTTTGGTCCGTGCCAATACATTGTATCTGATAATGCTAAGGCTTTTACATCTAATTTATTTCGTAAATTCTGTTTTGACTTGTCCATCTCTCATGTAACTACTTCCGCTTATTACCCCCAACCATCTCTGGCTGAACGGGTTAACCGTAATCTCAGGTCCGCACTTATTGCCTATCATCATGAAGATCATTCTAGGTGGGACACGTCCCTGCATTGGTTAGCTTTTGCTTTGAATTCGGCGGTTCATGAATCTCATAAGTTCACTCCAGCTTCTTTGATGTTTAAGTTCGTTCCCAACACGCCGCTCTCTAACCTCTGGTCTCTGAATGACATTCTGCCCGAGACAATAGATCCGGACAACATTAAAGATCTTTGGAAGAAGGCTAAAGCTAATCTTAAAGTGTCTCATGAAAAGGTTAGGGAAAGGTATGATCGTGGACGGAGACCCACCCCTTTGAAGGTAGGTGACCAGGTTATGGTCAAAAATTTTGTTCCCGCGGGCAAGCTTGCCCCCAGATTTCATGGGCCTTGTATCATTCTCGATTTTCTTACTCCGGTTACCTTATTGCTAAGTAATCCAGCCACCGAGAGGATATTTAGAGTTCACCTGTCCCAGGTGAAACCGGTGTAATTTCTGTGTTAACTTGCTTCATATTATTCTGAAAGGATATGAAGGTTATATTTTTTTTTGAGTTCAACTCTTAAGGCATTCTGCTCCTTCTATTTTATTTTATATGCAAGCATTTCTTGTAAACCTCCCCCGATTGTTAAACTGCCATCCTGTCCTTGTCACGGCCATTACCACGCTCCCGTCTCCTGCTCCACCACACTCAGTGGCTGGCTTAGATGAAATGCCATGGATATCTGCACGCCGCTGGCCCCTCAATCTCTTTACATGCCTGTGCCCTTAAAAGAAACATGATGGTCCAACACAATTCTGCCGCCTAGCTTAATGTTTCAGTGCCCCCGCAGCCGCGCGGCGCCGTGCAGCAACTGAAGCCAAGGTCGGGCCCCCTCGGCCCCAGCGAGGACGACATGTGCACGGCGAGCCGGAGCTCTCCTCCCGGCCAAGGCTGACGTGCGGCGCACGACCTGCTACTTGCCCGCAGCCTGTATATGTTCACCGCGGGCGCGGCGTGCTTCAACACCTCTGCTCCCCTCATAGTGCGGGCGAGCGGTATCTCAGGGTACTTGAGGGGTCCGAGCGGCCTCCTTTTGGACGCAAGCTGCAACGGCCGGTACGGCCATCCAACTTCATCAACATCAACTTTACTATAAGAGATAACTACATTTGGGAATTCAACAGCAATATTTGGTGGACCGTGCAAAAAATTTTTCTTCACTTCTAAGTATTAAAAGTTTATCTTCAGAAATTCAAATTCTACAAACTTAAAGACTTTCATTCACCTGCAACAACAACATTTTGAAACTGAATTAAGAAATCTTGTAAATGCTTCTGCTATCTATCTTCGTATCAACATCATTACTTGGACTTTGTTTCAAACTGATTTCATGTGTCACCCCTGGAGGAACTTTTGGGGGGGGAGGTCTGTACCGGGCGGTACACCTCTACACCGTTTATTTAAAAGTTGCGCCAGTTGAAACTCCTCTTCTGGAGGAAGGTTGAACTTTATCTACTCTATTAATTCTCTACTTTCTCAGAAGATGTCACCACGTGGAAAATTTTGAGTTTTTGAACTGTGTCACTTTTGATGTGTTTTTGTTTCGCTTGAAGTAAGAAGTGTGAACTTTCTCTTCTAGAGGACACTACTGAAGATCAACAATAGCGCACCCTAGTGCGGAGTCAAAGAACTATTTTGTTGGAGAAATTTTTTATTTCAAAAGTTTGTTTCTTGTTAAATTTCTTTCTGTTATTGTTTAAGTTGGCTGTATACCCCTCTTTTCCCCCTTGTTTTAGATTTATCCAATCCCGAATTTCTTTTAGTAATTTCTGACCAATCTGGTGTATCTTCCCCCAACTTGTATCTGTTGCGGGGTCCTATCCAATAAAAACATTGTGGGCGGGTGTTTTCATTCCCCTAACGCCTAGAAACTTCCGCGAGAGTATATAAACTGCTGATTTTAGGGTCTCCGGGCCACTTCTGTTCCATCTTTCAGTGTATTAAGTACATACCAGGAGGCGGGAAGCGCCTCTTTCCTCGGCGGCGGTCAACAATAAGGTAATGGCCGATTAATAAATTCTTTCTTTTCTTGCTCAGCAGTTTAACTTTCGGGGCGGGTTCTAAGCGTTCAACCATGTAACCTTTTCCTAAAATGTAAAAACAACTGGTATCTATTCTATTTTAAAACGACATATCGGGATAGAGAGTGCTTAACCCTCTCGAGCTCCCACTCACATCGTCTTGAGGTGAACTTATTCTCTCAACCAATTCTTCCGTAATGTAATGTAAATTGCTATTAAGTCACCTCTGTAGTATGGGATTAGCCCTTGTAATAACGGCCTAGTGCCAAAGTAGGCTTTAAAATCAAAGTGTATTAGGAGTGCAAGTTCGCCTACTCTCAAATTGTTTTAGAGGTCATTTAATTAACCTGCTTTTCATTTAATAGACCTCAGTAGATTGGGTATTTTACCCCTGTGTTTATGTCCGTTGAGGACAACTTGAAGGTGGAGTTTGGTGTGGCCTAGGAGAGGCTTAAATTAAAGAGCGTGTGGCTCTTTTGGAAACGGAGTGTTGTATGCCTCGAGGAGGCTTTACTGTGTAATTTGGAGCAAGGGCTCCAGGGTTTGATTGGGGTCTTCTGCCCCTTTGTTAAAATTTGTATATCGGAAAGTTGGGCTAGTTGCTCAAAAATTGTGAACTCAGGGCTCGAAGCCCAAACTCTGTAATCCCTGTAATTGTACATTTCAAATTGTGTTTCGGCTACTAAGTACCTGTTCTTTGTTACTACTTAATATTGAAAAGGAAATATAACCTTGTTAACTTTTACATTAACTTTGATTCCGTAGTTTGAGACCCATTCACGCCCGCACCTTCTTACACCTCTACCTACCACCAAAACTCGGTAACAATAATAATGATAATAATACCCTGTAATTTATTTCACTTCTGGCCCGTTGTAGCCGGGATGAGTAGCTCAAAGGGTATAGCGCTGGCCTTCTGAGCTCATGTTGACGGGTTCGATCCAAGCCCAGTATTTGAAGGTGCTGAAATTCGTCAGCCTCGTGTTGGTAGATGTAGGCTACCAGCACGTAATAGAACGCCTGCTGGGCACAATTCCGACACCTTGGCATTTCCGAAAACCGTAAGTGGGACGTAAAAAGCAATGACATTTCTATTTTTGGTCCGTTGCTGTACTCTGTTTAAACTGGCCACCAGCGCAAAATTAATTTTGCAATATATGCCGTGAATACTGACGGAATAGCCCAAGTTGTGATATTATTCAGGTCATATTTCACTTGCTAAATGTTTCTACAGGTACAGATGGAAAGAGCCCGCATCCATAAGGCCATATCCTTGAGCGAGTGATGTTCGCAATTCACTCCTCGAGAATTTATTGATTGTCTTCTGTTGACTGCAGGCTCGTAGGAACATTTTACTGCCGTATGCAAGAGTCGGTATTACTTTGACCTTTGTGTGTGCCACAGGCTTGGTTTATATTCACTGTTAAAGCCATAAGCCGATATAGAACTCCTTCATTAGCAGAACAAAATAATCTTCTAACCCTAATCTGAAACATGACAACTTGGCTCGTCCCTTTCAAGTTGCTAACCCATCTTCGTAGCCAATTGAAAAAAGTCGTCCTATATCGCAGAACTGGGAAAGTAATGGTTCATAAATTCTCATTGACTGTAAAGAAGGACATTTACTCCAAAACTTTACTTGTTAGTGTAAGCTCATTTCTTAATTTAGAAATATGTTCCATTAACGTTATTAACAGTCAGGCCCCGTAGTGTAGGGGGCAACGCGTCCAGGCGGCCCCGGGTTCGATTCCCGGCGGGTCAGGGGTTTTTAATTGTAAATGACTAATATTCATGACCTGTGGACTGGGTGTTTGTGTCGTCCTTAACGTTCCTTTCCTCACATTCAACTCTCTACACTTCCGCAATTCCAATTACACGCAGGTTCATGTCATATGGTACAAGTAGGGACAAAAGATCTATGTAGGTCGACGCCCCGACCATTTTTTCTAGGGCTTGAAACACAATGTCTTATTCTTATTCATCTTCTGGTAAAATGAAATTAAATGGCGTATGACGTTTAGTGCCGGGAGTGTCTGAGGACAAGTTCGGCTCGCCAGATGCAGGTCTTTTGATTTGACGCCCGTAGGGGACCTGCACGTCATGTTGAGGATGAAATGATGATGAAGACAACACATACACCCAGCCCCCGTGCCAGCGGAATTAACCTATTATGGTTAAAATTCCCGACCTTGCCGGGAATCAAACTCGGGACCCCTATGACCAAAGGCGAGCACGCTAATTATTTTCATCTTCTGGTGCCGTCTCATCACAGACCATCCTGGAGAAATATTTCCTATTTTGTTTTTTCCATATTACAGTTGCCGTATCGTGCATGTCAACCCACTATCGGGGGTTCCGCGCCCATGATAACCTTCTCCGCCCATGCCCAAGTTCACGTGCAATCTTGCCTTCTGTGGTCAGCAATATCAAGCAGTGTTTGTCATTTCGGAAGACGTGACCGAAATAGGCTGCGTTTTAGAAGGGTTTAGAGTTCACATGGTTTGCCTGCACGGTGGTGTATCCGCTCGTTGGTGGCGTAATCTACCCATGAGATCTTCAACATTCTGCGATACATGGACATTTCAAAAACGTGGGTAGATTCGTTGACGAAGTCTTTAGTTTTTTTGTTTTTATTCTTAGGGGCTTTACGTCACACCGACAGAGATAGGTCTTATGGCGACGATGGGATAGGAAAGGCCTAGGAGTTGGAAGGAAGTCACCGTGGCCTTAATTAAGGTACAGCCCCAGCATTTGCCTGGTGTGAAAATGGGAAACCACGGAAAACCATTTTTAGGGCTGCCGATAGTGAGATTCGAACATACTATCTCCCGGATGCAAGCTCACAGCCGCGCGCCTATACACGCACGGCCAACTCGCCCGGTGAAGTCTTTAGTATCCACCCAAGTGTAGCATATAACACTTACGACACGCCAATGAGTTTCCAGTCGGAGGTGTCGGTTGCCTGTGGATGGGGGTGTTAAAATAACATCCACGCTTGCCGTAAGAGGTGACTAAATGGGACCCAAGGGGATTTAAACTTGGGAGCTTCGGCTGGTGACTACGGGGCCCTTAGCTGAGTTCTGACATTGCTTCCACTTACTTGTGTCAGGCTCCTCACTGTCATCCACCCATCCTATCCGATCACTCTTCGTTAACTCTTGTTCTTTTCCGACCCCGACGGTATTAGGTTTGCAAATCCTAGAGAGTCTTTCAATTTTATGCCTTTCGTGGCCCTTTTCTTCTTTGGCCGATATCTTCTTGTTTCGAATTAAATGAAATGGTGTATGGCTTTTAGCGGCGGGAGTGTCCGAGCACAAGTTCGGCTCGCCAAATGCAGGTCTTTTGATTTGACGCCCGTTTGCAACCTGCGCGTCGTGATGAGGATGAAATGATGATGAAGACAACACATACACCCAGCCCCCATGCCAGCGAAATTATGTTATGGTTAAAATTCCCGACCCTGCCAGGAATCGAGGCCGGGACCCCCGTGACCAAAAGCGAGCACGCTATTTAGCCATGGAGC
Source organism: Anabrus simplex (assembly GCF_040414725.1). Lineage (NCBI taxonomy): Eukaryota > Metazoa > Arthropoda > Insecta > Orthoptera > Tettigoniidae > Anabrus > Anabrus simplex. The sequence continues at coordinate 1,114,195,587 of NC_090265.1, read as the reverse complement.
CGGACTTGTTTCGAAGTGTCGGGCCCCTATCATTTTCCTTCTGATTAGAGGACGACTGCCCAGTTATACTTCCTCTTAAAACAATAATCGCCACCACCACCACTCACTTTCAGAAACACACTTCTTGAAATACAGATTGTGGCTTTGTTTTCTGGATCCATTCCTTGCGTCAACCATCATCCTAGTTATTTAAAAACCGGGCGAGTTGGCCGTGCGCGTAGAGGTGCGCGGCTATGAGCTTGCATCCGGGAGATAGTAGGTTCGAATCCCACTATCGGCAGCCCTGAAGATGGTTTTCCGTGGTTTCCCATTTTCACTCCAGGCAAATGCTGGGGCTGTACCTTAATTAAGGCCACGGCCGATTCCTTCCAACTCCTAGGCCTTTCCTATCCCATTGTCGCCATAAGACCTATCTGTGTCGGTGCGACGTAAAGCCCCTAGCAAAAAAAAAAAAAAAAAGTTATTTGAAACGTGACACCCTTTCAATTGTGTTTCCGTCCAGCGTGATAACAGGGTTGATGATTTTCTACCTGCCAACTACATGAATTTAGTTTTCTGTGCGCGTATTTTAGGGCCCAACTCCTTGCTTACTTTTTTGATGCTGCTCAAAATGAAATTGATGCCTTCTAAACTGTGAGGTGTCTTAGGATTCGTCTTCAATATTCCGTAATTCTCGTTACATGCCATTCATCATTCCTCTGCAGGTGGTAATCTATAAATTCAACTGTGTGAATTTCCGCGTTCAAAGTCAATATAGTCCAGTCTCTTATCAGGTCATTTAGTTGTACAGCATCATCTTTTTAAAGTAACGGAGACTGCTCCTCTAAAATATCAAACCAATTACCCACGCATTTAATTTCACCTTACGAATTTGGACAAGATATTTAAACATTGTTGACTTCAAAACACAATACATTAGACATAGAATACGTCCTTCTTTTCGTTCGTGCACTGTGTGCCTTGCGTCACGAGTAAATATACGGTATAGGCAAAAGTTTACCATTTATACAAATTTGCTTTATGTCTCACCGACGCAAATAGGTCTTATGGCGACGATGGGATACGAAAGGGCTACGAGTGCGAAGGAAGCGACTGTGGCCTTAATTATGTTATAGCCCCCAGTATTTGTCGGTGTGAAAATCAGAAACCACGGAAAACTATCTTCAGAGCTGCCGACAGTGGGATACAGTGGGGTTCGAACCCACGATCTCCCGAATGCAGGCTGATAGCTACATACAGTATAGGCTCAGTAAGTTCGACTTCATAACATTGCAAATATGAATGATATCTACATCGTTAAAATATAGTTAAAAAGGTGAAGGATGATTATATTCTTTGATTTTTTTTTTTTTTACAATCTGCCATTTATCGAACATTCCAGGAGTATGCATAAGTTTTTGACGGTTTTGTGCTAAGGAAAACACATAATTTTCAAGGGAAATTCATTTTTTGTCTATTCAAAATATTGGCCATCGGCTTCTGCACACTTCGCCCAACTTTCAGGTAATTTATGATTACCATGCCAGAAAAAAAAAAAATGCTTGTCCTTTGCGACAAACCATTCGTCAAGCCATTTTCCATACTTCCTCGAAATTCCTGAAGTGTTGCTCTGCGAGCGCGTGCGGCATTGATTCAAAGAGGTAATAGTCAGATGGCGCCAGGTCGGGGCAGTACGGTGGGTGCGGAAGGATGTTCCATCTAAGCGATTTCAAGGTGTCTTTCACTGTGTGAGACGTCGCATTGTCGTGTAACAAAATCACTTTGCCATGTCTTCTGGCCCATTCTGGTCGTCTTTCGATCAATGCGTGATTTAAATTTATCATTTGTTGGCGACAGCGTTGTGCATTAACGGTTTCGCCTGCAATCGCTCGTCTTCGCACATTTGTGGTCTACCAGAGCGCGCACTGACTTTCACATTGAAATCACCACGTTTAAATTGTCGAAACCATATCTCACACGTTTTAATGGATGGAGCGTGTTCACCAAATGTGTCTACCAGCAAACGATGACTTTCCACACCCCTTTTCCTTTTCATTAAATTAGAAAAGCAATGTGTTACGCAAATGATCTTTTTCAGGCACAAACGTCGACATGATCACTGAACGATCCAACACAGACGCTAGTGTTTGGCGATCTCAACTTGTGTGTGTTGGTAGGTTAATGTCAGACGAACAAACTGACGTACGTGTCACATTCATACGCTGCGTACTGTTCGCTGGCGCCATCTCTTAGAGAAACCGGAAAAGACTTATGCATACTCCTGGTACAGTAAAAGCAAAGCAAAGTCATCTCCGTACAGGCTATGAAGGCCCTTAGAGGGATGGAATGAAAAGGCTTCCACTATCCGTAAACTCGGCACTTGATGGGGAAGAGTGGTTAGCTCTACGCCCGGCCTCCTTTGCCTCCAGGAATTAACCTGATACTTATTTTTGGTGTAGGTTGAGTGAACCTCAGGCCCATGTGCACCTCCGGAAGTGGAAATCTCGTTTCTTAATTTTTACGACTTCCTGTCGGGGATTCGAACCCACGTCCTTCCGGGCGAACCTGGTACAGTACAAAGTAAGAAAAGTTCTTGGTAGTCGTCTGAAAATCGTGTGCACAACGCAATGAGAAGGACGAAGTTTCGTGTGTTTATGCTCCAGTTGTTTAATATTATCGAAAACTAGCCGGTGTACCCGGAATTCTACATTGTATACTTAATTTTAGATGAAGTCATTTACACGTTGTGAATAAGATGTTATTAAATTGCATGCATTTTCAATTTAAATTTTAGGCGCATTCCCTAAACTACCATTTCATCCAGCGTGAATAAAGTTATTTATAGCCTAGATTGTAGTGCTTTATTTCCCGACTTACCGATTTTCTTTAAATTCTGTTCACCCAGTTTCTCGTGGCTCGGCATTGATATGGACTCTGGCTGTGAGCTTGCATCCGGGATATAGTAGGTTCGAATCCCACTAACGGCAGCCCTGAAGATAGTTTTCCGTGGTTTCCCTTTTCACACCAGGCAAATGCTGGGGCTGTACTTTAATTAAGGCCCCGGCCGCTTCCTTCCAACTCCTAGGCTTTTCCTATCCCATCGTCGTCATAAGACCTATCTGTGTCGGTGCGACGTAAAGCCCCTAGCAAAAAAAAAAAAGATATGGACTCCCAGTTATCATAGCTGGTACGGTAAAAAAAAAGTATCATTTATAAGATGGAACCTACAGACTTAAATCGAACTCTGAGCTGTATCGACAGTTAGAATCAGCCAATACCAGCATGCGACGTAGGAGGCTTAAGTTCTATGGACACCTACAACGAATGGACAGCAACAGGCTTACCAAGAAGATCTTTTCTTTGGTTAAAAGCTACAAGACTGGAAGCTTGTGGCTTAATGAAGTACAGAAGGACTTGGATTCGGCTGGGATTTCAGATATTGATATAGAAGATCGTTCCAAATTTTGTGCTATGGTACAGTCTTGGACCCCACCACCTAGAGTTCCTAGAAGTCGGAAGCCCCTTTCACAGGAGAGAAAGGAGAAATTATCAGCAGGGCTCAAGAGATATTGGGAACAAAGAAGAGCATCGAGGAAGAACTAGTCACCAGCGCTCCTTAGTGGGCTTAAATCAATAATAATAAATGATCATAAACTTAATTCTATACAACTTCAGTATTTATCGATAGGATAATATAAATATCTGAGAATTGAACTTTAGGCCTTCCCCTATACTACCATTTAACTCAGCGTGAATAAAGTTATTTATAGCCTAGACCTAGATTGTAGTACCCTATTCCCCAACTTTAAATTCATTCATTCATTCATCATCTGTTTACCCTCCAGGTTCGGTTTATCCCTCGGACTCAGCGAGGGATCCCACCTCTACCGCCTCAAGGGCAGTGTCCTGGAGCTTCAGACTCTTAGTCGTGGGATACAACTGGGGACAATGACCAGTACCTCGCCCAGGCGGCCTCACCTGCTATGCTGAACAGGGGCCTTGTGGAGGGATGGGAAGATCGGATAGGATAGGCAAGGAAGAGGGAAGGAAGCGGCCGTGGCCTTAAGTTAGGTACCATCCCGGCATTCGCCTGGAGAAGTGGGAAACCACGGAAAACCACTTCGAGGATGGCTGAGGTGGGAATCGAACCCACCTCTACTCAGTTGACCTCCCGAGGCTGAGTGGACCCCGTTCCAGCCCTCGTACCACTTTTCAAATTTCGTGGCAGAGCCGGCAATCGAACCCGGACCTCTGGGGATGGCAGCTAATCACGCTAACCACTACACCACAGAGGCGGACCCCCAACTTTAAATACCGATTTTAATTTAAATTCTCTTCAGCCATTTCTTTCGTGATGCGCATACAAATAGACATAAAGACAGACACAGATGACGGAAAATTAAACAGTGCATTTCCTAGCTACTGTGGACACGATCGATACCGAAATACCATTCTTTTTTTTTTAAATTCTGAGCAATGTACAGACAAAACTCTTATTTTATACAAAGATGCAGGAAAAGCATACCTCTATGTGGCAAAGAAACAGGCAATATCTCAACAAACTGTCTGTCGATGGTCGAGGAATAGTGTTCCAGGGTCAAGACTCACCGTAAAACGCAGAAAAGAAGCCTATTTCCGTCACATATTCAGAAACGACAAATACAGCCTGATACACGGATCACTGAAGGCACGACAGAAAGGAAAAGTGGACGTGGGTGGAGATGATTATCTTGAACCTGGAACCTTCGACATTCACGACGCGGCGAATCTGATATGGAAAAGTAGAAAATAATGAAAAAGATAGCCTATTCCATGATGATCGCAAACCTTCTGAGAGAAGTCGACATACAAGAAGAATAAGAAGAGTAATGCTGTATTGAATTATTAATCAGTGACTTTAAAATCAAACAATGTGTCCCGACTATGAGAACGGGACCAAATTTGAAAAATGTTGCTGTTCCTCGATGATACAACACAAGTATATAGCATTCTGTAAGGGCTATTATTGAACTATAGTCGCCTACCTACAACACAGAGATCTCGGAAATGAACTCCATTCGGAGGTCCATACTGCGCTGCCTGGGATTGTTCTGGCAATAATACTTCAGGACAATGAAGGCCGCAATCAATAGTCTTCTCAAGTGTTGTGCTACAGATGGGAGTTCGCCACGTGTGCTGGAATGTTGCAAATCTGGCACATAAATGGAACATCAGTCAGTAGAGGATTACACAATAGCACGAGGATTTTAGCCAAACTAGAGACCACACACACAGGCGCCAAAATCCGGGATTACACTCTTCCGCGCCAATAACTTTCACACTTCAGTCCAATGTGCTGGCGCAGCTCAATGGCCAGACCACCCAGAGGACAGCTTTTAAATGACACTACTACAGCAGACTTACCAACCACACCTTATGAGTGTTCACAGTTCATCAAATCAGATGCAAGCCTGGATGATTGTGGGTTCGAGTAGTCAATATTTTGAGATCCATTTTAGTAATTTCTTTAAGAATTGTGTTCATCTCAAGTTTGTCTAATATTCTGAGATCCATTTTTAATATTCCTTTAAGATGCAAGCCTGCATGATTATGGGTTCGAGTAGTCAATATTTTGAGATCCGTTTTATTAATTTCTTTAAGAATTGTGTTCATCTTAAGTTTGTCTAATATTCTGAGATCCATTTTTTGTAGTTTCTTTAAGAACTGTGTTCATCTAAAGTTTTCTCACATAAGGGTGACCAGATGTTCGTGAGTACAGGCTCATGTTCCCGTGTCCGAATATAACTACATCCTACAATATGGGACGGACAACGCGACAAACCTTGAACGCAAGGGCGCCCATACCCGGGGGCAAGGTGCCCCGCCCCCTCCCCATAGCTCTCAGGGAAAGCCAAAAATCTAATATAGTCAGGTGTTTTCCTTTCAAGAAAAAGATTTAAAAGTCAGTATTACGTAGACGTGGCAGTACCGTCCCCCACCAACAGGCAGGGGATACCGTGGGTTATTCTACCGCAGAATACAAGTCGCCATTTATCTTCCAAAATATTAAAAATACTACCTACCCCCATGTCTGGGCCCCTCCCTACAAACTCATATGGGTGCCCATGCTTGAACGAGATCAGAAGTAGAATTAGTCCATCTTCTTTATTATTATTCATACAATATTGAGTACTATTAAAATTGTATGTAGGTTTATTGTGCTTCTTCTGTTACTGGGACTTCTGATCTTTCGAGAAACGAGAATTAGTACTGCAGGTTATAGGATATCAGTGGTCAAATTTGGGCTGCTAACTTCCAATCAGAGACGTCTGAACATACGACGATTATCATACATGAGCGAGAGGTTAAAACCTGAAATAGCATAATTTATACTGACTCTAGGCTTGCCATAAGCGTTAGCTGTCCTGATTTTAACGTGAAAATTACAGTCCTGGCGGGATGATCAGAAAAAGGAAAAAAATCCTGGATTTTCGTTTGCAGGTGGATGCCCTTTCTGACGCCAAACCTATGTAGGGGATATTTTTATTATAGCGTATTTTTGTGGTGATAGGTAGTGTGGTGTGGTGTGTTGTGTAAATATGGAGACAGGTATGTTGGGAAAAACACAAATACCCAGCCCTCGAGTAAAATGAATTAACCAGACACGATTAAAATACCTGACCCAGCGAGGAATCGAACCCGGGGCCCTTGGAACCAAACGCTGCAATTTGACAGTTCAGTCAATGAGTCGTACTATTATTATCCATTCAGTCATCCATGCGGCCATCTGTGGGCCACGTTTATACAATCTACCTGCCACTCTGTCGCGCACACTAATGTACTCTCGCCGAATATCCTTCAGACATTGGCTTGTCCTTTCTCGCTCTTCCGCCGAGATGTTCCGTGGCTTGATCAGTGGCTTTCCGGGCGCCTCTCTAATTCCCACAATCTGTTTCCTAAATGTTGTTCTGTCCTGCATCTCTTCCTCCATGACACCTGTGCACTTGTGTAAGCCATCCAGAAAGTGTTTTCCACTTTTCTTGCGGAAGGAATATTCTGTTGGCCAACCTTTCTTGATTAATCCTTTTAATGTGTCCATATAAGGTCAGTCTCATTTTCCTCATCGTTACGGTTTGATCTCAACCGGAAAATATGTTGCTCCTTTGGCGACCTTTCTGGACCCAAGATTTTTCGAAGGAATATTTTTGTTGTTGTTGTTGTTGTCAGTGTTTCCGCTCCTCTCCGACCACTGTGGAGTAATGTTTTAATTTGGTTTGAATGGAGATGAACTTGGACTTGTAGGTGTCACGGCATCATTTAAAATCCATCTCCATCCTGCTCACTCTCTCTCATAATGACCTCTTTTCATTTCCATTGGAAGTGAACGCTATGGATCTCCCCAGTCTGAGTTACAAATCTGTCCGTGTCATCTGTGTGTATGTGTGTCTGTCAAGACTGCTTTTTTTCTTTTCAGAACAAATTCTTAATCCTATTTTGGCTACAAAATTTTGTAGTTCTTCCACTTGCTTCGTGGCTGTATGAAGATTGTCTGTAATCAGAAAGTCATCTGCAAAGGCTAGACAGCCCAACATGAGAGTGAGAGATTTCTTCTCATATTCTATATTCTGAGTTTCATTTTCAGTCATTCTCGATCTCCATTCCATGATGATGATGATAATAATAATAATAATAATAATAATAATAATAATAATAATAATAATAATAATTCTTTCTTTCTTTCTTTCTTTCTTTCTTTCTTTCTTTCTTTCTTTCTTAATCTGTTTACCATCCAGGGTTGGTTTTTCTCTCGGACTCAGCTAGGAATCCCACCTTTACCGCCTCAAGGGCAGTATCCTGAAGCGTGAGACTTTGGGTCGGGAGGATTCAAGTGGGGTAGAGGACCAATACCTCGCTCAGACAGCCCCACCTGCTATGCTCAATAATAATAATAATAATAATAATAATAATTCATAATTTTACGGCAACGGGCGTTTAGAGTAGGCCTATCTCAATGTACCATTCTTCCATGTAAAGATACTCAGACGGTATATTGTTATCTCTGGAGGGTGTAGATATTCATTCACAAAGTGAGATGTTGAGGTAGCCTGTTTCTTTGAGGTTTGACCTCGCATAAAATCTGTTCTTTTGTAGAAGGAGCGATCCTTATCCTCACAGAAGGCGTGAGGACTGCACCCCTCTTCTCCAGATAATCCGGTCTTAACATCGGCTTACCAGCCACAGCAAAGTGAACAGTCGCGAGATGTTGTATTGTGTTCGCACAAAGACCTCTGAAGGGTGCTCTTGTGATGTCTTCTTCTTTTGCACAACATCTCATGAGCAAACAAACAAACTGGTTTTGTGATATTTCAAGTGTAAAACTAGAATTAAAGTTCATACATACATACTGTACATACTGTAAATTACATATATACATAGGCTACACGGATGCATTAAGCTTACGAGATTTCTTTCACAATTTCCAGGGACAGATATCTATATATCTATATATATAAAATAAGAGTTTTGTCTGTACATTGCTCAGAATTTGAAAAGAATGTTATTTCTGTATCGGTCATGTCCACAGTAACCGGGAAATGCACTTTTTACTTTTCCGTAATTTCTGTCTGTCTGTCTGTCTGTCTGTCTGTCTGTCTGTCTGTCTGTCTGTCTGTCTGTCTGTCTGTCTGTCTGTCTGTCTGTCTGTCTGTCTGTCTGTCTGTCTGTCTGTACACGCATCACTAGAAAACGGCCAAAGAGAATTTAATGAAAATCGGTATGCAAAGTCGGGGAATAAGTCGCTACAATCTAGGCTATAAATAATTTCATTCACGCTGATAGAAATGGTAGTTTAGGGAAGGCCTAACATTTAATTTTCAAATATTTATATTTTTAGTAGTCCTATCTTCATAAAAATTGGTATGGGAAGTCGAAGAATATGTCGCTACAATCTAGCCTATGAATAATTTTATTCACGCTGAGTGAAATAGTAGTTTAGGGAAGGCCTAAAATTTCATTCTTAAATATTTACGTTATTAGTGGTCCTATTTCTTTGAAAACTGGTATGCAAAGTCGGAGAATGAGACACTACAATTTAAGCTATAAGTAATTTTATTTACGCTGAGTAAAATGGTATTTTAGGGGAAGGCCTAAATGTAATTCTCAAATATTGATTTTATTAGTTATCGTGTCGATAAATACTATATAACCAAAGTTATAGATAATTAAATTTCCGACCATTCATGTCTTATACATTTTTACCGTACCAGCTATGACAACACAGATATTCATTAATTTGTATTTTTGTTGCTAAGTCCATATATACGCCGAGCCACGAGAAAATGGAATAACAGAATTTAATGAAAATCGGCATATAGAGTCGGAGAATAAGAAACTACAGTCTAAGCTATAAACAATTTTATTCATTTTGGATGAAATTGTAGTTTAGGGGAAGGTGCCCAAAATGTAATTTTTTAATACCTATGTTATTGGTCCTATCGAAAAGTACTATATAAAAACTTATAGAGAATACAATTTCCGATCATTTATTTTTTATTCAGTTTTACCGTACCGACTATGATAAGAGTGGTATTTCAGAGTCGAAAGAAAACGAAACGTGAAGGCCTATAATATCGAAAGTGCATAACATTGATCAACAATAAGATTACTTTGACCGTTGTTTATTGTGATGTTCTTTGTCTCTTATGCTGCCTCTCAACTCCGATAGATGGGATTACTGCTGTGTACCGACTACAACAGCCTGACTGAATATTGGCGGGAAATAGCCGGGGAGTTAGAAAACTTTCTTCTTTAGCATGCCATTCCTCTGGTTCATACATTTTCTGATACAGCTGGATCATCATAGTATTTCAGCTATTCGATCCCTACTCTGACGCACTGTTTTGAATGAGCAGTGTGCATACTTAGGCAGAGCCTCACTTAGTAGTAGTAGTAGTATAGCCTGGTCTAGAATAACAATTAAGGTCTTTTCCAAATTATAGCACCACAATATTCACTAAATAACTCAAAATTCAACTCTGAAAAGGGCCTTTTCTTAACAAAAGCGTCTTTCTCTTCACTTTTATTAAATTCTACATTCAATTTACTCCAAACTGGCTTGGAGGAAAAAATTGTCTTCAAGTCAGATAGATTTTTCCGCCGCCAGTGTAGTGAATTGATATTTTCCGACTCATCGGGTACTCCTAGGAAACAGAATAGTAATTGGGCATAGTTTTTGCCCTGGAAGTCTCCACTATTCGACCCTCTCCCCGCCGAAGAGTGTTCACGGGTCACGGCTGTCTGCGGTTTGGTCATTCCAGGTTTGGAATTTTGGACTGTTAGATAGGCAGCGTAGTCCTTTTCGTTAAAAGTGAGAAAATGTGTGGTGTTGTATTTGATCGAGTATTTCGTAGTATGAAAGCATTGCTTTCAATCGCTCCATTCCTATTGACGTCATTGTATGTTCATTTCAGTTGGGAAAACCACTAAGACAGTCTTTCTGAGGATGTAAAAAGGCATTATAATGAAAACATCCCAACCTGATTGTGACTGATGATATGATATTGGGTCTACCATTACAGTGAACATTCCCTCAGTCTTCATACGAGAAAAGATGTTTGGTGACCTCCCGTCGCGTTTCTAGGGTAACGTTAAGAGCTACACAATTTAAAACAATCTTGTTCACAACGTGTACACTACCTAACCTAGAATTCTGTATACAATGTAGAATTCCGTAGCGAAGCACGGGTACGTCAGCTAGTATTAATATAAGTAAAGCTAATGGCTGTATGTTAGTGCTTAATTCAGTTACATTTTTCCATACACATTTGAAAAGGCGAAAATGCTCATTCCATTTATATACTAAAAATATTAATTCTACTTACATACGACTCATTTACTTTCACGACTCAAACCACTTTCTTGCAATTTTGTGTCCTCGTGTTCTACAACAAAAGTTTGCCCGCCATTTCCGACACTAAATGTTGGTTGGTATAACGAGCAAACTGAAGTAGATTCATTCACGCCTCGACAGAGAAAAGGAAACATAGAACTATCTGAACACTTTCGTGTTTTGACACTTTCAAACTTTATACAATATTCTAATAATGTATATCACCATGCAGGTGTATTTTGCGCTTACAGATATCGTAATCTGCTGATAACTAAACGGAAGTTACGCGCTGCGGAATTGACATTCAGTTATTTCCAGAGAGAACAATCGGTGCAAGTAGACCAAAGGGATAGCAATCTTTGAGTAGACCGAAGAGAAATACTCATGTATTTTATAAAAATGGAGAATAAAATAGTCATAGGATATTATTGGTGACGTAAAACCATTATAATAATAAACATTGAAAATTCGCGGATCTCTGGATACAAGTGATTAAATTCGGAGACACTCCTGGGACGAAAATTCTTCGGAGACAAAAAGCGAAAGTCAGGGGCTGTCCTCGGAAAATGGGGACGTCTGGTGACCTTACCATGTATTGTAACGGTTCAAATCTTGTTACAAGATATCTGTATTATTATTATTATTATTCTTATTTTACCTATATAAATAAAATCGTAACGACCGTGTGTCTGTACATTGACTATTTTGGCGAAATTTCCGTACAGTTATCCGTTTCAGGTGTAATAATGACCATCTGCATAATTTTTAGCTTTGGTGTCTGTCGGTTTGTCTGTTTGTCGGTTTGTCTGTCCCTCTATAACTTGAAAACTACTGGATATATTTCCACCAAACTTCATATTTAGAATCCACTTGTCCTTGGTAGGTTTTAGGGCAAATATTGTGTCTAAATCCCCGAAATGAGTGGGGATTTTTACGAAACCGAAACCGTGATTTTGCACTCCCTCAAAGTATACACAACCGAACTTAATGGAAATCTACCTGCCTTAATGAAAATTAACTTCTAAACCTTTTTTTCTCATGTGCATCATTTCGATAACAGGATTAATAAGGGAGATATCATTAACGGTCCGTTTTTCGGTACAAGTCCCAGCGGACTTAACGCAAGAGCGGGTGCGTGTAAAGCGTATTTCTTACAACTTGAAAACTACTGAAGATATTTGAAACAAACTTTATATATAGCATCCATCTGTCCAAGGGTAGGTTTATTTGGTGTTTGTTTGTTTGTTTGTTTGTTTGTTTGTTTGTTTGTTTGTTTGTTTGTTTGTTTGTTTGTTTGTTTGTCTGTCTTTCCATAACTTGAAAACTACTGGATATATTTCCACCAAACTTCATATTTAGAATCCACCTATCCTTGGTAGGTTTTAGGGCAAATATTGTTTCTAAATCCCTAAACTGATTGGGAGTTTATACGAAACCTAAACCGTGATTTTGCACTCTCTCAAAATGTACACAACCAAACTTAATGGAAATCTACCTGCCTTAATGGAAATTAATTTCTTAACCTTTCTTTCTTCTCATGTGCATCATTTCGAAACCAGGATTAATAACGGAGATATCATTAACGGACCGTTTTACGCTACAAGTCCCACCGGACTGATCGCAAGAGCGGGTGCGTGTAAAGCGTATTTCTTACAACTTGAAAACTACTGAAGATATTTGAACCAAACTTTATATTTAGCATCCACTTGTCCAAGGGTAGGTTTTAAGGTCAATATCATTTCAAATTCCCGGAATGGACTGGGGTTTTATAGGGGACCGAAATGGTGATTTTACTCTCCCACAATATATAAAGTACAAGACCAACCTGACTGGAAATCGATCAAACATTTTGGAAATCCAATTCTAATTTCTTTTTCTCGTGTGCATTTTTCAACAGGAGGATTAATAAGGGAGATAACATGAAATGTCGGTTTCTCAGGCTAAGTTTAGCAAACATAGCCTAAAAGGTGTTACACGTGGAGCAGATTCCTTATCTATCTACATAAATCATATCGTAACGACCGTGTGTCTGTGCATTGACCATTTTGACGAAATTTTTGGTACAGCTTTCCGTTTAAGGGGTAATAATGACCATCTGCATATTTTTAGCTATAGTTTCCTGGAAGTCCTAAATTTTACCCACCTCGCCCAAAATCAAGATTGCCTCACAATCTGCCACACGAGCTGAAAAATTGAAATTATGCAAAAATTATACGTTTTAGCCAGTAAACTACGGGAAACGTCCAAGATTTTTAAATATTTCACTTTTTATGCCGATGAATATCGAAATATAGGCAGTTTAATGACGGTGCAGACCTTCGTTTCGAGGTATTTCGCGGCTAAACGGTAAGTCCTATCACAAAACGGATGGTACAATCTCCGTTCAATTTAGAGTGATCTACAACTTTGGTCATGTGCTATTTTGTCATCTCTCTCTCTCCCTTATAGGGTAGATTTGGCCGTATATTTCGATTGTTCGTAAATATTGTGATTTTTACACGCGTGTTACTTAGTTTGACACACTTATAGGAAAGGTAGAGTCATCGAATTGGGCACACGCATTGACATGACCAATGTCTATATGCGAACCAAATTTCATGTTTCTAGCTTCCACATAAGTATGTGAAAAATAATGTAAAAGGATAAAAATGTACCCAAATTTCACCCCATTCAAGTATCGTAACTCAATCGAACACACAAATAAGTGAGATACGAGAAAATGTTTTAACACCAAACATGTAGAGCGATAAAAGGGATGTCTGAGGGTACAAACCGTTTGTTGGTACGATGTACCGTTTAGGAGCAGTAAATCTCGAAATGAAGGTTTGTACTTACAAACGTGCCCATCCTTATCTATAATCTATATAAATATAATCGTAACTACTGTCTGCCTATACATTGACTATTTTGGCGGAATTTCTGTACAGCTATTCGTTTCAGTTGTAATAATGAAGTCAAAGTCAAAGTCATCGCCCTACAGGCCATGAAGGCCCTTGGAGGGGTGGAAGGTAAAGGCTTCCACTATCCGTAACCTCGGCACTTGATGGGGTAGAGTGGTTAGCTCTACGCCCGGCCGCCTTTGCCCCCAGGAATTACCCTGGTACTCATTTTTGGTGTAGGCTGAGTGAACCTCAGGGCCATATGCACCTCCGGAAGTGGAAATCTCATTTCTTAAATTTTACGACTTCCTGACGGGGATTCGAACCCACGTCCTTCCGGGCGAGCCGAGCACGCCTTTACCGCCTCGGCCAGGCAGCCCCTAGTTGTAATAATGACCATCTGCATATTTCTTAGCTTTGGTGTCTGTTTGTCGGTTTGATTGTATAAGTTTTTATAACTTGATAACTACTGAATACATTTCTACCAAACTTGATATTTAGAATCCACCTGTCCTTGTGTAGGTTTACAGGACCAATATTATTTCTGAATACCTAAATCTGCTGGGGGTTTATCCGAAACCGGAACCATGATTTTGCACTTCCTCAAAATATGCACATCCAAAATTAATCGAAATCTATAATCCTTAATGGAAATCCACTTCTAAAACTTTTTCCTCATGTGAATTTTTCGGCAGGAGGATTAATAAGTGAGATATCATGAACGGTTGGTTTTTCAGGTTAAGTCCAGTGGACGTAACAGAAAGGTGTACGTGGAGCAGATTCCTTATCTATCTATATAAATAAAATCGCAAAGACTGTGTGTCCCTGTACATTGACTATTTTGGTGAAATTTTCGTACAGCTACCGTTTGTGGGGTAATAACGATCATCTGCATATTTTTTGGTTCAATTTCCTGAAAGTCCTCATTTTTACCCCCTCACCCAAAATCCAGATTGCAGCATAATATGTCAGACGAGCAAGAAAATTGAAATTTGGCAAAATTATACGTCTCAGCCTGTAACGGACGAAACTTCCAAGATCATTAAGTTTTTCATTTTTCATCCCCGAAGTATATCGAAATATGGAGGTCAATTATAATGATGGTGCAGACCTTCGTTTCGAGGTATTTCGTAGGTACGAGGTCCACTCAGCCCACGTGATTAGAATTGAGGAGCTATCTGACGGTGAGATAGCGGCCCCGGTCTAGAAAGCCAAGAATAACGGCCGAGAGGATTCGTTGTGCTGACCACACGACACCTCGTAATCTGCAGGCCTTCGGGATGAGCAGCGGTCGCTTGGTAGGCCAAGGTCCTCCAAGGGCTGTAGTGCCATGGGGTTTAGTTGGTTTGGTTTATATAGACCTAAATGTTCATGAAACATGTAAATTTAAAAGGTGACGCATGTATATGTTAATTTGATAGTCTGTGATATTATTATTATTATTATTATTATTATTATTATTATTATGTCCGTATTATTATTTTATCTGTGAGATTACTTTTATAGTATTATTATTGTTCAATAAATTCAATTCTGCAATTTTTGTCGCTTGCGTGATTGTAGTTAAATTATGTATATTTTGTGTCAACTAATGTCTATATAAGCTGGCTGTATATTGTATAGTCAGTCAGTCGAAAGGATGGAGAGGCCTCAGTCAGTCATTAGTCATTGGTCATTGAGAGAGTGAGGCCACAGTTGGTCGGTCAGTTAGTTGAAGATACGGAAGGAAAGGCTTGCCATAAAGTCATAGAAGGATAGCCTTACCAGGAAGTAATATGAACGGAGACACTTACCAAGAAGTGTTGTACCGAGATGACAGTAGTCAGTCATCTGGATGGAGAAGAAGCAGTCACATGGATACTTAGTCGTCAGTGAAACAAAACGGATAGATCATCAAATTAGGCTTGATACATCTACAGCAAACACCAACTCAAAGGAATACGTAGCAATTATACTGAAAGTGTTGAAGGTACAGTCAAGTGAACCAGTGAGGGATAAATTTCGTGTGTCATTATTAAATATCCGGTCAAGAAGAATTCAAATTTAATGCCGAGTTTCTTTCTGTTGCAATGTCATAATTTTATGTTTTCATCTGTTTTATCGCAGCAGTTCTTACTATTTTTATTGAAATCATTTCGAGAATATATTTTGTTCTACCAAATTAATTTATCGTTTTATTTCAAGGGTAGAATTATATAACCTCAAATTGAATGGGGAAACCAAACGCCAATCTCCTTTTCCCAGAATCTGTATGGTATGTCGTCAAAAGTAAGATTGTTATCCCACACCCTAGAGATATTCAAGAATCTCATTCTCTTATTGCTGCAGTGAGTTGTAGCTGGCGCCCATCAAATAACGTATGTCTAAGTAAGCAGGTAAGAACTAAGTGTGAGTACTAGGTCCGATGATAGTGTATTTTATTTAATGGATATCAATTTTCATATTTTTCATTTTAATTCAGATTAATATGTTTAAATTTAGTAGAGGAGTAAGGAACAATTACAGCATTCATTGTAGACTCTTATGCCTTTCAGCATTCAGTCTGCAAGCCTCCGTCAGTTAATTAAGCGTCTCCATAATCCTCTATACGCAATTAACTCTGTAGTCTAGTTTATATCCACACTCGTTATCTTCAAATCATTAAGAACTGAGTCTAATCAAGGTCGAGATGGTTTCCTTTTGTTTCTTTTACCCTTTATGGCAGAATTCATTCTCTCAGATAGCCTACCCTCCTCTCTCCGCCCTGCATGGCTCCACCACCGAAGCCTGTTTATACACACAAATTCAAACATCGAGTTCATTGTTAACCTTTATCTCCTCTTCCCGGGTACCATCCTGCCATTATTCGGAGCTATTTGTGCCTGCAATTATTTTTCCTAACGTCATGTATATTATTTCCAAAATATGAATAAGATACCCTGATTCCACCTAAATTTCATTCTCGTACAGTTCAGTATCCTCGGTTAGTTCCACATTTCTTATCTTTATATTGCGTATTGTTCAATCAATGGGATAAATCAGTCCTACCTTACAGTAATGATATTAATTTCAGTCACTCAGAAATTATCGTGCATGAACCACACTGTTTACTGAGAACTGAATGGGAAGCGCTTTGAAGTACAGCAGTAATAGGAAGGATGACATAATGAATGAGAAGGTTTAAATCTTACCATAGCTTGGTCACATCTGCTCACTTTCTGCTCTGTAATTTAATCCACAGTAAAAAAAAAAAAAAAAAAAAAAGAGATGCTACTCTCCATCTTCCATTAACTAATAGTCCTTATTAATTTTTAGCTACATTATAACTAGACAGCGGATTTTAGGCAAATGCCTATTTTTTGTGAAGGGCACAATATACATGCGTCACCTTTTAAATTTACATGTTTCATGAACATTTAGGTCTATATAAACCAAACCAACCAAACCCCATGGCACTACAGCCTTTGAAGGGCCTTGGCCTACCAAGCGACCGCTGCTCAGCCCGAAGGCCTGCAGATTACGAGGTGTTGTGTGGTCAGCACAACGAATCCTCTCGGCTGTTATTCTTGACTTTCTAGACCGGGACCGCTATCTCACCGTCAGATAGCTCCTCAATTCTAATCACGCGGGCTGAGTGGACCTCGTACTAGCCGTCAGGTCCAGGTAAAAATCCCTGACCTGGCCGGGAATCGAACCCGAAACATTACCTTTAAGAGCCTATACTTCCGCTGTCTAATTATTACGCATGGCCTTCGTGGCTCTCCGCTCTTCATTAATTCCTCCACGGCCTCTCACCGCTGTGTTCCGTGGTTCAAATACCAGTCACTTCATGTGATATTTGCACTGGACAAAGTGGAGGCGTGATAGGTTTTTCTCCAGGTGCTCCGGTTTTCCCTGTCATCTTTCATATACAGTCTCGAATATCATTTCATTTCATCCGTCAGTCATTAATCATTGCCCCAGAGGAGTGCGACAGGCTTCGGCAGCCGGCACAGTGCCTATCCTCGCGGCTGTATAGGGTCTTCATTCATGCTATTCTTGAGCCGGTCGAATGACTGGTAACAGGCTGTGGATTTTCATTATAACACATGATGAAGCACACTGTTCACTCAAAAGTTAACAATATTGTGCACTGGACTTATTTAAATTCATCTCAGGCCTACAGAAGTCTGCAGCGGGGGCTGAAATAGTAAACAACACACACAGCTGAACAAACTAAGTACAAGTTCCGTGATATATCTGCGGACTGAAGAAGGCATAATGTACAGGCTAAGTTTTCATAAGTAAGCAAACAACTTGAGAAGATATCTCGGTTATTGAATTGCTCCAAAATCAGAGATAATGATATTAATATAAAATAATTATCACTAACCGAGTTGTGTGTCCGCCTCCGTAGCGTAACGGTGAGTGTTATTAGCTTCCGTCCTCGGGGGCCCGGGTTCGATTCCCGGTACTGCCTGAAATTTAAGTATGGCAGGAGGGCTGGTAAGTGGTTGAAATGGTACATGCAGCTCACCTCCAATGGGGTGTGCCTTAAAAAAGCTGCACCACCTCGGGATGAGGACACGAGTTTACTTTTACCGAGTTGTGTGGCTGTGCGTGTTGACGCACTACGGCTATGGAGCCAAGCTGTACATTTGGGACGCGAGTGGGTGCGAACCCCACCGTCGGCTGTTCTATGATTTACCATTTTATCTTCCAGACAAATGACGGGACAGCTCCTATTTATAGGTCAAAGCTGATTCCTTCCACCTCCTTATCCAGTTTCATTCACCATCATTCTTCTTCACTAACTCCTCAGCTCAGGTGAGCTTCAGGAATGGCATCAAACCGTAAAAACATGCCGTATAATTTAATCTCACCTCATCCTCGATCTTGTATGATAAACGGGACAAAGGGGTAGACGTACACTTACACACATTTTATCACTAATTTTATAGGTTGGTATATTTGTGTGTGGGGTGGGGGGTGAATGGTGGTCCTGACATTGCTTCCGCTTACTTGTGCCAGGTTCCTCACTATCATCTATCCTACCCAACCTCCCTTGGCCAACTCTTGTTGTTTTCCGACCCCGACGATATTAGCTTTGCGAATCCTAGGGAGTCTTTTATTTTCACGCCCTTCGTGGCCCTTATTTTACTTTGGCCGATATCCTCATTTTTTAAAGTGTCGGACCCCTTCAACTGTTTCTCACTGATTATTTTTGTACTGTACAGAGGATGAGTACCTAGATGTACTTCCTCTTAAAACAATAATCACCACCACCACCACCTGATATATTTATCCCGAGCTCGATAGCTGCAGTCGCTTAAGTGCAGCCAGTATCCAGTATTCGGGAGGTAGTGGGTTCGAACCCCACTATAGGCAGCCCTGAAGATGGTTTTCCGTGGTTTCTCACTTTCACACCAAGCAAATGCTGGGGCTGTACCTTAATTAAAGCCACGGACGCTTCCTTCCCACTCCTAGGCCTTTCCTGTCCCATCGTCGCCATAAGACCTATCTGTGTCGGTGCAACGTAAAGCAACTTGAAAAAAATACATATTTTAGGTCGACAGCTTAACAATGACCAGACATCGTTTTCATATCAAGATATATAGCAAGTTTGCAATGAGCACCAACATTCCCAGGCCTAAAGACTAGATGACTCAACACGTTTGTTGCGTACAGGTCCCCCTAGTTTCTTCTCAGCCAGAAAGGACAATTTCCAAAATAAAACGAGTGGGAAAAATAGAGTGAGGCCATGTCGTAACGTAGGTTTTTAGACGCTTGTCTCGGTTGTGTGATCGAATTCCGGACCACGAGAATGACATTTCTGAGGGAGAATGTAGAATATCGTAGCAACATCGAAGCATCTCTGAAATATATTATTATTATTATTATTATTATTATTATTATTATTATTATTATTATTTCCGGCTTCATGGCTAAATGGTTTGCGTACTGGCCTTTGGGCACAGGAGTTGCAGGTTCGATTCCCGGCGGGGTCGGGAATTTTAACCATTACTGGTTGATTTCGCTGGCACGGGTGTTGGGTGTATGTGTCGTCTTCATCATCATTTCATCCTCATCATGACGCGCAAATCGCTTACCGGAGTCAAATCAAAAGACCTGCTTCTGGCGAGTTGAACTTGTCTTCGGACACTCCCGGCACTAAAAGCCATACGCCATTTAATTTTATTATTATTATTATTATTATTATTATTATTATTATTATTATTATTTAAATAGCCACTGGCGAGTGTCCCGTTCTTTCTTTAATCAGTCTTATTCTTACTTCTTCTAGTGCCTTATGCGTTCTGAATGTTAGCTAAAAACATCACAGCGATGTTTCTCATGGTATGTTCCGGAACAGTCTATTGAAAACATTTAGTACCAGTCTTTCAGATTCCTTTACCAGCGTCCTTGACTTCTCTTCTCTTGTTCATTCCTCATGATATGCACGAAGTATTCCAGCTTTATTTGCTTAACAGTGCGTAGTAGCTCTTTTCTTTATTCATTGGGCTCAACATTTTTTGGTCACTTGGTCGACCCATGATATTCTAAGCAAACGTCCACTAATCCACATTTCAAAAGCTTCCATATTCATTTCAGATGTTTTGATCTTCTACTCAATTTCATAAAATAACAGGTAGAACTACTGTTCATGTTTTTTACGTATGACTTGGCTAATGAGACCAGACGTTCTATACATCTCACAGGGCTTATCAGTTAACTTTTTCAGCAACAAAGATTTACAATAAACTTAATAATTTCTTTGACACTCATTTCGGGGAGTGATTTCAATTTATCCATTAGGATGTCATCTGGCCCACCTATTTTTCATTTCCAGACACCTCTAGAGCTTTTATAAGCTCACTTTTCGTAATTGGTGGTCCTATAATGACTTTTAAAATATGGCAGTTTCCCTCTGTTCTCAATGCGTATTCCTTCCATACACGAAGCTCGTCATTGAAGTCTAGATTCTCATTCTTGTCCTCGAGTATTGTGGACATACTTTATTATACTACTGCTAGAACTTCTCTAATGTTATTTTGTACGAGTTCATCGGTTTTTGCTATTTAGGATGACGTTCTTCTGATCAAAACTACCACAAAAGGCAGTCTTCTCCTATGAAAGAAATGCATGTGACATCATGCGGCTTCCTATTATTAATTCTTCACTTCAGAGGTACGTAAAATTATGCAGTAGATGTCTAATATGATTATTACTATAATGGTGCAGCACTCCGTTTGTATTGAAGAAAAGAGAAGACTTTTCTCGGCCATGACAATGTCATAGAAGATAAATTATAAATCAATAAGAAACAATGGAGTCGTGTGTCGTGTTATTGAACACATTTAAAATTATAATCAAAGATGTTAAAGGTCGCATCGAGTCTCCATTTGAATGTGTCCAAGTCACTTTATAGCGTAACACCATGGCCTCTAAAAGAACATGGTATATGCCTCTCCTGAGCATTAAGTATGCTAACGTATTCCATTGCATTTGTTTTCAATGTATTACTATTCTTAACCATTGTCAATTAAATTAGCTTTTGATGACATTCGAGTGTTAGTTCGTTTTATTATTCTGTGATTGTTGCTAAGTTTCATTGTCAATATGAAGAAGTGCCAAGTTGACATCGGGAACTGAGAGGAGAGGAGAGGATGTAACCACTGGCCTGCCGATGTGGCGACGTATTGGCCAGATAGGCCCACAACATTTTGAGCAACTGCCACGAAAGCACGAGTACGAGGAAAATGTCACGTAGGCTGCGTATACGACACTGCCCCAAATTTTAGGCGTGACAACGTCTGTGTTGAGTCTAGTGAAATGAAGCGCATATGCCGATTTTTTTGTTTGCTAGTTGCTTAACGTCGCACCGACACAGATAGGTCTTATGGAGACGATGAGATAGGAAAGGCCTAGGATTGGGAAGGAAGCGGCTCCAGCATTTGCCTGGTGTGAAAATTGGAAACCACGGAAAACCATCTTCAGGGCTGCCGATAGTGGGGTTCGAACCTACTATCTCCCGGATGCGTATGCCGAATCTAACAAGTGTATTCGTAAGTCATGGAATCGATTGAATGAAACATAATGTTCGCTCTGTATCGCTAAGTCGCCACGGCCACAGTGAAAAAGCTAGGCGTGTCACAAGTTGGTGGCGCGGGTGGCGTCAATTCAGCGCCGGACGTACTATGACCATCCTACTGGGTGAATCTCTCATAAACGAACGTAAATATCTCGATGGTTCTTTCACCATCTTGTTTGTCTTTATGAGATCCATATTCGACATTTCAGTGATATGTATACAATAGGAACGGAGACACAAGCTTCAACGGACACTTTTAGCCTAAAGAATCAAGTTTCACGGGAATTAGTAACACAGTATAATCACAAGTAATATGTTAGCACCACTTGTAGAGTCCATGTCTATTCATGTATAAAATGAACCGAAACAAATCAAGCAAACGAGAAGTCGGCTAACAACAGCGAGTCAAACTGTACTGAGCACGCACTCGGACGCGCATCGCAAGCACTGTGCCCCGCGCCTCTTGGGAGAGACGAAAGAATATGCATGCTTTTCAAACGAGTGAGACATCGAACTAAGGACAACTATTACTTGTGAACAATTGATTTAGGGTTTATAGTCATAAAGCAGTAGGTTGTTATAATGAGGTCTGTTTTGGCTGTACAGTGTTTCAGTACATAAGCCTACATCCCTTCCTGCGAAGAGGTTGTCACGCCAAACCAACGAGAAAATTATAAAAGAAATGATAATCAGGATCTAAAATAACAAGGAGTTTCAGTGGACTTGATGTGCTCGCATTGAGGCAGAGTTTGAGGTCTACAATATCGGTTTTCCCAGCAAATAACCATTATCGGCAACATTGAAGCATTCGAAGGGCAATCGTTACCAGTGATTGACTGCCTATAGTGATGATTAGAGAAATTCCAAGCACCCGCAATCTGACGGTAATGGGGCATACTAAGATGAGGAGTGAGATAACCATAGATCCCCACCTCCCCCGAATCAGAAAGTGTTATTGCTGCACTACAACAACATCCACAGACACTCGCTGTTCCTTGGATGACCTTATTTAGCACTAGTCATAAGTCAGCTGATTCCATACTACCCTATCTAGCGTACCCTTTAGGATATAGATGCAATAGATGGCGTGTGGCCTCCGGACAGCCCCAGGTGCAGGTCTTTCGGATTGACACCCATAGACGATCTGCCCGGCTATGAGGATGGGGCCCTGCCATTATGAAATCCAATGTTGAAGACAATACAAAGTCCAAGTCCCTGAACCAGAGGAATAAACTAATGAAAATTCCCGATACGGTCACGAATCGAACTCCAGACCTCTGAGACTGAATGCCAACATGCTAGCCAGTTAGCCATGGAGCCGGGCACATTATTCAGATGTTCCGAAGCTGATAGGATGGGGAAAATAATAGTCATGTATGTAATTATTTTACAGCCACGTTTTTCTTGGTGTAGAATTCGGAAAACACAGAAAAAACGTCTTCAGGGTTTGTGATGGTGTGATTTGAACTCACCGTCTCCAAGAGGTAAGCTTACGGCCAAGTGATCGTACTCTTTCAGCGCAACTGGTCAAGACTTACAGAATGTGCCAAGGCTGTCAAGAAAATAAAAAAATACTGTATTTGTATAGGATTGCCATACGTCCGGAGCCTTCCAGAGATGACCTGGCTTTTAAGACGTTCGGGAAAGTCCGGAGTGATTCCATTTTTATCTTAATTACCTTGTTTGTCAGTATGTCTTGTACACATTTATTTCTGGGAAGGGGGCTATTGGTTTTCATTACCTGAAGATGTAATGAAAGTTGGTTGGCAACAACGAGTGAGGTCGGTGGATGCAGAGTAAGTTTCGGCCTCCAAGTGGGCATGGCTGGTTCATGGTCCGACAGCTCTGCTTTCCAACCATCCAAACGAGCAGAGGAGCGGTGGGCACGGCTCTAACATGGCTGTACGCCGCTATATTCGGGTGACGGGGAGGGGACGGTTCCTATCGTCGGCTGTCCTGAGAACGGTTTTCCGTGGTTTTCCATTCTCCTGTTCTACGGTGAATGCCGGGACAGCTTCTAGTATATGCCAGGACCACCAACCCCGTCACCTTCTCTATACATTTCCGAGGCCTAAGAGTAGGCGTTACCCTCAAAGAGGCCCCCCGTACCCCTTCTACCCCTTCTGGGTACGGAATGACACCTCTTGTACTTAGCAATAAGTGATTGCAAAGTATCGAAAATGTTCTCTCTGGTCGATGTATCGAAAATAGAACGGAAACTAAAGAGGCCGAATACTGAAGTACGAGCTCTGGTCAGATTTTTTTCTTGAAATAATCAGCTGGAGGTTTATATTCAGAATTGCAGAAAATTGGACTATTCTTTCTTTTCAATTCCAGGGCATAACACAAAAACTGAAAATATATATTCATGAATTAGGTGTCAGTGAACGAAAGAGAGAAATCTTCTCTCTGTGGAAACAATACGAGCAATAATATTATTCAGGAGATTAGTTTTTTCCTATTTGCTTTACGTCGCACCGACATGGCGACGATGGGATAGGAAAGGCCTAGGAAGTGGTAGCGGTCGTGGCCTTAATTAAGGTACAGCCCCAGCATTTGCCTGGTGTGAAAATGGGAAACCACGGAAAACCATCTTCAGGGCTGCCGACAGTGGGGCTCGCACCCACTATCTCCCGATTACTGGATACTGGCCGCACTTAAGCGACTGCAGCTATCAAGCTCGGCGAGATTAGCTGTAGTGACTTCACCACATATATTCTGACGAACAGCAAGCTTCTGGCAATGAATGATAGATCAGAAAGGTACAAAGCCTCATCATTGTAAGCAACCTGTAGTGTATAATAAAGATGTGTATTGTGTCCAGCTCCATGGCTAAATGGTTAGCGTGCTGGCCTTTGGTCATAGGTGACCCGGGTTCGATTCCAGGCAGGATCGGGAATTTTAACCATTATTGGTTAATTTCCCTGGCACCGGGGCGGGGTGTATGTGTCGTCTTCATCATTATTTCATCATCATCATCATCATGACGCGCAAGTCGCCTACGGGAGTCATGGCATTAAAAGCCATACGCCATTTAATTTCATATGTATCATGTCCCAGGTTCGATTTTCATTTTAGTACGTAGTATTTTGGTTTCTTATTTTTGATGCCCTGGTTTGTCCTGGGTTTCTTTTTTAAATCTTCGATGTCCTAGGTTTCTGATTGTTCACACGGTAACCCTTACTTTTCACTGGGGAACTCTCGAAGCACACATATTTTATCATGAATCGAGAAAGAAGGCAATTCCAGCATTCCTTCTTTTGGGATGATCGGTAGATCAGTGGTCAGTGTTCGATTCATAATACCGAGTTCTGGAGTAGTTAATATTTTAATGGCGATCAAACACCATGGCGTTATGTGTCATTGTTGGTATGTTAGATATCTCTGGTGGCAGTGTCACCTGACAAAATTAAATGAACCCAGTACAGTATTATGAATTGCACAGTAGAATTCTGTTTTAGAAGCAAGATAGAAGTACAATCTTTATGTAAAAATTGTTAGGCAGGCCGCCAATATGGCACCACTTTAAAAAGCCTGCTGCCCAGTTACTGAGGATAAACAAGTATTATTATTATTATTATTATTATTATTATTATTATTATTATTATTATTATTATTATTATTATTATTATTGCGATAAAGCTAATCAACATCAACACTTTTTTCTTTTATTTAATCCGATTACCCTTCAGGGTTGATTTCTTGCCCCGGGCACAGTGAGGGATCCCACATCTACCGTCTCAAGAGCAGTGTCCTGGGGAGTGAGACATTTGGTTGGGGATACAACTATGAGGGAGGGCCAGTACCACGCCCAGGCGTCCTCATCTACTATGTTGAACAGGAGCCTTGTAGGGAGATTGGAAGGGACAGACCAGGAAGAGCGAAGGAAGTTGCCGCGGCTTTAAGTTATGTATCATTCCGGCATTTGTCTGGAGAAGAAGTGAGAAACCACGCAAAGCCACTTCGAGGGTGGCTGAGGTGGAATCGACCCCCCTCTACTCAGAGGCTGAGTGGACCCCTTTCCTGTTCTCAAATTTCGTGGCAGAGCCGGGAATCGAACCTGAGTCTCCGGGGGTGGCAGCTAATCGCACTAATCACCACATCACAGAATGACAAGGCTGTGAAGGACTGGCCGTTTATATCGTTCTGGGCAATTCGCTGCGAAATGTCTGCCTCCGTAGGGCAACGGTTAGCAGTATTAGCTGCCATCCTCGGTAGCCTGGGTTCGATTTCCGGTACCAGAGATTTAAGAATTACAGGAGGCCTGGTATGGGGTTAAAATGGTGCATGTAGCTCACCTAAATTAGGGGTGTACCTGGAAAGAGCTACATCACCTCAGGACGAGGACAGGACTTTACTGCGTAGTATAAGAACGTTTGTGGGAAAACAGGAAATTTGTATTCTCTTCTAATTGACTTCTCTTTGTAGGGTGGTAGTGGGGGTGCGGGAAGAACGATTGAGATGTTGACATTTAATTATAATGAATGAAAGACAGGTTACTCGAACGAGCTTTCAGACAGGTGTGCATTGATGGTTGACAAAAGATTTAAAAAAGAAGTGACAGTACCTAGGTGACAACCCAAGCTCTCGCAAAGGAGCAGGATACGAGTCGGTACGGGTGAGGGTTTTACGAGCTCTTTGCTGATATTACATTTACGACTGGCAGTATTTCACAACCATTGACCTCACATGTAGGATGTTCCTATTGACATCTCTCAATTCAGTCTTCGTTTAATGGCTCAGGAATTGTATAAAGTGCCTTGTGACCTTTAACCCCGAGTCAGCCACAGGATAAACTAGGGAAACGTTATCTTAACAAATTCTCCCTTCCATACCGTAAAATTAGCATAGACTGATTTACATTTCCTGTTCGTTCAAGACCCAGGTACTTTACACGGAATGATTTCTTAATATCCCCATTCACCTCCCAAGAGCAAGCGCATAGTGTACCTGTCTAATGAATCGTATGGGAGATTTAAAATCTAATGCAGACGTGTCAAACTCAGGATCATTCTTAATATCCCCATTCACCTCCCAAGAGCAAGCGCATAGTGTACCTGTCTAATGAATCGTATGGGAGATTTAAACTCTAATGCAGACGTGTCAAACTCAGGATGGTTTTATTCGTTTTCTGATTGTGATCACGCAAATAGCCCTTCAAGTTTGCTACTCTCTGAAATGTAGAAACGGGTGGAGCAAGAAGGCACGGTGCATACACCGAACAGTTCGTTAAAAATGAAATGAAATGGCGTATGACTTTTAGTGCCGGGAGTGTCCGAGGACATGTTCGGCTCGCCAGGTGCAGGTCTTTTGATCTGACTCCCGTAGGCAACCTGCGCGTCATGATAAGGATGAAATGATGAAGACGACACATAAACCCAGCCCCCGTGCCAGCGAAATTAACCAATTGTGGTTAAAATTCCCGACCCTGCCGGGAATCGAACCCGGGACCCCTCTGACCAAAGACCAACACGCTAACCATTTAGCTATGGGGAAACAGTCAAATCAAAAATTGTGGGCTGACCGGTCAACAATATATCATTTTAATGCTTAATCCAAAGGCGAAATATCAGCAATTCATGTGTCTATTAACCCCGGGCTTATTTTTCTATCGTATGGATGTTTAAAATTACGTCCTTTGCTTTTAAGGCGGATTATTTGAACCTTGAAATGTTTTTGTTAAAATCTGCTTTACGTCGCACCGACATAGTTAGGTCGTATGCCGACGATGGGACAGGAAAAGGCTAGGAATGGAAAGGAAGATGCCGTCGCCTTAATTAAGATACAGCCTTAGCATTTGCCTGGTGTGAAAATGGGAAATCACGGAAAACCATCTTCAGGCCTGCCGACAGTGGGGTTCGAACCCACTACCTCCTTGAAGTTGTCAAAAAGAACAAAAAAAGCAAATGACTGGACGAAAGATGGGATCATCAACAAAGAAGAAAGTATGATAAAATGACGATGTCAATACATTTTGAAAATCACGACCTTCCGTTGTTTTTAAGATGAGTTTGGTCTCATATAACAAATCTGCTAGGATTAAAAATACTGTTAGGCCCTACTCTTATGTTATGTGAAGAATTAAAAAGGCAAAGGAAAAGTATGACAACGCATACTGAAACTGCCGATAGAAATAGGGCAGAAGTTAAGGCCAAGTACAGTTATCCGTACGGGTCCATGTGTCCCTGGGTTTTAAACCCCTATCCTGGTTTGTAGCTCTGCGATGGGCCTACCTGACAGGTAATGGAGGTGAGTGGCTGAATAGTCAGCACACTGCCCTTCGGCTCAGAGGTTTCCGGATTCGATTCCTGGTCGAACCATAGATTTTAACCATGTTTGGATAATTCCTCCAGCTCGGAGGCTGGGTATTCGCATTCGTCCACCAAGATGATCGATTCTCAGTCAGATGACTTGCAATATTGAAATATCATGTGCTCAGCAAGCTTGATTTTCTTAATTGAGTCTGCTGCTTCTCCGTTCAGACAGCTCCTTTTGGAACTCACGAGAGACAGTGAATCTCTCTCCAGCCGTCAGTACAGGATTAAGATCCTTGAATAAGTCAGGAATCAAGCGCGGGGCCTCCAGTTATGAGTCAGACACACTACGCTACACCAAAGAATTAACCTTCAAATAGCCTCCACCATCGCTGTATTATATTTTTTGTTGTGTCAAACTGATTTGCTTAAGTTTCCATGTTCACTTCAAAGAACAAGGAGGTTTGTAATCGAGAGATTCGCCTGACTGTACATAATTTGTGTCGTATGTGTCAGTGTGTGTGAAATATGTTTTCACTATCTTTGAGGGGCCCATGTTGTATTACAAGTTCTTGTACATTCCATCACACGTCCATAAAAGGTTCCTGTGTGACAGTCTTGGGCATTCATCAGTGTCCATCTTCTGTCCTCTAAGTTATACAGTGCCCACTTACTGAAGTGGAGGAGAAAGGTAAATGATGAAGAATATTGATAATTTATTGTTGATACTCCCACATGGTACTTTTTTCTAAGTCCCCTGACGCAAAGACTTAGGTGCATGGATGTCCTGATGGAGTCCTTATCTAAGATAAGAATTCGTCCTCCACTGTACTCACCTTATAGACTCGTACTTCAGGAATAGAATTTCTCAGCCGAGCCATCAACAGTACAATGTGATGTCCACGCACTCTATGCCCTGACTTATACATATACCTATAAGTAGTAATAATAATTAAAAGTACTATTTGATAGCCGGGATGAGTGGCTCAGGCGTTGAGGCGCTGGCCTTCTGACCCCAACTTGGCAGGTTCGATCCTGGCTCTGTCCGGTGGTATTTGAAGGTGCTCAAATACGTCAGCCTCGTGTCGGTAGATGAACTTGAACGTGAAAGAACTTCTGCGGGACTAAATTTGCTCACCTAGGAGACCCCGAAAACCGTAAAAGTAGTTAGTGGGGTGTAAAGCCAATAACATTATTATTATTTATGTGATCTGATATTAATCCGATGAGATTTTTCAGGAACGAAACAGTCTTTAAATAATTATATCTTTTTTTAAGGTTTAACCTGTTGTTTAATGGTTTCTTTTTTCGGGCAGTTTCTACATGTGTTTATACTCCTTTAGTATTCGACGACAGACGAATATAATAGTTACAGATTAGCTAAGTCGAAACTTTAGAGAAATGGCTTCCACCATAACAAAATATCTGTTGCTGGATACATTTGTACAAACAAGTAGGATTTTTATTTTCAAGATATGTCTCCTTATTCTCATCTGACATAACTGTGTGAAAGTGGTTATTCATCAATATGATAAGTATAGAGTTTCGTGTGGTCCATCTGTATAACCTGGCCTATCCTCTGGTTGAAATGCTACAATAGAGCCAAGGAGGTCTATCGGGTGAGCGAGCAAGATCTGATCGAACTGCTAATCAACAGCTGAGAAATTTCATTTTGAAGACACCAGCTTGCTAGATTAGAAAGACTGTGCAGTATTAATATTATTATTACTATTATTATTATTATTATTAGTAGTAGTAGTAGTAGTAGTAGTAGTAGTAGTAGTAGTAGTAGTATTGCATGCTTTGTAACTATATAATACTGTGTAATGAATATCGGGAGATAACATTCGACACTAGGCCACTGCCCAACCGATGCCGTGAAGGCGGCCGTAGTTCACTCGAAAGTCTACATTGAGAAAATTTCGGAGAGGCTCATGGTCCTGGCGTTTTCTAGATCTCCAACAAAAATGGGAGAAAATACAAACTTTTGTGACGGACTTTCCATAGCCGTCAATTGTACGAGGTCCACCTCCGTAGCGTTAGTGTTATCAGCTGCCGTCTTCGGGGGCCCGGATTCGATTCCCGGTATTACCAGAAATTTAGGAATGGCAGGAGGGCTGGTATGTGGTTGAAATGGTACATGCAGCTCACCTCCAATGGGGGTGTGCCTGAAAAAAGCTGCACTACCTCGGGATGAGAACACGAGTTTACAATTGTACGAGATTTCCTCGTGCCTTCATGGATTCTTGAGACGCCAAATGCGCAAACAGCGTTTGGTATCTCTCTGCAATATGATTTCATGAAATAGCTTCGATTACCATTACCTAATAATTATCTGTCCTTCAGAAAATGGGTAGTTCATGCAGGATAAAGATGTTAGATGGTATTTTCTGTTTTAAGGAAACTAACAATAACATTATTAGCCCCAAGAGAGATTGAACGTCATGCCTTGTTTCTCTTCTGTGTACTGTGGTAGTGTATATTCTAATTCACTGAATTAGTGCCAGAATATTTCTCTGCTTAGGTCCAATTGTCATTTATAATTCTCGCTCTTTTACGAAGTATTTACTTACCAACACTGATACTTCTTGAAATGTTTTTTATATCCGTTAGTCAAAGTGTCTCTAGATTCTAACTTGTTAAGAAAGAAGCCATATTTTCCAATGTCGACTTAGGTCATGAAGGTAATGGATGGCCTCCACTATCCATACCCTACAGTAGCTCTAAGGAAGATAGAGTAGTTATCCCTTTGCCCGGCACCATTGACACCAGGAATTGTCCTAGAACTCCTTTTTTGTGTAAGCTGAGTGAAACTCAGGGCCATGTGTCTCTCCGGAAGTGTCAAAATATTGCGACTTCCTGACGGGGAATCGAACCCATGTCCTTCTGGGTGTACAGAGCACGATTTTACAGCCTCAGCTAGGCCGCCCCTAATCGTTCTTTTAGGTGGTGGTAAATCTGCAGACACGAAAGTGTCATCGGACTCGCCTACTTGGGTACAGAAAGCCAGCGCTCTACCGTATGAGCCACTCAGCCCGGTAAGGTTTTAAATTAACATGAAGTAAATTTTCAGTTGTAGCTTCTGCCTAAGTCCCAGCCTCATCTATGGCTGTGAGCTCATTAAGCTGCCGAGGTATGGGTGGTGTGGAGTAATGACATTCGGAATGCGACAAATGGATCTAAGTTATGAAAAGTGTTAAACGAAGGGTCAGTCGTGCTGCATTAATACTGTCTGGCCCAGTGAGGAAAGCAATGGCAAACTACCTCACGCCTCTTCTTTTTTCTTGCCATTTGCTTCACGTCGCACTAACACATCGGTTTTCGGCGACGGAAGGGTGAGAGATTGGGAAGGTAGCAGCCTTGGACTTCATTAAGGTACAGCCCCAGCATTTGTCTAGTGTGAAAATGGAAAACCACGGAGAAACAGCTTCAGGGTTGCCGACAGTGGGGTTCGAACCCACTATCTCCCGAATGCGACCCTAACCGCACGACGCCTCTTCTTGCCTAGTATGTCTCATTTTAGTATCGTTATCGGTTTTTGCGGTTTCCGCATAGCCTCTGGTGGTGCTATTTGCGGATCCGACCAGCCTTTGGGCTGATGACTTAACAGACAGACGTAAATATTCAGTATTTAATAGATCGAGCTCGATAGCTGCAGTCGCTTAAGTGCGGCCAGTATCCAGTATTCGGGAGATAGTGGGTTTGAATCCCACTGTCGGCAGCCCTGAAGATGGTTTTCCGTGGTTTCCCATTTTCACACCAGGCAAATGCTGGGGCTGAACCTTAATTAAGGCTACGGCCGCTTCCTTCCCACTCCTAGTCCTTTCCTGTCCCCTCGTCGCCATAAGACCTACTGTGTCGGTGCGACGTAAAGCCAATAGCAAAAAAAAAAAGTATTTTGTAGTATCACTGCCTTTGCTTGTGAGACCTAGTGTTTACAGTGCGCTGTATCTTCCGATATGGGCTAGAACAAATTTGTTATTGGCACTGATCTGAATCAGCTTCATCCTTGGCTTTGACAACAAGGTGACTGAGGTATGGTTGATGCTAATAATGGCATTCCTTATGCAGTCAGTTGCTGCTATGAATGGTGCGAAAATGTCGCTCTCGGTTGGAGTATGTCTGTGAACTTGTCGGACTGATGTGGGCTCGGTGAGGAAAGCAACACCTCCTTCATGAAAAAGTTGTCCGGAAGGACGAAGTATACCAATACAATTGTACTTTATACAAATGGTATCTTAGTATTGAAAGAGAAATTTTTAAGGCTGACAAAACCACTCTTCGTTAGTGATGCAGCAAGACAGTATCTTGCACAGGATTTCTTAAATGTCTCAGGAACTGTTCCCCTTGCTTCTATGTTCCAAAGTCCGTAATCTCGGAGGTAGAATGTGTTGGTCGGATCGTATATTCTATTATTATTATTATTTATTATTATTATTATTATTATTATTATTATTATTATTATTATTATTATTATTAGCTGTTTTTTACAGGTTCGGCAGCTGCCGCCTCCACAGGCCCTCGGGAGACGCCTCCGCCACACTGAGCTCTGACAAGGTCATTGCTATGCTGGCTAAGAGTGCATGCTTAACCTAACAGACGCCATCTTGGAGGGGCTTAACCTTACTTTTTACGCTCAAGAGAGCAAGCCTAACCTCAGAGCTGCCATCTTTGAAGAGCTTAGCCTCACTTTTACGGCGAGATGCCCTTCCCGATCTCATCATGTCAGATGCCCTTCCCGAAGCGGATTTTGCATAAGAGAGCATGTCTAACATCAGTCGCCATCTTGGAGGGGCGTAACCTCAGTTTTACGGGCAGGCTTCCCTTCCCGACCCTCAATTGCACAAGATGGCGTCAATATACGGGCTGTTATGGAGAAAGCTAGCCCAGGGGCTACTGCGCAAGACGGCAGCTACACATAGGCTCTTATGGAGGAACCTGGCCTAGGGGAGACATAGAATTTTGTTATAACCTAACTTTGTAATCCTGTTAGAAGCGATAAAGTTCATCAGTGTTGGATTGCAAAATGCTGAACCGAAAAAAAACACGTGCTACACACATGACAGGGAATGGAACCCAAGGGTCACGTCTTATCAGAAGGGCAAAAGGACGAAAGGACTCTCCTCCTCCTCCTCCTCCTCCTCATCCTCCTTATCGCACCCTCCTTCTCCTAGGGATAAAGGGCTAATGGGCTAATGGGCTAATGGGGCAAAGTGCTAATGGTCTGAAGGGCTAAAGGTCTAACGGCCTAAAGGGCTTACATTTTTGTAGTATTTAGGGTGCCTCTCCTCTCTTTATCCGGGTCTTGAGACCGGTTCTACAGCTAGAGGCGGAGTTAACACCCTAAGGAAGGGAGGATGTTGGAAAATAGTCTATACGAATACAGATACTCGATCCAATATATGCCACAGAATGATGACTTAGGTGAGGGTGAGGGTGAGATCTGGGAAGGTAGGAAGGTGTTTAGGCTGTTGTACTGTCGAGAGGGAGAGAGAGCTTGCAGGTAAGGTCTTCTTCACTATGAGAAGCTATTACTCAATTAATACCCGCAAGACGTAATTCTTGCTCTATTTCACAAATATCTGCTTTATACGCTGTGTAACCAGCATCTTGATAGGCTCTTAGCAGTTGCAATCGTTTTACGATTGGGTTGGGGTCTTTACAGTATCACGTCTACATGGGCTAACAGAGGATTTTTGTGAACTTTGAGCCTGCATGCAGACAGTTGATGTGTAGGGACTTGTTTTGATGTAATACGTGCTTCTGCACTAGCGTTTCAAGGTACAAACTTGTTTTGATAGCAAATAAGACCGGGCGAGTTGGCCGTGCGGTCAAGGGCATGCGGCTGTGAGCTTGCATCCGGAGATGGTGGGCTCGACTCCCACTGTCGGCAGCCCTGAAGATGGTTTCCCGTGTTTTCCCATTTTCACACCAGGAAAATGCTAGGGCTGTACCTTAATTAAGGCTACGGCCGCTTCCTTCCTATTCCTAGGTCTTTCCTATACCATCGTCGCCATAAGACCTATCTGTGTCGGTGCGACGTAAAGCAACTAGCAATTATTTAATTAAATAAAAAAGAAGCGTTGAAATCTTCTTCAACTTCATCTTGCATCTCTTCTTGAGATGTTTGCACGGTGACAGAACGTGTAGTAGGTTTAGAAAATGAAGTAAAATCATAATGTTCTAATGGTAAAGAAACATTGAGATCTTTTCCTTCTTCTTCTCCTTTTCCTTTATTATCACTGTTATTATCAGCATCCTCATCATCCTCATCATCATATTCCTGCTTCCCTTCACCTCGAAATGTGTGCTTAGTAACAGAAATTGTAGCGGGTTTAGACAACAAGGGAGAATTAAAACTCTCTCGCAGAGGTGTACTTTTTAAAAATAAATCAGTATTTCCTAGAGTACTGTTGAGCTCTTTGTATTTTCTTCTCGATGAAGCTACCTTACACTCGGTTTCGTGACGTTAAGCGTTGTAAGTGTTCTTGAACTCTCTTCTACAATGTTCGCATTGAAAAATTGTCCTACAAGATATCTCATGACGTCTCATGACGTGAAATGTTTTTTCACACTCTATAGCTAGAAATGGGCTGTTCCATGACGGACTTTATCTTCAGCTAACAGATTCTTCTCTAAAAGATACATTTAAATCTATTAGACACAGGCTACTCTCTACTTCATCGATGTGAACAGCTTAACGATTAAAAATGTCACATTTTTGTACAAGAGAACGTCGCTAACCTCACTGTGGCATCTTGACAGGGTCTAACCTCACTACTTCCCTCTTCCTTGACTATCTCTTCTAATCTCCACACCTACCCTGTACAATTTGTATAAGATAGGTTTTACACTTTTGTGTTGTTTAATAAGTTCGCATTAGTTGCGATTAATAACATGGTGATGCTTATTATGACACCGTCCATTGATGTGCCTCTTTTGAGCTCAGTTTTTGTTGGTACCGTTCATAAACGGTCGGATCAAATTAAATTATGATTCAGTGAAGTGAAAAGATTAATTTTCAGAAATCCGTGCGTTTTGGTTTATTCAATTTAAATCGGTCCATTATAAACTAACATAACCTGAGAGTTATTTGTGTGTTAACTTAAATGTAAACGCTAGTTTTTAATTACATTTTATAAATATTGCAGTTCAGTGGAACAATATTCTATATAATTTCAAATAATTAATTAGTAAAGTATTATCTGGTTGAGACACAATGTGGTGCGATCATGTATTTTACAGAGATATTAGGGATTATTAACATTGCATTTTGGAGCATCATGCCTTTCCAAGGAGCAAGTTAACTTCTGAAGCAAATGCTTTACTTTTGTGTACAATTAATCGGTTCAAATATGACCGGAGGTTGTTTAGGTTCGATTAAGGGTCCATTCGGTGGCTGGTGACATCCTAAGTGGTATTTTGTGATCTGTGGATAACCTTAGTTAAAGAAAAAATTCGGAGTCCCATTACGAAAACTGAATCTTCATCGACCAAGTGAATCGACCGGCGGTGTTACTTGAAATCCGATACCGTAGTAATTTTCAAGTTTTTATCTTTTCATTTTTTGTTATTGAATTCTTTTCTGGAATGGCAATTAACGTTTGACTTAACTAAATAGCAATAAAACTAATTTTTCTGAGGTTTTGATTTTTATCCACATTTATGCAAAATTTCTGTCACCTGTTTCGTTAATTCAAAAAAATGTATTCGATGCTTCACATCTATTGGACGCAGTATTAATTATTTTTATGATAAACCCATTTTAGTCCACTTCTTGAATTTTATTTTAAGTAATAATTAGATTTTCTTATGCTACCCACCAATTCATGTCAACAAGTGACTGAAGAACCCGGAACCCCCTCAGAATCGAAGAATCTACATTTGCAAGAGCCAGAGGCAGATGTTGACAGTCGGTAAGCAAGGGGGCATTATGGTCTCATTAATTTTTGGAACTCTTTGTCTGTGTCAACTTACAGTTGCGTGGTGACTAAAATATATAAATATAATTAATTGATTCGTAATATTATGAAGTACTGTATACTTTAACCTAATAAATAAGAATTGTTGTGTTTGGAACTACGTTGAGATTGCCCCCTCCACCGAAATAAAATTCCTGGCGACGTCCGTGGTCACAACCAGTGCATAACATCTACTTGAGTTGGAATGACCTTAAGAATTTGAATGGAAGTCAATTAAACGGCACGACGTAACACATTCTGAGGCATCATTAACAAGATATTTGCGGCCTGAACTGTGTGGGTAATGTGCAACCAAGTACTAAGGGTGAAACTAAAGCAGTAAGCTCGAAGTAGACAATGACGCTCTCAGACGACATTGGAAGCAGTGTGCCCAGGTGTACCGGAATTCCGCTACGAGTACCGGGAATGTACTCCTTGTGCGGTGTAGTGGTGGAATAAGTAAAATGAATTAAATGCAGCAGGTACCAGCAAAATATTCTTTAAATTTGGAGAAATTTCAGTTGTACACTTTATCAATCCCTTTTTTCCTTTTTGTAGTGGTTTAACGTCAAATTAACAGATTGAAGGATTTTCGCTACGCAAGGATGTGAAAGACTACTATTCAGAAAGTAGCGGCCATGGCCTTAGTTAAAGTACAACATTTACCTGGTGTGAAAATGGGAAACTACGGGAAAACAATTTTCAGGGCTGCCGATTTTGGGATTCGAAGCCAAGAAAAAAGTAATTTTCCTCATCAATCAGAAATGGACTTTGAATACTTGAGGATTGTAACAAGTATTATTATTATTATGTGAAAATTGTCTGTCGTGAATTTCTTTACAATGATCCTTATACAAATATTGTCATTGTTTTTCTCCAATTTTTACAATCAATAATAAATGAATTCCTATGTAGTGAACTACTCAAAATTTTAAGTTCGTTGTAGTGGTCACTGTTAACAGTGTAAAGTCTCCATGATTAAAAATATAAAACATCATTTGAGCAATATCGAAAAGATCATTTTAGTATACTAATCTGCTTACCTTCCAGGGTTGGTTTTTTCCTCGGAATCAGCGAGGTATCCCACCTCTTCAGCCTCAAGGGCAGTGTCCTGGAGCGTGAGACATTGGGTCGGAGGACACAACTGGGGAGGATGACCAGTGCCTCGCCCAGGCGGCCTCACCTGCTATACTGTACAAGGGCCTTGGTGAGGGATGGGAAGATTCGAAGGGATAGACAAGGAAGAGGGAAGGAAGCGACCATAGCCTTAAGTTAGGTACCATCCCGGCATTTGCCTGGAGGAGAAGTGGAAAACCATGGAAAACCACTTCCAGGATGGGTGAGGTGGGAATCGAACCCACCTCTACTCATTTGATCTCCCGAGGCTGAGTGGTCCCCATTCCATCCCTCGTACCACTTTTCAAATTTCGTGGCAGAGCCGGGAATTGAACCCGGTCCTCCGGGGGGTGGCAGCTAATCACACTAACCACTACACCACATAGGCGGACTACCAGTAAATATTAAGTAGTATTTTTTGAAGAATTTTAAACTTCCTAAAAACACACTTTACGTTGCTGTTGAAATCTTCCAAATGGAAGCTGTTCTACACCGAAAAAGAAATCGCAGTGTAGACATGAGTGAGAAAAGAATGAAAATACCAGAAGAACGCGGTTTTGTTCTTTTTGGATAAAAGAAATCATTTCCAATGAATCTGATTAAATTTACATTGTTGATTAAAATAAATGCTAAAACAAATAATGTTTTAAAAATTACTATCAGACTAGTGTTTTCAAACTTAAAGAGTCTTTCACTGTAGTGAATTGTTAACGGAATTGCAGTGACTCCGTAGCGCCTTTTCGACATGTAGAGTTGGGCACGCTGCTTGGAAGTGAGGCAATCCCAGAGCAATCTAATTCGAATATACAAGGCTTGTTCTTGAAGTCATCTCCGAAATACTATTAAATTTAGGTTTCACCAGGGTTTCAGTTGGTACGTATTCGAATATCGTCTATTGCATACTTCGAGAAACAAGTTAGTTCCCAAACTGAACTGTTTCTAGTAATTTAGGATGAGACGCGTTAATGTTATATGATAGTAAAACACTACAGCTGATGCATGCAAGATATCTTACGCTATCTACAATACTATCAGGAACGGTTTCGTACGGAAAGAATGAGGCTCATCATATTGGATGAAGACATGCCAGGTCGATTTTGTGCCGTATATAATATCTTTACAAAGAGAGAGAATTTAACAGATACTGTAGGAAGACCGTTTCTTAAGTGGAACAGGTTGTTGTTGAAAAGGAACGGCAAATATTTGTCTGTAAATAGGATAACTCAACATTGCTGTACATTACATGAACGTGGGCTAAAAACAATAAAATTGAACGAACTTTATGTTATTTTCTTTTTAACTACATTATATAATTACAAATATTTTAATGCTAATTGTTATTAACTACTGATTTTATCTATCATTCTAAATTATAATTGTGTTATGGGTTAAGCGGAATTAACTATAATCTCTCAAAAGTATTATTTTATCCCACAGTAATTCTCTGCGATTAGTTGTACTTGGTATTTAAATGAAGGTTTTTTTTTTTTTTTTTACAATTTGCTTTACGTCGCAGTGACACAAATAGATCTTATGGCTATGACAGGGTAGAAAGACCTAGGAGTGGGAAAGAAGCGGCCGTGGCCTTAATTAAGATACAGCTCCAGCATTTGCCTGGAGTAAAACTGGGAAACCACCTAGAACCATCTTCAGGGCTGGCGATAATGTGGCCAGAACCCACGACCTCCCGAATGCAAGCTCACAGCTGTGCGGTCCTATCCTAATTCAAGGCCACGGCCCCTTCCTTCCCTCTTCCTTGTCTATCCCTTCCAATCTTGCCATCCCCCTACGAAGGCCCCTGTTCAGTACAGCAGGTGAGGCCGCCTGGTCGAGGTACTGGTCATCCTCCGCAATTGTATTCCCCGAACCAATGTCTCACGTTCTAGGACACTGCCCTTGTGGCGGTAGACGCGGGATCCCTCGCTGAGTCCGAGGGAAAAACCAACCCTGGAGGGTAAACAGATTAAGACAAAGAAGGAAAGTGAAAAAGCCTTTGCATTTAATAAAAACCGTTTAGATTTGACCATCGTTACTAAAATACGTCCCCTTAAAAACAAAACCGATGACATTGACCGATAAAATCTGAACATCTCAATCACAACATTTATGGATAGAGAACGAAATAAGATTCGCATTATCTGTTACATGTCCGCCTCTGTGGTGTAGTGGTTAGTGTGATTAGTTGCCACCCCCCCCCCCGGAGGCCCGGGTTCGATTCCCGGAACTGCCATGAAATTTGAAATGTGGTACAAGGGCTGGAACGGGGTCCACTCAGCCTCGGGAGTTCAACTGAATATAGGTGGGTTCGATTCCCACCTCAGCTATCCTGGAAGTGGTTTCCCGTGGTTTCCCACTTCTCCTTCCCTCTTCCTTATCTATCCCTACCAATCTTCCCATCCCCCCGCAAGGCCTCTGTTCAGCATAGCAGGTGAGGCCGCCTGGTTGAGGTACTAGTCCTTCTCTCCAGTTGTATCCCTCAACCCAATCCCCCACGCTCCAGGGTACTGCCCTTGAGGCGGTAGAGGTGGGATCCCTCGCTGAGTCCTAGGGAAAAAACAAGCCTGAAGGGTAAGCAGATTAAGAAAGAAAGAATATATATTACATAAAAACATAAACAATCAACAAAGAAATTTTAAGCCTTCATTTAAACTTAAGTAATTTCTTGCACACTGTGCAATGGGCTTCGTACACTCATCATTTGCATGACTATGTTAAAAAAAATTCGTTTCGACGGACTGTAGAGGCTAACAGTTATAATTTTATAAATGAACTGAGTCAAAACTGATATCACAAAAGTAACCCGTAAGTTTTTCAGCCAGTAGAGCACAAAATATTTTAGAAACACTATAACATACTTGAAAAGAAAACCTTTTATTAATAACAGATCCGAATGAAAACCTTAAAACAGGGCGAGTTGGCCGTGCGGTTAGGATCGCGCAGCTGTGAGCTTGCATCCGGGAGGTAGTGGGTTCGAACCCCACTGTCGGCAGCCCTGAAGACGGTTTTCCGTGGTTTCCCATTTTCACATGAGCAAAATGCTGGGGCTTTACCTTAATGAAGGCTAAGGCCGGTACCTTCCCAATCTCTCACCCTTCCGTCGCCGAAAACCTTCGATGTGTTAGTGCGACGTTCAGCAAATAGCAAAAAGACGAAGAGTACCTGATCCAGTCTGTTTTCTATGTTACCGCCTGTAATCACCCAGAATTAATGACTACCTTCAAACTATGCCAAGCCAGTAATCGGGAGATAGTTGGTTCGGGCCCTACTGTCGGCAGCCCTGAAGATGATTTTCCGTGGTTTCCCATTTTCACAAGAGGCAAATGCTGGGGCTTTACCTTAATTAAGGCCACGGCCGCTTCCTTCCCACTCCTAGGCCTTTCCTATCCCATCTTCGCCATAAGACGAATCTGTGTCGGTGCGACGTAAAGCAAATAGAAAAATAAAAATCTTAAAAGATTAAACTAAGTTAGCCGATACTGAAAATAATGACTTCCATCTTAACAAGATACCTTTATAGGCAGGACTTTTTGAAGTATGGTGTTATATTGATGAAAAAAGTTATAGTGTTTGTGGCCTGACAGCAGTGTGGTTGCTAGAAGTTTGTTTATAGATATTCATTTGTAGTGATATTGTTGCCAACATATCAGACATTTTGGGCCACAATCCAAGAAAATCGACGAGAAAGAAGACACCAATTGCCCCTGCAACACGATAATGCAACCTCACACTACTTCTTTTTTGACAAAAGCAGTTATCCAGGAGCTTGGTTGGGAGTTTCTTTCACATCCCCCTTATATCCCCGATCTTGTACCGTAAGATTTCCATCTTTTCCATTCTCTACCCAACACTGTCCCAGGAAATTCCCTTGATAATAAAAAGTGCTCTTTGAATTTGGCTATACACCTCCTGAAGTCCCAACCAGTAGATGTCCTCAGGGGTGGAATTGAGAAATTGAGTGTCTGTAGATAATGCAGAGAATACGATACCGATTAGTTTGTATATTCCTTGTAGGCTGAAATGTTTAAAAATATGGAGTTTGCCACACACACACACAAAAGAAAAAGGGAAAAGAGAAAAAATATCCTTACGATCAACCATATAATTATATATCCTTCAATGAAGACTTTACATGATAGTCCTTCTCCACACTCTGTGGCCTTGACATCCCAAGGCGACTACTGTTCGGTCATATACCCTGCAGATATTGGAGTGTCACATGTTCAGCGTGACAACTTCCTCAGTTGTATTGCTTGGCTTCCTTGACCGCGGCCGCTGTCTCTCATACCAGACAAGTTCCTCGGTAGAATACACGAGGTTGAGTCAGCATCGTTCCAGCCTTCATGCCAACATAAATATCCTTGTCCGTTGCGCAAAGGAAAAGTAGGCATAATATCCCAATTTCTGTCCATTATTTATCATGTTTCTCATTTGTTATGACAGAAGCAACTTTCAGTGTAAATTGCAGTAGGCATATATGCAGGACATGCTTTGTCAGGAATCCAGCTGAGACCGCCTTCTTTATCCTCCGGTTAGTGTAAAGTGACAATGGTTTCTCAGGTGTATTTCTTCTTGAAAAAATAATCACCACTATCATCCGTAAACTCTGATTAAAGTGGGATATAGTAGATAGCCATGTACCCAGCCACCTTTTCTCCAAAGGAATTAACCTGTCACTCATCTCTGCTGTGGACTTATAGTAGTGAACCCAATGGCCATGGACGCCTTCAAAGTTGAAGTACCTTTTCGAAATTTTCCGACTTCATTTCGGAAATCGAACTCATATCCTTCGAAGTGAACTGTACACCTCCCTACAACTTCGGTTACGCAGCCCTCATAACAGATATGATCTAAGTAAGAAATGCTCTACACTGATATTATCAGGGAAGTTATCCTAATATTAATTTATTGCCGTGGTATTAAAATATTTTAAATATGATAAATCTGGAATATTCAAATTTGAATGGTACCCAGCAGTAGTTCAGGGTGTTTTAACTTCTTCGAGCCAGTTTGCCATTAAACACATTCTAATTTTAAACGAATTTTTAAGTGACAGTCAGAGTAGCAGTTAAGAAAATTAAACATTTCAGACATTTTAATAGTAATTATTACTATGTTGTTTTCTACGTCCCACTAACTACGTTTTCGATTTCCGAAGAAGCCAACTCCGGGATTTTGTCCCGCAGGAGTTCTTTTGCGTCCCAGGAAATCTACCGGCACGCGTTTGAAGTATTTGAACACCGGAGTGGGCCAGGATCGAACCTGAAAAAGTGGGGTCAGAAGGTCAGTGTTCTACCATCTGAGCTACTTTTCTTCACGTTAATTCGAATATAGTTTTGAAAGCCC
Source organism: Anabrus simplex (assembly GCF_040414725.1). Lineage (NCBI taxonomy): Eukaryota > Metazoa > Arthropoda > Insecta > Orthoptera > Tettigoniidae > Anabrus > Anabrus simplex. The sequence goes on along the minus strand of NC_090265.1, from coordinate 1,114,153,138 downwards.
TTGGAACAACAGCCCATTAGGACCTTGGCCTGATAAGACGATTGCTGTCCGGTGAGATGACCTGAGATACTGGAGTTCCACGTGTTCAGTGTGACAGCAACCTCTTCAGCTGTGTTGCTTGGCCTAGTTTTTTTTAAATTTGCTTTACGTCGCACCGACACAGATAGGTCTTATGGCGACGATGGGATAGGAAAGGCCTAGGAATTGTAAGAAAGTGGCCGTGGCCTTAATTAAGGTACAGCCCCGGTATTTGCCTGGTTTGAAAGTGGGAAACCACGGAAAATCATCTTCAGGACTGCCGACAGTGGGGCTCGAACCCACTATCTCCCGATTACTGGCTTATCATAGTTTGAAGGTGGTCATTAATTCTGGGTGATTACAGGCGGTAACATAGAAAACAGACTGGATCAGAGTACTATCAGCTGCTAGGTTCTGTAGCCTTGGAAGAGAGTTCTTCCCCGGGGAGTAAGGGAGCAGTCTGCCTGTTTGCGTCAGCGTGACTGCCCTCAATTCGAGTTTCAGTGTGGTCAGGCTGTGTTGCTTGTGAATACTCGGGTATGTTTTCTGTTTGGGTAGTACCATGCCATCACCATAGCATGCGGCGTGCTCGTCATCAACTGTTTACCTTTCCGCGCGGCCAACGGTCACAGCAACTAACAGTGTATGTTTAGTCATCAGCCCGAAGGCTGGTTGATCCTCAACAGATCCGCCATCATCTGTCATAGATGGCCTAGGCATCACTGAAGAGGCGTGCTAGGGAAATGAGGAGTGAGGTAGTTTCCCGTTGCTTTCCTTACTGAGCCAGAAGTTGCTATTACACATTAGTCTGCCAAGCCCACTGAATTGCATGCACCATCCGACCCTATGAGCAACATTTTCACACCATTCATAGCAGGGACTGGCTGCAAAAGGAATGCCATTACTAGCATCGCTCATACTTCAACCACTTTCATATTTTCAAAGCCATGTATAAGACAGAGATAGATCAATGAAAGTAACAAAATTGCTCTAGCCTATACCAGAAGACATAGTGCACTGTAAACACTAGGTCCTGCCAGCAAAGGCACTCATTACTCATATAAATAAAACCTCGTTAGTGCGTTCCTCATTAACACGTTTTCCCGCTTAGCACGACGAAAATTCGAAGTCCCGATTCTCATCTTATTAAATTTATATAAGAAAATACCTCACTTGTCGCGTAATGAATTTTCGCTATTGCCGCTTAGTACGACTACATTTTTCCTAGACTTGAAAATATTACTGTACTTGTCATCCCTTCTGAAAGAAAACATGATTTCCAACTCGGAAAAGAGCCATTGCCATAGTTGCTTGATTACGGGAAAAGGCCTCCCTGAACTCCAAAGGATGTTGCACTTTCGGGGAGAAAGCCGTTAGCCTCAGGAATGTTCAGTTTTGCTTGCCGGTTAGTAGCGAGATTGATGAATAGCAGAGTGAGCCTGTTTGTGCTTGTATTTCGCATTCTATTCATAAGGTTGAAATGTATTTTGTGTTGAGTGGTAGCGTACAGTGAAGTGTAGCTAATATTTGTCGCGTGATACGCTAGCCCAAATCTGGATTATGAACATAATCGTGCGAAACTGACTAGCGTGATGCATATTTGTCTTGTGAAAGCCTAGTTATATATACGGAAAATGTTGTAAAATTCCTTAATAAGGAAGACAAAATTAAAATCTGTCAGAAAGTGGACTGGCATAAGTGCGCAAAGGTCGCCAATATTCAAACTCGCACCTTCCAGTTTCGACTCGATCAGTCAAGTTTGTCGAAGTTTGTTCATTTAAAAATGGCAGCCATAGTCATTTATCGCAGTTGCACATGGTCGCATATAACCTCCAATTCATCGTCAAGATTGTGACGAGAAAATAATGTTTAAGAACCGAAATAAAAATATTCTACTACCCTAGTTGTCGATTATTACGTATGGAATATTTGGTATATTCTTGGCGAATAAATGCTCGCTCTCGTGACCTATACATGCGGCAAGACACAGGTTGGCCAACACTTCTGTTACTAGGCTCAGGGTGACAACTTCCTCAGCTGTGTTTCTTGGCATAGTTTGAAGAGGACCATTAATTCTAGGTGATTACATAAGAGAAAACAGAGAGGAAAGACTGGACCACACTACTGTCAGTTGTTAGGTTCTGCAGGTTTGGTAGGGAGTTCTGCGGTTCAGTCTCCCGCACCAAAGAGGAGAACAGTTGCTGCGATTTCCTTTTCCAACAATTTTCACTGTGCATATGCAGCTAAACTTTTTCATGCACGCTTCTGTTATTCATCTAGGTATTCTGGCTTATGGCAGGTCTTGTCATGGGATGAACCTCTTCCACTGTTGCCTGTCCTGCGTCAAGGTTTTCATGTCCGAATATTTATTTCCTTTGATATTATCCAACATTTGATATTTTTTCCTTCCTCTTCCTCCTTTGCCCTTCACTATTCCTTATTTCAGTGAACAGTACCACCTCAAACAATGTCCAATCCAGTTCATTTTTCTCCTTTTATTGATTTTCAATATACTTCGTTCTTCTCCAACTCTTTCATTCCTTACCCGGTCTTCCAATTTAACCTCTTCTATTCTCCTCCATACCCACATCTCTAGGGTCTCCAATCTTCCCTCATCTCCCTTTCGCAATGTCCAAGTCTCTGCGTCATACAGCGCTATACTCCACATATAACTCTTAGCAAGACTTTTCCCCAAATCTTTGTTTAGAGGTCCACAAAGTAATTTTGATTTTTTCTTAAAGCCTTCTTTTGCTATGGCAATTTTCTTAATTTCTGTTGTGCAACACATGTAATCTCTGATCATACTTCCCAAATACTTAAAATTACTGACTTGCTCTATTTCTTCTCCCCTACACTAATACGACAACTTCTACCTTTTCCTCCGTCATCTTTTTATTAATTCTCATTCCATATTCTTCTAGTTTCATGTTGAGTTAATCTACCATTTGTATCATTTCACGTTCACTTTCTCCTATCACAACCATATCATCCGCAAATCTTATGCATTCTACTCTCCTATCTCCAACACAAACTCCACTTTTTCCATTAAAATTATTCACTGATTATTTCTTCGAGATAGATGTTGAAAAGTGCCGGTGATAAGGAGCAGCCCTGTCTTACACCTCTTCCTAATTCAATTTTTTCACTCAACTCAACTCATCTCATATTCTCACTCTCGCTCTCTGGTTTAAATACAAATTCTTTATTAGCCTTCTATCTCTCCAATCATTTCCATGTTTCTTAAGGATTGTCATCAACTTGTCCCATCTGACACAGTCAAAAGCCTTCTCAAGGTCGATAAATACAGCATAAACCTTCCTGTTTTTCTCTATGTACCTCTCTCCTATCACCCTCAGAAGCCCAATGGCATCTCTTGTTCCAACTCTTCTCCCGAAACCAAAAAGTTCCATATATCCTTCTGTTGAGCGTCCGCAGTAAGACTTCGGCTGCGTATGAAATTAGACTCAATGTCCTATATTCTTCACATTCAATACCGTAAATTAAAAGGGCAGAACGACATGTAGACCTATTTATATGAGATGAGACTCACTCAATGTTTCGAAGTCGAAACTCGTTCAAAGCTTCCCGCTCAAGCACTCTCGTTAACGAATTTTTGAAAGGACCAAGATCCAAAAGACGCTCAGCTTCACTGGACATATATTGTAAGTCCATCGAACTGTCCATACTGTATGATCACAATGAGCAGAACGAGTCTGGGCAGAGTTGAACAGCTCCGAATCTCAGAAGTTCAAATTGCCACATGCAATGGTTCTCGACACATATTTATTCTTGTTTATGCCTTCTCTGTGGTGTAGTGGTTAGTGTGATTAGCTGCCATCCCCGGAGGCCCGGGTTCGATTCCCGGCTTTACCACGAAATTTGAAAAGTGGTACAAGGGCTGGAACGGGGTCCACTCAGCCTCTGGAGGTCAACTGAAGAGAGATGGGTTCGATTCCCACCTCAGCCAGGTACTGGTCATCCTCCCCCTTTTATCCCCCCGACCCAGAGTCTGAAGCTCCAGGATACTGCCCTTGAGGCGGTAGAGGTGGGATCCCTCGCTGATTCCGAGGGAAAAACCGACCCTGGAGGGTAAACAGATAAAGAATAAGAATAAGTTTATGCCTTCACTGCATAAAACACTCGTAACGTTCTCAGATGAAGCACAAACAAGGCAATAACACACAGTTTGGTCACCAACTGAGTGACTAAACAACTAAAAGTGCACTCGTGTCCTCATCCCGAGGTGGTGCAGCTCTTTTCAGGCACACCCCCAATGGAGGTGAGGTAATCTTCATGTACTTTTCGAACCATACGTCAGCCCTCCTGCCGTTCTTAAATTTTTGGCAGTACCGGGAATTGAACCCGGGCCTCCGAAGGCGGCAGCTAATAGCGCTAACCGTTACGCTACGGAGGTAGACACTAAACAAGTAAGTGGACTGGTGTGCCGAGTCTGTTATTGAGTTTTGACTTTAGGTTGACACATACACCTCATTGTTCAAATATCGCCCACCTTGACTGAGCAGCAACGAGTTTGGTTCGAGTCTTTCTCTCTGTTTGGTGTACCAGGAGGCTGACAAAAATAGCAGAGCAGCAAGTACAGTCTGAGAAGACTTGCTCTACAAAGCAAGTTAGCTTGTAGATTTACAAGACAGTTGATATTGTGACCTTTTTCTTCTTCTTCTTTATCTGTTTACCCTCCAGGGTCGGTTTTTCCCTCGGACTCAGCGAGGGATCCCACCTCTACCGCCTCAAGAGCAGTGTCCTGGAGCTTCAGACTCTGGGACGGGGGATACGACTGGGGAGGATGACCAGTACTTCGCCCAAGCGGCCTCACCTGCTATGAACACTGACCTGGATGGGGGATGGGAATATTGGAAGGGATAGACAAGGAAGAGGAAAGGAAGCGGTCGTGGCCTTAAGTTAGGTACCATCCCGGCATTTGCCTGGAGAAGTGGGAAACCACGAAAAACCACTTCCAGGATGGCTGAGGTGGGAATTGAACCCACCTCTACTCAGTTGATCTCCCGAGGCTGAGTGGACTCCGTTCCAGCCCGTGTACCATTTTTCAAATTTCGTGGCAGAGTCGGGAATCGAACCCGGGCCTCCGGGGGTGAAAGCTAATTACACTAACCACTACACCACAGAGGCGGACTATTGTGACCATCTATAAACAAATTTGGCAGTTACCTTCCCAAATGTGAGAGCTAGGGAATTAATTATGGAGATTAATGTCACATAATAATATCGTTAGAATGTAAATTAAACTATTTGATTGAAAGACAGCCTGGATAGACATGTGCGTAAATGGATAGATAGATAGATAGATAGATAGATAGATAGATAGATAGATAGATAGATAGATAGATAGATAGATAGATAGATAGATAATCAAGGAGGCTTGTAGTTTTATACGACTGTTGATATAACAATCATTGTTATGGGAGCTCCAGTTTTACTAGAAATCTGAACCACAGACACGTGGTTTTAATTTTAAAAAATCCACATGCATTAGCCGGGTTTCGAACCAACGGTATAACAATGCTCAAACACTAGATCCCGTGAGATCTCTAAGTAATATAATATTAGCCGTTGTACCTGAATGGGTATTAACGTGCTGTTGGTTAGATGAGGAGTAAAAGGAAACTAGCCACCCTACTACAAGTTAACTTTGGGTTAGGTTGCCTGTTCATTGGCTCATAACCTAGCTGAGATATCTACGCCATCAACGTCCTGGTCTCGATAAGCATTGCTTTGTGCACGTATGCATGTTTAAATGTATGTATGTTGTTCACTTACAAGGTGTTTCAAAATCAGCAACATTTCTTATATCCAGGGAAACAAGAAGTTACTATAAACATGGGTCCGGAAATTCGAACTTAGTGAGATGTCAGGCTCCAATGTACTGTAAGTTGTATGTTATTTGCTAGAATTTTTTTTTTACATTTCCCGTATTGATACAGTCTGTTGATAACTTTACCAGAGTTATTCGAAATGGCCCGCCTCATGTCATAGGCTACTGCAGCCATCTCATTGCGAATCGAATGTGTTAAAAATATGTCTGGTATTACGTATCATTTGACCAATCTACTTTCAGGAAGCATTGCTTCATTCTCCAATAACTTTAAGTACTTCTACACAAAAATTCTAAAAGGTTGAGATCAGGTGAGCGTGGAGGCCAAGCAACTCTTCCACCTCTACATAGAGAGTGAACAGAATACCGTGCATTAAGGTGTTCATGGTCACAAACACTAAATTGTGCCAGGACGTCGTCGTGCGTGAAGTTCCTCGCAAACACACGTTTCTCAGGAACAAATGAACATGTAGATTAGATATAATGTTTGTTGTGGGTATCCATGAGATTTATATCTAAATGGAAGATGAATTATGTTGTATGTCCGGCCGTCCCTTCTCGCTCCGCCAGCCAGCTACACGCGCGCCAAGTGTCATTCTTCTAGCCTCGACGCGCAGCCCTCAGTGCGCGTGCCTGAACAGTCGTGTGTGTACTATAAAGAGGAACTCCCAGCCTGTCCTGATGCCCACTTGCCCCGGTGTCCAGCTCCAGAATACACCCTACGTCGAGCACGGAGGCTACTCCTCTTGAAAATGTGCTTCGACCAGGTGGACTGAATTTCTGGCAGTACGAGGTCTCACCTCTGGTCACCGCTCCTCTTCCGCTGCCCATATCCAGTCATACTATTACATACCGTTATATTTCCCTAATTAATGCAAGCTCCCTTGGTTTCGCCAAGTAAGAATTCTTCCAACATTGAACTTGCCTTTATGAACTCAACAAGGAAGGACTTTCCAAAACATTTATGTCAGTACTTCTGATAGTTTTCGACTATCGACTTTTCATATCAAGGACTATCTTTTCGAGATAGAAGTGGATGTAAATACTGTCAACTTGTGTATAGTGTACAAAAGCTAGACTCTTTCTCAAGATTCCTAATTCATTTGCTTCAAGTTAAATTTCATTTTTATTTGTGTAAATAGTGTATTTTGCATTTGAAGCGAATAATAAAGTTGTGTTTTGTAAATCTCAACCTTGGTTACAACAAATTATAATGTGATAATAACTAAAATCAAATCTGAGAAAATATTTATTGTGAGGAACATAGAATACCATGCAATAATTCCTTTTGTGGGGGAGGGGTGGTTTGTGGCATAAATACGTCTTACGGCTGGCGTTCATCTGAAAATTTGCGTTACGGATGTTAGCGTGACGGAAATGTAATCCTAGCAACCATGAAGGTTGTGTTGTAAGGTTTGGATGGATGGCCAGATTATGTTACCTAATAGCCGTGCAGGCTATTTCTTACAGCTGGTGCTCATCTGAAATAGCTGTGTGTGTGTGAGAGAGATATATTTATGATTATTTAATTTTAGCAAAGGAAAAAGTGGTTTCTCTTTTGTGCCTAGACATCCCTTGACGTAGTGTTAGTGGCATCTTTTCCAAAACAGTCTGATATCTCAGAAAATACTAATTTCTGAACTCATGTTTATAAAACCTTTTTGTCAGCACTACACTTAAGGAATAAGACCCTGCATTTTTGTCGTGTAATTTTGAAAACATCCTGCATACTCCAAACAGAGCTTATCATGACAGTGGTGAAAATAAACCGACACATTTAATTTGAAAATATTTTGTAATGACATTACATACAAAAGTGATAAAATATAACTAAGTCAGCAATTCCTTTTTTTAAAAACTAAGCGAAGAATAATATCAGTTTCAACAGTGATAGTCACAGTACACTGCTCGTTGGGATATTTCAGTAGTGAAGCTTACAGCAGTGTCTCTCACTCTCATACACCTTATTGTACTATAATAACCCGCACTGTAGCAAAGGAGGCACAGTAAATCTCACTTGGCACCTCCGGCGCTCATGATGGAGTCTATACTAAAGCTGGGCGATACTAGCGCTAGAGCGGCGGACTGCGGCGCTGACGTGGACGTAGCTGACGCCCCCAGGTTGTGTGTCAGGCTGTGACGGCGGAGATCACAGTTCCGACGGAAGACTTTACCGCACGCTGAGCAGTTGTACGGCTTGATATCCGTGTGCGTTAGGAGATGGGTCTTGAGATTCGATCGCTGGTTGAAGCTGCGAGCACACACGGGACACTTGTGTGGGGACTCCTCCATGTGTAGTATCTTGTGAACAGCCAAGGTTCGAGATTGACAGAACCCCTTGCCGCACTCTCCACACTTGAACGGCTTCTCTTTAGAGTGGATGTACCTGCAACAATAAATAATCTATTAGTTTTATTCAAGTAGCAGAACCATACTCAATATCAGTCAGTTATATTGGAGTAGATCTATAGCCACTTTAAGAAAATTAAAAATTATTATCAAAATATAATTTGCCTCCTACGTAAGTGCAAATCCTGTGGATACCCGCAACAATATTTACAGATCAAATTGTTTCTGAGATAAGTGTGTCCACAAGGAACTTACTGTATGCAATACAATGCGCTCATTCTCTTTTTGCGAGACTGTCCCTGGAAAACTTTTGCGTATCTACAAGAAATGTTTGAATAATGTGCATCAAGCAATAATCAATATCTACTAATTATATTCGAGCGAATGATGTTGAAAAATGAACTATGACTACTGCAGTAATTGCATTCCAGAAAATCTATAGCTATGACAGTGCCCCCATATGAAATGACAGCAACTCTGTTCATAGAATTCGTTATATCAAAAATGCTCAAATATTATCTCAATAAGTAAATTAAGTAATTAATTAAAAATTACCTGCTGAGTTATGATACCAAGACAGGGGTAAGACATGGAGCAGGCCTCTCCCCTCGCCTCTTTAACTGTTAACTGGAAAAGGTAATAAGAGAGTGGCGAAAGGAGTTAGCTAGACTGCGGATTCCATGTGGTACCTCTCAGGGACATAAGCGTAATGGACCGAACGTTGATTGCCTGGCGAAGGTAGGGCTACACATTTCACTTGGGAATATACAATGGCATACATCACGAACATCAGCGAATCTCCTTGTACACTGCATCCGGAGCAAGGAACGATCAAGAAAATCAACAGGTTTAAGTACCTGGGAGAATGGCTGAAACTCAATCTGTTTGAAGGAGTAGCATTACCTACTCGAGTTAATGAGCTAGAACTGGCATACCAACTGACCAAGAATACCTAAAAATAACGAGTGCCCCTCTAGTAACACTAAAATGAACCTCTACCAGACATTCATCCGTCCTTAAATGCTTCACAATGTCTAATATTCAAAAGAGAGGCGCTCACGAAGATGCTCGAAATGCAGGAGAGAAAAATACTGAGTAAGATATTAGGACCAGTCAAGGAAGGGAACGAATACAAAAGGTGACCCAACCAAGAGCTCTACAAATACTGTGAAAAAGTCACGAACGTGGCAGGAAGAGACGCCTAGCATTTTATGGACACGTGTACAGGATGCATCATGTCAGATTGAACAACCAGCTCATTTACTGTCAAAAGAGGAAGACCACGTCACCATGGTTGATAGAAGTAAACAGAGATCTGCAAGAACTGGGAGGAACAGTAACGGACATAAAAGATCGGACATCTCTCAAGAGAATGCTTCAGCAAATGAGGTTCCAGGACTAACCACCAGAATGAAGATAGGTACCCTCTGGACAAAGGAAAGGAAGGAAAAACACAGCCAGAGGATGCGCAATTACTGCGGAAACAACTCAATAGTTGAATATCGTGGTCCTTAGGTGGCTTATACGAAAAAAGGAGAGGGGTGGTGACCTCCAGAAGAAATCGCGACAACGGTTTAATTTTGGTTTAGAGATGTAACTCTCGAAGACCTTCCTTTCTTGTTCGAAGGCTTACTGTGGTGCGACGTGGGCTCTGATTGGGAAGAAAGTGACCGTACACTTTGTCCGAGGAAATCATGGTGCATCATCTTCAGGGCTGTCGCATTTGTTGTCAAACCCACCATCACCCGAATACAAGCTCACAGGTACGTGATCTAAAGTGTATAGCCAACTCATTCGGTTCGGGGGTACTTGTTCGGGCCTTGTTATTGATAGCATTTTACTTTCTTATTGTGTTTTTAACATAATTTATTCACAATCCACTGTTGTGTCATCCGTCTGGAAGACTATTGCAATTCTTGGTCCTGACAATGATTAGACACACTCTTTCGTGCAAATAAACTTATGACGTCCCCCGGCAGAAAAAAATCTTTGTGATTGTACTTGCAACGATTTACTGTACCCAGTAGGCTACATTACTTCTCTCAAAGCATGGTTTTCTATTATTTAAAAATTCATAATTCCTACAATATACAACCTGTGGCAATTAACTTCGGTGAATAGTCCTGTACTATCAACATAAATTAGCAAGGCACGACAGTGACCTTACTGCCCTTCGAAATAGTCCCCTCTCATAACAATGCACTGCTGAGATCGGCGATACATGTCCTGGAAACTTTGCAAGAAGGCTTCCTTTGGGATGGTTTTAACCGCCTCGTCACGTTTCGGTGGATGTCAGGAATATCGTCAAATCTCTTTCCTTTCTAAGCGAGTTTGATGCGTGACTTTTTCGGCTTTGACCTTTTTCCGACGAGGGGATCCCGGAGAACGCCATTCCATACTTTGCCGTATCGCTTCAGGGTCGTACCTGATGCACCAGGTTTCATCCTCAGTGACAATACAGTTCAATAATTTGGTGTCGCATCCACCGTTTCGACAAAATCCTGTGAAGCCTCTAAACGTGTCTGCTTCTGATCGTCAGTCAAATGATGTGGCACAAGACGAGAACACGTTTTCCTCTGCCCGAACTTCTGGGTAACGGTTTGTGGCACTGATTCACGATTAATCTGCAGTTCATCCGCTATCATGCGCACAGTTAATCGCCGATCGTTCGTGATTAATGCCTTGACCTTCTCAATGTTTTCGTCACTGACGGCGGTCACCGGTTTCCGCTACGGGGTTTGTCAGGAACACTTTCCCGGCCTCCTTGAAAACGGGCAAACCACTCGTACACACACTTCAAGGACAGTTCTTGATCTTCTTAACACGTACCAGCATCGCATGCGTTTCTTTCGGTGTCTTGCCAAGCTTTTAACAAAACTGTACATTGATCTTTTGGTCGTTCATGTTCTTGTTCGCAGTTCAGAACCAACGCACTAAACACGCACTATGTCAAACAGGTCTTATATGGCACACACACGATTCTCAACTGAACAACGTTGTAACAGGTGGTCAAAACCTGCTGCTACGCCGGTGCAGCGTTTTGTTTCGCCAGTGTTGCCGTATCGACCGTTCTGACTTCACTCACCGAAATTTATTGTCACAGGTTGTATTACCAAAAATCAATGAAATTCAGTTAAATTCAGAGAAAAATTTAACTGAATTTCTAGGGAGAAAGATTAGGCTCTAGATGATATTTCATGGCATTCGAGTGTGGTTTACAAATTTTAAGTGGTGCTCTAGTTATGATTGAATGGATGTAGTTGGACAACCTGTTGGTTACGTTTGTATCGATCCACGTGGAATAATTCCAAGATATGCTTGAATGAATATAACTGGAATAGTAAACAATGTTTTATAGTTATGTTTTAGTGGTTGTAGTATGAATTACAAACAATATTGAATCCTAATATTAATGGTGGTTTTATTGGCTTTATGGGCACAGACTCGGACAGGTCTTATTACGATGATGGAATAGTACCAGGACTGGGAAGGAACCGACCGTGTCCTTATCCCTACTATTAATATTTGACTTACTTTGGCGAAAAGGTGTGATAACCTTTTGCAGTTTATTTTGGTCAGTCAACGAGTTCAGAAATGGTTAGGTCATATGAAGATCTGTATTTGTGGACGATACTATAATAAGAGGGCCATGAGCCCTAATTTCACCTGTTACAAAGGCATAAATAAATAAATAAATAAATAAATAAATAAATAAATAAATAAATAAATAAATAAATAAATAAATAAATAAATAAATACATTCTTTATATAAATATGTATTTATATAAATAGATAAATAAATAAGTAAATTCTATATACACTATTAACAAACTGAGATATGGTATTCGGGGAGTAATTATTATTTTAAGGCGCAAACCAATATTTTTCAGACCCTGAACCGAAGTAGAGAAATAAAAAGAACTGACATAAAGGAGAGAAGAATTATGGGGTTTAAAAGGGGATTGAATAACTTCATAGCTTTGGCAGACCTAGTGCTAGGTAAGAAATGGTAGTTGACCAACGGAGGTAGGAAATGAAATATTAAAGGGAAGAGTCTGACACAGGTAAGGGGAAATAAGAAATGCTAGACTTAGGTGGGGACCGTGGTTGCTAAATACACGGTACGAGCTCCTAGATAGCTACCAGGAAGCCTGATGCTTCGATGAGAATTTACAAAATCTACTATAGACTGTACAGTACATTCGTCGCAGCTTTGAGTTCCTGGGCGGTAGGCCCCATACACAATGTGATTGTTGATGTCTGTTGCCTAATGATGGCCAATGAGGCACGCACTCTAATGAAGTGTGCCGTGCTAGGACTGTAGGACGCCCTTAAAAGGTCCTCTTGACGGCCACCCACAGAGCCCGGGATGCGTAGGCGTGCGGATCAGGTCTGCTCGTAGATCGTGATTACAGTCGGCGCCAAATTTATCGATGAATACTTAACTTAAATATTAGACTAAATATCCACCAACATTACATAAGTTCAAACAGTACATGACAACAGGAACGAGAACCACCTGTAAGCCGTTTCAAGTGGGAGGTGATAATTTCATTTTTGGCATTTTACTAGGTCCGGTTTGATTTGATCACGGAATATCAGAGATGTTCTTTTGAATGTAAACATGAGGTAATTTAGTTACGTTTGAAGAAAGGATATTTTTAAAATTCTAAATACTTCGACAAGCGAATACCTGGCTGAGGAATAGTATCGCAAGATAGTCCAGAATTTCGTAAGTTATTCGAACAATTAAAAATATTCCTGAAAATATGAAATTAGTTAGAATTTCAATTTATTCCCGTTTTCCGTTCACTGCTACAAGTGACTAGCCAGAAACACCACCCCTGGCTACGATCCAAAGTATAACAAGTGTTTAACTTCCCTTCAACAGCTGTGTGTTTTAAGAGTACCTGACCTGCAGATGTACTGCTTTGAAAAAGGGTTCTTTATCGTTGTCACTGGTACAAATTTCATACATGTAAGGTCAAATGCTAGCAGACTGTGCTGAGGATCAGTGCAACGCCTCATACGTCATTCCCAGAGTGTCAGCAAGAGGAATGTAAAATTTGCATCGTGTTTAGATTACAAATTTAGCGCCAAGTTTCTATGTCCGATGAGGAACGACATCTATAAGAAAGATAGAAAAGAAAAGAAAGGAAAAGAAGAATCATAGATTAACGAGTAAAATTTATGCAAGTCCATCTCTCAATGTTAATTTATTGTTTAATTTTCAGCAACATCAAACTATGACTTATTTTTCGAAATGTTAACTAAGTTTTTACAAATTTTCAAGCCTTAATTTCTGAAAGGCCATTATTGGTTGTAGAAACGGACAATAAGCATATTAATTTTGAAGTGCAAACTCTTTACTGATGAGATTAAAGTGTTTACAGCGTACTATGTCTTCTAATATGAGACGAAACAAGTTTGTTACTTTCATCACTCTGTCTCATTCTCACGATATGATAGTGACTGCGGCGAGAGCAAAGCCTGTGGTCTCTACGACAAGTTCCAGTTGGGGGTCCAGTCAGGCTTCGGACTGTGGACTAATCTGTCGTATAAAGTCCCTGTATCCAGATGGAACAGTAATAATAGGACCACTTCGGCATAGGAAGTTGATAATACATCTATTATAAATGTTTGTTACTTAAAATTTAAAGAATCGTCATTACAGGATAAGCGAATTAATGTATTATCGTAAAATACTAAGAGTGACGTTGTTCTTGTTGTTGTTATTTGACAATATGTCAGAACAAGAGCGATTTCAGCACTGTGCTTTGTAGCAAAGGAAGAATGAGCGTTGTTTCCCAGCTTGGCACGTTGAAGCCCGCGACAGGAGCCTCATTTCTAGTCTGAATTTCTGGACGAGGAGCAAATGTTCTAGTGTAAGTAGTTAGAAAGCCGGGGCACGTTATTTTCCACACCGGAGTGAGTGAGTAGAGAGAACCAGCTGACCAAAACAGCTTCCCTTCTTGAAAATACTGTAGTTCTGGATTTATCTCCAATGTCTTGGTGTAATTTCTCCAGTTTAAACAAATCAAAGTTTCGTCCGAAAAGTTCTTGTTCTATATTTCATAAACAGTTATGCCTCAGTTGTTCCCTTGGAGTATATTCAGTCATGGTCTAGGTATACTGTATAGATACTTTACGTGGTCTTGGGCATGACTGGTACACATTACTCCTGAGCTCTTGGACAAGTATTTCTATTTACGGCAATGCACAACGCATACGTCCCTACCAATCCAAAGAATTCTAGCTGAAAACACAGTGTTAGCTATTCAATATTCTGCACATTCTATTAATGCCACCTAGCGAATTTTTCCAAATTCTTCGTCTGAAAAGAACTCCGAAAGGAAAGGGGCATAAGATTATTCCAGCTACCAGTTATCGGATCATCTGCATTTAGCATTGTCGCCCAGGTAGCAGATTTGCTTCCAATTCTTTACCTAGCCTTTTCTTACGTTTTTCAAAGAACTTGCACATTTATCGAATTGACAAATTATTCCAATCCCTTACTACTTGTCCTATTAATGAAAACTTTCCCAAATTTGTCCTCTTGAATTCCAACTTTAACTTCATATTATGACCTTTCGTACTTTTAAGAGCTCCACTCAAGCTTATTCGTCTACTAATGTCATTCCAGGCCATCTCCCCACTGACAGCTTGGAACATAGGCCTACCGTTTAGTCGAGCAGCTCGTCTTCTTTCTCCCAAGTCTTCCCTCGTGTTTTGCCCGAAATCACCAAGAACAAATCATACTGTTTCCTTAGATTTTTTTCCAGACCTCGTATCAAGTAAACCTGGTGTTGTTCCCATATACATGAACCATGCTCCAATAGGGCTATTACCACAGACTTATTCTCCCTCACCTTTGTATCCTGCTAGATACTAGGAAAGACAGAATCAACCACCTTTCCAACTAGATAGAGCCGAAGGAAAGCCTTCCATGTGGACACCAGGTGAAGTGGACAACCTGAAAAGCCCTTAACAGACTCCGTACTGAAGTTGCCAGAACAAAAGAAAATTTGCGGATGTGGGGTTTCTCAAGCGATTCATCACTTTGTGATTGCGGAGAGCAGCAGACGATCCAACATCTATGTCAGTGTGTTTTATGTCCTTCAATGCGCACTATGAAAGACTTGATAGCAGCCTCCCACAGTGCTATTGACGTCGCCCAATACTGTCCAAGAATCATCTAGCTCTTGAATTGTTGCTTTATCTGTGATTGTTTGTATAACACATCTGTATATTTGTATAGTAGGAATTTAATTATCACGATTTTCAATATCTGCATTTAAAGTTGGTACTTCTGACACGAATAAAGAAAGGCCTTTGCATCCTTATCCAGAAGACTGCAACGGACGAGCTGCAAACTGGACAGAATTCTCAGGCTGCTTCCAAATCCTTACGAAATATTGACAGCAGTCGATTGAGTGATAGGAAACTATTTTGAAGGGATCAAGGGCCGTTAGAAAGTTGCATGTTTTATCTGACAGTGGTAGTCCTGAAACTCTTCATTATTAATGTTACTGGTTTCACTAAATACTCTTATGGTTTTCGGAGACACCGAGGTGCCAATGGATCTACCGACCCGAAGATTTAAGAGCCTTCAAATGCCATCGGACTGAATCAGGGTCGAACCCACCAACTCGGGCCTTTTATGGCCTTTACGTTTGTATATCGAAAATGGTTATCTGATTGTGTGAGAGGAATACATATAGAACTAAAGAATGGCCCTAATTTCACCTGGTACAAAGGTACCTCTTGTATAAAATTACCGAGCGAGTGGCTATATGGTTTAGGTAACGTAGCTGTCAGCTTGCATTAGGGAGAAAAGGGGTAAACATTTACTAGCACATCCTCATGGTTAATAATATTATAGCGTACTGTAATTTTACCTCGGATAACTAGTAGAGGAGAGATGCGTTCACTAGGAATGCCAGGGAACCACCAGCCCGCCCCCTAGAAGTTCATTTACTTTATAACTAAATATAATGATGCGCCGTGATTTTCCATCATTTCTGCAGCTACTACCGCTGCCATTGGCTGAAATACAATGGAGTATAACGTCATTCTCGGAAATCAACACACGCAGATTTCGTTACCAACCACCGCACAAGAAGGCATCCTTGAACACTGATAGCCATTGGACGGAAGAACGACGCCATTTTGGTGGACGGCCGCTCTGCATCAAGAGAAGGAAATGGACGGTAGAACGGCACCATTTTAGTGGACGGAAAGTAAGGTTTTCCATTGATGATGGTACAGGGCGCATGACATATTAGACGAATGGACTTTTTCACTAACCAGGACGTGTGCAGACCTATAAAACCAGCCTGTAAATAAAACAAACGGTGATGTTCATACAACTGCAATAAAATCTTTAAATTGTTCCTAGTCCGCCTCTATCGTGTAGTGGATAGTGTGATTAGCCACTCCCGGAGGCCCGGATTCGATTCCAGGCTCTGCTACGAAGTTTGAAAAGTGGTACGAGGGCTGGAACGGGGTCCACTCAGCCGCGGAAGATCAACTGATTAGAGGGAGATTAGATTCCCCTCCTCAGCTATCCTCCAAGTGGTTTTCCGTGGTTTCCCACGTCTCCTCCAGGCAAATGCCAGGATGGTAGCTAACTTAAGGTCACGGCCGCTTCCTTCCCTCTTCCCTGTCTATCTTTTCCAATCTTCTCTCCCCCCCCCCTCCAACAAGGCCCATGTTCTGCATAGCAGCTGAGGCCGCCTGGGTGAGATACTGGCCCACCTTCCCAGTTGTATCCCCCCGACCCAATGTCTCACGCTCCATGATACTGCCCTTGAGGCCGTAGCGGCGTGATCCCTCTCTGAATCCAAGGTAAATACCAGCCCTCGACTGTAAACGGATTACGAAAGAAGGAAAGAAAGAAAATGTTCATAAATTCCACAGGAAATTCGAAAAACTGACCTTTCAACCTTCGTACAAAGTCGTCACAATAACAACAGGAGTAACATAAAAGACATGTGCATTGTTGATATCTTATGTTCCGCCAAAACATGGTTTCGCTGTCTCCATGTAATTCGCAGATGCACATACGGTACATGATTGGCGAACGTTTGTCCTCTTTTATGTAAAAATTATATTACCCACTGAAAACTTTTGCTCATGTAGGCCTATATTTTAAACCCTTTGAGAAACTGCACCTTCTACCTACTGTCTATTCGTCTACTAATGTCAATCCACGCCATCTCTCCCCTGACAGCTTGGAACATAGGCTTACCATTTAGTCGAGCAGCTCGTCTTCTTTCTCCCAAGTCTTCCTTCGTCTTTTGCCCGAAATCACCAAGAACAAATCATACTACATTCCTTCGGATTTTTTCCAGTCCTCGAATCAAGTAAACCTGGTGTTGGTCCCACTAATTCCATTAATAAGAAAGAGATTAGAAATGATGCCGCATAAATCACATCCGAATGTTCATTTGGTAGGGAACATAATATACACTACACAATAAAGTGTTTAGCTGCTTAATTAAAAAACAAAAGACACAATGTTCAATGTTTCAAAGGAATCATAATTAATATGAAAGGAATACACGGAGTTGTATTAAACCAATTAATTACTTCGGGATACGTCCATAATATGGTAGCTTCAAAAATAAGATATCATACGGAGAAACTTTATTTTAGAGGCAGATATAAAGCTGCACAGTAGCAGGGCACTGTTACACATTACTATTCAACATACTCGCTATTCTTGCCCCAGCACTCGTTCCAGCGGTACACCAAGGCATCGATGCCGATATGAAAGAAATATACGTCCAGTCTCTTAAGACATGTCATGACGACATCTTGAACTGCCGTATCGTCGTTGAATCGCTTACCATCCAGGTGCTTCTTCAACGATCACTAATTTACCAAGTATTGTGCAGGAATACAATATGATAATCTTGCTTTTTGCTTCGGTTCGCTCTGAGTTAATTGGTTTGTATTTGCATTATAGGGGCTGCCTGGCCGAGGCGGTAAAGGCGTGCTCGGTTCGCCAGGATGTACATGGGTTCTAATCCCTGCCAGGAAGTCGTAAAATTTAAGAAACGAGATTTCCACTTCCGGAGGTGCATATGGCCCTGAGGTTCACTCAGCCTACACCAAAAATGAGTACCAGGTTAATTCCTGGGGGCAAAGGCGGCCGGGCGTAGAGCTAACCACTCTACCCCATCACGTGCCGAGGTTAACAATGGTGGAAGCCTTTACCTTCCACTCCTCCAAGGGCCTTCATGGCCTGTACGGAGGTGACTTTGTCTTTGTCTTATTTGCATTTATAGTATATTTCATACTGTGTGGTTAAATATAAGATAGGGCATTATTGTCCTAATTTTGCCACTAATAAAGAAACCTATTATTATTATTATTATTATTATTATTATTATTATTATTATTATTATTATTATTATTATCCCTACCAGTCACCGAACGAATTAGGCGTGCGGTTTGGGTCGCGCAGCTGTGATCATGCATTCGGGAGGTAGTGGGTTCGAATCCTGAAGATGGTTCTCTGTGGTTTCCTATTTTTAAACCAGGAAAATTCCTTATCACTTATCACTTCTCAACCCTTTTATTGCCGAAAATATTCGCTGTGTTAGTGTGACGTTAAATAGCCCATTAAAAGACAGGGCGTTATTGTCCTAATTTCGCCACTAATAAAGAAACCTATTATTATTATTAACCTAATGCACTGTTACTAATAACTAGACAACGGATTCGTTGCTAATAACTAGACACCGTATTTGTTACTAATAACTAGACACCGTATTTGTTACTAATAACTACACACCGTATTTGTTACTAATAACTAGAAAATAGCTGAAAGTGGGGTGATTTTTTGTTCTCATTCAGTTGTTTAATCATAATCTTGATTTTGTGTATTGATGTGTGTGAATCGCGTGTGTCTAGTAGAGGAATGTTATGTTTGTATTTCAAACAAGTGTTTAATCGCGTGAAGATAAGTGAATACTTAAATGCATACTTCACCACTTCTTACAGCATAGTTGCATCCTTATATTGTTGACTAGCAAGATACCCGTGCTTCGCTACGGTATTATACTGAAATTTATAATTGAATGCTTATTGTTTTAGATATATAATCCGCCGAAATTCGCGGTCTGACTCGTTTTCTGCGCGAACCCACCAAAATTCCCGATCTGACTCGTTTTCTATTAGATTACGGCATGTTTCCTCCCATTTTTCAATCTTCTTTTCCAGCAATCGATTTCGTACTTCCCGGGCTAGGCTCAGGTATTCCTCCCGGTCAGTTGGGTCCGTAAATCTTTGCCATCTTTTCCTATAATCATTTTTAATATGGGTAAAATCCTTCAGGAGATCCGGCGTGGTGTCATATTGGGTGCCTAGAAGGCACTGAACCCGCGGCCGGACTGCATTCTTAGTCATTACCCGTCCAGGAGCCGTTTCCAGCGCGGTCCGCACATTTGACGACGGTCCGGAACATTATTATTATTATTATTATTATTATTATTATTATTATTATTATTATTATTATTATTATTATTACTATTATTATGTGTTGCTGGAATGGATGATGACAGGAAAACCGGAGTATCAGGAGAAAAACCTGTCCCGCCTCCGTTTTGTCCAGCACGAATGTCACATGGAGTGAACGGGATTTGAACCACGGAACCCAGCTGTGAGAGGCCGGCGCGCTGCCGAGGATCCTTATAAGTACATTAAGAACAGTAAAATCAATTGGTCTCACCTCCTTCTACACCCCACCGCCGTTAAGTTTATTTAACGGCACCCCCCCCCCCACAAAAAATTAAAAGAAGGCTTGTTTCTTATGTTTAAAGAAGATTTCAAACACCAATGTTCACGTCTATTACCTTCAGTTTTGAGATATAAGTATCCCCATAAAAGTAATTCACTTTTTTCACTTCATTTCACACTACTCCCCCCCCCCCTAAGTGAATTTTCCCGCAAAAAATACTTGTTTCTTTAATAGTAAAGGATCTTCTAAATACCAATTATCACGACTCTAACTTCATCCTCATGAAAGGAATTCAACTCCTTTACACTCCCGCCCTCCAAGATGGTTTCCCCCCAAAACGCGTTTTTCTTTGTTTTTAAAGGAGATCCAAATACGAATTTTCACGTCTGTAACAACTTTAGTTTTTATTAGATGTATGTATTCTCATTCAATTAATTCAATTAATTTTACAATTCTTTCACCCCCCCCCCCTTCATTGGATTTTCCGAGAATACGTGTTTCTTTATTTTTAAAGCAGATTGCAAATATCAAATTTCACGTCTGTAACATCTTCATTTTTGAGATATCAGTAGCCTAATTAAAAGAATTCAACACCATTTTCAGTCACTTTTACCCCCCCCCCTCCCTCCACCCAAGTGGTATTTCCGAAAGCTAAAAATACACGTTTCTTTATGTTTAATAGAGATAAAAAATACCATTTTTCACTTCTGTAACATGTTAAGTTTTTTGAGGTAAACTGTAAAAATTCTCATTTTAAAATTTCACCCCTTTTGAGTTCCCCTTAAGTGGAGTTTCCAAACACAAATCACCTATGTTTCTTTAGATTTACAGGAGATTACAAACACCCACTTTTTACGTCTGTAACATTTTACGTTTCCAAGATATTCTGTAGATATAGTCTTTCAAAAATTCACCCAATTTGTCACTCCTGTTTAACCGCCATTAATTGGATTTTCCAAAACTAAAAAATACGTGTTTCTTTATTTTTAAAGGAGATCCCATGTACAAATTTTCAGTTCTGTAATATCTTTCGTTTCTGAGATATATGTATGCTCATTAAAGGCATTCAACCCATTTTTCACCCTTTTACACCCCTCCTATTGGGATTTACAGGAAACAAAAAATACGTTTTCCTTTATTTTTAGAGGAGATTCTAACTACCAATTTTTACATCTGTAAATTTTAAAGTTTTAAGATTTATAAAGCATATAAAAAGGTGTCTACTAATAACAACTTCTTTTAAACGATCCAAATTATAAAAATAATAATATGAAGAAAAAATATGTTAACGATAATGAAAGAACAATAATGCCCCCGTGCCAGCGAAATTAACCAATTAAGGTTAAAATAGCCGACCCTGCCGGAATCGAACCCGGGACCCCGGTGACCAAAGGCCAGCACGCTAACCATTTAGCCATGGAGCCGGACAGGGAAACAGAGATATTAATCCAGACAATCAAACACAGAAATATCTTATTTAGGTCGCATGACGAATCCAAAACACGAAATGATTATATTAATTTTTAAAATAAGTAAAAAAGTGCAACAAAAAGAGAAATGTCTTGGCCCGAAAACACGTATGTGATGACAACAATGAGAACAGTTCCATGCATCCTTTGACCGAACGAAATTCCGACTTCTGATCTCTAACATCCAGTAGTAGTAGAAGGAGAAGAAGAAGAGTATGAGTAAATAAATATTCAAATATAACCTTGACTAGTTATCAACAAACGTCCACCCATGGCCATGAGACTTGAATTAAGAGATGTCTTTGAGAAGCTTCCCGGATATGGCATCGCCATAATATTGGTGAATTCCTTTTAGAGAGTATTTACGATATTTGTCAATGCTATAGAATGACAAGGAACAGAAATACGACTGCACCACTTGCAATACTGAGAGAGAAAGAGAGAGAAAGATGGGTGCGGCCGCGGTGATGTGTGAGCTTGTAGCTAGCCAACGAGTCTGGAGTGAGGACCTCCCGACAAAGACCACACAGAACTCCACTCGCCAATAACTTCACATCACAAACATGCTCTGCTCTCAAGAGTATAAAACCAATTTCACTGATAGAGTCAACTTTGTGGCACCTTCGCCGTGCTGATCTGTCGAGGCGCTCAGACAGCGGACACCATGATGAAGTCACAAATACGTACATCGTGCAAGCTCTCCTCCTCCAAGGATATGCTGTAGCTTATTTTACTACCGAAAAGTCCCACTTCATGGCTGAGGGGACAGTGTCTTAGCCTGTCGGGTCTCGGGGCCAAGGTTCGATCCCCAGCTGAATCGTGAAACTTAACGGTTCAATATTAAAATCCCACGCCTCGGCCGACAATCTAACCCAGGACCCGATGTCTGAAGACCAAGAGGCTATCCAGTCAGGCACGGAGACAGGTAATACAATAATAATAATAATAATAATAATAATAATAATAATAATAATAATAATAATAATAATAATAATAATATAGGAGATTCGGCTAAATCCGCAATGTTTAGGAGTCCTGAACATGGCTTTCCGTGGTTTCCCATTTAATCAACCCTGATTAAGGCCGCGGTCACTTCCTTCTCACTCCTAGTCCTTTCTTACGCCATCGTCACCGTAAAATCTATCTGCGTCGGTGCGACATAAAGCAAATTGTACTAGAAAAAGAAAAAAAAGTAGAAATCAATTAAACGTACGTTTTCTGCATCCTTGGATAGGGAGAGCAGATTCAGTTCCTTGGCCGGTACGTTCCCAGAATATGACTGCACTGGATTTAGTTTTGTTTGGGGTCACATTAAATCAATTGTTTATGAAACCCCCATCCATACAGCAGAAGAATTAGTTGCTAGAATTATTCTTTCTTTTGACAATCTTCGTAACTGACCATGGATATTTCCAAGGTTTTTTCGTTCAATCACACTGCGTTGTACTTTGCGTTTTGGGCCGATGACCTAGTCGTTAAGCCCCTTTAAGGGGGGATGTAAATGAGAATGGTTGAAAATTTCGATTTTTTGAAAATGATGTATTTTGAATATTTGGGATGTTGTTTTCATCTTGTGAAATTTTCATGGTAATATCTTTTCTAGAAGTGGCTGAAAAAATTAATGTTTATGTGAGTGCGCAAATGTATCGCACCAAGTTTCAACCTACTCTGTTGCTTTTGGATGCCCCAAGGATGACTGGTGTAAGTGCAATATTTATAGAACTACTTACAAACAAACGTTCACTCCCTGAGGCGTTATGAATGAAATAAAGCCACATTCAGAGTTCTGGCTGACCCAGAATTACTAAAAAAGTGTATTGATGGGAAGACCCAAAATAATAATGAAAGTTTTGACAACCTAGTGTCGGGTCGGTGTCCAAAAACTACATTCTGTGGACTGAAAGTGTTATCTGTTGCTGTTTATGATGCTGTTTAATGAGGGAAATAAAGGCAGAATTGAAGTTCTAAGGCAGGTAGGAATGGAACCAGGAGTACATACTATCCGGATATTGAATGAAATAGATCAGAAGAGAATTGCAAAAGCTGAAGCCAGTCTACCAAAATTACAGCAGACTGCAAACAGCACAGAAGATCAGAGAATAGAACGCAAGAGGATGATGAAGAACACTATTCATATGGAGGACATTAATTATCTGGCTTTAAAAAACGAGTATTTTCATACTGAATGCAAAGAAAAAAATTTAAACCACCATTTCTCACAATCACATTTTTCAAACTATTTTGTACCTTTTCTCAGCAGCTATTAGAGTCAGAGTAATGTAATTTTCAGTACTTGCTTATAGCAACACAACATCACTTAAGAACTAGAATAAAGAGACTACAGTTATTAGAAACCAAATTATGGGGTTATTATGAACTGAAAAATGGGGTTGAAAAAATTTTGGAAATTAAAAATTTAATTTCTACCCAACCATTTCACTCAAATACAAAATTCTAGTTCCCAAAACTAACATATGTTTGTAAAGTATGCACAACAAATTTCATAGTGATATGTCCATTGGTCTTTGGAGAAAGGCGCACTTTTGTAACAATGGATTTTCTAAAAATGATATCAACTTTTTGACCACACTGTATAATATTTCTAACTGTAATAAATCATTTAGACTCACTAATACCATTTTATTACATGTGCAAAATATGAAAATTCTATCTTGAAAAACAAGCCCACAGTGATTTTTTTAAACAAACACTGAATTATTGTTGACAACCCCACTTAAACAAGCATCATCATCAACTTTGCGTGCCAAGAATGACGGTTGTAATTTTGAACAGTTCCTATAGTTTGTCAATTACATTTTCTTAATATATGTTATTTGCTTTTAAAATGTTACTGTTTAACCATAGAAAGTAAATAAAGTATCTTTCCAAGATGTCATTCTTTCATTTTTCCTTCATACCACTATCTCGAAAGGGAAGCATTTCCGAACATCATTTTATTTATTTAATCCATTTATCCCCCGGGGTTGGTTTTTCCCCAGACTCAGCGAGGGATTCCACCTCTACCGTCTTAAGGGCAGTGTCCTGGAGCGTGAGACATTTGGTCGGGTATACAACTGGGGCGGAAGAGTAGTACCTCGTCCAGGTGGCCTCACCTGCTGTGCTGAACAGTGGCCTTATGGGGAATGAGACGATTGAAAGCGATGGTAACGGAAGAGGGAAGGAAGGAAGGAAGGAAGGAACGTAGTGGTCGTAGCCTTATGTTAGGTACCAACCCGATATTTACCTGGGGAAGAAGTTGGAAACCACGGAAAACCACTTCGAGAATGGCTGAGGCAGAAATTGCCCCCCTCCCCCTCTCGTCAGTTGATCTCCCGAGGCTGAGTGGACCCCGGTCGAACATTATTTTATTAAGAAAAAATGTTCATTTTCATGTCCTCAATCCCATCACAAAATTAGGGATACTTACTCTGATACATCCTCCGAGGATAGTGGTGACTACTACTACTTCTAAAATGTTTTCATTCCTCCCCTGAAAGGGGAGGCGGGCCTCCTAGACAGTGTCACCGTGTCTCAGGCCGGGAGGTTTGTTACGGTGAAGGAGATGCTCGGTAAGGAGATGCTCGTTGTAGGTGAGGGGGGGGGGGTGGGGAGGTGGCCGTGGCCTATACTAGGAACTGTCCTGTCATTCGCCTTAGTGCAGGAGAATGGAAAACCACGGAAAACCATACTCAGGACAGACGACGGTTGGGGCCAGCCGTGAGGTGCAGTCCTCTCCCGTCTCCCGAATGTAGAGGCGTAGAGCCATGGTAGAGCTGTGGCCACCCCTCGACTGCTCGGTTGGCCGGTCAGAGTGCAGAGCTGTTGGACCACGGACCAACCGTGGCCACTTACGGGCCGAGATCCACTCTACATCTACCGACGGATAGTGGTGAATGTGCACTCAAAGGTTTAAGATACAGTATCTCAAATGCCAAAACGTAGGTAGTATTATATTAGTAGCTGTTACACAGTACCTGTCGTTGACGGGTTAGTTCTTGTACAGTTGCAGTACAAGAACTGTACAAATTGGAGAAAAATTATAGGACGAGGATTAAGGGATTGGAATAAATGATTAAGGGAAATGTTCCATAATTTTCCAAGTTCGTTGAAAACGTTTAAGAGAAAGCTAGGCTGTTTCTGTTAGGTCATCAGCCCAGAGGCTGGTTGGATCCTCAAATAGCACCACCAATGGCTATGTAGTTATAGGGAAACCGCAAAAACCAATGGCAGAGCCCAAATGAGATGTACTAGGCAAGATGAGGAGTGAGGTAGTTTGCCATTGCTTTCCTCACTGGACCAGAAGGTGTTACTGCAGCACGATTGATCCTATCAGCAACACCTTTCATAACACTCAGACACTATTTGTGCTCTGAATGTCATTACTCAGCACCACTCATACCCCAGCAGCTTCCATATTGTCACAGCCATGGATGAGACTGGGACTTCGGTGGAAGCTACACTTTGCTCTGGCCTGTGAAACAACTGATAGGGAATCTGCCAGCTGGTCGACAGACCTAAATGCAGATGATTGATTGATTGATTGATTGATTGATTGATTGATTGATTGATTGATTGATTGATTGATTGATTGATTGATTGATTGATTGATCTGAACTATCAACAGTCAGGCAGTCAATGCAATGTTGTTGAACGGTTTTTAGAGGCCCAGGACTTCGTAAGTCATCATTTTTCTTGCAGGTAGAAGCTATTAGGCCATCGGAGACCAAGGAAGTTTTTAACTCCCCCACCCCCCCACATCCTTCTACTTAACTGAAGAATATTTCTGAATACATCCGTTACCATAGCTTGTACGGTAAGAATAATATATATGAGACATAGGAGATCGGATATAGCATTTTCTATTACTATAGTTATGTTCAGGTTTCCGATGTAGTTAATATTAACGTAGAAATTTGACATTTCCAGTTTTGGCTCTTTTAATATTACTACGCCACATGCTAGCATTACACGGCTATCCCAAACGGCACAATACACGGTTAAACAATTAGTACTGAAATTACAAACATGATTTGAACATCAAAAAATGCTGAATGTCGCCAGAAATCAGCCACTCCACCGACAAGTATCGTCGCTCCTCTGTCAAAACCGTGAATGTTACAATGCTCTTCCTATCCATTACTTTCCTTAAGAGTGGTCATACCCCTCAGCCACATATGGATATGGAGTCCATCAGAACAATTTTCGTTGGGTTAATTTTTCTATGCGCGTGTGTAAAGGAAAATGAACCTTAAATACATCATACTCTAGGAGTAGGTAAATACCCCCCTCCCACATGGCTCTACAGCCCTTGAAGGGGCTTGGCCTACCAAGCGACCGCTGCTCAGCCCGAAGGCCTGCAGATTGCGAGGGGTCGTGTGGTCAGCAAGACGAATCCTCTCGGCCGTTATTCTTGGCTTTCTAGAACGGGGCCGCCATCTTACGTCAGATAGCTCCTCAATTCTAATCACGTAGGCTGAGTGGACCTCGAACCAACCTTCAGGTCCAGGTAAAAATCCCTGACCTGGCCGGGAATCGAACCCAGGGCTCTCGGGTAAGAGGCAGGCACGCTACGCCTACATTGCTACAGTACGGTACAGAGAGGTTCATTCTTTTTTAAACACGCGCATATTAAAACTCGACGAAATTTGTTCTAATGTACAGCGTATCAATATGTGGCTTGGAGGCGTGACCAGTGTTAACGGAAATAATAGATAGGAATAGTATTGTCATATTCACGATTTTGGCATACGAGCGACGGTATGATATGAAGGTAAGATCGGCATAAAAGTGGGCAAATTGAGGCAAATATTCGTTTATAGGAAGAGGAATTAGGGATTGGAATAATTTACCAAGGAAGGTGTTCTTTAAATGTCCAACTTCTTTGAACTATTTAAGTAACTTCTAGGGTAAACAAGTGATAGTGAATCTGCCAGCTGGGTGACAGCCCTAAATGCAGATTGGTGGTGATTTATTGTGGTTGATTAAGAATGGATGCAGCATCGCGAGAGGTCACTTGTCCTTCTGCAACAGATGGCTTAATTTCTCGTACCCTTCCTTGCCACTCCTCGGATCTCACGCCCCCAAATCCCTATACGCTGAAAGATTTCGTTTTCTAGTCAGATGACCCACGTAGGAATGCTTACGAATCACGAAGCAAGATACAGTCATTTCTTTTGTCCTAGCGGCAACCTGCGTTCATCAACATGTTCAAAAATCCGACGCAGTTAGGTACATGTTGCCTGTTATAGGGGTGATAGTACCCCTTGGTGAACAATTTAAAGTATCTAGGTGTTAATATAAGGAATTATCTTCATTGCGGTAATCATATTAACAAGGTTGTTAAGAAAGGTTATACATCTCTTCGCATCGTTATGAGAGTATTCAGGGATTGTAGTAAGGATGTAAAGAGAGGGCGTATAAGCCTCCGGTAAGACCGCAGTTAGAATATGGCTCCAGTGTATGGGACCCTCACCAGGATTATTTGATACGAGAAATGGAAAAAATTCAAAGGAAAGCAGCTCGATTTGTTCTGGGTGTTTTCCGACTAAAGATTGCTACAAAATTGTTGCAAACTTTGAGCTGGGAAGACTTGGAAGTAAGGAGACGAAATGCTCGACTATGTGGTGTGTTTCGAGCTGTCAGTGGAGAGTTGGCGTGTAATGACGTAAGTAGAAGAATAAGCTTTATTGAAGCTTTTAAAAGTAGGAAAGATCATAATATGAAAATAAATTTGGAATAGAAGAGGACAGATTGGGGCAAATATTCATTTATAGGACGAGGAGTAAGAGACTGGAATAAATTATCAAGGGAAATGTTCCATAAATTTCCAAGTTCGCTGAAAATATTTTTAAAAGGCTAGGTAAACAACTGACAGGGCATCTGCCACTTGGGCGACAGCTCTAAATGCACATCATTGATTGATTGATTGATTGATTGATTGATTGATTGATTGATTGATTATATCCTAATGATTTTAATTATTTCACTACTAGCTCTGTATTGTACTCTCTGTTTTTACCCTCTGTTTCAACACGATTGTGTTGTTTTTCTCTTAGCCATGTTGTAACATTCTATGATTTTTTCACACTAGTTTTAAGCCTATTTAATTTTCTAAATGTAAATGTTGATTCTTAGGGTGCCATGTATTTTAAGGACACTAGGTTCGGGGCCCTGACCTAACTTTAGGCTAAGATTTATTTCGGCTCATGATGCTTACGACAGTTAAGCGAAACATATCCCATCTTACGACGCCTGTTGTAATCTTTATATCCTAAATATAAGGAAAGATAAGTATTGGAAAGGTGGTGTTAACTATTTTAATATTCATAATAAGTGGTATGTTCTGAGCTGTCAGCAGAGAGATGATGTGGAATGACATTAGTAGACGAATAAGTTTGAGGGGCGTCTTTGAAAGTAGGAAAGATCACAATATGAAGATAAAGTTGGAATTCAAGAGGACAAATTGGGGCAAATATTCATTTATAGGCAGGGGAGTTAGGGATTGGAATAACTTACCAAGGGAGATGTTCAAAAAATTTCCAATTTCTTTGAAATCATTTAAGAAAAGGCTAGAAAAACAACAGATAGGGAATCTGCCACCTGGGCGACTGCCCTAAATGCAGATCAGTATTGATTGATTGATTGATTGATTGATTGATTGAATGATTGATTTTGAGAGCATGTTTTATCATTTTAGTACTGTCTGCTTTGCCGCATGCTACCAGCTACCATAAATAACGAGTTTCGAGAAATTCTGTTAAGCCATTGCTCCGTGAAGCCATAACTAACGAACAGACAAACAAACAGACAGATAGCAAACTGAGCCTACTTCTGACATTTGTATCGAGATAAAATCGAAGGAAGTAGCAAAAATTTGAAGTGTGCAGATAAAGTTATAACGTCACATATACTGCCCTTTCGTTCAGACGTTCCCAGATTTGACGGGTCGCAGATATTAACCATATCTGGTTCATTCCTCTAATTCGGGGAATGGATTTTTGAGATCGCCTTTAAACACATCACACTACCAACAATCACATAAGCATACAGTAATGAATGCATGCCTTCACATAGATTTGGCATCAGGAAGGGCATCCGGCTCTATAACTGGACTTAATCTACACATAGTGCCGATCCGAAGTTGCTGGATAAGGCCAAGAAGAAGAAAAGAAGAAGAATAAGAAGAAGAAGAAGAAGAATAGATCGATTGTGAGAGGACTGAACAGTTGTTCGCACTTGAAACAACTGAAAGAGAGTTTAACTTTCATTATTTAAGTAAGTTCTCTTTCACCGTATCCACAAAAGAAAGTTCGAGAAGCTTGAAGCCGCTCGCTCTTATAAAAATTTGAGCGTGTTGAGCACGCGGAGATTGAGTGACGGCGCGGGACCTTAGCCCGTCATGCCAGATGGAAACAAAGCCTTCCCCAGCCAACACAATGGCTTGACCCGACCTCAGGCTGTCAGCAAGCCGAACGACACCCACCCCTCCTCCAAACAGTCAACAATTAATACCACAACCTTTGACGAGGAAAACATGTGCATGCATACTAAATTAGACGTCGTCCCCTTTCGCGTGCTAGTGTAAGTTGCTGTGACCCTATTTTAAAGATCACTCACAAAATGCACGGTGGAATTATAAAGAAAATAATTGTTCGTTAAACAAGAATAGTTTTGACATTTAAGGAGTTGAGAGCTGCAAGGTTACCACTCGTTGCAGCCAAATAAAAACCTGCTCACACTAATCAGCTAAGTAAGGAGAAAGTCATAATCTCTAGAACTTCCACTGTGAAACAGAAAATAGCACTACCTTAAGTGCATTTGAACCATTTAATGCCTAGCCAGTGGTTCTCAAACTGTGGTCCACGCTTCTCCAGCGGTCCCCAAAGATTTTTTGGGGGGACCGTGAACGAATATTTTGGGTAGGAAAGTATCTTCCTTCAGAAGGATTTAATTTAATTGATTCCCAATTTTTGGATTACCATTATGACAATGCATACAATCACAGTCATTAAAAAGTTTTTTTAATGCTATTTGTTCGGGGCGTCGACCCATGTGGATCTTTTGACCCTGCTGGCACCATATTGTATGAACCTGCGTGAAATTGGAATAGCGGTAGTGTGGAATGTTGTGTGTGAGGAAAGGACCATTAAGGACGTCACAAACACTCAGTCCCCAGGTCAGGGATATTAATCATTACAATTTAAATCTCCTGACCCAGCCGGGAATCGAACCCGGGGCCGCCGGGTGACAGGCGGACGCGTTGCCCCCTACACCGCGGGGCCGGACCTTTAAAAGCTTAGTTTTGTACATTAATTTAGCCACTAAAAATTGGCAATAAATTGATATTCACATCAAGATTGATCCATAAACAGTCAATAGGGATTGTATAAATGATTTAATAGAATATGAAGGGAACCTTTCACTGCCAACAAGGAAACCTTCGACCTAACTATTTCTTCAAACCGAAGTAAGGGATGGTAGAAGTGCTTTAGTTATAAAATTGTTAATTATTGCTTTTCGACATTCTTCATAAGTTTTTGAACACTGTAAGTTTAAACACAATAATCACAAACATTTTACATGCTCAAATGCCTCTCGAGATTTTCCACTAAAACTGAAATCAAATAAATATTGTTAGGAATATCTGCAGTAGTGCCTTCAACCATCAACAACAACGCCATTGTGTTATATACGAAGGTTATATATTTATATAATTTATATAAATATTATATTATTATTTATATAATTTATATAATGTATTGAATAGGTGACTCAATAAACCCTTTAGCATCCTACATTCAGTATCTTCAATACGGATTAACAATGATATTTATCACTTAAATACGGAGGTTATGTCATAAGTCATGGCAAATATTTCTTTCGCATGAATGCGAATCTACGAGACAAATGAAAATATATAGATGTGAGTGGGGAGCGTGAAGTGCTGTGGAATACCGAGTAGGTTTACCGGGTGTGGGATATAAAGATAGAAAACTGTCAGCCGTAGAATCCTTGTGTTACATAATGTTTATTCTCAGTAACTTTTATGATAAGCCCCCGAAGTAGTACCTAAACGCTGTAACGATGCGGAAGACGTCGTATACCAGTCTCCTCACCATGTGTGAATATTGCAATCATGTTTTACAGCGTTGACAGTGTCCTCTCGTGTCCCAAACAGTCTCCCACACAATGGTTCTTTCACTTTGGGGATGAGATAAAAATCGCAAGGTGACAGATCCGGTGAGTATGGCTGGTGTTCCAATACTTCCCACACCCAGCTTCTGATGCAGGCGGTCTGGCGTTGTCACGGAGAAGGATAACATTGTTCGATGTACACACGCTGTTTTTGCCTCGTTATATCCATTCTGTATGGAGCTTAAGTTACTACTGCAGTCCCATTGCCATATACGTGGTACCTGTCCAACGTACCGCCTTCCCGTGTTAGGTCCATGTACACGCGAGCACATAAATGGTGTCCCGGTATAAACAAAGCATGGTATACCCCCATCTCCACGCTTAACGCATTGCTGCATGTAGCCCGCTACAAGACTGTTGTGAATGAAATGGGCACAGTGGTGAATGTATAGCAATATACACACTATGCCTTCAGCACTACCCGTTCACCTTTTCTGTACTGGAGTGGGACAGTGTTGATTGTTTACGTCGGGACACCATTTCTGTGCTTGCATGTACTATGAGTGTCCTACAAATTCAACAAATGAGAAGTATATCGGAAAAAATGCATCGGGAAGGAGTGACGAGAAAGCAACCATTACTTCGTATGAATTGCCATTATTTATGTTTTGTTTATTTTATTTTAAATATAGAGTTGATTGAATTTTAAATGACACCTTGTGCAAGAGACTGGAGGCATTTGAAATGTGGACACACCGAAGAATACGCCTACTCAACATACCTTGGACAGCCCAAATTACCAATGTGGAAGTTTTGAATCGAATGAACAAACAATCTGAAATTGTCAGTACCATCAAGAGAAAAAAAATTGAATACTTTGGTCGTATGATACAAAACAATAAGAACCATCTACTACAAGTAATACTCCCAGGAAAATTTAATGAAAAACGTGATCCTTGGCGACGAAGTATATCGTAGGACGTAGTGAAAAAGAGGAAGAAGAAGGGAATAAAGAATGCGCAACAACAACCTACCATCAAAATTACTCACTCACCCAGATGCTCAACAAATAATAACATAGCCTACTCTTCAATCATCAATACCATTCTATTCTGTGTTAAAGTTGTATCACGGTATGGAGGTACACTACAAAATACTGCACTATTATTACAGAGTGCCTTTCACCTCTCGGTCATTCTCAGCCTTCCTGATTCTAATCCTTCTCCAAATTGTTTATGGGGTTATTTATGCGTTTGCATTAAGTTGACATAAGTAAATAGTAGCGTGTGTCATTCCTTTATATCTCCTGTCAATATGACTGGAAAGATATGTGCTGCGTTTGGCTGCAATAACTATGAAGTGCAGAAGGATTCGCGGTCTTTCTTCCGTTTCCCTCGTGTCAAGAAAATGTAAGTAAATACTGTGTTTTGCATATATATTCTTCCAGTTGCAAAGATATTTTTATAGAAGGCCTACTTCCTAAACTTCTGACATGCGCGACCCATATTTTAACTGGCTTAAAATATAATAAACTAATTTTATTGCATAGTGCAGCAGTTAACCTTCATTACCGATGTGTTGTTGTAGGTGTGATCTGTGGGTTTTGATTTAATTCAGGAAAATGCACATGCATATGTGTGTGGCTGGTTGTGTTCCAAGTTACCCCATTTGGAATGCCGTGTCAAGCACTGAAGAAAATATGGGTGATTTAAGAAATGTGATGATGATGATGATGATTATGCAAAGTTACTTTACCTTAATGTAATGGCAAGTATTGCTTATAGGGAAATATTGAATGTTTTTGCGGCTAAATTTATAGATTTTCTTTCTGTTAGTAGGCTTCAAGTTAAAAGGAAAATCGCCCAGCTCTTAAATGCAAATTCATTGAATTATGTCTGTAACGAATGTGCCGATATTTTTATTGACAAGTGTCTTAATGTGATGTACAATGCTTTTAAATGAGAAAAAAGACAAATCTAGCCGTGAAAGTTCAGGCAGGTACTGTATGCTAAAGCTAAAAAAAGTAATGCATAAATGAAATATCAAGGCCTTAAACAACAGTCCATTTCACATCTTGATTATATGTCTAATTTCAGTCTTTAAACAATAAAAATAATTCTTCTTTGATTTATCCAGAATTGCTTTAGCAACTTTGAAGTTAATATTTTAGTAACACTTTTTTTTTCTAAATGTAATTTACTTGTACATTTCCACTGATATTTTAATTTAGCGCGAATTTCCAGGTCACACCACGAGGAGCGCCACTTGCGAATTGTCTGCCATTTTAACAAGGCTAAATCCGAAATTGTCGCGTATTGTCTCTACTATATTTGGCCTGTCTAAGGTGAATTCTTATAATGAAGACGGCATAACCACCCAACCCCTGAGTTACAGGAATTGACCAATGAAATTTAAAATCCCGAATCGAACCCGGGACCCTCTAGACCAAAGGCCAGCACCCTAACCATTTAGCCATGGATCCGGACATGTAATTGTTATGATTACGATAAACGAATACTCTCTCCCCAATTCGTGGTCATCCGTGATTTGGAGAGAAGAATATTCCAGTCATTCATCAACGTAATCATAATAATAATAATAAGGTAAGGCAAGGGTGTTTTCTGCCCGAAGGCAGGTCAGAACCTCCGGAGAGGTGTGCCTGAGCCGGAGTTTACGTAGGGTAGTGTGGCCAGTTCCTTTCTGCTCCTCCATTCCCTTACCCCCACCAACAGCGCGTGGCAACCCATCCAAATCTTTACCACGCCCAATGTTGCTTAACTTCGGAGATCTCACGGGATCCGGTGTTTCAACACTGCTACGGCCGTTGGCATAATAATAATAATAATAATAATAATAATAATAATAATAATAATAATAATAATAATAATAATAATAATAATGGGAATCCGGTCTTAAAAAGGGCTTAATCCACGTTAATCTCGACTCCAGATAATTGGGAGAAAACCTTAACTTCCACTCCTCTTCCGCGAGCCTTCATGGCCTGTTCAGAGATGACTTTCCTTCACTTTTTTTTCGCAAGAATATGGCCACTTTACGGCCAATATTGCATTGCGAACCCATGTGATGATATTTCGATGCTTCTGGAGTAGGATGTTCCTTAATTATCACAGTTGAAGTGATAGAAACAAACACCCGAAGTTATTAAATTAAAATCCATAATAACTAATAATTATCCGGCAGGGCTGGGGATATGATGACTAGCCAGCAGCTGGTGGATAACATGTTAGCTACAGGTGACAGATCCTGCTACTGGTTGAACAATTAAATCCATTAAGTGGTAGAACCCAACCAGAGGGCTCACACTGCAGGCGACAGGCGGGGTAATGTAGTCCGGACTGGAGCAATTAAAAATATTAAAACGTAGAATCCAGCACAAGCTACAGGTTAGACTTGAGGCGACAGCCACGCTACTGTGGTCTGCGCCATGGCAATTAAACCATCCAACACAAGCCTCAAGGGAATCCCACCCTAGTTAGGTTACCCTTATTCACGCACTAATATATGGCTTGGCATGTCAATTTCCTCGAACAAAGCTGTTCAACCTCTATTCGTCGAACATCCTTGGTTCAAAAGATTACTCTGAAAGAATGGTGGTGAGTGGGAAGTGATCAAGGAGTAAATCAAACAATGTCGTGAAGCCCCTGTAGTATTAATCGAAGTAAGAAAGTGGGTAATAGCATCAGCTCAAAGAACGATGGTATCAGTTTATCGAAGTATAGACTCTTGAAAAGGTGGAATGAAAGACCCGTTAGGTCGCGAAAAACCAGTTAGTTTGGGGTCGGAGGAAAAGTAGGTTTGACAAAAGGGAACCAAATATATACGGTAGAAGAGTGTGGCATTAGCCACTGCGGTCGTCACGCGTGCTTTATAAGAATTTGGAGGGAATATAGTAGAATTTCTATAATACTAATGATTTGTTTTAATCTGTACATTCAAATTTAACCTACCGGCTTTAAAATCATAATCTGGAAGCCGTTTCGTTTTGCGACGTACCCAATATTTTAACAAATTTAATAGCCTATATTATTGTGTTTTAATGCATTCCCACACTTTAAAAGACGCTATTACACATTTCGAAATAAAATTATGTTGATATATTACACATTGACAGTTCTTTTCCTTACTTCCATTGTCCGTTGGATTGTGTAATTGTGAAATTATTTGTACGTGTTCAGTCTTCTTATCCTAGATCATAGTAATGATAGTACCTGATGAGTTAGTGAATCCCCTTTGATATTCGTTGAACTAGATAAAGCTTCTCAGTCTTCTCGCCGATACAAAGGCAAAATTATGGGGTCAGTGATAAATGAAGAAAAAAGTAAATTCTAGAAGAGATCAACATGAAAGTAAAAACAAAACCATCTCCGGACAGACCACAATGGCCCTTGAAGGAATTGAAGGCAAACGTTTTAACTGTCTGTAACTTCGGTACAAAGTAGGTACAATCGAGTGGTCATCTTTATGCAGACAACCCATCACTATTTCGTGGTGTACGGTAAATTAAATCAGGGACATCTGAAAGGAAAATCTTGCTTCTAAATTCTGTGGATCAGGGGAATTGAACAAGGATTTACCGCCTCAGCTTGCCAGCACGCTATCATTTTGTTTTTTGCAAATTACAAAGAGAACAGAATACATAATTATATTCACTGACCTCGATAGCTGCAGTCGCCTAAGTGCGGCCACTATCCAGTATTAGGAGACAATGGGTTCGAACCCCACTGTCGCCAGCCCTGAATATGTTTCCCGTGGTTTCCCATTTTCACACCAGACAGTACCTTAATTAAGGCCACGGCCGCTTCCTTCCCACTCCTAGCACTTTCCTGACCCATCGTCGCCATAAGGCCTATCTGTGTTGGTGCGACGCAAAGGAACTTGTAAAAAGAGAGAAAAAAAAAGGAAAAGAAATATAAGTATATTTCTCCAGCTAAAAGTCAACAACCTTTAATTCTAAATGATGATCCAGACCTTTTGGGGACAGTCGTCGTACCACCAGTGCTATATGTACTACAGTTTGGAAACCAGAGGTCAAAAATAGGAATGGTGAAGAGAAAGTTGTCTTTATTTAAAAAATAGGGGAAAATATCTAATAAGGAATGTAACTACCCTATAAACGTCTGCTCCCTAAGCGACGTTAATGTGTTGGCATTTACCGTGTGACTATACATTCTGTTATCAACATCATTAGTGTCGAAACTCTCATAATAGAGTCTCCTTTATGAATGGATACATTGGATTGCCAACCAGATTGTCGTTTGTCATTTGTCGTGAAATATCCATTATTTATAATGAAGGCCAACCTCATGTAAGTTATAACATTATGCTATTATTTAGTTTTTCAGTGCGATTAATGATCAGAAATAACTGAATAAGTAATCTATTATGACACAAGAAAACTTTTATAGAACAAATACATTATCGGCTACTCATTTATAAAAGTCTGACGTGTTCGAACATTTTCCCCTTGGATGAAAATACCATTGTGTTGAATATAGTAGACGAATGATTAGAGATCCGTTATTCTTTCAAACAGGAAAAACTAAAACCATTCTCTGACGCCGCGAGACATATTTATAGTAATAAACTCTATAGAATGCCTTGGATACGTAGAGTAGATATATGTTTAAACTTAAAAGTAGAAAATTAGAGTAATCGAAAAAGCTCTTCGTTATCTTATACAGTCTACTGACTCATCACTCGTATTGCTCGAAGAGAATTCGATTTCCTAAAATAGTACCATTCTAACAACGATTGGTCAATAATGTTACTGGATTTACGTACTATTTTCCTCGATTTCGGAGATGTAGAGAAGTTGGACATTTTTGATCTCACAGGATTTCTTTCAAATACCTAGACTGATAGAAGATTTCGAAGGAAGTAATCTGTCGCACTTGAAAGGGCAAGTGAAGGACACAACACGACATGCCTATAATCAATATAATAAATAACTACTAACAATTTAATAGCCGCATTAGTCAATTTCGCTTCACAAGGCGTATGTGCTGAAAATATTGCAATGGTGATAAATTAATACACACACCTAAAGAATACTGTAAAGAAACCAACGGTGAACAATTATTTTCACCTCGCAATCCGTATAAACATTTCCTTAGTTGGTTGCAGTTCCTACCAAGTAAGCACGACCCTACCAAAAAAAAGAGCGGTTCATGCAACCCACGCGGGCTGGGGTGTGCTCCGTTAAGTTTTACCAATAAATAAGAAGAAGAAGAATAAGAAGAATAAGAAAACGAATAAGAAACGGAGTTATGAAGCGATCGAAACGATGGGCGCGGAGGAGAAATATTGAGCATTTTTTGAGGGACTAAGATTATTTATAATACGCATAAAGTTTAATTGATTTTACGTCTAAGCAAACGCTGTTTTAGAAAATATAATTGTCCTTTTTATGATGACTATAACGCTCGGATTTCTCCGGACTACCTCAATCTATTCTTAAGAAAGTGCAGTTACCTTCATTGATAATGAGTACTTGGAAAGCTTGAATATGTATAATCTATGATTCATAAGCGTAACCACATAATGAAACTAATGCATCATACCTGAAGATGATTAGGCAAGCAGCCAAAATTACAAAAAATAAGAATTTAAAATAAGTTGTATGTTGTTGTTTACTCTGAAAATCGTCCTTTCGTTCTTCTGGTAGGATACCGTATATCTATTAAAAAGGAATGTACACTTTTTAAATTCATAGGAATAAGCAGTGAAAGTAATAATATCGTTGTTAGAGATTCAAAGACTTTATGAAGACTTTCGAAATTCAGAATTCGCACAAGATGTGGTAAGTTCATATGCTGGTTAACATCCGTAATCTGTCTTCAGGAGTAGTGATTAGGCCCAAACTAGGCGAGACTTTGGTTTGCAACACTAAATATATCACGTTAAAATAATAATAATAATAATAATAATAATAATAATAATAATAATAATAATATGGCCTATTTGCTTTACGTCCAACGCCGAGGTGCACTTACTGGTGAAAATCTATTGACACGAGGCTGGCGTGTTTGAGCACCTTGAAATACCACCGGACTGAGACGGGATTGCACCATGAAAGTAAGCTCAGAAGGCCAAAGGTTGTGGTCTACCATCTGAACTACTCATCCCGACTGTATCAAATTCCGTACAATGTGTAATATGAGCTGAGATATGTGCTTTTAATTTTTAGTAGTGTGATCTGTTGAGGACTGTATCTATCCTTGAGAATCTGTGTACCCAGTGCGTAAGGATATACGTATAATACGTTTGACTGTATCATTATACCATACATTTACAATCACATCTGTACTGAAAGATTTGACGTTATTAGAGTCATAGCTCTTGCCTGCTGTTCAGATAGAAGATAATGCCTCCGTTACTCAATATTTTCTTAAGGATATTAACTGAAATATTCGTACAAACTTCCATTGCAAGATTGCAAAAATACTCTATTGTCCTGGGGACAAGAAATTGTTCCCAAAGGCGGAGGAACCAGTTTGATCAACGGCATTAGGATGCAGAAGGCAACGGGAAACCACTGCATTAGAGATCCTGAGAGATATTCCAATAAATCCACATGGCATGGCTGCAACGTCAAGATCGGAGCTGGTCGTGTGGATCGTCTACCTCCGCTTGGAAACAACGTCTTAAGAAGAATAAGAAGAAGAAGAGTTTACTCGTCGTGGTAATGGGCTAACTGGCGATAGCGGATTAGGAATTATGACTGTTTTTATAAACCGCAAAACCACGTGGTTAATCGCTCCTGAGATGACTGTTGAAGTGATGAGGAAAAAGTGAAGGAAGGATCACTCGAAGGAGATGGAAAAAGGAATCAAATGAGGTCTGAAGGTCTAGGCCTCGAATGCCCCAATATCGTCCAGTTAGAAGAAAAGAGAAGGTGATGGCCTCCAATGTCCTAAGCCCTTAAAACTTATCAGCAATAATTTTACACTGACTGACTGACTACAGGACTGTTGTTAGCTGAGATGTGCTTTGTCTCTTTTGCTGCCTCCCATCTCCACTAGATTACATCACTGCTAACCCAACTCGTTAACGACGGATACACAACAGTTAGTATTTAATTCAGTCATTAATACAGAACATACTCAAGTTGATATTGAACATTTAGGTGCAAATCAATTCTTTTATTCTCATTTTAGCCACAGAATCTAACTTTAACCCTGTGGTCGTTAGTCAGGTATTTAAAATAGTCAGTGTCATAAATTTTCGGAGTCCTGAGAATAACTTCTTTTTATTGGGAAGTAACGGTTTGGTCTCCTGAGCGAGAGAACACTATGGGACGGGAGGAGATGCATATATGCTAATGAGTTATTCCGCTAAAGCGCTATCAATCATGGCAGCAGGTGGAGTATCCTGGGTTGTGTCCCAGTTCTGAGAAATGCGTTCTCTAATTATTGGCTGGCTGGTGGTTTCCTGGGAACGTGTGGGCTATGTGGTTTCAGATCGACCCGCGCCGGTTCACTGGTTACCACAGCCTTTCACTTCGAAATAAATTGGATAGCGCCAGTTTCTTCACTATAGCTTTATCTGACAGAAGAGCTTCCTTTCTCTCTTCCCCGTGAACTCACTCTCTCCTTACTGATCACAGTAACGTTCTAAACAATGGAGTAACTTACACTGCAATTCGTACGCATCAATATGAAAGTCAGCAGTCTTCCTTTGGAACCGTACAGATCGAGCACTAGTAATAAGTTACTGTGTAGCGCAGTGAGAAATTGGAAATTTCACTGGAAAAGCAATAAGTGAAAAATTGCTTATAAAGTGAAGAGTTCCAATCTGAATTGCACCGAGGGAGCATGTTGATCATTTTTCCATGGGCTTTACTTCTGAATTGCACCTTAAAAACATAGTGAGCTCTATTTTATTTCATTTCTCTGCCACAAAGATATTTAGAATTGTCCATACATAATACTAAAACCAAAGCAAAGTCATCTCCGTACAGGCCATGAACGCCCTTGGAGCGATGGAAGGTAAAGGCTTTCACTATTCGTAACCTCGGCACGTGATCGGGTAGTATTTAGCTCTACGCCCGGCCGACTTTGCACCCAGGAATTAACCTAGTACTCGTTTTTGGTGTAGCCTGAGTGAACCTCAGGTCCACATGAACCTCCGGAAGCGGAAATCTCGTTTATTAAATTTTACGACTTCGTGACGGGGATTCGAACCCACATCCTTCCGGGCGAACCGATTACGCCTTTACCGCCTCGCCCAGGCAGCCCCTAATACACAATACCTAATACAAATAATTCAGCAAAGGTCATGATAACATCATTCTTTCTTTCTTTCTTTCTTTCTTTCTTTCTTTCTGATTAGAAAAATAACAGGAAGTGCTTATCACAAATTGCGAAGCGATTCATTTGGCTCTGTTCATAGGAACTGATTTAGTTCTGATTGTATTTTTTTCTTATTTAACGTTTAAGAATTATTTTCTATGAACGGATTTACGGTGCCGTTTATTTTGACGTAGACATCACATCAATTCATCCACAAAAGCATAAACATATGGGTGACAGGAACTAAACATTTCATTTCAATGCGAAAGAAAATACTCACATTACCTCTTTTCAATTTACTATTGTAATACAATTTCAAATAATCCATTCGTTCGTTCGTTCGTAATATGTTTACCCTCCAGGGTCGGATTTTCCCTCGGACTCAGCGAGGGATCCCACCTCTACCGCCTCAAGGGCAGTATCCTGGAGATTCAGACTTTGGGTCGGGGATACAACTAGGGAGAATGACCAGTACCTCAGTACCTCGCCCAGGCGGCCTCACCTGCTATGCTGAACAGGGGCCTTAAGGAGGGATGGGAAGATTGGATGGGACAGGCAAGGAAGAGGGAAGGAAGCGGCCGTGGCCTTAAGTTAGGTACCATCCCGGCATTTGCCTGGAGGAGAAGTGGGAAACCACCGAAAACCACTTTCAGCCCTCGTACCACTTTTCAAATTTCGTGGCAGAGCCGCAAATCGAACCCGGACCTCCGGGGGTGGCAGCAAATCACGCTAACCACTACACAGAAGCGGACATTATTATTATTATTATTATTATTATTATTATTATTATTATTATTATTATTATTATTATTATTATTATTATTATTATAATATGCTGATACTATACATGCGTATAGATTGCAGTACTGGTGGAACAAAACTCACTTACATAGATATCGGTCCATTAACTTATGCGCGGTACAGTCTAGACAAAAGTTTTCACAAAATGCATGAGAATAATAAAAGGTGTAATTCTCATCCTCTCGTGTTAGTGAATCAGTTCAGTTTATATTTAGGATTATAGATCTCATAAGC
The DNA here is from genome assembly GCF_040414725.1 of Anabrus simplex. NCBI lineage: Eukaryota > Metazoa > Arthropoda > Insecta > Orthoptera > Tettigoniidae > Anabrus > Anabrus simplex. The sequence goes on along the minus strand of NC_090265.1, from coordinate 1,114,111,225 downwards.
AAACCTCCTCTCCTTTGATACCGATTTGCCGGAAATCCATATATTTGATGAAAGTTTATGTCACAAGTACAAAAAAAAATCTATGACAACTTAGGGGCAGAGGGACAAGCGTTTAAGAGATATAGGACTCAAAAAGTATCAGTAAGGTGTTGGAAACATGACACCAAAAGTTACTAAAATGCTCGCTTCATGTATGTATATGGGCCAATAATATGGTAAGAAGGTGGATATCTCAATATAAAGGAAGAAACAACACGTTGAAAAGAAAAATATACGTTGCGATGTTGAAAATGTGACTTGTTATTGACTTCAAATTAAATCTATTACGAGAGACAATCAATGTGCGATTCATCAAATAAACAGTGAGACGGGAAAAAAAAAAGAGTTCAGAATGGGCACATTTTACAAAAGCATACCCATACACTTTGCACACCTATCATTTGTCAATTAATCATTACGGGTATATGTCCATCTATACACACTTTAATGATGCGTTGTAGGTGATGTTGTGATGTTGCTGTCAAGTACGAACGTGTTGTATGTCTTCTTCTTACATTGTAGATGGATCCTAAAGTCGTTGTGGCTGCCTTGGTTTCCCGATTCGGAACAAGCAATTGGTCTCCGAACGTCCAGGAATCGAAGATGATAAAACTCATAACTACTCTCCTGGAAAATGATATGGAAATTTTAGAAGAGATTCGGACATTAGGATTTGCTGGAGGCTATGAAGAGGAATGGTATGAGGAAATGGACTTCAGAGATGAAGCTGTCGATACGGAACAGCAATGCTTGTCGCAGCAGTCGCTTCCCTCTACATCGAGTTCAGCGGCATCCGAGTATGTGCCTTCGCCCAAAAGGCGAAAGCATGATGGTCCAGCAAATATGACAGAAGGGGACTGGACTGCTTACAAGCAGCGCGCTTTAGTGTACTGGACCACAGATCGTATGACTGGCGAACCTCGGACGAAACGTCAGTCGCATGCGTCAGAATTATTATTATTATTATTACAACTTCCCCCATGCGGAGGCTGCCACATGGACAAAGTATGTCGACTACACAGTATTTTGTCTTCTAAGTTACTGTTGACTTTGCTAGTGTGCCAGGTAGAAGATTCCCCAAAGGCTCAGGAATAGATTTGCAATACGGTTCGTCAGATGTTATATAGATGATTGCGGAGTATGGTCACTGAACCTCGTATTGCGGCGATAGCGATGTCGTGGAGTCGTGTCCGGCTGAGACCGAGAGAATCCCATAGCTGTACAAGAAATTTAGGGATTGTGCCTCGAGCTCCGATCATGAGTCCATGGACGGAAATATTGTCTAGGTGATATTTATCTTTATAGTAGTTTACAGTTGGCTGGTAAATTGACTTCTTTTCGGCGTCCACCTCTTCGGCCTGGCCAACGTGCGACTCGAAGCGTATTGTGGGATCTAAGATTAGTCCTTGCTTGCTAGCTGGTTGAAAGGCTATCATGTCAATACGTCTGTTACTCCCGTCGTTAGCTAGGCCAGAGACCTCTTCGTGCACCGTGAAACCGTGATCCCTCAGCGAGGTCGCAATCATGTGTCGTATTGTATGATGGCGGGAATTTCTCAATACCTCCCCGTGAGGGCAGGCTCCCAGGACATGGGCAAGGGTTTCGTGCTCTCTGTGGCAACGCCGACAGAGGGTGTTGTCCTGGGACCTTCCTGGCACGGAGCGAACGGCGCACACGTTCGCTGTCATCTTGATGGCCTCTCTCCATTCCGCACAGGATAAGCCTCGGTGATCTCTTATCCATTTGTTCGCTGGCGTGTATTCCTGGAAGAGTCCGACGCCCTTTCCTTTGTGCGGCAACTTCGTCCATGACTGAACTTCTCTGTCTCGTAGTGTCTGTCGGACCTTCCTTACGTTGGGAAGATGGCTATTTTTGGACATAACTCGATCATTCATTTCTATGCCTAGATCTTGCAAACAAATTGTACGCTCTTGTTCCAAGTTTCTAGTTGCATTAATGTAGCCGTTATTTGCAAGCGATAATTTATTACAGATGTTAATATGCTGTAGTTTGGCTTCCCAAGTCGCGCGAAACAAACCGAGGCCTTTCTACTTCCTTTCGGAGTATACCATGTGATCCGGAACGTCTGCTGGTAGTTGTAATAATTCTTTAGTTCCACTCTTTAATATTTTATCCGCATCTGATAGAAAAGATTGAGGTATCTTGTTTAGGGGAGTAACTTGGAGCGGATAAATAAGAGTAGGTGATATTGAACTGTTTAAAATTGAAAATTTCTGGTCAGATTGCAGCAATGGTGAGCTAACAAGGGTGTCAATCTTGTTTCGCGTCTTTTCAAGTACGGCTTGTGGATCCAGTTTAATTTCATTGATGAAATTCACACCTAAGTAACGAATTGCACTTCCGTTGCACTGTGATTTAATTTCACAGTCGTCATTAATGATGATATTCTCCTCCGTTAGCTGACCTTTCTTGATAGAAAGACAAGCTGATTTTGAAGCGCTGATGTGCAGGCCGAGTTCCTTAAATCTTTCTATGGCGATCCTGGCTAGTTCGGCAGCAGATTCAGTGTTTTTCCCAAATATTACCGTATCGTCGGCGAAACACATTATAGTGAGGTTAGGCTCCTCGTTTGCAATCGAGTAACCGTAATTCCTTGCTAAAGAATCTTCAGAAAGTTCTTCCACAATATGATTGGTAGCGATGTTAAATAATGCCGGTGACAAAGGGGAGCCTTGAAGCACACCGCGATTAATTTTGATGGGTTTTGTTCCCTGTTTTCGTGTCTCTATCCGTGTTACGTTTCCCTCTTGTAGAGCAATTATCAGTCTCGTCAGTTTTTCGGGAACTCCGACCGACTCCAGTGTGCTCTGGAGGTGCGCATGTCCGACGTTATCAAAAGCTTTGCGAACGTCGAGAAATATAATGCATGCATCGTTCTTTTCTTGCCTAGTGTGCTGTAAAGCGGCTTCCAAAATTGAGGTATTTATGTAAGTACCGGGTGTATTGGTGAAACCCCTTTGGTTGTCATGAAACCCAATGTAGTTCCGAAGCTGTTTGTCAAGAACTCTCTCGATGACTCGTCTAATAACTGAGCATATAGTAATTGGACGCCAGTTACTGGGATCGTTTACGTCGCCTCCTTTGTGAACCAGAATTGTACGGGCTTTCTTGAAAGTCGATGGTACTAACCCTGTTGTTAGCATTCTAGTGGCGATGATTGCGATTATCTCTGAAATCGTGCTGTTTTTAATAGCTCGGACGATTACGTGGTCAGGACCGCTTGCGGTGTCTATCTTGATGTTCTGTGTTGCCTGAATAATGTCTTCTTTAGATATGACCGGATTGTATAGGTCGTTAGTCTCCATGATTTCACTCTCAGTGAATTTTTGAGGGTATTCTGGTCTTTTGTGGTCGTTAGGCCTAGAAAATATGTCCGAAAAGAATGTGTGCAATACATCTTCTTTCAGGCTGCAAATTGGTTGTTCGTTTGTAAACACATTGCGTATGGCTTTTCGCCGCTGATTGTAATAGTAGAACTGAGTGGATTCATACATGTACTTCCTTCTTCTCTTCTCTCTTCCCCTTTTCGTTGATCTTTCAGGGTTTGAAGAGGTCCTATATGAACGCTGGGTAGAATTTAGTTGGCCATTCTTTCTCAGTTCGTAATATTTCTGGGCGGGGTGTTTCGGCCCGGGAAGAATATGTGGTACTGAAGCTAAGAATTGGACAAAGTCATTAACGGCCTCGTCGAAGTGGTCGTCTGTTAGGTTTTCAGAAAACTTTGATTTCCATTCAATCAGATCGCGGTTGTACTCGTCCATATTCGGAGCTTGAGTAATAGCGGTATTGGTTGTGGTTTCATTGGACTGACGATTCTCTGGAGAATTTCGTATAATGCTGATTTTACTCTGCTTCTTGACCAGGGTATCTCTGTGCACTGCAGGGTGAGCTCTGCTAACGTGTATGCTTACGCCCCTATCGGATCGATAATATTTCCCACAGTGCGTGCATTGTACACCATGTGATTATTGTTCGTCGGAAAGATTGTTAGCCATACTGCAAACATGTATATGTGACCGTATAACTACGATTGAAATATTCTTATCTATGCGCTGTTATCTAGGAAAGAATATAAAACGAGTCACGTGATCTTCTAACATCACTGCCTTGTCGACTTGATTTACTGAATGAGGCGGCGGAATACTAGGATATATGACAATCACATAACAGGCGACATGTATAAAAGTTAACCACACTAAACTTTTCAACTATCAATAATCTACACCACACGAAAAAAATAAAGACTATATACACTTCAAGTCCTCTCGGATAAGGGATGTACTGTACTCCACAAGCAAGAAACCGTGAAAAGATGTAAGTTTAAAGTAATAAATGTCTTCCTTTATGATTGTCTCCACAAAACTGGGTCACGTTTTACGTATACCTTCCGCCAGGTTTGAGTGAAGTATAGATCATATCCTATGCAACACCAAACGAAGAGTGCAGGTTGTCCTTTTTCCAGTAGAAGGACTTCTCTCCAGTATGTATCGTTATGTGTAGCCGGAGGTCACTTCGCCTAGCGAATAGTTTGTTGCAATACTAACACTGAGAGAGCCTTTCCCCTTTATGAAGAAGCAAGTGGGTGCGAAGATTACTAAGTAGACAAAACGTCTTATTGCATTTCATACAGGGGCATGGCTTTTCTCCAGTATGTACGACTTCTTGTTGTCGGAGGCTACCCTTTAACTTCAAACGCTTGATTGCATTATTTACAATAGAATGGTCTTGAATCAGTTCAAGAAAATTAAAAACATGAATATTCTGTACAATTTTGAGAAAAAATAATATTCCGTTGATCCAAAAAATCAATCAGGCTGTCCTTCAGAAATTCAAAGAAAAGGAATCAGAAGGAGTAATTATTCACGACCGGACGTTGCGACTGTGGGCCATGCAACTTAAGATAGCGATGGATCCGAAAAATACAACCGATTTTAAAGCTTCTGGTTCCTGGGTATATCGCTTCAAGAAGCGGAATAATATTGTTGATAGAGCAATAACCCACAAAATTGGCAGGCATTGGCAGGATAAGGAGGCAAACTTGTCACAGGCGAGCGATGATTTTGTTGCGAAGATTCGCAAGCTCATCGTTACAGAAAACTTTCCATCGACACATGTCTTCAATGCTGACCAGAGTAAATTTGACAAAGAGTTACAAGGCAGTCGAACCGGGCGAACCAGAGGAACAACAGTTGTCAATACTGTTGTTGGATCAGTCTCTGAAATCACAGGTATTTCAATGGAAGACGAAATACTGCGGATTTGAACTGTCTTTCTGCCCGTCTCACTGTTTATTTGATGAATTGTACATTGATTGTCTCGTGCAATAGATTTCATTTGAAGTCAATAAAAAATGTCATTTTCAACATCCCAACGTATATTTCTTTCAACGAGTTGTTCCTTCTTTTATACTGAGATCTCCACCTTCTTACCAAATTATTAGTTCATATAAATACGTGAAACGAGCATTTTATTAACTTTTGGTGCCATGTTTTCAACCCTTTACTGATGCTTTGTGGGTTCTATAGCTCTTACACGCTTGTTCTTCTGCTCCTATGATTTCATAGTTTTCCTAATTGTGACATAAGTTTTCCGAAAATATATGGGTTTCAGGCAAATCGGTATCAAAGGAGAGAATGCATTCTGATAGAAATATAACTGTGAGTTTGACAATGCTTTGGATAAAATTTACCTGTGTTTACTGAGCACATACAGGTCTGTGATGAGATTCATATGTCCTGTATGCAATCTTATTTTGAAATGCTCTGAAAATGTATTTTCCATGCCTTCCCCATTTTCCATCCCACTGTCGCGCCACCGAAAAGTTGCATGTGTTAGTGTGATGCTGAACCACTACCAAACGGCAAAAATAATGTTTTTGGTCTTACGTCCCACTAACTAATTTTACGGTTTTCAGATACGTCGAAGTTCCGCAGATATTGTCCCGCAAAAGTTCCTTTACGGACCGGTAAATCTACCGACCTGCATGAGGCTGTCGTATTTGAGAACGTTCAAATACCACTGGACTGAGCCGGGATCGAACCTGCCAAGTTGAGCTAAGAACACCAGCGCTCTAACTCTGAGCCACCTAGCCCGAGGAACCGGCCGCGGATGTGGAGTCTTGTGAGACGGGTGGAGGAAGACGGATTACCAAGGCATATGATGGACTAATAGAAGCAGAGGGAGATAATGTCTAGACTTGGATTTTAGTAATTTCAAGGTGGGAGACGTAGAAGCACAAGTCTCAATGCTCAGAGGAGTATGATTTATTTTCAGAGGCAAACTGATCGCCACTAAGTAATGGCTGTAGTGATATATTATGTAAAATAAACAATGTATTATAAATCCATTAAAATGGACTGCATATCCTTCATTAACAGCTATAAGCTGCTAAAAATCTCCTGTCTTATTAGGACTAAGAAGTCACTGTCAAGAAATCTTGTTAAACAGACCTAGTCGGAATAAATCTTCGGAAAAAGCCGCAGTTTCAAATATGTTACCAATTCTAAAAGTATTATTCCCTTAAATGAAGAATAAAAAACATGGGTCACATTACTTTTCACTCTCTAGAAATATATCATTCTCGACGTCCTCATCATCGCTATCATTGTATAGATATTGTCAAACTTGAAATTACGAGTATTCATTTACCTAGTTAGTAGTAGTTATTACGTACGAACTGTTTCCTCAAACAATTCTTAATATTCATGTTCAAATGTATTTTTTAAATTTTTGAAGGTTTTTTTTACTTCTTGTATACTTAGTTATAATTAAACGTTTTTGCTATCTTCTCAAAGTATTTCGAAGTAGAGTTACGTCACAGGAAAAGCAAGACATGAAGTTGTTTTCGCACTTTGCTTTACGTCGCACCGACACAGACAAGTCTCACTGCCACGACGGAACAGGAAAAAGCTAGGAGTAGGAACGAATCGACCGCGGCCTTGATTAATGTGCAACCGCAGCATTTGCTTGGTGTGAAAATGGGAAACCTCAGAAAACAATCTTCAGGGCTAGCGACGGTGAGGTTTGAGCCAAGGCATGAAGTCGTCCTAATAATATCTACAAGTATAAACCTGACAACGGAATGCCTAAGAACAACTGTGTGTAAAGATGGGGAAAAGCGAACATCTTGGTGGAGTGATGAAGTGAGAGCAGCTTGTAAACGTAAAAAGAAGGGTTATCAGAAATGGCTCCAAACAAGGGCTGATGCAGACAGGGAATTGTACGTAGATGAAAGAAACAGAGCAAAACAAATAGTTGTTGAATACAAAAAGAAGTCGTGGCAAGATTTTGGTAATAACCAAGAAAGGCTAGGTCAAGCAGCAGGGAAACCTTTCTGGACAGTATTAAAGAATCTTAGGAAGGGAGGGAAAAAGGAAATGAACAGCGTTTTGAGTAATTCAGGTGAACTCATAATAGACCCCATGGAATCACTGGACAGGTGGAGGGAAAATTTTGAAAATCTTCTCAACGTAAAAGGATATCTTCATGGTGGTGTCGCGAACAACGGAGCTCATGGGGAAGAGGAAAATGATGTTGGTGAAATTATGCTTGAGGAAGTGGAAAGGATGGTAAATAAACTTCATTGTCATAAAGCAGCAGGAATAGATGAAATTAGACCTGAAATGGTGAAGTATAGTAGGAAGGCAGGAATGAAATAGCTTCAAATAGTAGTAAGATTAGCATGGAGTGATGGTAAGGTACTTTTGGATTGGACAAAAGCAGTAACTGCACCTATTTATAAGCAAGGTAACAGGAAGGATTGCAACAGCTATCGAGGTATCTCATTGATTAGTGTCCCAGGCAAACTATTCACTGGCATCTTGGAAGGGAGGGTGCGATCAGTCGTTGAGAGGAAGTTGGATGAAAACAAGCGTGGTTTCAGACCACAGAGAGGCTGACAGGATTAGATTTTCAGTATGCGCCAGGTAATTGAAAATGCTACGAGAAGAATAGGCAGTTGTATTTATGTTTCGTGGATCTAGAGAAAGCATGACAGCGTACCGAGGGAAAGTTTTTAACTTGCAAGTATTACATCACCATGTCACAATTCCCGTGTGAAAATCGTAATGAATAGCTCCAGTTTCCTTTGATGATTGTGATCATTCGTTTAAGAGAAAGTACAATTAGGCAATCATCCCCACAAGTTTCCTCTTTAACATGTTTACTGATTTCGAAATGGCTTCGTTAACAAGTCACAACAAACAATTTTAAATTTACGTTAATTTATGGAAAGTATGTGTTCTCTCAACATCCTTAGTATTCCTCATCAAATTTCATTTGTAAAATACATAAATAATTATATAATTATGGATAAGGAACAAGAACGTTTTGACTAACGTAATAATTATATACTCCAGAGTTCTTTAATTGAGCAAAGGAACACTCTTGTTTAATTAACATTAACAAGTCTCGCTCTTTATTTTTTAAATTAAAAAATCAGAAATTAAAAATCAAACAAGCACTTCCCAGTACATAGAATAAGCTGAGTTAAAGAAAAATATGTACGTTATAATGCACATAATAATTTAAGGTCGAATTATTACTAGCATTTACCCGCAGTTTCGCACTTTTGGAATTCTTCCAGTTCGATACGAATGCCATACAGTAGTAACTTACGTCTGGTTTCCCGTGGAATAATGGCAGTAGTACAGTGCTCCATACGAACAGTATGCGAAGCTTGTCAGTGTGAACGCAGCTAGCGTATGACAGTACCTCGTGCAAACAGGTGAGAGGAATTCGAGGAAGTCCGAACGTGTTTAAGAACCACAAGTCCTTCTCTTTCCAACAGCAGATTTTGGTTTGATATTGCTGTATTATTTTCATTTTGTACTTGTAGTGATTTTTGTATATTTTTGAATTTGTTATATTGATAAGTTCATATGTTTTATGTAACTCCCCAGGAAGAATGTAAATACAAATGTTATTTTAAAAAAGATCCTCACAATAATAAATACAACAGTAACAACAATAAAGATAAAAAATAAGGAAATACAAAGAGAAATAAGGAAAAAATAATAGAATACGCAAAAATAATAACTAACAGGACAAAGAAACGAAACAAAAAATATAAAGGAATAAACAACAGAACTAAAAAAAACAAGTAAAAAGAACCTCTCGAATAAGAGAGAGATACCTCCATTCTCGTCTCCTTAGCCAAACGTAAGTGATCTGATCTGCATAAGAGAAGAACAGAAGAAGCGTGTATGGTTTCTGAAACATTTCGTAGAGTAACCGTACTGATCGTTACTAAATTCTGTTGCTTATTATGCAGTTCTGCAGTCGCTTAAGTGCGCCCAGTATCCAGTAATCGGGAGATAGTGGGTTCGAGCCCCACTGTCGGCAGCCCTGAAGATGGTTTTCCGTGGTTTCCCATTTTCACACCAGGCAAATGTCGGGGCTGTACCTCAATTAAGGTCACGGCCGCTTCCTTCCAATTCCTAGGCCTTTCCTATCCCATCGTCGCCATAAGACCTATCTGTGTCGGTGCGACGTAAAGCAAATAGCAAAAAAAAAAAAAAAAAAAAAAATTATGCAGTTCATTTCTATGCATTTTCTTACAATTTTTACGAAGCTGGACATGCGAGCGCCCTGCGCTTCGTGCTCACAATGCCCTTTTAATACGTAAAAGCATAATTTTCTTAAACCTTTATAGAGTTTCGAAGAAAATGCCTACCAACATTTTATAGCAACATTATTTCTAAATTGTGCAGGTTCTTTTTTTTTTTGTAAGACTAACATTATGCCACTTATTTTGGATTTGTCACACAAAGCATTAGTCGAAACACAGAAAATCAGTTTTTCCAGGAAAACAGAAGAACTTTTTGTGTAAAATAAAACGATTACTACACTTTGTGTACTCGATTTCTTAATAGTATTAACTGTTCAGAACTCCAAAACAAATTCTTAAGATGGAACTCCCGCTCTCTCTCTCTCTCTTTCTCTCTCTCTCTCTCTATCTGACCTTTACGAGAATGTCAAGAAGACAGAGTACCGGAAAACTTTCCCGAATTATCGCACCATACAAATCGATGGAGAAAGCCTGATGAAGACTGAAAGCTCCAGGTACCTTGAGTGTCGACTGCACAAAGAGGTGCGAGCGATAATAAACGTAGCCTGGATGAAGTGGAAAGAAGTCACGGGTGGACTCTGAGGAAAAAAAATTCCTCACCACCTTAGATCAAAGATGTGCCACGCAGTAGAACGCGAAGTTGCACTATAAGGAGTAGAATGCCGGTCATCTGACAAAATCAGTGAACGCCAACTGCATGTGCAATGCAGATGCGAATGCTTTGCTGGGCGATGGATGTCTCCAATTGATCATATTACGACACCTCGATTCGGCAACAAATTGTTATTCCGCCAATTGTGGAGAAACGCCTTCTATGGTATGGCCTTGACTTGCGTGAAGCTCCCGGCACAATTGTTGACTCGGCTTTTATCTTTCGAGTCTACGGTCAACACCCGCGTGGACGACCAAAACAGCGTTGGCAAGATACGATAAATTAGAACATGAAGATGGTCGGCTATCAAATGTCACTCAGGACCATGTGAAATGGCATGCGAAGATCCAAAAAGATGGTCCCTCTACCAGCGGGACATCGCTGACATGTTGACGATGATTAAAACATACATTGCAATTAATAACTGAAAGAAATGAAAAAGTTAAAAAATCACACAAACTTATCCCGTTGTACCACTTCCTATTACACTACAATTTGAATTCAAAATGAAATGCTTTTCATATTTCTTGATTGTTTGATTCTCCCCTGTTTTTCATTTCCCAACGAGTTTTATTGGTGACTTTGTGAAATAAACGAAAGTACTTCAAGCTCTATTATGTGACGTTAAATTCCTGTGAATTGCGGCCGCTATTAATTAAGTAATATCAATCTGTTTTGATCTACTACTGCTACTACTAAACGTTTTCATTCCTCCCCTGAAGGTGGAGGCGGGCTTCTTAGACGGTGACGCCGTCTCTCAGGCCGGGAGATTTGTTACGGTGAAGGAGATGTGTGGAGAAGGTGAGGGGGTGGGCGGCCGTGGCCTATGCTACGAACTGTCCCGGCATTCGCCTTACTGCAGGAGAATGGAAAACCACGGAAAACCATTCTCAGGACAGTCGACGGGTGGGGCCAGGCGTGAAGTCCGGCACTGTGCCCCAGGCCCGTCTCCCGAATGCAGAGGCGTAGAACCACGGTAGAGCCGTGGCCAACTTTCCTCTGCTCGGTTAGCCGGTCAGAGTACAGAGCTGTTGGACCACGGGCAACCCGTGGCCTCTTAAGGGACGAAACCCAAGGGCCGAAACCCATTCTGCATCCACCGACGCTGTTTTGATCTTGCTATCAGTCGAATTTCACCAGCAAACAACTGTTCATTCAATAAGGAAGATAATCCCTCTTTTACTTTCTGCACCATTTTACCAATCCATGTCCAGGCAAGTCTTGCTCACCAGTATCCGGACTTGTTATCTTCAGACATGGGTCGAAAGCATTTTGCCGCCCCTGGAACGATATTCTTAATTACTAGTCTAATAATATACGGATGAATGCAAGCTATGAATGGATTTCAGTCCACTACGTACAATAAAACGCAATACCGAGTAGAAGTAAGATTGTAATCTGAGTTTTTGTCTTACAAATATCCGTATTCAAAATGCGATTGTACTTGGGCGAGGCGGCACTAGTATTGGTTTATCGCAGTGGGTACAGGACAGCGGGTTGAGCAGTGGGCACGTCAGTGGACCTAGTACAGTTATCACGTGAGCCTCGCATTACGGACAGTACAAGATGAATTTCAGAGAAGCATTTGTGACTCAACACTAAACGCTACACGGTAAATTTCTCTAGGCTAAAGTAAACTACATAAAAATGAACAAATAAACGATAAAAGAAATAAAAATCCAGGGAACTTTAAAGCGAAAGCAACCACTGTATCACAAAGGATTGTTCGACTGACCAACTGAGCATCATAGTTTTAGCACGTGACGATAGAGCCGCGTGACAGAGAACTGGACATAAACAAGCAATAGTTCCTGGCATGGCTGAATGAGAATTTTGGACACGTAGTACCTACCAGGGTTAGATCTACTTCTTAGATGAGGGTATGATCACGTTTCCCCACCTGACTGTGACATTATGTCAACCTTCCATCTTCTCTATTTCCTGTCCGACATCATCAATTCCTTTCTTCTTTCAGGATCGTCGATCTGGGCTGTTGAAGGTAACGGCAAAGCCGATAGCCACTGAAAACCCACTTCTTAGCACAGTGGGGGTGAGGCGGGGAGGGCGTTCCCCTCTTTTCATTTAGAAAAATCAAACAAATTTTCATTGCTCGACATGAGTTAATCAAAATATGACATCAGACATAATCCTAATAGAACTTGACATCTTTCTTTATTAACATGCTATGGAGAAGTTACCCTGGTGCTAAATATGGTTCAGCCCATATCCTTGTCATCATGAGAATACAACTGAAACTTAAAACCGCAACAAAAGTACGGGAAATTGAATTTGATAGAGCTCTATGCAGATTCGGCGAGGCTATTCGTCCCAAACTACAGTCATTAGGAATAAATCCCACTGACACTGTAGATTCGGTATGGAACAACCTGAAAACTCTTGTGAGTAGTGCTAGCAAGGAAATACATGAGCACAATTCATTTCCTACGAAGCCATGGTTAAGCGCCGAAACTTGGACAGCCAGGCGAATAGAGGAAAGGAACCAGCTAAAAAGAAACAATTATGAAACTGATGAATATTTACAAATGCACTCATCCCTATCTCGGAAGATTCAAATGCAGTGCAGACTTGATAAGTCAAACCAGATTCAAAAAATCTGTAAAGAGACTGAACTGCATAAGCAGCACTGTCAACCCCGTGATCTCTTTATGAAGGTAAAGAATATTACCCGCCACTTCAAGCCCCTTTTATGGGTTGTGGAAGATGAAGACGGTACCATCATTGGAGAGAAACAACTGGCCATTGAAAATGGAAAAGACATTGTGAAAATCTACTATATGCAGATGTGACTAATAGAAATGTTTGCATTAAGTACATCCCTAATCAAATTAATTAATTAATTAATTAATTAAATACTGAGGAGAGAAGTAGAAGATGCAATTAAACACCTGAAGAATCATAAAGCATCAGTAAGTGATGGCATCACTGGGGAAATGATTAAGGAAATGGGAGAAGAAGGAGTACGTTTAATGAACTTCATCTGTAACAAGATATGGGACAGTGGTGTATGGCCACAAGACTGGCTCATTTCCATCTTCATTCCATTTCACAAAAGGGATCAACAAGGAAATGCGGGAATTATCGAACTATCTCACTAATATCACATGCAACTAAAATATTATTGCATATCATAAATGAACGTTTGAAGCCTTACATTAAATATCAGCTCCCATCAGAAGAGGCTGGCTTTGTGAAGGGAAGAGGAACTAGAGAACAGATTCTAAATATTCGTCACTTAGTTGAAAAGGCACACGAATTCAACATTCCTCTGTTTCCTTGCTTCATTGACTACCGAAAGGCCTTTGATTGTGTTTTGTGGCCGAAGTTCTAGTGCATTCTAGAGGAAATGAAAATTCCATCTCATCTCATTTCACTTATAAAAGGCTTATACGATAACAACTTTGCCAAAGTCAGAGTTGATGGTGACCTATCATCAAGTTTCAAAGTCTCCAAAGGTGTGAGACAACGATGCATCTTATCATCTATAGTGAATATATCATGTGGCAGGCCCTCGACCGTTGGGAAGGAGGATTTTCGATTGGTGGAAAGAGAATTAATAACCTCCGTTTTGCGGACGACACCACACTTGTAGCCAGCAGTGTACAGGAGCTTGTCGAAATAATGGATCGTGTACAACAGAAAAGTAACAATCTTGGCATGGAAATTAACTGGAGCAATACAAAACGAATGATTGTCAACAAAGGTGCAGAGATTGAGCTGCCACAGCACCTGAACAATCTCCAAAGAGTCTGTTAGTTTCCTTATCTTGGTTCAATAATCGAGGATACAAGTAGCTGCGAAAAAGAAATCAATCGTCGGATCATTCTAGGACGTAAAATTAAAGACGATCTGGCAAAATAGAGCAATATCTAAGAAAACACTAGTCCATTCGCTTGTGTTCTCGATCTTCCTGCATGGAGCGAAACTTGGACCATAAAAGCTAAAGTCAAGAACTGAAATCAACACCTTTGAAATGTGGTGTTGGAGAAGGATGTTGTGAATACCGTGGACAGCCAGGCGAACAAATGCTTCTGTTATCCGGGAAATAGGAATACAAGAAAGTGTATGCCAAGTTGCGTACCAGAGAATCATGCAATTCTGTGGTCACATTATGAGAAGAGAGGATGACAACCTGGAAAAATTAATTGTCCAAGTAAAAGTTTCTGGCACAAGGACACGAGGAGGGGTCGCAGAAAGATTGGTTGATCAACTAAGAGAGATCATGGACTTACCATGGAGACTTACTATCCGGAAAACGCAATTTCGTACAGATAGCATCAGCTTATAAAAGAAACAAGAAAGTCCTTGGGTCACGATATTCAGTCATGAGTGGAACGACTGGAGAGACAGATGAGGAACTTAGAATTATGTTGAAACGTTTATTCGCTTGGTCGATAGTCGTTTTCAAACTCCGATGAAATAACTACTGTTAAAGTTTTTGTTATTTCAGTTCTAAGTTATACCTTTGTAAGTTACGTTTATTTTGAGTTCATGTATTTGAAGTGTTAGTGTACTGACGACTGAGCCGGACAACAGAGTACCAGACGTAGGCTATAAACAAACTGTAGTCCCTGGCATGGCTGAGTGCAGTCGTGTTCTAGACACGTAATACCTACCTTATGTGTTTTGGTGTATGCTACGTGGACACTGGACTTCCTGACCAATACATTCTTGATAATGATTATGAGCAATAGATTTGCATGCCAAAGCCGATATAGGGCATATAAAGCCTTGGATAGTACGCTTGCACTTCAAAATGTCTATTCTGAAACTTCAAAATATTATTCATAAAGGAAAAGAACCCTGATTATATCACAGTCAATTTTTATCAATCAATCAATCAATACTGATCTGCATTTAGGGCAGTCGCCCAGGTGGCAGATTCCCTATCTGTTGCTTTCCTAGCCTTTTCCGAAATGATTTCAAAGAAATTGGAAATTTATTGAACATCTCCCTTGGTAAGTTATTCCAATCCCTAACTCCCCTTCCTATAAATGAATATTTGCCCCAGTTTGTCCTCTTGAATTCCAACTTTATCTTCATATCGTGATCTTTCCTACTTTTATAAACGCCATTCAAACCTATTCGTCTACTAATGTCATTCCACGCCATCTCTCCGCTGACAGCTCGGAACATACCACTTAGTCGAGCAGCTCTTCTTCTTTCTCTCAATTCTTCCCAACCCAAACATTGCAACATTTTTGTAACGCTACTCTTTTGTCGGAAATCACCCAGAACAAATCGAGCTGCTTTTCTTTGGATTTTTTCCAGTTCTTGAATCAGGTAATCCTGGTGAGGGTCCCATACACTGGAACCATACTCTAGTTGGGGTCTTACCAGAGACTTATATGCACTCTCCTTTACATATTTACTACAACCCCTAAACACCCTCATAACCATGTGTAGAGATCGGTACCCTTTATTTACAATCCCATTTATGTGATTACCCCAGTGAAGATCTTTCCTTATATTAACACCTAGATACTTACAATGATCCCCAAAAGGAACTTTCACCCCATCAACGCAGTAATTAAAACTGAGAGGACTTTTCCTATTTGTGAAACTCACAACCTGACTTTTAGCCCCGTTTATCAACATACCATTGCCTGCTGTCCATCTCACAACATTTTCGAGGTCACGTTGCAGTTGCTCACAATCTTGTAACTTATTTATCACTCTATAGAGAATAACATCATCCGCAAAAAGCCTTACCTCCGATTCCACTCCTTTACTCATATCATTTATATATATAAGAAAACATAAAGGTCCGATAACACTGCCCTGAGGAACTCCCCTCTCAACTATTACAGGGTCAGACAAAGCTTCACCTACTCTAACTCTCTGAGATCTATTTTCTAGAAATATAGCAACCCATTCAGTCACTCTTTTGTCTAGTCCAATTGCATTCATTTTTGCCAGTAGTCTCCCATGATCCACCCTATCAAATGCTTTAGACATGTCAATCGCGATACAGTCCATTTGACCTCCAGAATCCAAGATATCTGCTATATCTTGCTGGAATCCTACAAGTTGAGCTTCAGTGGAATAACCTTTCCTAAAACCGAATTGCCTTCTATCGAACCAGTTATTAATTTCACAAACATGTCTAATATAATCAGAAAGAATGCCTTCCCAAAGCTTACATACAATGCATGTCAAACTTACTGGCCTGTAATTTTCAGCTTTATGTCTATCACCCTTCCCTTTATACACAGGGGCTACTATAGCAACTCTCCATTCATCTGGTATAGCTCCTTCGACCAAACAATAATCAAATAAGTACTTCAGATATGGTACTACATTCCAACCCATTGTCTTTAGTATATCCCCAGAAATCTGATCAATTCCAGCCGCTTTTCTAGTTTTCAACTTTTGTGTCTTATTGTAAATGTCATTGTTATCATATGTAAATTTTATTACTTCTTTGGCCTTAGTCTCTTCCTCTATCTCGACATTATCCTTGTAACCAACAATCTTTACATACTGCTGACTGAATACTTCTGCCTTTTGAAGATCCTCACATACACACTCCCCTTGTTCATTAATTATTCCTGGAATGTCCTTCTTGGAACCTGTTTCTGCCTTAAAATACCTATACATACCCTTCCATTTTTCACTAAAATTTGTATGACTGCCAATTATGCTTGCCATCATGTTATCCTTAGCTGCCTTCTTTGCTAGATTCAATTTTCTAGTAAGTTCCTTCAATTTCTCCTTACTTCCACAGCCATTTCTAACTCTATTTCTTTCCAGTCTGCACCTCCTATAGAAGGAATGGCACAACAATGGGTGAATTTTCTCGAGCAGCCTGTGAACGATTGTTGAAATACGAAACTTTAATGCCACATCAACATGTAGAAAAATCACACCTCCTGATGTCAGTTTCGCTATGGAGAAGTGAATGCATGAAAAGGAATGAGAGAAATGTAGTGTTATTTTTCTTTTGAAATCATTTTCGTATTCACCAATAGAATTAACTTCAAAACCAACAGGACGAAGCATATGATTATGATGATAATGATGACTATTCCGAGCACTTCATAAAGAAAAGAAAGCTGTTTTATCGATCAGAAAACGAGACAGTAAATAAACACAAAACTGTTAACGTCGTGAAAAATACAAAACTTCCCTTTCTGTTAGATGAAACTTTTAAATGCTCGATTATTTTTCTTTGTAAACATAACCCCCCAACTCACTAACATTAGAGAAGGACACGCTCATACTAACGAAGTCTCCTAAGATAAAAACTTATCCTGTGCATTCTTATAATTCTCTTTCATGTGCTTAGGGAGTGATACAACAGCTGGATGAGATATTTGGCCAGATATTCCACACATATAGCGATATTTACATCAAAACCCGTAGTTGGCTGTATTATCATTCATTTGCCTGCATTTCATCAGTAAGCTCCTCCTCCGATTTACACACAACTTGGAGCAGGTGATCGTGGATATTCTTCTTGCTCGTACTGTCAATGTCTATCAGCATCTGCT
This sequence comes from Anabrus simplex, assembly GCF_040414725.1. Classification (NCBI taxonomy): domain Eukaryota; kingdom Metazoa; phylum Arthropoda; class Insecta; order Orthoptera; family Tettigoniidae; genus Anabrus; species Anabrus simplex. The sequence continues at coordinate 1,114,093,434 of NC_090265.1, read as the reverse complement.
CTACCTTTCCAAATTGCAACACAGCATGAATGGCGAAAGAGTTAGGTTCTTAAATGTAATAACCTGTATAGAACTTACGGAATGTACTAGAAACAAAATCCCTAGCGCCTTTGTGGTGATGAACGAGTATATTGTAATTAACGCCGAATTTGTCCTGAGTTGAATTCACATCCCTGCCACGAACTGGAAGAAGGTGCACTCTGTCTGAGTTAACATAGTAAATTGAGCAGAGATCTCAATTCACATCGCATTCTCCTCTTTCTGTCGTTTTCCCACTTCATCTCCTGATGATGATACCGAATGACAACTGGCATACGGTACACACCTACGGTCGCGTCTTACCCTTTATTTCAAATACACTAGTACTGATACGACAACGAATGATAATTATCTTGTAGGATTATGTCAGTGTTGACATAATGATTATAACCAAGGGACTTCTAGTTTCACGTGCAATCCTAATTACAGGAATGTTCCTTTTCATTTCAAATGTTTCACAAGTATTTGCATCAATTCGAAGCGTGCGCCAACTTAGTCCGAATCCAATAGCAATGCCACTGCGCTGTCATGCCCAAATTTAATAATAATAAGAAGAAGAAGAAGAAGAAGAAGAAGAAGTGAAAAGTTAACGGAACCAAGCCTAAGCTGGAAGTTTAAAGAACTGTGTCAAGATAAACTATCTAGCTTTTGTTGACGATTTAGCGAACCTTTTTAGAAACACACATGTTACTGTAGAACAGATATCTTTTGAAACAACAAGCAGATAAGGCTGGACTTAGGATCTCCTTTGAAAAAACAAAGTACTTGACTAACATCCCCCCAAGGAGCAAAAGATCCACATGGGTTGACGCCCCGAACAAATAGCATTTTAAAAAACATTCCCACAGCTCCCCAACAACTAAAGACAAGGTCTGGTAAGATTGAAAGTTAACAGCTTCAAATATTTCGGTGAGATCGTGCAGATGGGATCCAACGAAGAGAAGCTAACAACAGTAGGCGAGATAGGATGGTCGCAGCGTCTCGCAGAACACACGACATATACACGGAAAAGGCTATTTCAATGCAAGACAAATGCAGGCATTACAATACGGTGAGTAAAGCCAAATGTCCCTATGGAAGAGAATACCTCCGAGTTACTAGAAAGGTTGGTCTGGGAGAAGCTGCGAAGATTGAAAGGAAGATCCTTCGAAAGATAATGGGCCCAAAGATCGTGGCTGGAGAATACAGGTTGCGAGGACGAGAGGAATGATATCAGAAAACTGAACAAGTGATAGAATCCATCAAAAAGCGACGACTCAAGTTCTACAATCACCAATTTAGAATGGATGACAAGCGGTTGACTAAGAAGACTTTTACCATACTCTAAAACACATGTGATAAGTGGTTCAGGGAGGAGGTCAGGAACGAATCGAAAATAATTGAACTAAATTGTGAAGACATTATTAACAGAACCAAGTACCGACACCAGATCAGTGACTTCCAGGGCTTTCGTGAAGAAGAACAGCAGATCAGCGGATGGACAGGGAAAAAGAGACAGGCTGCCAGAGAGAGAGAGAGAATGCAACGATACTGCGCTTCAAAGAAAGCTTCTAAAAATGTTGGTTATTGTGGTCTCTAATAACCATGCCGTTTAAATAATAATAATAATAATAATAATAATAATAATAATAATAATAATAATAATAATAATAATAATAATAATAATAATAATTTTCGGAGACGCCGAGGTGTCGGAATTTTGTTCTGCAGGAGTTCTTTTACATGCCAGTTAATCTACAGATACGAGGCTGACGTATTTGAGCACCTTCATATACCACCGGACTGAGCCGGGATCGAACCTGCCACGTTGGGGTCAGAAGGCCAGCGCCTCAACCGTCTAAGCTACTTTTTTTATTTTTTAAGGATGATGGAAAGCGGCCTCCCGTGTCCTCCTACCGCAGCCCATCCGCTGTGAGCGATGTTTATATTATTTTTTATTTTTACTGATATTTTCTTATTTTTCTCATTCTTTCCTTGTTTTCGTTTCATTTTCTGTTTAAAGACGACACACACACGCAGTCCCCGACCCAGCAGATATAACCAATTAAGGTTAAAATCCCCGACCCGGCCGGGAATCGAACCCGGGGCTCCTTGAACCAAAGGCCAGCACGCTAACCATTCAGCCATGGAGCCGAACTACTACTCAGCCCGGCGAAGAAATAAATAAATTCAGGACATGGGTAGAGAGGAAAGAGAGAGAAGAAGGGGTATAATGTTGAACAAAGAGCGCATCACTGCATTCTCACCGTGTTGAAGAAGTACCGAAAATGCAGTAAGACTGACAAATGTTAAGTGGTCGAAAGTGTTTGCGATGATATGAGATATAGTATTAGTAATAAAGAAGCAGTAGAAGAAGAAGAATATTTCAATTAATGAAAAATTGAAACATGACCAGACAGTGATCCTTAAAGCCTTAAACACAGTAGAAAACCTAGTAACAACAGGAGTACGTAAGAGATTAGAAATGGTGGAACGAAAATTCTCTGGAAGGTATTGGGACCGCGAAGAACAGAGGAAGGTCAATTTAGAAGACGAGCGACCAAGAACTGTATACCAAGAAAGAGAAAATCTCGTACATCATGCGGAAAAGAAGGAGTGTATTCTTCGGACACATCCTGAGAATGGACCAAGGGAGGTTAACGCCGCAAATAATACAGTTTCTTGCGAACAATAGAACCAAAGTACGCTGGATCCAAGATGTACAAAAGAATGTAAAAATAAATAGAAATACGGGAACCAGAGATATACAACAGAGTGATTTTTAAATTAAACATTCAGGCTTGTACAGTTTTTCATAACAGAACCAGGCCCAGAAGAAAATCATCATGGACAGAAGAGCGAAGAAGGTTACACAGTGTGAGAATGAAAGAATATTGGACAAGGAGAAAGACCAAAAGAAACGAAGCTGATGTGAATTAACGTGGTGCTCAGATGGCCAAGACGAAAAGAAGAAAGAAGAAGAAAAAAGAATAATGCCACCAGAGTTCTTTAACACGCCAAGAATTACGGCACAAGGTGCCCTATTTTCTCCTGCCTTTCAGTAAATGTCTACCTTGGTCTGTATCCAATCCGCCGTCATTTAGCCTCCGATCCAACGATATGCTTGTATTTTCATTGAGGCAGAAATACAACTTTTCACGAAAGCTAATATCATTGAAATGAACCAGTTACCGTATACTTCGAAGAGTGAAAGACCAAGATATAATTGCAATTGTAACATTTGGTAATTAAAGTAGCGGTGTTCACTATTTTCTGATTATCGCTCTTAGTTTCGCTTTCATGGAGTTTAAAAAAATTCAGGATTGACAGGTGACTTGGTCGAGGCGTTAAAGGCGTGTTCAGTTCACACGGAAGGACGCCGATTCATTTCCCTCTCTGGAAGTCGAAATACACTGCTCGTACATAATGAAATGGAAACAGATACGTAATGAAACCAAACCTTCCTTACCCAAATAATAATAATTCAAATAAAGAGCTTTCTTTGGATACTCAGTATTCCGTACGACAACATTGAACAACGTGTCATAAACCAAACGGTACCTGGTCACACACCAAAATGGCTAGCTGGAAATTAAACGTCTTAATTCTCAGTATTGCCAACCCTCACATGGATAACAGCATCACAACGCTTCTGCTTCTGACACTTTCAGTTGAGGCAGACGTGCCCACTCTTCCAAAAGGGCATCTTCAAGCGCCTGTAGTGTTTGGAGTATCACGAGCTCTTGCAGGAAGCTCCGAATGATGTTAACATTATGGTTAACATTTTCATGCATGAACAGGGTCTATTGCGGTTTGTCCTATTTGACTCGCGTGCATCACTAAGATCTCATCAATTTTCCGTCGAGCAGTTAAGGATCTATTGCAATTGATCAGGTGGTCGTTTTTATGTCAAGACTACCATGCCCAAACCATAAAAGATCCACCTTTATAAGCAACGTTGGATTGTACAGCTGTCGGACGAAATCGCTCCACCGTCTTCCCCAGACTCGCAGACATCTGAATGACATAACGTGAAACGGAATAAGTCACATAACAGCTCAAGACATCAGGGCCTTAGCTGCCAGTGCAAATGATCTCCAACAAAGTGGGTCGTCGGGATATTAAACTGATCGCAAGAAGCCTGTTTCTGATTGTTTCTTCACTAAATCGTAATCTAGAAGCTTTCTGTAAGTCCACCTATGATGCTCGAGCTGTGACTTGACGGTTTCGAAAAAAAAAGCTTGTAGACGCAAAAAACGATCCTGCCCTGAGATTGTTTTTGCTTTGGCGGCCCGTGCCAGGGCACCTGACAACATTTCCAGTCTCCAGGAAACGTTCCACGGACATCCAATTGTATTCCAAGCAAACCCTAGCGTTCCGGGAACGTTCTCCTGCGAGCAGCCTTCTTGAATTACTGTAACTGCAGGAGTGGCTTCGTTCTACAACTGCATTTCTCGCTGCTTACCTCGGTTCGCACGATCAGTTCTGACATGTAAACATTACTCTTCACACAGACCAACCTTCGTATAGATTTTGAATCGAGGCACTCGTATTTTTCAACTGACACTAACACTTCCCAAACATCCGGATGTCAGTGGAGCCTCTGTTATGTAAACAGGATATGTTATTGCCGTAATAATCCAATCTCCATCACTCTATTAGTTTGTACAATTTAGTTAGAGACATCTAAAGAAATTCCACTTCTGGAGGGCCTTTGCGCCGTCACTATACAGTATACAAGAGAAGCCTTTACCTTTCTCTCCTCCAAGAGTCTTCATGTTCTGTACGGAGGTGACTTTGCGTAGTTTTGCTTTGCTTTGCTTTGCTTTGTATCAGTTGTCGGAGGTTCCACGACTGGCATAATCTTCTCCTCTCACGTCCACGTTTCCCTTCTATCCTACATTCTATGATAATTTATATCAGACTGTATTTGCCATTTTGGATGTTGTGCCCCAAATAGGCTAACTTTCTTAGTTTTGAGTGATTTACCGGCACGACAGAGTACCTCCTTTTTGATGACTTAATCCGATACCCATGGGATCATCAACATTCTGCAATGTATACATATTACAAAAGCTTTCAGTCGGTTCATTGACGAAACACTCAAATTCCACCATTTAATACCATGGAGCAGCACTAATAACTCAAAACACTTTAATGACATGTCAACGAGTTTGAATTCGAAGTCTCGTTTGCACACAAGGTGTTTTAACTCACATCACATGTTACATCCTTTCAGCTAGGTTTCTGTCGAGGATGCTAACAGTGAAGGAGATTTTCTACTTTCTGATCACCATGAATTTTGATTTTTAAATATTTGTTTGATGGCCGAGCTTCTGAATTGTCAGTGTACATCACGGTAACATCTGCATAACGGGTAGTATTTATCAACTTCATCAAGTGTGATTGAAAAAATAGTTTCGGCTTTAAATGACCAAATTTCTTTATTGAACACAAACCTGAGTCTATCTTTGAAGGCTCGTGACTCTGAATGCTGTCAGTGTGGGATCTAAACGACTGACATTCTATAGACAAAGAAATGAAAATACGAATTATTATATTAAATTGCATTCTATTGAGGACTGAACTGTCGCCAGTTTGTGTGATGGTATTGTTCCCATCCGCCACTAAACATGTAATTACACTCAACAGTTCGGAGAAGGCCAGGGGAAGAGCGGTGGGTAAAATAATAGCATAGTCCTCTGTCATCAGATCGAGCGGTAATAGCTAGTCACAACACAAAATACTTCCTTTCCTTTCGTCCATGTTACTGTCATAAAAAAGTAAAAAGTACGTACTTCAGAAGAAAGTTATGAAGTGTCCATTGTAGCGGATGAAAATACTGAATGCGTCTCATATTAGAAAATCAGAGGTTACAGATAGAGTAAAATCATTCGCCTATAGTAACCGACTTAGCTGAGGTGATAACTATGAGCTTCGTTCCCACCTGGAGGAACATAGGTACGACTCCCTTTTGGAATGTTAGGTATATTTATAAGCAAGATTTCCTCTTCCTTTTCTAATTTTGATTTTATTTCAACGTATCTAGCCCACGGACGAGAAGTATTGGTAATCTCCGTTTTACTTTAAGATATGTTCACTAGAGGTCCCAATTTTCGATACGAGAAAGGCTCTGTGACTAATTTATCAAAGTTCTTGGTTAAATAGATTTAAAATGCTATCGTATGTTTCAAATTTATCTTTAATTCCTTTCTCTATACGTCCTTAAATTTTCATTTACTTCATTGCACAGATACGAACATTCATTATTTCTTTAGAACATGGTTGAAGATTAAATTCACTTGTTGTTTGTCCAACCCTTGTCCCGTTTCCCTACGGGGTCGGGTATGAGGTGAGATGAATTTGTCGTGGCGGTTTTTTATGACCGGATGCCCTTCCTGACGTCAACCTCATCAGAGGAGTTAATGAGAGATGAAATGAATGACGTGATATATGATAGTAGGGAGAGGGTGAAACCCGGTGCCGGCACATAGCCTACTCCTGTCGAATAGCACCAAGGGGTCTGCTCAAGGCTTAACGTCCCCATCCGACGGACGAATCACCATCAACAGCGTCATATGCCCTCACTCCATATGAGCACTGCGGAGAGGTTTGGAATTTAATCCAGGCTTTTGGCACGCAACCTAGTGATTAGAAATTGTATACCACCACCTCCCCTACCCTGCCGGCCAACATTCTGATGGTGAAAATTTTTTCGACCAACGGGACTCGAACCGGCTAACCTCGGTGTTAGACCGTTTTTAGACTTCAGCGCCTTAACGATCATGGCCACCAGGCGGGCTGAAGATTAAATTCACTATCATTTATAAATACTCGAGTACTATGAGGCAATTGTAAGTAACATGACATTACCCATAGGATCTGTTTATTGTACAGTACTGAAGCGATTTTGGTATTAGGTCACAGGGGCCCCGGGTTCGATTCCCAGTATGGTCGGGAATTTTAACCATCATTGGTTAATTTCGCTGGCACGGGGGCTGGGTGTATGTGTTGTCTTCATCATAATTTCAGCCTCATCATGACGCGCAGGTCGTCTACGGAAGTCATATCAAAAGACCTGCATCTGTCGAGCCGAACATGTCCTCGGACACTCCCGGCACTAAAATCCATATGCCATTCCATTTAATTTCATAGCATTCTAGGGAATAAAAATCCATATATTGTTCAGTTTTGTTAGAAGTTCATCAATACTTTATGGAAAACGATATGGGGCAGCGCTTAGGTTTTAATCATGTTCAAGATATTTTCAGTGGGTGAAGAAGCTAGTGATCGAGTGAGCCACAGCAGTTGTAGTATTTTGTCCATTCGCATGCCACAAAAATATGCTTCATATATACACCCTGGCATTTTCTTGCTAAAATATGGTCTAGACGTTGACCTGCAAGAACGGAAGTTATTTTGGTCCCAGAACATCATTGATAAACCTATAGTGGGCACTCGTAATGGTTGTATGGATAACCACTAGAGTTAATTTGTTTATTATTAATAACAATAATACCGCCTCTGTGATGTATTGGTCAGTGTGATTAGCTGCCACCCCCGGAGGCCCGGGTTCGATTCCCGGCTTTGCCACGAAATTTGAAAAGTGGTACGAGGGCTGGAACGGTGTCCACTCAGCCTCGGGAGGTCAACTGAGAAGAGGTGGGTTCGATTTCCACCTCATCCATCCTGGAAGTGGTTTTCCGTGGTTTCCCACTTCTCCAGCCAAATGCAGGGATGGTACCTAACTTAAGGTATCCCTTCTAATCTTCCCATCTCCGAACAAAGGCCCCTGTTCAGCATAGCAGGTGAGGCCGCCTGGGCGAGGTACTGGTCATCATCTCCAGTTGTATCCCCCGACCCAGAGTCTGAAACTCCAGTACACTGTCCTTGAGGCGGTAGAGGTGGGATCCCTCACTGAGTCCGAGGGAAAAACCTACCCTGGAGGGTAACCACATAAATAGTAGTAATAATAATAATAATAACAATAATAATAATAATAATAATCGTATGTCCTCTGTTACTGCGTGCAGGCAATTTCATTTGACGCCAGTTAGGCTGCCAACGTGCCAATTTCGACTTTCCATTTTACTCTACCAAATGACAAAGAAATCGATCTCCACTATTGAGCGATCTATGACCGAATTTTAATTAATTTTATCAGATAAACACTAAATACGATATCACCAGAGATATTTTATATCGTGCGACATGTATATCAAGCGTTTGTCCCGTTTCTACACGTGGTCGGTTATGTAGTGTGATGAATCTTCGTAGCGATATTTTACGACCGGATGCACTTCCTGACGTCAACCTCGTGAGAGAAGTTAAGAAGATGAAATGAGTGACGTGATATATGATAGTGCGAAGGGAGAGGGTGAAATCCGGGCACATAGCCTACTCCTGCCGAATAACACCAACATCTCTATCCTACGAACGAATCACCATCAACAGCGTCACATGCCCTCATTCCATATGAACACTGTTTGATTACACTATTTGTTTTGTGTTTGATTCCAGGCTTTTGGCGCGCAGTCCAGTGACTATAAATTATATACCATCACCTCCCCTACCCTGCCAACCAACATTCTGATGGTGAATGTTTTCGACCAGTGGGACTCGTACCGGCTAACCCCTGTGTCAGATCATACAGGAATACGAATTAGGGAGTGGAATAACTGACCAAGGGAGATGTTCAATGAATTTCCAGTTATTTAAGAAACGACTAGATAAACAACAAATAGAGAATCTGCTACCTAGGGGACAGCCCTAAGTGCATCAGTGGTGATTGATTGATTGATTGATTGATTGATTGATTGATTGATTGATTGATTGATTGATTGATTGATTGATTGATTGATTGATTGATTGATTGATTGATTGATTGATTGATTGATTGATTGATTGATTGATTATAACCACATTAATAGCGACCATATGGTCTTAATTCTTTTGATTATTTGGTATAAGTGATGTTCTATAGGCCTACTGCTTTCTTGAATTCCTCATTGGTTGTAATACAACAATTTCGCTCCATTCACCGCCTAATTTACCGCGCATTAATAACTGTAATGGAAAATATTGTCCAGATTAGAAGGATGATGTGTGGTGCGAAAAGCATCTGGTTCTGAATAGCATTGATTGATTGATTGATTGATTGATTGATTGATTGATTGATTGATTGATTGATTGATTGATTGATTGATAATTAGATAGATAGATAGATAGATAGATAGATAGATAGATAGATAGATAGATAGATAGATAGATAGATAGATTGATTGATTGATTGATTGATTGATTGATTGATTGATTGATTGATTGATTGATTGATTGATTGATTGATTGATTGATTGATTGACGATCATAGCCACTAGGCGAGATAACATCGCACAACAAGCTGTTCCGAAAAACAACAAACAAAATCCGACTACCTCTATCGGGTGATTGGAACCCGCGACATTCTACCGCTGATCTTACGTTAGTGAGGTACGAATACATCTGTTGTAATGTAGCACACCATGTCGTCGTCTGAAAGGGATACACCCTTCAAGTCTGCCGAAACAGGAATGTGATTCATTATGAAAAAAAATCCATTATTTCTTGCAGTTAAGACTTTTTGTTTTTCGACAAGTATGGAAAGGACGAAGCGCATGTACTGTAGACTGTAATAAACGGTGACGAACTATCGTAATATACCGTACATTGGATGACATGTTTTTGTCTGTCAAAGCTATGCTAACGCGGCAGATGTATCAGAACGGTCGTTGACAGATATCTTTAAATGGTTCTTGTACTCTCTGGTACTCTTCAGTGTTATATGCCCACGACGTTCTCTCTGTGCGGTACATCTTTCACCTAACCATTCTCTGCATTCTCCGCGCGAAAGGGAAATCTCCTCTTCAGATCCGACACCCACGTTTGGGGAATTTCAGTATAATTATACCGTCACTGCATAGTAAAATAGGTATTATATCACAGTTTGTGCGTGCTCTGGTTAACAATCAGGTCTGTTTCAAATACATCTCCGGGGCATTTAGCAAAATAACAAACAAAAACTTATTGCTGGAGTATTCACCTGAGGTCAAATAAGAAAATTAATTAATGAACCATATTTTGGTGATACTGTGACACAAGTTGAGAAAGAAAGAAGCGCAGAAGAATTTTAGAGATGTTGTTGAAAACTTTCTGGTTAGCTATTGTGATCCAAATTAGGTACACACTAGTCGAGAATTGTTGTAAGACTTGAAAACTCTTGGATATGACATGAGAGTCAAACAGCATTTCTTTCACATTTTCACATGCCGAAGACAATATTCTACTGTACCGTGAGGAACATCATGAACGCTTTCACTAGGACTTAAAGGGCAAAGGAAAAGTTATCAAGTGGTTGGGTAATTAATATAACAATTGATCACTGAAAAAGAAAAAAGAGACTACCCATGAAATAGCATAACGAAAGAAAATCTTCCTTCATCAATACAAACTCTGTTGATTTTCCTTTGTTTTCGTTTATTATTTTTAGCCTGTAACCAATCTGAAAGCAGGAATAGGAAATCATTTATTGAATGTTTAAAAAAGTTAGGTTAAAGGCCAGGATTTGATTTCGTTATTTCCACGAACATGTGTCGTAATGGAAGAAAACTGATATCATATTCCTTTCTAGAGTCCTAAAATGTTTATAAAACTATAGTACAAACAAGGACATTGAGAAATATCCAGACGCATACACATATTATTTTTAATACGGAACGAAAAATGAAATGTATTGCTTGTAATTCATTCACCTATTCTTTTGAGAATATGAAACCGACTGGGATATGAAAGATGCTAGTATTGCCATTCCTCACGCAACTAGTCCCTGTGATGAATGGTGTGAAAGTGTCATTCATACGGTCGATTGGTGTGTGTAGTCTATTTCAGTGGGTTTGGCAGACTTATACTAGACACCTTATGCCCCAGGAAGGAAACTACCTCCCTTCCCTAGTACTCATAATTAGTTACGCCTAGACTATCTATAAAAGCTGATGCATGCTGTTGGAGATCAACCAGTCTCCGGTCTGGGGACTAAACATGCTATGAATTCAGTTTTCGTGTGGAGGCATTTTAATTTGGCACCATTCAGGCTACCTGCGTGTCAATTTAGACCCTCCGTTTACTCTACCAGACGGCAGATGGTGGTGATGGTGACTACTGTTTTAAGAGGAAATACATCTAGGTAACCATTCTCTATATAACATTAATCAGAGAGAAACAAATGGAGGGGATCCGACAGTTCGAAAAATGAAGGCATCGGCCAAAAAAAAAAAAAAAGACAAGGACCACGAAGGGCTTGAAAATGAAAGACTCCGTAGGTCTCGAATGTGTTAATACCGTCGGGGTCGGAAAATAACAAGAGTTGACCAAGGAATGTCGGATAGGCCAGACGACAGTGAGGAGCCTGTCACAAGTAAGTGGAAACAATGTCAGGACTCCTAAGGACCCCGTGGTCGCCAACTCATACCTCCAAGTTGAGAGCTACTGGGGCCCCTTTTAGTCACCTTTTACTACAGAAAGTGGATACCATGAGGTTATTCCACCGCCCCCACCCACAGAGTGTACACGCACGCACATTAATGGTGTCCCGACATAAACAATCAACACTGCCCCACTCCAGTACTGAAAAGGAGGGGAGAGAGTAAAGGGATGGTGTTCAAGGCCACTCCAGTACTGAAAAGGAGGGGAAGGGAATGAACAGGTAGTGCTGAATACACAGTGTGTGTATTCCGGCGTTATACTGTAACATTGTAATAAGATGGCCCCTATCCTATCACAGATGAATCGAGGCCGTATTATTGGCATGTGGGAGGCTCACATGGTCCCCCAAGCAATAGCACAAGCAATACCATGCAGTCTTCAAGACAGTTTGAAGATTGATAGAAATATGGCAAGAACGAGGTGAAGAAGGATTGGTAGACCCGATATAACGCAGCTACAAAATATTTTTAACTAGTATAAAATACTTTTCGGTCAAAAACCTCCTTTACCTCTTAATACTGTAATTAACAGAGTAGGTTACTTTTTAATTTTTTTATGTTAAAATGCTATTTGTTCGGGGCATCGACCTATAGAGTTCTTTTGCCCCTACTTGCACAATATATGAACCTGCATGTAATTGGAATTGTGGAAGTGTTGAGTGTTGAATGTGAGAAACGTTAAGGACGACACAAACACGCAGTCCCCAGGCCAGGGATATAATCATTTACAATTAAAATCCCCTGACCCGGCCGGGAATCGAACCCGGGGTGGCCGGACGCGTTGCCCCGTACACCGCGGGGCCGGACGAGTAGGTAACCTAATGCTGTACTTCAATACATCCGCCACTGTGTCCATTTCGATCACAACGAAGTCTTGTAGCGGGCTGCCTGCATGCAATCCATGCAGCAATGCGTTAAGCGAGAAAGTGAGTCATTGTGCCTTCGACGCTACCCCTTCCCCCGCTTCCCCCATGTTTTGTACTGGATTGGCCATCAACACTATCCCTTCTTTTCAGTACTGGAGTGTCCGCCTTCGTAGCGTAACGGTTAGTGTTATTAGCTGCCGTCCTCGGGGGCCCGGGTTCGATTCCCGGTACTGCCAGGAATTTAAAACTGGCAGGAGGGCTGGTGTGTGGTTGAAATGGTACATGCAGCTCACCTCCAATGGGGGTGTGCCTGAAAAGAGCTGCACTACCTCAGGATGAGGACACGAGTTTACTTGTCCGACTCGTTGGCCGAATGGTCAGCGTACTGGTCAGCGTACTGGCCTTCGGTTCAGAGGGTCCCGGGTTCGATTCCCGGCCGGGTCGGAGATTTTAACCTTCGTTGGTTAATTCCAATGGCCCGGGGGCTGGGTGTTTGTGCTGTCCCCAACATCCCTGCAACTCATACACCACACATAACACTATCCTCCACCACAATAACACGCAGTTACCTACACATGGCAGATGCCGCCCACCCTCATCGGAGGGTCTGCCTTACAAGGGCTGCACTCGGTTAGAAATAGCCACACGAAATAAAAAAAAAAAGTACTGGAGTGGGGCAGTGTTGATTGTTTATGTCGGGACACCGTTAATGTGCACGTCTGTACCAGATGGCAGAAAACCTGGAAGCCTGTTGGGCGATCTACGCATGAGTTCTAATTAATTTTATTGGGTAAACATTAAAGGTGTGACTCGAGATGTTTTACATGCCGGTATCGTATGACATCGAGTGCCGAATAAACATTTTCCACCCTTCATAAACCTGGCTACCTGGCTGGTTTTGAACCCATGATCGCGTGTGATCCAGAGACCAATAGTCTACTGCTGATCCACAGTTGACTGAGACTCACAGAGTGTGTACACTCGGGGCAGTAACACCAATGCACACGCCAGTGTTTACCTTCTCTCGGAAGAATGAGATCAACACTTCTACTCATGTAGGCATTACTCTCATAGATTGATATTGCTTTATTTAGGCATGCTACACAGTGTGTAATTTTCCCGATCTAGCAATACAAAATTAATATTTTCGACTTCTTGATTTTGGCCGAAATGTGTACTGACGTATGTTCTTGGCAGTACAAGGAATGTTGGGATGCATAGCTTTTAAGTCTTCCCACCAACTATTTGTTATGACTAGATAACATAAACAAATCCCTACTGCTTCCCTCGCTTGGTGTCGCTCTGTTGCGATGAACTGGGCTATGTTAACTGACCTGCAAAGGATAATAAATGAGTGACCTTCGTATGTGCATGGCATGTAAATAAATACTACAGATACGTACTTTTGCATGGGGTGAAAAGTCAGTGTTGTCGAAAGGAGTTTGAACCCCGTAATTGTAACGGGTGAACGTAAGATTATTCTTTTCGTAACGCCAAATTCAAATAGGATATGACTCCATTCGACTCTGTTAAAATCATACATGAACGTATCCGTGATTTTCTTAACTTCTGAAATATGTATTCATCATTTGTGCTTATTTGCTCTAATAAGAGAAATCAATTTATTTCATTGGCGCCACATAAGTCATCCACGATTCAGGATGTCGGAACAGCGCCGAGTCAAGAGAAGATTAAATGTTCATATATATACAGCACATCATTTAAGAATACAAGATACAGTATGTCAGGTGATCTGGAGCAGAAACTTAAGAAAAACAGAGTATTTTCGGGGAAAGTTCCTCTGCGATGGACAAAATGTCACAGGCACAATAGCAAATTCGTAAAAAAAGGGATTCCGAACGGCAGGGTGGAAGTTTCATGTCGTCGGAAGAAACACGTAATTTTGAGGGTAACACTTTCGAGGAGAGTTGTACCTGGGCCAAGTACGGGTAGAAAGGGGCGTCCTAGGAAAGTATTTAGTATTAACAGTAATACAGTTCATACTTTCCAACATTACTTGTACAGTTAAGAACGAAAGTCAGTAAACATTTCTGCCCATGTCGAAAAATAATTTTTGTCCAGCTAGATCGGGAAAATTGCGTACTGTGCGCCGTAGTCAGTCATAAGTGTCATATATGACTGCTCAATCCCTTTATGTCCTTCAGCTATGATGAATTTTCCCTGAACATCATTATCTGAACTGGTTCAAACCCTCGGAACTGTTGAATCTCATTTATTTAAGCTTAACGAGTATTGCTCCTCCATGTTTTCCGTTTACAAAGCTTTTACTTGAAGTAGTATAGATGCAACAATAAATCATCTTGTCACACTTAAATTACAGTATTATGTTCCGTCGTCATGTAATTATGATTTATGACGCTTCTAGTTTCGTTCACTTGTTTCGCAATTTGATTTTTCTTTACTTCTTCACATCAAAATTATGCTCTGTTGAAAACTGTGGTTGTAAATCCAATACTTGATAAACGAAGGTACCAATTTTGATGAGACTTTACTTTCGTATTTGACCTCAGTCTCACAAAGTAGATACTGAAAATGCATTAAGACACCTCTTCCTTTTATGGTGTGCAGAAATGCAAGGTCGTATATCTTTACGCACAGTCGTTCATGTATTCTGCACGTGAACTACAGCTCATATTTTCCTTGTTGTCTGTCTTCCAGAAGACTTCTGGTCGACCCTGTGAGCTATAAAACTGAACATTGAAGTTTTTTTATAGGACGTACCTTTAGTATAAAAGCTGTTCTAGTTCGCATCTCCTGTAAAAGTCTTCTTATCCTTAATGTAGCCAAGTGTCAATAAATTCAATTCAAAGTATAATGTTTATTATTATTATTATTATTATTATTATTATTATTATTATTATTATTATTATTATTATTATTATTGGTATTATTATTATTGTGACAAGCCTGGAGAAGCTCTTGTAACAAGGCTGAAATTATCTCCCCCACTAAAAATTATTTATTTCATCATCATCATCATCTGTTTACTCTCCAGGTTCGGTTTTTCCCTCGGACTTAGCGAGGGATCCCACCTCTACCACCTCAAGGGCAGTGTCCTGGAGCTTCAGACTCTTGGTCGGGGGATACAACTGGGGAGTATGACCAGCACCTCGCCCAGGCGGCCTCACCTGCTATGCTGAACAGGGGCCTTGTGGAGGGATGGGAAGATTGGAAGGGATAGGCAAGGAAGAGGGAAGGAAGCGGCCGTGGCCTTAAGTTAGGTACCATCCCGGCATTCACCTGGAGGAGAAGTGGGAAACCACGGAAAACCACTTCCAGGATGGCTGAGGTGGGAATCGAACCCACATCTACTCAGTTGACCTCCCGAGGCTGAGTGGACCCCGTTCCAGCCCTCGCACCACTTTTCAAATTTCGTGGCAGAGCCGGGAATCGAACCCGGGTCTCCGGGGGTGGCAGCTAATCACGCTAACCACTACACCACAGAGGCGGACAATTATTAATTTGCCTGCCGGTTTCAGCGATCAGGCTGTCTTCAGAGCAAAGGAGTGTAGATGAGTTATTGCCATACGTACATGTTTCTACTGTATGAACCGAAAAACGAAGAGGGGAATCAATGCATAAAACTGGGCAACAGTGCGGTAATTAATGTCTTAAACACCGGAGCGGATGTCGTATGTACTCTGCTCTCGTCGTACTACCAGCATGCTCCCATCAGTGTAGCGTAGAGGATGTGGTTAGGCGTTAGCATGACAATCGACAGAGTGTGCCATCGGCTGTTCGAATTCGGCGTCGTTGGAATATTTTTGCGTCGGTTTGAGGCCCCCATTTGGGACATTTAAACAGTAGAACGACACTGTTATTCATATTGTGCCCTGCATATACTCCGCTGGTTAGGGCCTGAATGTAATCTCTTCTGTCATTCGGCATGTTTCCCACAGAGGAATACGTTAACATACTCCTCATTTATGGGAAAGCAAGACAACTACGTCTGTACCAGGAACGGTATCCCGACAGGCGACACCCGGCTGCTACGACATTCTGCCGTGTTGAAAGACGCCTAAGGACAACAGGCGTGATTTCCAAGTAGCTACCAATCCGTGATAGGCCCGTTACGTCGGGTGAAACAGAAGAGGCCGTTCTGGAGGCAGCTCATGATAATCCACATATCAGCACAAGGGTGACTGCACAACAGGCGAACACCAGCTAGAAGTCTGTTGGTGAATACTGCATGAACATAAATTTCACCCATACTATCTTGAGCTACACCAAGAGCTCCATGGGCGGCATTTCTAAGCTCAAATGGAATTCTGTCGGTGGATATTAGGCAGGCTGAAGAATGATGCAGCATTCGTATCGCACATCTTGTTCTCGGACGAATCGCGCTTCCACAATAATAGGAACGTCAATCGCCACCACATGCACTATTGTTGTTTGGACAATACACACCGGAAGCGACAGGTGGCCATCAAGTACGATGGGGAGTGAATATTTGGTGTGGAATGTTGGGGGATCGCCTGATTGGACCTTATTTCTTTGAGGACCATTGGTCGGGCCCACGCTACCCGCATTTCCTGCGTCAGGAACTGCCACTGCTGCTGGATGATGTGACCTTGCACGATCGTTTGACAATGTACTAGCAGCAGGATGGAGCTCCACCACATTCGACTGTACCTATTCGTAACCATCTGAACGAGGAACTGCCAGGGAAATGGATAGGATGAGGAGGCTCTGTTTCTTGGCCCGCCAGATCACCGGATTTAACGCCGTTACACTTCTTCTTGTGGGAAGCATTTGAAGAACGTCGTTTACACCAACCACCGGAAAACCCCCACCAACTCCGGAAATTCATCACGGACGCCTGCCGAGCAATTGCGCATGGAATGCTTCAGCGCGCAAGACGATCTATTGGACAGCGGGCCCGAATGTGCCTAAACCAAAACAGTCACCACAGCGAGCACTTGCTGCGATAAAACATTATCAGGACAACTGTGTTCCTATTATTTCCGGTCCGTATGTGCCCGGCCTGCGAACTAATCGGTTCTTCTTAGGACCACAAACACATTTATTCACACACAGTTTGCATGAAAGCGGGTAAAGAACTTACATTACGTGCGGTACGTATTAAACAAATATTTCAGAAATATGGAATCTTCGCGCCGGACTCGAACCACTCATCTCACACGTAAGCATTCTCCGCCGCCCCAGTACGCTACGGTTCTGAACGGCACGCTGTGCAACTTATAGCAAGTATTAGGTTTACTGCGGTCACAATATCAATTTAGTGTTTCGCCGGCGTGTCAGATTCATATGATCTAGAAGGCACACGCATGCCTTCCAATGTTTAATACGAGTATAATAATACGGCGTCCTATCATGATGAGGCGGTAAATACCACGATAACGGGTTGTGTTGTCTGAGCATACCGGCAATGCAGATGTTTCCAGAACGCAATTAATATTGCGGGTTGCATAAAAATACATGGGAAGGGGCGACTGAATCACACGGTATTGTACAAACAGGAAGAAAATTCTGTATTAGAATAAAATAATTAAAGAAAAACTGGCAAGGTAAAAACGGTACGTCATCTAATTGAAACCGAGAACAGCTTTAATTTTTATACATCAGACAGACAACAGTTTGAATTGGTACACTTTTGCAACAAAGGTAATAAGCTAAATAATTCCGAAGAATTTTGAAACTGTCCACCTCTGTGGTGTAGTGGTTAGTGTGATTAGCTGCCACAGCCGGAGGCCCGGGTTCGATTCCCGACCCTGCCACGAAATTTGAAAAGTGGTACGAGGGCTGGAACGGAGTCCGCTCAGCCTCGGAAGGTCAACTGAGTAGAGGTGGGTTCGGTTCCCACCTCAGCCATCCCGAAAGTGGTTTTTCATGGTCTCCTACTTCTCCTCCAGGCAAATGCCGGGTAACGGCCACTTCCTAGTCTATCCCTTCTAATATTCCCATCCCCCAGCAATACCCCTGTTCAGCATAGCAGGTGAGGCCGCCTGGGCGAGGTACTGGTTATCCTTCCCAGTTGTATCCCGACCCAGAGTCTGAAGCTTCAGGACACTGCCCTTGAGGCGGTAGAGGTGGGATCCCTCGCTGAGTCCGAGGGTAAAACGACCCTGGAGGGTAAACAGATAAAGAAGGAGAAGAGGCATAGGAAGAAGAATTTTGAAATTAATCATTAGCAGAAAGAACGGTGAGTGTTTACAAGATTCCTGAAAATTCCAAACGGGTGGATTTGTTTCTTTAAAGCTTAGTTGTGCTTGTTTTATGTTTGTACGTTTAATTTGATCTTTGCTTTCTTTCTTTCTTTCTTTCTTTCTTTCTTTCTTTCTTTCTTTCTTTCTTTCTTTCTTTCTTTCTTTCTTAATCTGCTTACCCTCCACTGTTGGTTTTTCCCTCGGACTCAGCGAGGGACCCCACCTTTACCGCCTCAAGGGCAGTGTCCTGGAGCTTCAGACTCTGGGTCGGGGCATACAACTGGGAAGGATGTCCAGTACCTCGCCCAGGCGGCCTCGCCTGCTATGCTGAACAGGGGCCTTGGTGGAGGATGGGAAAATTGGAAGGGATAGACAAGGAAGAGGGAAGGATGCGGCCATAGCCTTAAGTTAGGTACCATCCCGGCATTTGCCTGGAGGAGAAATGGGAAACCACGGAAAACCACTTCCAGAGTGGCTGAGGTGGGAATCGAACCCACCTCTACTCAGTTGACCTTCCGAGGCTGAGGGGACTCCGTTCCAGCCCTCGTACCACTTTTCAAATTTCGTGGCAGAGCAGGGAATCGAACCTGGGCCTCTGGGGGTTGCAGCTAATCACACTAACCACTACACCACAGAGGCGGACTGGTCTTTGCTTTACTATATGTATATATATATACGAGTATATATATTGAAGGCATAGAATGTCTTCCATTCATAGAATAGAAACACCTACCTATGGCAACAAGTTATTGACACTCCCTTGTTCAAACAATAGCCTGTTCGCTGAAGGTTGTAAGTAAATAAATGTATATTTTTTGTAGAAGAGATAATTTGGCCCTAGAACCCTGTTTTTCTATAGGTCCTATACTGCAATATAATAGTTTTCCACATCAGTAACAACGAATATCGTACTTTGTATACAATGAGCTTTAGAAACGGGTGTCGCTCATTTAAAAATCGGGCCGATGATTCGATGTTAGGCCCCTTTAAACTACAAGCATCATCATCATCATTTAAAAATCCTTTTCTATGATACATTAAAATCCATCTAAACAGAACCCCGAGTAAACTGAAAAGTGCCTTTAAATGAACTTTCTCTGTGGTCCCATGAAGCTATATTGCACTGATAGAATTTCAAACTTGACGTAGAGTTTCAACGTCTGACTGAAAACGACTTCTGCAAGAAGGGTAGGGAGGAAGTGAAAGAAGTCTATATAAATGATTGAAAGTTACATCTGCATCTTAGACTATGTGGTCATCGTAGTGGCCTTCGATTCAGCGGGTTTGATTACCGGTGGGGTCGGGAATTTTAATCTTGATGGTTAATTCCCTTTGCTCGGAAACTGGATGTTTGTGCTATACCCAACACCTCTGCAACTCATACACCACACACAGCACCACAATAAATCGCAGTTTCTCATACACGACAGATGCCACCCATTCTCCTCTGAGGATCTACCTCACCAAGGTTGCACGAAGACAGCGACAACCACACGAAATTATTATTATTATTATTATTATTATTATTATTATTATTATTATTATTATTATTATTATTATTATTATTATTGCTAATGGAAGTAGTGTTGTTTTATCTCTTGATATAATAATTGAGATTTCTAAACATCTCTCAAAATATTTACCAAATATTACAAAATTTTCTTCTCTTACCATCAGAAATAGGGGCTGCCTGGCCGAGGCAGTAAAGGCGTGCTCGGTTCGCCCGGAAGGACGTGGGTTCGAATCCCCGTCGGGAAGTCGTAAAATTTAAGAAATGAGATTTCCACTTCCGGAGGTGCATATGACCCTGAGGTTCACTCAACCTACACCAAAAATGAGTACCAGATTAATTCCTGGGGGCAAAGGCGGCCGGGCGTAGAGCTAACCACTCTACCCCATCACGTGCCGCGGTTAACAATGATGGAAGCCTTTACATTCCACTCCTCGAAGGGCCTTCATGGCCTGGACGGAGGTGACTTTGCTTTGCTTTTACCATCAGAAATATTATTTTTAAATCTGGGAACTCTAGTCCCACAAGATAAATAATTGTTTATGGTTCCCCAGTTCTACTTCCTCTTAAAACAGTAATCACCACCACCACTAATTTATAAATTAAATCGTATGTTTCTAGGTACGTTTCTTTGCGTATTGAGGTTGGTTGCCCAGTTGTACTTCCTCATAAAACAATAATCACCACCCCCTCCACCTGTACGAATTCTACACATGAAATATAGCTCATATTATTTTTCCTTGATGTCTTCCAGTATACTTCTTACCGACCCTTCGAGCTATAACATTGAAACACTTCAAAATACAGTAGAAATGCCAGAAAATAATGATGATATGCTCGTAATATCAGCCTATATTCATAATTCACTTAGAGGCAAGAATATATTTGATAATGAGCTCCGTGTACGTGAGTGTGGAAACTGGCAACTACTTAGTTCAAACATAAATTTCAAAAAAAAGAAAATTAAAAAAATTCATTGCATGAATTGAAATATCAACACTAGTATAATAATCAGTCACGATCAGTAGAATGTAAACATTTTTAGACAAGTTTAATGTATTTTTAATTTTCTTCCTGTGTTAACGACATACGAGTTCGTAAAATTCTATGACAATATTATACCCAGTCGTGCCTTACAAATACATCACTCTCTATGCAATAAATTATGTCGCACTTTATGGTGATATAAACCATTCACACTAGAAATGTTACGACTGAATGAGTGAGTGATAAGTACTATATCCCTTAGCACACATTCGCCCTCTTCTACCGTACACGCCATTACTCCATCAAGCAGACTGACAGACTGCTCACTGTCCATCCTACTCTTAAATCTTGCAATATACACACTGAACTGAGTGATTTGCAAGCTTATTTATTACTAACTGTCAGAATATACTCTGACAGAGATGAATCCTCCTTAGAAGTAAATAAGTATGTAAAGTGTGATTATGGGTTTAAATGTCTCTTATGTGATGTATACTCTCGATGATACCCACTGGTTATGCCCAGAACTATTAAGGTTTGAAACAGGGAAAAGCACTAATACATTTCGATAATTGTTTCGTATATAATTTTCTTAATCTTATTGTTGTCTTATTGTTTTCTACGTCCCACTAACTACGTTTACGGTTTTCGGAGACGCCAAGGTGCCGGAATTTAGTCCGGCAAGAGTTCTTTTACGTGCCAGTAAATCTACTGTCACGAATCTGACGTATTTGAGCACCTTCAGACACCACCGGACTAAGCCAGGATCGAACCTGAGTCAGAAGGCCAGCGCCTTGGGCATCATTGTAAGTACCTAGAGGTTAATATAAGGAAAGATCTTCATTGGGGCAATCACATAAATATGATCGTAAATAAAGGGTACATATCTCTGCAGATGGTTATGAGGGTGTTTAGAGGTTATAGTAAGGATGTAAAGGAGAGGGCATATAAGTCTCTGGTAAGACCCCAACTAAACAGATTCCCTATCTGTTGTTTTCCTAGCCTTTTCTTCAATGATTTCAAAGAAATTGGAAATTTATTGAACATCTCTCTTGGAGAGTTATTCCAATCCCTAACTCCCCTTCCTATAAACGAATATTTGTCCCAATTTGTCCTCTTGAATTCCAGCTTTATCTTCATATTGTGATCTTTCCTACTTTTAAAGACACCACTCAAACTTAGTCATCTACTAATTTCATTCTATGCCAGCTCTCCACTGACAACTCGGAACATACTACTTAGTCGAGCAGCTTGTTTCCTTTCTCCCGAGTCTTCCCAGCCCATTTTTGTAACGCTACTCTTTTGTCGGATATCACCCAGAACAAATCGAGCTGCTTTTCTTTGGACTTTTTCCAGTTCTTGATCAAATAATCCTGGTGAGGGTCCTATACATTGGAACCATACTTTAGTCATGATGGGGTCTGTTTGTACATATACTTTTCCTCTTAGCAGAATGTAAGTTATTAGGAACGCTCTGCCATCTGTTGAATACATTAGGAAGCTGGGAAAGGTTAGAGAATCAAAGAGTATCTAGCAGAGAATAGCATTATTCCGTGATCAGAGGAAGTGTATAGGCCTACTCTCTGGCTTTACATGTAATAACCAAACATGGCTTCATGCAATGACGTTACTAAGGATGAAAACTATATATATCAAAACAACAATCTGGCACCTGGGCGACTGCCCTAAATGAAGATCAGTAGTGATTGATTGATTGATTGATTGATTGATTGATTGATTGATTGATTGATTGATTGATTGATTGATTGATTGATTGATTGATTGATTGATTGATTGATTGATTGATTGATTGATTGATTGATTGATTGATTGATTTATTTATTTATTTATTTATTTATTTTTAAAAGTAATATCTAAATATAACAAGAATATACTGATTAAATTTGTCTTTTATTGGTGTAATCACAGTATCAGCTTTATCCCAAAAGTTTGTTTATTGATAATGTTATATATGCTGTGATTGCTGTGATACCACATCCCAAGATATACTGGAGGTGTATTATTTATGTTACAATGTATGTTGAAAATAATCGTGTTATGAAAACACATATAAACACCTACGTCGACATATCGATTTAAAATTAAGAAAGTACACAATCAGTTCAATAATTCAGTTACGTACAGACTTGTTGATGTCACAGTAGAACATTTCTTTAAATATTGTGTGACGAGATTTGCAAACATGTTTATTACTATTTATTACTATTACTCTGACAGATATGAATCACCCTTAGGAGTAAATAAGTATGTACAAGAGTGAATTAAGGGTTTGTGAAAATGTGCAAATCATGATCAGTGAACGTTGCTTTCTTAAAAATCTCCAATATATTAATCCTATAATTCTTGCAATCAGTCACTCCAGGACTTACAATTGCTCCTTTGTAGTCACTGCTGCTAGGCTGTGGAATACCCTCCCTGCCACCATTAGGGATTTGCGTTCTCGTAGGAGATGGATTCCCGAAATCACTTGCTGAATATTTCTAGCTGACTTGTTCGATGAGTGAAGTGTGAATGAGTATGTGAATGAGCATATTTTCATAAAAGAAATGTATTTGCTAGTTAAGTTATAGGTTTTTACTGCGTTTCCTACTTTTAATATTACTATTGTTAGTTTTATCATTATTATCATGTTCATCTATATTGTCATGTTGTATATTCTATAAGTATTTCTTTTATTACTATCTTCATATTTGTTATTAGTACTATATTATTTAAACAAGATTTATTGTATTTAAAACATATTTCTGTTAATTATTTTAAATGATGTAGTTAAGTTTAAGAGAAGGCCTCGAGCCCTAACGTCGTCATGAATAAAGACGAATTACTTACTTACTTACTTACGTATAAATAGGATCTATATTTTAAAGAGCTCCGCATATTCTAGAATAAAGCACGAAATTATCAGTTTTTCATCAATATACTGTTGCTTCCTTACGTAGTCAATTGTGTATTCGTTACTTTCATTAAATCGAAATATAAAATTCAGGGAAATGAGCCGAATTTTTAGCGAACAACTGTTGTTCCATATCTATTATTAACATATACCTTGTATATACTATCTACGATAGTATTATTTGAGGCTTTATCATGGGAAAGGTAGTAAGTCAAAACAATCGAAATTTAGTTTTTTCATGGAGAACGTATTAAACCCTTATGCCAATGGCATGGGAAAGATAGCAAGTCAACTGGTACAGCTGATTAGTTTCTGCGATTGGCGCAAGACGGAATCTGTGTTAAATCCACGAGGTTTGGCACGGAGAAGGTAGTAGGTCAGCCCGTGCCTTTGGTGGAATTAGGTACGGTACAACCTTTGCCATTTGTTGAAAGTCAACTGCATGCAAGCCTTGTTTATAACTATTATAGTTCGTCATAGTGATACTTCAGTTGCCAGAATGACTCCGAAACGTAATCCATTCAAAATGGTAAGTCGTTATTGCCAGCATCTTGACATGACGCTCATACTAGTTCTTTGTTTTCAAAAATAGGTACTACATGTGGCCAACAATGGTTCCAGAAGAAGATGCGGAAATAATCAGAGAAGGTAAACATTTTCGACCATTTCGTGTAATCATGAAGACGCCTGGGGATTTTCGTGACTTCGCCATGGAAAGCAATAGGGCCTACGTATTTAAATACTCAGCACTTTAATATCAGCACTGTGAGCTGGATAAGGATTTCAGGAACCGAACTTCCCTCAGTCAAGAGGAGTCAACGATTTAGAACCATGGAAGGAGCACAATATCCTCAAAAGAGGATTGTCCTATCACGCATCAACAACATACAGAAGGAGACTAACCATCAGGGAATCGAAAAAAAGGTCTTATTAGCTATAAGAGATTTCTTGGATGAAAAATATAATTTGTTTTATCGTGAAATTTCTGCTTGAAACATACACGTCAGCTGACAAACTGATTACACGGTGATTTTTCATAACATATTTTATCGCGCAATTTGTGCCTGAATCATAATTATCATAAATGTGTGTGTTAAACTGATAAATGGATTATTCCTTGATTTTACATGATTTATTTCCAGTAACATCTGCTTCATAATGTTGGAAAAACAATTTGTTTCTTCTCCTGTAAAATTCACATTTTATGACTTACTACCTCTCTTACGTCAATGCCTCATTTAATTATTATATTATATTATATTATATTATATTATATTATATTATATTATATTATATTATATTATATTATATTATATTATATTATATTATATTATATTATATTATATTATATTATATTATATTATATTATAAAAGCCCCGTGCTGCTCCGCAGCATTCGTTATAAGTAGGTGAGATAACCTCTTGATATGCCTGTCGAAGTCACATTGTTTTGCCTGCCCTTTTCAATGGTTTTATGAACATTTATTAAGAAGCGCGATATGGTATGCCGTAGTTCGTAGTCAGAATTCATCCACTCTGACGTCATCATGCCGTCCGTTTGGTAAAAATATATCCATGCATTCGCTTTTTTTAAATCTTCCAGTTGTTGATGTAAAGCTTGGTGTTAAGTTGTAGAAGGCAATAGCATTTTAATGCAGTTCTTCTATGTAGAACGGTTGTCTTGTTAGCTCATATGTTAGTCTCAAAGGAGTGTTTTTTGCCAAGCAGAGAACTCTTTTAATATACATGACTTTCATTCTTTCTAGTGTAGCTAGGTTATCCTTCGATAGGTGTTCCAGGTGGTGTCTAAGGCGTATGTCATGATGGGGTCTGTTTGTACGTAGACTTTTCCTCTTAGCAGAATTTAAGTTATTACGAACGCTCTGCCATCTGTTGAATACATTAGGAAGCTGGGAAAGGTTAGAAAATCAAAGAGTATCTAGCAGGAAATAGCATTATTCCGTGATCAAAGGAAGTGTATAGGCCTACTCTCTGGCTTTACATGTAATAACCAAACATGGCTTCATGCAATGACGTTACTAATGATGAAAACCATATATTTCAGAATATTACGGAAGTGTTGGTCGCTTAGCAACCTACTAAGAAATCTCTCATAGCCAATGAGACTTTTTTTCGGTTCGCTGCACTTTTCATTGGTTTTATGAACATTTATTACGAAACGCGTTATGGTATGCCACAGTTCGTAGTCAGAATTCATCCATTCCGACGTTAGGGTAAGCCTTCGCTTGAGTGATCATTTCATGACTTGATTTTATGATTACCGTAACGTGGGGTAATTCCGATATAATGGGGCATTATCGATCATTCGGTCTTCCTTCTGAAAACTGAGCCTTCCCGCGAAACCACGACGACAATGGATCCAATACGCGGCGTATAAACAAAGGGAACATTATTGGCTATCTGATTGCGCACTAAGAATATGTGCATTCTTGTCTACAATTCACCGGGAGAGGTTGTTAAGAAGTGAGAAATTTATTAAATTATCGCTGTCATTGGAAACTTCTGTTTCAGAAGGTCACATACCATACACTGGCGGTAAGTTAATACTGCAATCCTATCTTCTGTTATTTGGTATCATATAAAGCTTTTGCGCGAGTTTCTACATTACACTGTTTTAAAGTTACGGCTTTTTATATACGAAGTTGTCTTGTTATAGGGTAATACCGATCATGGTGAGGACATACCGGTATGTGAAGAAACTGGGACCTGTCGGAAGGTGTAGATATAACCCTATCCACTTAGAGAATGCAGTAAAAGCTGTCCGTCAAGGGAAAATGAGTATCCGGAGAGCATCTGAACAGTTTGCTGTGCCATATACCACACTAAACGACAAATTGAAGAACAGATATTCACACAAGATGGGTGCACCGACAGCCTTAACGAGGGAGGAGGAAAAAACTCTCGTCGAAGGGCTGCTGTTATGTGCCAGGTGGGGTTTCCCGCTCAGAAATACTGATATACGTAACATCGTCCAGGGTTACTTGAACCACGCTGGGAAGGTCGAGAAAAGGTTCGCAGATAACCGTCCCGGGTTAGAATGGATTCGAGGTTTTCTCAGGAGGAATCAGGAACTCACAGTGAGGATTGGGGAGAACACCAAACGATCCAGGGCAGCAGTTACGAGAGATATTATCATGGACTATTTCCATAACCTGCAAAACACACTAGAGGGAGTCCCTATGTCAAATATTATAAATTATGATGAGACAAATTTCTGTGATGATCCGGGAAATGTGAAGGTTGTTGTGAAACGTGGGGTCAAACATCCTGAGAGAATTTTAGACTCGTCGAAAACGAGTATCAGTGTTATGGTGGCTGCGGCTGCAGACGGTACAGTGTTACCACCATTCACCGTCTACAAAAGTAAGCATCTGTATGACACGTGGACAGAAGGAGGGATCAGCGGTGCTGGTTATAGCCGAAATATGAGTGGCTGGTTTGATCTTACGATGTTCGAGGCATGGTTTAAGAAAATTATGTTGCCTTATATAAAGACACTAGCAAGATTCCCGTGCTTCGCTACGGTATTATACTGAAATTTAGAATTGAATGCTTATTGTTTTATATATAATCTGCCCAAATTCGCCATCTGACTCGTTTTCTAATAGATTACGGCAAGTTTCCTCCCATTTTTCAATCTTTCTTTCCAGCAATCGATTTCGTACTTCCGTGCTAAGTCCAGGTATTCCACCCGGTCAGTTGGGTCCATAATCTTTGCCATCATTTCCTATAACCATTTTTAATATGGAACAAATCCTTCAGGAGATCCAGCGTGGTGTCGTTTTGGGTGCCTTGGCGATACTGAACCCGCGGCCGGACTGCATTCTTGGTCATTACCCGTCCAGGAACCGTTTTCAGCGCGGTCCGCACATTTGACGACGGTCCAGAACATTATTATTATTATTATTATTATTATTATTATTATTATTATTATTATTATTATTATTATTATTATTATTATTATTATTATTATTATTATTATAGATGTTCTGTACCCCACAGCAAGATGCAAGACCGCTACTTGGCGGTAAATTATATCTATTGCCATTGTCATTGTTGAAAATGTGACCAACACCCTTGTCGCGCGTAGGCAAGTGTGCTGGATTTCTGGCCATACGAATGACATACTTCCGTGCATTATTGACCTTATTATGGAGGTGAAAAATTGGACGGTCAATCTCATTCCTATCGTTTATTTCAAATGTGTTCAAATTTTTATATATATGCCAGGAGAATCTACTGCAATCTAAGAACGGTCTCCGAAGGAAAAATGGCTCTTGAAAACGAACCCAGGAAAGATTAAAAATGATCGGTTTATGATCAGAATAAGTACATCGAAAATCTACAGCCTGTTTCCAGTCATTCGACAGGGTCAGGAATGGAATGAATAAAGCCCCCATACAGCGGCGAAAATAGGAATTGTGCCGGCAGCCGAAACCTGTCGCACTCCTCTGGGGCAATGATTAACGAATGACAAATGAAATGAAATTATATTGGACAGTGTTGTTGGAGTGAATGATGACAGGGAAAAACGGAGTATCCGGAGAAAAACCTGTCCCGCCTTTGTTTTGTCCAGCACGAATGTCACATGGAGGACCGGGATTTGAACCACGGAACCCAGCTGTGAGAGGCCGGCGCGCTGCCGCCTGAGCAACGGAGGCTCCTTATAAATACATTATGAACAGTAAAATCAATTGGTCTCACCTCCTTTTACACCCCACCGCCGTTAAGTTTATTTAGCCAACCCCTCCCCCCCCCCAAAAAAGACTAAAAGATGGCGTGTTTCTTTATGTTAAAGGAGATTCCAAACACTAATGTTCACGTCTATTACCTTCAGTTTTGAGATTAAAATAATTCGCTTCATTTCACTTCCTTTCACACTCCTCCACCCCGCCCCCCCCCCCCATAAGAGAATTTTCCGGCAAAAAATACCTGTTTCTTTAATAGTAAAGAATCATCTAAATACCAATTATCACGACTCTAACTTCTTCAGTTTTTGATTTATGTGTCCTCATGAAAGAAATTCAACTCCTTTTCGCTCCCGCCCCCCCCCAAGATGGTTTCCCCCCCAAAACGCGTTTTTCTTTGTTTTAAAGGAGATCCAAATACCAATTTTCATGTCTGTAGGCCCTAACAACTTTAGTTTTTAATAGATGTAAGTATTCTCATACAACTAAGTCAATTAATTTTTTAATTCTTTCACCTCCCCCCTCCCCTTTCATTGGATTTTCCGAGAAAATGTGTTTCTTTACTTTTAAAGAAGATTCCAAATATCAAATTTCACGTCTGTAACATCTTCATTTTTGAGATAACAGTAGCCTAATTAAAAGAATTCAACACCCTTTTCAGTCGTTTTAACCCCCCCCCCCCTCCACCCAAGG
The DNA here is from genome assembly GCF_040414725.1 of Anabrus simplex. Classification (NCBI taxonomy): domain Eukaryota; kingdom Metazoa; phylum Arthropoda; class Insecta; order Orthoptera; family Tettigoniidae; genus Anabrus; species Anabrus simplex. The sequence continues at coordinate 1,114,064,034 of NC_090265.1, read as the reverse complement.
GGTATTTCTGAAAACTAAAAATACACGTTCCTTTATTTTTAATAGAGATAAAAAATACCATTTTTCACTTCTGTAACATGTTCAGGTTTTTTTAGATATACTGTATAAATTCTCATTTTAAAAATTCTCCCCGTTTTTAGTTCCCCTTAAGAGGAGTTCCCAAAAACAAATCAACTATGTTTCTTTACATTTACAGGAGATTCAAAATACCACTTTTTACGTCTGTATCATTCTATGTTTCTCAGATATTCTGTAGATATAGTCTTTCAAAAAATTCACCCCAATATGTCACTCCTGATTAACCGCCATTAATTGGAATTTCCAAAAAAAAAACTTGTTTCTTTATTTTCAAATGAGATCCCATATACAAATTTTCAGTTCTGTAATATCTTCAGTTTCTGAGATATATGTATCCTCATTAAAGGCATTCAACCCCTTTTTCACCCTTTTAAACCCGTCCTATTGGGATTTTCTGAAAAAAAAATACGTGTTTCTTTATTTTTAATGATGATTCTAAATACCAATTTTTACATCTGTAAACTTTCAAAGTTTTGAGATATAGATACACTTATTTGAAAAATTCACACCCTTTTCACCCCCGATTAATTGGATTTTCCAAAAACAAAAAAAATACGTGTTTCTTCGTTTTTAAAGGAGATCCAAAACTCCAATTTTCAATTTTATAATATCTTCAGTTTCTGAGATATAAGTATCCTCATTAAATGCATTCAACCCCTTTTCCACCCCTTTCCACTCCTCCTATAGGGATTTTCCGAAAACAAAAAAATACGTGTTTGTTTATTCTCAATGAAGATTCTAAATACCAATTTTTACATCTGTAAACTTTCAAATTTTTGAGATATAGAAACACTCATTTTAAAAATTCACCCACCTTTTCCCCCTCCCATTAATTGGATTGTCCAAAAACAAAAAAATACGTGTTTCTTTATTTTTAAAAGAGATCAAAAGTACCAATTTTCAGGTCTGTAATATCTACAGTTTCTGAGATATAAGTATCGGTATCCTGATTAAAGGCATTCAACCCCTTTTTCACCCTTTTTCACCCGTCCCATTGGGATTTTCTGAAAACCAAAAAATACGTGTTTCCTTATTTTCAAAGAAGACTCTAAATACCAATTTTTACATTTGTAAACTTTTAAAGTTTTGAGATATAGATACACTTATTTTAAAATGTCACCCCCCTTTTCACCCCCTTAGCAACGGAATATCCAAATATCCTCTCTTAGCGAGCACCTACATCTTAATATGAATGTATTCCCAAAATTTCATTTCATTATGTCCAGTAGTTTTGGCTCGGCGATGATGAATCAGTCAGTCAGTCAGTCAGTCAGTCAGTCAGTCAGGACAAGCTATTTTATATATATAGATTACAGGGGCCCAAAGTCATGATAGGCGATAACTTGTCGAGCCATCTCTCAATTAACGTAATCAAGCTATGTGAAAAGCATGACGTCAAATTTGTTCTATTGCCTCCGAATGCTACCCACCTTTGCCAGCCTCTCGATGTTGCCTTCTTTCGTCCCCTAAAGATGGCTTGGCGAAGTGTGCTGGATGAATGGAAGAAAACGAATAGGGGAGTGGTGCACAAATCAGAGTTCCCTAAACTTCTAAAAGAGACATTTAATAAGATAGGTGTAAATTGTGCAACGAATATTATTTCTGGGTTCAGAAAAACGGGTATTGTTCCTTTCTGTCCAGAAAACGTGCTACGCCAGATTCCACATGATGACAGTGCTGATGACATCAGTCGAGAACGATCGTGGACTGCATCGTTCGTTCAACATCTCGAGCGAGCCCGGGTTGGAGAGGCAAGTACAAATGCACCGGTTCGCCGTGCGAAGCGCTTGACTGTTCCTCCCGGCAAAGGGATCGTGGTGAGAGATTTGGCCACCAATGCAGCTGACAAGGATAATGATGATGATGATCAAAGTATAGAGACTGAAGTAACTTCAGAAGAAGAATCAACATCAGAAGAAGACAATTCAAGTTTTGAGGCGAGGGAAACCTGTCACGCCATCTCCACCGCAGAAACTCTATCTTCTCATGAAAGTGGTGGGGAAGATGGGTTGTCTATAAATGACTTTGTTCTCGTTGCATTTCCGACGAAGAAGAGAATTCGGCATTTCATTGGTCAGCTGGTGAGAGTTAGTCCGGGCACACTCGAAGCAAATTTTCTGAGGAAGAGGATCCTGGCTGGCACAACATATTTTGTATTTCCAGACATTTCCGATGTAATGGAAATCGAAAAGGAACAAATTGAGAGGAAACTTATACCAGCGTACTGCAAACGAGGAAAGTTCGTTTTCCTTGATATAGAACATGTTGATGTGGAGTAGAAGGCGACTATGTCCTTGTGTAAAAAATTGTGATTAGTGCCTCTTAAATGTAACATTTTTATCTGTATAAACTGTTTAATATGTCTTACCTATTTTATTATGTTTTACTTTACTATTAGTAAAATATCCCGTATCTTCTTTACTATTGGTTCGAATAGTTTTACTAAATAGCTTGAAAATAGAATGTGTTTAGAGACTTCAATTTTCTTATTTCTAGTGATTTAATGATTGTTTATTTGCTTTGTTTTAGGTTTATATGTTAAGAAATATTTTTAAAAAGTAAAAATGTGATCGGTATTACCCATAAGACGGTCAAATACCGATAATCAAGAAAAATAAATGACTGATCGGAATTACCCCACTCCATGGGGTAACACCGATCACCGATTTTTATTAATTTTTTTCAATATTATCAACTACTTACGATTCTTTGTTACGTCAAATAAAAGCTAATGAATCATTAATCTTATATATTTAATTTGGTAAGTACTACGTAAATAACGCGGAACGTATCCGAAAAAAACCTTAAAAAATGATCGGAATTACCCCATTTGACGGTACTCAAAGTTGGCTGAACCTATCAATGTCTCATGATTCACCGGCCGGTAATTCCGGAGAGATTAAAACAAAAATGAAGTAAATCGGGCCAATAGAACGAACGGACGGATTTGCCAAAGCTGTTTTTAGTAAACTCTTTTAATATATAGATATTCAAGTGTAGCAATATATTGTCTTATTGTGTCTTATTTTAAAAGATGAAAATAGCCTAGTATGTTGCATACGACAAAGTCAGGAAGCCTGGAATAAGAGTAATCCGTTTTGTTAATAACCTACTGGTGTTAGAAAAAGCACGTGAAATATAGATGAAATGTCAGATATCCTGTCTTCTGAAGAAATAAATTATAGCGGGCTTTCATGGGTCAGTATGTTCTCTGGAATTTCTGTGACGTCTCCTCTAAACAGGTAACTTAGCATTGGTCAGTTCATGCTGTCATGAGCACGCTTTTTCGTTAAAGAAGGAAATTTTAGCATGCGTTATATTTACCTATCTGGAGTCCAGTCCAATGAGAGAAGTATAGGAGAAGGATATATACGTATATTGTTCGTTACACAGCCACCAACAGAAAAGGTGTATGAAATTAAAGTTAGAATTTCATTCCTATTAAATAATGATGTTTGAAAGTTGAGTTATATCCATACCCAGTTTTCTACTTTTACTTTCATAAAAGACTAATTTTAAATTTCTGTCGGTAGTTTTCTTTACCCATAACAAAATTAAACAGTCCTCTGTGAAGATCTACTCACAGCCAACTCTCTTCTTCCGAATATCACAGATTGCATGGCTTTGTGTGTGGCGAATCTCACCACATTTAGTCTCATTTTACATGCCTATAACCACATAAATCTGATACAACAACAACAACAATATTATTATTATTATTATTATTATTATTATTATTATTATTATTATTATTATTATTATTATTATTATTATTATTATTATTATTTGTAAAATATGTGTGAATGCTGGAATTTTGTCCTGAATGCAGCAATATAGATCCTGTGGACTTGAATACGCTGAATGAGACTCTAACCAACTATGCCACATAGCAGGTCAACATTTTACATCATATTGGTCCTTCATGACCCTCACAAGACAAAATTTAAATCTAAATCAGAAGAATCCCTTAGAAGAACAATAAACCCATAGCCGACACAGCTTATTACGGACCTTCAATCAAAATGTTCTGCTTATATTGTTACGTGGTAAGCGTCGTGCTTAGTCGAATTGCTTGGTTTTTGACTGGTTACTGTACCTTGTACAAAAAGCTTTTCCGTTGAACTTGCGAAGATAAGTGAACCCCATTTCAGCGTAAATCCTTAAACGAGCTGGAAATCGAATCCAGGACATCTAAGTTAGAAGCAAGAAAGCAAATCCTACACTAAAAGTCCAAGGAAACCTAAAATCGAGTCTTCTAGCATTCACCTCGTCTAACCAGTAAACTGGAAAGGTAGCCATTTCTGTAACTTACCAAATTTTAATATAATGCTTGTTTCAGGATAGATAATGAGGTTGTTTGAATTAGAACAATATTCGGTGCTTTCCAATTGGATCTTAGAACATAAAATTTAGCTACCAAGGCTGGCTCCTGTGTGACATCCGAAATGGCTCCTACGCTCTGTATCGACCCCCACTTCATCAACATTTTTCTTTCACAGTTTAACAGAATAAGCCGGCCCCGTTGTGTAGGCGTAGCGTGCCTGTCTCTTACCCGGAGGCCCCGGGTTCGATTCCCGGCCAGGTCAGGGATTGTTACCTGGACCTGAGGGCTGGTTCGAGGTCCACTCAGCCTACGTGATTAGAATTGAGGAGCTATTTGGCGGTGAGATAGCAGCCCCGGTCTAGAAAGCCAAGAATAACGGCCGAGAGGATTCGTCGTGCTGACCACACGACACCTCGTAATCTGCAGGCCTTCGGGCTGAGCAACGGTCGCTTGGTAGGCCAAGGCCCTTCAAGGGCTGTAGAGCCATGGGGTTTGGTTTGGTTTTAGTTTAACAGACTTAGGACTGCCTACATTACATATATCTGGTCAAAAATATTATTGCAATTTAGCATTACTTCGCCATTAGTTAACTTTTGTGTGTGTGTGTGTGTGTGTGTGTGTGTGTGTGTGTGTGTGTGTGTGTGTGTGTGTGTGTGTGTGTGTGATTTTATGCTATAAACTTGCTTATCTCCTTCCTGAAGTGTCTTGCCTGAAATTTGGCCTGAATTTTCATATTCTGCGTCCCATGCAAATAACTACTGTGATCCTTTCCATTCGAAGTATTAGTTTTATTCCGCTCATTCTAATATTTTAAACTTTGATGCTGATTAAATTGGGTTTTTTTTTTTTTTTGCAAGCTGCTTTACGTCGCACCGACACAGATAGGTCTTATGGCGACGATGGGATAGGAAAGAGCTAGGAGTGGGAAGGAAGCGTCCGTGGCCTTAATTAAGGTACAGCCCCAGCATTTGCCTGGTGTGAAAATGGGAAACCACGGAAAACCATCTTCAGGGCTGCCGACAGTGTAATTGATATTTAAAATAACGCATAAACACTATCAAACTGAGCAGTACAAAGAAATACAGAAACAAACAAGAACTTAGTAATGTCTTAGAAGTGTTGAGGAAAAATTCAGAGGATTCGATATTACACGTATGTAGCTTTACTTCAAGTGAGTTTTAAGTTCTTTCTGCAAATGTAGTTAATTATCACGACAATGCCTTATTAAACCAAAATAATGGGTCTCGCCATTACATCGTAAGAAGCAATGCGGAAACAAACAACTACAATATCTAAAGCTAATGGCTGACATGTTGCACAACTGTAATAATGCTTTTAACCAGACCTAGGTAATGTAGACAGTTGTAGGCCTGTTAAACTGGGAAGGAAAATTATGATGCCGTGCTTCGAGGCCAATTTGGATGGTTTTTCACGGGAGTCAGTTCCAAAAAGAATTTGGAAGCCAATCCGGGCACCATACTTTGTCCTGGTCGTAATTTCAGATGCAGTCATAATACGTTCACATAAATGATATCAGACGTTCAATAAAGTTCATATGTGAAAATCAATGAAGTCGAACGGTTAAGGTTGCTATACTGCACTAATCCTTGAACTGACACAATGTGTCCCAAGTATGTATACCATCATGTTCTTCCCCTTCACACTCGATCTGGGAAAGTAAGTCCTTATTATTTCATGTTCCGCAGTACTTTAAGTTGGATCAAGTGAACCATTTCAAGTATTTGGTTGTGTCCCTCTCAGTTTGGCAGTAGGCCTATAGTAAAGGAAGGCGAATCAAGGGGTAGTAAAGCTTAACGCATTGAGTCTGTGGTTGGAAGGAGGAAGTAAGTTCGCAGTTCGCAGAACAAAGAATCTGTTCGACAGACAGTCTTCAAGTCTACATTGTTGTACGGGAAATATGGGTTAGTTCTGGATATCAGAAGCTGAAAGTAGCGAGGATCGTGTCCGATTTTAGCAGGTAGAAACAATAGAAATAGGTACGTTAGAAATTGTGTTGGTTGAAATTTTATCAATGAATTACATTCGTTTAAGGGTTCATCTGAGGCGGGTGGAGGAGTGTATATTACCATGACTTTTGAAGCATTCGATTGTTTATTATTAGAGAAGCCTTAGTAACGTAAACACCGGGCGAGTTGGCCGTGCGCGTAGAGGCGCGCAGCTATGAGCTTGCATCCGGGAAATAGGTTCGAATCCCACTATCGGCAGCCCTGAAGATGGTTTTCCGTGGTTTCCCATTTTCACACCAGGAAAATGCTGGGGCTGTACCTTAATTAAGGCCACGGCCGCTTCCTTCCAACTCCTAGGCCTTTCCTATCCCATCGTCGCCATAAGACCTATCTGTGTCGGTGCGACGTAAAGCCCATAGGAAAAAAAGTAACGTAAACAACTATGAAATATGGAGAATGGGGACTTTGTTCCTACGCTCAGATTTTCAAACTGAGCACTGAAGGTATAAAGCCTGCAACGAAAATATCGTAAATAGTAATAATAATAATAATAATAACCAAGTTTCAAATACATGCACATTCCGGGCTTTAATTTTCACCTAAAGAATCACTTAAATGCAGGCAGAGCATTCGAAATTAAAGAACTCCTCCAAAGGCCCAGAATGAGATAGGATGGCTCTCATAACCCCAGAAAAACCTGGTATAATCTGAAGAAATTTGTATTATTGAAAGTCCTCATTTAATAAAAACATAGTTTGTAGAATGGAGTATGAATTCATAACCATTCCATTCTGTTCTTGAAGTGTGGAACGACGTGGTACTTTCTGGCGACAGCAGAATTTTTTATGCTTGGTATAGTATTCCCTAGCCCAAGAGGTTATTTCTGCTTGATACACGTATTTGAGATCAGTCAAGCTGTCGAAAGACAATTGAGAGAGATTTTCCCATAATTTATTTTCCACAATCTTCTTATTTCTTATTTAGGTATCTTACTGAGCAAGCCTTCTGAACATTGTGACTGAGGAAGATGTCACAAATGGATTTTTTTTTTTTTCGATACGGTACAATATGTCGGGTCGGTCTACACTGATCTGTTTATACTTTCTGATCTTTTGGTCCCAGAAAAATTTATGCCCAAGAAACCACCATATTCTTATAATCGTATTGATAATATGGAGTTAGGGGTAAATGAAATCCTGGAATATCTTACAATTTCAGTCACACAATGGTTTTTGTGACGTATAGGGATTTATAGTCATTTCTCAGGACCACTCCGTCTTAAACGGTTATCACAAAACCAATGGCCTTGCCATTTTAAGCCATAGATGTTAGACTTGTCGGTGTATTGCAGGTTTGTTATTATTATTATTATTATTATTATTATTATTATTATTATTATTATTATTATTATTATTATTATTATTATTATTATTATTATTATTATTATTTAGGAAAATAACTTACTTAAATTCACAGTCATGAGATTTAAGATGGGATAAAACAGAAAATAATGGGACTACGCCATTTAAAAAATCCAAAACCAAATTACACTTAAAAGTAGAAAGTTCCAAGCAAAGCAGGAGCCATTGTTCACGTACGTGAAGGTGTGAATAAACATTACTTCCTGTTAGTACTGGAATGTATGAATCACATACAAGTTATAGAAACATTAGTATCGTATTACAATAACTAATTAGCTACACTCCAAGTGATAAAATGTGACTTACAAGTATTTCAATGACATTGTACGTGAAGTGTCATGCCGTTTGCATGTAGAACTGAAAGCTCATTCTGAAAATAATTCATTTATATAACATAGATTTTTAATTATAACTACCTTGCATGCATCTCCCATCAAACGGGTGTCTGTAAGCACAGCGAGAAAATATAATTCCCGCCATCACAATAACATATATCGTAATGGTAATTTTATTTCAAGGGAGTGAACATAAATCTATTTTATATGTTTGGACGGTACAAGCTTGTATCACAATAAACATCTTGTTATGCGTTCAGAATACCAATGAGAAAGTTAGACACATTTATAAAGCTATGTTTGATAGCAATATGAAATATGTTATCCAGGAACGCTTTCTCTGAAGACACGCTTAAAGTGGGAACTATTGATCGCACGATTAGGCCTACATTTCTCACACCGCGTTACATTCGTCTCCATCATACATGAAAGAAGAATATCAAGGCCTAAGTTAGAAACGATTTTCTTTTTCAATTCATATAACTGCCTCCTCAATAACTGTCTGTCCATAACAAAAATAACATTATAACACACTCGAAGTATTTTCAACTGCAATATAAATTGAAAAGATAAGAGAAACAATCTAATATTAATAACGTGTTTATTACACGTGTTCTTACGAAACAAACTTGACGACATGAATAATTATAATTTTAATAACAATTATTGTTTTGAAGTTATGTTTATGATAAAGGTCCCTTTCACTAGGGCTATCATAATGTAAACAGAAACTCGGTAAACAAAAAAATTTGTACACAGCTTATAAAGTAAGATACATGAATGTACTAGTAAATGATAAAATGACCGGAGAATGTATATGTATAACAGACAGACAGACAGACAGACAGACAGACAGACAGACAGACAGACAGACAGACAGACAGACAGACAGACAGACAGACAGACAGACAGACAGACAGACAGACTGATAGAGGAATGGAGAGAGAAACACTTGAGAAACCGTGACAAGAAAGAATTGTACATTTTGTATTCGTACTGTAAAGATGTATGCTCTAAGCTTCAACTTGGTTTTATAGGCCTGCTCGTGAGGCTAGCCATTTTTTCAGAAATCGTTCCATATTTCTAGTAAACGATTTATGGAAAAAAAAAAAATAATACTACTACTAATAATAATAATTGAATTTCTTTCCACATTATTGCAAATGTTATGCAAAACTGCCTGCTGAACACGCTCGAACCGTGTAGATCATAGCATAATGCACTTCATTAAAGAGATCATGGCTGAAGTATATCAATAAAAAATTAATTACAATAATAATAGATTAGATTTTGAGAACATTTACTCGGTTCTGGTGATAACAAGAGGCTAGAAATATCAAAAGTAATGGCAATAGTCAACAACATATCCTTCAATACATTGATAATTTTTAGACGTTAACAGCATTAGCCTCATCAGTCTTGTGCACTTCCTAGATGTATACAAGGATGTCAATTTTTCCAAGATATTACAGTAATTACAACAAAAATTCACGGTTTATTGTATTGCAAGTGACATACAGTAATGACATATAATGTTCCTAAAGACGCACTCATTATTTTTCTCCGTAAGTGGATATGAAAGGAAACTTAAGAAAACAATGCATTAATCCAATTTAATTACATCATTGAGACATGTAACAATAAAATATATGCATATGTTATAGGCACAAGTCGAAATCCAGGCGCATCTAGATCCCCCTAGGCATATCGCAATCTACTTGCTGCTTTTACGTAAACTGGGATATGAGACCGGTAAAAAGAGAATTATATGTTACATATTTACCTAATCAAATCGAAATTATACGTAAGAGTGTTAGGCAAACCTTGGAACTAATTCATTTCTTTTTATTAGCTTCCTCATACCGTGCTGTCTTCAGATTTGTTAAACGAAATATTTTACGCGTCTTTCACATTTTGATGTAGTGGAATAAGTCTATTTATTTCATAACCCATTCTTTTTTCAATAGCTTTCTGACGCCGTCTGCACAATTTGTATGATCAATACTTAAACTAATTTATAAAAAACCGTGACAATGAATATTTTACTGGCTATAAAAGGAAACCCTTTGTTATTATTGGAAATTGGCTAAGCATTATTAGGTACATCGATATTTGCCTAGGTTTGAAAACTACACGATTTCTCATTTTGCCTACTACGCCTCATTTTGGCGCTACCATTGATTTTTGAAGTTTCATTATAACCGCATAACCTTTAGTGGTGCTATTTGAGGATCCAACCAGCCTCTGGGCTGATGACCTATCAGGCAGACAGAATCTCGACGATCCTGAATTTTGACATATGTTCCCGGCACATCTGGATTTGGCTAGGCACATCGAAACTTGTGAATGTAACGTATAAAATGAAATGGCGTATGGCTTTTAGTGCCGGGAGTGTCCGAGGACAAGTTCGGCTTGCCAGGTGCAGGTCTCTTGATTTGACGCCCGTAGGCGACCTTCGCGTCGTGATGAGGATGAAATGATGATGAAGACGACACATACACCCAGCCCCCGTGCCAGTGAAATTAACCAATGACGGTTAAAATTCCCGATTCTGCCGGGAATCGAACCCGGGACTCCTGTGACCAAAGGCCAGCACGCTAACCATTTAGCCATGGAGCCGGACGTATAAAAGGAAATGAGGAAAGAGCGGAAGTAACCTTTTCTCTAGCACAAGCTGTATTCTAGTTCAAAAATTAAACATGGTTGTGCATAAAAATTGACTGTTAGTTGATTTCTATGTCGGTTATTATATCTGAGTTGTTTTATGCACATGTTCGTGAGTTCTATCTCAGGTGAAGGAAGGGAGCAAAGAAGTGTTACTTGGAGGGATGTAAAGGAACTTTTGTGAAGTCTAGTCCTGTCACTACAGTTCTGAATACCATTAGAAGTTACTGTCCTGTAACATATCATAAGTATCATGAATACTATTATCTTAATTTACTTCTAGACCTATATTAATATCCAAATCGATAATGAAGTGTACTTGATATTGTGATAAACAATTTGGATGTAACATGCATTTAGGTATACTGAACTTTTTTATTTTTTATTCTTTTGTTTTTATTTTTATTTTTCATTATTTTATTTTTTACTTTTTATTATTATTAACTTGCACTCCCAGTGGATCTCGACTTGTGGGAAATCCAGAGTGAGAATGGAATTCCTCCTGAGTCTCACATTCATTTTAGTTATTGTGGCAGGCCCTTCTTATTTATCGTCCCTGCATAATTTCCCTAGGTCAATTCGTACTGTCTTCCCTTCCAAACCATGTTAACCATGCAGGAATTACAAGCTGTAACTAACATCTGATTAGAAAACCCCACGTACCTGTAGGCATTCTTAGTACTCTTCAGAAAGAACATAGCATGAGGAAAAGTTCAAATATATTATTCAAGAAAGTTTTATTTATTTATTTATTTATTTATTTATTTATTTATTTATTTATTTATTTATTTATTTATTTATTTATTCTCGTCCTCCATGGCCTTCCTTTTTCACCGACACACTTAATTTTCAAGCAGACTTCTTTTTTTCCTTTAGTTCGTGTGATTTCTGTCAAGTTGAGACCGTCAACGATCGCTCGGTTTACTTTAAAAGGCAATGGTTCGATCCCTTGATTGTAAATTAATAAATTTAAAGACGAGACGTCTCACGTTTGGAGCGATACATAACATCTAGCGTCCCATCAGCCAGTAATGGAAATACTGTAAGTGCCGGGTTAATTCCAAGGGGCAACAGCTTGGGACTGTTCAATTAATTCTATCTTCCTTTGTTCCGAGGTTACTAATTGTGAAATACTGTCCCTCCCACTACACCCAGTGAGGACTTGGTAAAGGCAGGTATTTATATAAATGGAGGTACAGAGCACCGTCATTGAATTGTCCTTCAAAGAAAGCTTGCGGTGTTGTCTCAATGGTGCACTAGTCACCAGCTCTTGGAAAGGTTCGGCAATCAAAATGACGAAAAAGTTGCTACAGTGAGGCGAAACGCTGTTAATTTCACGATTGTAAAGTCCTGAAGAGCTTGAATACAACTATATTGCCGTAATAATTCTGAGTTTTGTGATCAGATAATTACATTTGCAGTTTGTTGGGGGAAGAGTTTGTTTCTCCCTCTACGACAAACAGGGAAATTTTAATGATATGTTAAAATATTAATATAATATAAAAAATGAAATCTGAAATTAATGAGATATGAGGTGCAAAGTATCGGTTAGCACTCAATGTTTTCACCTATCTAATTGATTCTTCTTATAGGAGTACTGATTATCTCCTATGCCTACCTTTAAAGGTTTAGTGTATGTGGGACTAACAATGTTTGTTGAGTGATTCTGAGGTAATTTGTATATAAAATGTTTATTTTGACCTATAAATAACTGACATAATAGCCAATAACATCATATGAAAGTAATCGTAAAGAAATAGAAGAGTAATCGAAAAGTCCCCTTATTCCTAAACGCTTTACCCCAATGGTAAAGGGCAGAAAACATATAAGTCCCTCCAGTAATGTGAAGTGTGATCCTCAGTAATATCATGATGAGGACTATTGACGTTCCCAGATACAAGCATATATTCTTACTTTTATCTAGTTGCTTTACGTCTCACCGACACAGATAGGTCTTATGGCGATGATGGGATAGGAAAGGCCTAGGAGTTGGAAGGAAGCGTCCGTGGCCTTAATTAAGGTACAGCCCCAGCATTTGCCTGGTGTGAAAATGGGAAACCACGGAAAACCATCTTCAGGGCTGCCGACTGTGGGGCTCGAACCCACGGTCTCCCGGATGCAAGCTCACAGCCGCGCGCCTCTACGCGCACGGCCAACTCGCCCGGTCTTACTTTTATGGACTTAATAATAATAATAATAATAATAATAATAATAATAATAATAATAATAATAATAATGTGCGACTGCTTAGATAAATCGTCAGCCTGCGGTTTGGAGGCCCGGTCTTCGAATTCCAGTCAAGCCGAAAATTTGAGCCGCGTCTGTTTTTGTTTGTCTTAATATACACCACAGGGTTGGTGTTAGGAAGGACATCCGGCTGTAAAACTGAGATTAATTCACATGATTAACTAGTTCCAGTTAACTGGAAGAAGGCCAGATGATGAAAATAATAATTTTTGAAAGCAAACCAACTCATTTGTCACTACAGACCTGATGGACACATAAATCGAAGGTCATTTTTATTTTAAAAATTAATTGAAACAAACAACAAGTAGGCCTACAACATGCTAAAAACTTCTACCCATGTACCATTAGGCACATCCACACGGTACTTAATTTCAGAAGAGGAAATTCAACATAAAGATTTATTTATTTATTTATTTATTTATTTATTTATTTATTTATTTATTTATTTATTTATTTATTTATTTATTTATTTATTTATTTATTTATTTATTTATTTATTTATGTCATTATAACATTTATCTCAGTGGAGAAGTGGAGATGTCGAATCCTTAACATGAAGGCTAGTCGATCCCCTACATTTCTACTATTGCCTGTCATAGAAAAGTTGGGTGTCACCGAAGAAGTGTACTAGAGAAATGAGAAGCCACATCAGTCTGCCATGCCTTTGGAAGAGGAAACAAGGGATGTGATAACCTGGTGATGTTCTCACTGGCTGCTCACCAAGGTAGCCGTGTTTCGAATCCTGGCCAATGCACGTGTTGTTTTGGTGATATTAGTAAATCACGTTTCTTGTGGTTCTGATTTCACATACAGCTGGAGGTCCGTTACAAAGATTTCTGTGTTAATATCCCCATGGAACTATAAACTTCATTCCTTTCCTTACTACATGCATTAATTTCATACAAACGATTACAGTTACTGGCTGCGAAAAGGTAAAAAGAAGAAAAGATTACAGAGACTGGCTATATTATCGCTCATATCTCAGTGAATAAAGATTAAAGAATCAACTAGAAGAAATAAACATTTCTTTGTGAAGTCTTAGTAGTGACTAAGAATGATAACTATTGTTAAGACGGTCACTTCCAAGTGGTTTGCTTTCTTTAAGGGATAAAGCGGTCAGCTTCACAATGAGCTACTGTTTTTATGATCTATTTCTTAACAATTCTCCTATATTTAATTTTTATATGGTATGCAGTTAAAAAGTACATGCAGCTCACTTCCATTGGAGGTGTGCCCGAAAAGAGCTGCAACACCTCGGAACTGGGACAAGAAATTCTTTTTTGTTTTGTTTTTGTTTTACGCAGATTGATATACTGATATCGCGTTGGATGTTCAATATTTTATATGAATCTGAACCCAGCAAGCCTTTTAACCCTCCGATATTCAGGATAGTTTCTGATGAGAAGTATGGCTTCTATCTCTCACGTTTAAATCGAACCCTCTACCCCTTCTTAACCTCCCTAATTTTTAAATCTCAGAAACAGCCCCTAGAGAATGTTTTCCCAAGATGAGGCGGATACCTGACCATTCTCGGGTCCTGTTGCCTCTATTGCTCACTCTAGGCTATTATTTAAGTTAAAGGCTGTGTTAACTGTCTGGGGAACTTCTCGTTTAATATAAATGTGTCTTTGTATCTTAGCATCAAATATATTTATTATTATTATTATTATTATTATTATTATTATTATTATTATTATTATTATTATTATTATTATTATTATTATTATTATTATTATTATTATTATTACAAAATGTATTCATATATGTGAATTAGAATTTAGAGAGTTCTTAGGATCACAAACTTCATCCTGTTTGGAGGTATTTGGAGTCTTGAAGGACGGAGTTCTCAACACTTCATGGTGTAGGCCTATAAATAGATAGGCATGTCATGTTTGCTGACACTATGGTAAGTGTAGTGTACTTAGACAGACTGTTATCCCCTGTGGGTGGGGGACGCAGACGAAGAATACACCCACGGTATGCCCTGCTTGTCGTAAGAGGCGACTAAAAGGGGTGACCATGGGATGATCAAATATGAACCATGAGACTACTTGTAATTATTACCATCACGCAGGGAACACCATGGGTCGCTTTTACTTGCGCGTAGTACCACTATGTTAGGTACAATGTAGGTTTGTGATTAGTAGTGACAGTGTGTGGCTCAGGATGCATTTTACAGTACCTGTGATTCGTACCCCTAAATGAGCGACACCATGGTTCTGCCTTACCTATGCTTAGACCCAATATGTGAGGAACACCACGGGATAGAGCGGGTCCCGGTGGTTAGTCCACTTACTGTATGAGAGGAACGCCATAGGTTTTGCGTTACCTGTAAATAGCGCCGTAATGTGCGAAACACCATAGGTCTGTGTTACATGTGCGTATTACATTACCTGTGAATAGTACCATAATGTGTGGAATACCGCGAGTCTACGCTTTTGATTAGTACCGCAACATGACAAATAGCATAGTTCTAGTTTCCTAGCGATAAGTACCATTATGAGGGGCCGATGACCTGGATTTTGGACCCATTTCGACTACAAGCATCATCGATTCAGTATTGCGCTTTAGAAGCAGTCCCTTGGTCAGTAATACTATAGTTTAACGCTAGTTTGTGGGAATGTGGGGCATTGCGGGTCGGATCAACTGATTGTTTTAAATTCATGTCCTCTACATTCTTCGTCCTCACATTGTCAAATTCTGGCCAGTGGAGGATTATGGATTTTTAAATTGTCATAACATTTCGTACCATTAGGGGCCGATGACCTGGATGTTAGGCCCCTTTAAACAACAAGCATCATCATCATCATCATCATCATCATAGACAGAATGATCCACTCAACTTAAACTCAGCTGTTAACAAAGCAATGAATGGAATGTCCGCATAGTGTTATACACCTAGTTATCAAGGTATTTTTATTACTATTATTGTTACTATTAATCAATTAATTCATTCATTCATTCATTCATTGGGGCAATGCCTTAGCTTCTAGGTTTTTGGCCTATCCTGGGTTGGATTTTTCATCTTAAAAATCACGTAGCTTCAGGAAGGGCATCTGGCATCAAATACCCGGCAAAAACTAAAATAAGCCTGGGAGGCTAAAACGAGCCCTAGTCCCTCCAAAAATCTGGGATAATCTGAAGGATTTTTTTTTTTACTTAGGCCTATATATTTATTTACATCACATCACAAGCATGGCAATCACACATCTTCAGTTAATGTATTAATTGTCCCTCTTCTATAAAAATAATAATAATAATAATAATAATAATAATAATAATACATAATATTAATAATAATAATATTAATAATAATAATGGAAATCCACAGACTGTTTCCAGTCATTCGACCAGGTCAGGAATGGAATGAATGAAGCCCCATCTAGCGGCGAGGAATAATAATAATAATAATAATAATAATAATAATAATAATAATAATAATAATAATAATAATCTACTCTTTTCCCTACAGTACTACACAAGATAATCATAGTAATCAAGTCTTTTTTTGTGTGTGTGTGTGTGTGTGTGTGTGTGTGTGTGTGTGTGTGTGTGTGTGTGTGTGTGAGAGAGAGAGAGAGAGAGAGAGAGAGAGAGAGAGAGAGAGACAGAGAGAGAGAGAGAGAGAGAAATTGGAGTTCTCGTATGAGGTAAATACCTCTATTCTGCAAACAGATTTACTAGCTCAATATATGTTTTTGGTCTGCTAGCAGTGAAGGAACCTCTAAAGTTGATTGTTGCTGTAGCCAGCCAGGATTCTAAACACTCAATTGTACTTGAAGTACCAGCACTCTACAAACGAAATTATTATCCGAAAAAGTATTGTTCTACAGTTTAGTACCGTATGGAAATTCTATGTATATCCCTAAATTATGATAGACATTTAAATAGTACAGGACTTTTGATAGAACACGGTCTCTATTGGGATTGAGAAAATGTCATTCTGAAGAATGACTATATGTTCTAGAGTTCAAGTTATTTCTCATACAAATATTCAGAGACATTCTTTCACTGCTTTGTTTTAATTATTTCCATTTCACGTCACAGAAAAAACACAAATATTCCCGTTTTTATAAATCTAATACATTTAATAGTTCATATTTCAGCTAAGAGACTATTTTATATCAAAAACATGTAAAAAGAAAAAATATCCTCAATTCAGTTCGTAAATTTCCATTTTCCAACGAGTTTTGTCAATGTTTATAGATATATAAGTGTTTTACATAATTTTATATTCCGCTAATCATCCAGCCCACTTGTGAAGAGAGAACAATACTCAACAGCTGACAGTTAATGAGATGGTAAAAAAATCTGACACTGAACTGACTTACTTCAGAAATTCTCTTCCCTTACTCAAAGAACAAATTAATATTCCATGATTCAGGAAAGATAAAATATGCAATAAGCAACAATTAAATACAGTCCAAGGAAAATTTACCTGCAATAAACATAAAGAATGAAATAAAGTAATATTCCCGAAATCAAGAAAGAGATTAAATATAGGCCTTCATTATTCAACAAATGATAATATTAAGGTACAATAACATAAAAAACAATGGGAGAAAAAGCTAAATCCGGAGTTTGCATAGGCCTATATTTCCAGTATATGACCTCCAAGATCTTTATGGTTCAGAAGTATCTCTAACAGTACAGCAGAACCCTCCTACAATCGTACAATGATATACACACCACCCCCTGAAGTATTGTTCCTATATATCACTTTAGGTTTCTTGTAAGTTTTAATTATAGGTAAAATAAGTTAATATATTTTAAATGCAACTGAATGTATGGTCGGACAGAACACCGGGCTTCATAACTCGAGTCCCACCACGTAAAAGAAGACATTTAATAAATGAACAAATAAATAAAATTATAATATCCTGTAGTAATCCTTTATGTATTTACTTACATACTAATTGTCCTGTGATACGGGTAGTTCCTAAGTTGGTTTTGCTAATGTGCGTTGTTTATCATCAAACTAAATGCCCTATTATTATAGTAGTTCTTATGGTTATTATTTTCTAATTAATTCGGAACTACTTATCCATGATTCATGATATTTATCACTCATAATACAGTCTACTTTTAATCCTTGCTATATGTATTACTGCATAAGTCCTACCTGTGATCCCTGAGGTGATCCTGTCTCCTGAAAGCCTTGCCACATATGTCACAGGAATATGGTCGCTCGTCCGTGTGAGTTCGCTCGTGGATTAGTAGGTTGTAGGACTTGGTGAACTGCCGGTTACAAAACTTGCAGATAAACTGCTTCTTGGGTCGAGATGAAGAAGACCGTCCTCTGCTAGTCGTCGCTCCCGTTGACGAAGACGCCACTCCTGAAGATGTTGCCGTTGATGTGACCGTTGATGACGAACTCGTTGCCACCCCAGACGAAGATGCGCCCAACAATAGACCACTTGCTGCAGCCTGATGGTGGTACATTGCATTCATAAGCAAGGACGGATAAGAATTTTCCCCGGGAAAGGCCGGGAATTGTTGCACTTTACTACTAGAGGTGGTATCGGAAGCGGAGGATGAAGATGAAGTAACGGGGAATTTCAAGTCATCGTCATCATCTAATAAGGCAAGGTCATCATCCACAGTGTCACTTAAATCTATGTCCTTAGTTATGGCCGATAATGACGAAGCACCCTCCTGAGTATTATCTGCAGTAGTGGACGCAGGAGATGAAGCAGACGAAGGCGCTTTAGGAAGACCGAGACTGGAGGCAGTAGCAAGACGTAAAATGTCTAAAGATCCTGGTGAGAGACGCTGCAGCGTCAAATAAGACTCCAGAGCCTGAAGATTAAGCGCCGCGGCGGCAGGAGACGACGCTGGTAACAGCGCCGCCTGCTGGAGGGATGACATCATCGCACTCTGTAAAGACAGTGCCACACTGTGCAATGAACGCTGTAATAAACTTTCTACGGTGGGCGTCGACTCTTCTCGTGGCGTCGTGGCGCCAGACTGCTGTTGCATAGCGCCAGATGTAGGAGGTAACGTCGGCATCTCGTAAGAAAATGTACTTCGTCAGTGATTCAAGAAGATCTGCATATCAGAATTAAATAACCACACTTAGCCCACAACCAGAATAATTTATATTACTAGACTACTAATTATTCAAGACTGAAACTTCTTTCATAAGCTCGAATGCCATAGAATCCACTGTTCTATTAATGTTCAGAGTTCGGATACCTGAGATCATTTCACGTTCTTAAAAATTCTGTAAAATACTGCGTGCACGTCATTATAACCTTATTAATCTCTTTCAGAATGAGTAAATTGTAATTAAGTCCAAAGAAGTACTTATCACATTCCCCAACACCCTAAGTCCCAACGTAAATGTAACATCGTTCGAGTATTTGAACTGCCTCAGTAAAAAAACAAAACACAAGCGCATCGCCAGCAGATCATAACGAAAGAGTTAACGGTCCAGCACGGATCCAGTTCGACTTCTTCAAAAAAGTATATGATAAATTAATTCACTCACGGGGTAAAGCTTATCATCAGTTGTAATTATTAAAATTATAAGAAATTAAACGAGTACATTCAAAGAAAGTCACATCAGGTTATCACGAACTAATATGTAAAAATTCTCTGGCACAAACCACTTTCACTCATAAACTTGTTTCCATCTTTGTCCTCTTCAAGTCTTCCGTTTTGTTCTTTTCCACTGACTGTAAACAAACCTGAACACAATCCGTTACCTTTTCTGATAAAAAATGGCAGTCACAATAAAAACAAAGGAAATTCAAACAAATGCGAAGTGAAAATACGTAACACTGTGGTTTTCTTCAAGTCCAATCTGTTGTTGTTGTTGTTGTTGTTGATTTCCGTCTGTTGTTCTGTCGGTGTCACGCTGGTGGGAGGAGTGTGGGGGAACCTGGAGAGAGGGGGGAGGAAGAGGGGGTTGTGGGGGAGGCAACAATAGGGCTCGACAATCACACTGAGGCGCGCGGCGCGGTCTCGATACAACGGAACAAGGGTCGGCGTGTGTCCGAGCACAGAGCTTCTCGCGGGTCGAGTGAATGTGCTTCCTCAATCCCGCCATCTGGCCGGCAGTGCGCCAGCCCCACCACACTGTCCCCCCACTCCTACCCCTCCCGCGCCACACACGCTCTCTTCTACATGTCGAGTCCCGGCAAGGAACAAACTTTCGTTAACTAACCCTTTATCATGAACCGAATATGATGCTGTTCACTCTCTGCTAGAACTTATCGCATTAACACTCCCAGCTGATGGATGCTTAATCTTGGCTATTTGCTTTACGTCGCACCGACACAGATAGGTCTTATGGCGACGATGGGATAGGAAAGGCCTAGGATTGGAAAGGAAGCGGCCGTGGCCTTAATTAAGGTATAGCCCCAGCATTTGCCTGGTGTTAAAATGGGAAACCACTGAAAACCATCTTCAGGGCTGCCGACAGTGGGGTTCGAACCTACTACCTCCCGATTACTGGATACTGGCCGCACATAAGCGACTGCAGCTATCGAGCTCGGTGGATGCTTAATCCTTAACTACTGACGTGTGGTCCCAGAGTAGGGGTTCGTGATTTCTATTTAAACTATGTATAAATGAACATAATTCTCATAAATTACGCAATAGGTCAACACTCACCTGAGTCATATTTGGCTACTGAAGTTTTTCCTTTTCATTTTCATTGCTACTATAGGTACTTCTCTGACGAGTGAATGTTTTCCAGAAGTTTGCTGTCTTTAGAGATAAATTCACAGAATTCTTAGCATGGAATACTTCTGTAATACTTCTGAATATACAGTGCACACTTGGAGACTATTTTCTAGACAGTCCAAGGGGTGTTCATAGGTGAGAAAATCCTCTTTGCTGTGAAAATAGAAACCGAATAGGCAAGGCAAAAAACTGACAGGTTTTACAAATTTTAATTGAAATTGGTATATATTTCATGCCATCTCTCAATCTTACATTTGTTTTCATATTCATTATTATATTTGCTATAGTCGGCTCTGGCTGTGGTCGTTTCTTACCAGGTAGCCGTAGTTCATTTCGGGAAGTGTCAGAGAGGAGAGAAATCCCATCAGGTGGGTATCAAAGACAAAAGAAAGCAGAGATTATCAAACATCTCACAAACGATTATCGTTACCTAACGTTTTGATTGAAAACCGGGATATTTCGTGTACCAAACGCACTTTTTCGGAATAAGGGTACAGATGATAGAAATCCGGTACTGTCCCGACTAGATCGGAACGTCTGGGAGCCCTGTTCCACGGACTATGCTCATGTCGCAGTAATAAAACAAGGTATTTTAAATCAATAAAATGCGTTATATTTTTGTTCCCTAGATCTTCTTCTTCAGGAATCCAGAATTAAAAAATGAACCTTATTCTGATAAAAAGAAATTGTTCTTAAATTCCCGTTGTGAAAATCAAATAATCATAATTATATCTAGCAATAAAATATGTGACGCGAAGTTACCTAGCAACCGTGCAGGTGGTGATGTGAATTACTGATGGATGACCAAGACATAAAGATCCACAGCATGTGCAGCTCTCTTTATACAGATGCATGCTGTGCAGTTCGCAAGGTACTGTTGCTAGGTAACATCACGTCACACATTTTGTTATGACGTTCTTACGTTACACAAATTTTTGGATAAACCCCCAGCTCTAACACATATTTATGTCAGGGGATTCCTTTTCTTTTTGGCACTAGAATGTACAATTTTAGAAAACGAAGGCAACAAAATTTCAAGTTTACACACAGTGCTACATAAAACGTTTCACATAAGTAAATGTATTTAAAATGAAATTATAATTATGTTATGTTTTTTGTAATTGTTAATGATGCCTTTGCTGGCGGGACCTAGTGTTTACAGTGCACTATGTCTTCTGGTATGGGCTAGAGCAATCTTGTTACTTTCATTGATCTGTCTCAGCTTTATCCTTGGCTTTGACAAAATGAAAGTGCCTGAGGTATGAGCGATGCTAGTAATGCCATTCCTTCTGCAGCCAGTCCCTGCTATGAATGGTGTGAAAATATTGCTCATAGGGCCGGTTGGTGCATGCATTTCAGTAGGCTTGGCAGATTGATATGTAATAGCAACTTCTGGCTCGGTGAGGAAAGCAACGGGAAACTACCTCACTCCTCATTTCCCTAGTACGCCTCTTCAGTGATGCCTAGGCCATCTATGACAGCTGATGGCGGAGCTGTTGAGGATCCAACCAGCCTTCGGGCTGAGGACTAAACATACAATTGTTAATGCAAAGCTCTCAATAATACACACATGGCACAAAAGTAACGCTGTATGTGTGTGTGTCCCCTGAACACTCCAAACACACAACTTGTATTAGAGTGAGGGGTGTCTGTTCAAAAGATGCTATTTCCATCTTTAGGAAGTTGTGGGAAGAGTGCAAGAAACCCAAAATAAAAGGCACATGGGACGTAACCAAGATCGAGTTTGGTACAAATTTTAAGTAATTACATCTTTCTAGTCTGGATTACTCGTGGTAATCGATAATATTCAACTACTGTTTTAGCATGTGAACGAAACATTGATTTATTGTTTGGAAGTGGAAATACCACCTTTTGAACAGTTAATCCTCAGTTGTAGTACAGAAAACTTGGGTTTCGCGCATTTGTCAAATTTTCCTCTTATACCTTTACAATCTGTCATGAGTGAAATCCTTCCGAGAAAATCTACTTTGATGATCGTTGCCATGGATTCCTATTCTAGTAGCAGGTCCAGCATAGCCATACATCAATAGCTAAGTGTTAAACAAGTGAATGGCGAAACGAAGGATAAAATAATACAGAGTAACCATATTCTGAGAAGCAAGAAGCAGTACAAAAGATACTCTACATTTTATTTCCACTAAAGAGCCAGAAAATGAATACTGAAGCTTATATTAATTACAAAAAGTATCACTTACCTATATTTTCTGTAACGGCTATTTACATGAAATTTGAGGAATTAATGAATATGGAACTACCGTAATAAAGAAAACATTTTTCAAAAAATTACTGGCGAAAATATTTCTGATATGATAATTTTTAAAATCTATGTTGTCCATTTTCAAAATTCTCCAGGTGCAACACTTTTCGATTCATTATTTTGAAACTTATTTATGAGAGTTACCGAAGAACAAGGAGTACACTGTAGCATAATTTCTAGTTTCTGTACAATCCTCATTTTAACAAGTTTATTAATATTCTAAAATATATAATAAAATTAATCTTTTTCATGTTTCAACACTCAATAGGCTATCTCTGAAAGTTATCAACTATTATTAAAATGGGTATAACAAATTATGAATGCTAAATGAGTGCACTCATGTGGAAAAACTTAAGGAAATCGTATTAAACTTGTTGCAAAGGCATCATTTTGAATTCTAGGCGTACATTTCTAGGAGGCCCGTTTTAACATTAATTTCTGATTTATATTTAAGATTACTGAAGTTAAGTGCCACATCCCATCGTTTGTACATACCAAAAAGAGCAAGTTCGGTCGCCACAGACTTCTCATCAAGGTGGTCATGGCTCAGATGGGATTTTTGAAGTGAAAACTCACGTCTAAGCGGATCTATGGCTATGATGGTAAATCAACAGTCAAGTAAAACGGAAAGCTTATCTTAGCTTTGCGAGTTCACTTCCTTTCCTTTTTCTGCCCTTAAACATTCTCCAGCGCCCATTCGATTAACTTTGTTATAATTCGGAGAAGTGATTTAAAGGGTCTCTGCCGAAAATGAAATGATATCACAGTTTATACATCATTTGGAGTATCGGTAAGGGGCTGAATGGCCGAGGCGGTAAAGACGGGCTCGATTCATCCGGAAGGACGTAGGTTTGATTCTTCGTCAGGAAGTCGAAAATTGTAAAAATGAGATTTCCCCTTCCAGAGGTGCATTTGGCGCTGAGGTTCACCCCGCCTGCACAAAACATGAGTACCATGTGCATGTCTGGGGGGGGGGGGTTGACGGCGTCCGGGCGTAGAGCTAATCATAAATCTACCGGGTGCCGAGGTTTCGGATAGTGGAAGCCTTTACCTTCCACCCTTCCTAGGGCCTCCACGGCCTCCACAGAGATTACTTTGCTTTGCTTTTTGCAAGCACTAAAATCTCATTTTCGGTTTTTGGGCGATTTCTTAGCCAATATTTTAGTAGGGCCACGTTAAGAATTGTAACATTAAATTTAAGGGAATGAACCACTTACCTGACAAAAACCATTTTGAATTAATCAAATGATAGAAATTCGCGGCCGTACGACTTTGTTGTTGTTACATTTCAGAATTTTCAATGACACGTAGTTTTTAATTTCGTGTGCGTATTGCTTAGGCTGGTGCAAGCTTGTGAACTCGATCCTCCGATGAGGGTGAGCGGCGTCTCTCATATAGGTGAAACTGCGTCTTAATGTGCTGGAGGATAATGTTGCACGTGGTGTGTGTTACAGGATTGTTGGGAACAACACAATCTCCCAGTCCACGAGCTTAGTACTTGTCTCCTATGTGGTTACCTCACAACAACCTGCTATGTCCTACAATTCACTACATGTATAAATTAAACTGCATTCAGTAACTACTATATATATATATATATATATATATATATATATTGCAAGTTGCTTTACGTCGCACCGACACAGATAGATCTTATGGGGACGACGATGGGATAGAAAAGGGCTAGGAGTGGGAAGGAACCGACCCTGCCTTAATGAAGGTAAAATCCCGCCATTTGCCGGGTGTGAAGACGGGAAACCACGGCAAACCATTTTCAGCACTGCCGACAGTGGGGTTCGAACCCACAATCTATCGAATGCAAACTGATAGCCACGCGTCCCAAGCCGAGTAGCTACTTGTTCGGGCCTAGTTGTTACACTTGTAACTGAAAGACACAAATTGAACTTCATAAATATATTCTTTGAGGAAAATAGAGGTAAAAAGTACACAAATGACCAGTCGCCCGAGTCTAGGAAATGAATCATTTCAGATTCATCATTCACCATTTCGGCTAATTAAGAGAAATGAATGTCAGATTGGGAATACAAAACTGGAACAGGCAGATCATTTCAAGTTTTGTGATCTGTATTCTCCTAGGATTGAGTTAATGTGTAAAAATGCTAATGTAGTGAGGTCGCAGTTGCGACCCCAGCAGTATTCTGTAAGAAGGAAGTCGGCTTCCGGACGAATCTGTCTTTACACTGTTTTCAGATCAACTTCTATGTACGGGAGTGAAAGCTGGCTGGACTAACGGATTTGTATTAATGAGTTAGAAATAACAGAATGAAAACAGCAAGAATTATCGCTGATACAAACAGGTGTTAGCAATGGCAAGAGGGTATCTGGAATGATGAGATGAAGGCTAAGTTAGGAATGAACTCGATGGATGAAGCAGTACGCATAAACCGGCCTTGGCGATGGGGTCTTGTGGGGCGAATGGAAGAGGATAGGTTACCTGGCGAACAGTGGACTCGGTCATGGAGGGTCAGGGAAGGGGAGGTAGACCAAGACGATGATGTTTAGACTCAGCTTCTAATGATTTAAATATAACTTAAGAGGTATGGAACTGTACGAGGTCACAGAACTAGTTACAGTTTGAGGATTGTGGTTGTGTTCAGTAAATTCACAGAGATATACAGGCTAAACGCTGAAAGGTATAACAGTTTATACTGAAGATAATTCACAGCCAAGCATGACAGCCACCACATTTCTATACTCTCGTACTAGACGGGACTTAATTGACCCAGTTTTTCTCTGGAATTACTATTACTATTCCTATTATTATTATTATTATTATTATTATTATTATTATTATTATTATTATTAAATCAATACGAGTACACAAGCTTCCAGCCTTTCCTCGACCTTAGACTTACACCCGTTTCATTCCCGACAGTGGTTTTTCAATGTTTCGCCCCTCCCCTGTTGACTATCCGCTGAAATGCCCCGCGGTTTCGCAGGTTTATGAGTATTTTCTCTCGAATCCCCAACTTTATTACTAGAAACGTTTTCTGTCGTGAATTTCAGTTGGATTTATACTTCCTCCTTACAGATCTTTGTGCACCTGTCTCAGCCAGCGGCGATGCGTTTTCCATTTCACGTAAAGCCCAAGTATCCGGGTTATTATCTCCAATGCCCGTAAAAGGTCAACCTCCGCTTTCTAACTTCGGTAGATACATGTTCTATATTTTCATACAGTTCCTTGTTGGACATTAGATAGAAAGAAACCTTCTGAGGCTTTCTGATTCTCAATCAGAGAATCATTATTTATTATGTCCGGCTCCATGGCTAAATGGTTAGCGTGCCGGCCTTTGGCCACAGGGGTCCCGGGTTCGATTCCCGGCAGGGTCGGGAATAAAAAACCAGCATTGGTTAATTTCCCTGGCACGGGGGCTGGGTGTATGTGTTGTCTTCATCATCATTTCATCCTCATCACGACGCGCAAGTCGCCTGCAGGCATCAAATCAAAAGACCTGCACCTGGCGAGTCGAACCCGTCCTGGGATCTCCCGGCACTAAAAGCCATACGCCATTTCATTTTTCATTATTTATTATGTATTATTTATATAATTATCATCAGTATTGTTTAAATTGTGTGCATTTAGTATTCTTATTTATTTTGTACAAGTTTCTGGTCCAGTGGTGTAGGGACAGTATCTTCACCTTTAATCAGAGAGCCCTGAGTTCGATTCCAAGTGTCTTGGGGGTTAATATCAGACTCGTATTTGAGTTGGAACGAGTTCATATACCTTGTGTGGAGCTGTTATTAAAGAGGGACAGAGAACTTGGTTGTAAAGCCAAACAACATGACTGAGCTAATCGTAACATGACCTCGCATTTTTCTGTACGGGTACATACAGACCACACTGTAGTAGTATTGGACCTTCAATGAATGTATGAACCACAGGCGTTTATAGTCTATAATAATTTAATTTAATTACAAATATTCGTTGAAATCGGATGCCTTTAAAAGTAATAAGTTGTTTTGTTGATCAATTCACGCCCTTCGATTTTATAAAATAAATTGAAGAAGTACGAAAGTTTCGACAAGGGCGACTTTGGTTGACGACTGTTGATTTTCACGAATTAGAATAAAAGAAAAACAAATGTTATTTTATTTCTGGCAGTGATCTTGCGTATGCCGTCATAATGGCTGGTAAGTCTTCAGCCCAAAGGCTGGTTATTCCTCAAAGAGTGCCACGGTTATGACGGTACTGTGACGAAGCGTTCAGAGGATGATGGGGAGTGAGGTAGTTTGCCATTGCTTTCTTCGCAGGCCAGTAAGAGCTATTGCTAGGGGCAAAAATCTCTATAGGTCGACGCCCCGAACAAATAGCATTAAAAAAAGAGCTATTGCTGCACTTTTCACACTACTGCATTAATCGTGGTCTGAATGCCAAAACTCACCACCGCTCATACTTCAGCAACTTCCATACTGTCACAGTCATAAATGGAACTGAAACTTCGTTGAAGCTACATTTTGCTCTGGTCTTTGCCAAGAAAAGATGCAAAAATATTGCATGCATGAAGAAAAAGCTACAGGCGGAACTGACATATTTAAAAAAGATGACTTCCTTGCTCTGGCCCAGAATCTAACCTGCGATCTTTTAACACGACAAGCTTTCTCTCTAACCTCTTAGCTACTAGTGGGGTTCGACATGCTTCAGTTCCACAAGATCCTACGTTTCAAAGATTTTCTCTGCTCTCCCTAACCAGGAGCTAAGTGAAGTGGTCAGTATTTTGTTAGAGCCAAGAATGATCTGAACAACAACAATATAGACTACCTGTGAGTCACAGAGTGGCTCGGTAGGTTTCTACCTGCTACCACTGCCATTATACAGGAGGGTCCATAACACCTACATTATGAATATTTCATACTGTAGCAATAACCTCCATCTTCTCGGTGACCGTAACTCCATTCCCCTATACGAAACTTGAGCCTTTCTTTCGACATATTTATGCTTTAAAGTCTCGGGAGAAATTATCATTCTGAGGTCTATTAATGCTTTCAAGTAACAGGTCTTAGATTAGGCTTCTTCTAACCTGCATGTGGCCCATAGATTTATTTATAGAGGCTCGTAATACTGAAAGTTATACTGTAATACAGAAGACGTGTAAAATATATTTAATGTACGTTGGCCACTGGTTTAATATTAATAACGATTTAAATGTTACTTGTAGTTCTCACGAACTTCGCTACTCGGGCAAATGGTAAAGTGTTTACAAGACGTTCAAAGATAAATGCATATTACCGTTTGTTATTTTTCTACCTCTTAAGTCCAATTTCTTCATACGGGTTTGGAGATGAGGTGAAATGAATTTTGTAATGCGTGTTTTATGGCGGAATGTCCTTCCTGATGTTAACCTATAACTACATTATTCCTTCCCTACAGATTTTTTTCCATTGTGTATTACTTAAAGTGCGCTGGCTCAGCGGTCTAGGGGTAGAGAGCCTTTTTATTACCCGAAGGCCCTGGCTTCAAACCTGAAGGGCTTTTTTGCCTGGAACTGAGGGCTCGTTCGAGGTTCGCTCAGCCTAAATGAGAACAATTGAGGAGCTATCTGACGATGAGATAACGGCACTGGTCTAGCATGTCAAGAATAACAGCTGATAGGATTCGCCGCACTGACCACGCATCGCCTCCTAATCTGCAGGCCTTATAGGCAAAGGTACATCTGGGCTGTAGCGCCGCTGTGTTTGTTTGTTTGTTTGTTTGTTTGTTTGTTTGTTTGTTTGTTTGTTTGTTTGTTTGTTTGTTTGTTTGTTTGTTTGTTTGTTTGTTTGTTTGTTTGTTCGCTCGCTCGCTATCCTCACCAGGTTTACTTGAATCGAGAACTGGAAAAAAAAAGTTACTAAGGAAAGCCGCACGATTTGTTTCCGTACAAGCGAATAGTGTTACGAAATTCTTGCAATCTTTGGGCTGAGAAGACTTGAGAGCAAGGAAATTTGCTGCTCGACCAAGCAGAATGTTCTGAGCTGTCAGTGCAGAGATGGCGTGGAATGATATTAATAGAAGGAAACGCTTGATTTAAGTTTTTAAAAGTGACCAATATGGGCAAATATTCTTTTATAGGGAGAGGAATTAGGAAGTGGAATCATTTTTCTGATAGATAAATTTCCAACTTTTGAAATCATTTAACAAAATACTAGTTATATAACTGATAGGTCCGCCTCTGTGGTGTAATGATTAGTGTGATTAGCTGCCACCCCCGAAGACCCGGGTTCGAAACCCAAAGTCTCACGCTCCGAGACACTGCCCTTTAGGGTTAGAGTTGGGGGGGGGGGGGGGAGCAAATCCCTCTCTGAGTCCGAGGGAAAAACCAACCTTAGAGAGTAAACGGATTAAGATAGTAAGAAAGAACGAAAGAAAGAATGTAACATACAGAATCTGCTACTTGGGCAACAGCCTTAAATACAGAACAGTGATAAATGAAAATGAAATTACTCCTACGTGTCAACAGAGGTGATTTTTTTTCAAAAGTGCTCCCATATGGTTTCAATCTACGTTTTCTTCTGGGCTAAAAAATGCTTTCGCTAGTGTACTTATCATGTTTTGGTCTTGATTCCCGATTTCAAATTCTCCAGCTCGTATCTCTTGGGGATTTTGGGAATGTTCTCTTTTTCTAGGGGCCCTTGAAGTTACCACGTCTTTCAAATCTAGTGTGTCTAGAAGTGCCTCTGTAATACATGTATATTCTCATTTTTACGTTTATACATCACTAAACATTCACTTCTAGTTATCAATATAGATTGCTTGGGTTATCAGTCCGCAGCCTGGTTTGATGCGGGCTCCGTACATCTCTACTGTATGCAACTATTTTATCATACATATGCTCTAATCTACAGGTTATATTCATGTCTTGATCTCCTTATACCATCCATGTCTTCGATATATCCTTCAAAAACCAAGTCCTGAAATTCACAGATGCGTTACACCAAGCTCTCTCTTCATGTGGTTAAATACCACCTAATCCACAAGTTTGATCTAGTAGGCTATATCTTCATTTGTTATCCAGTTTACCCATCGCACCCTCCATACTCACAACAGGCTCCTAGCCGAGGCGGTAAAGGTATGCTCTGTTAATCCGGAAGGACGTGGGTTCGATTCTCTGTTAGTAAGTTGAACAATTTAGAAACGAGGTGCCGACATCTGGAGAGGCTCGTGTCCCTGAGCTTCACTCATTCTACACCATCTACCAGTTTTATTATTTATTTAATTCGTTTACCCTCCAGGGTTGGTTTTGTCCCGGGAGTGTGAGACTTTTGTCGGTATAAAATTGGGGTGGTGGACCAGTACCTCGCCCAGGTGGCCTTACATGCTACGCTGAGCAGAGGCCTTGTGGGGATGGGAAGATTGGAATGGATAGGCAAGGCAGAGGAAAGGAAGCGGCCGTGGCCTTAAGTTAGTTACTATCCCGGCATTTGCCTGGTGAAGAATTGAGAAACCACGGAAAACCAGTCCGAGGATGGCTGAGGTGGGAATTGAACGCCCTCTACTCAGCTGACCTCCCGAGGGTGAGTCGACACCGTTCCAGTCCTCGTACCACTTTTCAAATTTCGTGGCAGAGCCGAGAATCGAACCAGGGCCTCCAGGGGTTGGCAGGTAATCTCACTAACCACTACACCACAGGGGCGGACATCTTTCCTGACGTCAACTCCACTCCACTACAGCAAAAATGAGTAGGCCTACCAGGTTACTTCCTGGGGGTAAAGTCGGCCAGACATAGAGCTAACCATTCTGTCCCAACTAGTGTCACTCCTCCAAGAGCCTTCATGGCCTATACGGAGATAGTTTTACTGTACGTTGTATTGCATAGTTGGAATCATAACGACCTCGTCGTCCTTCGTGACAGAACACTTTCGGACAACTTGTAGTTCCCCTCTCGGATCTAGGTCAACATTTACTTGTTCACTTCCAAGAAACGAAATCTTTCGCTGGATATGTTAGCTGTCTGCCCTTGAACGGTCCCTGTTAATAGTAAACCCTTTCTGGTATTTCTGTCTAGGTATACTAATTCCAATTTTTGTTTTTTGATATTCCACTATCATATCCCTCGTGCTGTATGAACTGCGTTTTTTGTATGGTCTGAATGGTTTCATCTCCATCACTCATTTTGTAAATGTCGGTCAAAATGGGCTATCTAATGACAATCCAAATAGCCTTAGGCATCCATTCCCTACTTCAACCACAATTACTATTAATTTATTTCCAGAAAAAATCAACAATAATTTTCGCTTTCTCTGCTATCTGGTGGATGTAACAGAATATAAAAATGATTGACATAAAAATATTGTATTTGGTAAAGTCGCTTCCCTTAAAATGTTAACCTCTAACATAAGAGAAAAGCCGGCATAAGTTCTCCTTTAATGTTAGGAACGAACTTGGGTGTCCATAAACAGGTATGCAACCGAAAAAAATATCTTCCAGGGTTGTAGGTCGTCGTCGAATAGGGTTAGTAGCTCCTAACTACTCCCTGGGAAATGCGTTTGGCATTCTAAGGGGGCTCCTCTTTCTGAAGAGCATAAATTTGTGAAGGCAACATTGCAGCTGTACCAGGAACCAGCGGAAATACTAGAATAGACAAACACCATACCGGTACTTGAAACAAGCAATGTGGCAACATCGCTGCTGGTGTGGAGCAACGGCTTAGTAAGTACAGGCTGTTTACGTGTCATTCATAATACAAAGCATGACGGTGGTTAATGGTTCAGATGTTCAGGCTCTGCCTGAGTCCTATATTATTATTATTATTATTATTATTATTATTATTATTATTATTATTATTATTATTATTATTATTATTATTATTTCTTCGTTATGCCCATTCAAAGAGCGTGTTTGAACTTGTTCGTTGGTCTGATGGTTTTCACCTTCTTCTCCTCCCAAAATCTCTTCATGAATGCACTGTGTTCCATGTTGCGTTTTGTGGACCAGTTTTCTTCTTAGATTTCTCTACGAATTTGTGCTTGGCTACTATTGTACTAAAGGCTTCACGATCTTCCATTATGTTGTCCGTGATATTCATTTCTTGGAACCGAGCTCGATGGCTGCAGTCGCTTAAGTGAGGCCAGTATCCAGTATTCGGGAGATAGTAGGTTCGAACCCCACTGTCGGCAGCCCTGAAAATGGTTTTCCGTGGTTTCCCATTTTCACACCAGGCAAATGCTGGGGCTGTACCTTAATTAAGGCCACGGCCGCTTCCTCCCCACTCCTAGCCCTTTCCTGTCCCATCATCGCCGTAAGACCTATCTGTGTCGGTGCGACGTAAAACAACTAGCGTCTTGGAGGTCCGCCTTAGTTTCTTCTAGTCAGTTTATTTTGACCTTCTTTGAGTTGATTATTTTAAATAATATTCTGGTGAGTCTGTCGCTGTTCATTCTATACGTAGACAGGCTATGGCCATAGAATTTCAGGCGGCTCTCGCGGATGGCATCAGTGAACCTGTCAATGAGTAGAGGTCCGTTGTTCTCCTCTTAATTGACATTCCATTTCCTCTCGTGGGACCATACATTTTCCTTTCTTGTATTTCAATTTCTATAATTTTAGAGTGACTTCCAAGGGAAATGGTTTCTGAGGCGTATAAGGCTTCCGGCAAAACAACTGTCTTGCAGTGTCGTAATTTTCCATTACGCGATTATTATTATTATTATTATTATTATTATTATTATTATTGTTATTATTATTATTATTATTATTATTATTATTATTATTTTGTTGTTGTAAGGTCTGTTCTGCGCTAAATGTATGTAGTGTTGTTTTCTTCTAGATTGTGGCTTCAGTATTACGGTAAGCATCCACTTCACTTCGGCTGTAAGATACGGAGAAGCACTTGAAGTATCGCTTGCAAACCACACCGCCCCTACTCAATCATCGACTGATGGGTTCAGAACTGACAAAGAAGAGTTGCTGTTCGAAGAGAAATACACTGACTGACAGAGCAAATGCAACACCAAGGAGGAGTGGTTCGAAAGGGATGAAAGTTGGGGAAAAAACAGAGACGGCACGGACGAATAATTGATGTTTATTTCAAACCGATATGCAGGTTACACAATGCGCACGGCATCGACTCAGTAGGATGTAGGACCACCGCGAGCGGCGATGCACGCAGAAACACGTCGAGGTACAGAGTCAATAAGAGTGCGGATGGTGTCCTGAGGGATGGTTCTCCATTCTCTGTCAACCATTTGCCACAGTTGGTCGTCCGTACGAGGCTGGGGCAGAGTTTGCAAACGGCGTCCAATGAGATCCCACACGTGTTCGATTGGTGAGAGATCCGGAGAGTACGCTGCCACGGAAGCATCTGTACACCTCGTAGAGCCTGTTGGGAGATGCGAGCAGTGTGTGGGCGGGCATTATCCTGCTGAAACAGAGCATTGGGCAGCCCCTGAAGGTACGGGAGTGCCACCGGCCGCAGCACATGCTGCACGTAGCGGTGGGCATTTAACGTGCCTTGAATACGCACTAGAGGTGACGTGGAATCATACGCAATAGCGCCCCAAACCATGATGCCGCGTTGTCTAGCGGTAGGGCGCTCCAATAGTTACTGCCGGATTTGACCTTTCTCCACGCCGACGCCACACTCGTCTGCGGTGACTATCACTGACAGAACAGAAGCGTGACTCATCGGAGAACACGACGTTCCGCCATTCCCTCATCCAAGTCGCTCTAGCCCGGCACCATGCCAGGCGTGCACGTCTATGCTGTGGAGTCAATGGTAGTCTTCTGAGCGGACGCCGGGAGTGCAGGCCTCCTTCAACCAATCGACGGGACGGGAAATTGTTCTGGTCGATATTGGAACAGCCAGGGTGTCTTGCACATGCTGAAGAATGGCGGTTGACGTGGCGTGCGGGGCTGCCACCGCTTGGCGGCGGATGCGCCGATCCTCGCGTGCTGACGTCACTCTGGCTGCGCCTGGACCCCTCGCACGTGCCACATGTCCCTGCGTCAACCATCTTCGCCACAGGCGCTGCACCGTGGACACATCCTTATGGGTATCGGCTGCGATTTGACGAAGCGACCAACCTGCCCTTCTCAGCCCGATCACCATACCCCTCGTAAAGTCGTCTGTTTGCTGGAAATGCCTCCGTTGACGGCGGCCTGGCATTCTTAGCTATACACGTGTCCTGTGGCACACGACAACACGTTCTACAATGACTGTCGGCTGAGAAATCACGGTACGAAGTGGGCCATTCGCCAACGCCGTGTCCCATTTATCGTTCTCTACGTGCGCAGCACAGCGGCGCATTTCACATCATGAGCATACCTCAGTGACGTCAGTCTACCCTGCAATTGGCATAAAGTTCTGACCACTCCTTCTTGGTGTTGCATTTGCTCTGTCAGTCAGTGTAAAAGCTACAAATGAATTCACATAGCCCAGTCATCCAGAAAACTACAGTACTTGTTTTCTTTCTGCTATTAGTTCTACGTTGCACCGGCTCAGAGAGGGTTTATGATGACAAGGGGATAGGACATGGCTAAGACAGGGAAAGAAGTGAATATGAATTTAATTAAGGTAGATACTCAGCATTTGCCTGGTTTCAAAATGGGTAACCACGGAAAAACATCGTCAAGGCTGCTGACAGTGAATACAGAGGTAACAGCTACACGGCACGAACTGCGCATCCAGCTCGCTTGGTTTAATTAGGATGGGAATGATAATGATGAGTAGGGCCTACTGTTTGTTTTGTGGCATACTGTAGATTTGGTAGCTGTGATATTAGTAGTAGCACAGATTTCGATACTAAGTTATCTACCTGTCGATTTCAAAAATCATAATAATCATGAAACTACTGTCACCGTAGAGAATACGGAATGTGCACGTAGAAGAAAATAGGATTTCCGGAAGGTTTTGCTCATTGCTTACAGTAAATAAATTAAATTTTCCAGCGGTTCTTATGTTTGGTTGTAGGTTACATGATAAAAACATTGTCATAGACTACGAGTTTCAGAATTGATACTGTAAAAAAATGAAATATTTGATTTGCCGACTAG
This sequence comes from Anabrus simplex, assembly GCF_040414725.1. NCBI lineage: Eukaryota > Metazoa > Arthropoda > Insecta > Orthoptera > Tettigoniidae > Anabrus > Anabrus simplex. The sequence goes on along the minus strand of NC_090265.1, from coordinate 1,114,029,039 downwards.
GGGTCTTAGTTTATTTACATGTAGATCCCTCCCCAATACGTACACTTCTATGTTTCGATAATTTTTTAAGCAGTGTGAGTGAGCTACTTCTGGTATCATTTTTGGCTCATCCCGTGTTACTTTCTGAATAGCTGCAGAGTCTTCATGCCTCCTTTCTTTCATCCTTGTTTTCATCCGGAGAAAGGAGAAGAAATGGACATATGACGGGAATAAACGTTGAAAGGAATGAAGCATAAACTCGTTGGAGCTATCCACATGATTGGTGAGAATATTCTGAAAAGTTTTCTCAACCTGCTTTTGAGACTTCACTGAACATTAGCAGGAGGATATCGATTACAATAAGGCCTATTTTAAGAAAAAAATAATAAAGTTGAAGATTTCTTGCAATAATAATCCTGGAACTCGTTTTTTCAGCTTTTGCTAGTGGTTTAATGCCGCATTTGTAGAACTGGGAAGAGAGTATCTGTAGTTTTAATAAATACACAACCCGAATATTTGCCAGATGTGAAAAGGAGAAACCACAGCAAACAATTTCCAGGTCTGCCGATGATGAGGTTTGAACCCACCATCTCCGGAACACGAGTTCACAGCTACACAATCTGTACTGCACAGCCATCTTGCTTGGTCCTTAAACTCCTGTGAATACATGTAATGTTTCATTCGGGTAACTATCCGATTCGTTGCCTAAATGGTCAGCGTACTGACCTTCGGTTCAGAAGGTCCCGGGTTCGATTCCCGGCCAGGTCGGGGATTTTAACCTGCATTGGTTAATTCCAATGGCCCGGGGGCTGAGTGTTTGTACTGTCCGCAACATCCTGCAACTCACACACCATACATAACACTAACCTCCACCACAATAACACGTAGTTACCTACACATGGCAGATGCCAACCACCCTCATTAGAGGGTCTGCCTTACAAGGACTGCACTCGGCTAGAAATAATCACACGAAATTATTATTGGGGTAACTATACGCTTCAAATAAGAACACGTAAATGTTGCTTCTTTATTGACTAAAACTACTGTTTTATAACAAGTACACAATATCTTCCAGTGGATAGAGAGAGCTGCTGTGAATGAACTACTATTCGAAGACGATTCGCGTAGTATTCTTTAAAAGAAGGCTATACACTGTACGTAATGAATTTTCGGGAGCCTTTGATATACTGATGCCAGTGCGACGTAAAGCAAACAGTAAGTATATATACATAGGAGTAGACATTTCTGAGGCGGAGAAAGAAATATCGAAAGCAAATCTGAGGAGTTCAGCCAAGGACGACAAGAAAGAACAGACAAAGTAAAAAGAGAACCGACGCTGTCACCGAGACGATTGCCACAACAAAACACGTGAATTGTGATACTGTCCTTGCAGATGTGGCTCAAAAGTCATCTGTGCGAAACATTTCAAAACGTGTATATATACCGATGTATGAGTAGATTTTCAGGGGGGCAGTTTCCTAAACTACCGGGCGAGTTGGCCGTGCGCGTAGAGGCGTGCGGCTGTGAGCTTGCATCCGGGAGATAGTAGGTTCGAATCCCACTATCGGCAGCCCTGAAGATGGTTTTCCGCGGTTTTCCATTTTCACACCAGGCAAATGCTGGGGCTGTACCTTAATTAAGGCCACGGCCGATTCCTTCCAACTCCTAGGCCTTTCCCTTCCCATCGTCTCCATAAGACCTATCTGTGTCGGTGCGACGTAAAGCCCCTAGCAAAAAAATAAAAAAAATAAAAAAAAATCCTAAACTCTAGACCGTGTTTCCTGGTTGCTAGGCCACGTTAATTTTTATATTCATGACTACTACAGTATCTTTAGATGCGTGGTCTATTATTTGTTAAACGAAGCACGCTTGTAGTTTCCACATAAATGTTCATGTGACCGTGGCCATGGTACCTCCCATTTTACATGAAATCCGGACTACACGGATGTGATTTTTCATTTGAAAATCCAACCTACATTGGCTAGAATTCGTACCACGGTCACCTTTGTGAAAAATCAGTGACTATGTCACTCGACTATCACATCCTGATGAAGAAATCAATCTTGCAGATTGACATGACTGTCGCTTTTGAACCATGTGATCATCACTCGCAGGATGTCCTGACTTACCTGAAATCCACAGCACAGTAATGTGGCTAATCATGTCAAAAATCCCACATACATTGATCGGGATTGGAACGGCGACCAGATTTGTTTTACGTCGCATCCACACAGACAGGCATTATAGCGACTCTGGGATTGTAAAGTGATAGGAATGGGAAGACCCAGACCATAGCCCGAGCTTTTACCTGGTGTGAAAATGGGAAACCACGGAAAACCATCTTCAAGGCTGCCAGCAGTAGGGTTCGAATCTACTATTACCCGAATTAATGCTGACAACTGCGTGACTCAAACCACTCAGCCACTCGCTCGGTAGCGACGGAGTCATTTCCCGATTGCACTAGAAAGAATAACATCTAATCAGATCGAAAAATATACTATTGATCTTAAGAGTTATAGGAATGTGGGGACTTCTCGCTACTTCATTATCGAGAAAATATATTTACTGAATGAGGTCTCTCAGATTTTGGCATTTCCTACCAAAAGATCAGCATTTTATTACATTATACAAACCCGTGGGACATACAGTTCATTAATGGCCTTAGGCTGCCAAGACGACTGCTGCCGAACCAGATGGCCTGCACATATTGAAGTGCCACGTGGTCAGCGTGAGACATCCTCATCAATATTCTCGAACTTTCATGATGGTGTCTGTTGCCTCTCGTATAATAATAATAATAATAATAATAATAATAATAATAATAATAATAATAATAATGTCAGTCATCTCCGCAGAGGCCAAGAACTAGAGAACTAGATGGTAAAAGCTTCCATTATCCGTAACATCAGCGCTAAGCGGGCAAGGGAGAGAGAGAAAGGGGTTAGCTGTACGCCCGGCCGCCTTTTCCCCCAGAAAATAACTTGGTACCAATTTTTGGTGTAGACTTAGCGAACCTCAGAGCTATGTGTCACTCCGGTAGTCAAACGTCGTTTCTTAAATGTTTCGACTTTTTTGAATGGAATCGAACCAGCATCCTTCCGGTTGAATCGAACACGCTTTTAGTGCCTTGGGTAGGCAACACATCAATAATAATAATAATAATAATAATAATAATAATAATAATAATAATAATAATAATAATAATAAATCTATTTGTTTTACTCCCCACTAACTAAGTGTAGACTATATGTTTCAAAAACGCCAAAGAGCCGTAATTTTGTTTTACATGCCAGTAAACCTACCGACACGAGACTGGCGTATTTGATCTGTTTCAAATACTGCTGAACTGACCCCGAATAGAAGCTACCGACTTGGGCTCAGAAGACCAGCGGTCTACCATCTGAGCCACTCAACCCGGCTTCATCTCATACAGTATCAGACAGCACTTCAGTTGGTCTCATGAGGCTGGTTGAGTGGACCCCGCTCCAGCTCTCAGCCCAAAATTAAAATTTCTGGACCGGGCGTGTTGGCCGTGCGGTTAGGGGCGCGCAGCTGTGAGCTTGCATCCGGGAGATAGTGGGTTCGAATCCCAATGTCGGCAGCCCTGAGGATGGTTTTCCGTGGTTCCCATTTTCACACCAGGCATATGCTGGTACCTTAATTAAAGCCACTGCTGCTTCCTTCCCACTCCTAGCCCTTTCCTATCCCATCGTCGCCATAAGACCTATATGTGTCGGTGTGACGTAAAGCAAATAGTAAAAAAAAAACTGGGTCATTAACGAATTGAACCCAGTACCTCCGGGTAAGATGCAGGCTCACTACCCCTACATCACCAGACACAATCAGCGCGAATTCAGTTTCTGGACCAAACATTCTGTCATTTGTGTTACACCGGCCTGCAAGACAAACACGGTATCGCCTCTGTATACTCATCTGGTCATGAAGTAGAATAAGAAGGGGCAAACACGGGAGGAAAAGATATCTATCTGGCGTACTTGTATCGAAAATATATCAATAATGTTGCCATAGTTAAAAGTTTGAAGTTATTACTTTTCCCCCTGCTAACTACAGGACTTTTACCGTTTTCGGAGACGCCGAGGTGACGGAATGTTGTACCATACAGCACAAAACGGAGGTATTTGAGCACTTTCGAATACTACTGGACTGAACCTGGATTGAACCCGCCAACTTGAGCCCAGAAGGCCAGAGTTAACATCTTAATCCAAGAGATGAATGTATCCAGGTTTCAAGAATATTACACGCTCTAGTTCTGAATGCCTTGTTGACAGCTTTCATGTTGAAATTTTGATCTTTGAAAATCAACATGATTACAAGAAATACATTCTAGCCCTGTCTGTCGAGAATTTAAAGACGACAATATTGTCTTTCCCTTACCAAATATCTCCCTACAAGCGAGAGTTTCTAGCTTGCTGGATTCCAACTCACGGGGTTATTTTTGAAACGGTATGCCTCAATGAATGGCTGCCTGTCACAACGGAGAACGAACTATGGAATAAGTAGTGTTTTTTTTACTCCTGAGGTTGAGGTGTTCCATCACATTCTCGCCACATCCCATCATCTTGAAAAGCGTGGTAAGTTCTTGTTTACCAATCTCTGTCTTACCAGACACTAAGAAAGGGAAGTGACAACAGGTAGAAAGATTTTGTTTAGAATACGCCCAGGGTGGGTCACGGCTCTTTGAATCATCTGACATTTCTAAATTAATTCTAGTTACTTTCATTCTTATTGGTCAAAGAAACAAAATAAAAGATAAAACTCTTAACACGTTGTAATTGAACCATGCATGTAGCCAGAGATTGACAATAACCGTTCAGAATAATATATCGGGGATTGTAAGGAGAAAACCTAAAAATATGACTGCCCTTGAGATTCGAACCCGAATTTATCTTCTAATGGCATTTACTCCACTTCTGGCATTGGGTGACAGATTGTTAAGTGATCTCATAATAATCCAGTCATTGTGCAGCTGAAATGTGCAGCACTGATAGTCATTTCAGCATCAAAAGGGATGCGTTTTTCTCCCCTGTGTTGGCTGTCCGAGTATCATTGATTAATACACCTCGAGAACAAGGAATTTGGATTAATCCCGAGGGAGATCGCATTTTTACCTTTATCTCTTAGAATGAAAATCACATTGAAATCCTGACCTCTAAAGCCATTTCTAATAATATACTTCATTAATTATGAAATAAGTTTGAGATTGAACAGGGTGAATTGTAGATATCTAATCGTGAACACACTCCTTCCAGAGATTTATAGATCTACTAAACACAAGTAGACCTATGAATCTCTGGAAGGTTTGTGCTTTCGTTTTGTAAGCATTAGATAAATCTGCAGTCGAATTCGATTTTCTTTCTCTGTTAAAACATTAACTGATGTAAACTAAAACTACCTAGACCAGATGAATCAATAACTCCGTGTCACTGATGCAAATAGAACAAACGCATGGCTAAAACACAAATACATCAATAGCAGTTTAATATTCATTTCTTCAATTATAGTCAAAGTGATGTTTGGGGATTTTAGCTAATCCATGAACTTTGATTTTGCTTCAATTTGTCTGAGTAGTTGTATTTAGAACAATTTTTGACAGGGAAAGAAAACGTAATTTCATCATTGAGCGAGATGGCTGAGTGGTACAGACAGCGTTGCTGTAAGCTTGCACTCGGAAGCTGGTGGATTTGAATCTCACCAATCGGCAGCCCTGAAGATGGCTTTCCATTTTTCCTCATTTTCATATCGGACAAACTGTCTCTTAATCAAGACCATGGACACTTCCTTCCCAGTCCTAGCTTTTTCATATCCCACTGTCACCAGAAGAAAACTATCTGAGTTAGATTGGCATTAAACCACTAGCAAAAGGAAAACTGAAGATCCCGTGATCATGGTGTTAACAGTCATGTAAAATTACGAAATTGCTTTCCGTTTTCTTATCTTAAGCTCTTTCATGATTTCCATCATAGTTTCCCCCTGCAGATGGGGGTGGTAGAAAGAAAGCACGGTATCACCTGCCTGTGGTAAGAGGCGGTTAGGGGGATCAGAGGCTCTTAACTTGAGAATGTGGGTTGGTGACCATGATTCCCAGGGCTGAGTCAAGCATCGCTTATACCAGGCTCCCCACCTTTTTTTTTTTAAAATATCGAATCTTCTTTAGTCAACACTTGATCTGTTCAGACCCTGGCGGTATTACAGTAGTATTTAGAAGCCTAGGGAGTCCTTCATTTTCACGCCCTTCATCACCCTTCTCTTTCTTTGGAAAAAGCCTACCTTCATTTTTCGAAGTGTCGGAACTCTTCCATTTTCCCCTCTGAATATTAATAGAGGATGGTTGCCCAGTCATACTTCTTCTTAAAACAGTAATCACCACCACCACCACCACCACCAGACACAGAAAAAATAACAATAGCATTGGCAAATCTCCAAGTTTTGATTTCATCTCCTTTAACCGTCCGGTTCCATGGCTAAATGGGTAGCGTACTGGCCTTCGGTTCAGACGGTCCCGGGTTCGATTCCCAGCAGGGTCGGGAATTTTAACCATCATTGATTAATTTCGCTGGCACGGGGGCTGGGTGTATGTGTCGTCTTCATCATCATTTCATCCTCATCACGACGCGCAGGTCGCCTACGGGTGTCAAATCAAAAGACCTGCACCTGGCGAGCCGAACATGTCTTCGGACACTCCCGGCACTAAAAGCCATACGCCATCTCCTTGATCCATGATTACGTTTCCCAATATCTCTTCGAATCCCGTTACCTTATATTCTAAGTAAACAATGACAGTGAAGTGTGAAGGGGCGGGACTTACTGCAGCCCTGCCTTACTTCTTTCTGTATAGTTGATATTCTAATAATAATAATAATAATAATGTTATTTGTTTTACGTCCCACTAACTACTTTTTAAGGTCTTCGGAGACGCCGAGGTGCCAGAATTTAGTCCCGCAGGAGTTCTTTTACGTGCCAGTAAATCTACCGACACGGGGCTGTCGTATTTGAGCACCTTCAAATACCACCGCACTGAGCCAGGATCGAAACTGCCAAGTTGGGGTTAGAAGGCCAGCGCCTTAACCGTCTGAGCCACTCAGCCCGGCAGTTGATATTCTTTCAACGGCATCATATAACAATCATCTGAAGAGAAATTGACCATATAATCCATCCATCCGTTATAAGTCTCAAGTTACTTATCATTGGATTCAACAAGAGGAATTTCCTCCTTACTATTATTATCTAAAAATGTATTATGCCTAGGGATGGCAACGATTTATCGGTTTTTATGAAATACCGATATTTTCCTTTCGATTTATCGATATATCGATATCGAAATTTTGATTCGATTTATCGAATAATATATCGGTTTTTCCATTAATATATCGTTTTTCTTTGAATTATTATTTTCATTAACAACATCCGCACTAGAGAACGCCGATAATTCTGCAAGAGATGGTGCTAGTGAAGGTGGAATTGCAACCTGGAAATATCCAATCTAATCAATACCTTGCTCTGAGCCTCTGGTAGGCCGGACTATAATTCGAATACAAACGGTGGAATATGTAACACAGTTGCCTCCGCATGGCAGTTTACACAGCGCGAAATACGTTCTAGTTCCAGAGTCACCGCTAGACTTCGTGTTAGCCCTCCACCATTTAACAACACAGACTATATGGAAACTGTGAAGGAAAAAGGTAAGTTTAGGTGAGATAAGCCTTAAAATTCATTATAAAAGGCGTTGATTTGTGTATTCAGCTTGTGATGAGTATATGGTTTATATTTAAACGTAAAGTTATGAAAATAGAAGCCTCCACGAGTCAGGTGGCAGCGCGCCAACTTCTCACCGCTGGGTTTCGTGGTTCAAAACCCGGTCACTCCATATGAGATTTGTGCTGGACCGGTTTTTCTCCGGGTACTTCGGTTTTCCCTGCCATCTTTCATTCCAGCAACACTCTCAAATATCATTTCATTTGTCAGTCATTAATCATTGCCCCAGAGGAATGCGACAGGCTTCGGCAGCCGGGAAATTTCCTATTTTCGCCGCTAGATGGGGCTTAATTCGTTCCATTGCTGACCCGGTCAAATGACTCTAAACAGGCTGTGGATTTACATTAAGAAAATGTTTTGTGCATATTGATAAATATGCAAGAGCCGAGAGAGTATTTATTGTAAACATTCTATTCACAAGATGTTTATTGCGCGTGATAAACAATGGTTTATTGCTGTGCACCATTCTGCAAAAGTAAACTTCAGAAAGGTAGTGGCATTTATTTCCACGAGCAAATGTGGAACTACGAGAAAAATGGGTCTTAATTATGTCATGTCGCGGTGACGAGAAAAATAGCATGTGGCAACCTTCCTCGAAGTCTGTAGTATGTAGTGAACATTTTGAAAGCACGTGTTTTAGCATTTCTACTAAAACTAGTCGCAATCAATGCCAACACTTTTTTTTCAGGGTATTTGCATGGCAAGACTAGGTTACGTACTAATACTAAAATGTTTTAATTCCTCCCCTGAAGGAGGAGGCGGGCCTCTTAGATGGTGACGCCGTCTGTGAGGCCGGGAGATTTGTTACGGCGAAGGAGATGCTCGAAGATGGTGAGGGGGTTGGCGGACGTGGCCTATACTAGGAACCCTCCCAGCATTTGCCTTATTGCAGGAGAATGGAAAACCACGTAAAACCATTCTCAGGAAAACCGACAGTGGAGACTAGCCGTGAGGTCCAGCCCTGTCCAGTCTCCCGAATACAGAGACGAAGAGCCACCCTTCCTCTGCTCGGTTGGCCGGTCGGAGTGCAGAGCTGTTGGACCACGGACCAGCCGTTGCCACTTGTGGGCCGAGACCCACTCTGCATTCATCGACGAAGGCTCTGTGAATACTGCAGTGTTTTAAAATATACTATGAAGTATTTTCATTTTTATTAGGATGTGTACTTTCCGGTTGCAATTATACTACCTGATTCGTATGAGCTCATCTTGAATTACTCGGTGATACATTTATTTTTCTTCATTAAACGTCATAGAAATATCACTTTCGTACTCAAAACGCAATGTTTTATATTTGTAATGTGCTTTTATGTGCAAGTTATTATCGTAATGCCAATTGGAATCGTGCTGAGGAATGGAGGGAAAACCTCACATCCAGCGGCGATATTTGAACTGCTGCTACTTTGTCAATTTAGTACTTGAAGAGACCGTGCATGCTGAGGCCTTTACTTATCTCGTAGGCATCGATAACACCTAGGGACGTTCCGATATAATAAATATCGATATTTCATTCGATATCGACATGCCGATATTATCCTACTATCAAAACAAAATAGCGATATATCTCGATATAAAATTATTTCTTTTCCAAAATACAAGGATTTGAAATTATATTGAAGTTCTATAAATCGGGGATCTATTAACAATATGCAACTTGTTTGAAGCCATCAAGAAATATTTAATTTGTTTGTATCTATCTGTACATAATACTGAATGATTAAAAATTTTAATTTCTTTGTATATAATTCCGAATTTGATTGATTCCTTACTTTATAAGGTAAGGCGGCACCTAAGAATTTAAGTCCGTTAAAATATGCAGGATGCTTGAAGCCATCAACAATGTTTTGATTTGTTCGAATCTGCTTCTATGTATTACTAAATGATTGGAAAATTTCATTTGATTTTATGTCATTCTGAATCTGGTTTGCACGTAAATTTGAATGTTTCAACAAAACAGTTAACCAAGAGACGTAAGCGTGGTAAGACCTCTGTAGTGTAGTGGTTAGTGTGGTTAGCTGCCACCCCCGGAGGCCCGGGTTCGATTCCCGGCTCTGCCACGAAATTTCAAAAGTGGTACGAGGGCTGGAACGGGGTCCACTCGGCCTCGGGAGGTCAAATGAGTAGATGTGGGTTTGATTCCCACTTCAGCCATCCTCGAAGTGGTTTTCCGTGGTTTCCCACTTCTCCTCCAGTCGAATGCCGGAATGGTACCTAACTTAAGGCCACGGCCGCTTCCTTTCCTCTTCCTTGTTTATCCTATCAATGCAATGATAAAACCATAAATACTTGCACGGTAGATGCTGCATCATATTCTTAACTATTTTCAGCCATTTCTACTAATTTACGAGGTTTATAAGAACATCAAGCATTACTGACACTACTTCTTTCACTCTAAAAAAGCTACTTATTCAGGATCTATGCCTCGACTGCTGTCTTGTGGCTGCGGGTGAATGAAAATTTGTGTTATGGAAGTATAACCCTAGCAACCGTGCAGGCTAGTGGTCATCTGAAATTAGCAGCCGTTGATGGATAATATCCATGGATAATTAAACCGCGAATTCCAGTAGCAAGATAAACTCAACCAACCAGTCGCGTGCACAGGCAGAATAAACAAATATTGATATATATGCATTGAGATCTGGTGATATTGTAGTTACTCTTGGGTTACGATATATCGATATCGCTTGAATATACCGATATATTATGTGCAATAAATATCGATTATCGAAAATAAGTTTTCAAGATATCGAAATATCGATATATCGGTATTTTTTTTTAAACTGCCATCCCTAATTATGCCCATGTATATTCCGTTCGTGCCTTTTCCTTCGAATTGCACGCAGCCATTTCTCTCCGAAAGCAATAATCCTGTCGGCTAAGGAACAACGTCGTCAATAATAATGTAAAAATTGATTTGAACAGAACGTGAAATTGTTGTACACTCTGACATTATAAGTCAACAACCACGCCGATAACGCATGTTTATTGACAGCCGGTATAGGCCTATACAGAAAATATTGTCCATAAAGGTTTGGACGTAATTTTAGTACTTCTTCTTCTTTTTACACCCACGGTATCTCCTGCTTGTCGTAAGAGGTTGCCGGAAGGGGCTCCAGGGGCTTTTAACTTAGTAGCGTGGGTTGGCAACCATGGGGCCCTTAGCTGAGTCCTATCATTGCTTCCACTTGTACCAGGCTCCTCGCTTTCATTTTCTGGCTGACACCATTTTTGGAAGTGTCGGACACCTTCCATTTTTTCTTCTCTGATTAATGTTAATAGAAAATGGTTGCGCATTTGTACTTCCTCTTAAAACAATATTCACTTCTTCCTATTCTTCTTCTTCTTCTTCTTCCTCTTCTTCTTGGTAGTCTTATATTTTATAAGGTTCCTTAACTTGTAATTTAATATTTACAAACGTATGAAATAAAATGAATACTCTCCCTTGGCTTTTCTGCCTTCGATTTCATTACACAGAAGAAGAAGAGTAGTTTGTATTGAGTCTGCTACCTGTGTAGGACTTACTCTGTTTTCGTCTAAACAAGGATGACTGCTGGACTTCGAACTGCACGGGAGCATACATGACACAGTATGTATTCCCTCTCAATTATATTGACTCCTGACGACCAATCTATGCACGATGCACGGGGATTGTTTTACTCCCTTTGCTCCGTCTCATACATTAGAGTATTTGATATACCCGACGGCCAGATACATGCAAGTAAATAGGGATTTATTGGAAAGTAATTTTTACAATGCCACTGTCCACAAAAAGGGATATAAAAGACCTTTCTAACTCCATATCTAGATATGTGTGAAGTGAGTACATTTATTTTCGTAAGAGATGCCTTCCTTACTTGAGCTAGTCTGCATTTTATGGCGTCCTCCTTACTTCTGTTGCCAATGGTTGTTCGGCTATCCAAATAAAAATATTCATCTACTTCCTTTCATCATTTCCAAATCTGACATTTCATGCGTCACTTGAATTTATCCGACTGTATTCTATTACAACTGTTTTAGATTAAACTTAGTTGTCTGTACTCCTTCCCCAAGAATGTGTCTATACAATTCTGCCGTTTGTCCAGTTGCTTTGTAGACTCAGATAAAATGACATAGCACTGGCAAACCTCTAAGTTTTGATTTCATCCCCTTGATCCACTATTACGTTTCCCAATATCTCTTCGATTCTCGTTACCGTATATTCTACATAAACAATGAAGTGAGGTGTGAAGGGGCGGGACTTACTGAAGCCCTGCCTTACTTAGTTCTGTATAGTTGATATTATTTCAACGGTATCGTGTAATAATCGTCTGGAGAGAAATTGATCATATCAAAAGTTAGACTCTTTCTTAAATCCGAGTTATTTATTAGGCTAAAATGGTTGATACGAAATAGCAGACAATGTTCTCTTAAACCTCTCTAATTACTAGACACGTTATCGGGATGAGTATACCGAGCAAGGCAGACCTGAGTCACGAGGTTCGGGACTTCCCTGTTGATGGTCGCCCGGAGCCACCACGGTCAGCCTGCGTGGTTCTCGCTCGCTCGTTACCGCATGAAATGTGGAGCAGAGCAAGCCTCCTTTTGCACCGGGCTGTTCAGGAGTCGGCCGCAGTGGCCTGGTGTACCATTCAGTGGGACCTGATGAAAACATTCATTAAATGGAAAAGATCTATTCTGCTGAGAAGATTAAGACTGCAGGGTGAAATGGAGCAAGTTGTCATCCTGGACTCTTCAGTCCATTATCCATGCTGTCGTTGACGTAGCAGGCTACAGAAACTGTGAAAGCTCTAGCTCAGAAGCTGATTAAACTCCAGTACCATGAGATCCCTTCCGACCTCCATGCTTTCTTGACCACTGTAACATTTTCTTTCTCACTTTACCACACTTGGGACTGGCTATGTTCGATGTATAGGTGTTGTTAAAAATGTTTGGTCAGTAATATAAAATGTTTTGTCACATTACATCAGATTAAAATCTTTTCCAAGACCTTTCTTTGTTTGTTATTAAATTCGAAGCCTTACGATTAAGTCGAACATATTTCTTGTTGTAAGTAGGCCTATATGCGACGCAAAAGTGTCATACGTTGGTATTTATTTTTTGTCTTTGTAGTCTTCCAGTCAGGAACTTCTTGCTGGCTGCTTCGATAGCCGCAAAGTATTTTATTTATCAATCAATCAATCAATCAATCAATCAATCAATCAATCAATCAATCAATCAATCAATCAATCAATCAATCAATCAATCAATCAATCAATCAATCAATCAATCAATCCTGATCTGCATTTAGGGCAGTCGCCCAGGTGGTAGATTCCCTATCTGTTGTTTTCCTAGCCTTTTCTTAAACGATTGCAAAGAAATTGGAAATTTATTGAACATCTCTCTTGGTAAGTTATTCCAATCCCAAACTCCCCTTCCTATAAATGAATATTTGCCCCAATTTACGTTTATATACAAGGCAGTAGTTTCGTAAGATGAATAATATAACAAAATAGAGCTACAAAAGATCAAAGCACAGACAATAACATTTTATCCTGGAGCTTACGTCTCTGCTATGTTTTGACTCTCAAACCACGGGCCGAACTTATCACGTTTGTGATTTTGCGCTGGTTAAGAAAAGGGTGATAAATGCACATACCCGGGGACATCAATTAACGAAGATTGGGATCAGACATCAGGGATTAAGTGCCGAATATAAAAGTTCAGGGCGGCGTTTCCGAGGATGTTCAAGCTCCAATGTAAAATAAGACTATTGAGAAATGATGTCTTCCCAGTACCGTTGTAGTCCTATGGAGATGAGCCCTGGTACTTGATTCGGACTTCTCCGCTAGACCACATCAGAAAGGGCACTGTTCTGAATATAATAGGAAAGCAGACAGAGATTCTTTTGACGTTAAGAACTCACAAACTGGAGTTTTTAGGGAACATCATGAGGAACAGGCAAACATATTCTTTACTACATTTGTATCTTCAGTGAAAGAGGAGTAAATAGAGGATCTGAAAGACGAAGAATTTCTTCGCTGAAGAAGTTGAGAACGTGGTTCAGTAGAAGTTCGGAGGGACTTTTCAGATCATTTGCATTTCCCGTAAAGGACGTGTTGTTATGCTGATCGCCAATATCCGAAACGGATAGGACGACAGTAAGAATAAGAAGAACTGTGAGGGAACTTTCCATCACCCGCCACAGACCTGAAACTATCCCTCACAAAGTTTATCTGTTCGTGTCCAAGCTCTTATTTTCCTTGTTATAAGAAACCAAAATCAGTACTCTGCAAAGTTTATGCAAAGTAATTGTTAGTTACAGTGAGGAAATCCGCCGTTCAAATTCCCTTTGGCCACTACCAGAGATCCACACACAGACTGATGAGATGGCCATTCAGGAAATCTTAAAAGATATGAGCCGAAATATTGTCGTCTCTCCTCGCAAGGAAACTGGCAAAGACTAGAATATATAGAACATTTGTTTTAGTATAACTCACAAAACGTGCGTGAGTGTCTTTGGTTGATCTCAGAACAAACCACTTACCGATAGATAATAGGCTATGTTATTCTGATAATCTGAATGCAAACGAACGGATCCCCAGGTCTGGGCTTTTAAGGAGAATGAGAAGTCTGCAAATAACAGCCCACTTTGCCCTAGAAGATTATCATCATGATTTTACCAGCTGAAGACATGTTTTAAAATTATTCCTTGCATGGTGATGTATGATGTTACCCTGCTGAATGCCTCTTCGTCTTTGGGCTGTAGTGGTGGACACGAGTTTTGCCTCTTGAGACGTCCCCGATAGAGAATGGTTCTTCATGTTGGTTTGACGTTTCAAATGCTTCGCACATATGGCTTTTTGAGCCTCATCTGTAAGGAAAGTATCACAGTTCACGTGCTTTGTTGTGCCAATCGTCTCGGTCACAGTGCCGGTTGTTTTTTACTTTGTCTGTTCTTTGTCGTCCTTTGCCGAACTCCTCAGATTTGCTTTCGACATTTCCTTCTCCGTCTCAGAAATATTGTCCAAGTGTAATGTTTTCTATGGCATTATCACAATGCTGGTGGCAGACGGTGGGTTCAAACCTTCGACATATCCTCCAAAAAGTTTCATAACATATGGTGCAAAGTAGGGGCAAAATATCTTTCTAGGTCGACGACCCGAATAAATAGAAAAAAAAGAAAGAAAAAAAGGAAGCGGTTATCGTTTACATACTAAATACCATCTCGGCAATTCTAGGATGGTCGACAGGGGACTTTTAACTACTCAGTTACCCTAAGCCGTGCTTAGTGGCTCAGACGGTAGAGTGCTGTACGTCAGAGACCAAGTTGGTGGGTTCGATCCCGGCTCAGTTTAGTGATATTTTGAAGATGCTCAAATACCCTAGTCTCGTGTTGGTAGATTTACTGGCACGTGAAAGAACCTCTTCTTCTTGTGAAAGTCCCATATCCTCACTTGACGTTGGCGGTCAATCTGGTCCAGGCCTCCCTACTAACAGCTGCTCTAAATAACCCAGCTGATGATGAATTGGACCACTGGCGGAGGTTTCCCGACCAGGAAATGCGCCATGGCCCAGGGCCTCTTCTTCCCTTTACTTTTCCTTGTAGCATGGGTTGTCGAATTTCGGCGTTTCCAAACGCTGTAATTGCAGTCAGCGAAACGTAACACCAATAACATTTCTGTTGTTACTCGCCGGGGGCTCTCAACTTGGATGCATGGATTGACGACTACAGGGCCAAGAGCTGAGTCTGACATGGCTTACACTTCCTTGTGACGGATTACTTATTAGACTACGGTGGTGGACTGACTGTGCTGCACCGGTAGGATATACTTCTGCTATTGCTGTCACACTGAGTAGGTCTATTTAGAATAGATACGGTAGGGGGCGATGCCCAACTAACTACTTTTTACGGTTTTCGAAGAGGCCGAGGTGCCGGAATTTAGTCTCGCAGATCTTTCGACATTTTTAGCGAAATGAAATGGCGTATGGCTTTTAGTGCCTGAAGTGTCCGAGGACATGCTCTACTCGCGAGGTGAAGGTCTTTTGATTTGACTCCCGTAGACGACCTGCGCGTCGTGATGAGGATGAAATGATGATGAAGACGACATACAAACCCAGCCCCCGTGCTAGCGGAATTAACCAGTGATGGTTAAAATTCCCGTCCCTATCAGAAATTAAACCCGAGACCTCTGTGAATAAAGGCCAGCGCGCTAACAGTTTAACCATGGAGCCGGAGCCGAACTATCTTTAAATTTATATTTTAGTTACTTTTTTATTATAGCATGTATTTAGACTTCTTGCCCCAGCATCGCTCTAAGATGGCAATTACATCAAGATGAGTTTCGAGTAGTTGTTGTTGTTTGAGTCATCAGTCCATAGACTGGTTTGATACAGCTTCCCGTGCCACCCTATCCTGTGCTAACCATTTCATATTACATAACTAACTTACTGCATCCTACATCTGCTCTAATCTGTTTGTGCTATTTGTATCTTGGTCTACCCCTACCGTTCTTACCACCTACACTTCCCTCAAAAACCATGTGTACAAGTTCTGGGTGACTTAAGATGACTCTTCTTCTGGTCAAATGTAGCCAAATCGATCTCCTCTCACCAATTCGATTCAGTATCCCTTCAGTCGTGATTCTATCTACCCATCTCACCTTCAGCATTCTTCTGTACAACATTTCAAAAACCTCTGTTTTCCTTCTTTCTGAGATTGTTATCGTCCATGTTTCACTTCCATACAATGCCACGTTCCAGACGAAAATCTTGAAAAACATCCTTCTAATTCCTATATCAGTGTTCGAGGTGAACAAATTTCTTTTCTTAAGAAAGACCTTCCTTGCTTGTGCTAGCCTGCATTTTATGACCTCCTTACTTCTGCCATCGCTAGTTATTTTACTACCCAAGGAATTATGTTCATCTATTTCCTTTAAGACTTTCATTTCCTAATATAATATTTCATGCATCACCTGACGTTGTTAGACCGCACTCCATTACTTTTGTTTTGGAATTATTTATTTTCATTTAGTATTCCTTCTCCAAGACTCTGTCCATACCATTCAGCAATTTCTCCAGATCTTTTGCAGAGTCGAGTAGTAGGCCTAATTATATAATTAACAAAACACCTAAATATTATTCTCCAACTATATTTATTATAATTAACAAAAAATAAACATATGACGAAACATTACGGTCACATGAAATCAGGTGTGAGGGCGACTCTTGCATAAGAATTCTTAAACACATTAACTGCATATGTTTGCTGAATGTGTACAAGTTACATGAAAACATTTACCGCATAGTTTCGTCGAATCCAATCTAATAATAATACTGTTATTTTGCTCTGCGTCCCACTAACTACTTTTCCGGTTCTCAGAGATGCCGATGTGCCGGGAATTAGTCCCGCAGGAGTTCTTTTACGTGGCGGTAAATCTCCAGAAACGAGGCACCTTCAAATACTACCAGACTGAGCCAGGATCGAACCTGCCAAGTTGGGGTCACAAGGCCAGCGCCTCAGCCGCCTGAGCGAATCTAATCTATTACTGGTCCATTATTATTATTATATCCGGTTGTATGGGTAAATAGTTAGCGTGTTGGCCTTTGGCGCAGGGAGTCCCGAGTTCGATTCCCGAGCGGGTCGGAGGTTTTAACCTAGATTGGTTAATTCCGATGGCTCGGGGGATGGGTGTGTGTGTGCCATCTTCATCATTCGAATTCGTCAAAGGGAGGGCCCCTTCCTCATAGACGCTAAGGTCGCCTATACGGCGTCAACTCGAAAGATCTGTACTAGGCCTCCTGGAAGGCTACACGCTATTCAAAAAATTAACTATTACCATAGTAATTACGGGCGCACTCAGCACAGTAGTCACTGCCATTCTCTGACCTGCCATTTTAAGGTTAGAAACCAGTTTTATTTTGCTCCAGAATGGGAGAAAAACTTTGGCATTAATCTGATAATACTTACTTTGTGCACCAATGATATGCTTCTTATCCTCGTCCTCCTCTAGACGTCGAAGTATTTATGTAATTTATTTATTTATTTTAATTTATTTATTTATATACATATTTATTTGTCGGGCTGAGTGGCTCAGACGGTTGAGGCGCTGGCTTCCTGATCCCAACTTGGCAGGTTTGATCCTGGCTCAATCCGGTGGTATTTGAAGGTGCTCAAATACGTCAGCCTCATGTCGGTAGATTGACTGGCACGTAAAAGTACTCTTGAGGGACTAAATTCTGGCACCTCGGCGTCTCCGAAAACCGTAAAAGTAGTAAGTGGGACATACAGCAAATAACATTATTATTATTATTATTATTATTATTATTATTATTATTATTATTATTATTATTATTATTATTATTGTTACGGAGTTATCCGTGGAAGGCAGAGATGAAAGAAGGTGCGGGCTGGAATGGGTCTAAGTACAAAGCTGAAAGATGAATTAAAATTTTAAATAAAGTTTATATTTTCAATAGACAACAAGATTTAACAAATTTTCACTAGGTGAAATAACAGTGAAAAATCAGGTACAATTATAACTTTACAAACGAAAGCACAAGTTAAGGGGTCTTTACAAATTCTGGCTTCGAGCCTCAGTTACACAATCCTTGAGCTATTAGCCCAACATTAACAAGGAACACTCATATAAAGGGCAGAAAACCCCTTCATTCAAGGAGCACTTGCTCCCAACTTTTAACCTCAAGCCTCCCAGAGGCACTTTTCAAACACAAGAAAGAGCTGACCCGCTCTCAATTTTTCAAGCCTATTAAAAGGCAATACCAGACTTTACCAAATCTTGCCATCGAGGCACAACTTACAAGAATTAAACAGGGGTATCTCGTACCCAGCCTACAGGGCCTTAGAAGAAAAACAATATGTTAATTAAATGGCCCAAAATACCAAGATGAATGCAGGCGTTGCTTGCACTCCTACATGAAACTTTATAAAACCTAAGGGGCACTAGGCCGATGATACAGGGGCTATTCCCAAACTAGGGAGGTGACTCGTATAAGAAAATTTTAATACATTAAGAGTAGAAAATCGGTTATGAAAACGTAGTCACCTCAACTCAAAACGAAGGGTAGCTCGAGAGGGTAAGGCACTCTCTATCCCCGATTTACAGTTAAATAATAAGAAACTTTTACATAAGCCGGCACTAAGTTACATTTTTCGAAAAGTAGGTTACATTGAAAAGGTTTCGGACCTTCCCCGAGGGATAAACTGCTGAGCTAGCAAGAAATAAAGATGTTAAAAGGCCATTACCTTGTAGAAGAGCTGCTGGCGGATGAGAGAGGCGCTTCCCGCCTCCTGCTATACTTCCATACACTAAGCTAGATGTTGTACGAGTGGCACAGAGCCAGGAAAATCAGCAGTTTTTATACTCTCGGGGAAGATTCGTGACCTTTCATGAATAATTAAGACTCACCCACATGCGTTTATTGGCTAACTAAAATTTACACATCAAAAATTGGGGAAGAAAGATACAATTGGCTGAAAATTAATGACAGAAATTATTGATTGGCTAACTGCAAAACTGGCGGAAAGAAAAGATTTATATTGCCAACCCACAAATGAAAGAACGAAATTTAGTTATAGGAAAACTTATGAGTAGAAAATATCTTCAAGAAAAGTTCCATCACTTCGCACCAGGGTGCATGATCATAGTTTTTTGGTAGAGACATCTGTGAGAGAATGTCCACACTTCTTGATAATAGTAAACAAAAGCAATTCGAAATTAACACGGTGACATCTTCTGATAAACGGTTGAATTAATTCAGTTTCAAAGTTCAGAGTTTCAACTGTAGAGGAGTACTTTAAGGCGGAAAATTCAAATGTGCGGCGTATAGGTGTACCAACCCGTACAATTATTATTATTATTATTATTATTATTATTATTTATTTATTTATTTATTTATTTATTTATTTATTTATTTATTTATTTATTTATTTATTTATTGTGTATAATTGCTTGATATATTGTGAATTCAATTCTGCAATTATGGTTCTCACAACAGAGGAGAACGTGTTTAACTTGGAACATGATTTCTGATCATACGGAGTAGAGCGTCGGAATGGAATGAGTTTGTTTCAAACCAAAGAATTATACGAGGGGCGATTTAATAAGGAAGCGCTAAATAGCAGAACAATGTTAGATGTCGTTAACAATTTACGCCATGCAGCTGAGGATAACAGGGCTCACAAGAACTATCACCACAAAAGAGAATCATTGACAACTTCTCCAACAGGTGTTACAATTCTTTGAGAGTTCAATGGATTGATGTGGGTCTGTATTTCGTCGAGGATAATGCTCATTGCTACCCCATCCATGCGGTATTTGCACAGTATTTGTCGCGCCTGAAACCTACGCCTCCACGGACAATGGGTGCATCAATATAGTGCTGGGGCCCACACCGTGAGGAAGTCACTTACCCTTACGCAATGACACTTTCGAGATAACGTAATTTCTCATGAACTCCATTACCGTAACCTTCCTGCTCCCCGGATCTTATGGCCCCACGTGCCTAAGTTGACAGAATCAGTTTCCAGGACAGCTGACCCACTTACAAATATCCCCGAATTATGGGAGAAGATAACTGTGTCCTTTTTCAATATTTTTTTACAACTTGCTTTATGTCGCATCGACACAGATACGGTAGGTCTTTTTTTTTCTAGGGGCTTTACGTCGCACCGACACAGATAGGTCTTATGGCGACGATGGGAAAGGCCTAGGAGTTGGAAGGAAACGGCCGTGGCCTTAATTAAGGTACAGCCCTAGCATTTGCCTGGTGTGAAAATGGTAAACCACGGAAAACCATTTTCATGGCTGCCGATAGTGGGATTCGAACCTACTATCTCCCGGATGCAAGCTCACAGCCGCGCGCCTCTACGCGCACGGCCAACTCGCCCGGTAGAGTAGGTCTTATGGCGATGATGGGATAGGAAAGACCTAGGAGTGAGAAGGAATCGGCCGTGGTCATAATTAAGGTACAGCTGCAGCATTTGCCTGGTGTGAAAATGGGAAACCACAGGGCTGCCGACAGTGGGGCTCGAACCCACTATCTCCTGGATGCAAGCTCACAGCCAACTCGCCCGGTAACTGTGTCATCAACATGTTCATCAATCTTCAGAAACGTGTGAACAATGAGTAGCACGTTATGGCGCACAGTTTGAACACATACTGTACCAACTTAATGATTATTCCTAGTGCTTTAACGTAGCACTGTCACATCGAAGATTTTTGGCAATGCAAAACTGGCAAAGGGCTAGGATTGGGAATGCAGCTGACGTGTTCTTAATTAAGATGCAGCCCCAGTATTTGCCTCGTGTAGGAAGAGGGACACAAAGAAAACCTTACTCAGGACTTCCGACGGTGGGATTTGAACCCATCATGTCCCGAATGCAAGCTCACAGCTACGCGACCTTAACGGCACGGCCAGCTAGTTCGGTCCAACGCAATTAAATAACATTTCAGAGTTGTTGGTTTCTAGAGATTCTGGTTACGACCTCGGAAACGTTTAGTTCAAACTCGCAGCTACGTTTTGGTAAGTGATCTTCCCATAGAAAGCAAAATTTCATGGAAGCTTTCAGTGCGAGCTCATTGTAGTTCCCTTGTCAAGTAGTAATCAATGACGAGGTACTGTCACAAATATACCTATATTAATTCAACGTCCCTTCATCTGGATGCGGGCAATTGTTGTGTGTTGGATTTGAATACCAGCGACTTCAAGCGGGTTTCTTACGTTGAGATTTTGTTGTTTTCTTGTTTTACGTCTCACTAACTATATTTTACAATATTCTATTTTGGCGGGAGCCGGAAATTAAGTTCCAAAGGACTTCCTCTAAGTGTTGGTACGTCTTCCGACACGAGGCAAACTCATCTTTAACTAATACCGGACTGAGATGGGATGGTCCCCCCAACATGGGCTCAAAAGGCCTGCCAGCGTTCTATGATCTGTGCCACTCAACCTACTTAAAAGGACCATCACGTGGCTACTACACATGCAGGGGATCCATCCGACCAAGTCCTAAATTGGTGCTCTGTTGATTACACATAAATGCAAGAAGATAGTGCTTAAAAAGAAACAAGTAATGGTTTCCTTTCGTCAGTCATTTTCTTGTGAGTCGGCGATGTCCATGAGTTAAAATGAATGAATGAATGGAAGGAAACGAATAAACTAAATGAGTATCTTTATTGCTCATCATTTACGGAGTGTTGGCGTGTTTGCATTGTGGTACAGAACACAGGGCAATGATAGGAGCAGAATGCTACCAGAGAATGTGAGGTCGGTATTAGCATTCTTCAGAGTTGTGTATTCTTTCAGATTAGTGGACATGATAAACTGAAAATTAGTATATAGAAACTCTTGCATTCGATTTGTACTGCAGGCATTCTCATTGAAGTTACCAGTGTGAAAGAACGGTACGTTCGGGCCGCACAACCAGACTGCAACATGTCCCATTCGAATATCTCTTATAATTCCCGAGTTGCAGCCCTGAAGATGGTTTTCCGTGGTTTCCCATTTTCACACCAGGCAAATGCTGGGGCTGTATCTTAATTAAGGCCACGGCCGCTTCCTTCCAACACCTAGGCCATTCCTATCCCATCGGCGCCATAAGACCTATCTGTGTCGGTGCGTCGTAAAGCCCCTAGCAAAAAAAAAAAAAAAATGATTCCCGAGTTATAAAGAAATATTTGGTATACATAATTTCGTTGCATCGCCGCTAGCCATAAAAGCGTTTCATTTCAAAATGATCGTCCTTTCAACTACTGTCGATTTTAAAACGTCGGAATGCAGACATTTTGCTCTGAATAGATGTTTTCAATGCCAAGTGAAATACATTTAGTACGTTTACATGCAGGATTCAGATCGATCTGAGTACACTTCCCGTATTGAAAACGCCATGTAAACGGGGACTCAGTTCGGAATGAGTCTCAAGGTCGATACGGTAAAATCTGGGATCGTACCGTACTCGGTTCGAATTAAGTTCCATGTAAACACGGATCGTACTGAGACCGTATAGAAAACGACTGCGCGCACACTCCATGTTTGTTCTGACAAAATCATCATCATTCAAGTTCTGTCGAAATAACAAATATAATAAGCCAGTAAATATATTTACGTGTATAAATGATCAGCAACTGCATTCATATTATAAGACGGCCAGCCCTGGCGATTAAGAAAATCACGATAACCTTCGGTTGGGGGTGAAATTGGAATGTGCGTTGTATCTATTGCACCAATTACATTTGGAATACCACACATACTTTCAAAACTGGGCTTCTACTTCATTAGGCGTTTTTAAATTCTAAGAGGTGATATCGATTTTACTACAATTCTGTATCGTCTGTATACGTCGATGTTGCTGGCGGATTCAATACGATACTCAAATACTAGATGTAAATGGGGATCGTATTCAATACGGTAAGTGTACTCAAATCGATCTCAATCCCCATGTAAAAGTACTAATTGACACAGGTTAGAAGACTGTAGAAAATCACTTAATACACGGAGATTGCATGCTAAAGCAGAAGAGGCAAGCACCTAAACAATTATACTACTCAGTTGGTCTCTATGGTTTCAATTCCTTATCAGGACCTACACAATCTTGACCTAATGAAATTAGGGAAGAGTGATGTACACTGCACCTATACGAGCTTTTACCTTCCGAAAGAATCCACCTGAAAGATGTGTGATATTCTTTTAGATATCGAAGCTCAGTCTTTCCAGACGGGACGTCGACGCGTTTCTCGTTCCTGTAGCTACTTATTAGGGTGGGAGGAGGGATAGATTCCATATAGTGAAATATCACAAGTCCTGCTCTATAGGATGAAGTAGCGGTAGTGTTCTCACGGAACACTTCTCCAGGTAGAGAATAGATCCTACCCTCGCACAACTTAATCGCGTCATCAAGCAATAAAAAAAGATGCGTGAGAAAAGTGAAATCATAGCCTTGTTTAGAAATATAAAAACGCCTTTCACGATGGAAGATGATTAAAAACCGCTTAGTCGGGTAGCCTGCCAGCTCTACACCCCCGCACAGACGGAGCGTGAGCTATGTCGCCGTCCATCTTCATACAGCACAAACCGCAAAGTTCGTAGGAAACGCAGTTGAGTTGAAACAAAAACACTTGTGAAACAGACTACTATTTTAAGTAGATGTTATGCTCAATTCGTTCTCTCTCTCTCCATTCTTCTTCTTCTTCTTCTTCTTCTTCTTCTTCTACCGAGATCGATAGCTGCAGTCGCTTAAGTGCGACCAGTATCCAGTATTCGGGAAATAGTGGGTTCGAATCCCACTGTCGGCAGCCCTGGAGATGTTTTCCGTGGTTTCCCATGTTCACACCAGGCTGTACCTTACTTAAGGCCACGGCCACTTCCTTCCTACTCCTAACCCTTTCCTGTCCGATCGTCGCCATAAGACCTATCTCTGTCGGTGCGACGTAAAGCAAATTGTAAAAAATGGTATCTTCTTCGTCTTTCTGCACTTTTCACAATAATTTAGGGTTGGCACTATATGTGGACTAAGGCCAGTTTTACGGGCGGATGCCTTTCCAGACACCAACCATACGTGGACGAATACATTTACTATTTCTAATAATGCAATGTCCGACTCGTTGGATGAATTGTCAGCGTACTGACCTTCGGTTCAGAGGGTCTCGAGTTCGATTCCCGGCCGGGTCGGGGATTTTAACCTTCATTGGTTAATTCCAGTGACCCGGGGACTGGCTGTTTGTGCTTTCCCCAACATTCCTGCAACTCACAAACCACACACAACACTACAGTATCCTCCACCACAATAACACGCAATTACCTACACATGGCAGATGCCGCCCACCCTCGTCGGAGGGTCTGTCTTACAAGGGCTGCACTCGGCTAGAAATAGCCACACGAAATTATTATAATAATGTAAAAATACTGTTATTGTTTTTATGTGCCACTAACTATTTTTAATCTCGATAGCTGCAGTCGCTTAAGTGCGGCCAGTATCCAGTATTCGGGAGATAGTAGGTTCGAACCCCACCGTCGGCAGCCCTGAAAATGGTTTTCCGTGGTTTCCCAATTTGCACACCAGCCAAATGCTGGGGCTGTACCTTAATTAAGGCCACGGCCGCTTCCTTCCCACTCCTAGCCCTTCATTGTACCCTCGTCGCCATAAGACCTGTCTGTGTCGGTGCGACGTAAAGCAACTAGCAAAAAAAGAAAACTATTTTTAATGAGTTTGGAGACGCCTAGGTGCTGAAATTTTGTTCCACGGAATTTCTTTTACGTTCTGGTAAATCTACCGAAATAACCCCTGTGTATTTGAGCACCTTCAAATACCATCGGGCTGAGGTGGAACCGAAGGCCAGTTCCTCCTCTGTCTGAATCACTTAGCCTGACTTGCGTGTTTCTATGGTGGTTGGTAGTGTAGTAAGTTGTATACAAATCGGTGCCGGAGGTATTAACCAAACGTGGCTAAAATCCTCATGTTGGTGCCCCACTATCGGCAGCTCTGAAGATGGTTTTCCGTGGTTTC